>NC_064931.1:404579967-405878896 GCF_023897955.1 Schistocerca gregaria | reverse complement strand
GGGGCGTAAACATTGATTATGCGTGTCCGATGGAAAGTGACAGCGATCCCTCTATGATCAGGCAGTTTTTCTGCGTCGGTCGCTACAATCCCTTCTTTTAACAGAATCGCTGTCCCTAAATTCGCACCGCTCCCGGAATTGGAGAGAGTAGTATAACCAGTTATTCGGTCAAGTTCAATCGCAGCGACTTCTTGAAGTAACAGAATATCGATATCCGCTGCGTATACAAAATCTTGTAAATTACGGAGCCGCCAGTACGACTGTATCTTATTGATGTTTAACGTGGCAATTTTATAGGCGTGGGGCTCGTTCATGGGAGAAGGCACATACTATTAATTAAACAGTCTTAGATGGATGGCTAACGAAATTGAGGCTAAGCGCGTCAGTCGGAGTTCCTGTAGTTCCCGGTACGGTTGGTGTATGCTGCTCTGTGGGGGGTGCCGAAGATTCCGTCTCAATGGTCCGCATGACAGCCGCATCATTGCTCGCATCCAATACTTCCATTTCCTGTGCCCAATTCCCAGTGAGAGTGGCCTCTGACAAAAGCGATCCTGCGTTTCCTTGAGCGTGGGTATCCGGCAAAACGACTCTACTCGAGGTATCACTATCTTCCACCCGTCGTGGATTCACAGGGGGAGACACTACAGGATCAATGTCCATTCGACCAGACGCAGGGAGACCAACTTCAGAGGGTTCAGAAGTGTTCTGACTCATTTGGCTGCTTATTCGTTTCGCTTTTTCGCGGAGCTGTGGGGCGAGCTGATTGGCTCCTTGATGTGCAAGTCTCCGCTTCTTTTTGGAAGGCTTCCTGTTAGGGTTCGCAGTATCATCAACATCCGAAGTGGACTGTTGACTCTGGGGTTGATCCGCCGGGAACACAGCGTCTGCTTCATCCTCAGTACCAGTGGCATCAACCACTGGGGAGTCATCCGTCGTTACCTCCATCTCTGAGTGTGGTAGCGGCGGTGCCGCGTCAGCACTCGGTTCTTTGACGTTATCGGCCAAAACATCATTCAAACGAGGGGCATCTACAGGCGGGGTCGCGGGTGGAAGACCAGAAGCCGCGACAGCGTATGTCAGTGGCAGTGCCGTCGTCACAGGGGGGCTAGCGGCTTCACCGACAGGTATCTGCGTCACGCGTCTTTGTATACATTCAGAGCGCACGTGGCCGGGCGCACCACAGCCGGCACACGTTTTTGGCTGCCCATCATATATGACAATTCCGCGATGTCCACCTACGTAAATATATGAAGGTATGCGCTTCCGTAGATCGATCTTAACCTGCCTGACGCCGTTAAGCACCGGAAATTTGTGGGCTTTGGACCAACGCTCCGCAAAATTGTTAATGACCCTCCCGTAAGGTGTTAATGCAGAATTTATTTGCGCGGCTGATATTTCAAACGGGAGTTCGAAAATACGTGCCGTTCGGATGCCCAGTCCTGCATGCGTAATGCTGACGTCACTGACGGTACCATCTCTATGTTTAAACTTCAGTACACCTCCACTGGACTCCACAATTCTATCGCACATTTCAGAGGACGTTAATTTCACATAAACAACACTAGTCACGATAGAGAAATTTATCCCTACAATGTCATCAAAAGTAATCTTAGCTGTTTCCTCTAACCATGCTTCAACTTCAAACGAATTTGGTTTCGAAAAGTTCCTATTAAAGGTAAACTTCAAGGTATCTTTCCTGTTAGTCGGATTCATAATTCCATATCAGATCCTACAGAACGGAACGAATACTAATAAGCACACGCTGTAAGCACGCGACTCACCGCCTGACGTAAACACTTCCTGCCGCAGCGCGCTGGCCCTGGAGGTCCGCTCACCACCGCTGCCGCAGGCAGACTACCAACTGAGCTACCGAAGCACGACACACGTCGGGTACTCACAGCTTTACTTCTGCCAGTATCCGTCTCCTACCTTCCAAACTTTACAGAAGCTCATCTGCAAAGCTTGCAGCACTAGCACTCCTGAAAGAAAGGATACTGCGGAGACATGGCTTAGCCACAGCCTGGGGGATGTTTCCAGAATGAGATTTTCACCCTGCAGCGGAGTGTGCGCTGATATGAAACTTCCTGGCAGATTAAAACTGTATGCCCGACCGAGACTCGAACTCGGGACCTTTGCATTTCGCTGGCAAATTCTCTACCAACTGAGCTACCGAAGCACGACTCACGTCTGGTACTCACAGATTTACTTCTGCCAGTATCCGTCTCCTACCTTCCAAACTTTACAGAAGCTCTTCTGCGAACCTTGCAGAAATAGAACTCCTGAAAGAAAGGATACTGCGGATACCAGGCTTAGCCACAGCCGGGGGATGTTTCCAGAATGAGATTTTCACTCTGCAGCGGAGTGTGCGCTGATATGAAACTCAACAACATATTAAAACTGTTCGCCCGACCGAGACTCAACTCGTGGCATTTGCCTTTCACGGGCAAGTGCTCTACCGACTGAGCTATCGAAACACGACCCAAGTTCAGTACTCACAGCTTTACTTCTGCCAGTATCCGACTCCTACCCTCCAAACTTTATAGAAGCTCTTCTGGGAACCTTGCACTACCAGCACTCCTGAAAGAAAGGATACTGCGGAGATATGGCTTAGCCACAGCCTGGCGGATTTTTCCAGAATGAGATTTTCACTCTGCAGCGGAGTGTGCGTTGATATGAAACTTCCTGGCAGATTATAACTGAGTGCCCGACCGAGACTCGAACTCGGGACCTTTACATTTCGCGGGCAAGTGCTCTACCATCCGAGCTATCGAAACACGAGTCACGTCCAGTACTCACAGATTTACTTCTGCCAGTATCCGTCTCCTACCATTCAAACTATACAGAAGCTCTTCTGCGAACCTTGCACTACCAGCACTCCTGAAAGAAAGGATACTGCGGAGACATGGCTTAGCCACAGCCTGGGGGATGTTTCCTGAATGAGATTTTCACTCTGCAGCGGAGTGTGCGCTGATATGAAGCTTCCTGGCAGATTAAAATTGTGCACGACCGAGACTCGAACTCGGTTACCTTTGCCTTTCGCGGACAAGTTTTCTACAAATTGAGCTACCGAACCACGACTCACGTCCGATACTCACAGCTTTACTTCTGCCAGTATCCGTCTCCTACCTTCCAAACTTTACAGAAGCTCTTCTGTGAACCTTGCAGAACTAGCACTCCTGAAAAAAAGGGTACTGCGGAGACATGGCTTAGCCACAGCCTGGGGGATGTTTCCAGAATGAGATATTCACTCTGCAGTGGAGTATGCGCTGATATGAAACTTCCTGGCAGATTAAAACTGTGTGCCCGACCGAGACACGAACTCGGGACCTTTGCCTTTCGCGGGCAAGTTCTCTACCAACTGAGCCACCGAAGCACGACTCACGGCCGGTACTCACTGCTTTACTCCTGCCAGTATCCGTCTCCTACCTTCCAAACTTTACAGAAGCTCTTATGCGATAAATGCAGAACTAGCACTCCTGAAAGAAAGGATACTGCGGAGACAAGGCTTAGCCACAGCCTGGAGGATATTTCCAGAATGAGATTTTCACTCTGTAGCGGAGTGTGCACTGATATGAAACTTCCTGGCAGATTAAAACTATGTGCCCGACCGAGACTCGAACTCGGGACCTTTGCTTTTCGCGGAAAAGTGCTCTTCCAACTGTGCTACCAAAGCACGAGTCACATCCGCTACTCACAGCTTTACTTCAGCCAGTATCCGTCTCCTACCTTCCAAACTTTACAGAAGCTGTTCTGCGAACCTTGCAGAACTAGCACGTGAGTCGTGTTTCGGTAGCTCAGTTGGTAGAGCACTTGCCTGAGAAAGGCAAAGGTCCCGAGTTCGAATCTCGGTCGGGCACACAGTTTTAATCTGCCAGGATGTTTCATATCAGCGCACACTCCGCTGCAAAGTGAAAATCTCATTCTGGAAACATCCCCCAGGCTGTTGCTAAGCCATGCCTCCGCAGTATCCTTTCTTTCAGGAGGTCTAGTTCTGCAAGGTACGCAGAAGAGCTTCTGTAAACTTTGGAAGGTAGGAGACGGATACTGGCAGAAGTAAACCTGTGAGTACCGGACGTGAGTCGTGCTTCGGTAGCTCAGTTGATCAGTTAGCCCGCGGACGGCGTGGATTTAGGACGTAGTGCGGGGTGCGCTGCGCCGTCTGTGCTTCCGCGTGGTTAAGTCTCGCGCTTGCTGCAGCTTCAAACTCTGTTTATAGAATACTCGAAACGTAATGAGTAGAATGCAGTGATGGCTCAACCAAGTCGGAAAGATACGTTGAAATTTACCTTTGATCCTCGATATGCCAGACCCAAGTCGTTTGAAGTAGAAAATTGGTGAGAAGAAGATGTGAAGCTCTCCTTCAGTGATGTAATTGGGATCCACCTGTCGATTGTAGCTTGTGTCGTGTTTTTTAAAATGCGTAGTTCCGAGTTGTGCGAGAAAATAGTAGAGTCTTCTGGAGGTGCTTTGAAATTTAAGCACTCAGATGGAGACGTTTGTGAAGTCACCGTTGCCCATGCTGGTTTTGGCATTCGCACAGTTCGAATCTTCGAGTTGCCTTTTGAGATTACAACAGACCAAATTAATGATTTAATTTCACCCTTCTCGAAAGTGCTCAGCAACTTTGCCGAGAAATGATCATGCGCACATAAATTCCCAGTACTAAATGGCGTACGGCAGCTTCGAGTAGAGTTACAAAAGCACATCCCGTCGTACATCAATGTCTGCGGGTATAGAGGAATTTTAATTTATGACGACCAACCGCGAACCTGTGCCGCCTGCAACAAGCCTGGGCACGTCCGCGCAGAATGTATACAGCGGCGCGTTGCACAGCTGCCGGCCGGCGAGGCTGCCAGGCCACCGGCGATGACAACACTGCCTGGAACTTACGCCGCCGTAGCACGCGAACGGCCGATTGCTTCCTCAGCCCCTGAATCGTGTCCAAATACAAATTCTCCAGACACTGAAATTCCGATGGACGTCAGTGTCGTCATATCTGACGACCTTACAGAGTCCCGCCAATCTACTGAAACCGTTGCAGTTCCGTAGAAACAGGTACCTGCAACTGTAAAGGCAGCAGATCCGCCGGAATTTGAAGACCGACACACCTTGCAGGAAAGCGACACTAACTTGGATACTGAAGAAAGTCCGTCGAGAGGCACATCTCCAAAGAAAAATAAGAAACGCCGGCTGGCGCGCAAAGGTGCAGAGGAGACAGCTCTAACTCTCCGACAAAAAGCGAAGGAAATAGGTTGTAACTTAAGCCAACAGACCTATAGTAACACAATAGCGACACTAGTTTCTGAGGAACGTTCCCCTTCTGCACTGGAAAAACGAGACGTCCAAGGAAAGCCAACAAAGAAAGCATCCAACCACCCCCAAGAAACGTGTCACTCTCTTGAAGCTTCACTCGTCCCACTCACGACGACAACCTCAACCAGCTGGGCAGACGAAAGCGACCATAACAATGCCGACGAAGAAATGACAGAAGTTTCAGGAACTACGACAGACTGTAAGGCAGCTCCACAGGTGGCTGATTTCTTCAACGAAGACGTCTCTGCGAACGAACATTCTAAAGAACAAAGACACACCACCGAAACATTTGCTACTGGTGAATATTATTAAAATGCGTTTTAAAGCTGACGCTTGCGAGACAAAACAGAAGAATGTCTTTTAAAGTTAGATCAAGTAGAACGAAGAATGTCTGACATACAAGCATACAAAATCGCGACAGTAAACCTTAATAAGATTCATAGTTCCTTTCAACTACAGAACTTAAAAGATTTTATATATGCTTCTGACAGTGACATTATACTTTTACAAGAAGTGACAGACATTGAGCTTGGTAACGTACCTGGCTTCAACGCCATTACAAACCCAGGGCATGGAGCGGAAATGGGCACGGCTTTGCTCACAAAGGAGGGCATAGTAGTCCAAGATGTAGTAAAGCTACCAAACAGTAAAGGCATAGCGGCCACAATAAACAAAATACGATTCATTAACGTGTATGCCCCTTCAGGATCCAGTAACAGGCACCGCAGAACGGAGTTCTTTAAAGAAGAAATTGTTCCCCTATTTGGAACTCGATATGAACACCTTATCCTGGGAGGAGATTTTAACTGTGTTTTGCATGCCAAAGTCCAAACTCCCAATTTCAACAAGTGTACTGAACTGGAACGTATAATTAATGACTTAAGACTAATAGACTCATGGGAACATTTGCACGGTGCAGCCCCTGGCTTCACCCTCGCCACAAGTCACTCGGCGAGCCGTCTCGACAGGATATATGTGACGCACAATTTGCAACACCTCATTTTGCAGTCCGAAGTACGGCCTACCGTTTTTTCAGATCATGCTGTATACATATGCACAATCAATCTGGTAAAACAAGGGACCTTCCGAGGTAGAGGAACATGGAAGCTCAATGTGTCTTATCTGGAAGACCATGCTTGTCAGGAAGCATTTTACAAGGTATGGAGAGAGTGTGAAAGCAAATTTAGCTCGTACAACTCTGGCACTGACTGGTGGCTGAAACATGCCAAACCTACAATACGGAGGCTTTTCATAAACTGCTCCAAAGACAAAAACTTTTGGTACAAATCAACTATAGAATTTTACTTTCAGTGCCTAAGGGATTTGTACAAGTCCGATGCAACAGTTGTGGACAACTACGAAAGAATTAACAAAATTAAAGCAAACATTTTGGCACTACGGCGTAAACAACTGGAAGGCTACCAAATAAGGTCGCGTGCCCGGAATATAGCACAGCACGAGGTCACTTCCATATATCATGTCATTCGTGAAAGCAAAAGGGCGTCTCTCAAGATATTATCTGAAATAACAACTGATGATGGAAGGAAACTGACGAAGCAAAGAGAGATTAAGGAGGCAATCGTACAGCATTTTGAATCCTTAATGTCTAGTCAACCGGTTGACGAACAGCTTCAAGACGAGTTAATGATCAACCTCTAGGGCAAAGTATGCCACGCGGAAGCACAAACTCTCATCTCGGAAGTGACTGAAGAAGACGTCGAAGAAGCTACATATGGAAGCACGAAAAATAAGGCTCCAGGGGCAGATAGAATTCCGGCAGAATTTTATCGCAGATTCAGTGGCCTCGTAAAAGGCAAGTTTACTCTCATCTGCAACGAACTGCTAAACCCTGAAAACGACATCCCGAAAGAATGTCGTGAGGGACTCGTAGTGTTAGTGCCAAAAACTACCAATACGAAATCTGTAAGCGCTCTGAGGCCAATTACGCTTTTAAACAGCGATTACAAAATCTTTGGCCGCATCCTCGCTCGCAGGCTGAAAACCACAATGACCAGCGTCACTGGCCCTTATCAAACAAGTGTGGGCAAAGACAGAAGAATTCTCCAGACCCTCTGTGATTACAGGGACCTAATCTCAACGCCGACGTCTGCAAAATAAAATGTGCACTCATCTCACTCGACTTTGATAAAGCCTTCGACAGAGTTAATCATAGTTTTCTCCTTCGTACCATGGGCGCAATGGACTTCCCACCTCGATTTATTGCGGTAGTAAGAAATACATTAACAAACAACTCACCCAGATTTGTCATCAATGGACATATTAGCCGCCCGATTGACGTCACCAGCTCCATTAGGCAAGGGTGCCCAATGTCAATGACACTCTTCGCCATCGCCATCGATCCCATTCTTGCCTCCCTTACGAAACATCTCCAAGGACTACAAATACATGGAGAAAAGATCGTGTGCAAGGCATGCGCTGATGATGTTAGTTTCCTAGTCGTGAATGACACTGTGAAACCTTCCCTTAGAACAATTTATACACGACTGTGCTTAAACTGACACACAATAGTTTTTAGCGCAACGCAATCTGACTTTCAATAATCCCTACAAAAGAATGGCCCTGACTAACATTAACCTATACCTTTCACAAATCACTTACCTCACAAAAAAATCTTCGTTACTCGAACTACTGCAATACAGCGAGCACCACTACTGCCAGCTAAATAAAAGATTCAAACTACTGAAGGCAGTAACTACTGATAGGCATAGTTAGCGAATGAAAGATTTTAATAGAGTACAAACAATGTATTTACCTTAATAGTCATAATATATATATCAGCTCATGACACCAATTCTTACAAATTTCAAAAC
The DNA here is from genome assembly GCF_023897955.1 of Schistocerca gregaria. Lineage (NCBI taxonomy): Eukaryota > Metazoa > Arthropoda > Insecta > Orthoptera > Acrididae > Schistocerca > Schistocerca gregaria. The sequence goes on along the minus strand of NC_064931.1, from coordinate 405,870,752 downwards.
TCCGCCATCTCTCTCCCCACGTCCACCACTGCTGGCGGCTCACCTCCAACTGCGCAACGCTACGCGCTGTTAGCATCCAGCTGCCGCTGCCCAACACTACAATGGCAGACAACAATGCAAACCAGCCACAGACTGCACACGGCACAGCCAGTGATTCTTATACAGAGCGCTACGTGGCGGCGGCGTTACCAATAAAAAAACCGAAACAGCCTACTTACATAGCCCTCATGCTCTCCACAAAAAAAATTACAAATTGTTTTGGGCAGTGGCCAATACAGATTTGAAAATTTTTTTCATAATTACTATAACAAAGATATCAAATGCACACACTTATTGATACAATGTTGGTCAAAAGCTAAAATTTTCTCACAGTCCATATAGACAGTCCTGATCATTCATCACAGTAAAATAGTAGTGTTTTTCTCAAAGACTGAGCAATAAAAGAAAATGCACATGGAAGTAGTGGATTTCCATGCAGTCTTGAAGAAGTAGTGTTGTCCTTCCAACGGAAAGACAGTGCTGACTCTTGACATGCAGACAGGTAATGGGCCACAATAGAGCAAACCCATGCAGAGTCAGTCGAAGTTTTGAAGAATATTGGTAGGTAGGTCATCACAGAGTAGACCCACTGTAGTCCTGGTAGAGAGTATGGTATTGGTGGGCCACCAAATGTGCAGACCCACTGTAGACCTTGTAGAGATGGCCAACAGCCATGTGTTGCGACTGTCCAAGTGCACAATCACTCTCGAAGAGTCTTGCAGAGAATATAGCAAGTCCATAAACCACCACTTGTCCAATCACAAAGAATTTCTTTGAAATGTCCTTAAAACCAGCAATACTGTTATCCAGTCCCTTCCTAAATTATTAACACACGTGCAAACACTATCAGTCCCTACTTCTCACATATTGTCCATATACTATGACCAACAGAAACGTGTGCAGTGAAATGTAGTTTACAAGTTACTTAATTTGATGAACTGGTGTCAATTACAATTTTATAACATCAGAATACAATAACAAAGGTACAAAATACATCTTTAAAGAACATAACAATAAAGATAACATTTGTAGTAGTACAGACTTTACAAAAGAATCGAAATAGCAAATACATCAGTGTTACAAAAATTACGACATAAGTACATACATAAAAGATCAGAATAACTTTTGAAACATGAACTTCACACATGAGCATTAGAACAAAATAGAATAAATAATGTCTAAACATCTTTACAAAGTAAATAACATATTATTGATGCAAATTATATTTGAGGATAACAGTGTTCCTCATCATAGTGAATGTAGCTTAGTATTAGAAGAGAAAAAATTCTATGAACAGTACACAGAGACAGGAAGAAAACAAATACACAAGGGTACACAAACGCATAGTGGGATAACACAAGAGGAAAGAGCAGGGTTTGTTTTCAGTGTAACATTTGGTACTGCAGTCCAACCCAAAACTTCATTCTGTAGATCTTTCGTCATATCTCAACATTTGTTTCCACCAAAAAAATCCTATCCAAGCATGCTTTCTGTATTTTGTTCACATCCTCTTTCAAAAATAGTTTTTCTCCACTGTACACTACTTTTTTGGCCAAACCATTTTCTTATAGCTTCTCAATGCTTTTCTTCCAATTCATCATAGTTAGCTTCTTATATAGTCTACCCCCTTTTAAGCTAACTTAAATCTACTGAGCTCAGATGCTAAACTAAGGGACGAGGCAAAGCAGCAGCACAAAACAAATTAATACAAACAGCAATGTCCCAAAAAAATGGAAATTGGTAAAGCAATTGCAATATTACAACTAATATAAGGCACTGTGCAGCAAACAAGAAAAACAAATCCCTAGTAAAACTGGCTTAACAGAGTAATACAAAGTCAAATTCAGTAACATTACGCCTGGCACACAGCAGCAGCAAATGCAATACCTTATAACTAAACATGACAAAGCTCAAGCAGAAAAAATATTACAGTAAAGACAACAATGCAGAAAAGGGAAATGTCTATTCACATATTAATATCTATGTCATTAAAGTGGTGCACCACAAGAAGTTATCCTACCATAAAAATTACCAAGTACTTGAAAAGAAAATTATGTATGCAGTTCCTGTGAAGGGAAGTTTTTTTGGTGCTCCTTCGTTTTTTTAAGTACATAGTAAAGTTATTATTTACTGCATCTGTAGGCATGAAATAACTATATTAGTACATCTATTAAATTGTATTTTAACCAATGCTGCAGTGCAGATAGAAACTAGATATTAAACAAAATGAGTAAATAAATATATAAAGCAATCCATATGGCATTTCTCTCAACTAGCAAGACAATAGCCGTGTAATGTTTCTCATCGTTTCATTAGGCATTTTAGTAAATATCGTAAATTAAGAGCCCCACAGTATAAACATATGTTTTCAAGTTTGAGCGTGTCGTATTTGCGATGCTTTCTACAAAGGAATGAGTGTCAATAGCGAGGATAATGGCCTCTTTTTTTTTTCCCCTGTGTCTCTGACAGGCACACACTGGCTTTCTTTTGTCTGGTGGTTGTCGCGCAGCTGGGTGCCCACGACGCATTACGTGCAGGTGGTCACTTCACTGTCTTATCGAAATATTTACGACACCAGTTCCCGCTACGGTGGCAGTCTCATATAAAAAAAATTCACAGGTCAAGAATTTGCGTTACAAATCTGTAGAAATAAAATCATTTAAATATAATGGTGTCCAAAAAATTTTCGCCAGCATAGTGATACATTCACGCATATACACACATTTCATAACTCTTAAAGTACGATTCTCGGTTTCCAACATCCTTTTTCACAAACCAGAGTCCCTAACCTCTACTCATTATTCCTTGCTTTATTACACATATACATATTCGTAGACACATCTTCAATATTTCATCATAATAAATAAGTAGCATAATCAAATTCCTCATATAGCATCAGCTTGTTGATCATAAACAAACCTCAACAGCATAATACACATAGTCATCGTAATAATAACATCATAACACCTCAGTCAACTCTCAAAATCGTCGTAGCTTCCTCCACTAATTTCAAAACCTAAAAAAATTCTCTGCTCATGTCAAAAGTGTCATCTACCTCAAACGTACTTTAAAAATCATGATCCCATACCAACTACATCGTTCAAAGCTCTCATAATATCACAATGGTTCCGAAAAAGTATGAACTGTTCACAAAGTACAGACAAAATACAATTTCATTAGTTTGAAGTTATCCAACGGTGTAATTACGTAAACATCTGTCATTGATGTAGTAAAATAAATGTTTGGCTCTCTCAGTTAAATGATGACGTCACCAGCTCCATTAGGCAAGGGTGCCCAATGTCAATGACACTCTTCGCCATCGCCATCGAGCCCCTTCTTGCCTCCCTTACGAAACATTTCCAAGGACTACAAATACATGGAGAAAAGATCGTGTGCAAGGCATGCGCTAATGATGTTGGCTTCCTAGTCGTGGATGGCACTGAAGTACAGAGCGCACTACGAATAGTATCAAAATATGAACAGGCATCTGGTGCAAAACTTAATAGAACAAAGTCGGGGATTTTCAACATCGGCCATGGAATTGGGACGCAAACGCAGGATCTGTTACGCGAGCTTGTAACCATGAAATGTCTCGGCATAGATTTTAAAAGAAATATCAAGCACACTGTTGCTGCGAATTATCGAAAATTACTTAACAGCATACGCGCCTCTGTACAAGCACATAGTATTAGGAAACTCGATGAACTTCAAAAAGTAACAGTGGCAAATGTATACATCACATCCAAAGTTAATTATGTAGCACAAGTTCTGCCACCACCTGCGACTTTGTTGAACAACATCGCATCTGCACTAGGACACTTTTTGAGCCGCGGACGTATTTTCAAAGTCAATTATGATATTCTGATGCTCCCTACGAAATGTGGTGGGTTGAATCTCACCGATGACAGCAAAAAAGCGCAAGCCTTATACCTTGCTACCATATACAAACAATGGAAAGAGCCAAGTGGTACCCTTGCTGCCCATTTGTTAAACGAATTAGCTCCTGCTGACGTCAGTGCAACTATAAATGTCCAACACATACCCAACGGACTATACCACTTGAAATACTTTTTCGTAAAATACAGCTACATACAAGCAAGGATTCCTGAAAAAGACATCATAAAAGTAAAAGAACTTTATAATAACTTGATGAAAGACAAACCCAGAAACGACGTAGAGCAAAAGTATCCTTGTTATAACTGGGACACAATATGGGAAAATATTCACTGCCGGAACCTGCCAACGTATGTCAAATCGACCTGGTACTTCGCTGTAAACAGAAAAAATACGACGAACTCTAAACTTCGCTCTATTCGATTAGCCGAGTCACCGCTGTGTACATTATGTCAAATACCAGATACCGAAGAGCATAGATTGCTGTGTGACAGGGTAAAAGACATATGGCTCTACATAAAACAAAAGATAGCGAGCGTCAGCAGAACTACGCCCAATGCCGTTACGACTGCTGAATTTTTAAACCCTGACGGTATACCTTACCCTAAAACAAAACGAAATGCAATTAACTGGTTGAAAGGCCAAACGATGCATTACGTCCTAACAAAAGAATCAAGCAATAGGGCTGATTTCTGGGTATACCTTACAACTGAGCACCACAAGTTGATGTGTACTAAAAAATACAAAGAAAATTACGCAAATTTTTTAACTAAAACAATCATGTAACCAAAAGAAATTCGTAATTTACATTACACATCCAAGCATTTCGTAGATAAGACGAATGATTTTTTGTTACAGTTGGTACTTCACGTAGCAGGAGGAGGATTTCCAACAGAAAGTAATCAGAGGAGATCATCAGTATAGACCAGTTAAGCCTATGTGTATCTATTACTTTGTTTTCAGGGAAGCACGGTGATGAAACTGGTATACACCCTTTATTTAGTTTCTGTCTTTCTTTCCTTTTCTTTTCACAAGAAGACACATTTCTGTTAAATATGTTTAAAAGCACGCAGAAGAAGCCTATTTTACATCATTACCTTTCTGAAAAAGGAAATTTTACTTATCAGCAATAATGAGATATAAAAAAAAAAGTTGGTTAGAGCGTTGTGCTAATAACGCGAAGGTCGTGGGTTCGATCCCCCCAAGGGCCAGTAGGCTTAAAAAAAAAAAAATTATACAGCACTTGCCCGCAAAAGACAAAGGTCTCGAGTTCGAGTCTCGGTCGGGCACACAGTTTTCATCTGCCAGGAAGTTTCATATCAGCGCACACTCCGCTGCAGAGTGAAAATCTCATTCTGGAAACATGCCCCAGGCTGTGGCTAAGCCATGTCTCCAGAGTATCCTTTCTTTCAGGAGTGCTAGTACTGCAAGGTTCACAGAAGAGCTTCTGTAAAGTTTGGAAGGGAGGAGTCGGATACTGGCAGAAGTAAAGCTGTGAGTACCGGACGTGAGTCGTACTTCGGTAGCTCAGTTGGTAGAGCACTTGCCCGCAAAAGGCAAAGGTCCCGAGTTCGAGTCTCGGTAGGGCACACAGTTTTAACTTCCTTTGTTCCTTTCTCATCAGTCATGTCATTACGTGGAATACTAAACCAAATTTCTGTCTCATCAGCTTGTTATGTTTGGCCCACTGAAAACTTCTCTTTCTCAATTTTTGTGTTATACTGCTGATATTCTTCATCTTTTTTCTCACAATCCCGTTGAAGCTTTTGGCATATTGTTCTTTGGCGTCATAGAGAGAAGATGGCTCATTTCGTAAAGCGATCAACTCGTCCAAGGCTAGCCTTCAACTTTTGTCTCGGTGTATTAAGAAGTGCAGAAATCTCTTTTGCTTTGTATCTTATGGAGTAAGTGCTCACAGATTGCTCATTCTTCATCCTTTTATACACAAATTTCAAATTTATTTCAGTGTCAGAATGTCTTTCTTTCTGAAGGACAGTGTCATTCATTCCAGTAGTGGTAATTTTAAATAATGTCGATTTCCATTTCTTCCATAAGGAATCGACATTCTCAGCTATATTGAGATCTCACCCTGTCCTACTGTTATCTCATTTTTCAGCGTAAAGAATTGCTTTGTGCTTGAAAGCAGCATAATACCATTTTCTCTGACTGTCATCCATTTCATGACTATTTAATGCAAATGCACTACACAGTAATAACCCAACAGTAAAGTAACAAAGCTGAGAATTACAGCAATACATTGAGACATAAAGAACAATCTGTAAATTTCAATAATGTTGCAGGTGAAGGGTGGTTCCAGATTTTTACTCGAATGCATTGCGCCACTGCATGTTATGTACAACCAATCTTGAATACTGCATATGGTAGGCCTAATAGAAATTGCACCGTATATTCATTTAAATTCAATACTTACGATACTTTCATATAATAACTTTGGCTGTAAGCACTATGACATGGACACCATTGCATACACTAACAAACATTAAATACTACTTCTAAGTGAACACTGGTCTAAACTGTGTCTATTAATTTGTTTGATACAGTAATAGCTCTGTGTGAAATAACTGCTATACCTGAGCAACGTATCTCTCTTTTTTCACACATCATTTAGTCATCACAGTGCAGTTCATGACTGTTTTGAATGATGCATTCACGTAAAAGTCACATATGCATATCATAAAATACATATACACAGAAGCACACAATCTCCTATCTTCATGAATGGTTCTTCTCAAATAAATTTTCGTTAAGTATGGAATGAATACAATGTCTCATTAAGTTTAAGCTTCTGATTATCTCAATAATATTATTTTTACTCTCTTTGAAATATTTAAATACAGAGGGCCCCAAATGTCTTGAAAACTGACAGAGCATTACTTGTGACTAATCTTCTATAATGTGCTGACTCGACAGCTTGGGATACAGTTCAACATAAAATGAAGACGTTTCACTACAAAAAGACTTTTAAGGTATGTAAATGTACATTTCCATTTCTGGTTTTTGTAATGCTAAACTAAAATTTCTATCTCAAATATTGCATCTTAACTCATGTTATGGCACATATTCCATGTGTGTGCACTTTGTTGCAAAACTGAAGATGACAGCAAAGTCTGTCAAAACCGGTTGTCTAAAACGAAGAAATATTTTATGTTGAATGTTTTTAGGAACTAAATCAGATCGCTCCTTCAGTAATTTTAAAACGAGAAAATCCAACCTTTATTCTACAACTCGTTTTCCATTCCCCTGTTTGGTGGCATAGTTCTTATATCTCATCATTAAAATGATCAGAATCATAATCCCAAGCATAAATTTATATTGCGGTCTGTTAACTTCTTCTTGAAATTGTAATGCATTATTATCGGAGGTACATTCACTTCCTTGTGTGTGACGAATGTGTGACTCTTGATCTGCATAAACCTTTTAATGTTCTTGTAACTTGGCAGATTATGTATCAAGGTTCTTAACAGTTCACTGTATGTGGAGATGATAACAGTATGTTGACTGTTGTGTCAGATACGATTTGTATTGTAGAATATGACATACTAAGGAGGTAGAGGACGAAATCCAATGCCAGCACAAGGCCTTTTCCTTTTGAGTTGCATCAAAACTGCCTCCAGACATTACATGCCCTGAAAATTAATGTGTCCATTAACAGTATCTGACGCTTCCTGTCTTAGAAACAATAGTGGTGAATTGTAAATCTGATGCATAACATTGTTCTCGCAATGTGGTGATCAGGAACTGTTTGTCATCCATTATCTCACATCATCACATTATATAAACACTGATGAAATTTTTTTCAGTAACGAATATTGAAACCAGGTACTGCAGAATTGAGTGTCACAACATTACTGTGTGTCAGTTACCACATCTGTGTAGGTACTAATGTAATTAGTGAACTACATAATAATTTACTCTTTATTTGCAGAAGCATAACAACATATTATAACAATCTTGTTCGTGTGGGATATAGTGGGTAGCCCATCTGTTTGTTCATAATAATTTCCGTCAAACAGAAAGTAGGTTGATGTAAGCAAGATTTCAAATAACTTCTTTAGTGCTGGCCCAAGATTTTCTCCTATAAGGCTTATTGAGTCTAGTAGAGGCACCGTTGTGAAGAGAGATACCATGTAGAAGCTGACCATGAGATATTATTGGCCGAGCCGGAATTTCTGGAGCTGATGAATAAAATTCCCCGAATTTCGTCTGTGAAGCTGGCGTTTGCCCACAAAGGGGCTGAGCATTGCTGTCAAGTATTCCGTTAATTCATATATTGGTGCGCCAGTGTTGTTAACAATTGGAGGTAAGAGACATTTCTTGCTTGTAGATTTTAGGTAGACCATAAAGTCAATGTGGACGAAGTTTCTTAACCGTCTTCTTGTCTGGGAATGTGTACTGGAGAAGCTCGATGGTCTTCCTCTTCATTTGGTTGGTGGGATAGTCTTCATTTCTCCTGTATGTGTCGTCCTCTAATGGCTCATACAACTATTGTTTGTTAACATGACATGGTAGCAGGACCGCAGCATATCCTCCGTCTGCAGGAAGGATGACTGTCTCAGAATCTTCTTGTAGCCGCTTAAGCTCTTCTCTCTCTTCCTTGAAGATTTTCGACTTCAGTGGAGCTGCCCTGATAAGTGTACAGCATCTTTCACGTCTTATTTCCTCTGCACCATCCCTCAGAAGTCAAAAGCAACCTATTCCCAAGTGCTAATAAATTCTGCTGTTGGTATATTCGTCGCTGTTTGTGCGAAATTTAGCTCCTTTCCTGGTACAGAGAAGGTAACATCGTCACTTAATTTCTGTGTGCAGTTAATGACAGTTCTTCCAGTTTCTTGCTACGGCTTAGCTGCAAGGCGTTCGTATTATGCAGTCTGTCTGCGGGTGGCTGATTGCCATGCCTTGCTGGCTTGAGACCAACTAACTGCATCTAGCCTCTCCCACGAGTCAGGGGAGAGCGTCAACGCCAACTGCACGTGAAGTAAGAGTAGTTCTCTCGAGGTGTACCACGTCACGGTTACAAACAGACCTATTAGAGGACGACGCATACAGCAGAACTGAAGAAGAACTTTTTAACTGAGTGAAGAGAAAGATCATCAACTATCTCCAACATACATTCTAAGTCAACAAGATGATGAAGAAACTTCGTTCTTGAACAGCAGCGTCACTTAGACTTAACAGGCTACCTAAAGTCCACAAGCAAGAAATGTCTCTTTGTGCAATTGCTAGTAACATTGACGCACCAACATATGAATTAGCGAAACAGCTGACAGTGTTGCTGAGCCCCTTTGTCGGCAAATGCCAGCACCACATACGAAATTCGGCGCATTTCATTGTGCAGTTCCAGAACTTTCGGCTGAGCGAAGAACACTTCATGGTGAGCTTCTACATGGTATCTATATTCACAAGTGTGCCTCTAAGAGACAGCCTAAGCCTCACAGGAGAAAAGTTTGTGCTACCGCTAAGAAAGTTGTTTGAGGTCTTGTTTACGTCAACCTATGTTCTGATCAACGGATATTACTACCAAAAGAACGAATGAAGTCGTGATGAGCTGCCCACTATCGCTACTGATGGCCAGTGTGTTCATGGGGACGTGTGGAGAAGAAGGCGTGCTGTAGGTAGTTTACAAACCCTTCTTCTTTTATCGAAATGTAGACGCCACATTCGTAATCTGGCCACGTGGACGACGTCACCCACAAGATTTTCTGCAACACTTGAATTCGTTACAGCAGAACATCAGATTCATGACGGAGACGAAAGCCATCAACTTCCATTTCTGGATGTGCTCATCAAACTGAGACCAGATGGCACGCTAGGACGTAGTCTCTTCCGAAAAACGAAACTTGCAGATTTGTGATTGCATACCTCCAGCTCTCATGCCCCTTCACAACGAAAACGTGCTGTAAGCAGAATAGTGCACAAAGCACCCTAAATCTCGGACCGTGACAGTCTAGCAGATAGACTGCAGCGCTTACAAGCCGTGCTCTGTACAAATGGTTACAGAAACCGCGATGTACAATCTGCCTTAAAACCGAAGAAGCCAAGACTACGGTTGCTACAGAGATTTTTCCTTATGTCGGGAACACATGAGCAAAGGTCGGAAGAATACTCCGGAAACACAACATGAAGTGAGTGTCTCGTTCACCATCCAAGGCGAAAACTTTATTAGGATCATTCAAGAACGACCTAGAATCCCTGAAACCTGAAGCCTGCCGCATCCCTCACCAGTATGCAAAAACGTATGTGTGCCTGATCTCTGACCAGTACAGGAGAGATGCACTAAGCATAAACGTCACACAGACATTCAACCGACGAAGTCCGTTGTGGCAGAGCGTTGTATCTCCCACAGAGATACCATGAAATAAGGCAAGACCAAGTTGTTACCACAATCTAACACCTTTTTCGATTATATTCTCAAAGAAACTGTGGATATGCGACTGCATGATGGACAAATAAATGAGTACAGCAGTTTGCTATTGAACAAGGACCTGGACCCAGCCTTGCACGTGACTAGAGCTCAGCGCCAGTCTACGTTGATGTCCAGAAGATGGCAATAAGTCAATTTGCCAAACTATCCCCCGTTTTAGACGACGCCACACGGCAGAATATCGACACTGGAAAAATCTAAAATCACAGCAACAGGATTAATGCAAGAAGAACGGTATCTGATGTTCTGTACCTAAAATTTTATGGTGTCAACTAACTCCATATAATCTGACCCATATTATGGAAGATTCTAGGTGTTTCTGTGTTGTATCACATTGACTGTAATACCCTTCCACATATCCTGTACTTAGAAAAAAGGTCAATTCTTATTAAAAGACTCTCCTGTTAGCCCCTGCTTTCTAAGCATTTAGGATTATTTGAGTATTTGGGGGACGGGGAGAAATTTCTTTTTCTATGTTGTTGATACTAATGTTTCCCCCGACATAATATGTTAGTTTACATCACTATTCTTTGGAGTTACCCATGTCATTTTTAATATCAAGAACTTATGGTATAAAAGTTTCTACGATGTAAGAGAGATTTTGGAGATACATTACCATTACACATATCTAGTATACTAGAATATACGCTCCAAGACAAAACAAAACAGCACACCACAAACAAATGGCCCATATGCGACGGATATCTGTAGATGTGATATGCAGTCTGTGACAGAATTAGTGAGGGTAGCGACGATCCCTTGCACGAGAGCTAGCTTGGAGTCTCTGTGCTCTGTAAATAACAAGGTTTACCTCCTGTCCAGTCACGTCATCAACAGCGCCTAGATGCAAATTTCACCTGCATTCGGCAGTTTGCGACTGCGCTCCCATCCGATCACGTCAGCATGTGTGCCTAGGTGAACACGTATTTGGATAGGAATTTCTCAGAGATCAAGTATGAAAGGGATGTGGCTGCCTCATACTTGAGGGGACCTGTGTGTGATTTTGACAGCTGACGGCCACGTGACTTGGCAGGGGTTGCCGCTAACCTCCTATGCGCTCTAGTGGACACGGGACGGTGTCTGCATACGTTGTTTGCATGTCTGTTGCATTATTTTGTGAGCAAGTCTGTTGGTTGTGCTATGCGTTATTTGGACAGGTTACGAGTACTGTACATGTCTACACATCACTGCGCTGCATTATTTAGGAGTAGTCTGCAAGTGTGTACTGAAATTATTTCGTTAGTTTAGGAGCTGTTTGCGTGTCTGGAGAGCGTTATTTAGAAGCAGTTTGCAGGTCTGTGGACTGTGTGAGATGGCCCCAAGCATGTGTGAGCGCGTGTTTTGTATCAGTGTGATAAATGTACTGCATCCCTAAATAAAATGTTCGAAAATATATAGAGTGTACTCCTTCCTTACTCTCCCCAACAGCCCAGCACGGTGTGAGTCATTTTCGCGCCATTTTCCCTTTACAGAGCACCATCTGGGATTAGGTCACACTAGAGATGACAGTACTCTCTGGTGGCAGTAATGTGTAGTAGGTCAGTTGGAGTCTAGATCTCGTGGTGGAGACATTGCTTGCAATGTAATAAAGAGTTATGTTTAGCATTAACAGAGTCGTTTCCTCCATTTCGCCTCACCATCTTGGATGATGTCATGCGCTGTCCATGTTCGTACACGTTAGTGCACGTTAGCCCGACATCATGGGCTGGTAAGACGACATGGCTGTCGGTTGAGGGTCATGGTGGAGACTTTAATTATTTCCTTCCAAGTCCATGTGGCCGTGGCATTCGCGAAAATTCATTCCAAGTCCATGGTAGCGCTCTCTGGTTGTTTCAATATGTACTAGGCCTTGTGGTCAACACACATTTTGCCGCGATCTTGGATTACGGTACTAGTGTCATCAGCTGACGTCTCGGTAGCACCCTCTGGCGGTGGCTCTGTGTACTAAGTCATTTGGGCTCTGGACCTCAAGACGAACACACTGTTTGGCGCTATCTTGGATTACATCACAGATGAGAGTGCTCTCTGGTGGTGGCGATGTGTACTAAGTCAGTTGGAGTGAGGACCTCGTGGTGAACACACTGGTTGTCCATACTGCATGGAATTGTTTAAATAAAGACTTATGCCCAAGTCATTTTCCCACGAATCCTTAGGAGGTGGTGACGGTCGGACATGTGAGGTTAGTACAAGTGTCTTTTCTTTCGTGTCATATTCTTACCTTAGTAGAGATATGTGAATTGACGTTTGATTGCTGCCAGAATTCAAAGTTGGTGCCAGTTTGTAGGAAGAGGTGGTGGTCGGGTGACTTAGGTTAGTACAAGTGACCTATCTTCCCGTCATTTTATTATATTAGCAGTGAAACCGCAAGTGAGCTTTGTTTACTGGCAAAATTCAAACTTGGTGCCAGTTCATAGGAGGAAGTGGCGGTCGGATGACTGGTTAGGGGGGGGGGGGCGGCGTGCACTTTCCCGCCAAATTCAAACTTCCCACCTTCAGATGGAGAGCAATGTTCTGGACATAACATGTCTGTATGATGCTTATTGGAGTCAGAATTACGAATCTCAACGTAGTTTAGAGGCAGACAATTAAAAACGTGTGCAGACAGAAATAGCTGATGAGATTTTCTCGGTCTTGAGTATCTGGAAGATTACTTGTACACCAATAAATTTGTGGGTGTTCTTATTATCGCAGTATACAAACTGCAGAAGGTTATTAAACACAATACAACAACTGTTCTGTAGGTTATCTGTTAATTGACGCCACATGGAAGAAAAATGGCACAGAGTAAAGTGAAGCACATTGTAAATAGTGTTTGTTGGTGTCTAATTTACACATAAACACTCGGGGACAAGGCTGAATACACTATACATTCTGTAATTGTATATTGTAGCCTCCAACCTGTTAATGTCATGCAGCTTATCCAAGGAAGACCTGGAAGCTTCTCGTAGACGTATGTCTGGATACTTTATAAAATCTATAATGTGGCTACCAATATCTTTGTTCACTCCTGGACCTGTGATATGACATATAAACCTGTTATATATCTTTACAGTTGGAGATTAACCACATTACACAGAGTATTCCAACTCTTATCGTTGCCGAACATTGCTGTTTCCATAGCGATGTCCTTCCATGCAGAAGTCGTGGGTTGATATTAAGTAGGTCCACATCTCCATTTAGTTAAAAATTGTGGCAAAGTCTTGCATTATGTCCAAAGCCAAAAGTTAATAGCCGTCTACACGTAGCTGTTGGAATGTTCCAGGCATCTCTTCCATTAGAACATTCATTTTAACGTCAGCTAATTTCACATTATATGGTATAATTATAGGATTTTTATATTTCCACGAAATAGTTTCTAGTGCTTCTATGCCGATTTTTTCCCATATCCCGCTTCCTGTCACACTGTCGTTCCTGTGTGGAGAAAAGGCAGCTCCACCTTGACGCCATGTCTTGCAGTGGCGAAATTGGAAAACTTACTACATAGATAATAGTAAAATGAACCACACATCTCATTCATTAACATTAAAAACTGTCCTCTTTGTAATTTTTCCTGACAGTCCACTTGATCACAGATTTCAACCACCATAATGTTATCAGGAAACGGTTCTGAAATAGGTGTAAGGGCATTTACATTAATCTTGCTGCCATGCGGGGTATCTGCACTGTCTAGGCACCTTGTCATGGACGGGCGGCTCCCCCCGTCGGAGGTTCAACTCCACCTTCGGGCATGGATGTGTGTGTTGTCTTTAACGTAAGTTAGATTAAGTAGTGTGTTATCCTAGGGTCCATGACCTCGGCAGTTTGCTCCCATAAGATCTTACCACCAAAAAAAAAATCGGCTTGCTAAGTAGTATAGCATTTTCGGTGTAGTTTATGTTGCCAATGCCATTAACCAGATTAACCAAGTTCTGCAGCTCTAACCACAAACCGAATCATTCATCTGTTGGTCTTGTCTTCCTCCCTAATAGCTGAGGGATGTTTAGCACTTCGTAGGAATCCGTGTTGACACTTTGAACTACCATGGAAGAGTGATCAGTTTCGTCTCACAGCCCTCCTTTTATGCTCTAAAGATCCAAGATGACAGCACTTCTGGTCAAGTGATATCCGGTTGTACACTCTGTTTAACTCCTGCCCAGTTGCACTGTTTTGTGTGCAAGGTGTCTGCACAGGGGAGAGAGACTGCCTACCATCCTTATGTGTGGGATAAAGCCAGCATATTAGCCAGAGTACACGGTACAGCACAATATTTGTACACCATACCTGGACACGGTTTCAGGAGGGGACACAGTTTCGGGAGGGGTGGTACAGAAGAACAAATGGATGAAATAGTGTTGTGCTGTACTTGACCATGATAACGAGATTATGCAGTGTGGGATAGGGTGGTGCTGGCGAGGGGCAGTCTCTCTCCCTCCCACAGACACCTTGAGCACAATACCATATAAAATGGAATTAGTTGATGTTATAATAGAAAAGCTGCCTGGAATATTCCTACAGCTACGAGTAGACGGCTATCACCATTTGGATTTGACCATAATGCAAGACTTGGCCGGAACTTTTAACTAAATGGGTATGTGCGACTACTTAATATCCATCTACGACTTTTGCATGGAAGGAGACCGCCATGGAAACATCAGTGTGATTGTGGACAACGATAAGATAGTTGGAAAACTCTGTGTAATGCGGTTAAGCTCCAACTGTAGAGAAAAGATATATAACAAATTTATATGTCAAATCACAAGTTCAGAAGTGAACAAAGATATTGGCAACCACATGATATATTTTATAAGTTATCGAGACAGGGATCTATGAGAAACTTTCAGGTCTTCCTTGACTAAGCAGCATGGCATTACCAGGTTAGAGGTTACAATATACAACTACAAAATGGATCGTGTGTTCGACCCTGTGTACGAATATTTATGTGTATTAGACACCAAAATACAGTATTTACAATGAGCTTTGCTTTACTTTGTGCCACTTGCTTCTGTGTGGCGTCTACCGCACGTTACATACATAGCGATGTTGTGATGCAGTTCGACAACATGTCACATCCGGAATAGTGTTTGAAGGTGGATCTGCTGCACATTATATCTGGAGCAATGTTGGGATGCAGATACACAACATACCACATCCAAGATAGCATTCGAATGTTGATTTGCCGCACATTATATCCAGAGTGATGTTCAGAGGCAGATCCACACTTGAACGATGACTGTGTCCTACTCCGGGTCATAGGAGCCATCCATGACCCATTCATAGATAAAGACACACAGAAAAACAAACAAACACACAGCAAATGTAGAATGTGTGGTTTGGAGTGATTAGATGCGTTCGAGTACAGTGCAATAATATGCCGCCCGTTCAGGAAAAAAGTGCACTTCCGCTAGGTGTTGGCAGCTCTTCTACATTTACAAGCAATTTTAGAACATAGGAAGAGAAAGGAAGTCATGATCACGTGCATAGAAGTGACATAAAATTGGTTAAATTACGAAAAACACGAAAAGTACGTATAAATTGATGGAAAATACGTCGAAATGTGGGGAAATCAAGGGAGCATTTGCATGTCATCTGCTTGGAGCTGAACAATTCTCGTACGTGGGAATGTGTATGTAGCAGCAAGAGGAATATGAGAAAACGATGACACGGAAGCGCCAGAATACAGGAAAACTGTGTTGTTTTCCGTCGAGGCAATGTTCTACTGTATGCCTACTCAGGCAATAGTAATACATGCGATGTGACTGCTGTCTTTGATTCTTTTCTGGAAAAAAACTGAACCATCTGCCTCGCAACTTACTTGCATCTGTGTTAAAGGATGACAGAGAGTGGATGGAGTGAAAAGTTAAGATGGAGTTGTAATGAGGTAGATAGATGCTGCATTCTAGAGAGAGAGAGAGAGAGTGATGTTGCTTCAGATCATTTGACCATTTTTTCCCGTTGTTCTGACAGGATGCATCTTTCATGTGACATAGCTTGCATTCGAATCGTGTACAACCACATGTTCTGTGTGTGGCTTAGAGCACTGTCTACTTGCGATCGTTAACTGCAAACCTCTCGGTCTCAGAGGACTTGCATCTCATTTGTGATGACACATGACCGTAGTACCGTAGTGTTTCGACACATTCTTCTAGAGGAATGAAGATTTATGCGAGGTACCTTACTCCCCTGCCACATCTTGGGTATAAAATCGAGTCCTCAATTTTATAACTACGGTGATACTAAGTTAGTGACTGGTGTTTGTGAGGACAGCAATCCCCATGTATACACGTGCTTCACAGACGTCCTGTTTGCAGAGTTAGTGACAGCCTGACGTGTAATTCCGCATGTCAAACACTGCTGCTAAACGTTTGCCTCTTTCTACGTAACGGACAGTCTCCGTTACTAACAATCATTTTATATAGGACTGGTGCGAGCTTAGTATAATTTCTGAACCGTCATCGGATGTGAACAATGGGCTCTATACACCTCAAATATGAAAGCTACACTGTGAATGTATCACAAAGCATCGATGTTTTAAGGATGTAGTTTTTTTATTTTAGGGTTTGTGACCATAGTTTATCGTAGAGAAACCTGCAAGGAGAATGTATGCCATGGGCTGGAAATATATTTCTTACATTGGGATAGTAACAACGTTGAATTCCATGTGACGAATAGGTTGGAAACCGCAACGATCCAACATTATCGCCTGTTTCTAAGTGGAGAACCGTGTAGCCTTAGGAGTCCATGTACCTATGATCTCTCTTACCAATATCTTTTTGGTTCTGACCCTAAACACTAGAACAATACTTCAGAATTGATAGCGCTTTGAACTCTGTTCATCTGGAGCATAATGCATAAAAACGACCTTTTTCTTGTTCTTAACTGTCTATTATATCATCACAACACTTTCATATCTACTGTACATGGAGGAGGGGTGCTAACCTCTTCGACACGAGCGAATGTGGAGAAATATTGTGCTCTTGGATGGGTGCTGGACAGCAGTTATGGACTCGATACGCTCTGCCCCTTCACGAAACATTGAATGTAGTGGTCTACTTCTGGTCCGCTGCAGATTAAATCGGTGATAGTTTTGCAGGGAGCATTGGTCAGCGACACGGCGAGGACAACTTTCAGTCTCTAGCTTTGGTCTACAAATGCGAGAATGAGCTGTGACTCTCATCTGCATAGGAAAAGATGGGAAATCGTAATTGTAAATTAGGCACTATCATCGAAGTGCTAGAAATATGTAGATCACTGTCTGATATACTTTGGTGCATACATTCGAGAATTAACAATGAATGGATCTACTGCACAGTCATCTACACTATGTGATCAAAAGTATCTGGACACCTGGCTGAAAATAACTTACAAGTTCGTGGCGCCCTCAATCAGTAATACTGGAATTCAATATGGTCTTGGCCCACCCTTAGCCTTGATGAAAGCTTCCACTCTCGCAGGTACTCTCGATCAGTTACTGGAAAGTATCTTGGGGCATGGCAGCCCATTTTTCACAGAGTGCTGCACTGAGGAGAGGTAACGATGTCGGTCAGTGAGGCCTGTCACAAAGTCGACGTTCCAAAACATCCCAAAGGTGTTCTATAGGATTCACGTCAGGACTCTGTGCAGGCCAGTCCATTATAGGGATGTTACTGTCGTGTAACCACTTCGCCACAGTTTGTGCATTATGAACAGGGGTTCGGTCGTGCTGAAAGATGCAATCGCCATCCCCAAATTGTTCTTCAACAGTGGGAAGCAAGAAGGTGCTTAAAACATCAATGTAGGCCTGTGCTGTGATAGTGCCATACAAAACAACAAGGGGTGCAAGCCCCCTCCATGAAAAAGAAGACCACACCGTAACGTCACTGCATCTCAATTTTACTGTAGGCACCACACACCCTGGCAGATGACGTTCACTGGGCATTTGCCACTCCCACACCCTGGCATCGGATCACCACATTGTCTAGCATGATTCGTCACTCCACACAACGTTTTTCCACTGTTCAATTGTCAAATGTTTATGGTCCTAACATCAAACAGGGCATTGCTTAGCATTTACTGGAGTGATGTGTGACTTATGAACAGCCACTCGACCATGAAATGCGAGTTTTCATAGTATTTGCAGTGGATCCTGATGCAGTTTGGAATTCCTGTGTGATGGTATGGATAGATGTCTGCCTGTTACACATTACTACCCTCTTCAACTGTTGGGGACAGTTCAATCCCACATCCGGCCATCCTGATTTAGATTTCCTATGATTTCCCTAAGTCACTGCAGGCCATTGTCGGGGTGGTTCCTTTGAAAGGGCAGGGCTGACTTCCTTTCCGTCCTTCCCTAATCAGATGAGACCGATGACCTCGCAGTTTGGTCTCTTCTCCCAAACAACCCAACCCAACTCAACTGTTAGTGATCTCTGTCAGTCAACAGATGAGGTTGGTCTGTATGCTTTTGTGCTGTACATGTCCCTACACGTTTCCACTTCACTATCACATCGGAAACAGTGGACCTAGGGATGTTTAGAAGTGTGAAAATCTAGCATACAGATGTTTGACACAAGCGATCCCCAATCACCTGAATACGTTTGAAGTCTGTCACTTCCTTGGAGCGGCCCATTCTATTCTCTCACGATGTCTAATGACTACTGAGGTCGCTGATATAGAGTACCTCACAGTAGGTGGGAGCACAATGCACATAATAAGAAAAACATATGGTTTTGGGGGTGTCTGGATACTTTAGATCACATAGTGTATCTACCTTCACAACGGTACTCGCAAAGTAGAGGATGGCCAGTTTTACTATGACACAGAAGTTTGGAAGCATGCTGCCATGCCACCTGTCGGCGTTGTATAAAAACTCGTAAAATTACTAAAATTGATTCCGCTATCAACTGTGATGTTTATTATTGCAGTAAATTGGCGGTGTATTTTCCATCACATCCATCCACTTGTACACTGTTGATTACCAGATAATGATTGACTGACATCACTTTGAGATGGAGAAAGAATCTTAATGGAGAACAGTGATCACGTACCTGACTGCAATATGAGGAATCTATTGGAATGGAACATCAAGCCATCTGCTATCCCGTCACTGTGAAAGATGAGTTTAAATATAAATTTGGAAACGCTCCACCATGCTGCAAAACTCGTCCAGTTTCCTTATGCTGTGACTCTTTTATTTCAAACATCCAGTGTGTGTGTGTGTGTGTGTGTGTGTGTGTGTGTGTGTGTGTTGTGAGAGCTTTTGTAGTTCGTGAGTTTTCTTTGTAAACCAACATCTGAATCGTCTATTTCTTTCTCCAGACTGTAATTTGACAACTGCAGAGAAGGTATGCTCTCGAATTCCAGTATGTATCTAATTCTTTTCCTGTAAGCTATCTCTTTTATGGCTTTAACAATTAGTTCTGTTCCATACAGCAGTTCTTCTAGATGAGAGCATTCAATGGTTTCAGTTGTTCCTCTTGTCTCCTGCATAATGCTGTTGTTATAGCAACAGCATTATTCAGGAAGTAAATGATTAAGATGTGGATTTAAGCTATAATTAAAAAATTAAACATTATTAAAACTACATCTAACAAAAATGAAGAAAGGGTTCTTTTCTGTATGTAAATATACATGGAAATGATAATAAAGATTTAGTACTAGAATACTTACTTGTCCTATTCGCTACCCTATCAAAAATCGTAATGTATTTCCTATATATGTTGATCAATGTTCATGTATTTCAGATGGTGATAGTGTGTAGTCAGGTGACCTTTAAATGTAGTTGAAAGTATAGTAATCCCTTTCTTACCTATATGTGGGAGAGGATTGCAAGTTTCCTGAGAGGTTGAAGTGGGGGGGGGGGGGGAGGGAAGGGGGGGGGCAATAATATGTTAAAGACCTGTCGGTCAAAAAGACGGATTTTCCTCAGGGCATCATTACCTGTCAGCCAAAAGACTGCAATAGGCTTGCCCCTGAAAGCATACTTGCCCCTTATGTAGGCAACCTGCAATAGCAAATTGTTCTTGTGCCGCCCTTGTCTCCCTACTAAAGTTTGACATATGGTTCACCGATTTTGATAAAGTTTTGGAAGGATGTTCTGTATTGAAAATAAAGAGAGACATGTTTCGGCTCTTTGCTAGAAACTCTCTACTTCTTTAAAAAATCGAGGATATAGTTGATTACAGAAAGTCTTGTTTTCGTGCTGCAGCTTAGTTGCCCTTAATTCTTCATGAGGGAGTTCTAGGACGGCGGTCGAGTAATGACAGCATGGTACCTCAGTCTGTTCGGAAATAGGAGAAAAAGATGAGTTAAATATTCAATGCTCAACTAGAATAGGTGCTACCCGACGTCCGTCCCGACCACCTGCAAAGGGAAGAAAGAATGGGGAGGGGCAGTGTCGAGGTGTTAGACTAACATACTGTGGGTTTGTGTTAGATTTGTGGTCCTTGTCCTCTTTTATTCGACATTTTTATCCAGTGTGTCTGATAACATTCTAATAACAAGAGTACTTTCCTTTGCCTTTGATTGAAGTAAAACATCGGGAGGTATAATTAATACTCAAATAAGTATATATTTTTAAAGTTCCTTTCATTGTACATTAAAGAAACCATTAGTAAATTACTGTGTAAACCCCAGGTGATCATCTATTTGTGAAGGTATTCACAACGAGTGGGGTGAAACTTATCATAGAAACAGGCAATACATAAACAGGTGTCTCACCATATGCAACCCACCAACGAAATCTCGCCGCAATGCTCATGGGAAACATATCTGATTCAGATTGCAAAATGTACCTCCTGATTCAGAGAGGTGAAGAAAGGTATTCCTATCATTTGAATGTTATCAGATGGACCGAAGAAAATATCGGATGAAAAAAAGCCATGACTAAGAACACGAACGAACCAGCAGTTTGGTGGTCTGATACCTTGAATGCCGACTTCGCCTGGCTAGATGGGTAGACCGAAGGTAGCATTCCGAATGCAGCGACAGCGGCGCTCGACAGAGACACGCGACAGAGACAAGTATCGCCTGCGATAATGACACTCTTAGTTTATATTATTTCGTATGTGAGCTCGTATGCAGGGCGCGATAAAAGTCGCGCTGTAGATCATATCTGTATCTGTCCCGCATGAAACGGTCGAGACTGGTGCTCCCAAACCAGTGGTGTCGCGTGTCACCGACCGTAATGGTTTTTACTAGCGAACAAGACGAAAATTGATCGATTTGGTCTGTGTCACCCCCCAACTATATGACTTCAAATTACATGCATACAAAAATACCCTAAAGGACAGTATATGGAAAGATACAGGGTAGGAGTTCTATAAAAACAGTGATCATTATTTTTATATCTACCCACTGTATTTGCCGTTTACTCGCATTTACATAAGTATGTATAAGCATGATATATAATTAAATTAGTTTCGTAAATATCAAAATATATAGATATCTTTATTTATGTTTAGTTGTAGCTAGTATTCAAATTAACTAGAAAAGTTCAGTGAATGTCAATTACGATTATTTGTACCATTATCTTACCATGATACTCTGTCCAGTGTGCTATAAAAACTGTTTAAACTTATCTCTCGTCTAAAATCCGACATTGTTTGAAAAACCTCCGTTATGTGCCGATTCAAACAGGCTTGTTGACTGAGTCAGTGTTTCAATCGATAGAAGGGAGTTGGTTGACCTTAAAGACAAACATCCCTAAGAATTTAATAATCAGGTCATCAACTGATTCTGGTAAAACTGCAGCTCTTGTACAAAACACTCTAAATATTTGAGACAACAACCCAAAGACGTATTCTGCTATTCGAAGAGCACGACACAAACGATAGTTAAAAATTTCTTTATCCCGATCTAGTCGTGCAACTCCTCGACAGTATGGCTTCACCAGGTAATTACTAAGTGCAAATGCTTCATCGCCTGGTATGAAGTGCTCCATAAAAATATCACTGTTTGGAAGGCATTTAGATGCAGGGAAATTAAAGTTGTTCTTGGCAATCTTTTTCCCCATCACGAATTTTTGAAAAATACGGCTGTCACGTTCTTTGCCATTAGAGCCCACATCTACAACAATGAATTTGTAATTGACGTCCACTATTGCAAACAGAACGATAGAAAAGTAATTCTTGCAATTGAAAAAAAAGAGATCTGCTCTTTTTTGGTGCTTTTATGAGCACATGTTTGCCACCCATACTATCCATACAGTTTGGTGTATTCCATTTCCGCCAGAAATCTTGTTCAACGCGCTTAAAAGTATTTTCATTTGGCGAGGGCAGAGCTATTGGCATACGTTTTTTTTCTTAATACGTTCAAAACTTTCCTAACGATCCAAGAGATGTAGCGGTCAGATATGCGATAAGCATATTACAAAGATTTATAATGACCCATGATCTTCGTTGTGATTGTTTCAATGAAGTATTTGGCCCTTCGTTGAAAAAATATTTGCTTGAGATGAACCTGCCATTGAATGTCTTGCCTATTACAAACAACATTCCTTCCTATTTTCCATGTTTACAAGACCACATCCTTGAACAACTTCAGTTCATGAAGATCAAGTTTCTGCCTCCCAACACCAGTCCGTCACTCCAGCCTATGAACCAGCAGATTAATTCTAACTTTAAGAAGCTCTACACTAAGGCACTCTTCGAGTATTGCCTTGAGCTGACTGAAGCAACCGGTCTCACTCCCAGAGAGTTTTGGGAACAGCGCTTCAACATCGTTGCCTGCGTCAAGATGATCGAAAAGGCATGGGAAGGGGCTAGTGAGAGAACTCTCACTTCTGCTTCGAAGAAGCTTTCGTCGGAGTGCGTCGTCGAATGTGACTCTGATGCATTTGAGCCAGTACCTGTGGAGCCTGTAGTCAATGAGATCGTGTCTTTGGCCAAGAGCATTGGACTAGGAGTGGATAACAATGATATTGATGAGCATGTGGAAGATCACAGTCAAGAAATGACCACCGAAGAGCTAGTGGAGTTGCGGTTGTGTTTTGTACCAGGAAGTTGTGGAGAGAGGTTCTTCAGGGGAGGTGGAGGAGGAGGTAACAGCAAAGCAGCAATCTTCTGGCTGAAAGCATAGGCATAGGTAGCATCATACACTCCTGGAAATGGAAAAAAGAACACATTGACACCGGTGTGTCAGACCCACCATACTTGCTCCGGACACTGCGAGAGGGCTGTACAAGCAGTGATTACACGCACGGCACAGCGGACACACCAGGAACCGCGGTGTTGGCCGTCGAATGGCGCTAGCTGCGCAGCATTTCTGCACCACCGCCGTCAGTGTCGGCCAGTTTGCCGTGGCATACGGAGCTCCATCGCAGTCTTTAACACTGGTAGCATGCCGCGACAGCGTGGACGTGAACGGTATGTGCAGTTGACGGACTTTGAGCGAGGGCGTATAGTGGGCATGCGGGAGGCCGGGTGGACGTACTACCGAATTGCTCAACACGTGGGGCGTGAGGTTCAAAAATGGTTCAAATGGCTCTGAGCACTATGCGACTCAACATCTGTGGTCATCAGTCGCCTAGAACTTAGAACTAATTAAACCTAACTAACCTAAGGACATCACACACATCCATGCCCGAGGCAGGATTCGAACCTGCGACCGTAGCAGTCGCGTGGTTCCGGACTGAGCGCCTAGAACCGCGAGACCACCGCGGCCGGCCAAGGGGCGTGAGGTCTCCACAGTACATCGATGTTGTCGCCAGTGGTCGGCGGAAGGTGCACGTGTCCGTCGACCTGGGACCGGACCGCAGCGACGCGCGGATGCACGCCAAGACCGTAGGATCCTACGCAGTGCCGTAGGGGACCGTACCGCCACTTCCCAGCAAATTAGGGACACTGTTGCTCCTTGGGTATCGGCGAGGACCATTCGCAACCGTCTCCATGAAGCTGGGCTACGGTCCCGCACACCGTTAGGCCGTCTTCTGCTCACGCCCCAACATCGTGCAGCTCGCCTCCAGTGGTGTCGCGACAGGCGTGAATGGAGGGACGAATGGAGACGTGTCGTCTTCAGCGATGAGAGTCGCTTCTGCCTTGGTGCCAATGATGGTCGTATGCGTGTTTGGCGCCGTGCAGGTGAGCGCCACAATCAGGACTGCATACGACCGAGGCACACAGGCCAACACCCGGCATCATGGAGTGGGGAGCGATCTCTACACTGGCCTTACACCTCTGGTGATCGTCGAGGGGACACTGAATAGTGCACGGTACATCCCAACCGTCATCGAACCCATCGTTCTACCATTCCTAGACCGGCAAGGGAACTTGCTGTTCCAACAGGACAATGCACGTCCGCAGGTATCCCGTGCCACCCAACATGCTCTAGAGGGTGTAAGTCAACTACCCTGGCCAGCAAGATCTCCGGATCTGTCCCCCAATTGAGCATGTTTGGGACTGGATGAAGCGTCGTCTCACGCGGTCTGCACGTCCAGCACGAACGCTGGTCCAACTGAGGCGCCAGGTGGAAATGGCATGGCAAGCCGTTCCACAGGACTACATCCAGCATCTCTACGATCGTCTCCATGGGAGAATAGCAGCCTGCATTGCTGCGAAAGGTGGATATACACTGTACTAGTGCCGACATTGTGCATGCTCTGTTGCCTGTGTCTATGTGCCTGTGGTTCTGTCAGTGTGATCATGTGATGTATCTGACCCCAGGAATGTGTTAATAAAGTTTCTCGTTCCTGGGACAATGAATTCACGGTGTTCTTATTTCAATTTCCAGGAGTGTACATTGCAAAACATCACCCTAATAAAACTGTGTATACGAACGCTACAAATGTAGCTGCCGGTAATGCTGTGCCGCATTTTCGCCAGATGTTGAAGGGTCAGCAGAAACAAATGACTATAGATGGTTTCCTAGTGTAAAAGAATTAGTTATGTATCACGAATAATAAAATACATAATACTGTAAGTATATATTTTTGAATAAATGGCATAAGATAAAAATTTTAGTACTTTTTCTGTGTGGAACGCATTATCGCATTGTACACTAACCTGTATGGGATAAACTGTTTCGCTTAACGAGTGTTTCGCACTACGACCAAGATTCTGGAACGAATTGTGCTCACTACACGAGGTTCCACTGTATTGTGTTTTCGTCATTTCCTTGGGAGTGATCACATTCACATAGATACGAACACATACATCAGGTAAGAAGGCATATTTCATTCGCTCACCGGACGTACAAATTACTTGCGTCGAGAAGAGATCGTTACCATACGATACACGTAATGCCGCTGATGCCGTGCTTTGTCATCAAACGTTTGCAGTTCCCATTCGAAGGCCACTTTCTTTCGGCTGCTAATAGAGTAGTTGTGCAGAATCAACTGTCATTAGTCCGCAGATCCTAGTCGTGCGGTAGCGTTCTCGCTTCCCCCGCCCGGGTTCCCGGGTTCGATTCCCTGCGGGGTCAGGGATTTTCTCTGCCTCGTGATGACTGGGTGTTGTGTGCTGTCCTTAGGTTAGTTAGGTTTAAGTAGTTCTAAGTTCTAGGGGACTGATGACCATAGATGTTAAGTCCCATAGTGCTCAGAGCCATCTGAACCATTTTTTGAACTGTGATTAAATATCCCTTACCTTACACCTCGCTGTTGCAAACGGACGTTACACCATGACACACGCACAAATTTGAATACAGCGAACAGCGGAATAAATAAATAAATAAATTGGGTACGACGGAGGTTGAAACACGACTGGCTCGTTTGACAATCATATACCGTGACCATTTTACCACGATGGCGTTACTAATTTTGGCTGCTCCATGTTGCTTATCCTTGGACCCTTCACTCTTTTTATTTTGCTTTTTTTTCACAGTCCACTATACCTACTTGTTTTCATGCTTGATCTGTGTTCAATTTCTGACGGGCTGTCCACTGCGCCCTTGTACCACTAAATCGGAGGGGGATGCGATGTAAAGTTTCCCTTATTAGCAAGTTCTTTCTTGTGGCTGTTTCGCAATTCGACTCACCTATACAGGTATACGCATTTTGTCCTAAGTTTTCCGCAACGTAACTCTGCTGTTAACACGTGTGGCTTTCGGCTGTAGATAAACTTTCATTAAAGAGACAGAAGACCGTGTGAAATATGTCCACGTTAAAAATTTAGATTTCTACCTGTTTCGTAGATTCAGCATTGGTAGACACAGCAGAATATTTCTATCTTTATGAATTTAGTGTGTGATATGTCTCCTGTTATAGTATTACTACAATTATTTCTTTAAGGGTGCTAATTTAAGAGAACCCTGGATTTCATATTCGCAACATCTCTTACTCAGCGGACCTGTGGCGGCAGCACCGTCCAACGCACGAAGGGCTGAACTACGGCACTCACGACACAAGTAGTGGCAGCTGTACCGTTACGCCGAATTCCAGCAATGGTGCGTGGCACACCGGACCGCACGGGGACAAAAGCAGACGGACTGTGCGAGCTAGACCACGCGACGCGACACACGTCTCTCAGTTCTCCCGCTGGATTTCTTTACTGCTCGTAAATAATACAGTAACACAGTGTGGGTTACGAGATAATAAACACGTTTTCGTCGCCCATCGCAAGCAGTGGAGGTTGAAAAATTTGTGAGAAGGCCGTCAACCATGCTGAAGAAACACCAGCTGCTGGAAAATAAATAAATTACAATGTAAATCTACAGCAGATGCGAAACATTGGTCTGCCATATCAAAACTTTTTATTATGTTATTGAGATCTACATCAGACCACATTACACAATTCTAAGAGTAACCTACATGTGAATTACGTGGTCTGATACGTAAGGCAACAGAAGTCAGTTACGGTTCCGCCGTAAATGCGTACGCGCGGTCGTAAACGCAGTAGCCGGTCCACAGAGTGCACCGTACTGTTAATGTGTCCTTCGCGCACGTTACGGCGCGCCCGGTCGCGCCAGGAGCAGAACATTCATTGACACGGCCTTTTGTCTCGCTCGGTCCACGCGGTCGCGCCACGGCTCATCACTGGAGAGTATACCCTCCGGGATCGCTGATCGAGCTGTGCCGCCAGTGCAACGCACCTGTATGTACGGACATAAGCGACGAATGTTATTTGTCATTTATTGTAATGCTAGGAAGAATAAACGTGTCCTGTCCTGAAACTGCTTTAGTCGTTTTTTGTCACCAAGCCTCTCCCTTGAGCATAGTGCGTGGGCGCGGCGATAGAGCCGGTTCACTGCAGGTGAGTGACTGTAACCGGAGATACCACACGTTTCCGCTTCACTGGTGACCCCGACGTGATCTGAGGCTTAAAAAAAAACACGTGGTGACGAACGTTCGTCGGTACGAGAGACGTGGAACCGCGAGTAGGCTTGCGCGTATACGCCCGCGCCGAAAAGTGCTCCGTAGTAATTTTTTTAAGTAACTTTTTTTGTATTGTTTTTGTGCGCGTATGTTTGATCACGGACTGCTTAGTGTTATTTTTTTTCGTGTGTTTCCCTTGTCGTGTTATTTTCACTATGTACTTTCCTCTTGTATGAGGATTCGACTCTGAACTAAGATGGCGGCATTAGAGGAGTTGCAAAAGACCGTTGAAGAACTGCTCGCACGCAACACGAGGCTAGAGAGTGAGCTACAAGCAGGGACTACACGCGCGCAGCCACAGACAGCTCAGGACAATGTTGGCGAACAAATCCCCGGCACACCGATGCCTCCTACGACCGCCGGAACGCCGACAAGCGCTGGACGGGCATTGATCAGGCTGCCTCCCTTTTGGCCGCGCGACCCTATAATGTGATTCAGCCAAGTTGAAGCGGTATTTATGAGCAATCACGTGACATGCGACCTGGCGAAATTTGGGCACGTAGTGAGCCAGCTGGACCAGAACTATGCGGTCGAAGTGCGGGATATAATCACCGCCCCGCCGACGCAGTCAAGCTACAAACGGCTCAAGGAAGAGCTGATGCGACGGATTTTGGTGTCAGAGGAACAACGAGTGCACCAACTGCTGCGACAAGAGGAATGCGGCGAACGGAGGCCCTTGCAGTTCCTGCGCCACTTGCGGAGCCTCGCGCAGCCCGATATGGTGCCAGATTCGCTGTTACGCACTATCTGGGTGTGCAGCCTCCCAGCTCAAGTGCAGGCAGTGATAGCCGCACAGACGGAGATGCAGCTGGACGCCGTCACTAACTTGGCCGACAGGGTGCACGACGCGCTGACAACGGCGCCTAGCACCGCAGCTGCGGCAGCTTACTACTCCGTCCCCCCACCTCTGTGGCGGCACGCGCCTCCCGCACCCGCATCGGATGCCGACCTGCACCAGCTAGTGCAAAACTTGACTGCACAGGTGGCAGCCCTCTCGACGCAAGTTGACCGGTTGGCGCGCTTGCAGCAAGAGGGCAGTACGCGCCGCAGCGGCAGCAGACTGTGCGACAGGCGGCACGGCTCGCGCAGCCGGTAACGCAATAACAGCCGCTCCAACAGTAACCCGCAGATGTCAGAGCACGCACAAAGCGTCTATTGCTGGTACCACGCCCTCTTCGGCAATGACGCAACCAGATGCCACGCTCCTTGCTCGCACCCAAACGCCAGCTGCGACCGAACCTAGGCGCACCCGGCTGCAGTGTGACATCGAAATGTCTGTTGCGGAATGGGGGACTGGCGCGATGTACCTCGTCGACATGGGTTCGGACCTCTCAATATTCCCCCGTTCTATGTTACGAGACCGCGGGCAGGCCGAGGCACTCTGCCTTACAGCGGCGAACAATTCCGCTATTAAAACTTACGGCACAGACAGCCGCAATATAGATCTAGGCCTACGCCGCACGTTCTCGTGGACTTTTACCGTGGCCGACATCAATGAGCCGATCCTGGGCGCAGACTTTCTCGGCCACTACGGGCTGCTAGCCTTAATCGCAAACGGCCAGCTCATCGACGTGACAACGACTTTAAAGTTAGCGGGACAGCGCCGGCAGGCTGCATACTACATTGTTATACCCGTGAAGTGCCCCGAACCGTACGCTGACATGCTTGAACAATTCCCCGATCACACCCGCCAAGCCGGTGCACCGAGAGACATCAAACATTCGACGGTGCTCCACATAATAACCACACCCGAACCCCCCACATCATGTCGCCCACGTCGACTCACGTCTGACAGACTTGCAGCAGCAAAGGCAGAGTTCGAGGCCATGCTGCGGCAAGGCATCGTGCGACCATCGAGCAGCCCATGGTCATTGGGGTTGCATTTAGTGCCCAAAAAAGACAATTCGTGGTGCCCGTGTGGGGCGTATCGCGCCCTTAATTCGTAAACGGTGCCGGACCGATAACCAGTCCCACACCTTCAAGACTTCAGCTACGCCTTGGCGGGCTGCGCGGTGTTCAGCAAGATAGACTGCTCAAAGGCGTACACCCAAATTCCGGTGGCGCCCGAAGACATTGAAAAAACAGATATCGGTACACCCTTTGGGCTTTTCAAAAGCCTGTTTATGACTTTCGGTCTTCGGAATGCTGCCCAGACTTGGCAGCGGTTCCTGGACGGCGTCTTGCGAGGCTTGCTATGTTGTTTCGTGTACCTCGACGACATCCTGGTGTATTCCAAGTCGCCCGAACTCCACCGCCGCCACTTAAAAACCGTCTTTCAGCACCTGAGTGAAGCCGACATCGTTATTAACCCCACTAAATGCGAGTTTGGTGTGACGGAAATCAAGTTCCTCAGCCATTTAATTACAACCACCGGATCGACACCGCTACCGGAGAAAGTAAAAGCAATACTGCACATGCCGCGTCTGCAGACACACAAAAAATTATGACGTTACCTCGGCATTTTGAGCTTTTATCGTCGACACCTGCCCAACGCAAGAGCCACTGATTAAGGCGTTAAAAGGTCCTACCTCAAAAGGAAAGACCCTCATGAATTGGGCAGACGCAATGGAGCAGAGCTTCACGGACTCATAAAGGAATCTCGTGGAAGTGACGCTCGAAGTTGCTCACCCACACGGTACATGACACGGACTTAGATGTAGTCGTGGACACCAGCCAGTCCGCCAACAGGGCGGCGTTACAACAGCACGTCAGTGGGAGTTGGCAGCCTCTTGGTTTTTTCTCTAAAAAGCTTTACGATTTGCAACGTGCTTGGAGTGCTTATGACCGAGAGTTGTTTGCGGTGTATGTGGCGGTGAAATAATTCCGACTGTCCATAGAAGCCCGACAATTCGTCATTTTCACCAATCACAAACCCATTACACACGCGTTCGAGAACAACCACACTAAGTGTTCACCGCGCCAACTCCAGCAGTTAGAGTACATGTCGATATTCACAACAGACATCCGATAAATTTCGGGGATAGACAATATCGTCGCCGATTGTTTGTCCCCAGCGTGTGCCATTATTTCACCCCCTATGAACTTTGAGGACGTGGCCCAAGCACAGGAGAGTGACGAAGAACTGAACTCCTTCCGTCATGACACTTCCAGTGGCCTGCAACTGGAGCTGGTGCCTGTCCCTGGCTCCGCACGGAAGTCTTGGTGTGACATTTCAACCAACAAGCACCAACCATTCCTCCCGGAGAAATTCCTTCGACCATGTCCATGGACTGTCACACCCTGGCACCAAAGCCACTGCGACGCTCGTGGCTGTGCATTTCGTCTGCCCTGGGCTTCGGAAGGACTGTTGCAAATGGTCATGCACTTGCACCGCATGTCAGTGTGCCAAAGTCTGGAGGCACACCCACGCACCCGTGGGCACCTTCCCGGACGCGACACGTCGATTTGCGCATGTTCACGTGGACCTCGTCATCCCGCTTCCTCTCTCACAAGGCAAGCGGTAACTCCCAACTATGGTGGACTGCTTCACTCGCTGGCCACAAGCAACGCCCGTTGCAGATGTCACAGCCAAGACCGTAGCCACCGCATTCGTTGACATCTGGGTGGCACGCTCCCGATGCCCCAGTCACGTGACAACTGACCGCGGCCGCCAGTTTCACTGCGCGCTGTTTACGTACGTCGCCAGTCTGTGTGGCACCCTGTTACAAAGGACCACCAGCCACCACCCGGCGTCGAATGACATGGTCGAACGGTTCCACAGGACTCTGAAAGCCGCTCTAACCTGCCACAACATCTCATGGACAGAGGCACTCCCACTGGTGCTGCTCGGCCTGCAAGTAACGCCGAAAGAGGAGATCGGCACGTCACCTGCTGACATCGTTTACAGGCAATCACTGACAATCCCGGGCGATTTTGTTGAAGATGTAAGACTCCCACGCAATGCTGTAGCACCCACTCTGGAAGCCGTCGACAGTGTCAGTCGACCTCGTCAAACCAGCCTATGTCTTGCCCGCTCCATCAGCCATGCATTTCTTCGACCCGGCTGAAGATCTGATCACGGACGACACTCCCTCTGCCAACAGCCTGACGGAACCGACACCCGGATCCGCCGGTGACCCACAGCTGCAGCCTGCTGTCATCGCGCCGCCATGTGTGCTTCCCACCACCACGCCCAGGCAGCCGGCACGGCCGCCCGGACCGCACCCGCCACAGGCGCACCAGTCGCCCTCACAGCAGCCGCCAGCGGACTGCGTCACGCACACTGGCCGCCGCGTCCGATTCAAACGGCCATGCTGCGTCGCCAGGGCGCCATGACACCCAAACCAGCAATCACGCGCCCAATCCGCCGAACGCCGTCAGAATCCGGCGCCCACGAGCCGCCGTCCGCTGTAGAGACCCGGACTCCAGCTTCAAGAGTCATTCGAGCCCCGGACA
Organism: Schistocerca gregaria; assembly: GCF_023897955.1. Taxonomy (NCBI): domain Eukaryota; kingdom Metazoa; phylum Arthropoda; class Insecta; order Orthoptera; family Acrididae; genus Schistocerca; species Schistocerca gregaria. Next base: position 405,838,719 of record NC_064931.1, on the reverse strand, counting down.
CAATTTCCTGCGTTCGTTACAGCTTCTGGACCCACGTTTGCGTCACTTTGCCTGCGCCACGTCGGGCGTTGAGGCCGGATCGTCATCCGCGCCAGTTTACCGTATTCGCTTCACCGTCAAGCTCCGGACATCACGCTCCACACCACCAGGCTTGTCCTTAGCAGCCCCCGGACCCGCATTCAAATTCCGACGGTACCGCACTTGCGCAAGTGCCTTCGAGACGTCACCACCAATGACTGGCAATGCACACCTTCACACGCATTGCTACAGACAGTTGCAGCTAGTGCGCGAGGACACGCCTGCCGCACGCCCGCCGGTCCGGTGCCTTGATGTCACAGGCCACCGCCCTTCCAACGCCGACTGACCCCCACCAACACTGCAGCACTGCCATCACGCAGCGCCCGTACTTTAAACACATGCACGCCACCATACGATCACTGCATTTTTGCAGCTACGGAGCTCCGCTCTCCAAGAGGGAATCTGTGTGGTGGCAGCACCATCCAATGCACGAAGGGCTATACTACAGCACTGCTGACACAAGTAGGGGCAGCTGTACCATTACGCCGAATTCCGGCAACGGTGAGTAGCACACCGGACCGCACGGGAAAAAAAGCAGGGGACAGTGCGAGCTAGACGGCGCGACACGACACACGTGTCTCAGTTCTCCCACCGCCGACCACATCCGTCGAGTCAACGTGACTCCTTCGTAAATGCGTACGCGCGGTCATAAACGCACTAACCGGTCCACAGAGTGCATTGTACTGTTAAAGTGTCTGTCGCTCCTTCGCGGACGTTACGGTGCCCCCGGTCGCACCAGGAGCAGAACATTCAGTGACGTGGCCACATGGCCTTTTGTCTCGCTCAGTCCATGCGGTCGCACCACGGTTGATCACTGTATGGACAGACATTAGCGACGAATGTTATTTGTCATTTATTGTAACACTAGGAAAAATAAATGTGTCCTGTCCCGAAACTGCCTTAGTCTTTTTTTTCACCAAGCCTCTCCCTTGAGCATAGTGCTTGGGTGTGGCGATAGAGCCGGTTCATTGCACGTGAGTGACTATAAGCGGAGACATCCACACATTCCAGCTTCAGACCCTGCACCAGGAGCTTTCCATCACTGAATTTTCATTAATAAGGAGGGTTGCGAGGGGATACGAATTTTTTCCTCAATGATCCAACCGTAATTCAGCACACATAAAATTCATGACTGTGATGCCCCATACGAATAAGTATCTTTCGTTCAGCAGCAGTGGAGTCTGTTGTAAACATTGTGCCTGTGCATGTGATGTCGAGGTTCTGCATTCAGATTAGGAAGCTTTTCCAGTATGTAGTTATTTGACCTAATAAATTATACCTACTATTGTGTTTGGTATTAACAAATGCATACTGTATGTGCCCAAAAGACTCTGTTTAAGAACATTCCTTACATTGAACTATGATGTGTCCATGGAGCATATTGACATTATGATTCGCAGCTACATTTTCTCGGTAGCAATGATGGTCTGCTTAGAACATCTGCACATAACCAGATTTTCCATTTCCAGTGGGGAGTGAAGTAAGAACAACATCATCCCGTGGGTGAAAAGTATATTTTGGTTACTCATCCCACAGTTTTCACAGGAATTATGTGAGTCATCAGATGAAAGGATTGAGTCGAGTTTTAGATATAATATTCCCTCAATTGGTTATTGGACCTATAATATGTGTATTTCTGAATATCAACTACACAGAAGTAATGGGACAAGCAATGTTCTGGTGCACTTTGTTACTTTGGATGCCTACACCAGGGGCAGGTATGCACTCAGGGGAAAACCTATTGTTCTCCTTTGATTGGCAGGTCCTTAACCTATTGTTTTGCTAAAAAGATCCCTCATTTTGATTGAGATGTTCTTAACCTATTGTTCCCCAACCTCCTCACCTGCCCACACCCTGAGGAAACCTCCCCACTCGCTGCTACAGATACACTTCCAGATCAGAATTATTGGAATAGCCCCTCACACACTTATTAATTTGATTGACTACTTAATTAAATTCATCAATAAAGTAACCTCTCCCACTTGGGTAAACCCCTCCCCACCCACCCTGGCGTGATCGGTCATTTGGAGGGAATTCGATTGTAGTGTATGAAATATTGTTTAAACAATTTAGACAGTGTATAGAATATTGTTTAGTTATTTATGGTAGTGTATGCAACACAGTTTATTTATTTAGTTAAGGAATTTGTCTGGAATTTGATTGCTGAGTATGGAATATTGTTTATATAAACTATTTAGGGGATTCAAGGCAGTGTATGGAATATAGTTTATATATTTATTTAAAGAATTTTTCAAGAAATCGATCACCACCCCTGTCACAACATTCCCAGCCCTCGCCCCCTCTACTCTCCACCTCCCCACCTGTGGAGAGGAAAGATCTCATGAAGAGAATTTCTAGAGCTTATTGTTTTTGTATATAAAAATCAGTTTGTGGGGCTTGGATTTCACTTGCCCATCATGCTCTGCTGTTTGGGTAGATGCAGGTCTTGTAAGAAATAATTATATCTATTGTATTTATTTTTTTCCCCGATTGTGCAAGGGATACCGAATTGAAACACACATTACATGTAATTAGACACAGTTAAAAATCTTTCGATCGTGACGCACAAATTGCCCACTGTCCCCTGTCCACTGGACTCACAGGACGCTACCGCAAACACTCCCAGGAGTTGGGATGCAACAGCGGCCCCCCTCGAGGCGACGATGCGGCCGAATCATGCGCAGGTGTCAGTTCGTATCCCGGAAGGATGAGGTGTCAGAATCCCTTTGATACATGACACCTGAGAAATACCTGTCAAAATACGTGTTCACCTAGCTACCATTGCTGGCGCTATGATGCACAGCTGCAGGTTCAGCACTGAGAGAGATGTAACGGAACAGACCGTCCATTACTTATCAGTCCCTTCCTGCAATCCGTAAAGTGCTGCAGCAATATTTAACCGTCGCTTTTGTAGGAGCTTTCGTGATGTCTCTGCTTGCCTGCATGGAAATTGTTGCCCTAACAGGACCTGTTTACAAAAATAGCCCAGAATAACACCGAATGCATTCTTCCTGGTAGCCCTAATGAGAAACCACGTGTTCCCTTTCTGGAAATCGTGACTTCCTGCTTTCAACATACTTCTCAGATACGATGTACGTACCCAATGCTACAATCCCTCATCATGTCTGTGCACACTCGCGTAAACACTGTTAATCATCAAGGCAATTGCAGTTTTTCTTACCATAGCTCCTGCTAAATTTTGCTTCAAGTTATTCCGTTGTACTATTACTATCTGTGCATTCAGTATTGTCTTCTTCTTTAAACACATTTTCCACTGTAACATGTTACACTTTTGATGCTATTTGCTGAAATTTTGATCCTTAGCGATGAGACTTGGATCGAATGTTGTCTGAATGTTTATCCTGTGTTCAGTAGGTAACCTTAAATGGTGAGTCTTCAAGTAATTCTCAGCTTCGTCAAGATTTTCAAGAGCTCTTGGGGGATCTAGTCTATATCCTCTTCAGGTCCACGGGAATACACACACTGACATGAAAACATAACTTGCTCTTTTTTCATGCCTTATAGTCATAAGAAATTACATAGAATGTTCAAAATTATTTTCATTGTGTCTGGAAGGGCCTAACAGGGAGTACTGTACATTATACATTGGGTCTTAATCTATACAATTGTTATAAATATGCTCAAAAATTAAGCTTGTGTGTGAAATCTGCTGAAGTAATTTCTGTCATTTTTAAGGCAAGGGTACACTTTACATGGCACACGTCACAAATGTCAATGAGTTTAAGCTTGGGAGTTGGCACTGTAATATGTTTTTGTGCTTTTTTGACATATCTTCAGGCCTATGCTTAGAAATACCGTTACTTGCAGCTGTATGTGGCATTGGTACCACATTCCTTTATTTTTGTACTCCCATTTCAACAGTCTCTTCAACTGGACTTCTCCCAACTGAGGCTCAGTTTTTGTCCATAGGAGATGTTCTACCACATGCACTATAACGTAGTAGTAGTCCAGAACACCTTTCTTTTGTAGCCCACTGATGACATGTAAGACATCCATTCTGTATTGCAGCTAGGGGGTAGACAGACAGAAATTGAAGGTATGAAAAATTTTCTAATTGTCCACTCCTCTGTTTTGCTTCTAATCAAATATTAACTTTTTACTTGACCTAACATATCGACACCTCCCATATTAGTATTGTATTGAGATACAGCACATGATCACTCTGTTTCCACATATTTTATTTCTCTCTTTCACACCATCATGTACATTTATTTTCAGGTTTGAAATCAAATGTAGTTGATACTAGGTATATTCCTCTATTATCAAAACATTTATTTATGGCAAATTGACCATCCCTCCAAACCACTCAGCTGCTGATTGGCTCTTCCAGTCATCTTCATAGCGTAATGTGTTAGAAACAATATTTACTTAGTACCCATTTGTGCATAATAATACCTGTTCTTGTACAATTTCATTATAGTAATTCATCAAGTAATAAGATCAAGGTAAAATATCTGTTCTGAAAATACATGACCTTGCAACAACTGTGTCACTTATATTCAACACTGCTTCCCTCTAACATCTCCTTCTATACTGACATTCGGCGTGAACAGAACACTGCCGTATTTCAGCCCCTCCTTGTTTTTCTTTCGTGCAGTCAATAGTTGTTGAATTGCTGTACTCAAACAAAGTTCTCTGAGTTTGTCTAAACCCTAGACCCTTCTTAAGTATTTGGTGCTCAGCTCCTTTTGCGTGGCATTTCACCACAAATAGTTCTGCTGTAAAAAGAGAGCCCCACATCACACACTGCGCATGAATAACATCATATTTAATAGGTCACGAATTCTAGATTATGTCCCTGTTCTTTTTAGTACTTCTGTTTTCTGTGTAGTGGTATTGAGATTTTGCTCTTAATTTTTTCCTTTTTTTCTCACATGCACAGGAAACGTTCCATTTCCTCAATTCTGGAGTCACACATTTTGTTAAATGACACTTCAATCCTAGTTTTGAACCGTAATACCCATACAAGAACTTACTATTAGTAATCGGACTGAAAGCGTGAACACACTAAAGAGTGTCCTGACACTATGGCAAGTGACAGTAGTTATTGTTGCCTTAGGTCTGGTTGACTCTGTTATTGCTGACTGCGGTTTGAATGTTATCTCTGGGAATTATTTATATTCATGACATTTCGCTGTGACAAGCAATACACGGGAATTGTTGTGCGTTTGGCCAGTATCCTACAATTTACTGTGGTACATTGTACAAGCCTTCATCTTATCGTATGCTCCCATAATTATCATATGAGTTGAAACAAAAAAGTGAGTTGAACTTCAAATAGAACAAATGAATTACAAGTATTAGAATCTCTTGTGCAAAGAAGAGAAACTTACGCAGTATAGCAAAGACACAGTACATGCCTCATGAATTTCTTTTATACCTGAAGATTTACAAAAAGCTCCTCAAAAATTTCGTAAGGATTGCTAAAACAATGGCAAATGACAAATAGATTGAAAATTCCGAACACAAATCCACAGCCATATGGGTAGTTACAAAGAATGAAGCAGCAGGTGAAACCAAACAATATAAAAATATAACCTTACATTCTAAAGGACAAATGATCTCTTGCCAAACAAAAATTGCAGAGGCTTTCAACAAATATTTTGCAAACATAAGTGAAGAGTTGGTGAGTGGAGTGGCAGAACACAATAAAATAACACCTCCATCATCCCGTAGCACAAGAAATGTGTCTACATAATTGTTTCTTTCACCTTCAAATACAGAAGAAATTTTATCAGCTATAAAAACCTTGAAAACAGGGTACTCATGTGCAATTGATGGTGTACCAGATGCGATTATTAAAAAATGCTGTCTTGCCTTAGCCGATCCCTTGACACACTTGTGCAAACAGCTCACTGGTATCAAGAAACTTCCCTTCATGCTTAAAAACAGCAAAACTGAAACCACTGCTCAAAAAAGGAAGTCCAGAAGACGTTTGAAATTATAGGGCAATAGCCCTACTGCCAGTATTTTCAAAAGTTTTCCGGTGGCGGAGCGCTTCTAGGCGCTTCAGTCTGGAATCGCACAACTGTTACGGTCACAGATTTGAATCCTGCCTCGTGCATGGATGTGTGTGTGATGTCCTTAGGTTAGCTAGGTCTAAGTAGTTCTACGTTCTAGGGGACTGATGACCTCAGATGTTGAGTTCCATAAAGCTCAGAGCCATTTGAACAATTTTTTTTATTCCATTAAGAGTGCAACATTTGAATTTCTTTGTAAAATCTATGGTAAACTGGATGCGAGTGGTTTGTGACAGACATATGTCTTGATTTATCCACAGTTCTCGCCATCATTGATGATAGTGGCCTACTGCAGAAGCTTGAACAGTTAGGAATTAGAGGTATATCCAATGAGTGGCTCAGGACGTATAAATGTACACTCCTGAAAATTGAAATAAGAACACCGTGAATTCACTGTCCCAGGAAGGGGAAACTTTATTGACACATTCCTGGGGTCAGATACATCACACGATCACACTGACAGAACCACAGGCACATAGACACAGGCAACAGAGCATGCACAATGTCGGCACTAGTACAGTGTATATTCACCTTTCGCAGCAATGCAGGCTGCTATTCTCCCATGGAGACGATTGTAGAGATGCTGGATGTAGTCCTGTGGAACGGCTTGCCATGCCATTTCCACCTGGCGCCTCAGTTGGACCAGCGTTCGTGCTAGACGTGCAGACCGCGTGAGATGACGCTTCATCCAGTCCCAAACATGCTCAATGGGGGACAGATCCTGAGATCTTGCTGGCCAGAGTAGTTGACTTACACCTTCTACAGCACGTTGGGTAGCACGGGATACATGCGGACGTGCATTGTCCTGTTGGAACAGCAAGTTCCCTTGCCGGTCTAGGAATGGTAGAACGATGGGTTCGATGACGGTTTGGATGTACCGTGCACTATTCAGTGTCCCCTCGACGATCACCAGAGGTGTACGGCCAGTGTAGGAGATCGCTCCCCACACCATGATGCCGGGTGTTGGCCCTGTGTGCCTCCGTCGTATGCAGTCCTGATTGTGGCGCTCACCTGCACGGCGCCAAACATGCGTACGACCATCATTGGTACCAAGGCAGAAGCGACTCTCATCGCTGAAGACGACACGTCTCCATTCGTCCCTCCATTCACGCCTGTCGCGACACCACTGGAGGCGGGCTGCACGATGTTGGGGCGTGAGCGGAAGACGGCCTAACGGTGTGCGGGACCGTAGCCCAGCTTCATGGAGACGGTTGCGAATGGACATCGCCGATACCCCAGGAGCAACAGTGTACCTAATTTGCTGAGGAGTGGCGGTGCGGTCCCCTACGGCACTGCGTAGGATCCTACGGTCTTGGCGTGCATCCGTGCGTCGCTGCCTTTCGGTCCCAGGTCGACGGGCACGTACACCTTCCGCCGACCACTGGCGACAACATCGATGTACTGTGGAGACCTCACGCCCCACGTGTTGAGCAATTCGGCGGTATGTGCACCCGGCCTCCCGCATGCCCACTATATGCCCTCGCTCAAAGTCCGTCAACTGCACATACGGTTCACGTCCAGGCTGTCGCGGCATGCTACCAGTGTTAAAGACTGCAATGGAGCTCCGTATGCCACAACAAACTGGCTGACACTGACGGCGGTGGTGCAGAAATGCTGCGCAGCTAGCGCCATTCGACGGCCAACACCGCGGTTCCTGGTGTGTCCGCTGTGCCGTGCGTGTGTCATTGCTTGTACAGCCCTCTCGCAGTGTCCGGAGCAAGTATGGTGGGTCTGACACACCGGTGTCAATGTGTTCTTCTTTCCATTTCCAGGAGTGTAGTTGCAAACAGGTGGTTGAAGTGCAATACACTGACCATAACAAAATCATCTACTTCTATTCAGTTATATCAAAATGTGAAATACGGCGTCCCTCAAGGATCAGTATTAAGGATCCAGTCTGTTTCCCTCTATGTCAATTATCTCATATACTACAGGTATTGCCAAACTACCCTCCAATTTGCAGATGATACAAGCTTTCTTATTAGTGGGAAAACAGAAGAAGAACCAAAAGACACTGCTATCCAAACAATCAACAGTATAGAACAGTGATTCAGCTATAACAAGCTAATTATAAACAAATAAAAGACAGTAGCACTGTACTTCTAAAATCTAAAAGGAAGGCACCACCCAAACATATAAATAGAAGTAAGGGACAGACCTCTTAAAAGTCTTAACAGCACAAAAATACTAGGACTTTGGCTCCAGAACAACACAAAGTGAGAGACTTACATTGAATATCTGCAAAGAAGGCTAAGGAAAACCTGCTAGATAATAAGGCTCTTAAAAAGTTGTTGCAGCAAAACCAGCCTATTAAATGTATGCTTCTCCTATAAGCATTCTGTAATTAAATATGGCATAATCTTCTGGGCCAATGCACCAACAAATATTGAACTTTTCAGGAAGCAAATGAGAATATTAAGAATTATTGAAGGGATAGACAGTAGGAAATCATGCAGACTCATATTCAAAAAAATTTCAAATCTTCCTCTTCCCTAAATTTTTATCTATGGAACGTCAGTTTTCATAAATCATTACACAGATAGACACCCACATGTCTTATTGAAACTGAAGATATACATGCATACACTATAAGACAAAACTCTGATCTTCATATGAAACAGGCGAGAAAGTCATTGTGCCAAAAAGGCACTCTACATATTGGAATAAAATTTACAATACTCTGCCTAACCATATTAAATCAGTAAGTAAACTTAGTAGTTTTAAGGCTGAACCAAAGGCATATTTAATTGATCATTGCTTTTACAGTCTGACATAATACCTAGAAACCAAACAACAAAAATAAATATGCAATATGAATACTGTACTTTGCATGTTGCCCCTACTGTTTGTTGTGTATATTAAATGTTAACTCGTTGGCTACCACGTTAAACAATAATTTCTCTGGAAGGGGATCAATTCGGCACAATTTCTGGATGCTGTTGCCGTTATTGGCCGCGCTTTAGTATAATCGGCGTTTAACAAGTCTTGTACTCACATGGGAAAAATAATTGCTATTCATGTCTACACTGTTTTTTTCTCTATAATTTATTATTACGATTTACGTAAGTACCTCTTAAGTATTTTCTGTTCTTGCTAGATTAAATGAAACGTATTTAGGTAAACAGTACTATTATTGAAACAGTACGATGCAAATGCAAACTTTTGCAAAGGGACTTGGAAACCACTTCTCACAATTTTTTGTTGTTATTGTAATTATTCCCTAATAACGGCACATGCATTTTAAATTATTCCAGGTACAGAATGAAATCAACAACAAGTTACGAAGCATTGCTGACTGAGAGCTGTAATCCAAAAGAAAGTCTTAGATTAACCGCTTAGAAATTATGTAAGTAAATTACTTTCGGTGTAACATGTTACTGCAAAAATTCAAAGGTATGAACGATTTTTTTAAATTTTTCTTCGCAATTTTTCATGACCTGTTCTACATCTTTATTCTTTTCATCATTATGATCGAAAATTTTAGTTTAGGCCTAAGCTACGGAAATTATGATAATTTTGCCCTCATATTTGTACCGTATCGAAAAATCTGAAGGAATCCATCTACTTTTTGTCCCACGTCTGTTGTTACTTCATTGAATTGCACTACATACTTGTACTGAAAACTGCAAATTATATAAACTTTATTTTTTTGATACATAGTACAGTTGTTTATACTGAGCCTCTCGAGATATGCTAGAGCCATTGCAGAAATAGGAACTCAAATTTTTCAATTTATGAAAAAGTAGTACACAGAACATAATTCCGTTTCACCTATAAACTGAAATATATTATAAGGCAATGGTTCCGCTCGAGTGCATAAACGGTGTATTGTGGTCAACAGGTAACGCAGCTTGTAACGTTTAAAGAAAGGTTGAGGAGAACTGGGGTAGAATGAAGACTTCTTCAGTGAAGAACTGACACAGTCATGGCGCCATTTAAGTTTCATAATAGTTCCTATAGTGACCCCTGATTGGACTTTTTGATTTACATGCCATAAAGTAATCGATATCGAGCATAAAGTGGCAAATTTGTGAGCGATTTGCAAATATAAATATTAATAAACTGGTAGAAAAATGAATACTGCTGATAGAGGTAAAAATACAATTTCATTAATAGAAGCGATTCTGAAAATTTTAGCGGTCACAATGGAAAGAAGCAACAACTGAAATGAAAGAAAAACATTTATGTGTAATGACGACCAACGTGTACGTATAATAATGATAGTTCTGTTCCTCCACATACTATGCCTGCTTTATATATTTCCAGATTATATTTCACGTAAGTTCTTTTATTCACTACCGTAAAGTGGAATCACTTTGCCCCACTTTTAACAGTTCTTCAAACAAATTCATGTACTGTATCGTTGTTTTGTAAAATATCTTTTGAAATTGAGGAAGATGTATGCTAGAGCAACATAAAAACCATATAGTAACATAGAAAGACATGACAGATTAATTTCTGAAATTTTGTAATGTTTTACTAGTTGGAGTAAAGTAGGCCCTGTGTTGGATTTCTTTGCTCCACGTAACATAAACATTTTTGTAAGACAGGATGATAGTTTGGGGCAATGTTACTCTTTCCAAAAATTTTTTTTCTACCTTATAGGACCATAGTAAACCACCATTAGTGAAGTTTTTAGTATGAAAGGGAAAAATAATAAAAAACAGTGTAGTGCAACCTTTTTCGTTTAAGACGTAAAAAAGGTAACGAAGGTGAACAGAATTTAGTGTTTTTTTGCTATCAAACAAGAGGCCAGCGTTTCATTAGGTATCCAGGTGTGTCAAAATCTCAGTAACTACACCAGGAAAACATTTTCCATAAATTCATCACCATTGGCCAACTAGGGCACTGAAAAAATACTGCTTTCCTTTAAACGCTTTGAAAGGTTTACACCTTCAATTAAATTCTCCCATTTGTGAAAAAGTATATCTTCAGTTAAAGGTAAGTTCCAATTATGAAAAGATGGCAACATGATATTTGTGGTTGCACCATCATTGCTAAAACTTTCAATAACAACATGGTAATATTCATTTTCATACTGTGTAACTACAAACGTACCAGTCTGCTTGCTGATTGGTTTTAGCTTTTCCTATGATTTTGATAGGGGCACTTCATTCTCTGTGCACTCCCACTTAGTTTGTTCTCTTTGTTTCCCAGTCTTCTTCCAAACTTCCATCAAGATTTTGTACTATAAGTACATCATCAGCACTGCTTAAATTTTTCTTTTCTTAGGTTGCTTACTAGTACCTGTTACTGTTGTAGAAGCATTATGTGACATTTCAAGCAAACACCATTTCTTATGGATTCCAGGCATTATTTCACATGCCCTCTCTTCCATTTACACAAAGCAACATTAATCTCTTAGCATTACTAATTTTCATCATAACAAGATTCGTCCCAAGCTGAATTAGGTCTAAAAACAAATTAATGAAAACACTGTGGAGCCACTTTGACCCACTTCGTCAGTGGTACAAAGTTGCCTATTTTTTTTTTTTTTTCCACCGCTGCTTTAGATTCTGCAGCCATAAATAATGTGTTGATTGCGACTCTGTGAGTACGATATGTTTTAGAGAATGGAATTTCTATACATAAATGCATGTTATTTGTCTTCATTTTCAGTAGTTTCCCAGTATCAAAATACCACTTTATCCATAAAAAAATATCTAAATAGTACAGTAGTACAGATGTGGTTAAAGGAAAATATCCATGATAGCGAGTGACAAAATAATTCCAACATATCAAATAGGAGAAACTGTTAATTGCAGGACAGAATCAAAACCATTCCCAAATGTTCATTAGAATAGGTGTTAGGCAGGACTGAATCTTTTTTTTTAAATATGGAGAGAAGCTACCACTGCAAAGACAAAGAAGTCCTGATGTGCACTAGTCTTTCCATCTGTGCACTATTCTATTTGTTACTCTTCTTTTACCCTTGATACATAACATGCTTATTGTATTTCCTAAGATTTATATCAGTTGGAGCATGAAAAGTTCTGTAGTTATGTTACTACTATAGCATTAATTCTCATGTACCAGTACTGGTACTCTTTTAACTGAAGTAGCTCATTTTAATAAACACTACTATGATGAATGTAAAAGTTAAATCCTACTGGTAGGAGAAATCAAAGATATTTTACAATGATTCTGAAATTGTTGGGAAAGCAATATCAGTACCACAACATAAATAATGTACTGGATTTGAGAAAAAAACTCATTTAGTACACAAATTTAACAAATACACCTTGTATTAATATCAGAAGTTTTTATTTTATGCATTTACATTCTTTTGCTTGTTACCTCTCTTAAAGTAAAACACAGGCTGTAAAAAACACTACTTATTTGCAATAAGTTTTCGACAGAAAAGTGTTACATTACTGTAATTATAATGTGTTTGAGGGATTCATTAAATGTCAACTTTGCAGCATACATCAGTATTTCTTTGGTGGAAAATTATGTGCCATTTAATGACCTACCCTTCATACAGCGACTTACTGTGCCAATTATCAGAATTATTAAAGTGCTGAATATGGTAGGGGAGATTGCGGTTAGCTGAACCTCAGGTTAACTGGACCATCACACTAATTAACAATTTAAGAGGAAATTTATTTTTTCATACCATAAAGTTGCTTCATTGTGTTGGAAGTTCCATCTGACTGGGAATACCATTTTAACTCATATGGTTGCTGTATGTTAGCTAAATTCACAGATGTATATAAAAATATGAAATTGTTTTTCACATCTATTAATTCTGCTAAATTTCAAACAGCAACAATACACGATTCTGTTTCTTTGAGTTAAATTCACTGTTTATTGCTTTGTGATAACACCATAAAATGTAAGCTGTGCATGGAGCCATTTTCACACTATTTTGAAGATTTTTGGTAAGGTAAAGGCGAGGTTACTGACCCAATAAAATCTGGGGTTAGGTGGACTGGTTCAGTTAACATATGAGTATAACGAACAACTTCGTAAAAAATCCTGCTAATTCACCCATAATTACCGTATAAGACATTGCAGCCTTGTAGGGTTAACATAATTTTTGGCTTTTATTGTTTCCAACATCTTGAAAAGCTTTAGTGTTAGCGATATTAAATTTTTCATGTCAAACATATTTACTTACCTGGATTTTTTTGTCATCAAATGCAATGGACAGACCTCCACTAATTCAGCAATAACTGCCGCTAACTCACTAGCAGAAGCGTGGCAGATGGAAATGTGGAGAATATTGGACAGTGGGCAAAATCAGCAGCCAGAAATTACAGACTCTGTGCAAGTTTGCCCATATTTTAAGAAAGGTGCAAGGAAAACATCAAGAGGTAAAAATTAAAGGTAATCAACTTTCTTTACCAGTACATCCAGTTAAACAATAGTGAGATACTGCAGCAAAAGACAGAAGCTAAAAATCTTTGCCAAGAAAACATACATTCAATTAAGTAAAGCCTTAGCTCGAATGCCCAATATTGGAAGAGAGCAGCAGCATCTCTCAAGATAATGACTGTGTCCAGTACATTGATTCCTCTGCTACTGACAAGTCCAGAATTGGTGATAAAAATGATTACCTTTGTTACCAGTTCTATGTCGTTCACCAGCAATGGGTGGACAGACAGTGCCAAGATTACAATAACATTACCAGTACCACAATAAAATTAACAAAATACTGCATTTAAAACTGCAACGTTCAACTGGGTACTATAAAAAATAAATTTAAGAATTAGATTACAATATAAATTACAACAATAAGTTGTTTATGTAGTAAAAGGACAGAGTTGGTGCTGTTTTCATTAGCACTGAGCTGCAGCTTGGGTAGACACTGTTCTATCAGTGGAGAAGTATTTTTATTTACTGAACAAAGGTTGCTATTTTTGCACACACTAATTTTAAGTTCTAAATTGTTCAATTGGTAATGACTGAATATCCTTAGGTAGAGCATTAAATACTTTTATGGCCACCACTAGAAAGCTGTTCTGCATCTAGTTAACTGACAACTTGGTCTGTGTATACTGTCTTTACAGGGAGTGCTGTGTTAATGAACTTCATTTCTCATTGTGTGAACAACAAAATTGAACATTTATTTTCTGAAAACAGTTGGAGTTCCAATTATGGAAAAAAATTTGTTTGCAATGGTGATTTTGTTTTACTTGAGACAACAATCCTCATTGCTTTCTTTAGTAACAAAAGCTCATTCTTGCAGTCTGCAGAATGGCAGCACAGTAACAGCCTATAGCTAAAGTGGCTGTGGAACATTGCATACCACACTGCTAGTAGGTACTGTTGTGAAAGGGCACTTTTTAATTTCTTCAGCAGGTACAGAACGCACAAGAGTTTGAAATACGTGTTCAATGTGCTGTTGCCACATTAACTTGGTGTCAAAGAGAAAGCCCAGAAGCTTAACTGCTGCTTTGGCACCCAGTGCTCCAGTATCACTTAGTCTGCATATCAGACTCTGCATCTTGTCTTCATTAATTTGTATCTTCTTCATGATGAACCAGGTCTTGGCCTAATTGAGTAGGACATCTACTTGATGAATAGCTTGAAATACATTCTCCCCTTTTGTGGACAAAGTTGTGGCATCTGCAACCTGTTAGGTGTGTCCACTGGAGCCTATGTCATTAACAAAAATTGGGAACAATTGGGGACCTATTAATGAAACAGTGAAGAAGGAGACTTCATTGTAGTCAGAGTAGAACAGAAATCTGACATGAGTGGTCACTAATATGGTGCTCAAGTCTTTAAAATATATGAAAATATATGATGATGGCTGTGAAGTGAAACTTTTGTTCGTGGTGTTTCTACTACAGAATTTGAAACTGCAGAGGAAGAAGATATCTTTTGTTGCTTGAAATTAAATTACTGCCATACTACCCAATCCAATGTATGGAACTGTTGTTGCTTGAAATTAAGTAATTATCATAATGCCGAATCCAATACATGGCACTAGGGTTTGCTATGAAAACATGATTTGTTTCTAGCTTGATGTTACTAAGTGTACTGGGCACTAGCTTTGTTGTTTCCATTTTTTTATTTATATACATATCAAGATGTATCTGGCATTGTTAGTAATGATGTAACAATAATTTTTTCACATAGGGCCCTGTAATTAATTTAACTAACTGGCCAAATATAGCGTCAAAGCTCTTCTCCATCTCTGTAAAATTTGTATGAAAGGATGCAAAAATGAAACTGCCTGTAATTTTTGTGTATGTGGTCATCCATATTCAGGAATAAAAGTTTTTAAAGACCCATTCTTTAAGCAAGATTTCAAAGGATGAAAAAAATACACTCATTTGGCTCCTATTTCCTTTAAATAGTCTTCATTAATAGAAACTTGGTATGTACGCAATGAGCACCATGCATTAGTTAGTGATGATATTTACATAATAGCTAGAACCAAAATGCAACTACCTTCACAAAAAATTGTAGATATAGGTTATCACTGTAAATTATCTATGAATCTACAAAATTATGATGATGATTTGTGGTGAAACAGTCTCCATTGGCATGTTGCAACCTACATGACTGTTCTTTGGCTCCTTCAAAAACTTTTCTCAAGGCCAGGAGCTTCTTTGCTCTTTCATCTTTCTCTCCATCTACTGCACAGAGGAAGGTCCACCTTTTTCTCTATATAATAGAAACAGTATCTTATTACTGTCAGTAGTGCAGGTAAACTACTGTGAGTAGTTTGTTATATATTCGCAGTTTGTTTGGTAGGTAGTAAATAAATAAAGTTTGGATTAGAAAATAACTGCTGGTACATCTTAACTGCTATTCACATATATCTGAAACATGAGAGCTACAACAGATACACTTCAAGTCTGTATGTTACACAGGTTGCTTCTATTCCAAGTCTGTTGAGCACTATTATTTTAAAATTAACCAAATATTGTAAAATTGTGGACTTCTTCCTAAAAGCATAAATAATCACTTTTCTTGGATTCCATATGCATACGCTGTTGACCAAAAGTATTTTCCATATTTCTGTGATATTTTCAATTTGTATTTAAGGTATTGCTCACATCGGTTTCTGGTGATGTGTGTGTGCTTGCCACATTAAATTATGTAGTAACAAAATAAATTGAAATGTACTATATATTTCAATCTTTAATCTGTCACAATGTGCCTCCCATATTGTACAGTCACATCACTGTGAATGAAACAGATTCTAAAATAAATTCGTAAGGGCCAGTATTAGTAAAAAGCTATAGAAAAACCACTTCCCTGAATTCTTCCACACTGTTGTGGAACCAGAAACACCAATTTGCTGGTACAGCACACTTCATCTTAGTCTAACAATGAGAAATATCTTTATGGCACGCAGGATTGGGAGTAGATATATTAACTGAAAAAAGGATGGTCTAAATCTTTGATTCATTATCAGCTTTTTAATTTGTGTGATAATTTGACCACAGTATGTCTTGCACTGAATACACACAAAAATTAAATTTTACGCATTATTGTTGTTGACGTATTTTTATGTGAATATTTCTTCTTTCTTGCACAATGACCTCGTGAGAGCATGCGTACAAAATATTTTACGCATTCATTGTAATGAAGTGGCAATACTGAAGGAACCTGTTGATAGCTAAGCAACGACATTCTTATTTGTGTCAGTGACAGTATGAGTTGAATAGAATAACAAATTTTACCATATGTCAACAAAAGTAATCAGTTTGTGGATGTATAATGTAACTGCAGAGATAAAAATCTACTCATCAAGTGGCAGCAAGAAAATACACACATATAAAGTTTATGGAAATCTGTAAGCTTTCAGCTGGTTCAAATGGCTCTGAGCACTAAAGGACTTAACATCTGAGGTCATCAGTCCCCTAGAACTTAGAACTACTTAAACCTAACTAACCTAAGGACATCACACACATCCATGCCCAAGACAGGATTCGAACCTGTGGTCATAATAGTCATGCGGTTCCAGACTGAAGTGCCTAGAAACGCTCGACCACAGTGGCCGGCTAAGCTTTCAGAGCCAGTGGCTCTTTCTTCTGGCAGAAGGGTGGAAGGCTCATGAAGAGGGATGAAGAAAAAGGACTGGAAAGGTTTAGGAAACTGGGAGCATGTGGAAAAGATGCCTGAAACCCCAGGTCAGGGAAGATTTATGGGATGGGATGAGAAAGAAAGAATGATTGTTGGGGACTGCACCAGGCAGTATTTGAAAACCTAAGAGCTTGGAGCCTGAAGATGGGGTAACAGGCAACACAGAGATTAAGTGCAAAGCTAAGTAAATTGTTTGAGGTAGAGGTATGATGAGGTCCAAACAAGTAGTAGGCCAGAAAATAAAAATATACAGATGTAAAATGGAGTGAAGAAAGAAATAGTTACTGGCAGTACATGCTGAGACCAAACAAATTAGCATAAATTATGGTCAAGTAGGTGCTAAGAACAGAGGACATGTTGCAATGTAAATTCCACCCCATGAAATTCTGAGAAGCTTGTGTTTGGGGTGAAGATTTTGGATGGCATTTGTGGTGAAACAGGCTCCAATGTCATTATTGTCATGTTTTAGAGCATGGTCTGTAACATGATATTGTGTGTTGTTAGTGTACACCTTCTGTGAAAGTCCATTCATCTTAACTGTTAACTTGGTGGTAGTCTTATCAATGTATAAGGCTGTACACCTGGTACAAAATGTAGGTGTGATGGGAACCTACATGTGACTTTTCAGATGAGGCTCTCACTTTCATACTATTGGCTTTGTCAATTACAAGGCCAGTATAAGTGGTGGTAGGAGGGTGTATTGGGCAAGTCTTACATCCTTTCCAGGTCAAAAGTTTGCTCCCACACATCCCGGCATTAAAGGCATACATATTGTTCAAATGCAGACTCTTCACAGTCACAGCCCTCACTGAACATCATTACTGTACCAACCTAGTTCAGAAGCACATTTCCTGGGCCATCACATCCAATCCTGGTATTGCTCATCCCTCCAAAAAACAACCCAGGAGTATACCTCTTGTCTTTCAGTATTATCCTGCCCTTGAATGTATTAATCAGCTGCTTTGACAATGCTACACCTTCCTAATATCATGCCATGAAATTGGGTCCATTCTGCCTGATATTTTTCCCATCACACCTACAATAGCTTTTCATCAACCCTCCATCCCCACCCTCCACTCCCTCTAATCACCAAAATCTCCTGCTCAGGCCTCATGCTATTTCTAAACATGCTTTCTTACACTATGGTCCCTACCTCCGTCACCATCCCCAATGTAAGACTTGCCCCTGCACCCTCTTACCACCACCTATACTACCTCTGCAACTGGCAAAAAATGTGCTATCAAAATACCGGTATGTATCTGGGCTTCTGATATGACATATGTAGTGTACCAGCTGCTACGTTAACACTGTTAAGCCTCTTACATTGGTATGACTATCACCAATGTAACAGTCAAGATAAATGAGCTTAGACAAAGGGTTTACACTGGCAACATACAACATCATGAGACAGAGCATGCTCTACATGACAGTCGTTAGCTCAGAGTGCTGCATGTGGGAACTCGCATTATAGAAGATCCTTGATTCTCGCCACCTACCTGTCCTTAATTTACATTAATTTCTTTAGTCTCAGCATGTCTTGCCAGTAACTTCTCGTATTTTTTCTTCACTCTGTTTTAGTTTTCTACACCTTTTATTTTCTGACCTGTTTATTTTTTCCCTCCCCACCACCCCTACCACATACAATTCTCTTAGGTGTCTGCTCTTATTAACCCTTGCACAATGCTTTCTCCCTATTCTCTGGTTTGCTTGTTACTCTGTCTTCCATCTCCAAGAGTTAGGTTTTTAATTTAGTCAAATGCAATCCCCAACAATCAGTCTTTCTTTCTTATCCCACTTGGTAAGTCTCCCCTGACATGGAGTTACAGGTGACTTTTCCACACAATCCCCATTTCCTAAGCCCTGCCGAAGTTTACAAATTTGCTTACCATTTAAACATATGTGTTCTCTGCTGCTGTTTGGCGATTATATTTCCTATCTATCCTGTTACATTAAACTTTTCCATATGTAACATGAATATTCCCACTTAACTTCTGAGTAAAAATATCTTACAATTGAAACTTTTCTGCTGTGAAAGCTTTTTATTTGGTCTTTATAAGGTTAATTTTCTAACGTTTTTTAAATTGAATGTCTTTCCCTTCACGTATTGTATGAGATACAATAGTGGAGAGTTGTACCTCAGAGAAGAAATTCTGTAACAGTACAATTTCTTGTAAAGTTGTAATGGTAAATCTACAACAAATGTTACATATGAGACATCATCTTATTGGTCATATCCTGTAAGGTAATTGGGAAAGAAGGAATTTTTGTGAAGATTATTTTTAACTAGCCACTGTGAGTAAAGCTAATTTGTCTGCTGGTATTGTTAAAGTATTTTAAAGTATCATAAACTTTTTACCTGGGGTTTGTCTCATAAACCACATTTTCACTATTTTTTGTAGCTCATGTTTACTCATTTGTGTGCATAAATTGCCACAATGTACATTAATAGTGTCATCACAACCAATAACATATCATTTTGTTCCAAATTACGTCTCAGTTACTTAATGAAATGTCTACAGACCTAAGAGTATTAGCCCAATGCTGCAGATTCTACTGGTTCCTTTTGGAGTGATGTTAAGTGGAATTTACAGTGTATTTTGCTTGAGTTTCTTTGATATGGTCTGAAATAAGTATAAATTACTTTACACAGCGGGTTTGTTCCATAAAAATATTATAATCAGTTTTTCTGTTTGCTGTAATTCAAAAGTAACTCTTAGTCAATGATAATAATGAAAATTTAGTGAGGATAAAACAGTAGCTGACTATGATGTTATTTAACCAACATAAATTGCAAATATTCTTTTGCTAGGAAATATAATATTCAGCAGTAACTAGTACACATGCTCTCCCTTATTACTCAATTTTATTAGAAAGTGACAAATTTGTTTCCTGTGACATCAGGTAGAAATTATTGTCAGCTAATATTTCCACCATTGTTTGCTTTCCTTATTAAGTAGTAAAAGTTGCTATGGCAAATAGGGTAGTTATTATGAAGTCTTGGATGTACCCCATTTAACGTACACTGAGAATGAAACTTAAGTTATTACCAGTCCCATCAATCCTTTTCCTGTCAAGACACTTAGTTCTCAAAGCTTTTTATAGTTGTTACAACACTCATACAGATGTGATCAACCTGTCTAATGAAAGTAATCTCAAATATATTTATGATAATAAGATTTAGTGTATGGCTGTTATTTGGATGTAATGTAACATAAATGAAGAGTCTTTCTATTGTTCTGTTTATACTGACCAGCAACTGAATTAGTGATGGATATTATGTTGAACAAATAACACATCTGTAGCCATGGGAAATAATTAAGTGTGGATTACAAGACATTGTTTTCATATCGTGTGTTAACTGTGTGAGTGACTCAAAACTGCGCAATCACCGGATCTCATTGCATCTAATCATGGCAGTGTCATTGATGATAGCTAAGTATGGCATGCTTTCAGCAAAGTCTTTAAGGCACTAAGCCATCTACAGGCTACTGTATCGGTTATGAAATACAAGGTTTTCAGTTTGCATAAAATAGCCACCTTCAAGGCCAGATACTGCAATCAGAGATTGCAAATGTCTTGTTGCCATCAGTTGACCCTGGACACTTATAAGGTTCTGAACCATATCTGTACCATTCTGCACACACAGATATTTCCATAAGTGCTTCAAAACTTTGAGCCATGATAAAAATTAAGTAAAATACATAGTACATCTCTATAAAAAATGCATCAGAAATAATTTTCAACCGAAGGCAGTTTCAGCAAGTACAGGTAACATTATTTGCATATTAGTTACATAACATGAAAGGGGAGGCCTTTTGTGGTTTCCATTATTACTCACTTGCAGGTAATGCAAGGGCTTGTTGGCAGTTTATGTTCACTCATTTGCTACATATTTTGAAATTCATCACTCATTCTTCTCATGAACTGTTTCAGATGGCATTAATGAAAACTCAGCCTGGCATCAGAGGATACATTTTGAGACCTTGTGGAATCTTTCCTGCAAATATGGTCATGCTTTGGCTGCTCTATGACCATTTGACATGAATTGTTCTCTCTCATAAGAAGATATATTCTCCATTACCCTCTCTGTCTTGTGACATGCATCAAAATGATACAACAATGTTCGTGGCTAAGGATGATCCAACAGTTACCAAGAAGCCATCTGTCTCCAATTGGTAAATAGAGTAATACTAAAACCATTAGTGATATTACAAATAGCAATAGTATGGGAAAAGAACAGAGTTTAATGTGAACCACTGATCTTGTAATGACATGCATAGTGATAAGTATACTCTCAGTAAATGTATTGTCACATTACAGTGCATCAGATGAGCTGTAATAAGATGTCATGTTAGTGCGGATTATTGTAATAGCTGACACATAAGTATATATTCAGAATATCATTTGCAGTCTGTTCTAGTGGGACGCTTCCAACATAAAAGTTCTGGGTATATTGTCCCTAAAAGTAGATATCCACATTAAGGTTCAACAATGGATGGGAATGGATTGAAGCATAGATAGAATATTGTGCAGTGAAGAAATCCTTGATCATATTGCACTATGTAATGTAGGTTTTTGCAGACTTTCAGGTTGTATTCTTTTTTTTTCTTTTTTTTTTTTTCAATGTGTCAGCATCTGAACTAAAGCTGTTTGGTCACGGACAAAAAAAAGAAGAACATCAGATATTTATGATGTGGATACATGTGCTGAGTACAATGTGCCAAAGGTTTTGTGCATGAAATGCTGTACGATGAGTTTGCTGCAAGAAAGCTTTTCCACTTTGATTGGAAATCTCAGGTACAAAATATCCCTAGTTTTTTTTTTTTTTTTGTTCTGTGGAAATAGACCCTTCAGATTAATTTAGTTTAGTTATTTATGTGCATTGTAGATCTTTTGTAGAATACTATACCATGTATGACAATAATGTGAACTGATTAGTTTTGCGTGGCATTCAAAAACATTAATACTGAAATGTGATTCCATATTGATGGGTTTATGTAATATAAGTATATTTAGTAGTTCAGTAATAGACACACATAAATATTTAATCCACACTAAGTAAGCCACTAATATGTAAAACACAATTCTTCTATGGGATAGAAAGAGTTGGCCAAACTCATTTTTTGTATTGCTTTCTGTTATAGAGCCACTATTTGTTAGGCACTTGAAAAAAAAATTTGCTAGTTTATTAATTCCATTTTAAGCTAAAATTTGTTTATTTCATATTTAATGTTTTACTTATGACCATTATATTTGTTTCTGAAGAAGTTTCAAAACTTTCATAAGAAAATACTTCTTATCAAAAACTGTGGATAAAATTCAAAGTTACTTCATCAAATGTCTACAGTATTACAGTCGATGATTATATGTTAGAGCTGGAAGCCAAAGTGCCTGAACTGAGCTGTTGGAGTGAGGGCAGAATGTTTCCATTCTTTTGCCATTTAAAATCCATCTCAATTTTTAAAGGAGTAAACTAGGCCACTAACTTTTCGTTTAGTACTAAATTCATTGTTGACCTGTTTTCTGAAATATGTAAGTTATTTTCTTAGTCTCCTTTCTGTAGTTGGTCCATATTATTGACTACAAACCCCATGAGTATCTAAATGCACAGTGAAGGTGGGATTAGAATCCTAAAATCCTTTAAAGGCATTATATATTAAAAATATAATACTTATCGTGCTGCAAGCCTAATTCTGGATTGAGACTACCCTCCAAAGAGCGCAAAGTCAATCCAAAATATAAAATAAGACATTTTTTAGTCAAAGCAAGGTACTGAAGTACATAAGCCAACCAGTAATTGATTCCTACCATATAGAAAAGACATTCATTCACAGACAGGCTCAGTGAAAAATATTACCAAAATATTAAATATCTTGGATGAAGTCGTTTTTTCTGCACACATATTTACACAAGCACAATTCACAGAAACATGGGGGCTGTCTCAGGGTGCTAGATATTAACTGCCAGTTGGGTTTAGCACCCTGAGACAATGGCCACATGTGTGTGTGTGTGTGTGTGTGTGTGTGTGTGTGTGTGTGTGTGTGTGTTGTGCTTGTCTGAAAGTGTACGTGTTTTCTTCTCCAGGAGAAGGACTTTATACAAAAGTTTTAATATTTGGTCAGCATTATTCATTGGATGTGTATGTGACTCAATACCTCCTCTACATTGTGAGTAGCAATCTGTTCTTTCCATATTCTTGTTATTTCAACATGTAGTTTTCATCATTCTGAAAATGTTGCCATAAGCCATAATAGAGGCAAAGGCAGAAAGTAATTGATCCTTTGTGTTTACCAACCAGTGATGATGTAGATTTTTCTCAAGCTGAAGTAGCAGCTATCAGTTTCTTCATATGATGGTGAATGTTAGATTTTCACCAATGGGATTCGACTAGTGTTTAGTCCAATAAATTAAAAAATCTCAGTACATTGATAGTTTATTATATTCTGACAGTAAAATGTCATTTAAAAAAAGGTTTTGTGCAACAGAAACTGTAGGAAAAGTGTTACTTAGCAGATCAGAAACGGTTTGTATTTTGTTAGCTGCATTGCATTGTCACTTGTTATACATTTTGTTAAATTACTTTCACTATATTACATTTCTTTCACAACCATCTTGTTTGATATAAGGTTAATTATTTCATTGGACAGTTCACATTTCATTCTTACATGCACAAGAATTATCATGCATCACAATTGTAGGAAATCCATATAAACAATTCCTTTGTAAATAATAGAGTAAATGAGATTGCTCACTGAATAGCAGCAGCATTTATGCATCAACAGGCACACACAAAAGAGAAAGGAAACTTCCTGGCTTCCTGAATGGATCCATTGTTAAGACAGAGTACACACACACACACACACACACACACACACACACACACACACCTTTGTTCCTATATGTTGCTGGCTGTAGACACAGCTGATAGAATGGAAGCTGGCAAGCGTGTGAGTGTGTTTTAGTTGTTTATTTGTACTCAAGCTTGACAAAAGACTTATTCCAAAAGGAAGCAAGTTATCTTTCTCTTTAATATGTGCCTGTCAATAACTCAAACACTTCTGCTGTTTGGTGAGTAACCTCCTTTACTCCTAAAGTGTTAACAAATGATTCATTCTACATCTACATCTACATCCATACCCCGCAAGCCACCTGACAGTGTGTGGTGGAGGGTACCCTGAGTACCTCTATCGGTTCTCCCTTCTATTCCAGTCTCGTGTTGTTCGTGGAAAGAAGGATTGTTGGTACACTTCTGTGTGGGCTCTAATTTCTCTGATTTTATCCTCATGGTCTCTTCGCGAGATATACGTAGGAGAGAGCAATATACTGCTTGACTCTTTGGTGAAGGTATGTTCTCGAAACTTTAACAGAAGCCCGTACCGAGCTACTGAGCATCTCTCCTGCAGAGTCTTCCACTGGAGTTTATCTATCATCTCCATAACACTTTCGCGATTACTAAATGTTCCTGTAACGAAGTGCGCTGCTCTCCGTTGGATCTTCTCTATCTCTTCTATCAACCCTATCTGGTACAGATCCCGCACTGCTGAGCAGTATTCAAGCAATGGGTGAACAAGCGTACTGTAACCTACTTCCTTTGTTTTTGGATTGCATTTCCTTAGGATTCTTCCAATGAATCTCAGTCTGGTATCTGCTTTACTGACAATCAACTTTATATGATCATTCCATTTTAAATCACTCCTAATGCATACCCCCAGATAATTTATGGAATTAACTGCT
Organism: Schistocerca gregaria; assembly: GCF_023897955.1. Taxonomy (NCBI): domain Eukaryota; kingdom Metazoa; phylum Arthropoda; class Insecta; order Orthoptera; family Acrididae; genus Schistocerca; species Schistocerca gregaria. The sequence goes on along the minus strand of NC_064931.1, from coordinate 405,813,820 downwards.
TCCAGTTGCTGACCTGCAATTTTGTAGCTAAATGATAAGGGATCTATCTTTCTATGTATTCGCAACACATTACACTTGTCTGCATTGAGATTCAATTGCCATTCCCTGCATCACGCGTCAGTGCGCTGCAGATCCTCCTACATTTCAGTACAATTTTCCATTGTTACACCCTCTTGATACACCACAGCATCATCTGCAAAAAGCCTCAGTGAACTTCCGATGTCATCCACCAGGTCATTTATGTATATTGTGAACAGCAACGGTCCTATGACACTCCCCTGTGGCACACCTGAAATCACTCTTACTTCGGAAGACTTCTCTCCATTGAGAATGACATGCTGCATTCCGTTATCTAGGAACTCCTCAATCCAGTCACACAATTGGTCTGATTCATGTAGATTTCCTGTAATGCTGACATGTTTTAAAACATGTAAGAATAGAATGTGGACTTTCCACTGAAATAATTAATCTTGTATCAAAGAAGATGGTTGCTATTGCCAACATAACAATTTTCCTGAAAGTACGTCACATACAGTGGATAAATTGGATTTTCTGTAATGCTGCTTGCCTGAATCTGGGTGCCAGTACTAGTCGAATAACAACTTATTTTTACTCTAGTACTTTACTGCTCTTGACCATTACAAAAGCCTCTAAAATGACTGATAATGAGACAGTGGACCTATAGGTGACTACACAATCTGCTTCTTTCAGTTTAGAAAATAATTGTAGCGTTGAATATTTTACAACTGGAAGCATAAGACATCTTAAAAACATATCGGACTACAGCAGTAATACATGGTGCACAGACCTTCACAAGCTGAACTGCTATTTTGTGATATGCAATTGAGTTTTGACTCCTCATTTATTTAATAACTGATTTAGTTTCTTCTTTATATTTTGCTGTACTTGCATGAAATATAAGTGGCTAGTAGAACATCTGCATATTTGCTTTTCCAAATTAAATTATAATTTTGTTTTATAATTGTTGATAGGAAAATTTTATGAGATAATTTTTAGATATGTAGTGGATGTTTCATTTTTTTCATCTCAACTTTTTTATCAGTAATTTCTCATGGTAGTAATGTGTAATTTATACACTTATTGTTGAGATAACTATTTCTCATGCTTCTTCTCTGGAATTGTACACTTATTCCTTGGTACCTGCTGCAACCATGGCAGGTGCAGAAACCCTCTGCTGTTCATAGTAAGGTTGCCATTTCAAAGTTCTCTGTTTGAAGTATTCTCTGCAATCAATTCCATCAATTGAACCATAGCTATTGGTTATGGAATCATGATCTCTCACTTCCTTCTTCAGCATATTTCAATTGCGTTATTTATCCAAATATTTTCCTTGCTTCTTCTCTTATTCTGTTTATGGTAATTCAGTAGGAAATAACTGTCAGAGAAAGTAATGAATGATAGTTCAATAAGTATTATATTATCATTCAAGATCTGTGTATTATATGTGTTTTGTTGACTTTTGACATAGTGCTGGCACAATGTAGTTGACTAAGACAGTGAGAGCTTTCAATGAAAACTTTTAACACAGAGTGTCAATGGCCTTGCCTCAATGGTAACACTGGTTCCCATCTGGTCACAGAAGTTAAGTGCTGCCAGGTTTGGCTAACATTTGGATGGGTGATGGTCTAGGTCTACCAAGTGCTGCTGGCAAGCATGGTGCACCCAGCCCCTGTGGGGCCAATTTAGGAGCTACCTGACTGAGAAATAGCTGCCCAGTTCTTGAAAACTGACAATGGTTGGGAGATCAGTATGCCAACACATGCCCCTTGACATGTGGATCCACCTGAGGGTGACATGATAGTTAGTCAGTACAATAGGTCCTTCTGAAGCCTGCTCAGACAGAGTTTAATATAAATGATTATCAGGAAACACATACTCATTCATCATTATGATGGATTCTCATTGAAGGTACTTAATTTAAGCTTTTCTGGCACCAAAACTTTTGAATCAAATTTTGGGCAACACAACTTTTATAGCTTAGAGTATTTTAAATGAAAACTGTGTGATTTCAAAGGAAGATTTAATTTAGATTAATTTACAGCCTACAAATGCTGAACAGACAGCTTCACATAGCTTATTAGTTGCAAAACTTATAAAAGTCATCATGAATTTTTCAGTACCATTTAGATAACTTGAAACTTTAACAATTGGCAGTTCACTAAAATCATAACACACAGGAATCCTTTGACTTGTGTTTCTCTATTTACCCACACAGGTATAGACACATCAGGTACACCTAAGACTCCTTTTGCTGATAGACATTTATTTGTACTACCACCGGTAATTGCAACATAGCCTTTTTATGATAATGAAAGACATGCTGCTTCACAATGCATCTGCAAACTGAAGATTTAAGAACATAACTTAACACAGCTAAAAGAATAATAGAGAAAAAGGTGTGTTTCTAAAACACACTACATTTTATACATTACTGTTGTTATTGTTGGGACATGGTTTGGAAAGACAGGTATGACACACAATCATCAAACAATTTTATTCATATTCCACCATTTTTTTGGAGTGCATCTAGGATATTACGTACAGATATTTTGGCTGACAACTGTTGTGTATGGCTTTGTACACAACAGTAAGGAGAGGTGGGCTACAAAGTGGTGCAGCAACTGTCATCATAGGAAAGCTAGACAGAAGCAAAAATTGTAAGTGAACAAGCTAACACAACAAACAGAAGATATACTTAACTTGTATTTCTCCAAACATATGAAGACTCAGAACAAGACAGTTGAGCAATGAATGGAGTCCAGCTAACGATACATTATACCACATAAGCCTTTCAGCCATTCTTAAGATGAGCAAATTGCAAGATTTTTAACACACTTCACACTGTAGAGTAAATGTGCATACATCATAAATAATACTGTGGTTACAAGAGTCTCAGTCATAGACAAAACTTTATGCTTCTAAGATTTAAATTAACTAGGGAAAGAGTCAGTGAATCCACAGTGCTTCGAAATCACTCAGTTGATTGTTATGGATGGCATATTTGTAATGTCATGTGGTGGAGAACTGGAACAATATTTCCTTTGAAAGGATAGTGTAAAATGTGTTAAAAATCTTGCAAATGACTCATCCTGAGAATGTTTGGAACGTTTTCAGCTAGGATATGACTACATGTGTTAATAATTTCTTGGATATACTCCCAAAAAAGGAAGGATGGAATATTTTAACCACCAGGAAAACTTCAAGAAACAAAGCTTTATTCATAGTTTACTGTACAGAGGATTACAAAGAACCAAGAACAATTCAATTTAACATCTGTGTATACCAAACATGTCACATGATTGTAAAATTTGAATCTAAAAATTCCCCCTTTATTTTAACAGGCAGTTATAAATTAAGGCCTGGTCTTTAAGTTTGTGGCTCTATGTTTGAAGTCCAAGCCCTTCAACACATTTCTATTGTTTCAGCCCAGGATGAACCTTTTTAAGCATATCTGTGACCATATCTTCTGTTGGCTGATATTCCAGTTTGAGCAGATGCTGTAATAGATTAAGGTGCATGAAGTAATATTTTATATGCATGTGCTCCATCATTCAGTGGGAAATTAGTGATTGCCAGTGGAAAAGGTGCTGTGTGAGAGTTTTCCTAAACTGAGGAGACTCACTGCCCTTGCTGCTTTGGTGACTCTCATGTATTCAGCTTCAGTTGATGAAAGGGCAGTGGCTCTCTGCTTGTTTGAACACAATGACATTGCTGATCTAGATAAGGTGAAGTAGCAACTTGTGTATGAGTTCCTATCAGCATCAGAACTTCCCCAACTGGCAGCTGCGAAACTGAAGATTCTTTTCTTATCCTCAGCATAGGTAAATTTCTTACCAATGTTTCCTTTAAGGTGTATAAGAAACCACTTATTCAGTTACTAGTGAAAAAAATAGGGTTTCGAAAAAAATATGGTTTCTGGTGTACTGGCTTGTGTTACTGACTGCATAGCATATATCAGGTTGAGCATCGATGGTAGTGTACATCAGTGCTGCAACCAGTTCTCTGAATCAGTGTGCACCATCTTCTATTTTCATAGATGTTGCATGCAACATGCACCTATCCCCAGTGGAGTTCCTACCAGCTGGCAGTCATTCATTCTGAATGGGTGTGAAACTTCTCTGATATAGCCACTCTGACATAATGTTATTTGGTCAATAGATTTATTTACTATGATTACGAGAGAGCATTTTATGGCTCCAAGATTCTTGACAGCAAATTAGGAAGGTAACTCATCATTGGTTTGTTTTGCCCTTTCTAGGTCTGCTGAAGTCATTATACAGGATGTCTGAAAAGTCTTTCCCTGATTACATAAATTGATAACTCAGGCTAGAAGTAAGATACAAGTCTAATTGTTTACAAACTATCAAAGTTTTTTTCACACATCAGTAAACTTCTACATGAGCAACCTTGGTAGCATGTAGCACATCTAGACGATATTGAATTTCCGTCCACACGTTAGCCAACGTCACTGGAGGGATCGATTCAACAACAGTGGTTATCCGTTGCCACAGGTTTCAAGATCTGGTACACGTGTTTGGTAGACCTCATCCTTGACATAACCCCATAAAAAGAACTCTAATGGGGTTATGTCAGGAGAACGGGGAGGCCAAATTGTTGGCCCATCATGACTAATCCATCGCCCAGGAAAGGTCATATCGAAATAGGCACGGACATCCAAACCCCAATGAGGCAGTGTACCGTCTTGCTGAAACAAGACATCGTGGTGATACTGAAGCAGCTGAGGAACAGTGTATAGTTGCAACATGTCCAAATACCTTGCAGTTGTGATGGTAGCCTCAGTAAAGAAGAATGGCCCAATAATTCGATTGTGCAATAGAGCGCACCAAACATTCACCTTTGGACTGCCTCTGGCGCACTCCATGACCTCGCCAGGTGTTGTGAACCCCAAATGCACATGTTATGGTGATTCACTACTCCACTGACAAAAAATGTTGCTTAATTGGTGGAACAAAATCCTGTCCATTTTTACTGTTGATAAGTTTTTAAGAGCTATTCTTCAATTTCATACTGTAATAGACCTGTAATTATGAGCCATTAAAGTCCACATGCTTTTTTGTGGTAATTTCTCTGGTTTATAAATATTGAGACATACCTGATGATCACTCTCTTCCTAGGTCTGCATGAGTCTTCTTGTAATGGTACAACTGCTTCGTTTATTTTCTTCGTCTGTTGCCCTCGGTGGCTGAAAAATGAGGTGTGCATGTCAAATAAGGACTACTTTAAATGATGTAGCCGACAGATACTAAGCTGCAATTCACTATCTTTTACTTTCACTTTACACAACCTCACAAATACAACATTAATAATAAAAACAAATTCATTGGGATGCATAGTAGATCATGACTATCTCATGACTGGAACACCCTCTCATGACATTTGTGGCCCCCAGTTCCTATGTGATAAATGATCCTTGTTGTATGCCTGATGTTAATTTTTTTTTTTTTTTATCGCCCTGTATTTCTCAAGTTAGCTTCTGCCTGCTACTACTGTCAAGTATCCCTTCAGGGAACTGTTCAACATCCATGGCTATGTGCTGCATTCAGCCCAGTGTGGTTCCTCAAGGTGCTATCATGCTAGATACACCAAAACTATTTAGACACACTGGGATGTACACTTTTGTCCCTAGCATTTTAGCTTTATGTAAACTTCTTGAAAAATATATTAGTTTTATCAAGAAAGTCATTGTACTGAGTGGATGTTTCCAGCAATGTGCAACTAATCAACTTACTGTTAATTCAAGTGTGTTCCTGTCAGATTACACAGGTGAAGTCATTACCTGAAAAGGGCCATTGTAGCCCACAATTTAGTATTCACAGATATAAGTCCGGACATAATTAGTTTTTGGTTTCCACTTTCTGCTCCCATTAGGTACATTATTGTTTTTTGGTTTCCACTTACTGCTCCCATTAGGTATAATATTATCTTTTTGTTACCTTCTCCTCTATAGTGCTTGAAACCCTTTGGAAATCTACTTTATTCAATGATGCTGGTGTTAAAGGAAGTATTTGTATCTTTTCCTTAACAAAACTTCTTCTCACCTTCCCCTGAAGATTTTGCATTTTACTATTACAGTATAGGCAGTCAATACTGCCAAGTTGTTCAGACGCATTTGCACTTTTGATGCCCTTTGCTGGAATTTTCATGCTAAGTGACCAGACTTGAATTGAAGTGCTCAGATCATACATCTTCAATTCTGTTAATAATATTAAACAGGCAAGTTCACATAAGTAGTATTTTCATCATATTTGTTCAACAGCTCTAGATGGATGTGGCATGTAGTCTGGATCTTCAACCACTCATGTAGCCATCCATTATTGGCTATGTTGCATAGAAGATCAAATGACCTTATGCCATGTTATACAAAGTGCTATACCTTGGATCAGAACAAGACTTTTATATCTCCTTGCCATGATTAAATAAACAAATTTCAACTATTTCATGACATTGTTTTTACTATGCTTTTTAAAAGATTCACATAGAGACATGGTCAGTATTTTAAAAACTGCCGCTTGGCTAGAGTAAATCTTTATTGACTTGACTTATCGCAGAAAGAATCTGAATGTTTTGAACTTTTTTGACAGTATTAGTCAAAGATATATTATGAAGAGTCAGTAATGGGGGAAACAAGCAGAGGTTAAGGTTATGTTTTTGAGAATATAGGGGTTCATTGTACTGAGTGGGTGTTTCCATCAATGTGCAACTAAATGCACTTACTGTTAATTCTAGTGTGTTTCTGTCAGCTTACACAGGTGAAGTCATTACCTGAAAGGGACCATTGTAGTCCACAATTTAGTAATTCGAATTACGTAAATGTCATAGTTATAAGTCTGGACATAATTATTTTTTGGGTTCCAGTTTCATCTTCCATTGGGTATAATACTATCTTTCCTTAATAACAACATTGGGAAGGACCTTACCACAGTTGCCTATCCCGTCAGATCACCGAAGTTAAATGCTGTCGGGCGTGGTGTGCACTTGGGTGGGTGACCATCCGGGCCACCATCAGCTGTTGCCAGTTTTCGGGGTGCACTCAGCCTCGTGTTGCCTACTTTGTAGCTACTTAACTGACTAGTAGCGGCTCCGGTCAAAGAAAAACGTCGTAATGACCGGGAGAGTGGTGTGCTGACTATCCACCCCTCTTATCCGCATCCGCATCCTCAGCTGAGGATGACACAACGGTCGGATGGTCCCGATGGGCCACTTTTGGCCTGAAGACAGAGTGTGCTTTAACAACACCATGTTTTCTTTTCCTTGTAGTCTGTAGTGCTTGAAACCATTTGGATATCTACTTTATTCATTGATGCTGGTGTTAAAGGAAGTATTTGTATCTTTTCCTTAGCAGAACTTCTTCTAACCTTCATTTGAAATTGTTGCATTTTACTATTACAGTATAGGCATTCAATACTGCCAAGCTTTTCAGACGCATTTGGACTTTTGATGCACTTTGCTGAAACTTTCGTGCTAAGTGACCAGACTTGAATTGAAAGTGTTCAGATCATATATCTTCTATTCTGTTGATAACATTAAATAGGCAAGTTCACATAACTAGTACTTTCATTAGGTTTGCTCAACAGCTCTAGATGGATGTGGCATGTAGTCTGGATCTTCAACCACTCATTTAGCCATCAATTATTGGCTATGTTGCATAGAAGATCAAATGACCTTCGCCATGTTATACAAAGTGCTATACCTTGGATCAGCCCAACATTTTTATATCTCCTTGCCATGATTAAATAAATAAATATCAACTATTTCGTGATGTTGTTTTTCTATGTTTTTTAAAAGATTCATATTGAGACATGGTCAGTATTTTAAAAACTGCCTCTTGGCTTGAGTAATTCCTTATTGACTTGATTTATTGCAGAAAGAATCTGAATGTTTTGAACTTTTTTGACAGTATTAGTCAAAGATGTATTATAAAGAGTCAGTAATGGGGGAAACAAGCAGAGGTTAAGGTTATGTTTTTGAGAATGTTGGGGAAGCGATAAGATTTCTAAGAAATATAACAGATATCTCCATGTTGCAAATGCAGAGTAACAAGAACTGTTGACATTTCATGGTTGTCACGTATGTGTCACCAGGTGAAACTGTTGTATTTCTTTCAAATGACCCCGTAGACAGAACTAGTGCTGTTGTAGAATGTCCAATTTGAAAACCCAAAATGATTACTGCCTCAGATAAAAATAGTGCTTGTACCACAAAAAAAGAAACAAGAGGCCTGTGGAGGCTGTGATTGTTGTTGTTGGACTAAATTCTTAATGAGTGAGAACAGGGCATAATTTGTAAGAAAAGAGGATGCAGTACTCTGACCTTTTGGGTGGTGATTTTGAAATTTAGACTTCCTAATGCACCATCTTACTGCATTTCTGAGCATTCTAAAAGTGTGAATTCAATATTTGAGTTTTTTTCCTCTCTGTCTCAGAGGTACAGGTGTCAGTTCTTTGCACCTGTGTATATCGTCACAAATCAGGCTCTGAGGAAGAACATGTGAAAACATGAGCCTCCATGCTTTAAATGTAAAACATTGCTTACTGTTTTTCTAATCATAATAAAGGACTTAGAGCAATACTAGTGATTTCTTTCCTGGATGAAGAGCCCTGTTTGATTATTAATAGTCATCATATTATGTCTCATTTTGTACTTCATTTAGAAGAACATTTATTCTTCCTTAATGAATTCTCCGACCAAAAATACATGTGCACTTATATCCTCTAAATACATTCCAATCAATTGCATTCTATTTGATGCTCTTTCCCTAACATTCGACTGTTAATAACAAAAACAAATTCACTTGGATGCATAATAAGTCACCACTATCTCATGACTGGTGCACCTTCTTGTGTCATTTGTGATCCCCAGTTCTTTCATGATTACTGATCCTTGTTGTATCCTTGAAGTATTTTTTTTTTTTTATTATCGCCCTGTATTTCACAAGGGTATTCGCTTCTGCCTGCTGCTGCTGTCAAGTCTTTCTTCAGGGAAGTGTTCCACATCCATGGCTATGTGCTGCATTAAGCCCAGTGTGGTTCCACAAGGTGCTATCATGGTTGATATACCAAAACTATCTAGACACGCTGTGATGTACAATTTTGTCCCTACCGTTTTAGCTTTATTTAATCTTCTCGAGACATGTAGATTAGTTTTATGAAGAACGCCATTTTGAATGAGTGAATCAACTAAATAGATGGTTCCTTTGGGCTCTTGAGTTTCGTTAGTCAACACAGAAATTCGTATAGTGCCAACATTCATGGTTGCAGCGACGGTTGCCCTTAACACTTTGATTTGTGGTGTATCAGTATTTTGAGGAATGGTGATATTACACACAAGTTGTTCTGAAACACGTTAATTTTGTAGAGTGATAACTTATAGGGGTTCATTGTACTGAGTGGGTGTTTCCATCAATGTGCAACTCAATAAACTTACTGTTAATTCTAGTGTGTTTCTGTCAGGTTACACAGGTGAAGTCATTACCTGAAAGGAACCATTGTAGCCCACAATTTAGTATTCACAGATATAAGTCCAGACATAATTATTTTTTGGTTTCTACTTTCTGCTCCCATTAGCCATAATATTATCTTTCCTTAATAACACCATTGTTTTTGTTACCTTCTACTCTGTAGTGCTTGAAACCCTTTGGAAATCTACTTTATTCAATGATGCTGGTGTTAAAGTAAGTATTTGTATCTTTTCCTTAACAGAACATCTTCTCACCTCCCCTGAAGATTTTGCATTTTAGTATTACAGTCTAGGCATTCAATACTCGTTGTTCAGACGCATTTGCACTTTTGATGCCCTTTGCTGGAATTTTCATGCTAAGTGACCAGACTTGAATTGAAGTGCTCAGATCATACATCTTCAATTCTGTTAATAATATTAAACAGGCAAGTTCACATAAGTAGTATTTTCATCATATTTGTTCAACAGCTCTAGATGGATGTGGCATGTAGTCTGGATCTTCAACCACTCATGTAGCCATCCATTATTGGCTATGTTGCATAGAAGATCAAATGACCTTATGCCATGTTATACAAAGTGCTATACCTTGGATCAGAACAAGACTTTTATATCTCTTTGCCATGATTAAATAAACAAATTTCAACTATTTCATGACATTGTTTTTACTATGCTTTTTAAAAGATTCACATAGAGACATGGTCAGTATTTTAAAAACTGCCGCTTGGCTAGAGTAAATCTTTATTGACTTGATTTATCGCAGAAAGAATCTGAATGTTTTGAACTTTTTTGACAGTATTAGTCAAAGATATATTATGAAGAGTCAGTAATGGGGGAAACAAGCAGAGGTTAAGGTTATGTTTTTGAGAATATAGTGGTTCATTGTACTGAGTGGGTGTTTCCATCAATGTGCAACTCAATAAACTTACTGTTTATTCTAGTGTGTTTCTGTCAGCTTACACAGGTGAAGTCATTACCTGAAAGGGACCATTGTAGTCCACAATTTAGTAATTCGAATTACGTCAATGTCATAGTTATAAGTCTGGACATAATTATTTTTTGGGTTCCAGTTTCATCTTCCATTGGGTATAATATTATCTTTCCTTAATAACAACATTGGGAAGGGCCTTGCCACAGTTGCCTATCCCGTCAGATCACCGAAGTTAAATGCTGTCGGGCGTGGTGTGCACTTGGGTGGGTGACCATCCGGGCCACCATCAGCTGTTGCCAGTTTTCGGGGTGCACTCAGCCTCGTGTTGCCTCCTTTGTAGCTACTTAACTGACTAGTAGCGGCTCCGGTCAAAGAAAACCGTCGTAATGACCGGGAGAGTGGTGTGCTGACTATCCACCCCTCTTATCCGCATCCGCATCCTCAGCTGAGGATGACACAACGGTCGGATGGTCCTGATGGGCCACTTGTGGCCTGAAGACAGAGTGTGCTTTAACAACACCATGTTTTCTTTTCCTTGTAGTCTGTAGTGCTTGAAACCATTTGGATATCTACATTATTCATTGATGCTGGTGTTAAAGGAAGTATTTGTATCTTTTCCTTAGCAGAACTTCTTCTAACCTTCATTTGAAATTGTTGCATTTTACTATTACAGTATAGGCATTCAATACTGCCAAGCTTTTCAGACGCATTTGGACTTTTGATGCACTTTGCTGAAACTTTCGTGCTAAGTGACCAGACTTGAATTGAAAGTGTTCAGATCATATATCTTCTATTCTGTTGATAACATTAAATAGGCAAGTTCACATAACTAGTACTTTCATTAGGTTTGCTCAACAGCTCTAGATGGATGTGGCATGTAGTCTGGATCTTCAACCACTCATTTAGCCATCAATTATTGGCTATGTTGCATAGAAGATCAAATGACCTTCGCCATGTTATACAAAGTGCTATACCTTGGATCAGCCCAACACTTTTATATCTCCTTGCCATGATTAAATAAATAAATATCAACTATTTCGTGATGTTGTTTTTCTATGTTTTTTAAAAGATTCATATTGAGACATGGTCAGTATTTTAAAAACTGCCTCTTGGCTTGAGTAATTCCTTATTGACTTGATTTATTGCAGAAAGAATCTGAATGTTTTGAACTTTTTTGACAGTATTAGTCAAAGATGTATTATAAAGAGTCAGTAATGGGGGAAACAAGCAGAGGTTAAGGTTATGTTTTTGAGAATGTTGGGGAAGTGATAAGATTTCTAAGAAATATAACAGATATCTCCATGTTGCAAATGCAGAGTAACAAGAACTGTTGACATTTCATGGTTGTCACGTATGTGTCACCAGGTGAAACTGTTGTATTTCTTTCAAATGACCCCGTAGACAGAACTAGTGCTGTTGTAGAATGTCCAATTTGAAAACCCAAAATGTTTACTGCCTCAGATAAAAATAGTGCTTGTACCACAAAAAAAGAAACAAAAAACATATGAGGCCTGTGAAGGCTGTGATTGTTGTTGTTGGACTAAATTCTTAATGAGTGAGAACAGGGCATAATTTGTAAGAAAAGAGGATGCAGTACTCTGACCTTTTGGGTGGTGATTTTGAAATTTAGACTTCCTAATGCACCATCTTACTGCATTTCTGAGCATTCTAAAAGTGTGAATTCAATATTTGTTTTATATCACTAACCACTGCAGAAGTTATATATAGTTTTTTTCCTCTCTGTCTCAGAGGTACAGGTGTCAGTTTTTTGCACCTGTGTATATCGTCACAAATCAGGCTCTGAGGAAGAACATGTGAAAACATGAGCCTCCATGCTTTAAATGTAAAACATTGCTTACTGTTTTTCTAATCATAATAAAGGACTTAGAGCAATACTAGTGATTTCTTTCCTGGATGAAGAGTCCTGTTTGATTATTAATAGTCATCATAGTATGTCTCATTTTGTACTTCATTTAGAAGAACTTTTATTCTTCCTTAATGAATTCTCCGACCAAAAATACATGTGCACTTTTTTCCTCTAAATACATTCCAATCAATTGCATTCTATTTGATGCTCTTTCCCTAACATTCGACTGTTAATAACAAAAACAAATTCACTTGGATGCATAATAGGTCACCACTATCTCATGACTGGAGCACCTTCTTGTGTCATTTGTGATCCCCAGTTCTTTCATGATTACTGATCCTTGTTGTATCCTTGAAGTAATTATTTTTTTTTTATCGCCCTGTATTTCACAAGGGTATTCGCTTCTGCCTGCTGCTGCTGTCAAGTCTTTCTTCAGGGAAGTGTTCCACATCCATGGCTATGTGCTGCATTAAGCCCAGTGTGGTTCCACAAGGTGCTATCATGGTTGATATACCAAAACTATCTAGACACGCTGGGATGTACACTTTTGTCCCTACCGTTTTAGCTTTATTTAATCTTCTCGAGACATGTAGATTAGTTTTATGAAGAACGCCATTTTGAATGAGTGAATCAACTAAATAGATGGTTCCTTTGGGCTCTTGAGTTTTGTTAGTCAACACAGAAATTTGTATAGCGCCAACATTCATGGTTGCAGCAACGGTTGCCCTTAACACTTTCATTTGTGGTGTACCAGTATTTTGAGGAATGGTGATATTACACACAAGTTGTTCTGAAACACGTTAATTTTGCAGAGTGATAACTTATAGGGGTTCATTGTACTGAGTGGGTGTTTCCATCAATGTGCAACTCAATAAACTTACTGTTAATTCTAGTGTGTTTCTGTCAGGTTACACAGGTGAAGTCATTACCTGAAAGGGACCATTGTAGCCCACAATTTAGTATTCACAGATATAAGTCCAGACATAATTATTTTTTGGTTTCTACTTTCTGCTCCCATTAGCCATAATATTATCTTTCCTTAATAACACCATTGTTTTTGTTAATTTCTACTCTGTAGTGCTTGAAACCCTTTGGAAATCTACTTTATTCAATGATGCTGGTGTTAAAGTAAGTATTTGTATCTTTTCCTTAACAGAACATCTTCTCACCTTCCCCTGAAGATTTTGCATTTTAGTATTACAGTCTAGGCATTCAATACTCGTTGTTCAGACGCATTTGCACTTTTGATGCCCTTTGCTGGAATTTTCATGCTAAGTGACCAGACTTGAATTGAAGTGCTCAGATCATACATCTTCAATTCTGTTAATAATATTAAACAGGCAAGTTCACATAAGTAGTATTTTCATCATATTTGTTCAACATCTCTAGATGGATGTGGCATGTAGTCTGGATCTTCAACCACTCATGTAGCCATCCATTATTGGCTATGTTGCATAGAAGATCAAATGACCTTATGCCATGTTATACAAAGTGCTATACCTTGGATCAGAACAAGACTTTTATATCTCCTTGCCATGATTAAATAAACAAATTTCAACTATTTCGTGACATTGTTTTTACTATGCTTTTTAAAAGATTCACATAGAGACATGGTCAGTATTTTAAAAACTGCCGCTTGGCTTGAGGAATTCTTTATTGACTTGATTTATTGCAGAAATAATCTGAATGTTTTGAACTTTATTGACAGTATTAGTCAAAGATGTATTATGAAGAGTCAGTAATGGGGGAAACAAGCAGAGGTTACAGTTACGTTTTTGAGAATGTTGAGGAACAGATAAGATTTCTATCTAATATAACAGATATCTCCATGTTGCAAATGCAGAGTAACAAGAACTGTTGCCATTTCATGGTTGTCACGTATGTGTCACCAGGTGAAACTGTTGTATTTCTTTCAAATGACGCAGTAGACAGAACAAGTGCTGTTGTAGGATGTCCAATTTGAAAACACAAAATTATTACTGCCCCAGATAACAATAGTGCTTATATCACAAAAAAAAGAAACAAAAAACATATGAGGCCTGTGGAGGCTGTGATTGTTGTTGTTGGACTAAATTCTTAATGAGTGAGAACAGGGCATAATTTGTAAGAAGAGAGGATGCAGTATTCTGACCTTTTGGGTGGTGATTTTGAAATTTAGACTTCCTAATGCACCATCTTACTGCATTTCTGAGCATTCTAAATGTGTGAATTCAATATTTGTTTTATATCACTAACCACAGCAGAAGTTATATATAGTTTTTTTCCCTCTCTGTCTCAGAGGTACAGGTGTCAGTTTTTTGCACCTGTGTATATCGTCACAAATCAGGCTCTGAGGAAGAACATGTGAAAACATGAGCCTCCATGGTTTAACTGTAAAACATTGCTTACTGTTTTTCTAATAATAATAAAGGACTTAGAGCAATACTAGTGATTTCTTTCCTGGATGAAGAGTCCTGTTTGATTATTAATAGTCATCATAGTATGTCTCACTTTGTACTTCATTTAGAAGAACATTTATTCTTCCTTAATGAATTCTCTTACCAAAAATTCATGTGCACTTATTTCCCCTAAATACATTCCAATCCATTGCATTCTATTTGATGCTCTTTCCCTAACATTCGACTGTTAATAACAAAAACAAATTCACTTGGATGCATAATAGGTCACCACTATCTCATGACTGGAGCACCTTCTCGTGACATTTGTGATCCCCAATTCTTTCATGATTACTGATCCTTGTTGTATCCTTGAAGTAATTTTTTTTTATCCCCCTGTATTTCTCAAGGGTATTCGCTTCTGCCTGCTGCTACTGTCAAGTCTTTCTTCAAGGAAGTGTTCCACATCCATGGCTATGTGCTGCATTCAGCCCAGTGTGGTTCCACAAGGTGCTATCATGGTTGATATACCAAAACTATCTATATACGCTGGGATGTACACTTTTGTCCCTACCGTTTTAGCTTTATTTAATCTTCTCGAGACATGTAGATTAGTTTTATGAAGAACGCCATTTTGAATGAGTGAATCAACTAAATAGATGGTTCCTTTGGGCTCTTGAGTTTTGTTAGTCAACACAGAAATTTGTATAGCGCCAACATTCATGGTTGCAGCAACGGTTGCCCTTAACACTTTCATTTGTGGTGTACCAGTATTTTGAGGAATGGTGATATTACACACAAGTTGTTCTGAAACACGTTAATTTTGCAGAGTGATAACTTATAGGGGTTCATTGTACTGAGTGGGTGTTTCCATCAATGTGCAACTCAATAAACTTACTGTTAATTCTAGTGTGTTTCTGTCAGGTTACACAGGTGAAGTCATTACCTGAAAGGGACCATTGTAGCCCACAATTTAGTATTCACAGATATAAGTCCAGACATAATTATTTTTTGGTTTCTACTTTCTGCTCCCATTAGCCATAATATTATCTTTCCTTAATAACACCATTGTTTTTGTTACCTTCTACTCTGTAGTGCTTGAAACCCTTTGGAAATCTACTTTATTCAATGATGCTGGTGTTAAAGTAAGTATTTGTATCTTTTCCTTAACAGAACATCTTCTCACCTTCCCCTGAAGATTTTGCATTTTAGTATTACAGTCTAGGCATTCAATACTCGTTGTTCAGATGCATTTGCACTTTTGATGCCCTTTGCTGGAATTTTCATGCTAAGTGACCAGACTTGAATTGAAGTGCTCAGATCATACATCTTCAATTCTGTTACAATATTTAACAGGCAAGTTCACATAAGTAGTATTTTCATCATATTTGTTCAACAGCTCTAGATGGATGTGGCATGTAGTCTGGATCTTCAACCACTCATGTAGCCATCCATTATTGGCTATGTTGCATGGAAGATCAAATGACCTTATGCCATGTTATACAAAGTGCTATACCTTGGATCAGAACAAGACTTTTATATCTCCTTGCCATGATTAAATAAACAAATTTCAACTATTTCATGACATTGTTTTTACTATGCTTTTTAAAAGATTCACATAGAGACATGGTCAGTATTTTAAAAACTGCCGCTTGGCTTGAGGAATTCTTTATTAACTTGATTTATTGCAGAAAGAATCTGAATGTTTTGAACTTTTTTGACAGTATTAGTCAAAGATGTATTATGAAGAGTCAGTAATGGGGGAAACAAGCAGAGGTTACAGTTACGTTTTTGAGGATGTTGAGGAACAGATAAGATTTCTATCTAATATAACAGATATTTCCATGTTGCAAATGCAGAGTAACAAGAACTGTTGACATTTCATGGTTGTCACGTATGTGTCACCAGGTGAAACTGTTGTATTTCTTTCAAATGACCCAGTAGACAGAACTAGTGCTGTTGTAGAATGTCCAATTTGAAAACCCAAAATGATTACTGCCTCAGATAAAAATAGTGCTTGTACCACAAAAAAAGAAACAAAAAACATATGAGGCCTGTGGAGGCTGTGATTGTTGTTGTTGGACTAAATTCTTAATGAGTGAGAACAGGGCATAATTTGTAAGAAAAGAGGATGCAGTACTCTGACCTTTTGGGTGGTGATTTTGAAATTTAGACTTCCTAATGCACCATCTTACTGCATTTCTGAGCATTCTAAAAGTGTGAATTCAATATTTGAGTTTTTTTCCTCTCTGTCTCAGAGGTACAGGTGTCAGTTCTTTGCACCTGTGTATATCGTCACAAATCAGGCTCTGAGGAAGAACATGTGAAAACATGAGCCTCCATGGTTTAAATGTAAAACATTGCTTACTGTTTTTCTAATCATAATAAAGGACTTAGAGCAATACTAGTGATTTCCTTCCTGGATGAAGAGTCCTGTTTGATTATTAATAGTCATCATAGTATGTCTCACTTTGTACTTCATTTAGAAGAACATTTATTCTTCCTTAATGAATTCTCCGACCAAAAATACATGTGCACTTATTTCCCCTAAATACATTCCAATCCATTGCATTCTATTTGATGCTCTTTCCCTAACATTCGACTGTTAAAAACAAAAACAAATTCACTTGGATGCATAATAGGTCACCACTATCTCATGACTGGAGCACCTTCTCATGACATTTGTGATCCCCAATTCTTTCATGATTACTGATCCTTGTTGTATCCTTGAAGTAATTTTTTTTATCCCCCTGTATTTCTCATGGGTATTCGCTTTTGCCTGCTGCTACTGTCAAGTCTTTCTTCAAGGAAGTGTTCCACATCCATGGCTATGTGCTGCATTCAGCCCAGTGTGGTTCCACAAGGTGCTATCATGGTTGATATACCAAAACTATCTAGATACGCTGGGATGTACACTTTTGTCCCTACTGTTTTAGCTTTATTTAATCTTCTTGAGACATGTAGATTAGTTTTATGAAGAACGCCATTTTGAATGAGTGAATCAACTAAATAGATGGTTCCTTTGGGCTCTTGAGTTTTGTTAGTCAACACAGAAATTCGTATAGTGCCAACATTCATGGTTGCAGCGACGGTTGCCCTTAACACTTTGATTTGTGGTGTATCAGTATTTTGAGGAATGGTGATATTACACACAAGTTGTTCTGAAACACGTCAATTTTGCAGAGTGATAACTTATAGGGGTTCATTGTACTGAGTGGGTGTTTCCATCAATGTGCAACTCAATAAACTTACTGTTAATTCTAGTGTGTTTCTGTCAGGTTACCCAGGTGAAGTCATTACCTGAAAGGGACCATTGTAGCACACAATTTAGTATTCACAGATATAAGTCCAGACATAATTATTTTTTGGTTTCTACTTTCTGCTCCCATTAGCCATAATATTATCTTTCCTTAATAACACCATTGTTTTTGTTACCTTCTACTCTGTAGTGCTTGAAACCCTTTGGAAATCTACTTTATTCAATGATGCTGGTGTTAAAGTAAGTATTTGTATCTTTTCCTTAACAGAACATCTTCTCACCTTCCCCTGAAGATTTTGCATTTTAGTATTACAGTCTAGGCATTCAATACTCGTTGTTCAGACGCATTTGCACTTTTGATGCCCTTTGCTGGAATTTTCATGCTAAGTGACCAGACTTGAATTGAAGTGCTCAGATCATACATCTTCAATTCTGTTAATAATATTAAACAGGCAAGTTCACATAAGTAGTATTTTCATCATATTTGTTCAACAGCTCTAGATGGATGTGGCATGTAGTCTGGATCTTCAACCACTCATGTAGCCATCCATTATTGGCTATGTTGCATGGAAGATCAAATGACCTTATGCCATGTTATACAAAGTGCTATACCTTGGATCAGAACAAGACTTTTATATCTCCTTGCCGTGATTAAATAAACAAATTTCAACTATTTCATGACATTGTTTTTACTATGCTTTTTAAAAGATTCACATAGAGACATGGTCAGTATTTTAAAAACTGCCGCTTGGCTTGAGTAATTCTTTATTGACTTGATTTATTGCAGAAATAATCTGAATGTTTTGAACTTTTTTGACAGTATTAGTCAAAGATGTATTATGAAGAGTCAGTAATGTATTAAACAAGCAGAGGTTACAGTTACGTTTTTGAGAAAGTTGAGGAACAGATAATATTTCTAAGTAATATAACAGATATCTCCATGTTGCAAATGCAGAGTAACAAGAACTGTTGACATTTCATGGTTGTCACGTATGTGTCACCAGGTGAAACTGTTGTATTTCTTTCAAATGACCCAGTAGACAGAACTAGTGCTGTTGTAGAATGTCCAATTTGAAAACCCAAAATGATTACTGCCTCAGATAAAAATAGTGCTTGTACCACAAAAAAAGAAAAAAAAACATATGAGGCCTGTGGAGGCTGTGATTGTTGTTGTTGGACTAAATTCTTAATGAGTGAGAACAGGGCATAATTTGTAAGAAAAGAGGATGCAGTACTCTGACCTTTTGGGTGGTGATTTTGAAATTTTGACTTCCTAATGCACCATCTTACTGCATTTCTGAGCATTCTAAAAGTGTGAATTCAGTATTTGAGTTTTTTTCCTCTCTGTCTCAGAGGTACAGGTGTCAGTTCTTTGCACCTGTGTATATCGTCACAAATCAGGCTCTGAGGAAGAACATGTGAAAACATGAGCCTCCATGGTTTAAATGTAAAACATTGCTTACTGTTTTTCTAATCATAATAAAGGACTTAGAGCAATACTAGTGATTTCCTTCCTGGATGAAGAGTCCTGTTTGATTATTAATAGTCATCATAGTATGTCTCACTTTGTACTTCATTTAGAAGAACATTTATTCTTCCTTAATGAATTCTCCGACCAAAAATACATGTGCACTTATTTCCCCTAAATACATTCCAATCCATTGCATTCTATTTGATGCTCTTTCCCTAACATTCGACTGTTAAAAACAAAAACAAATTCACTTGGATGCATAATAGGTCACCACTATCTCATGACTGGAGCACCTTCTCATGACATTTGTGATCCCCAATTCTTTCATGATTACTGATCCTTGTTGTATCCTTGAAGTAATTTTTTTTATCCCCCTGTATTTCTCATGGGTATTCGCTTTTGCCTGCTGCTACTGTCAAGTCTTTCTTCAAGGAAGTGTTCCACATCCATGGCTATGTGCTGCATTCAGCCCAGTGTGGTTCCACAAGGTGCTATCATGGTTGATATACCAAAACTATCTAGATACGCTGGGATGTACACTTTTGTCCCTACTGTTTTAGCTTTATTTAATCTTCTTGAGACATGTAGATTAGTTTTATGAAGAACGCCATTTTGAATGAGTGAATCAACTAAATAGATGGTTCCTTTGGGCTCTTGAGTTTTGTTAGTCAACACAGAAATTCGTATAGTGCCAACATTCATGGTTGCAGCAACGGTTGCCCTTAACACTTTGATTTGTGGTGTATCAGTATTTTGAGGAATGGTGATATTACACACAAGTTGTTCTGAAACACGTCAATTTTGCAGAGTGATAACTTATAGGGGTTCATTGTACTGAGTGGGTGTTTCCATCAATGTGCAACTCAATAAACTTACTGTTAATTCTAGTGTGTTTCTGTCAGGTTACCCAGGTGAAGTCATTACCTGAAAGGGACCATTGTAGCACACAATTTAGTATTCACAGATATAAGTCCAGACATAATTATTTTTTGGTTTCTACTTTCTGCTCCCATTAGCCATAATATTATCTTTCCTTAATAACACCATTGTTTTTGTTACCTTCTACTCTGTAGTGCTTGAAACCCTTTGGAAATCTACTTTATTCAATGATGCTGGTGTTAAAGTAAGTATTTGTATCTTTTCCTTAACAGAACATCTTCTCACCTTCCCCTGAAGATTTTGCATTTTAGTATTACAGTCTAGGCATTCAATACTCGTTGTTCAGACGCATTTGCACTTTTGATGCCCTTTGCTGGAATTTTCATGCTAAGTGACCAGACTTGAATTGAAGTGCTCAGATCATACATCTTCAATTCTGTTAATAATATTAAACAGGCAAGTTCACATAAGTAGTATTTTCATCATATTTGTTCAACAGCTCTAGATGGATGTGGCATGTAGTCTGGATCTTCAACCACTCATGTAGCCATCCATTATTGGCTATGTTGCATGGAAGATCAAATGACCTTATGCCATGTTATACAAAGTGCTATACCTTGGATCAGAACAAGACTTTTATATCTCCTTGCCGTGATTAAATAAACAAATTTCAACTATTTCATGACATTGTTTTTACTATGCTTTTTAAAAGATTCACATAGAGACATGGTCAGTATTTTAAAAACTGCCGCTTGGCTTGAGTAATTCTTTATTGACTTGATTTATTGCAGAAATAATCTGAATGTTTTGAACTTTTTTGACAGTATTAGTCAAAGATGTATTATGAAGAGTCAGTAATGTGTTAAACAAGCAGAGGTTACAGTTACGTTTTTGAGAAAGTTGAGGAACAGATAATATTTCTAAGTAATATAACAGATATCTCCATGTTGCAAATGCAGAGTAACAAGAACTGTTGACATTTCATGGTTGTCACGTATGTGTCACCAGGTGAAACTGTTGTATTTCTTTCAAATGACCCAGTAGACAGAACTAGTGCTGTTGTAGAATGTCCAATTTGAAAACCCAAAATGATTACTGCCTCAGATAAAAATAGTGCTTGTACCACAAAAAAAGAAACAAAAAACATATGAGGCCTGTGGAGGCTGTGATTGTTGTTGTTGGACTAAATTCTTAATGAGTGAGAACAGGGCATAATTTGTAAGAAAAGAGGATGCAGTACTCTGACCTTTTGGGTGGTGATTTTGAAATTTTGACTTCCTAATGCACCATCTTACTGCATTTCTGAGCATTCTAAAAGTGTGAATTCAATATTTGAGTTTTTTCCTCTCTGTCTCAGAGGTACAGGTGTCAGTTCTTTGCACCTGTGTATATCGTCACAAATCAGGCTCTGAGGAAGAACATGTGAAAACATGAGCCTCCATGGTTTAAATGTAAAACATTGCTTACTGTTTTTCTAATCATAATAAAGGACTTAGAGCAATACTAGTGATTTCCTTCCTGGATGAAGAGTCCTGTTTGATTATTAATAGTCATCATAGTATGTCTCACTTTGTACTTCATTCAGAAGAATATTTATTCTTCCTTAATGAATTCTCCGACCAAAAATACATGTGCACTTATTTCCTCTAAATACATTCCAATCAATTGCATTCTATTTGATGCTCTTTCCCTAACATTCGATTGTTAATAACAAAAACAAATTCACTTGGATGCATAATAGGTCACCACTATCTCATGACTGGAGCACCTTCTTGTGACATTTGTGATCCCCAGTTCTTTCATGATTACTGATCCTTGTTGTATCCTTGACGTAATTGTTTTTTTTATCGCCCTGTATTTCTCAAGGGTATTTGCTTCTGCCTGCTGCTACTGTCAAGTCTTTCTTCAGGGAAATGTTCCACATCCATGGCTATGTGCTGCATTCAGCCCAGTGTGGTTCCACAAGGTGCTATCATGGTTGATATACCAAAACTATCTATATACGCTGGGATGTACACTTTTGTCCCTACCGTTTTAGCTTTATTTAATCTTCTCGAGACATGTAGATTAGTTTTATGAAGAACGCCATTTTGAATGAGTGAATCAACTAAATAGATGGTTCCTTTGGGCTCTTGAGTTTTGTTAGTCAACACAGAAATTTGTATAGTGCCAACACTCATGGTTGCAGCGACACTTGCCCTTAACACTTTGATTTGTGGTGTATCAGTATTTTGAGGAATGGTGATATTACACACAAGTTGTTCTGAAACACGTTAATTTTGCAGAGTGATAACTTATAGGGGTTCATTGTACAGAGTGGGTGTTTCCATCAATGTGCAACTCAATAAACTTACTGTTAATTCTAGTGTGTTTCTGTCAGGTTACACAGGTGAAGTCATTACCTGAAAGGGACCATTGTAGCCCACAATTTAGTATTCACAGATATAAGTCCAGACATAATTATTTTTTGGTTTCTACTTTCTGCTCCCATTAGCCATAATATTATCTTTCCTTAATAACACCATTGTTTTTGTTACCTTCTACTCTGTAGTGCTTGAAACCCTTTGGAAATCTACTTTATTCAATGATGCTGGTGTTAAAGTAAGTATTTGTATCTTTTCCTTAACAGAATATCTTCTCACCTTCCCCTGAAGATTTTGCATTTTAGTATTACAGTCTAGGCATTCAATACTCGTTGTTCAGACGCATTTGCACTTTTGATGCCCTTTGCTGGAATTTTCATGCTAAGTGACCAGACTTGAATTGAAGTGCTCAGATCATACATCTTCAATTCTGTTAATAATATTAAACAGGCAAGTTCACATAAGTAGTATTTTCATCATATTTGTTCAACAGCTCTAGATGGATGTGGCATGTAGTCTGGATCTTCAACCACTCATGTAGCCATCCATTATTGGCTATGTTGCATGGAAGATCAAATGACCTTATGCCATGTTATACAAAGTGCTATACCTTGGATCAGAACAAGACTTTTATATCTCCTTGCCATGATTAAATAAACAAATTTCAACTATTTCATGACATTGTTTTTACTATGCTTTTTAAAAGATTCACATAGAGACATGGTCAGTATTTTAAAAACTGCTGCTTGGCTTGAGGAATTCTTTATTGACTTGATTTATTGCAGAAATAATCTGAATGTTTTGAACTTTTTTGACAGTATTAGTCAAAGATGTATTATGAAGAGTCAGTAATGGGGGAAACAAGCAGAGGTTACAGTTACGTTTTTGAGGATGTTGAGGAACAGATAAGATTTCTATCTAATATAACAGATATTTCCATGTTGCAAAATCAGAGTAACAAGAACTGTTGACATTTCATGGTTGTCACGTATGTGTCACCAGGTGAAACTGTTGTATTTCTTTCAAATGACGCAGTAGACAGAACTAGTGCTGTTGTAGAATGTCCAATTTGAAAACCCAAAATGATTACTGCCTCAGATAAAAATAGTGCTTATACCACAAAAAAAGAAACAAAAAACATATGAGGCCTGTGGAGGCTGTGATTGTTGTTGTTGGACTAAATTCTTAATGAGTGAGAACAGGGCATAATTTGTAAGAAAAGAGGATGCAGTACTCTGACCTTTTGGGTGGTGATTTTGAAATTTAGACTTCCTAATGCACCATCTTACTGCATTTCTGAGCATTCTAAAAGTGTGAATTCAATATTTGAGTTTTTTTCCTCTCTGTCTCAGAGGTACAGGTGTCAGTTCTTTGCACCTGTGTATATCGTCACAAATCAGGCTCTGAGGAAGAACATGTGAAAACATGAGCCTCCATGCTTTAAATGTAAAACATTGCTTACTGTTTTTCTAATCATAATAAAGGACTTAGAGCAATACTAGTGATTTCCTTCCTGGATGAAGAGTCCTGTTTGATTATTAATAGTCATCATAGTATGTCTCACTTTGTACTTCATTCAGAAGAATATTTATTCTTCCTTAATGAATTCTCCGACCAAAAATACATGTGCACTTATTTCCTCTAAATACATTCCAATCAATTGCATTCTATTTGATGCTCTTTCCCTAACATTCGATTGTTAATAACAAAAACAAATTCACTTGGATGCATAATAGGTCACCACTATCTCATGACTGGAGCACCTTCTCGTGACATTTGTGATCCCCAATTCTTTCATGATTACTGATCCTTGTTGTATCCTTGAAGTAATTTTTTTTATCCCCCTGTATTTCTCATGGGTATTCGCTTTTGCCTGCTGCTACTGTCAAGTCTTTCTTCAAGGAAGTGTTCCACATCCATGGCTATGTGCTGCATTCAGCCCAGTGTGGTTCCACAAGGTGCTATCATGGTTGATATACCAAAACTATCTAGATACGCTGGGATGTACACTTTTGTCCCTACTGTTTTAGCTTTATTTAATCTTCTCGAGACATGTAGATTAGTTTTATGAAGAACGCCATTTTGAATGAGTGAATCAACTAAATAGATGGTTCCTTTGGGCTCTTGAGTTTTGTTAGTCAACACAGAAATTCGTATAGTGCCAACATTCATGGTTGCAGCGACGGTTGCCCTTAACACTTTGATTTGTGGTGTATCAGTATTTTGAGGAATGGTGATATTACACACAAGTTGTTCTGAAACACGTTAATTTTGCAGAGTGATAACTTATAGGGGTTCATTGTACTGAGTGGGTGTTTCCATCAATGTGCAACTCAATAAACTTACTGTTAATTCTAGTGTGTTTCTGTCAGGTTACCCAGGTGAAGTCATTACCTGAAAGGGACCATTGTAGCACACAATTTAGTATTCACAGATATAAGTGCAGACATAATTATTTTTTGGTTTCTACTTTCTGCTCCCATTAGCCATAATATTATCTTTCCTTAATAACACCATTGTTTTTGTTACCTTCTACTTTGTAGTGCTTGAAACCCTTTGGAAATCTACTTTATTCAATGATGCTGGTGTTAAAGTATTTGTATCTTTTCCTTAACAGAACATCTTCTCACCTTACCCTGAAGATTTTGCATTTTAGTATTAAAGTCTAGGCATTCAATACTCGTTGTTCAGACGCATTTGCACTTTTGATGCCCTTTGCTGGAATTTTCATGCTAAGTGACCAGACTTGAATTGAAGTGCTCAGATCATACATCTTCAATTCTGTTAATAATATTAAACAGGCAAGTTCACATAAGTAGTATTTTCATCATATTTGTTCAACAGCTCTAGATGGATGTGGCATGTAGTCTGGATCTTCAACCACTCATGTAGCCGTCCATTATTGGCTATGTTGCATAGAAGATCAAATGACCTTATGCCATGTTATACAAAGTGCTATACCTTGGATCAGAACAAGACTTTTATATCTCCTTGCCATGATTAAATAAACAAATTTCAACTATTTCGTGACATTGTTTTTACTATGCTTTTTAAAAGATTCACATAGAGACATGGTCAGTATTTTAAAAACTGCCGCTTGGCTTGAGTAATTCTTTATTGACTTGATTTATTGCAGAAATAATCTGAATGTTTTGAACTTTATTGACAGTATTAGTCAAAGATGTATTATGAAGAGTCAGTAATGGGGGAAACAAGCAGAGGTTACAGTTACGTTTTTTGAGAATGTTGAGGAACAGATAAGATTTCTATCTAATATAACAGATATCTCCATGTTGCAAATGCAGAGTAAGAAGAACTGTTGACATTTCATGGTTGTCACGTATGTGTCACCAGGTGAAACTGTTGTATTTCTTTCAAATGACGCAGTAGACAGAACAAGTGCTGTTGTAGGATGTCCAATTTGAAAACCCAAAATTATTACTGCCCCAGATAACAATAGTGCTTATATCACAAAAAAAAGAAACAAAAAACATATGAGGCCTGTGGAGGCTGTGATTGTTGTTGTTGGACTAAATTCTTAATGAGTGAGAACAGGGCATAATTTGTAAGAAAAGAGGATGCAGTACTCTGACCTTTTGGGTGGTGATTTTGAAATTTTGACTTCCTAATGCACCATCTTACTGCATTTCTGAGCATTCTAAAAGTGTGAATTCAATATTTGAGTTTTTTCCTCTCTGTCTCAGAGGTACAGGTGTCAGTTCTTTGCACCTGTGTATATCGTCACAAATCAGGCTCTGAGGAAGAACATGTGAAAACATGAGCCTCCATGCTTTAAATGTAAAACATTGCTTACTGTTTTTCTAATCATAATAAAGGACTTAGAGCAATACTAGTGATTTCCTTCCTGGATGAAGAGTCCTGTTTGATTATTAATAGTCATCATAGTATGTCTCACTTTGTACTTCATTCAGAAGAATATTTATTCTTCCTTAATGAATTCTCCGACCAAAAATACATGTGCACTTATTTCCTCTAAATACATTCCAATCAATTGCATTCTATTTGATGCTCTTTCCCTAACATTCGATTGTTAATAACAAAAACAAATTCACTTGGATGCATAATAGGTCACCACTATCTCATGACTGGAGCACCTTCTTGTGACATTTGTGATCCCCAGTTCTTTCATGATTACTGATCCTTGTTGTATCCTTGACGTAATTGTTTTTTTTATCGCCCTGTATTTCTCAAGGGTATTTGCTTCTGCCTGCTGCTACTGTCAAGTCTTTCTTCAGGGAAATGTTCCACATCCATTGCTATGTGCTGCATTCAGCCCAGTGTGGTTCCACAAGGTGCTATCATGGTTGATATACCAAAACTATCTAGACACGCTGGGATGTACACTTTTGTCCCTACTGTTTTAGCTTTATTTAATCTTCTCGAGACATGTAGATTAGTTTTATGAAGAACGCCATTTTGAATGAGTGAATCAACTAAATAGATGGTTCCTTTGGGCTCTTGAGTTTTGTTAGTCAACACAGAAATTCGTATAGTGCCAACATTCATGGTTGCAGCGACGGTTGCCCTTAACACTTTGATTTGTGGTGTATCAGTATTTTGAGGAATGGTGATATTACACACAAGTTGTTCTGAAACACGTTAATTTTGCAGAGAGATAACTTATAGGGGTTCATTGTACTGAGTGGGTGTTTCCATCAATGTGCAACTCAATAAACTTACTGTTAATTCTAGTGTGTTTCTGTCAGGTTACACAGGTGAAGTCATTACCTGAAAGGGACCATTGTAGCCCACAATTTAGTATTCACAGATATAAGTCCAGACATAATTATTTTTTGGTTTCTACTTTCTGCTCCCATTAGCCATAATATTATCTTTTCTTAATAACACCATTGTTTGTGTTACCTTCTACTCTGTAGTGCTTGAAACCCTTTGGAAATCTACTTTATTCAATGATGCTGGTGTTAAAGTAAGTATTTGTATCTTTTCCCTAACAGAACATCTTCTCACCTTCCCCTGAAGATTTTGCATTTTAGTATTACAGTCTAGGCATTCAATACTCGTTGTTCAGACGCATTTGCACTTTTGATGCCCTTTGCTGGAATTTTCATGCTAAGTGACCAGACTTGAATTGAAGTGCTCAGATCATACATCTTCAATTCTGTTAATAATATTAAACAGGCAAGTTCACATAAGTAGTATTTTCATCATATTTGTTCAACAGCTCTAGATGGATGTGGCATGTAGTCTGGATCTTCAACCACTCATGTAGCCATCCATTATTGGCTATGTTGCATAGAAGATCAAATGACCTTATGCCATGTTATACAAAGTGCTATACCTTGGATCAGAACAAGACTTTTATATCTCCTTGCCATGATTAAATAAACAAATTTCAACTATTTCGTGACATTGTTTTTACTATGCTTTTTAAAAGATTCACATAGAGACATGGTCAGTATTTTAAAAACTGCCGCTTGGCTAGAGTAAATCTTTATTGACTTGATTTATCGCAGAAAGAATCTGAATGTTTTGAACTTTTTTGACAGTATTAGTCAAAGATATATTATGAAGAGTCAGTAATGGGGGAAACAAGCAGAGGTTAAGGTTATGTTTTTGAGAATATAGTGGTTCATTGTACTGAGTGGGTGTTTCCATCAATGTGCAACTCAATAAACTTACTGTTTATTCTAGTGTGTTTCTGTCAGCTTACACAGGTGAAGTCATTACCTGAAAGGGACCATTGTAGTCCACAATTTAGTAATTCGAATTACGTCAATGTCATAGTTATAAGTCTGGACATAATTATTTTTTGGGTTCCAGTTTCATCTTCCATTGGGTATAATATTATCTTTCCTTAATAACAACATTGGGAAGGGCCTTGCCACAGTTGCCTATCCCGTCAGATCACCGAAGTTAAATGCTGTCGGGCGTGGTGTGCACTTGGGTGGGTGACCATCCGGGCCACCATCAGCTGTTGCCAGTTTTCGGGGTGCACTCAGCCTCGTGTTGCCTCCTTTGTAGCTACTTAACTGACTAGTAGCGGCTCCGGTCAAAGAAAACCGTCGTAATGACCGGGAGAGTGGTGTGCTGACTATCCACCCCTCTTATCCGCATCCGCATCCTCAGCTGAGGATGACACAACGGTCGGATGGTCCCGATGGGCCACTTGTGGCCTGAAGACAGAGTGTGCTTTAACAACACCATGTTTTCTTTTCCTTGTAGTCTGTAGTGCTTGAAACCATTTGGATATCTACTTTATTCATTGATGCTGGTGTTAAAGGAAGTATTTGTATCTTTTCCTTAGCAGAACTTCTTCTAACCTTCATTTGAAATTGTTGCATTTTACTATTACAGTATAGGCATTCAATACTGCCAAGCTTTTCAGACGCATTTGGACTTTTGATGCACTTTGCTGAAACTTTCGTGCTAAGTGACCAGACTTGAATTGAAAGTGTTCAGATCATATATCTTCTATTCTGTTGATAACATTAAATAGGCAAGTTCACATAACTAGTACTTTCATTAGGTTTGCTCAACAGCTCTAGATGGATGTGGCATGTAGTCTGGATCTTCAACCACTCATTTAGCCATCAATTATTGGCTATGTTGCATAGAAGATCAAATGACCTTCGCCATGTTATACAAAGTGCTATACCTTGGATCAGCCCAACACTTTTATATCTCCTTGCCATGATTAAATGAATAAATATCAACTATTTCGTGATGTTGTTTTTCTATGTTTTTTAAAAGATTCATATTGAGACATGGTCAGTATTTTAAAAACTGCCTCTTGGCTTGAGTAATTCCTTATTGACTTGATTTATTGCAGAAAGAATCTGAATGTTTTGAACTTTTTTGACAGTATTAGTCAAAGATGTATTATGAATAGTCAGTAATGGGGGAAACAAGCAGAGGTTAAGGTTATGTTTTTGAGAATGTTGGGGAAGCGATAAGATTTCTAAGAAATATAACAGATATCTCCATGTTGCAAATGCAGAGTAACAAGAACTGTTGATATTTCATGGTTGTCACGTATGTGTCACCAGGTGAAACTGTTGTATTTCTTTCAAATGACCCCGTAGACAGAACTAGTGCTGTTGTAGAATGTCCAATTTGAAAACCCAAAATGATTACTGCCTCAGATAAAAATAGTGCTTGTACCACAAAAAAAGAAACAAAAAACATATGAGGCCTGTGAAGGCTGTGATTGTTGTTGTTGGACTAAATTCTTAATGAGTGAGAACAGGGCATAATTTGTAAGAAAAGAGGATGCAGTACTCTGACCTTTTGGGTGGTGATTTTGAAATTTAGACTTCCTAATGCACCATCTTACTGCATTTCTGAGCATTCTAAAAGTGTGAATTCAATATTTGTTTTATATCACTAACCACTGCAGAAGTTATATATAGTTTTTTTCCTCTCTGTCTCAGAGGTACAGGTGTCAGTTTTTTGCACCTGTGTATATCGTCACAAATCAGGCTCTGAGGAAGAACATGTGAAAACATGAGCCTCCATGCTTTAAATGTAAAACATTGCTTACTGTTTTTCTAATCATAATAAAGGACTTAGAGCAATACTAGTGATTTCTTTCCTGGATGAAGAGTCCTGTTTGATTATTAATAGTCATCATAGTATGTCTCACTTTGTACTTCATTTAGAAGAACTTTTATTCTTCCTTAATGAATTCTCCGACCAAAAATACCTGTGCACTTTTTTCCTCTAAATACATTCCAATCAATTGCATTCTATTTGATGCTCTTTCCCTAACATTCGACTGTTAATAACAAAAACAAATTCACTTGGATGCATAATAGGTCACCACTATCTCATGACTGGAGCACCTTCTTGTGTCATTTGTGATCCCCAGTTCTTTCATGATTACTGATCCTTGTTGTATCCTTGACGTAATTATTTTTTTTTTATCGCCCTGTATTTCACAAGGGTATTCGCTTCTGCCTGCTGCTGCTGTCAAGTCTTTCTTCAGGGAAGTGTTCCACATCCATGGCTATGTGCTGCATTAAGCCCAGTGTGGTTCCACAAGGTGCTATCATGGTTGATATACCAAAACTATCTAGACACGCTGGGATGTACACTTTTGTCCCTACCGTTTTAGCTTTATTTAATCTTCTCGAGACATGTAGATTAGTTTTATGAAGAACGCCATTTTGAATGAGTGAATCAACTAAATAGATGGTTCCTTTGGGCTCTTGAGTTTTGTTAGTCAACACAGAAATTTGTATAGTGCCAACATTCATGGTTGCAGCAACGGTTGCCCTTAACACTTTGATTTGTGGTGTATCAGTATTTTGAGGAATGGTGATATTACACACAAGTTGTTCTGAAACACGTTAATTTTGCAGAGAGATAACTTATAGGGGTTCATTGTACTGAGTGGGTGTTTCCATCAATGTGCAACTCAATAAACTTACTGTTAATTCTAGTGTGTTTCTGTCAGGTTACACAGGTGAAGTCATTACCTGAAAGGGACCATTGTAGCCCACAATTTAGTATTCACAGATATAAGTCCAGACATAATTATTTTTTGGTTTCTACTTTCTGCTCCCATTAGCCATAATATTATCTTTCCTTAATAACACCATTGTTTTTGTTACCTTCTACTCTGTAGTGCTTGAAACCCTTTGGAAATCTACTTTATTCAGTGATGCTGGTGTTAAAGTAAGTATTTGTATCTTTTCCTTAACAGAACATCTTCTCACCTTCCCCTGAAGATTTTGCATTTTAGTATTACAGTCTAGGCATTCAATACTCGTTGTTCAGACGCATTTGCACTTTTGATGCCCTTTGCTGGAATTTTCATGCTAAGTGACCAGACTTGAATTGAAGTGCTCAGATCATACATCTTCAATTCTGTTAATAATATTAAACAGGCAAGTTCACATAAGTAGTATTTTCATCATATTTGTTCAACAGCTCTAGATGGATGTGGCATGTAGTCTGGATCTTCAACCACTCATGTAGCCATCCATTATTGGCTATGTTGCATAGAAGATCAAATGACCTTATGCCATGTTATACAAAGTGCTATACCTTGGATCAGAACAAGACTTTTATATCTCCTTGCTATGATTAAATAAACAAATTTCAACTATTTCGTGACATTGTTTTTACTATGCTTTTTAAAAGATTCACATAGAGACATGGTCAGTATTTTAAAAACTGCCGCTTGGCTTGAGGAATTCTTTATTGACTTGATTTATTGCAGAAATAATCTGAATGTTTTGAACTTTTTTGACAGTATTAGTCAAAGATGTATTATGAAGAGTCAGTAATGGGGGAAACAAGCAGAGGTTACAGTTACATTTTTGAGAAAGTTGAGGAACAGATAAGATTTCTATCTAATATAACAGATATCTCCATGGTGCAAATGCAGAGTAACAAGAACTGCTGACATTTCATGGTTGTCACGTATGTGTCACCAGGTGAAACTGTTGTATTTCTTTCAAATGACGCAGTAGACAGAACTAGTGCTGTTGTAGGGTGTCCAATTTGAAAACCCAAAATTATTACTGCCCTAGATAACAATAGTGCTTGTACCACAAAAAAAGAAACAAAAAACATATGAGGCCTGTGGAGGCTGTGATTGTTGTTGTTGGACTAAATTCTTAATGAGTGAGAACAGGGCATAATTTGTAAGAAAAGAGGATGCAGTACTCTGACCTTTTGGGTGGTGATTTTGAAATTTTGACTTCCTAATGCACCATCTTACTGCATTTCTGAGCATTCTAAAAGTGTGAATTCAATATTTGAGTTTTTTTCCTCTTTGTCTCAGAGGTACAGGTGTCAGTTCTTTGCACCTGTGTATATCGTCACAAATCAGGCTCTGATGAAGAACATGTGAAAACATGAGCCTCCATTTTTTAAATGTAAAACATTGCTTACTGTTTTTCTAATCATAATAAAGGACTTAGAGCAATACTAGTGATTTCCTTCCTGGACGAAGAGTCCTGTTTGATTATTAATAGTCATCATAGTATGTCTCACTTTGTACTTCATTCAGAAGAATATTTATTCTTCCTTAATGAATTCTCCGACCAAAAATACATGTGCACTTATTTCCTCTAAATACATTCCAATCAATTGTATTCTATTTGATGCTCTTTCCCTAACATTCCATTGTTAATAACAAAAACAAATTCACTTGGATGCATAATAGGTCACCACTATCTCATGACTGGAGCACCTACTTGTGACATTTGTGATCCCCAGTTCTTTCATGATTACTGATCCTTGTTGTATCCTTGACGTAATTGTTTTTTTTTATCGCCCTGTGTTTCTCAAGGGTATTCGCTGCTGCCTGCTGCTACTGTCAAGTCTCTCTTCAGGGAAGTGTTCCACATCCATGGCTATGTGCTGCATTCAGCCCAGTGTGGTTCCACAAGGTGCTATCATGGTTGAAATACCAAAACTATCTAGACACGCTGGGATGTACACTTTTGTCCCTACCGTTTTAGCTTTATTTAATCTTCTCGAGACATGTAGATTAGTTTTATGAAGAACGCCATTTTGAATGAGTGAATCAACTAAATAGATGGTTCCTTTGGGCTCTTGAGTTTTGTTAGTCAACACAGAAATTCGTATAGTGCCAACATTCATGGTTGCAGCGACGGTAGCCCTTAACACTTTCATTTGTGGTGTATCAGTATTTTGAGGAATGGTGATATTACACACAAGTTGTTCTGAAACACGTTAATTTTGCAGAGTGATAACTTATAGGGGTTCATTGTACTGAGTGGGTGTTTCCATCAATGTGCAACTCAATAAACTTACTGTTAATTCTAGTGTGTTTCTGTCAGGTTACACAGGTGAAGTCATTACCTGAAAGGGACCATTGTAGCCCACAATTTAGTATTCACAGATATAAGTCCAGACATAATTATTTTTTGGTTTCTACTTTCTGCTCCCATTAGCCATAATATTATCTTTCCTTAATAACACCATTGTTTTTGTTACCTTCTACTTTGTAGTGCTTGAAACCCTTTGGAAATCTACTTTATTCAATGATGCTGGTGTTAAAGTATTTGTATCTTTTCCTTAACAGAACATCTTCTCACCTTACCCTGAAGATTTTGCATTTTAGTATTACAGTCTAGGCATTCAATACTCGTTGTTCAGACGCATTTGCACTTTTGATGCCCTTTGCTGGAATTTTCATGCTAAGTGACCAGACTTGAATTGAAGTGCTCAGATCATACATCTTCAATTCTGTTAATAATATTAAACAGGCAAGTTCACATAAGTAGTATTTTCATCATATTTGTTCAACATCTCTAGATGGATGTGGCATGTAGTCTGGATCTTCAACCACTCATGTAGCCATCCATTATTGGCTATGTTGCATAGAAGATCAAATGACCTTATGCCATGTTATACAAAGTGCTATACCTTGGATCAGAACAAGACTTTTATATCTCCTTGCCATGATTAAATAAACAAATTTCAACTATTTCGTGACATTGTTTTTACTATGCCTTTTAAAAGATTCACATAGAGACATGGTCAGTATTTTAAAAACTGCCGCTTGGCTTGAGGAATTCTTTATTGACTTGATTTATTGCAGAAATAATCTGAATGTTTTGAACTTTATTGACAGTATTAGTCAAAGATGTATTATGAAGAGTCAGTAATGGGGGAAACAAGCAGAGGTTACAGTTACGTTTTTGAGAATGTTGAGGAACAGATAAGATTTCTATCTAATATAACAGATATCTCCATGTTGCAAATGCAGAGTAACAAGAACTGTTGCCATTTCATGGTTGTCACGTATGTGTCACCAGGTGAAACTGTTGTATTTCTTTCAAATGACGCAGTAGACAGAACAAGTGCTGTTGTAGGATGTCCAATTTGAAAACCCAAAATTATTACTGCCCCAGATAACAATAGTGCTTATATCACAAAAAAAAGAAACAAAAAACATATGAGGCCTGTGGAGGCTGTGATTGTTGTTGTTGGACTAAATTCTTAATGAGTGAGAACAGGGCATAATTTGTAAGAAAAGAGGATGCAGTACTCTGACCTTTTGGGTGGTGATTTTGAAATTTAGACTTCCTAATGCACCATCTTACTGCATTTCTGAGCATTCTAAAAGTGTGAATTCAATATTTGAGTTTTTTCCTCTCTGTCTCAGAGGTACAGGTGTCAGTTCTTTGCACCTGTGTATATCGTCACAAATCAGGCTCTGAGGAAGAACATGTGAAAACATGAGCCTCCATGGTTTAAATGTAAAACATTGCTTACTGTTTTTCTAATCATAATAAAGGACTTAGAGCAATACTAGTGATTTCCTTCCTGGATGAAGAGTCCTGTTTGATTATTAATAGTCATCATAGTATGTCTCACTTTGTACTTCATTCAGAAGAATATTTATTCTTCCTTAATGAATTCTCCGACCAAAAATACATGTGCACTTATTTCCTCTAAATACATTCCAATCAATTGCATTCTATTTGATGCTCTTTCCCTAACATTCGATTGTTAATAACAAAAACAAATTCACTTGGATGCATAATAGGTCACCACTATCTCATGACTGGAGCACCTTCTTGTGACATTTGTGATCCCCAGTTCTTTCATGATTACTGATCCTTGTTGTATCCTTGACGTAATTGTTTTTTTTATCGCCCTGTATTTCTCAAGGGTATTTGCTTCTGCCTGCTGCTACTGTCAAGTCTTTCTTCAGGGAAATGTTCCACATCCATGGCTATGTGCTGCATTCAGCCCAGTGTGGTTCCACAAGGTGCTATCATGGTTGATATACCAAAACTATCTATATACGCTGGGATGTACACTTTTGTCCCTACCGTTTTAGCTTTATTTAATCTTCTCGAGACATGTAGATTAGTTTTATGAAGAACGCCATTTTGAATGAGTGAATCAACTAAATAGATGGTTCCTTTGGGCTCTTGAGTTTTGTTAGTCAACACAGAAATTCGTATAGTGCCAACACTCATGGTTGCAGCGACACTTGCCCTTAACACTTTGATTTGTGGTGTATCAGTATTTTGAGGAATGGTGATATTACACACAAGTTGTTCTGAAACACGTTAATTTTGCAGAGTGATAACTTATAGGGGTTCATTGTACTGAGTGGGTGTTTCCATCAATGTGCAACTCAATAAACTTACTGTTAATTCTAGTGTGTTTCTGTCAGGTTACCCAGGTGAAGTCATTACCTGAAAGGGACCATTATAGCACACAATTTAGTATTCACAGATATAAGTCCAGACATAATTATTTTTTGGTTTCTACTTTCTGCTCCCATTAGCCATAATATTATCTTTCCTTAATAACACCATTGTTTTTGTTACCTTCTACTCTGTAGTGCTTGAAACCCTTTGGAAATCTACTTTATTCAATGATGCTGGTGTTAAAGTAAGTATTTGTATCTTTTCCTTAACAGAACATCTTCTCACCTTCCCCTGAAGATTTTGCATTTTAGTATTACAGTCTAGGCATTCAATACTCGTTGTTCAGACGCATTTGCACTTTTGATGCCCTTTGCTGGAATTTTCATGCTAAGTGACCAGACTTGAATTGAAGTGCTCAGATCATACATCTTCAATTCTGTTAATAATATTAAACAGGCAAGTTCACATAAGTAGTAATTTCATCATATTTGTTCAACATCTCTAGATGGATGTGGCATGTAGTCTGGATCTTCAACCACTCATGTAGCCATCCATTATTGGCTATGTTGCATGGAAGATCAAATGACCTTATGCCATGTTATACAAAGTGCTAACCTTGGATCAGAACAAGACTTTTATATCTCCTTGCCATGATTAAATAAACAAATTTCAACTATTTCATGACATTGTTTTTACTATGCTTTTTAAAAGATTCACATAGAGACATGGTCAGTATTTTAAAAACTGCCGCTTGGCTTGAGGAATTCTTTATTGACTTGATTTATTGCAGAAAGAATCTGAATGTTTTGAACTTTTTTGACAGTATTAGTCAAAGATGTATTATGAAGAGTCAGTAATGTGTTAAACAAGCAGAGGTTACAGTTACGTTTTTGAGAAAGTTGAGTAACAGATAATATTTCTAAGTAATATAACAGATATCTCCATGTTGCAAATGCAGAGTAACAAGAACTGTTGACATTTCATGGTTGTCACGTATGTGTCACCAGGTGAAACTGTTGTATTTCTTTCAAATGACCCAGTAGACAGAACTAGTGCTGTTGTAGAATGTCCAATTTGAAAACCCAAAATGATTACTGCCTCAGATAAAAATAGTGCTTGTACCACAAAAAAAGAAACAAAAAACATATGAGGCCTGTGGAGGCTGTGATTGTTGTTGTTGGACTAAATTCTTAATGAGTGAGAACAGGGCATAATTTGTAAGAAAAGAGGATGCAGTACTCTGACCTTTTGGGTGGTGATTTTGAAATTTAGACTTCCTAATGCACCATCTTACTGCATTTCTGAGCATTCTAAAAGTGTGAATTCAATATTTGAGTTTTTTCCTCTCTGTCTCAGAGGTACAGGTGTCAGTTCTTTGCACCTGTGTATATCGTCACAAATCAGGCTCTGAGGAAGAACATGTGAAAACATGAGCCTCCATGGTTTAAATGTAAA
Source organism: Schistocerca gregaria (assembly GCF_023897955.1). Lineage (NCBI taxonomy): Eukaryota > Metazoa > Arthropoda > Insecta > Orthoptera > Acrididae > Schistocerca > Schistocerca gregaria. The sequence goes on along the minus strand of NC_064931.1, from coordinate 405,776,598 downwards.
ACATTGCTTACTGTTTTTCTAATCATAATAAAGGACTTAGAGCAATACTAGTGATTTCCTTCCTGGATGAAGAGTCCTGTTTGATTATTAATAGTCATCATAGTATGTCTCACTTTGTACTTCATTCAGAAGAATATTTATTCTTCCTTAATGAATTCTCCGACCAAAAATACATGTGCACTTATTTCCTCTAAATACATTCCAATCAATTGCATTCTATTTGATGCTCTTTCCCTAACATTCGATTGTTAATAACAAAAACAAATTCACTTGGATGCATAATAGGTCACCACTATCTCATGACTGGAGCACCTTCTTGTGACATTTGTGATCCCCAGTTCTTTCATGATTACTGATCCTTGTTGTATCCTTGACGTAATTGTTTTTTTTATCGCCCTGTATTTCTCAAGGGTATTTGCTTCTGCCTGCTGCTACTGTCAAGTCTTTCTTCAGGGAAATGTTCCACATCCATGGCTATGTGCTGCATTCAGCCCAGTGTGGTTCCACAAGGTGCTATCATGGTTGATATACCAAAACTATCTATATACGCTGGGATGTACACTTTTGTCCCTACCGTTTTAGCTTTATTTAATCTTCTCGAGACACGTAGAAAAGTTTTATGAAGAACACCATTTTGAATGAGTGAATCAACTAAATAGATGGTTCCTTTGGGCTCTTGAGTTTTGTTAGTCAACACAGAAATTCGTATAGTGCCAACACTCATGGTTGCAGCGACACTTGCCCTTATCACTTTGATTTGTGGTGTATCAGTATTTTGAGGAATGGTGATATTACACACAAGTTGTTCTGAAACACGTTAATTTTGCAGAGTGATAAGTTATAGGGGTTCATTGTACTGAGTGGGTGTTTCCATCAATGTGCAACTCAATAAACTTACTGTTAATTCTAGTGTGTTTCTGTCAGGTTACACTGGTGAAGTCATTACCTGAAAGTGACCATTGTAGCCCACAATTTAGTATTCACAGATATAAGTCCAGACATAATTATTTTTTGGTTTCTACTTTCTGCTCCCATTAGCCATAATATTATCTTTCCTTAATAACACCATTGTTTTTGTTACCTTCTACTCTGTAGTGCTTGAAACCCTTTGGAAATCTACTTTATTCAATGATGCTGGTGTTAAAGTAAGTATTTGTATCTTTTCCTTAACAGAACATCTTCTCACCTTCCCCTGAAGATTTTGCATTTTAGTATTACAGTCTAGGCATTCAATACTCGTTGTTCAGACGCATTTGCACTTTTGATGCCTTTTGCTGGAATTTTCATGCTAAGTGACCAGACTTGAATTGAAGTGCTCAGATCATACATCTTCAATTCTGTTAATAATATTAAACAGGCAAGTTCACATAAGTAGTATTTTCATCATATTTGTTCAACAGCTCTAGATGGATGTGGCATGTAGTCTGGATCTTCAACCACTCATGTAGCCATCCATTATTGGCTATGTTGCATGGAAGATCAAATGACCTTATGCCATGTTATACAAAGTGCTATACCTTGGATCAGAACAAGACTTTTATATCTCCTTGCCATGATTAAATAAACAAATTTCAACTATTTCATGACATTGTTTTTACTATGCTTTTTAAAAGATTCACATAGAGACATGGTCAGTATTTTAAAAACTGCCGCTTGGCTTGAGGAATTCTTTATTGACTTGATTTATTGCAGAAAGAATCTGAATGTTTTGAACTTTTTTGACAGTATTAGTCAAAGATGTATTATGAAGAGTCAGTAATGGGGGAAACAAGCAGAGGTTACAGTTACGTTTTTGAGGATGTTGAGGAACAGATAAGATTTCTATCTAATATAACAGATATCTCCATGTTGCAAATGCAGAGTAACAAGAACTGTTGACATTTCATGGTTGTCACGTATGTGTCACCAGGTGAAACTGTTGTATTTCTTTCAAATGACCCAGTAGACAGAACTAGTGCTGTTGTAGAATGTCCAATTTGAAAACCCAAAATGATTACTGCCTCAGATAAAAATAGTGCTTGTACCACAAAAAAAGAAACAAAAAACATATGAGGCCTGTGGAGGCTGTGATTGTTGTTGTTGGACTAAATTCTTAATGAGTGAGAACAGGGCATAATTTGTAAGAAAAGAGGATGCAGTACTCTGACCTTTTGGGTGGTGATTTTGAAATTTTGACTTCCTAATACACCATCTTACTGCATTTCTGAGCATTCTAAAAGTGTTAATTCAATATTTGAGTTTTTTTCCTCTCTGTCTCAGAGGTACAGGTGTCAGTTCTTTGCACCTGTGTATATCGTCACAAATCAGGCTCTGAGGAAGAACATGTGAAAACATGAGCCTCCATGGTTTAAATGTAAAACATTGCTTACTGTTTTTCTAATCATAATAAAGGACTTAGAGCAATACTAGTGATTTCCTTCCTGGATGAAGAGTCCTGTTTGATTATTAATAGTCATCATAGTATGTCTCACTTTGTACTTCATTTAGAATAACATTTATTCTTCCTTAATGAATTCTCCGACCAAAAATACATGTCCACTTATTTCCCCTAAATACATTCCAATCCATTGCATTCTATTTGATGCTCTTTCCCTAACATTCGACTGTTAATAACAAAAACAAATTCACTTGGATGCATAATAGGTCACCACTATCTCATGACTGGAGCACCTTCTCATGACATTTGTGATCCCCAATTCTTTCATGATTACTGATCCTTGTTGTATCCTTGAAGTAATTTTTTTTATCTCCCTGTATTTCTCAAGGGTATTTGCTTCTGCCTGCTGCTACTGTCAAGTCTTTCTTCAGGGAAATGTTCCACATCCATGGCTATGTGCTGCATTCAGCCCAGTGTGGTTCCACAAGGTGCTATCATGGTTGATATACCAAAACTATCTATATACGCTGGGATGTACACTTTTGTCCCTACCGTTTTAGCTTTATTTAATCTTCTCGAGACATGTAGATTAGTTTTATGAAGAACGCCATTTTGAATGAGTGAATCAACTAAATAGATGGTTCCTTTGGGCTCTTGAGTTTTGTTAGTCAACACAGAAATTCGTATAGTGCCAACATTCATGGTTGCAGCGACGGTTGCCCTTAACACTTTGATTTGTGGTGTATCAGTATTTTGAGGAATGGTGATATTACACACAAGTTGTTCTGAAACACGTTAATTTTGCAGAGAGATAACTTATAGGGGTTCATTGTACTGAGTGGGTGTTTCCATCAATGTGCAAGTCAATAAACTTACTGTTAATTCTAGTGTGTTTCTGTCAGGTTACACAGGTGAAGTCATTACCTGAAAGGGACCATTGTAGCCCACAATTTATTATTCACAGATATAAGTCCAGACATAATTATTTTTTGGTTTCTACTTTCTGCTCCCATTAGCCATAATATTATCTTTTCTTAATAACACCATTGTTTTTGTTACCTTCTACTCTGTAGTGCTTGAAACCCTTTGGAAATCTACTTTATTCAATGATGCTGGTGTTAAAGTAAGTATTAGTATCTTTTCCCTAACAGAACATCTTCTCACCTTCCCCTGAAGATTTTGCATTTTAGTATTACAGTCTAGGCATTCAATACTCATTGTTCAGACGCATTTGCACTTTTGATGCCCTTTGCTGGAATTTTCATGCTAAGTGACCTGACTTGAATTGAAGTGCTCAGATCATACATCTTCAATTCTGTTAATAATATTAAACAGGCAAGTTCACATAAGTAGTATTTTCATCATATTTGTTCAACAGCTCTAGATGGATGTGGCATGTAGTCTGGTTCTTCAACCACTCATGTAGCCATCCATTATTGGCTATGTTGCATAGAAGATCAAATGACCTTATGCCATGTTATACAAAGTGCTATACCTTGGATCAGAACAAGACTTTTATATCTCCTTGCCATGATTAAATAAACAAATTTCAACTATTTCGTGACATTGTTTTTACTATGCTTTTTAAAAGATTCACATAGAGACATGGTCAGTATTTTAAAAACAGACGCTTGGCTTGAGTAATTCTTTATTGACTTGATTTATTGCAGAAATAATCTGAATGTTTTGAACTTTATTGACAGTATTAGTCAAAGATGTATTATGAAGAGTCAGTAATGGGGGAAACAAGCAGAGGTTACAGTTACGTTTTTGAGAATGTTGAGGAACAGATATCTCCATGTTGCAAATGCAGAGTAAGAAGAACTGTTGACATTTCATGGTTGTCACGTGTGTGTCACCAGGTGAAACTGTTGTATTTCTTTCAAATGACGCAGTGGACAGAACAAGTGCTGTTGTAGGATGTCCAATTTGAAAACCCAAAATTATTACTGCCCCAGATAACAATAGTGCTTATATCACAAAAAAAAGAAACAAAAAACATATGAGGCCTGTGGAGGCTGTGATTGTTGTTGTTGGACTAAATTCTTAATGAGTGAGAACAGGGCATAATTTGTAAGAAAAGAGGATGCAGTACTCTGACCTTTTGGGTGGTGATTTTGAAATTTTGACTTCCTAATGCACCATCTTACTGCATTTCTGAGCATTCTAAAAGTGTTAATTCAATATTTGAGTTTTTTCCTCTCTGTCTCAGAGGTACAGGTGTCAGTTCTTTGCACCTGTGTATATCGTCACAAATCAGGCTCTGAGGAAGAACATGTGAAAACATGAGCCTCCATGGTTTAAATGTAAAACATTGCTTACTGTTTTTCTAATCATAATAAAGGACTTAGAGCAATACTAGTGATTTCCTTCCTGGATGAAGAGTCCTGTTTGATTATTAATAGTCATCATAGTATGTCTCACTTTGTACTTCATTCAGAAGAATATTTATTCTTCCTTAATGAATTCTCCGACCAAAAATACATGTGCACTTATTTCCTCTAAATACATTCCAATCAATTGCATTCTATTTGATGCTCTTTCCCTAACATTCGATTGTTAATAACAAAAACAAATTCACTTGGATGCATAATAGGTCACCACTATCTCATGACTGGAGCACCTTCTTGTGACATTTGTGATCCCCAGTTCTTTCATGATTACTGATCCTTGTTGTATCCTTGACGTAATTGTTTTTTTTATCGCCCTGTATTTCTCATGGGTATTTGCTTCTGCCTGCTGCTACTGTCAAGTCTTTCTTCAGGGAAATGTTCCACATCCATGGCTATGTGCTGCATTCAGCCCAGTGTGGTTCCACAAGGTGCTATCATGGTTGATATACCAAAACTATCTATATACGCTGGGATGTACACTTTTGTCCCTACCGTTTTAGCTTTATTTAATCTTCTCGAGACATGTAGATTAGTTTTATGAAGAACGCCATTTTGAATGAGTGAATCAACTAAATAGATGGTTCCTTTGGGCTCTTGAGTTTTGTTAGTCAACACAGAAATTCGTATAGTGCCAACATTCATGGTTGCAGCGACGGTTGCCCTTAACACTTTGATTTGTGGTGTATCAGTATTTTGAGGAATGGTGATATTACACACAAGTTGTTCTGAAACACGTTAATTTTGCAGAGAGATAACTTATAGGGGTTCATTGTACTGAGTGGGTGTTTCCATCAATGTGCAAGTCAATAAACTTACTGTTAATTCTAGTGTGTTTCTGTCAGGTTACACAGGTGAAGTCATTACCTGAAAGGGACCATTGTAGCCCACAATTTATTATTCACAGATATAAGTCCAGACATAATTATTTTTTGGTTTCTACTTTCTGCTCCCATTAGCCATAATATTATCTTTTCTTAATAACACCATTGTTTTTGTTACCTTCTACTCTGTAGTGCTTGAAACCCTTTGGAAATCTACTTTATTCAATGATGCTGGTGTTAAAGTAAGTATTAGTATCTTTTCCCTAACAGAACATCTTCTCACCTTCCCCTGAAGATTTTGCATTTTAGTATTACAGTCTAGGCATTCAATACTCATTGTTCAGACGCATTTGCACTTTTGATGCCCTTTGCTGGAATTTTCATGCTAAGTGACCTGACTTGAATTGAAGTGCTCAGATCATACATCTTCAATTCTGTTAATAATATTAAACAGGCAAGTTCACATAAGTAGTATTTTCATCATATTTGTTCAACAGCTCTAGATGGATGTGGCATGTAGTCTGGTTCTTCAACCACTCATGTAGCCATCCATTATTGGCTATGTTGCATAGAAGATCAAATGACCTTATGCCATGTTATACAAAGTGCTATACCTTGGATCAGAACAAGACTTTTATATCTCCTTGCCATGATTAAATAAACAAATTTCAACTATTTCGTGACATTGTTTTTACTATGCTTTTTAAAAGATTCACATAGAGACATGGTCAGTATTTTAAAAACAGACGCTTGGCTTGAGTAATTCTTTATTGACTTGATTTATTGCAGAAATAATCTGAATGTTTTGAACTTTATTGACAGTATTAGTCAAAGATGTATTATGAAGAGTCAGTAATGGGGGAAACAAGCAGAGGTTACAGTTACGTTTTTGAGAATGTTGAGGAACAGATATCTCCATGTTGCAAATGCAGAGTAAGAAGAACTGTTGACATTTCATGGTTGTCACGTGTGTGTCACCAGGTGAAACTGTTGTATTTCTTTCAAATGACGCAGTGGACAGAACAAGTGCTGTTGTAGGATGTCCAATTTGAAAACCCAAAATTATTACTGCCCCAGATAACAATAGTGCTTATATCACAAAAAAAAGAAACAAAAAACATATGAGGCCTGTGGAGGCTGTGATTGTTGTTGTTGGACTAAATTCTTAATGAGTGAGAACAGGGCATAATTTGTAAGAAAAGAGGATGCAGTACTCTGACCTTTTGGGTGGTGATTTTGAAATTTTGACTTCCTAATGCACCATCTTACTGCATTTCTGAGCATTCTAAAAGTGTGAATTCAATATTTGAGTTTTTTCCTCTCTGTCTCAGAGGTACAGGTGTCAGTTCTTTGCACCTGTGTATATCGTCACAAATCAGGCTCTGAGGAAGAACATGTGAAAACATGAGCCTCCATGGTTTAAATGTAAAACATTGCTTACTGTTTTTCTAATCATAATAAAGGACTTAGAGCAATACTAGTGATTTCCTTCCTGGATGAAGAGTCCTGTTTGATTATTAATAGTCATCATAGTATGTCTCACTTTGTACTTCATTCAGAAGAATATTTATTCTTCCTTAATGAATTCTCCGACCAAAAATACATGTGCACTTATTTCCTCTAAATACATTCCAATCAATTGCATTCTATTTGATGCTCTTTCCCTAACATTCGATTGTTAATAACAAAAACAAATTCACTTGGATGCATAATAGGTCACCACTATCTCATGACTGGAGCACCTTCTTGTGACATTTGTGATCCCCAGTTCTTTCATGATTACTGATCCTTGTTGTATCCTTGACGTAATTGTTTTTTTTATCGCCCTGTATTTCTCATGGGTATTTGCTTCTGCCTGCTGCTACTGTCAAGTCTTTCTTCAGGGAAATGTTCCACATCCATGGCTATGTGCTGCATTCAGCCCAGTGTGGTTCCACAAGGTGCTATCATGGTTGATATACCAAAACTATCTATATACGCTGGGATGTACACTTTTGTCCCTACCGTTTTAGCTTTATTTAATCTTCTCGAGACATGTAGATTAGTTTTATGAAGAACGCCATTTTGAATGAGTGAATCAACTAAATGGATGGTTCCTTTGGGCTCTTGAGTTTTGTTAGTCAACACAGAAATTCGTATAGTGCCAACACTCATGGTTGCAGCGACACTTGCCCTTAACACTTTGATTTGTGGTGTATCAGTATTTTGAGGAATGGTGATATTACACACAAGTTGTTCTGAAACACGTTAATTTTGCAGAGTGATAACTTATAGGGGTTCATTGTACAGAGTGGGTGTTTCCATCAATGTGCAACTCAATAAACTTACTGTTAATTCTAGTGTGTTTCTGTCAGGTTACACAGGTGAAGTCATTACCTGAAAGGGACCATTGTAGCCCACAATTTAGTATTCACAGATATAAGTCCAGACATAATTATTTTTTGGTTTCTACTTTCTGCTCCCATTAGCCATAATATTATCTTTCCTTAATAACACCATTGTTTTTGTTACCTTCTACTCTGTAGTGCTTGAAACCCTTTGGAAATCTACTTTATTCAATGATGCTGGTGTTAAAGTAAGTATTTGTATCTTTTCCTTAACAGAGTATCTTCTCACCTTCCCCTGAAGATTTTGCATTTTAGTATTACAGTCTAGGCATTCAATACTCGTTGTTCAGACGCATTTGCACTTTTGATGCCCTTTGCTGGAATTTTCATGCTAAGTGACCAGACTTGAATTGAAGTGCTCAGATCATACATCTTCAATTCTGTTAATAATATTAAACAGGCAAGTTCACATAAGTAGTATTTTCATCATATTTGTTCAACAGCTCTAGATGGATGTGGCATGTAGTCTGGATCTTCAACCACTCATGTAGCCATCCATTATTGGCTATGTTGCATGGAAGATCAAATGACCTTATGCCATGTTATACAAAGTGCTAACCTTGGATCAGAACAAGACTTTTATATCTCCTTGCCATGATTAAATAAACAAATTTCAACTATTTCATGACATTGTTTTTACTATGCTTTTTAAAAGATTCACATAGAGACATGGTCAGTATTTTAAAAACTGCCGCTTGGCTTGAGGAATTCTTTATTGACTTGATTTATTGCAGAAATAATCTGAATGTTTTGAACTTTTTTGACAGTATTAGTCAAAGATGTATTATGAAGAGTCAGTAATGGGGGAAACAAGCAGAGGTTACAGTTACGTTTTTGAGGATGTTGAGGAACAGATAAGATTTCTATCTAATATAACAGATATTTCCATGTTGCAAATGCAGAGTAACAAGAACTGTTGACATTTCATGGTTGTCACGTATGTGTCACCAGGTGAAACTGTTGTATTTCTTTTAAATGACCCAGTAGACAGAACTAGTGCTGTTGTAGGATGTCCAATTTGAAAACCCAAAATGATTACTGCCTCAGATAAAAATAGTGCTTGTACCACAAAAAAAGAAACAAAAAACATATGAGGCCTGTGGAGGCTGTGATTGTTGTTGTTGGACTAAATTCTTAATGAGTGAGAACAGGGCATAATTTGTAAGAAAAGAGGATGCAGTACTCTGACCTTTTGGGTGGTGATTTTGAAATTTTGACTTCCTAATGCACCATCTTACTGCATTTCTGAGCATTCTAAAAGTGTGAATTCAATATTTGAGTTTTTTCCTCTCTGTCTCAGAGGTACAGGTGTCAGTTCTTTGCACCTGTGTATATCGTCACAAATCAGGCTCTGAGGAAGAACATGTGAAAACATGAGCCTCCATGCTTTAAATGTAAAACATTGCTTACTGTTTTTCTAATCATAATAAAGGACTTAGAGCAATACTAGTGATTTCCTTCCTGGATGAAGAGTCCTGTTTGATTATTAATAGTCATCATAGTATGTCTCACTTTGTACTTCATTCAGAAGAATATTTGTTCTTCCTTAATGAATTCTCCGACCAAAAATACATGTGCACTTATTTCCTCTAAATACATTCCAATCAATTGCATTCTATTTGATGCTCTTTCCCTAACATTCGATTGTTAATAACAAAAACAAATTCACTTGGATGCATAATAGGTCACCACTATCTCATGACTGGAGCACCTTCTCGTGACATTTGTGATCCCCAATTCTTTCATGATTACTGATCCTTGTTGTATCCTTGAAGTAATTTTTTTATCCCCCTGTATTTCTCATGGGTATTCGCTTTTGCCTGCTGCTACTGTCAAGTCTTTCTTCAAGGAAGTGTTCCACATCCATGGCTATGTGCTGCATTCAGCCCAGTGTGGTTCCACAAGGTGCTATCATGGTTGATATACCAAAACTATCTAGATACGCTGGGATGTACACTTTTGTCCCTACTGTTTTAGCTTTATTTAATCTTCTCGAGACATGTAGATTAGTTTTATGAAGAACGCCATTTTGAATGAGTGAATCAACTAAATAGATGGTTCCTTTGGGCTCTTGAGTTTTGTTAGTCAACACAGAAATTCGTATAGTGCCAACATTCATGGTTGCAGCGACGGTTGCCCTTAACACTTTGATTTGTGGTGTATCAGTATTTTGAGGAATGGTGATATTACACACAAGTTGTTCTGAAACACGTTAATTTTGCAGAGTGATAACTTATAGGGGTTCATTGTACTGAGTGGGTGTTTCCATCAATGTGCAACTCAATAAACTTACTGTTAATTCTAGTGTGTTTCTGTCAGGTTACACAGGTGAAGTCATTACCTGAAAGGGACCATTGTAGCACACAATTTAGTATTCACAGATATAAGTGCAGACATAATTATTTTTTGGTTTCTACTTTCTGCTCCCATTAGCCATAATATTATCTTTCCTTAATAACACCATTGTTTTTGTTACCTTCTACTCTGTAGTGCTTGAAACCCTTTGGAAATCTACTTTATTCAATGATGCTGGTGTTAAAGTATTTGTATCTTTTCCTTAACAGAACATCTTCTCACCTTCCCCTGAAGATTTTGCATTTTAGTATTACAGTCTAGGCATTCAATACTCGTTGTTCAGACGCATTTGCACTTTTGATGCCCTTTGCTGGAATTTTCATGCTAAGTGACCAGACTTGAATTGAAGTGCTCAGATCATACATCTTCAATTCTGTTAATAATATTAAACAGGCAAGTTCACATAAGTAGTTTTTTCATCATATTTGTTCAACAGCTCTAGATGGATGTGGCATGTAATCTGGATCTTCAACCACTCATGTAGCCATCCATTATTGGCTATGTTGCATAGAAGATCAAATGACCTTATGCCATGTTATACAAAGTGCTATACCTTGGATCAGAACAAGACTTTTATATCTCCTTGCCATGATTAAATAAACAAATTTCAACTATTTCATGACATTGTTTTTACTATGCTTTTTAAAAGATTCACATAGAAACATGGTCAGTATTTTAAAAACTGCCGCTTGGCTTGAGGAATTCTTTATTGACTTGATTTATTGCAGAAATAATCTGAATGTTTTGAACTTTATTGACAGTATTAGTCAAAGATGTATTATGAAGAGTCAGTAATGGGGGAAACAAGCAGAGGTTACAGTTACGTTTTTGAGAATGTTGAGGAACAGATAAGATTTCTATCTAATATAACAGATATCTCCATGTTGCAAATGCAGAGTAAGAAGAACTGTTGACATTTCATGGTTGTCACGTATGTGTCACCAGGTGAAACTGTTGTATTTCTTTCAAATGACGCAGTAGACAGAACAAGTGCTGTTGTAGGATGTCCAATTTGAAAACCCAAAATTATTACTGCCCCAGATAACAATAGTGCTTATATCACAAAAAAAAGAAACAAAAAACATATGAGGCCTGTGGAGGCTGTGATTGTTGTTGTTGGACTAAATTCTTAATGAGTGAGAACAGGGCATAATTTGTAAGAAAAGAGGATGCAGTACTCTGACCTTTTGGGTGGTGATTTTGAAATTTTGACTTCCTAATGCACCATCTTACTGCATTTCTGAGCATTCTAAAAGTGTGAATTCAATATTTGAGTTTTTTCCTCTCTGTCTCAGAGGTACAGGTGTCAGTTCTTTGCACCTGTGTATATCGTCACAAATCAGGCTCTGAGGAAGAACATGTGAAAACATGAGCCTCCATGCTTTAAATGTAAAACATTGCTTACTGTTTTTCTAATCATAATAAAGGACTTAGAGCAATACTAGTGATTTCCTTCCTGGATGAAGAGTCCTGTTTGATTATTAATAGTCATCATAGTATGTCTCACTTTGTACTTCATTCAGAAGAATATTTATTCTTCCTTAATGAATTCTCCGACCAAAAATACATGTGCACTTATTTCCTCTAAATACATTCCAATCCATTGCATTCTATTTGATGCTCTTTCCCTAACATTCGATTGTTAATAACAAAAACAAATTCACTTGGATGCATAATAGGTCACCACTATCTCATGACTGGAGCACCTTCTTGTGACATTTGTGATCCCCAGTTCTTTCATGATTACTGATCCTTGTTGTATCCTTGACGTAATTGTTTTTTTTATCGCCCTGTATTTCTCAAGGGTATTTGCTTCTGCCTGCTGCTACTGTCAAGTCTTTCTTCAGGGAAATGTTCCACATCCATGGCTATGTGCTGCATTCAGCCCAGTGTGGTTCCACAAGGTGCTATCATGGTTGATATACCAAAACTATCTAGACACGCTGGGATGTACACTTTTGTCCCTACCGTTTTAGCTTTATTTAATCTTCTCGAGACATGTAGATTAGTTTTATGAAGAACGCCATTTTGAATGAGTGAATCAACTAAATAGATGGTTCCTTTGGGCTCTTGAGTTTTGTTAGTCAACACAGAAATTCGTATAGTGCCAACATTCATGGTTGCAGCGACGGTTGCCCTTAACACTTTGATTTGTGGTGTATCAGTATTTTGAGGAATGGTGATATTACACACAAGTTGTTCTGAAACACGATAATTTTGCAGAGAGATAACTTATAGGGGTTCATTGTACTGAGTGGGTGTTTCCATCAATGTGCAACTCAATAAACTTACTGTTAATTCTAGTGTGTTTCTGTCAGGTTACACAGGTGAAGTCATTACCTGAAAGGGACCATTGTAGCCCACAATTTAGTATTCACAGATATAAGTCCAGACATAATTATTTTTTGGTTTCTACTTTCTGCTCCCATTAGCCATAATATTATCTTTTCTTAATAACACCATTGTTTGTGTTACCTTCTACTCTGTAGTGCTTGAAACCCTTTGGAAATCTACTTTATTCAATGATGCTGGTGTTAAAGTAAGTATTTGTATCTTTTCCCTAACAGCACATCTTCTCACCTTCCCCTGAAGATTTTGCATTTTAGTATTACAGTCTAGGCATTCAATACTCATTGTTCAGACGCATTTGCACTTTTGATGCCCTTTGCTGGAATTTTCATGCTAAGTGACCAGACTTGAATTGAAGTGCTCAGATCATACATCTTCAATTCTGTTAATAATATTAAACAGGCAAGTTCACATAAGTAGTATTTTCATCATATTTGTTCAACAGCTCTAGATGGATGTGGCATGTAGTCTGGTTCTTCAACCACTCATGTAGCCATCCATTATTGGCTATGTTGCATAGAAGATCAAATGACCTTATGCCATGTTATACAAAGTGCTATACCTTGGATCAGAACAAGACTTTTATATCTCCTTGCCATGATTAAATAAACAAATTTCAACTATTTCGTGACATTGTTTTTACTATGCTTTTTAAAAGATTCACATAGAGACATGGTCAGTATTTTAAAAACAGACGCTTGGCTTGAGTAATTCTTTATTGACTTGATTTATTGCAGAAATAATCTGAATGTTTTGAACTTTATTGACAGTATTAGTCAAAGATGTATTATGAAGAGTCAGTAATGGGGGAAACAAGCAGAGGTTACAGTTACGTTTTTGAGAATGTTGAGGAACAGATAAGATTTCTATCTAATATAACAGATATCTCCATGTTGCAAATGCAGAGCAAGAAGAACTGTTGACATTTCATGGTTGTCACGTGTGTGTCACCAGGTGAAACTGTTGTATTTCTTTCAAATGACGCAGTAGACAGAACAAGTGCTGTTGTAGGATGTCCAATTTGAAAAAGCAAATTAATTACTGCCCCAGATAACAATAGTGCTTATATCACAAAAAAAAGAAACAAAAAACATATGAGGCCTGTGGAGGCTGTGATTGTTGTTGTTGGACTAAATTCTTAATGAGTGAGAACAGGGCATAATTTGTAAGAAAAGAGGATGCAGTACTCTGACCTTTTGGGTGGTGATTTTGAAATTTTGACTTCCTAATGCACCATCTTACTGCATTTCTGAGCATTCTAAAAGTGTGAATTCAATATTTGAGTTTTTTCCTCTCTGTCTCAGAGGTACAGGTGTCAGTTCTTTGCACCTGTGTATATCGTCACAAATCAGGCTCTGAGGAAGAACATGTGAAAACATGAGCCTCCATGCTTTAAATGTAAAACATTGCTTACTGTTTTTCTAATCATAATAAAGGACTTAGAGCAATACTAGTGATTTCCTTCCTGGATGAAGAGTCCTGTTTGATTATTAATAGTCATCATAGTATGTCTCACTTTGTACTTCATTCAGAAGAATATTTATTCTTCCTTAATGAATTCTCCGACCAAAAATACATGTGCACTTATTTCCTCTAAATACATTCCAATCCATTGCATTCTATTTGATGCTCTTTCCCTAACATTCGATTGTTAATAACAAAAACAAATTCACTTGGATGCATAATAGGTCACCACTATCTCATGACTGGAGCACCTTCTTGTGACATTTGTGATCCCCAGTTCTTTCATGATTACTGATCCTTGTTGTATCCTTGACGTAATTGTTTTTTTTATCGCCCTGTATTTCTCAAGGGTATTTGCTTCTGCCTGCTGCTACTGTCAAGTCTTTCTTCAGGGAAATGTTCCACATCCATGGCTATGTGCTGCATTCAGCCCAGTGTGGTTCCACAAGGTGCTATCATGGTTGATATACCAAAACTATCTATATACGCTGGGATGTACACTTTTGTCCCTACCGTTTTAGCTTTATTTAATCTTCTCGAGACATGTAGATTAGTTTTATGAAGAACGCCATTTTGAATGAGTGAATCAACTAAATAGATGGTTCCTTTGGGCTCTTGAGTTTTGTTAGTCAACACAGAAATTCGTATAGTGCCAACACTCATGGTTGCAGCGACACTTGCCCTTAACACTTTGATTTGTGGTGTATCAGTATTTTGAGGAATGGTGATATTACACACAAGTTGTTCTGAAACACGTTAATTTTGCAGAGTGATAACTTATAGGGGTTCATTGTACAGAGTGGGTGTTTCCATCAATGTGCAACTCAATAAACTTACTGTTAATTCTAGTGTGTTTCTGTCAGGTTACACAGGTGAAGTCATTACCTGAAAGGGACCATTGTAGCCCACAATTTAGTATTCACAGATATAAGTCCAGACATAATTATTTTTTGGTTTCTACTTTCTGCTCCCATTAGCCATAATATTATCTTTCCTTAATAACACCATTGTTTTTGTTACCTTCTACTCTGTAGTGCTTGAAACCCTTTGGAAATCTACTTTATTCAATGATGCTGGTGTTAAAGTAAGTATTTGTATCTTTTCCTTAACAGAACATCTTCTCACCTTCCCCTGAAGATTTTGCATTTTAGTATTACAGTCTAGGCATTCAATACTCATTGTTCAGACGCATTTGCACTTTTGATGCCCTTTGCTGGAATTTTCATGCTAAGTGACCAGACTTGAATTGAAGTGCTCAGATCATACATCTTCAATTCTGTTAATAATATTAAACAGGCAAGTTCACATAAGTAGTATTTTCATCATATTTGTTCAACATCTCTAGATGGATGTGGCATGTAGTCTGGATCTTCAACCACTCATGTAGCCATCTATTATTGGCTATGTTGCATGGAAGATCAAATGACCTTATGCCATGTTATACAAAGTGCTAACCTTGGATCAGAACAAGACTTTTATATCTCCTTGCCATGATTAAATAAACAAATTTCAACTATTTCATGACATTGTTTTTACTATGCTTTTTAAAAGATTCACATAGAGACATGGTCAGTATTTTAAAAACTGCCGCTTGGCTTGAGGAATTCTTTATTGACTTGATTTATTGCAGAAATAATCTGAATGTTTTGAACTTTATTGACAGTATTAGTCAAAGATGTATTATGAAGAGTCAGTAATGGGGGAAACAAGCAGAGGTTACAGTTACGTTTTTGAGGATGTTGAGGAACAGATAAGATTTCTATCTAATATAACAGATATTTCCATGTTGCAAATGCAGAGTAACAAGAACTGTTGACATTTCATGGTTGTCACGTATGTGTCACCAGGTGAAACTGTTGTATTTCTTTCAAATGACCCAGTAGACAGAACTAGTGCTGTTGTAGAATGTCCAATTTGAAAACCCAAAATGATTACTGCCTCAGATAAAAATAGTGCTTGTACCACAAAAAAAGAAACAAAAAACATATGAGGCCTGTGGAGGCTGTGATTGTTGTTGTTGGACTAAATTCTTAATGAGTGAGAACAGGGCATAATTTGTAAGAAAAGAGGATGCAGTACTCTGACCTTTTGGGTGGTGATTTTGAAATTTAGACTTCCTAATGCACCATCTTACTGCATTTCTGAGCATTCTAAAAGTGTGAATTCAATATTTGAGTTTTTTTCCTCTCTGTCTCAGAGGTACAGGTGTCAGTTCTTTGCACCTGTGTATATCGTCACAAATCAGGCTCTGAGGAAGAACATGTGAAAACATGAGCCTCCATGCTTTAAATGTAAAACATTGCTTACTGTTTTTCTAATCATAATAAAGGACTTAGAGCAATACTAGTGATTTCCTTCCTGGATGAAGAGTCCTGTTTGATTATTAATAGTCATCATAGTATGTCTCACTTTGTACTTCATTCAGAAGAATATTTATTCTTCCTTAATGAATTCTCCGACCAAAAATACATGTGCACTTATTTCCTCTAAATACATTCCAATCCATTGCATTCTATTTGATGCTCTTTCCCTAACATTCGATTGTTAATAACAAAAACAAATTCACTTGGATGCATAATAGGTCACCACTATCTCATGACTGGAGCACCTTCTTGTGACATTTGTGATCCCCAGTTCTTTCATGATTACTGATCCTTGTTGTATCCTTGACGTAATTGTTTTTTTTATCGCCCTGTATTTCTCAAGGGTATTTGCTTCTGCCTGCTGCTACTGTCAAGTCTTTCTTCAGGGAAATGTTCCACATCCATGGCTATGTGCTGCATTCAGCCCAGTGTGGTTCCACAAGGTGCTATCATGGTTGATATACCAAAACTATCTATATACGCTGGGATGTACACTTTTGTCCCTACCGTTTTAGCTTTATTTAATCTTCTCGAGACATGTAGATTAGTTTTATGAAGAACGCCATTTTGAATGAGTGAATCAACTAAATAGATGGTTCCTTTGGGCTCTTGAGTTTTGTTAGTCAACACAGAAATTCGTATAGTGCCAACACTCATGGTTGCAGCGACACTTGCCCTTAACACTTTGATTTGTGGTGTATCAGTATTTTGAGGAATGGTGATATTACACACAAGTTGTTCTGAAACACGTTAATTTTGCAGAGTGATAACTTATAGGGGTTCATTGTACAGAGTGGGTGTTTCCATCAATGTGCAACTCAATAAACTTACTGTTAATTCTAGTGTGTTTCTGTCAGGTTACACAGGTGAAGTCATTACCTGAAAGGGACCATTGTAGCCCACAATTTAGTATTCACAGATATAAGTCCAGACATAATTATTTTTTGGTTTCTACTTTCTGCTCCCATTAGCCATAATATTATCTTTCCTTAATAACACCATTGTTTTTGTTACCTTCTACTCTGTAGTGCTTGAAACCCTTTGGAAATCTACTTTATTCAATGATGCTGGTGTTAAAGTAAGTATTTGTATCTTTTCCTTAACAGAGTATCTTCTCACCTTCCCCTGAAGATTTTGCATTTTAGTATTACAGTCTAGGCATTCAATACTCGTTGTTCAGACGCATTTGCACTTTTGATGCCCTTTGCTGGAATTTTCATGCTAAGTGACCAGACTTGAATTGAAGTGCTCAGATCATACATCTTCAATTCTGTTAATAATATTAAACAGGCAAGTTCACATAAGTAGTATTTTCATCATATTTGTTCAACAGCTCTAGATGGATGTGGCATGTAGTCTGGATCTTCAACCACTCATGTAGCCATCCATTATTGGCTATGTTGCATGGAAGATCAAATGACCTTATGCCATGTTATACAAAGTGCTATACCTTGGATCAGAACAAGACTTTTATATCTCCTTGCCATGATTAAATAAACAAATTTCAACTATTTCATGACATTGTTTTTACTATGCTTTTTAAAAGATTCACATAGAGACATGGTCAGTATTTTAAAAACTGCCGCTTGGCTTGAGGAATTCTTTATTGACTTGATTTATTGCAGAAATAATCTGAATGTTTTGAACTTTTTTGACAGTATTAGTCAAAGATGTATTATGAAGAGTCAGTAATGGGGGAAACAAGCAGAGGTTACAGTTACGTTTTTGAGGATGTTGAGGAACAGATAAGATTTCTATCTAATATAACAGATATTTCCATGTTGCAAATGCAGAGTAACAAGAACTGTTGACATTTCATGGTTGTCACGTATGTGTCACCAGGTGAAACTGTTGTATTTCTTTCAAATGACCCAGTAGACAGAACTAGTGCTGTTGTAGAATGTCCAATTTGAAAACCCAAAATGATTACTGCCTCAGATAAAAACAGTGCTTGTACCACAAAAAAAGAAACAAAAAACATATGAGGCCTGTGGAGGCTGTGATTGTTGTTGTTGGACTAAATTCTTAATGAGTGAGAACAGGGCATAATTTGTAAGAAAAGAGGATGCAGTACTCTGACCTTTTGGGTGGTGATTTTGAAATTTAGACTTCCTAATGCACCATCTTACTGCATTTCTGAGCATTCTAAAAGTGTGAATTCAATATTTGAGTTTTTTTCCTCTCTGTCTCAGAGGTACAGGTGTCAGTTCTTTGCACCTGTGTATATCGTCACAAATCAGGCTCTGAGGAAGAACATGTGAAAACATGAGCCTCCATGCTTTAAATGTAAAACATTGCTTACTGTTTTTCTAATCATAATAAAGGACTTAGAGCAATACTAGTGATTTCCTTCCTGGATGAAGAGTCCTGTTTGATTATTAATAGTCATCATAGTATGTCTCACTTTGTACTTCATTTAGAAGAACTTTTATTCTTCCTTAATGAATTCTCCGACCAAAAATACATGTGCACTTATTTCCCCTAAATACATTCCAATCCATTGCATTCTATTTGATGCTCTTTCCCTAACATTCGACTGTTAATAACAAAAACAAATTCACTTGGATGCATAATAGGTCACCACTATCTCATGACTGGAGCACCTTCTCGTGACATTTGTGATCCCCAATTCTTTCATGATTACTGATCCTTGTTGTATCCTTGACGTAATTGTTTTTTTTATCGCCCTGTATTTCTCAAGGGTATTTGCTTCTGCCTGCTGCTACTGTCAAGTCTTTCTTCAGGGAAATGTTCCACATCCATGGCTATGTGCTGCATTCAGCCCAGTTTGGTTCCACAAGGTGGTATCATGGTTGATATACCAAAACTATCTATATACGCTGGGATGTACACTTTTGTCCCTACCGTTTTAGCTTTATTTAATCTTCTCGAGACATGTAGATTAGTTTTATGAAGAACGCCATTTTGAATGAGTGAATCAACTAAATAGATGGTTCCTTTGGGCTCTTGAGTTTTGTTAGTCAACACAGAAATTCGTATAGTGCCAACATTCATGGTTGCAGCGACGGTTGCCCTTAACACTTTGATTTGTGGTGTATCAGTATTTTGAGGAATGGTGATATTACACACAAGTTGTTCTGAAACACGTTAATTTTGCAGAGTGATAACTTATAGGGGTTCATTGTACTGAGTGGGTGTTTCCATCAATGTGCAACTCAATAAACTTACTGTTAATTCTAGTGTGTTTCTGTCAGGTTACCCAGGTGAAGTCATTACCTGAAAGGGACCATTGTAGCACACAATTTAGTATTCACAGATATAAGTCCAGACATAATTATTTTTTGGTTTCTACTTTCTGCTCCCATTAGCCATAATATTATCTTTCCTTAATAACACCATTGTTTTTGTTACCTTCTACTCTGTAGTGCTTGAAACCCTTTGGAAATCTACTTTATTCAATGATGCTGGTGTTAAAGTAAGTATTTGTATCTTTTCCTTAACAGAACATCTTCTCACCTTCCCCTGAAGATTTTGCATTTTAGTATTAAAGTCTAGGCATTCAATACTCGTTGTTCAGACGCATTTGCACTTTTGATGCCCTTTGCTGGAATTTTCATGCTAAGTGACCAGACTTGAATTGAAGTGCTCAGATCATACATCTTCAATTCTGTTAATAATATTAAACAGGCAAGTTCACATAAGTAGTATTTTCATCATATTTGTTCAACAGCTCTAGATGGATGTGGCATGTAGTCTGGATCTTCAACCACTCATGTAGCCATCCATTATTGGCTATGTTGCATAGAAGATCAAATGACCTTATGCCATGTTATACAAAGTGCTATACCTTGGATCAGAACAAGACTTTTATATCTCCTTGCCATGATTAAGTAAACAAATTTCAACTATTTCATGACATTGTTTTTACTATGCTTTTTAAAAGATTCACATAGAGACATGGTCAGTATTTTAAAAACTGCCGCTTGGCTTGAGTAATTCTTTATTGACTTGATTTATTGCAGAAATAATCTGAATGTTTTGAACATTATTGACAGTATTAGTCAAAGATGTATTATGAAGAGTCAGTAATGGGGGAAACAAGCAGAGGTTACAGTTACGTTTTTGAGAATGTTGAGGAACAGATAAGATTTCTATCTAATATAACAGATATCTCCATGTTGCAAATGCAGAGTAAGAAGAACTGTTGACATTTCATGGTTGTCACGTATGTGTCACCAGGTGAAACTGTTGTTTTTCTTTCAAATGACGCAGTAGACAGAACAAGTGCTGTTGTAGGATGTCCAATTTGAAAACCCAAAATTATTACTGCCCCAGATAACAATAGTGCTTATATCACAAAAAAAAAGAAACAAAAAACATATGAGGCCTGTGGAGGCTGTGATTGTTGTTGTTGGACTAAATTCTTAATGAGTGAGAACAGGGCATAATTTGTAAGAAAAGAGGATGCAGTACTCTGACCTTTTGGGTGGTGATTTTGAAATTTTGACTTCCTAATGCACCATCTTACTGCATTTCTGAGCATTCTAAAAGTGTGAATTCAATATTTGAGTTTTTTCCTCTCTGTCTCAGAGGTACAGGTGTCAGTTCTTTGCACCTGTGTATATCGTCACAAATCAGGCTCTGAGGAAGAACATGTGAAAACATGAGCCTCCATGCTTTAAATGTAAAACATTGCTTACTGTTTTTCTAATCATAATAAAGGACTTAGAGCAATACTAGTGATTTCCTTCCTGGATGAAGAGTCCTGTTTGATTATTAATAGTCATCATAGTATGTCTCACTTTGTACTTCATTCAGAAGAATATTTATTCTTCCTTAATGAATTCTCCGACCAAAAATACATGTGCACTTATTTCCTCTAAATACATTCCAATCAATTGCATTCTATTTGATGCTCTTTCCCTAACATTCGATTGTTAATAACAAAAACAAATTCACTTGGATGCATAATAGGTCACCACTATCTCATGACTGGAGCATCTTCTTGTGACATTTGTGATCCCCAGTTCTTTCATGACTACTGATCCTTGTTGTATCCTTGAAGTAATTTTTTTTTTATCGCCCTCTCCTTCCTGAAGAAGCAACCATCGGTTGCGAAAGCTAGTAATTCTGTGTGTGTGGTTGTGATGTTATGTTCATTGTGCCTGTCTGCCGGCGCTTTCCCGCTTGGTAAATCTTGGAATCTTTGTTTTTAATATATTTTTCCGATGTGGAAATTTCTTTCTATTTTATATATATATATATATCCTCTCTGCCTCAGAGATAGTGGTGCCAGTTTGTGGCACCAATGTATATCATCATAAATCAGGCTCTGAGGAAGAACATGTGAAAACATTAGTCTTCATTCTTAAGTGTAAAATATTGCTTACTGTTTTTCTAATCATAACACAAAGGTGTGTTAATTAAGATTTTCTGATGTGTCCATTTCCTTCATGTCACACTTCATCTTATTACCAAGTATGTAATGATAAAAATCAAATATATATCTATCATTTCAAGATATTCTTTGGCTGATGGAACTTATTGTTTATAATGTCAGTCAAGATAACACACGGCATTACTACATAAAATTAGTCTCCAAGACACATTCTACGTATTCAGTGTCTCCCACACATAATATAGGCAATTTCATTACCAAGTGCACAGGTAGGATTCAATGGAATGGTAAAACACCAGTACTTGCAACGTAACCTAGGTCTAAAAGCATACATTTTTCCTTTTCGTTCTGCTGTCTACCAGATTGTTTCAAACCGTAAATGATCTTCATTCATTTATAGACTTTACCTTCACTTCCTTTTAAAATAAAACAATATAGGTGCTTCATGAGAATTGTTTCCTCCAAGTCCCCATAGAGAAAAGCAGTCTTAATATCAAAATGATAGATCTTAAGATCAAGATTTACAGCTAAACTACAGCTGTGAGAGCACTATCTCTCGCGACAGGTGAAAAGGTCTCACAATAATGAATACCAAATTTTTGTGCAAACCCTTTAGCAACAAATCTAGCATGGTGTAGTGTGCAGTACCATCCACATTCCTTTCCAGTTTAAATGGAAATGAGCATTTGGCTTCATTGGCTGGGGGGCCCCTTTTGGGACAGGTCCGGTCGCCTTGGTGCAGGTCTTATTACATTCGAAGCCACATTGGGCGACCTGCACATCGGATGGGGATGAAATTATGAGTAGGACAACACAACACTCAATCCCTGAGTGGAGAAAATCCCCGACCCAGCCAGGAATCGAACCTGAGGCCCTTAGGATGGCAGTCTGTGACACTGACCATTCAGCTATCGGGGCAGACTTGAGATTAGATACTAACTTGTTACCAACTATACTTTTATTACTCTTTGGTGGATCCATAAGTTCCCAAACACCATTGTTCTAGAAACACTTAATTTCCTCTTTCATGGCCTTTATCCAGTCTCCTTTGTCACTCCTTGACATGGAATCCACCAAGTTCACAGGATATTCTCCCAAACTAGAAAAATCACTTACCAAATAGGTGACATAGTCCGGGTACTCCTTGGGTTTGGGTACACGGGCTGCCCTTCTGGCTGGTTGGTCCCCTTGGTCGTCTTCTGAAGCATCAGTGTCCGTCAGCTGCATCTCAGTCTCCTCTGTGTCTGCCGCAGACTGAGCATCTAAGATGTAGTGTGGGTCTTGGTCCCTGTCACTTCCAGCACTGCTGACTTCTTCTTCTTCCTCTGTCTCTCCCCATTCAGTGTACTATTTATTTGACCAGAACAGATAGTAATCATAATTATTAATGGCTGGGGTCCTGGTATTGTCAGTCATGCACTCATTCTCCAGAAAAACAACACTACTGCGTTTCACTATTTTCTTGGGGTTCTGTGGATCAATTAGTCTAACTTTTGGTCATTTCATCATAACCTACAAAAATAAGTTCTTTAGCTTTGCCATCCCACTTTCTTCTCTTTTGATCTGATATATGGAGGAGAGCTTGGCAACCTAACACCTTTAAATGGTTCAAGTGAGATACTTTTCCAGTCCATAATTCCTGTGGAGTCTTACCATTAAGTGCTGTGTGTGGAACACGGTTCTTTATGTAAACAGCTGTATTGCATGCCTCTGTCTGATACTGCTTAGGCAGACCAGATTCAAATAGCATGCACAATGCCATCTCACAAATTGATCTGTTGGTCCTCTCCACAACCCCATTCGGTTCTCGACTGTAGGGCACACTAATCTAATGCTCTATTCCATTCCCTATAAGCAGTAAATCAAAATTTGTGTTCACAAATTCACTGATATTGTCAGATGTAACTGATTTTACCTTTGCACGAATTCTATTTTCACCCAAATTTTAAACTCACAGAAAAATTCAAATATTATATGTTTACTCTTGAGGAAGTGACAGAATGTTGTTCTAGGAATAATCATCCACTAGTACATACATGTACTTAGCCATACCATGTGACATTTGCTCCATGGGGCCACATAAATCCATATGCAGGCAGAGTAACTCAGATGCACGTTGTCCTCCAGTCTTAAGAAATGGGAATTTCGACATCTTCCCAAGTACACACAATTTGCACTTGTCAAGAGTTTCAGAGTCACAACACTCCAACTTTATGCCACCACTCTGTGAACATAGCTTAAGTCCAGTGTCAACTCTAACATGACCAAGTCTATGGGACCATAAGTCTTCCAGATTACTAAATTTTTTACAGATAGAGCATGCTCATCTGACAACACAAGTTCAACATTTTTAGTTTATAAATGCCATTTTACTCTGATCCAGAACAAAGAATCTCACCACCTTTGAGCATCTTACATTCATCTTTGTCAGGAACAACATTTATGCCTTTCCTGACTAAAGTAGGAGCTGACAAAACTTAGTCGTTAAGCCTGGGACAAGAATAATGTTCTTTATTGAGGATATATCAGGTGCATTGACAATAACATCACCTTTCCCTTCAGTCACTAATTCAACATTATCAGCACACTTCAAAATTTTTTGTTTGTTATTTTCTGTTTCAAAATATTTAAGCCAATTCCTTTCTTAATGTCATGTGTGATGATGCTCTGGAATCAAGGATCCTCTCATTCTGGTTGAAATCTGACATACCAAGTGCACAAAACAATAACCTTTCTGTTCCCTTTGATTCTTTCTTTGACGATTATTGCTTCTGAGGACATTTGTACTTGAAGTGACCGTACTTCCGGCAACTGAAACATTTCACTTTCTTCTTTTCTTGTTGTTTTTTGAGAAACCCTGTTGTGATTTCTTATAATACTTTGTAAATAAGGCACCATCACTGTCATCTTTGTCCAACTTGAGGTATTCTCCCACACTACCATTCAGCAACTTTGCTTTGATACTTTCTGGTGTGAAATTTTCGTCCGTTGTACTGGACTCTATACCCATCCGGTAAGGTAAACAAAATTTTGGTAAACCTCTAAGCATAATCAGTGCAATCATCCACCGGTTTGCCCATGTTGTGCAGTTTGTTGGCTACATCCAAAATGTTAGTAACGTAAATTTGAATATTTCCTTTGCATTTTGATAATGTAGTATTCAGCAGAACAACTCAGAGGTTCAGTCATCTGGATTTATATATACCAGCAAGCAGGTTTCCCAAAGTGTACCAAGCTTCCTTTGCTTTTGTTGTGTTTTCCTCATGTGCATACAGTGATTTATACACATGCAAAAGAATAAGTGTGAAAGCATCTATATCCTCTGCATTTGGAGCAGTACTTGCACCAATGGTATAATTCATAATTTCTTGCACATTAGAATGAGTTTCAATCTGAACTCCCACGTGTTATAATTATCCTTGTTTCTCAGTTTGTCTACCAAAGGAGTAGTGGTTTTTTTCAAACTTACATTTGAAGCCATTTCCATACACTCGAATTAAAAGCACTAGAATATGTGACTCATTTCTTCTGAAAAACAAGAGTTCAAATGCTGATGAAGTTGACAAAACACAAATCAAAGCAAGTATCACACACAATGTGGGCACATAACCTAACATGCTTCTTCAGTTATTTATCTTCCTACCCACACAACAAATACAGTTCACTGCTCAGATTTACCATTCTCAGCACACAACCTGTAAGGGGAGCAAAGTTATGCATCGAAAAATATAAGTAACAGATTGTTCATAATATTTATATTCTGATAACAACACTTTATATGTAACACACATAAAAGAGTGAACATCAAGAGCAAATACAATCTACTTGTCATACTTGACATACATAAATAAACGAAACAAGGAGTCAGATTACCAACATAACATAACAGTTTTGGCTGCTGATATGTCTCTTGTAGTATGTGACAGACCTGTAGGGGGAGGTGGGTGTTTCAGAGTAGGCAATGAAGTTGACCTGGCTTTGTTTCCAATTAATTGTTCTTGTAGTGCCACATCAAAAATTGGGTGTTGGTTATCAGAGTTCATCGGTAGGCCGGCTATGCACTCTAAAAATAATTTTCACGCATGTTGTTTTCCTAAATCATTTAGATACACCCCATGATTTGTAAAGAGATATCTTTCAAGGTTGAGAAGTCTTAGAAATGAGGCATTTGTGTAGAGTTTAGCGACGGTTTCAAGTTTCCAGCAGGTTTGCCTGTCACTATGTTCGTCCACGAGTAAGTTAATGCCTGGGTTGTATGCCGAGTAGCATAATGTTTGTATCAGCTATGAGTTTTAGCACATCATTTGTTGAGTTTATCACTTGTACTTCATTAGGATGGTTAAGGTCATTCGTTACTCCTGTTATCATTACCAGGCCATTTTTCGTCAAATTCTGGACTAACAGCCTCTTAGGATTTCACACAGTGGGGCACCTGGTTTAAGCCATGCTGTGGCTTTTACGCCATGTCTTCATAATTTATCAGCTAGTTTTTGACTGTGGATATCTGCGAGAATAGAAATATTTTGGTTTATCTTGTTACGGGGCTTAATGTCCTTTTTCTTATTGTTCCATGTGTGGAAATATTGCATTTGGATGTAGAGAGATAAGGTTCTAAGCAAAAATTTCAAAGTTTTACATTTTCTTACTGGTGTTTCCAGTTCCAATTTTAATTTATCACATGTACACGGATATTTATTGTGGTTACATTCAGCCTGAATACGACGTAAACAAAGTGTACAAATTGTTGTATTTAGATCTACTCTTTCGGTAACGTTTACAAAGGAGAAATAAATATTTTACTGCACTTTAAACAACAAATGCCTTTAGATACTATTTTCATACAGTAACACAATTCATTAGACGTGATGATTATGTCATTTATAGTCATTACAAAATATAAGTTACGAACACCTGTACACAGGGCACTATTTTTGACTTCCACAAGGCTCAAAAATAAGAAAAGACATTTGTCGTTTCTGTTTATGGCCACAAAAGCACCACAATAATTATGGAACTGTGTTTACAAAAGCCAGTGAGGTAATGGTACTATTCAGAACTTTAAAAATAATTTCAAAACACACAGCAAAATAATTTCAGGAACTAACTACCGATTGCACACTCTGTTGCAGGAGTTGTTAGTTAATTAAAAGATTAGACATCTGCTGGTGATGAAGACACAGAGAGATTGTATTTTTGTATAAATTTTAATAGTTTTGATAAAAATGTTATAAAGTAGCAACCAGAGTATAACTATTTTCATTTGGTGAGCAACTACCTTCAAGTAAAAAAAAAGAAGAATGCTTGCAGAGTGACAAAGGAAATGGAATGACATGAAACTGAAAACCAGGATGCCCTTATGTTCTGCCTCTCTGTAATTGAGGATTGGTGTTTTCTAATTAGATTACCTACTTCTGAATCAATCAACCTACTTCTCCAGTCTGTGCAAGGCATCCATCTTACATAGTGTTACCAGTTTTTGGGTACACAACACTATGGGTGCTATTCTCATGCAGGATTGCCATTTGTCGAACTAGGGAGTTTGAAAAAAGTTTCTCCCATCAGAACATATGACATGTATTTCCTGGTCAATGCTACAATGGACTTGTTGCCTTGTGGTGTATCACTGTTCACTAGGTGGCCTTTTTGTTGCTGAGAGAGTGGTCATTATTAATCAAGGTGGATGTAATGACTGTAACACTCTTGTCCTTTACCACTTTCACGTATTGTTTATAATACACCCATGCATTCCCACTTCCATGTGACTTCAGCATAACATGCAAAACAATAAGTTTGAACGCATCTATATCCTCTGCATTTGTAGCAGTACTTGTGCCTATGGTATAACTCATAAAATCTCGCGCATTAGAATAAGTTTCATTCTGAATTTCCATGTGTTATAATTATCCTTGTTTCTCAGTTTGTCTACCAAAGGAGTAGTGGTTTTTGTCAAATTTACATTTGGAGCCATTTTCATACACTTGAATTAAAAGCACTAGAATATGTGACTCATTTCTTCTGACGAACGAGAGTTCAAGTGCTGATGAAGTTGATGAAACAGAAATCAAAACAAGTATCACGCACAATGTGGGCACATAACCTAACACGCTTCTTCAGTTATTTATCTTCCTACCCACACAACAAATATAGTTCACTGCACAGATTTACCTTTCTCAGCACCCAACCTATTATATTATGATAACAACACATTACATGTAGCACACTTAAGAGGGTGATCATCAAGAGCAAATATAGTCTTCTTCTCATACATGATGTATATAAACAAACGAACCAAGGAGTCAGACTACAAACATAACAACTTTGGCTGCTGATATGTCTCTTCTAGTATATGACAGACCTGTAGGGGGAACTGGGTGTTTCAGAGTAGGCAATGAAGTTGACCTGGCTTCATTTCCTATTACTTGTTCGTGTAGTGCCACATGGAAAATTGAGTGTTGGTTATCAGTGTTCATTGGTAGGCTTGCTATGAGCTCTTAAATTAATTTGCACACATGTTGTTTTCCTAAATCAGTTTGATACATCCCATGATTTGTAAAGGGAAATGTTTCAAGGTTGTGGAGTGTTAGAAATGAGGCATTTGTGTAAAGTTTAGCAACTGTTTCAAGTTCCCGGTTAGTTTGCTCTATCATTATGTTTGTCCAGAAGTAAGGTAATGCCTGGGTGGGATGCCTAGTAGCACAATGTTTGTGTCAGTTAAGAGTTTTAGCACCTCATTTGTTGAGTTTATCACTTGTACTTCATGAGGATGGTTAAGTTCATTCGTTACTCCTATTATCATTACCTGGCAATTTTTCGTCAAATTCTGGGCTAACAGTCTCTTAGGATTTCACACAGTGAGGCACCTGGTTTAAGCCATGCTGTGGCTTTTATGTCATGTCTTCATAATTTATCAGCTAGTTTTTGAATGTGGCTATCTGCAAGAATAGAAATATTTTGGTTTATCTTGTTACAGGTCCTAATGTCCTTTTTCTTAGTGTTCCATGTGTGGAAATATTGAATTTGCATGTAGAGAGGCTGGCTTGTAAGCAAAACTTTGAAAGTTTTACATTCTCTTAGTGGTGATTCCAGTTCCAATTTTAATTTATGACATGTACATAGATATTTATTATTCAGCCTGAATACGACGTAACCAGGTGTAAAAATTGTTGTTTTCAGAAACTCTTTTGGTAACATTTGGACAGGAGAAATAAATGTTTTACTGCACTTTAAACAACAAATGCCCTTAGATACCCTTTTCATACAGTAACACAATTCATTAGACATGATGAGTATGTCATTTACTGTCATTACAAAATGTAAGTTACAAACAAGTGTACACAGGGCACTATTTTTGACTTCCACAAGACTAAAAAATATGGAAAGACATTTATCGTTTCTGTTTATGGCCATAAAAACACCACAATCATTATGGAACTGTGTTTACAAAAGCCAGTGAGATAATGTACTATTGAGAACTTTAATAATAATTTCAAAACACGCAGCAAAATAATTACAGGAACTAGCTACCCATTGCACTATCTGTTGCAGGAGTTGTTAGTTAATTAAAAGATTAGATATGTGCTGGTGATGGAGAGATAGAGAGATTGTATTTTTGTATAAATTTTAATAGTCTTGATATAATTTTTATAAAGTACCAACCAGAGGATAACTAGTTTCATTTGGTGAGCAAATGCCTGCAAATAAAAAAAATGCTTGCAGAGTGACAAAGGAAATGGAATGACACAAAACTGAAAACTAGAATCCAATTATGTTCTTTCTGCCTCCTATAATTGAGGATTAGTGTTTCTAATTAGATTCCCCACTTCTGAATCAATCAACCTACTTCTCCAGTTTGTGCAAGGCATTCATCTTACATAGTGTCACCAGCTTTTGGGTACACAACACTATGGGTGCTATTCTCATGCAGGATTGCCATTTGTTCAACTAGGGAGTTTGAAGAAAGTTTCTCCCATCAGAACATATGACATATATTTCCTGGTCAGTGCTACAATGGACCTCTTGCCTTGTGGTCTATAACTGTTCACTAGATGGCATTCTTGTTGCTGAGAGAGTGGTCATTATTAATCAAGGTGGATGTAATGACTGTAACACCCTTGTCCTTTACCACTTTCACGTATTGTTTATAATACACCCATGCATTCCCACTTTCATGTGACTTCAGCGTAACATGCAAAACAATAAGTGTGAACGCATCTATATCCTCTGCATTTGTAACAGTACTTGTGCCTATGGTATAGCTCATAAAATCACGCGCATTAGAATAAGTTTCATTCTGAATTTCCATGTGTTATAATTATCCTTGTTTCTCAGTTTGTCTACCAAAGGAGTAGTGGTTTTTGTCAGATTTACATTTGGAGCCATTTTCATACACTTGAATTAAAAGCACTAGAATATGTGACTCATTTCTTCTGAAAAATGAGAGTTCAAATGCTGATGAAGTTGATGAAACAGAAATCAAAACAAGTATCATGCACAATGTGGGCACATAACCTAACACTCTTCTTTAGTTATTTCTCTTCCTACCCACACAACAAATATAGTTCACTGCACAAATTTACCATCAAGAGCAAATATAGTCTTCTTGTCACACTTGGTGTATATAAACAAACGAACCAAGGTGTCAGATTACCAACATAACAGCTTTGGCTGCTGATAAGTCTCTTCTAGTATGTGACAGACGTGTAGGTGGAGCTGGGTGTTTCAGAGTAGGCAATGAAGTAGACCTGGCTTCATTTCCTATTACTTATTCTTGTAGTGCCACATCAAAAACTGGGTGCTGGTTATCAGATTTTATTGGTAGCCTGGGTATGCACTCTTAAATTAATTTTCACGCATGTTGTTTTCCTAAATCATTTAGATACACCCCATGATTTGTAAAAAGATATCTTTCAAGGTTGTGGAGTGTTAGAAATGAGGCATTTGTTCAGTGTTTAGCGACTGTTTCAAGTTCCCAGTTAGTTTGCTTTATCATTATGTTTGTCCAGAAGTAAGGTAATGCCTGTGTGGGATGCCTAGTAGCAAAATGTTTGTATCAGCTAAGAGTTTTAGCAGCTCATTTGTTGCATTTATCACTTGTACTTCATGAGGATAGTTAATGTCATTTGTTCCTCCTGTTGTCATTACCAGGCTATTTATGTCAAATTCTGGGCCAACAGTCTCTTAGGATTTCACACAGTGAGGCACCTGGTTTAAGCCATGCTGTGGCTTTTATGTCATGTCTTCATAATTTATCAGCAAGTTATTGACTGTGGCTATCTGTGAGAATAAGAATATTTTGGTTTATCTAATGTGGAACTTGA
Organism: Schistocerca gregaria; assembly: GCF_023897955.1. NCBI lineage: Eukaryota > Metazoa > Arthropoda > Insecta > Orthoptera > Acrididae > Schistocerca > Schistocerca gregaria. The sequence continues at coordinate 405,745,413 of NC_064931.1, read as the reverse complement.
TAAACAAAAATGTTGATACTTGGCTTCTCCTCCTCCTCCACCCACCCCTCCCCCTTTTGATACTCTGACAAATGTGTGAATGGAAAGGAAGGAAGGGGATCAAATATTACATATGAATTATATTTAGATGTGCCTGTAAGAAATAGATTAAAATTTTTTTTCAAGATGAGCCTTAGTCTGTATGAGTTTTACATGATAATTTATTATAAATAAGTTACTTTGAAAAAATTAAGTATCTTTTCAAAGGAACTAACACAGTAAGATTGGTACATTAATTTTGTTGGTAACTTATCAAATATTTTTAATAATAACTCTGCATAATGATACAAAGAGGTTTCCCACAAGAAATTATTGCTTAAATGAATTTTGGGAGCTATGCACAGAGGGTTTCATAACTGAACCAAATTAAATACTGAAAGTTTCCTAGCACCTGATATACTGTCTGAGGAGATGTTACAAAATTCTGTCATTACTGGGCAATTTTCTGATACATCACAGAAAACAAATTTATGTTTGACAGTGCTGGAATTGTTACATAGTTTGAGTTACTTCTTGTAACATTCTCATTTGCACTTAATGCATTGCTGTAAATTAAAAACACACGTCAACTAGGAGAAATCAAAGTGGTGATGCGATTGATCCATTCTGTCGTTATTTTAACAGAAAGTTTCCTAAATTCAGGAGCAAGGACGCTCATATGTACCATTTCCCCTTTGTGGAACATTGGTCATGTGAAATTAGATTCCCATGTTGGTATTAATCAGTCTGTATCTCCACTACGTGCAAGGCCGTTGCTTTAAGAAGTGTTACAAACCTGTTGTCAACTTGACTGCACTGAAGGATGCAAAGTTTGTAGATTTTCTAGTAACCCACTCATATATACTCCTTGTTGCTGGCTTGTCTTGTACCTCCAGCAGCACCTTTTGCAAAGCTGAAAGAGCTCTTCATCATTTTCCCCTGGTTGCACCAGTTCTTCAGAAATGGAGGAATACGTGACTTATTTTCCAATGAAGTGTGATATCTTCAAGACATTTTGCTCTAGCTACATAAATTATCCTTTTGCTTTTCTGAATTAATATCTCTGGCTACACATTTGTTTTCTTGATCCACCCCATAGATGATATTAAAACAGAAAGTAACATTCTGTGATCGCTTTAGCTGCGCATTTATTCAGATTACCAGTTTGAGTAAAACCATGTTTCCATATTCAGATCTTGTGCACTACACTTCAGACCATCTTGTCCATGTGTACAAAAACTTATGTCACGTTATAAACAGTCATTCCAAGACCATGCATGGTGTAGTGTATCAGCATGTCAAAGATAGAACAGTCACTATATTCACTGTTTTACCTTTGACATGTTGATATACTGTGTCTTGCATGTTCTTGGAATGTCTGTCTATTATGTGACACAAGTTATTGTACACATGGAGGAGATGCTATGAAGAATAGTCCATAAGATCCAAAGATGGTTACATAGTTATGTCAAAACTGGTGATCTGAATAAATACTCTACTAAGGTGATCATGGTGTTTTGAAATCTGTTACTTCTGTTTTCATATAAATCTCGAATGCACCCAGAGCACCCAAAGTGGAATAATGCGAAGCATCTAGCATAGTTAATATATGTAGTTTTCTTCAATGAGAGATTTGAATAAATTGAGGATACATTTTTATCGAAGTCTTGTTCTTAGCCTCCAGCCATTCTGCACAGGTAAAATAACCTTTGTATTGTCTTCTTTATATCCCACATCTTACAAAGATATATGAAGCAGTAGTCATAAATAATTGCTGTAGCTTACAACACAAGTTTACTTATTACAATAAGAGATGCTTTCCATAAACCTTACCCAGATGTCAGTACTTAATCTAGATGGATTCTGGGACTCATCTGAACAACATAATGATGCCCTCTAGAGGCTAGATGTACTGAGTGAGATAATGTTAAAAATGTGGCCCTTATTGGGTGACAACTTGTCATAATACTAAATTACAGTTAGTAGAGGTGGGAGTGTTTTATTTTGTGTTGAATACATTATGATGGTATCACAAGTGTCCTGGATTATCAATGCTAAAATGAGAAACTATGGATAGAGTCAGGACTGGATCAGTTTATTGGTCATCTCTGGCAATGTTTGTAAATGTAAAAAAATGCTGTGCGGAATCACAGTTCCCAATGTACAATAACAAGTACAGCCCATAACTGTCTGGGTAAGTCAGTTCAAATCTCAGAGGAAGAAAATTCCACCCCATCTCATATAGGACTATCCCTAGTAAAGCATTTTGGTGTTGAAACAAACCTTAAGGTTGATAACAACGTTACTATGCTAACACATATTTTTGCTTTGCAGACTAGTTTCAAAACAGAAGTTCACTGGGAGAAATCAGTACAAAAATGGTCTCGTTCTGTTATGTCACAGAAACTTTACTAAATCAAACTGGAAGAATGATTGATAGCTGTAGATGCAGGATGTACTACTTGGAAGTATATTTCAAACTACACTTAACAATTTACCACCACCACTGGTGATCCCATGCCAAAAATGTTGATTCCAATTGCAATTTAAATTGTGATTTGTAGTGGTGCTTCCACTAGACTGAGTGACTCTATAATCTACACCCTACAATATCTTGTGAAGTGTTCTATATTTTTGGTTTGATGTCACTTTCAGTACTCACTAATCTGAAAAATATCCATATACCAGAATATGTATTCCTATAATCAGTTTTCATTCTGCAGAGTTGTATAACTAATTCTCTCAGTTTGTGTGTAGTAGCTGTACTTTGTGATACTTGGTGAAGTTTTGAAAGGCAAACTTCATGACTGATTATGATAATGTTTTTGAATACATACATATTCTTCTTGTCTGCCTTGTTTTGAATAGCCAATACTTATTATTTGCCAGGCACCATATTTATAAAATTTAAGGTAATTACTGACTTTGGACATATCTTGATAATAACAATGTTCATAAAACTTTTGTAATTACAACAAAAGGAGTAAATGGTCACAGCAGCATCTATGGGCATATACAGTCCTCAGATGCTTTGTTCAGAGATGTTCATTGATGTCTGCAGAAAACTGCTGCTGACTCAATTTCCCCTGGTGACAAGTTCTTGTTTTCAACCATGTAGATAAGAGTGCAACTATCCATTAGTCTCCTTGGTAGAAAAATGTGACAGAGTGAAAATGACCTGTGTCACTTGTGATACAGTTGATGAAATAAATGACTTAAATATTAATGAGCTCTATAAACAACAATGCTAATTCCTTGCTTCCTCCACCAATTGCCTTACCTCCAAAATCAATATATGCACAAAAATAAAATTACAAAATGGCATACATATTTGCAGAAATATATGTATTATGAATCAAATGCAAAATACTTCAGTTTTCAAGATAAAAGTCATCAGGTGCAGAAACAACACTTGACAAGAATAATTGAACAGTTACAGCAGATACATATTAGACAGGAAAACAATCTGCATATTCAGTTAAACATAAGTTTTATGTGAACAGCTGAGTTTATGGCCCTTGCAAATGACAATGTTACAGTGAATAATTAAATAGAAGTAGAACCAGTAAATTAGTTGTAACAAATAAATTTGACAATTTTCTAAAATGATTATTATTCTGTCTGAGCTTACATAGTAAATTATCATATAATAAATCCCTTAAAACTTAAAATAAGTACTTTTTCAAAGGAACTACATACAAAAAGAAAATATATTAATTTTGTTGGTAACTTGTCAAATATTGCTTGATAATAAAGGCTGAACAATAAAAGAAAAAGATTTCTCATTAGTCATTATTCCTGAATGAAATTTCAAAGTTGAGCTCTGAGTGTTTCTAAAACTAAAGTAAATGAAATACTGAAGGTTGGATAGGACTGGATATACTATCTGAGGAGATGTTACAAAATTTTTCCCTTGTTGGGTAACTCTCTACCTCATCACAGGGAATGAATTTACATATCATAATGTAGAAAATATCATATAATTTGGGTTAGTTCTAGTAGCATTCTTGTGTATGTTTAATAAAGGACAGTAATTTAAATATGGATGTCCACTGGGAGACATTTAAGCCATGATTGTACAGTTTTCTTGTATTATTACATGTTTTCTAAATTTAACAAAGAGACAAACTGGTAGTTGAATGGGCTGGATGTACTATTTCTCAAACTGGCTCTAACATTTTAGGTCCATTAGTGGTGGTCTTATACCAAGATGAGATAACCTAATGGGTAGTTAACTGTGGTGGTTGTGAGACCCTCTTTCTGGTGGCACATACAGCAGACCCTGGTATACATTTCATATTTGTTTCAGAACCATACTTCACAGTGTGGGATGAAGGAGTGATTTATACTGTAATGGCTGGTGTTATGAAGTCACCATTGAATGACAGGCCAGAACTGTAATCTACGTAATAAAGTATAATATTAAACAACAGACAGTTCAGGATGGAGTAACGACAATGTGGAAAGGAGAGAATGCTATTCATCACATAGAGGAGGCATTGAGTCTGAAACAGGCACAAAGACAGCACTATGTATATTAAGCTTATGGACTAAAAGTGTTTGTATGGAAGTGAAACATGGATGATAAATAGTTTGGACAAGAAGAGAATAGAAGCTTTCAAAATGTGGTGCTACAGAAGAATGCTGAAGATTAGATGGGTAGATCACATAACTAATGAGGAGGTATTGAATAGAATTGGGGAGAAGAGGAGTTCGTGGCACAACTTGACAAAAAGAAAGGACATGTTGGTAGGACATGTTTTGAGGCATCAAGGGTCACAAATTTGGCATTGGAGGGCAGCGTAGAGGGTAAAAATGGTAGAGGGAGACCAAGAGATGAATACACTAAGCAGATTCGGAAGGATGTAGGTTGCAGTAAGTACTGGGAGATGAAGAAGCTTGCACAGGATAGAGTAGCATGGAGAGCTGCATCAAACCAGTCTCAGGACTGAAGACCACAACAACAACGGACTAAAATCCACCATCAGACCTACAAACCTCATACACTTTGGCTAAAGCACAACTCACACTCACATGGACCCTGTCATCATGGCAGTAAGGCCCAGCTGTGACTGCATCTGAGGTGAGCAGCAATCTTTACAGGGGTGGGCTGTGGCGTACAGAAGAGCTGTGCTATAGGAAGGTGGTAAGGGGAGGGAGATCAGGATAGGGGTGGGGCAAGGTGCTAGTGCTGCCTGTGGGAGAATGCAGGCATGTAGTGGGGACAGAACTGCACTGCTAGGTGTAGTATCACGTGTCTGTAGCAGGGGCGGTGGAGGGGGGGTACAGAAGGGGAAAAAACTAAATGGGTGTATTGGCATAATAGATGGCATGTGTAGTACTGTAGTGGGAACAGGAAATGAAGGAGATATGTGAGGATAAGTTCCCATATATGCAGTTCAGAAAAGATGTTGTAGGTGGGAAAAATCCAGATGGCACAGGTTGCGAATTAGTCATTACTGTTAGACACATTGTGTTGGGCAACATGCTCTGCATCTTTGTGGTCGAGCTGCCTCTTGGCCACAGTTTGGCAGTGGCCATTCATGTAAACAGCTATCTTGTGAACTGCCTTGCCCATGTAGAATGCACCACAGTGGTTGCAGATGAGTTGGTGGATCACATGGCTGCTTTCGCAAGTGGTCATGCCTTTGATGGGTTAGGGGATATCTGTAACAGGAGTGGAGTAGGTGGTAGTAGGAGCCTGTATGGAACTCGTCTTGCACCTATGTCTCTTGCAGGAATATGAGGCAAGGGGTTTGGAGCAGGGGAGTAGTAGAATCTGACAAGGATATAGTGTAAGTTGGGTGGGTCATGAATATCACAGTGGGAGGGATGGGGAGGTAGCGGGCAGGACATTTACCAACTCAGGCCGTGATGAGAGATAGTCAGAACATTAACAGAGAATGTGATTCAGTTTCTACTATTCTGGATGATACCCCCCTTCTCCCCTCCGGGAGTGCGAAGCTCTGGGGGCAGGACATGGGCTTCGTCCTGGGTAGTGGCGCTGTGGGATGCTCGCTGGTTGATAGCAGCGTGTGCTAAGAGTCCATACTGTCTGTGCAGGGTGGACTAGCACTCGTACAGTCCACCACCCAGTGGGGGGGGGGGGGGGGGTGGGGGGAGAATGGGGGGGGGGGGGGGCAGACTGGCCAACTTGCATGTGTGAACTGGACTGGCACAGAAGATGTCGTCGTTGCAGTACCGGCGGAGAGTTGGATGCGAATCTTGAGCATCCTGTCGGTGCTGAATGTTGCAGCTATGGCAGCCGTATCCACCCCATTTGGGACAGGGACTGTGCGTGGGATGGTGATACGTGACATGGGTGTGGACCCACATGAAGTGTCCCCTATGCAGAGGACGAAGATGGATTCCTCGTGGAGCTGCAAGGAAAGCTCGTCATGTGGGCAGTCAGAGGCATTGATTGCGATGCAAATTTTGTCGACAGTGGATGTAGGGGTCACTAGGGGGAGGGGGGGGGGGGGGGAGTGATGTAGTTCAGGAGAAACGTTGGAACACTCTGTGGGGGTATTGGGTGCCAAAACTTGCGACGGGGATTGTGGATTGTCACACGCAGTGCCTGTGTGAAACGAGGGTAGAGTATTGCCACACACAATCACTGAGATGCCCACAGATGTACACTCGGTGGACATACAATCATGGTGGGGCGCAGGGGAGTGGGCAGTCTTTGTGAGATTGGGGTTATCACCTGATGGAAGAACACTTGACTCGGGGGTGTATGTTACATATTCCTCAATTATCCAGGCTGGTTTCACGAGTTGGAGGGCAACTGTCTGCAGGCAGCCACTGATGAGAATTTACATAGTATTGTCCATGCGAGCCACTACTCTTACATATACCATCCAAGGACATGGTGTACCCCAGAAAAGTGACAGCGGTGCAGCAGACTTGCGACTTGTCATTATTGATCTTGAGTCAGTTACGTGTCAATAAGTCCTGTATCGTGGCCAGGTGGATTTCATATTTCCCATTGGAGGCGGAGAAAATTAACATGTCGTAGAGGTATGCATAGCAATATGTGCAGTTAAACAGAAGTGAGTCTATAAAACACTGCCAAGTTTGGGCCACGTTTTTGAGACCATAAGGCATGAAACAAAATTTGTACAGGCGGAAAGGTGTGATCACTGCTGTCTTTGGTATGACACTCTGTTCCATTGGTATCTGTAAATATGTCTTGCAGCAGTACAAGACACTGAAGGTGCGTGCTCCACTAAGCACTTGCGCAAAGTCTTGCATGTGAGGTATAGGATAGTTGTCTAGTACCGTCCGCGCATTGAGGCCATGATTGTCACCGCAGAGGTAAGCTGTGCCGTCCTTTTTGGGGACTAAATGTATGGGCGAGGACCAGTTACTGTCCGACGGGCAAACAATACCTACCCAAAAAAAGTTACTCCATTGTGGCGTTAGCAAAGTGTAGTTTATATGGTGGCAATTAGCGTGCTTTATGAAGCATGGTGGCCATCTGTTGTGACAATTTTGTGTGTCGTGCCATTCATGGTAGCATTCAGCTTGGCTAGCGAACTCACTCGGGGACCGTTGAGAATGGGAATCGGTAGCACACAAGAGTCACTAACCTGATGTGTCGGGGAAGCTGTCTGCATCGGTGGCGACAAAGTACCATGAGGTGCATCTCCGGTGTCAGATGGTGGTGACGTTGACAGGCATTGTACGAGGCATCGTGTGGTGGTATGGCATGGTTCAGTGCGGTGTTGAGAGCATGGAGATTGTAAACTGCAGGGCGTTATGGCTGGAGCTGGGCCATGAAAGTTGTGAGTCTGTCTGCCAGTGACAAGCACTTGATGGGAGCTGTGTCGAAGTCGTCTGGAAGCTGAGGGGGAGGGGGGGGCTGAAGAGGCGACTGAACATGCAATATGAGTGGACGAGGCGTGGTGTAATAATGAGGCTGACTGAAGATCCGGAGACAGTCCAAAGTGGAAAAGGAAGTCAATGCCTAATACTGGATCTTCGACATCAGCCATGTAGAAGGACCAAGTGAACTGTTTGCCAGGTATGAGTTCAATAGGAAACTTGGCCAAGCCATCGACACGAAGTGACGACTTATTTGCTGCTTGAAGGGACAGTTTGGTTGGTGGGAGGTATGACACTAACGTCTGCAGTGGTATCGACAAGAAAATACTGGCAGGAACCTAAATCCAAGGTACACAGACGTCCTCATGAGTTGGGGGATCTGAAAGAATGCAACATCTGTGGCCGCCCCTGCATGTATCCGCGGGCCATGGCGCCTACTTATGTTCTTAATCTATTCACTTCTCTCCATGTACTACACTGCTGATACTGCCCTTGTGTGGTTCCCTCCTTGGGGTGCAGGTTTGTACTTTGCAGAGAGTCCAACTGTAAAGATAGGCAGCCAGTCTCAGGTCAACCTTCTAGTAGTTGGATAAAGCTCTTCCTTTGACTTGAGACAAGCTGGAGCTACTCAGTGGTTATACAAATAAAGTGCCATGGATCAATTTTGTACCTTTCCCTCTATTAGAATGGCTATTTTGAGTCTGGTATTTGCATGTTCACACTAATTAACAGTGATGTTGCTACTGGCTGACTACATCATTTCCAAGATTCAGAAAATCTGCTGTCGTTGACTGGCTACATTGTGTAACATGGACTATGATTGGCTAACAAAAGCACATCACATTCTTGATTTCAATGCCTTGGAATTTAGTATGCTGTGATTAGTGGAATTAGTGTTTGTACTTCCATTACATGAAAATATGCAGTGAAAATGTTGCTGTCCATGAAAGATCTTTCCAAAACATATTTATTTTTGCTGATTTTCATTTAATAAAGTGCCAGAAAATTCTATTCCAGTGTATAAAATTATACATTCAAAGTGAAAGTATATTGTCACTTAATGCTGAAACAATGTATTTTCACCCAGAGTATAGTGTATTTACACCAAGAAAAGTGAATTTTAACCTGGGAAAAAGTACATTTTTAATTAGGATATCCAGGAAAAATCTAGAATTTTTGTCTTGCTGTTGTATGCATTAAAGTAAAACAAGGTAAAACTTATGAATCAAACATCTAAAACTGATTACTGGAATTTGTTGAAACATTGAACTTATTCAGCACAGCAATAATGATTGAAGTAAATAATTATGTATGACTGAAAGAACACTTTGCTGATGACATAAGATCACTGCTGTCATCTGTGTTGGATTCTTGATCATCCCATCTTCACAACTTCATTTATAGCCTTCTCCATTACCCCATCTTGCTTGTGGTACGCTTGCCCCAGCTGTTGCACTTTCCACCAGTAATCTTCCCAGTCCATCACAGTAACAGAGAGGAAGTCAGAATCAGCAAGCTTATGCAGTCTTTCCTTTGACATGTAAAGTATGACATGGAGTTCCTGGAAATTGTACTTGATTTTAGCTGTTGCCACTACATAGTTCTGATCACATTTGCATCGCATTAAACTTGTTTCTTGTGTCCTCTGCTGTTATCAGTTTTATCCATGAAATATCTTCCTTGGCCAGTTTGTTACCCTTAGTACAGGCCATCCCCCTACACAGAATCATTGCAGTCTTTCTTCTTGTTACACTATCTGACATTATATTTAATAGGTTTTTTGTAGACTTGTCTGCTGTGTTTTTCTTTGTTATCTATTGCAGTTACTGCAGTGTTGTAACTGCTGCAGTAGAATGTGGTGAATAGAAACAGCTACCAGCTTTAAAAGAAAAACAACTATAATTTTAAAAAGAAACATGAGCATCATAATTATGTGTAGATATAGGCCTCGTATCTAACCTGAAATTTATAGTAAGTTTTGGAACCTACCTTAGGATTTTATAACATAAAAAATAAAAATGGTGGTGATTCTGTTCACCCTGCAGAGAGGCATGGGTAAAAATAGCAGCATTAATATTAATATTTTCCCCATTTATTCATCTTTTGCTAAATAGGTAAGTGTTATAAACTGTTTTGAATCTAGGAGAATTATAACCAATATTTATCTGGTTCAAAAAAAGTTTTATTGAGTACAAAAACTAAAAATATTGCATGAATTTTCCAAATATAAATTGTTGTATCTCTATGTTATTATAAGAATAAATTGATGAACTTGATTTGTTTGTTAACACACAAAGTCAGTGATATCATCTTTAAAAATTATGACGTCTTTGAATTTACAAATCATACTCCCAGAAGTAACAGAAAGCTGTCAAACACCGTCCCCTTTATTAAAAAAATGACTTCCCACATGTTAAAATAAATGTGTTTCATTTACCTTCATGACTGCCTACTTTTTCTATATACTCGTATGTTAGCTACAGCATAATCTTCAGAACCAACCAACCAAGCCTGATCTGGGCATTCAGAAGATGAACTGGCATTAAATTTTTTTTTCTGTTTCCTCATATCTCGATTAGAGTAGTTTGCAAAGACAAGTACTCTGATAGTGTCATCAAACTGAGTATCATTTTGTGACATTGGTTATGACTTGTGCTTAAGCTTTTTGCTCGATGTGCATTAAGTTTGCCCCCTTCCTTTTTATTTGCATTTCACCATGGTGTAATGCAGAAGTATCTAAGGCCTTGGCAGACTCTCAACATTGTTTGTGGATTGGCTGAAATCGGTTTTAGATGATAGGAGTACTTTCTTTTGAAAATCTGCCAAATCAGGCTCTTGTTTTACATAAACAAAAAGGTTCTTCAGCAGACCTGGAAACATATATTTTGGAACTGTAGTTCCATTTCACCACAGTCCTTCTTTCCACTCTCTTACTATTTTCTTGTTATGTGATCATAGTTGCTGGCTTAGCTATGTGAGTCAAGGTACTTGGAAGAAATATGATTTTAACATTATTTTCTTGAAAAGCTTTATTGATTTAAATGACAAGTGTGATGCTAGGTTGTCTCCATTGAGGAACTTTGCTCCATCTAGTTTCCTCAGGCTGATTTTTTATGCAAAGAAACTGGAGTTAGTGGGACCTTCTCTTATTCATCTATGATGAAAGTTCTGGGCCTTGTAAATCAAATAACAATATATTATGGTACCATTTATTGCAGCTGCAAACACCACAGATAATGACAAGTACCCACCCACCACTCCCCGTCCCACCCAGAATGTGCCCATACCACCATCTCAACACTGTAAATGTTATACAACAGTTTTTTTCACACTTTGGAGTATACTTCTGTTGAATTTGTACATTAGTATATGTTGCATGGGCTTAACAGAGGGCAGTTTCAGAAATAAAACATATTTTACACCCACAGCATACTATAATGAGTAAAAAAAGATGAAAATGTAACACATTATACACAGAGGAGGCATGCTATAAAAATTGTACTTGTAACACAATAAGAAATAGTAAGTCACTGGTGGTGTGCATTTTGGATAGTCCCAATTCAATCTATATATTGATAACATTGACTCTTTGCCCATCTGTGATAAAGGCACTGCACTTACTAATTACATAACAATGTATTATGGTACCATTTCCTGCAGCTGCAAAGGTGACTGAAACTGACAACATTCATTAATTCACTATCCTTTCTGGATACTTGTATCCTCTCCTGGTTAACACCCTTCACCTACCAGAGTCATCAGTGAGGTTTGATTAACAAGAATTGTCAATATTTGAGTGTGGCACTCCAACTAGTTCCTTTTCTAACTCGATACAATATAAGTACTTATTATGTCAGGTGACATTGCCACTGTTTCTTGTTGTATGTTTTGCAGTATTCTTGAGGTTACCTCTTTCTTATGGTTTTACCTCTGCAATCGAAAAATTCCTTTACTAAATCTTGTAATCGAGTTTGTAGGGCGACCCCAATCACCATAGACATGAATTCAATTTACAAGAACTCTTTTTCCTCAGCTGACAGAGCAGTTTGTCTGCTTTTAATTTGATATAACCACTATTCTTCCAGTATCTGTAGAGGACCTTAGGATGCATTCCATGTTTCTAGCAGTTTTTCTTACATTAAAATTATTTCCAAATTGATCAGATTTTTTTACTCTTTTCTGATTTATGTTTTTGTGACCTCCACTAACTGCTGTTTACTCCTTTGACATGATAAAAGGAGCACTCATAACAAACATAACCAATAATTTACTGCATATAATTACACAAGATAAATACACTGAAGAGCCAAAGAAACTGATACACCTGCCCTGTATCGTGTAGGGCTCCTGCGAGCATGCAGAAGTGGTGCAACATGGTGTGGCATGGACTCGACTGACAACTGAAGTAGTGCTGGAGGCAACTGACATGATGAATCCTGCAGGGCTGTCTATAAATCCATAAGAATATGAGGGGGTGGAGATCTCTTCTGCACAGCACGCTGCAAGGCATCCCAGATATGCTCAATAATGTTCATGTTTGGGGAGATTCATGGCTAGCGGAAATGTTTAAACTCAGAAGAGTGCTTCTGGAGCCACTCTGTAGTAATTCTAGACTTATGGGGTGCTGCATTGCCCTTCTGGAATTGCCCAAGTCCATCGGCATGCACAATGGACATGAGTGGATACCGGTGATCAGACAGGATTCTTACGTATGTTTCAAATATCAAATTGTACCTAGGCATATCAGGAGTCCCATATCACTCCAACCACACATGCTCCACACCATTACTGACCCTCCACCAGCTTGAGCAGTCCCCTACTGACATGCAGGGTCCATGGGTTCATGAGGTTATCTCCGTACCGGTACAAGTCCATCTGCTCAGTACAGTTTGAAATGAGATTCATCTGCCCAGACAACATGCTTCCAGTTATCAACAGTTCAGGATCAGTGTTGATGGGCACAGGAAATGTGTAAATCTCTGTGTTGTACAGTCATGAACAGTACATGAGTGGGCCTTCAGCTCTGGAAGCCCTTATCGATGACGTTTCATCGAATGGTTTGCACGCTGATACATGTTGATGGCCCAGCATTGAAATCTGGATCAGTTTGTGGAAGGGTAGCACTTCTGTCATACTGGATGATTCTCTTCAGTCATTATTGGCCCTGTTCTTGAAGGATCTTTCTCCAGCTGCAGTGATGTCAGAGATTTGTTGTTTTACTGGATTCCTGATATTCATGGTGCACACGTGAAATGGTTGTACAGGAAAATCCCCACTTCATTGCTACTGTGGAGATGTTGTGTGCCATGTGCTGACTATATCACTATGTTCAAAGTCACTTAAATCTTGATAACCTGTCATTGTAGCAGCAGTAACCAATCTGACAACTGTGCTAGACACTTATTGTCCTATATAGGCATCACTGACCCCAGTGCCATATTCTGTTTACATATTTCTACATTTGACAACTTATTATTCCTTTTTGGACGAAAATATATCTATTTACAAGTTGTGTTGGTGAGTAGAACACTGACAATCACTGTTTCCATTTACCCCATAAATTTCAAAAACATAAGCCTACATTTTGAATTACCCACTATGCAAGTCGGAGTAAAGTATAATTGAAAACTGAGCTTTTTGTTAGTGAAATGGAACTGCAGATTTGTTTTACAGGTACTTAAATTAAAATATCACCATCTAGACTGATGCTTACAGATGAATGTTCAGCATAAGTAAATTTGGCATTGGTTGTTTGCCACAGGGTAAACAAAACATCAACTGACAGTGTATTCATAGTTTCCCTCCTAGATTACTTTACTACTAACCTAGAGAAACAAATCTTTGAATCTTCAAAACAGAAGCTGCATTTCCTGCTGTAACACATTTGTTTACTTCATTCCCTTAGCTGGCTTTTATCTTGAGGAAGGAGAGGATGAGGTTAGTGTTTAACGTCCCGTCGACAACGAGGTCATTAGAGACGGAGCGCAAGCTCGAGTGAGGGAAGGATTGGCAAGGAAATCGGCCGTGCCCTTTCAAAGGAACCATCCCAGCATTTTCCTGAAGCAATTTAGGGAAATCACGGAAAACTTAAATCAGAATGGCCGGAGATGGGATTTAACAATTGTCCTCCCGAATGCGAGTCCAGTGTGCTAACCACTGCGCCACCTCGTTCGGTTTTATCTTGATTTCAAATACATATGACCTCTGATTGTCCACTGTAGGCCAGAAACAAATGTGATTCAGCTTATTGTTACACAAACTGTACTGTTATTTCAAATGTTGGTTTTATAGACATCTAAGTGATACAGTCTCTATGCTTTCCCTCAGAGTTTTTTGATGTGATGTATGTTACTTCGTATACTTCTCTACATACTACATTGCACAAAACATCCTGTAACTAACAGATGAATAAAGTTACACATTTAGCATGCCCTCAGACATACACATTAACATTTCTGGATCATGTTGTACATCTACCCTTCCTACATGATTGGTTATGAGGACAGTTCTAAGCTGCTGAACCATTTCTCTCATTTTTGTAAGTATATCACATCACATGAACCTTGTCATACAGTGATAAAATTTAATTTGAGTTCTAAGTCACAGTTCCAAAATTGTGTTTGATACAGAACATACAAGGCTGACATGCCACTTTCAGCAGAAATATTACAGAACAATCATAGATATAGAATGTGAACGTGTCACTATTTCACCAGAAGAATGGCATAAGATTTGTTTGAAAACCAAACAGCACCAGCTTTCATCCATTCTGAGATGACTCGAAACTGGTTTAATGGTTTAAATGCCAATAGGTTTCCTACATCAAATTAGACATGCAAATATCTTGTGTATTTAGTGTTTCTGTATTTTTGTCCAGCCCTGGAATTTTGCTGATTGCTATTGGCATTTCTACAATTTGGTTGCTTAATAATTTTGTCAGATACTAACCTGATTTTCTTTGCAGATGAAAAAAATATTATACTAACTAAAGAGATAAGTTTACTTTTGGAAATGGTTACTAATTAAATAATAATTATTTCAAACCACTGCAGCATTACTAAATTATGAGTGGACTTACCACAGTTCAGAGTCTGTGAGAGATACCCATTCAGAGAAAAATAAGTTGTTTTGACCCCACTCAACTCTCTGGAATACAACCTCATAATGAAATCATTTAGATGGCACTTAAGTGCAGAATTATTGAAATATTAAAGTGAAACCTTACCTTCACTGTACATTTGAGCAGCTGTGAGACATAATAGAAATAGTGATAATTTGCTCATTTTTATTCCATGCTGTTATACTGTATTGTGTTTAGGGACTGCATTCCAGTTTAAGGTAAATATGTCCAAGTTCAGAAGCATGTAATACAGTTTAGTATAAATCGAATACTGTACAATGGAAGCTTGCTCAAAATCTTGGATGTATTCACTATTATTTTCAGTGCTTTTTTCATAAAAACAAGTGTCACAAATATGATATCCCAGTTTCCAACCAATAGCTCAGTTCATGGAATAAGTTCTTGAAAATAAAAGAAATCTACTACAAATTTAAGGCCACCCATTTTCCACAGAAAATTTATCTCATTTGGAAATAATTTTTTAATACATTACCATAAATTATAAAACATTTGTGGCTCATCAAGTACAGTGTAAGAGGTATTCATTTTGTTTAGTTGTGGGCAACTCTTTCTAATCTACTGAGGAATTTCTCATAATAAATAACTACTATATGTAACTACTGATAATGACATCATGTAATGTGAGTTACATGTATCATTCTACCTTTGCAGTTCTTATGTAGATTAATATAATTACTCTAAGTAAATATTGTAAGTATCTTTCTTTGGAAGATAAATTGCTATAACAGCCAAGGAATTAACTTACACTTCATTTACATGTTTATGGCTGCTATTGCATTAATTTGTAAATGAGAATGTGTTGAACATTTTGAAGTAATCCATGTCTTTGCAATTCATGTCACTGAGACCTGTAATGAATTTACAGAAGATCTAAGTATATTACTACCTCTGTGATATACACATTTATTACCATACTACATTTTCCTGAAATATTCTGCAGACTGTACTGCTGGCTGTTGTCTGTACCAAATACAAGGAAAGACACAGCTAAAATGACTCAGAACTTGGAGGGATACTTGGACTAATGTGGTTGAAAATTCAAGAAATTTGTATTTTATACATGTCTTGATAGAGTGTACAGGGATTAGTAGTTACTGATATCATAATATGAACTCTATTTAGTTACATGTCCCTTACTTGAAATATTTACTAGTAGATATAGCTTCAGCATAAATGAAGCCTCGGTATATCTCTGAAAAATGTATGAGTAATTACATAACTGATTTGTGTTTAATAGCTGGCTTCTTTCAAAAACCCAATATTTTTGCTCATCTAAAATTAATTAATAGGAAAAAATTGTAAGAAAATCCATTAATATATTGTTTAATGATTTCCTTATTAACTTTTATTTTAAATATTACATTGCTTTCTATTTACTTGTTCCTTAGTTTGAACAGATACAAAGAGATGTAGCAACAGAATTGAACGGTTGTGATGTCCTGTGTCTTTTAGAAATATTTGTATTTGCATCATGGAACAAAAGAGCTATTTAACATTCTACATATTCTGTAACTAAAAAGTTGATCAGTAGTCGTTTGGTAGCCTAATTTTTAAATTTAATTGACCACAATTAAATGGTTGAAGCAAATCGAATAATCTGCCTAAATTATTTGACATCATTTGTCTGGTTCCTTTAAAAAAAATTTAGAAATAATGATTTTTGAAGTGCTGTTTACATCAGTGTAGGAGTAGCCATTGTGGAACAAGATAGTTAAAATCATAAACCCTAAGAACACTGGTCACTAAAAGTGAAATTAAGCATACATTGTTTCACCCAGCTCTGTTATATGTGTTATCCTATTTACACTGACCAAGTTCCTGAGCACATAACCATGCTCATTTTTTGCATCCATTTAACATGAAAATTCTATCATCCACAGTAGAAGCCTATGTTAAGTATAAATGAGAGTGGTTACTCTTTATTTTGAGCATCATACGTTGTTAATGAAAACCAAGAAGTTCATTATGAGGATCTCCCACACTAGCTGAGAGACTGTTGCATATCATGTGTTAATACTTATTGGTAGAAACATTATAAACACATCAAATTTAAGAGACTGCTCATCAACAACATATTACCATGGCAACCACATTTATGAATAATGGCTCAGAAATACGTAAGCCTACTGTGATGAGCAAGAGATGTAACTGTTGTAGACATCCAAAAACATTTCATCCATGTTCTGTTATTGTCTGATATAATGCATGGTCTGAATGTCAGGACAAAACTCTGACACTCACACCATTTTTAATATGGAGAAGAAAGCAATAAGATTGATCAAAGCAAGTACATCAGGGTTTATGATAGCTTTAAATAATTTCACTAATTTTTCTTCATATTGTAAAGAGTATTTATTCCACATCTTAATCTTTTGTGAATTTTGGACATAGATTGTAGCTTGTATGATGTGAGAGAAGGGAATCAATTACTGTGCTGTGTGAAACTATATAGAAAATGAAGAAAGTTAGTGGTAAAAAATACACAGTCTCATTCCACATAACTTTATACCAGTCAAAATGCTAATGAATGTTCTCTTAAAAGAGCTCTCAGGTGCTAACTCTGATTAGATGCTTAAGTACTGTAACAAAGTTCTTGAAGGCAAGACAATAATATTTTAAATGATTGTTGTTCTTGGTTAGTCATGTGTAGTAATTAAGATTTATATTCATCAATAACTATGAAATGTAATTTCATATATTAACATTTACTTATATCTGTTGTACAAATTATGTATTGATTTGATCTATCCAGTAAATATAGCTTATTTACAATGAATTTAATTATCTCCTTTAGAATGATTCGGAGTACCCACTTAAAGTGGAACAGAAGCATACATTACTCAATTAGCATGCTATTTTTGTTCTTTATATGAAATGGGGGGGGGGGGGGGGGGGCACTACTACACATCAATTACTTGCTTATCACCTTCAGTTCACGTTAATGTGCCACTTATTTTCCATTATAGTAGCATGTTGGTCAAACTGTAAATTACAGCTGTTACTCATCATTAATCACCAATGTCTTGATTACTGGTATCCTCAGAGGAGTATACATCATAAACAGTTTCATTTCCTCTTACCCCATCTTTCTCAGTGTCACTTCAGAGCACATCATCTTCACTGCCATTCTGTCATCCATAATGTTTAAAATACAATATTTCTTGAATGGTTTTTTGGTCACTGGTGCTGTGATGTTTATCCAGGCAGCCAAAAACAAATGTACAATAATGTGGGATGTGGCATGCTTAATGTTTCCTGTTACAGTCATTTCACAGTTTGCTTCATAAAGCCATTTTTGATAATGTTCTTGATAATAAGCATTGAAAGGTTTATTTATACTAATGTCGAGGGGTTGATACACAGAAGTCATTCCTCCATTATTAATAATGAGGACACTGGCTAGGCTGTGGATCTTCCTTTTTACGTTGTCAATGACATGACCATAAAATGCAGCAAGAGAAAACATTGATGGTAGTCTGGATAGCCTACCAGGAGAGAGTTCTCATACATTTTAGAGCCAGCCAACCATTCAATTTTCAGTCAATCACATCTTCTATTGATTTTGAACAGTGAAATCATCGGGGTACAGCTTTTCATTTTTAGGGGTCTTGGAGCTTTCCTTCCACTGGAAGATTAAGAGTGGGAAAAGTTTGCACCCAGTTCCTGTCATTGTCAGTATTACAGTTTAGCACTGTTTCTCAAACCCTAACATTTTGATAGTAACTTCTTTTGTTTCTTTCTTGTTAGTCGCATAATTACGTGGCATATCAAAACAAACTGCCACCTCGTCAGCATTGCTTATTTGTCTCAATGAAAACTTCCTCTCATCCAAATTGTGATGATATACTTCTGAATTTCTTGAAGCTTTTTGTCAAACTCCTGTGGAAGCTTTCAGCATACAGTTCTGTTGCATTGCAGAAATAAGCCTGCCCCTTTCATAGTGCTGTCAAGTCATTTACAGCTAGCCTTAAACGCTTGCTTTGGTATGTTAAGAACTGCAGACACATCTTTTGATTTGAACCTTATGGTATCACTAGTCACAGTTGCACCTCTTCCATTTTGTACCTTATGATGTCATTAGTCACAGGTTGCTCATTCTTTGTCCTTTCATGGACAGATTCCAAAATCTTCCTTTGCAGGGGCCAGAGAATTTCTTTCTGGTAGTGCTAGTCGCAAATAAATGAACACTAGTCTCAGCTACAATGCAGGGTAATTGACCAACAGTTATGTAACAAAGTTGAAAATTACAACAATGCATTGTGATTTAAGGAACAACATGTAAATTTCAATGATGTTACTGCTGAATGACAGACTGAGGTTTGTGCTTAAATTTAATGTGCTGTTGAATCTTATGCACATCACAATTTTGGATACTGCATATGATAAAATTAAGTGTAAGATTCATGTAAATTCAGCACTTATGGTGATTTACTGAAGCACTAAGCACAATGGCCTAGCTACCATCGCACTTATCGACAAACATGATATGCTAATTCTAAGTGAACACTGCTCTACAACTGTGTTCATTAATTTGTTTAATAGATTAAGAGTTGTGTGTGAAATAACCGTGATACCTGAAACATATCTCTCTTTTCTTCACATATCATTTAGTCTTCATAGTGCATTTCATGACTGTTTTAATTGATGTAGTCAAAGAAAAGTCACAATCCATAGAATGCAAATACAGTTAAATATGCAATCTCCCATCAGTATGTCTTGGGCTCTTCTCAAATACATTATCATTTAATACTTACTTCCTGTTGTGTGATAACTGTAAGTCTTTTGATGTTACTGTAACTTCGCAGATTGTGTATCAGGACTACCTGTAGCTGGAAATGATGACTATGTTGTACAAGTTTATATGCAAACTAGCTCTGCAGATGATGAAGAAATTGATGAAATGTATGATGAGATAACAGAAATTATTCAGGTAGTGAAGGGAGATGAAAATTTAATAGTCATGGGTGACTGGAATTGGAGAGTAGGAAAAGGGAGAGAAGGAAACATAGTGGGTGAATATGGATTGGGGGAGAGAAATGAAAGAGCAATCTGTCCGGTAGAATTATGCACAGAGCATAATTTAATCATAGCTAACTTGGTTCAAGAATCATAAAAGAAGGTTGTATACAATGAAGAATCCTGGAGATACTAGATCAGATAGATTACATAATGGTAAGACAGAGATTTAGGAACCAGGTTTTAAATTGTAAGACATTTCCAAGGGCAGATATGGACTCTGACCACAATCTATTGGTTATGAACTGTAGATTAAAACTGAAGAAACTGCAAAAAGGTGGGAATTTAAGGAGATGGGACCTGGATAAACTGAAAGAACCAGAGGTTGTACAGAGTTTCACGGAGAGCTTAAGGGAACAATTGACAGGAATGGGGGAAAGAAATACAGTAGAAGAAGAATGGGTAGCTCTGAGGGATGAAGTAGTGAAGGCAGCAGAGGATCAAGTAGGTAAAAAGATGAGGGCTAGTAGAAATCCTTCGGTAACAGAAGAAATATTGAATGTAATAGACGAAAGGAGAAAATATAAAAATGCACTAAATGACGCAGGCAAAAGGGAAAACAAACGTCTCAAAAATGATATCAACAGGAAGTGCAAAATGGCTAAGCAGGGTTGGCTAGAGGACAAATGTTAGGATGTAGAGGCTTGTCTCACTAGGGGTAAGATAGATACTGCCTACAGGAAAGTTAAAGAGATCTTTGGAGAAAAGAGAGTCATACATCGAGAGCTTAGATGGAAACCCAGTTCTAAGCAAAGAAGGAAAAGCAGAAAGTTGTAAGGAGTATATACAGGGTGTATATAAGGGCGATGTACTTGAGGACAATATTATGGAAATGGAAGAGGATGTAGATGAAGATGAAATGGGAGATATGGTACTGTGTGAAGAGTTTGACAGAGCACTGAAAGACCTGTAGACAACATTCCATTGGAACTACTGACGACCTTGGGAGAGCCAGTCTTAACAAAACTCCACCATCTGGAGAGCAAGATGTATGAGACAGGTGAAATACCTCCAGACTTTAAGAAGAATATAATAATTCCAATCCCAAAGAAAGCAGGTGTTGACAGGTGTGAAAATTACCGAACTATCAGTTTAATAAGTCACAGCTGCAAAACATTAACGTGACTTCTTTACAGACGAATGGAAAAATCGGTTGAAGCCGACCTCGGTGAAGATCAGTTTGGATTCCACAGAAATATTGCAACACATGAGGCAATACTGACCCTACGACTTATCTTAGAAAATAGATTAAGGAAAGGCAAACCTACATTTCTAGCATTTGTAGACTTGGAGAAAGCTTTTGACAATGTTGACTGGAATACTCTCTTTCAAATTGTAAAGGTGGGAGGGATAAAATACAGGGAGTGAACGGCTATTTACAATTTGTACAGAAACAAGATGGAAGTTATAAGAGTCGAGGAGCATGAAAGGGAAGCAGCACTTGGGAAGGGAGTGAGACAGGGTTGTAGCCTGTCCCCGATGTTATTCAATCTGTATATTGAGCAAGCAGTGAAGGAAACAAAAGAAAAATTCGGCATAGGTATTAAAAGTCCATGGAGAAGAAATAAAAACGTTGAGATTCGCCAGTGACATTGGAATTCTGTCAGAGACAGCAAAGGACTTGGACGAGCATTTGAACGGAATGGACAGTGTCTTGAAAGGAGGATACAAGATGAAAATCAACAAAAGCAAAACGAGGATAATGGAATGTAGTCGAATGAAGTCGGATGTTGCTGAGGGAATTAGATTAGGAAATGAGAAACTTAAAGTAGTAAAGGAGTTTTGCTATTTGTGGATCAAAATAACTGATGATGGTCAAAGTAGAGAGGATATAAAATGTAGACTGGCAATGGCAAGGAAAGAGTTTATGAAGAAGAGAAATTTGTTAACATTGAGTAATGATTTAAGTGTCAGGAAATCGTTTCTGAAAGCATGTATGGAAGTGAAACATGGACAATAAATAGTTTGGACAAGAAGGGAAGAGAAGCTTTCGAAATGTGGTGCTACAGAAGAAAGCTGAAGATTAGATGGGTAGATAACATAACTAATGAGGAGGTATTGAACAAAATTGGGGAGGAGAGGAGTTTGTGGCACAACTTGACAAGAAGGAGCGACCGGTTGGTAGGACATGTTCTGAGGCATCAGGGGATCACAAATTTAGCATTGGAGGGCAGCATGGAGGTTAAAAATCGTAGAGGGAGACCAAGAGATGAATACACTAAGCAGATTCAGAAGGATGTAGGTGGCAGGAGATGAAGTAGCTTGAACAGGATAGAGCAGCATGTAGAGCTGCATCAAACCAGTCTCAGGACTGAAGACAACAACAACAACAACAACAACAACAACAACATGTTGATTATAGTGGCACATATGATGAGAGGGTGGTAAAGTGACATCAAAATTGCCACCACATATAACATGTCCTCAAAAATAATGTATCATTAACAAAGTCTGAAGATTCCTGTTTTAGAAACAATAATGGGAGATTTTGTCCCACAATTTGGTTATCAGGAACTGTTTGCCATCATCTTTGCTCATCATAATAGATAAACACTCGTGAGAATTTCTTCAGCAACCAATATTCAATCCAGATGCTCCTGAATTGAGTGTTCATTCACTAATGTGTGTCAGTAACAACATCTGTGTAGTTACGAATGAAAGAAGTGAACTGCAGAATAATTTACACTTTATTTGCAAAACCATAACAATATTATAATATCATTAACATGATTTGTGCTATGTTTGTGCACCAATAGTGCTAGATATAATAATGTGTTAATTATAAACAGTGAAATGAAAAGTAAGGAAGCTTATCAGCAATAGTCCTTATGCACTACTTATTGTTTGTTTACAAACCATAAACAATTTCCCAAAGTATTTTAATATCATATTATATGCTATTAAATTCATTCATATTATTTACTGCATTACTGGCCTTGGGTAATTCATTTTATACATTTTCAACAAGATTTTGAATAGATCTTGGATATTCATCTGAGTGACATCACCTAAGAGCCACAATATTGTGGCAAGCTGTCTTCTTGCCATCTTCAGGCATTCCTGACGACTGCGTGATGTTGGCTGAGTGTCACCTTTATGTCGCCACTCCTCACGCTCTTGCCAGCACCATGGGATGCGGACCTAATGAGGTGGTGGGGGAAATGGGGTATTCGGCATCAGTCCAGATCCTTCTTTAGCACCACAGCTGGAGATAGATGGGAAAACATATCTGGTAAAGTTTTTAGAGTAAATATGTGACTTTTGCTGCATTACATCAGGCAGTAGCATACAAGAGATGCTAAACATACTACCTGAAAAGCTGTTATAGTATGTTCAAAAGGTAACACTGTCAGTTGTTCTATGGTGTCAGAATTAATACACCAAGTGTTTCTGAACTTTCATGCTCATTTTCTTTTGCATTTTAAAACAGAATACTGGAGAATCAAAAGTATCACACAATCAAACAATGTGATTGTGCTGAAAAGCAATGCTTTCAAATTTTTATGTGAAAACTGTCAAAGCTTTTCAAATAAAACAAACATCTTTAACATTCCTCATCTTTATACTTCATGTCTAAATATTTATTTCTTAGTATAGTCACCCTGGCAACGAACACATTTCTTTCTAAGACAGACCAGTTTCTGTTGATACTTTCATTGTAGAAAGACTGACTTTGTTGAAGAACCATAACCTCACCTCCACTTGCACCATCTCATCAAAGTGATGTCCTTGAAGTTGTTCTTTAAGTTTTAGAAATAGCTGAAAGTCATATGCAGCCAAGTTGGGACTGTATGCAGGATGATCAATGACAGTGAACACAAGGTGTTGGATTGTTTGAATTGTTGCAGTGCTCGTGTGTTCTGCCTTCGTCATGTAGAAGGAGAGGATGCTCCATGTGTGGACAAACTCTTTAAATTTGATACTTGATTACAGGATGATCTCTCTGTGCACCAATATAGTTATACACTGCACATGCTATAATTCAGAGCCCTCTGGCAGCATAGGGCTGCTCATATACACATACAAAAAATAAAGATTTAGAGTGTTAATGATGTTTGTTTGATTTACAAACTGTAAGAATTTTCACAAAAACAATTCAGATGTATTAATTTTCAAAATGCTCTCATACAGTATTTGTGAAACATTCAGGAAGAAATGATGTGAGTTTTTGTTAAGTGTAGTAACCACACCAACAAAGCAGTTTGGGATCTATATTTAATTCATTATTCAATTGAGGGCTTTCAAAAGAGGATTAACTTACAGCAAGTTTATATCACATAACAATTTTTTGATGATATGGTGTAGTCCAATGTATTTTCTGGTAAAGTCTAAGAGGTAGGAAATATCTCACTATCTTTTTTTTTTTTACTAATGACAAATTTAAAGAATCATAATTCATTAGATGCTTTATCTTTGTTGACATAATATTGAATGTTACGATATCTAGTGAGATTAGCACACTCAGAATGCTAAACAATTTGGGTGAAAATAGGTGGAAAAGGTGGATTAAACATGGTCATATGATTAAACGTGGTCACCGTCCACCATGCCTCAATTGCAGTACCAGCAGAACAGCACAGGAGACACTTGGAAAATGTTTTGCATAATTTTCCTGGTCATGTTATAGTTTCAGGTGGAGATTCTAATTTACCAGATATAGACTGGGAGACTGAAGTGATAATGAGTAGAAGGGAGAAAGAATCATTGAAAATTGTTCTAAGTGACTTATCCAAAAATTAATTTGAGCAGGAAATCAGAGAAGTGCCTCATGAATGTAACATCATAGACTTGCTAAAGATGAACAGTTCAGAATTTTTTGACTCACTTATCGTAGAACACGGAATGAAAGGTCATAAGGCCATTATAACATTACTGAACATGGATGTAAATAGGAATACAAAGAAAGGCAGACAGATCTTATTGTTTAGGAAGAGTGACAAGAGACAGATTTCAGATTACATGGCAGGTAAATTCAAGAGCATTATGCAAGTCACTTTAGGCAAGTGTACTGAGCAGAATTGTGAGGGATGGAAAAGACCCACCATGGTCTGACAACCTTATTAAGAAGTTGCTACTAAACCAAAGAGAGCTTTGCTACGAATTGAAATGCAGCCAAATCTTCACAGACGAACAAAACATTAACAATGCCAAATTTAGCATAAGGGGGACTATGCATGAAGCATTCAACGAATATGAACGTAAAACTCTATCTACCAAGCAGACAGAAAATCCTAAGAATTTCTGGTCTTATGTTAAGTCAATAAATGGATCAAAGTCATCTGTGAAAACACCCTGTGACTGTGAGGACAATGAAAGAGAAAACAACACAGAAAAGGTTGAAATACTATGTCTTTTTCCAAAACTGTTTCTCAGAGGAAGATCATAGTCTAGTACTACTTCAGATCATTGTGAAAATGACAAACTGACAGATATTAAAATAAGCGACTGAAATCTTTCAGCATAGATATGGCCACTGGACTTGAAGGGATACCAGTTTGATTCTAGACAGGGTATGGTATGTGAAGCTACCTTCGTCTATGCTAGCAATAGAGTACTGTTGGTCTCTAAAGGAGCAAAGCAACCCTAATGGTTCTTCGTATCTACAAAAAGGGTTGTCAAAAAGATGCAAAAGACTATAGGCCCATATCTCTGACTTTGGTCTGTTGTAGAATTTTAGAACATTTTTAATGCTCATGTATTATGATATTCCTGGAGACTGAAATTTCTCCTCTGTGGGAACCAACATACATTCTGAAAGCAATGATTGTGTGAAACCCAGTTCACTCTGATTGCCCATGACACCCAAAAGGTGTAGATACAGACATCCTGGTAGAATCTGTGCTCCTGACCTTCCAGAAGGCATTTGATGCAATTCCACATGGGCACCTAATGAACACAAAATGAGTGTATGGAATATAAGACAAACTGTGTGATTGGACTGAACTGTTTCTAGCAAAGGGAACCCAACATGTTATTCTGAGTAGAGATCAATCTTAAGACATAAATATAACTTTTGATGTAGAATCAATACTTTTCATAGTAGATAGTATAAAAGACCTATTGTATAATATCAGAAGATCATTTTTTTTTGCCTATAATGCCATTGTATACAGTGAAGTTGCACTGCTAGAAAACTGTAGCAAAATGCATGAAAACTCGCTAAGGATCAATGGTTGGTGCAGGTAATGGCAGTTAATCCATGTAATGTGTTGTGACAACATGGACAGAGAGATATTTTATTGTATGATTACAAAATTGCACATTAAAATATTTAGGGGTATGTGTACTGTGTGATTTGAAGCGGAACAACCACAGAAAATTAATTGTGAGTAAGGCAGTAACCAGACTGAGATTCATTGGAAGACTCCTCATGAAATGTAGTCCACTGACAAAGATTGCAGCTTACTTAACACTCATTTGGGTAATACAGTGATACAGTAATACAATAACAGTATGAGATCTGTATATGTCACAAAAGGACTTTCAAGGTAAAATTAGAGATATTTGAGCCCACAGTAAGGCATACCTGCAATCATTCTTCAAACAAACCATATAGAACAGGAACAGCAGAGGAGGGAAATGACACTGGTACACAAAGTAACCCTGTGGAATGTAGATGTTGATGTAGAAATCAGCTGCTTCCTACTTCTCCTTCAGGAAATGTAAGTTGTGCTCCTTCCTGAAAGTGAATACACAGAAATATTTATAGATTAATAAAGCAGTGCCAAAATACTGCTAATTCCCAATGTTTAAAATTAGGGTCTAAACAATACTTACCCTAAAACAAATGTATTATTAATGTTTGTATTGTTACAGAGTAAAAATAACATTTGACTGTAACCACCTTTCAGGTGTTTATTAATATAAATTTTATTTATGTACTTCCACCATTAAAGAATTCTGCAAAATTTAGCAAGTGCTGTGTGTAAACCTTACAAGGTTTGCTTGGTGGCAGGACAGTGTTAAGCCACACTAGGGGTATTATCAACATCTGATGAATTTCCTGGTGCATAAACAGGATCTGCATCACTGCCATAAAAAAACTGATTGCTGCCGGTATCATTATTGCCACCGTACATCTCTTTGCTCTTCCACCATCTTCCACCTGCCCTCTCATTTGAAGTAAAGATGTACTTGCAAACCACATAGAAGAAAAAAAGAATTCAGTGATCTGGAATAAAATGTAAAGTGAAGAATATCTAAAATTTTTAACCAACGTACTTCCCTCCATTACCAAACTGACCTGAGGATTCCTTGATGTCTCAAGCTGTGTCCAATAAATGGGTCCCATCTTTCTAGTAAAGTTGTGCCATTACTTTCTTTTCTCATGAACTTGGTTCAGTACTACCTCATTAGTTATTCAATCTACCCACACAATTTTCAGCACATTTCTGTACAATTACAGAAACTATTACCTTACATGTATAAACTGTCATTTTATGTAAACACTACCAAGACTGTGTATGCATTTGGTTGTGGTGAAGGACTGATCTGTAGCATTGCTCAAGGTATAGGTTAGGCTGGAAGGTGACAATTTGGTAGAGTAAATTAAATTGGTCCATACCTCCACAGAAATTATACACAGTAGGGGTCAATGGAAGTGGTGGGTCTCTGGTTGCATGGAATCATTACCCAGTAGATGAAGTGCCATTAATCAGCTTAAGTCTACTCACAAGATGAACTTATAAGCTACATCTAGCAAGTGATCATATTAACAGGTTATCCTAGTAAGACTAAGAATTCTTTAATCTTTGACTACAGTGACAAGTAAGAAAATCTGCATATGAAAAACTGGCACAGCTGCTGCGAATGGATGAAGCACACAGGTTATCAGAAGGTGACGGCAAACTGAGGTGGGCACCCCTTTGGAATGAAGTGGTAGTAGACATGCTCAGCACTGAGAACTGGAACTTGAGTTTCTTTGGAGGTGTAAAGATCTAACAAATTTATATGTAGTGTAGCATGTTCTATATGTTTATGCTGTATTTAATGCACTTCTTGTTGTAAAAACTAAAATGGCCCTCCAAATACTGACAAGGGTGCTGTCCTTAAGGAACCACACATTCACCTGACCTCTCAACAGATACCCTTCCATTATGTACAGCTATCTGTATCACTGAGGCACACAAACACAAATCACTTTACCAAAGTAAAGAGCGCTATGATACTATTAATCATGGAATACTTGTGCAACAGTGTGTCCTTAGTGTGTTGATGATAACTGAAAAGAAAATCAATTGGTCACAGCTGTGGTGACACTGACCATATTAAAAAAATTATGTATATCTGTGCACTGTACACCAGACAGTAACAGTGAAGTATTCGAACAATCTATAACCAAGATATATCATCTTGGAGATATAAATGTTGATGTAAGGATCAAGTTACCCAGGTAATTTAATTTTCTTAATGTGATGAGATTGTGTGACTTGTATTACTTTAATGATTATTTAAGCCATTTGAGCTACCTAGTAATGGCAACAGCTATGCAGTGTTCTGTGTGGGCATGACCACTAACAAGTTGTCTGTCTGCTCGAATGGTCACTGCCAACACATAGCCAAGGAACAACTGGATGAAAGATTTGTTGAGCATGCTGCCCAACATGATGTTCTGGACTTCATCAACTGCTTAACTACCTGGGCTTTCTGAATTCTTTCGACCCACACCAGTTTTTCTGGATCACCTGGAGAGAACTCTGCTTGCAACATTTCCTTCAGTCTCATAAATTCCATTGGCCTCAACCTGCACTACTCCATGTCTTTCACTTACCTTTGTCACCTTCTCTGCTTCCACTCCAGCCCAACAAATCCTTCTATCCCACTGGCGCACCTGCACTGTCTGTTCCCCTCTTCTACTGTCTCTACCATCAGGCAATCTACCCCTCCCCGAATAAATAACCACCTAATGCTGAAAATTGTGGCTCACCATCTTATCTCCACAACATTCCTGCATCCTCCCACAGGCAGCACTAGTAATTTCCCCCAACCTGATACTGTGATTCCCACTCCCCACACGATGTGTGCCTGTTGCAAGTGTGTGTGTGTGTGTGTGTGTGTGTGTGTGTGTGTGTGTGTGTGTGTGTGTGTGTGTGTAAGGAACTGATTAATTTGAATGATTAGTTGCACCTATTTAGTCTGTGTAAAATTACACGGACTCATTAGGAGGAATATGTCATTCAGATTAGTCAATTCCTTACACACACACACACACACACATTCATACATGTAATCACACAAGACATAGACACACGTCGTGTGGGTAGTGGGAATGACAGCAGTGTAGAGTTATGGAGCTTACTATTGCTGCCTGTGGAAGGATGCAGGAATATTGTGGATTTAGGTTAGTGAGCCATAATTTGCAGCATTAGGTTGTTTATTTTTTGTGTGTGTGTGTGGGGGGGGGGGGGGGAGGGTACGATTGAGAGAGTTTAGAGAAAGTAGACAAGGGGAACAGGCAGTCCAGAACATCATGTTGGGCAGCACACTCAGCAACTCTTTCATCGAGCTGTCTGTTGGCCATGTTTTCTCAATTGGAACATTCTTTGATAGAATTGGTATGACATTTGAACACCAGGAGACTGTTACCTGCTATTTCCTCTTTGTAGTTTCTAAATTTACTGATCAGCTTTAAACATTAATCTTCACATTTCACATCAGGGATTTCTGAATGTTTATACAAACAGTTTTTGTCAGCTCTACATGAGTACTTTAGGTGCACATAATTTGATATTCTACCACAAAAGGTGTTCAACTGTAGGCGTTTTGTTAACATATGTAGCACGTTAAAGTTTCTGGATTCTGCTGCCTCACAACTGCAATACTGCAGTTCCTCTATTATGAACTATGGTATGCAGAATTGGGAAGTTCATAATACATGATGCTTATTCATTTCTTGTGTGTTGTAACTTTATTTAAAACAAATTTCAGTTACATGCTCTTCAGATATCTTGGTGGGATGTTGCACCATGTGCATCCATTCATAAATTTTTGTTTGCCTGTTAGTAACAGTACTGTGGTCATGTATCTTATTGTACATATTTGATTGATTTGAATGGTATATCAAAAATAAAAAGTAAATCTAAAAATAAATATACTGTTTTTTACTTTTGTGGAAATAATGCACTAATGTGAGGTCCTTCCTACATAAGATTACATTTAATTAATCCAAAGTTTTTGTAGTTCTTTGTTGGAGGTACATATTTCAAACTATCTGCACTGTACAAAACCTCCATCATATAGATATGGCATGTAGTGATTTCCCTCTTTCACAACACTAGTGTTCTGTTAATGTGTGTACTAACCCAAAAAATACTATTATTAGTAAATTACTAGACATAATTTATTGATTTGGATGGAAAACAGAAAACAAAAAGTGATGTACCATAACAATCCACCACTCTACCAACTGAGCTACTGAAGGGTAGAGAATATAAATATCTTGTCAAAAGAATTTGATTGTATTTGATCCAAGAGAACGGCACTCCACACACAAAATAAAATTTAAAAAAAAAAAACTGGTGACAAACACCAAACAAAATCAAGACTGTTTGTTTCTCAAAGATTATTTTAAACCAGAGTCTTACATAAATGAAGTGAACGGTTTCCTGTACTTGAAACTGAATAAATTCAGTTATTGCTTTTTAACTCAGTGCTTCAGCGAACTCATACCACTTGTATGTAGTTGTGCATATTACCATTGTGTGAAGGTATTTAGCTCCCATTCATGGTTTTAGGCTGCTCACTTTGCCTTAATGATAGACTTCTAAAAGCCTTAACATCTATTCCTACAGGCACATATGGTATATAGTGAGGAGAAATCTTTACACAACTAACTTATACCTCATGTGAATTGTTCACATCATGCAATAAAAACAAACACTTAAATGTCAATGAACATATTGCAGACTAAGGCATTCAGTATTGCAGTTTTCGGTATCCTATTTTCCAACTCAACTGCATGTTGTTACAAAACTCTTTATTTACCTCTATCACCCTTAGTTCTGTGGGTTGTCACATTTACTATTTAGCACCCCATTAGGTAGCTTTACTTTATTATTAACAACTCTACAGTTGTCTGTTAAGTTAAAAATTAAAGACACTATGAAAAGTTATTGACTTAGTTATACTGCTGATATTCCTTGATAACACTATACTTTTGAAGCCCCGTTCTCTGAAATTGATTACAATTGTAATCTAGTACTACAGTGGTAGAAATAACACTGTTGTTTTAAACTAGAGATTATTCACATTTATTAATTTTGAAACATATAATAATGGTCATTAGCTTCTTCTATTAATTATTCTTATAGTTTGGATAGACCATGTCAGCGACAACAGTGGCCGAACTCTGAACAGTGGCTATTTACTTACACAGCAAAAGTGCCTCTGATATTTGCAAACACAATATGTATACAAAACACCTTCTGAAGGAAAAGAAAACTGATGGTGATATGTACTTCTCAAAGTGAGCCACCAAAAGAAAAGAAAAATGCTTTTCTAAGGAGTAGAGATAGAAAATGGAGTTATTCCACTTTCAACCTCACCTGTACAGTAGAAGCATATGGCTTCTACTCCCTCTCCTCCTACCCAAGAGTAGTGTGTCCACAGTTCCCAGACACAAAATGGTGCATTTAAAAGAATGTTTAGGAAATTACTGTTAATCACTTTTACATTGTAGATATCTCTAGTACTGTCCTCTCCCATGGACACTGTATCTTCTACAGAAGGTACACGATGTAACAGTTTTTGTACACTTTCTTATGAGTGGTTTGTCAAAGGTTGGTCTAGGCATAGTGTACAGGGGAGGCAAGGACCAAGGAAAACTCACAATGGTGCATCCATATCCCTGTACCAAGAGGGCACACAAATGGGGACTGGGTGTTAAAAGATAGAACAGGAATTTCAAACATTTGTTTAAACTAAAGATTTATTACACTTTTATAAATTTTTACATGCAAGCATAAGAATTTAAAACAAAAAATAAAAAAGATGAAAAATATAAAATTAAAATATTTCATAAGAATCATTATATTGAGTCAGTCAAATTAAAAAACATAAAATCAGAAATCATTCACGACAACCATTTATTTACACGACAATAACTCCTTGTAAATTTTCCAATTTCTTTTATGCTCTTGTAAAATTACCCTTTTCTTTTTAAATCATAAGCTAATCATCTAAACAAAGCCCACGAGTAATCCATAAGTATTATACAACAATTTTTGAAGAGCAAATAAATATTCAATACTCATAATACAATCAAATGCCATAACAGTGGCTCAGAAAACTACAAAATCGAAGGCTCCACCCAAGTAAGGTAGTTTCCTATGATCAAACCTCAGTCAACATTATCTATTGGCACTAGTCCACTGTGAGCCTACTATTGCTGCTAAGTCAGCGCCAACTGACATCAGATTACTTCAAAGGCAAACATTAGCTACTGCAGGTTACAAGATAATGAAAATGACAACATTAACAAAAATTACCTCATTTTGAATTCACCCCTCATACTAACCACATGACGGTGTTGATGATCCGGTAACCCTTCCACTGCTACATGCATGTACACTGCAGTTCATGCTGGGTGTGGCTTGTGGTCAGCCTATAACACTGCCTTGAGCTGGGAGACTTGTTCCAGCCACTACCCATGGACTAGTCCTGTTGCATGACCCACTCCCTTGTGTTGAATATATCTGGAGTGCTCTGCATGGCAGCTTCATCTGCCACTCTGGGTTTCACCACTTTTGATACATGATAGATACGGTTCCTCCAGCAACTACAGTTCTTTTTTTAAAGGTCTTGTAGAAATGAAATACTGCACAGAGAAAAATATAGGTATGTCAACACTGTTTCACGAATAAAAACTGCAACTTTATTTAGTTTTTAGAAGGATTTTAGTAGCATATGACGAAAGTAATGTGTCCCTTGAGATTCACCTCAGTAACTTGGTGATCTTTCATAGTTACTCTTCCAAAATACATGTTGTCCTCTATATATTCGTTACTGTATTAACTCAAGGAAAGTATGAATCTTTCTCTGATATTTTGTTAATACACTAGCAGTAACTGGCAACTGCAGTAATAACCAGTGGCAGCTCGTGGGTACTCATTCTGGGTGTTCACAAATTTTTGGATTCAGAAAGATTTGAGAGTGGGAAATTAATAGCATGTTCATGCTTGTCAACAAGTTTATACAACTACAGTCATTGCCAATAATAACAACAGTAATAATAATAATAATAATTATTATAATAATAATAATAATAATAAAATGCTTAGTTTATCTGACAAAAGAAAGAATCATTTTTGTGAAATTTTGTTGTCTTTACATAATTAAGTGCAGTTTAGGGCAATAAGGAAATAACGTGCAAGCTTTCGCAACTCTCCATTTTGTGTTTTTTTGTAAGTGGGAGTTTTTATGCGCTTCCATTTTTTCAGATAAATATACAAATCTTTAAATGATGTATCAGTTCACGAAATTACCTCCGGGATGAAAATTAGTTATTTTTACGCAGCACCCACACAATAAGTTGTGATAACTGTATACAGCCTTGTTAAATGTTCACTTTTATTCACGCTCATTTGATTTCGTCACTCTCTCAATCAAAGGCTCTGTTCTCAGAGGACCTAGTTGCTTTGTGGCTAACTTTTGATGGTAATTTACTTTTCTGATCCCAGAATGAGATTTTTCACTCTGCAGTGAAATGTGCACTGA
The DNA here is from genome assembly GCF_023897955.1 of Schistocerca gregaria. Lineage (NCBI taxonomy): Eukaryota > Metazoa > Arthropoda > Insecta > Orthoptera > Acrididae > Schistocerca > Schistocerca gregaria. The sequence goes on along the minus strand of NC_064931.1, from coordinate 405,711,698 downwards.
CATGAAACTTCCTGGCAGATTAAAGCTGTGTGCTGGAGCGAGACTCGAACTCGGGACCATTGTCTTTCACGGGAAAGCTCTCTACCGACTGAGCGACCTAAGCACGACTCATGGCTCGCCTTCACACCCTTACTTTTCCGTTAGTATTTAAAATAGGTTCAACACAGTTCATGTTTACACTGCACATGAAAGCTGATTCCTACACAGTAAACAACCAACTCTAAACACAAAGCGCTATTTGTGGAAACCTTTAAACTCAAGTACTAATGTCTACCTACATGGTCACTTGACTAGAATACAAATGAGGCGATGAGATCCATAAGGACCTAAAGCACCCTGCTGTGAATATCAGTGAATATCATAGAAACCACTGGTACAGCTTTTCGTGAGTCTTCATACCTACAGTGTGGGCCTACAACAGAGATAAACATGACTCATCATAAGATCAACAGATTTCAGAAATATGAATAAATGCTACAACCTTACAATTGATGGTGATGTGCATGAAGCCCTCATGATTCTCACAGGGAAAAATAGCCATCACACCCCCTTCAGATTTAGTGTAAACGGACCCAGTGGACAGTCAGTAAAAAACTGAACACAGATCAGGCACGAAAACAGCAAGAAGGTGTACTGAACTGTAAAAAGAAGCAAAATAAAAACAGTGAATGTTCCAACCTCAGGAAGTAGAGCATCTGCTACAGGCTAAGAGAGTAATGGGACAAAGTTCGTTTCAGTCCATTTTGTTAGTGCAGGTTGCATACATAATGGACAGGTGTGCACTCAGGGGCAAACCTATTGTTCGCCTTTAGCTGACAGATACTTAAACTATTGTTTTCCTATGATTGACAGGTACTTGACCTATTGCTCTCCTTTGGTTGACAGGTACTTACCCCATTATTCTCCTTTGATTGACAGGTCCTTAACTTATTGCTCTGCTAAAAGGTTCATTCCTTTTGATTAACAGGCCCTTAACCTACTGTTCCCCCAGTTATTTTAATGTCCGGCCCTTTCACAGCACTTAAAGTATTGTTCTGTTAAGTGGTTTTCCATGTCACCCCAATTTCCTTAAACTATTGTACCATGTTTGATACCAAATAAAGTAATTAGTTATGTCCTCCTACAATTTTCTGGTACACTTTTCGAATTTCACATGCTTGTGAAATTCGAAAGTGATCCCTCACTGGTAGGAGCAGCGGTCTGGCAGGTAAATTCAGTGATGAACAGGCTGCCCCATTAGGATCACTAGGAACAATGAATCCTCTGCTATTCTTGGAAACATTGGAACATCTCTCTCTGTGCAGAGCCCACACTACAGCTACAAATGATCGTGCCAACAATGGTAACTACGTGAACACATATTTAAACAGGAGTTTCGCAGGTGTCAAGTATGAAAGAGACGCTGCTGCCTCATCCTTGCGGGACCCAAACCAACACCATTGCATTGCTTGGCAGCTGACGACTGCATCCACACTTCGCAGGCACTGCTGGTGCACCCAGACTCCGGCATCAGTGTTGGGTGGTGAGATGTGTTTTTTCCTTGCGATCTTTTGTTTAAACTATATTCCATCGATTTCACCAACCCATAGGATGCTGCAAATTAAGAAAAACTATCCTATAGATGTGAAGAATATCGATTTAATTAATTTGCATAATTTTTTTATAGCAACGTTGTGCTAGCTGTACAACAGTTAAGGGAGGGTGTGCTTGAGTGGGTGACATGGAGCAGAACAGCAGGTTAAGTGCAGAACAATACATTAATTTGCATAATTTTTATCTTAAATGCAGTGCAATAGTTTAAGGGGCTGGCTGACAATGAACAATGCCCCAGAAATGGCGTTCACAAGCATGTGAAATTCGAAAAGTGTACCATAAAATGGTAGGAGGACATAACTAATTGCTTTATTTGGTAACAAACATGGTACAATAGTTTAAGGAAATGGGGGTGACATGGAAAACCATTTAACAGAACAATACCTTAAGTACTGTGAAAGGGCCGAACATTAAAATAATGAATGAAAAAGCACCTGCTTGCTCTTGTTCTACAGTACTAGGTGAAGACATCGGAGTACAGTGCTGAATTTTAGGTTACCGGTATACAATATGTTTGCCATGTGTAGTTACTTCTTACAAGACCTACATGTTTCCAAACAGCAGAGAATCATGAGCAAGTGAAATCCGACCCCAAAAACTGAATTTTTTTATAAATAAAAAATATACCCTTGAATTTCTTGTTATGAGCTCCTTCCTCTCCACCAATTTCCATATATTTCATACACTGCCTTTAATCCATTAAAATTGTTTAAATAAACAATATATGACACATTTTCTAAATTGATTAAACAATCTTCGCTGCAGAACAATCGAATTCCCTCAAAATAACCAATCATTTCAGTTTTTTCGCGCCAGTTTCCGGGAGAGAGTGTGGGAGTCGGGTTTACCAAAGGGGTAAAGATTAAATAATTGATCAGTTTAATTAAGTAGTCAATAAAAGTGATAAGAGTGAGAGGAGCTCTCCAATAACTCAGACCTGAATGTGTACATGTGGCAGCGAGAGGGAGGGGGTGGGTTTGAGTTAAATGGGGGAACAATAGGTTAAGTGCCAGTCAATAAAAAGGTAGGATCATTTTAGCAGAATAATATTTAAGGACCTGCCAGTCAAAGGAGAACAATAAGTTAAGTACTTGTCAATGAAAGGAGAGAAATAGTTTAAGTACCTGTCAATCAAAGGAAAACAATACGTTAAGTACCTGCCAATCAAAGGAAAACAATAGGTTAAGTACCTGTCAATTTAAGTTGAACAATAGGTTTGCCTCTGAGTGCATACATGCTTTTGATGTAGGCAATTTGCACTAACAAAATTGACTGAAATGAACTTTGTCCCACTATTAAGTGGCGATGGAGTCGGACTACATAGCAGATGAGTTTGTGTTGAAAGCTACATTGTTCATTTACTTCTTCACAAAATTATGAACTGTCTTTTCGGTAATTGATGTATGTGTTCGTTGTATTCAGGTTTGTGCCTGTGTCGTGGTATAACGTCCATGAAACGTGGCAGTAGCGTCGTACATTTAAGTACCAGATCTTTCAGATTGCAGCATCTGTGTTAATATTAACAGCATTCAAAGAAAAATAACAAATAATGCGCAAGGTGTCGAAAGTTAGGTTGTTCACATGCTCTTGTGCTCTTACATATTAGCAGCCACTGGTAAAAACGTTTTCACTCCACGTTAGTAGACTCCATCTCATGAGATGTCTTCGGTAATTTCGTGTACGATTTGTTTCATATATGGTAGCAAAATGAACTTTCTTTCACAAGGGGACAAATTGCGTGCTTATAGCACATATAGCACATACTCTGTGGTAACAGTGCAAATGTTTCTTAAACCGGCAATTCCACGAGTCTAATGTTGGTACACGATCCCATGTTAGATATTTTAACAAAAACAATTTTTACGTTTCTTTAGCTGTAAGTTCGATACAAAGATACATTTCTGAAGCAAATTATTACTTTATTATTACCAAAACATAAATACGTATAGATATTAAACTAAGAGTATACAGGGTGTTACAAAAAGGCACGGCCAAACTTTCAGGAAACATTCCTCACACACAAATAAAGAAAAGATGTTATGTGGACATGCGTCCGGAAACGGTTACTTTCCATGTTAGAGCTCATTTTATTACTTCTCTTCAAATCACATTACTCATGGAATGGAAACACACAGCAACAGAACGTACAAGCGTGTCTTCAAACACTTTAACACAGGAATTGTTCAAAATGTCCTCCGTTAGCGAGGATAAGTGCATCCACCCTCCGTCTCATGGAATCCCTGATGCGCTGATGCAGCCCTGGAGAATGGCGTATTGTATCATAGCCGTCCACAATACGAGCACGAAGAGTCTCTACATTTGGTACCGGGGTTGGGTAGACAAGAACTTTCAAATGCCCCCATAAATGAAAGCCAAGAGGGTTGAGGTCAGGAGAGCGTGGAGGCCATGGAATTGGTCCGGCTCTACCAATCCATCGGTCACCGAATCTGTTGTTGAGAAGCGTACGAACACTTAGACTGAAATGTGCAGGAGCTCCATCGTGCATGAACAACATGTGGTGTCGTACTTGTAAAGGCACATGTTCTAGCAGCACAGGTAGAGTATCCCGTATGAAATCATTAAAACTGGCGGTGAATCGAGGAAGTACAGTACATACTGGCGAAACTAAAATGAGCTCCAACATGGGAATTAAGCGTTTCCGGACACATGTCCACATAACATTTTATCTTTATTTGTGTGTGGAGAATGTTTCCTGAAAGTTTGGCCGTACCTTTTTAACACTTCACATAAAAATTCCTCAGTATCCAATGGTCACACACAGTTTACGGATACAGTCACGTCTAACGTAATTGCACTTCGAAATATACTGTGATCAACTGATGTTAACTTCACTCGTGTTTTACTAACCTCAGTCAGATCCAGTTTATTATGACATACTCACATGGAGAGTAGGGACACTATGTTCCTTACAAATAGGGCGGGAAGAAAGATGGCTGCAATGCTGTGTGTACCTGTTTTTCCTTTTAGAGCAGTAGTGACAGCTTTGTTATTATCTTGATTCACTTGCTTCTTTTGATGTGAATATCTACAACACCTTATATTTTCTCCTGCAGGTGATGGTGTATGCTAGGAATTAACGTATGTTTACTCATAATCCTGCACTTTTGTAACCCAGAATCAAAAATGTTCAAATGTGTGTGAATTCCTAACTGACCAAACTGCTGAGGTCATCGGTCCCTAGACTTACACACTACTTAAACTAACTTAATGGTAAGAACAACGTACACGCCCAATCCCGAGGGAGGTCATGAACCTCCGGAGAGCAGTCTGTGCAGGGCGCCTTAAGGCGCGGAAACAGTGCGCGGCACCTTCGTAACCACCATACTCAGTTCCGTAATGAATCTTCTCTTTGGCATTAAGTCATTTGTATTCACGCTGTGTATTACGTGAGCCTTTATTGCTCTATTTCTCAGCCAGGTGAAAAACAGTTTAACACGCCATCAATTGCTTAGTTATGAAACAGAGTATTCCGATTACAGATAACATCTACATCACCTTTTGTGGGGACTTAGAATGTAATCACTTCAGGTTTATTCGCTTCACCATTCACAGTGACTACAGTCATGTTGTTATGGGTGGCGAATTTTTTTTTATTTGTTATGCGTATTCCATAGATCTGTACATGCGAGTGATTCTCCTGCATGTGGAACGTATCAATACAATTGTACAAATACAATTAATGCTACAGAATAGTAATATAATACAATTATATAGATATTAATAAATATCACTTTTTCTCATTTACAAGCTGTCATTTAACTAGTATAGCAATTCACGATATAAAATTATTGCTATAACATTAACACTATAACATTAACATAATATTGTATCGTCCATCTAATAACTAAGAGCCTAAATACATCTATTATTAAGGGAGGGCATTACTTGTGGAAAAGAATTCATCTAAGGAGTACAGTGGATGGTGAAGCAGGTATTTTTTTAACATACCTTTGAACAGCGTATCGCTTTTTCTTGTACATTTAATATAATTAGGCAATTCATTAAAAGTCCTTATAGCATAATACTTTACTCCCTTCTGGACAAGTGTTAAATTTTTTAGTTCAACATGTAGGTAATCTTTACCTCTAGTATTGTAGTTATGGTATGAACAATTTGTTTCTTACTGAGCATAGTCTTTATTAACTGCATTCATCAGAGAGTATAGGTACTGATGTTGTGATCAGAATACGTAACTGTGTAAAAAGTTTTCTACATGAGGTTCGTAGAGGAACCCCACACATGATTCTGAGTGCTCTCTTCTGAGCAGTTAAGATTTTTTTTTTTTTTTTTTTTTTTTTTTTTGAGGCTGGTGATTACCCCAGAATATTATTCCTTAACGCATTAATGAATGAAAGTACCCAAAATAAGCTGATTTTAAAATGTTAATGTCCCCAAAATAAGTAATGATTCTTAGAACAAAAGTTGCTGATGAAGGCCATTTTAGAGTGAGGGACACATGCTGTTCCCAGTAGAGCCTATTGTCAATGTGAACCCCCAGGAATTTAGTGGATTGCACATGTTCTAGTTCTTGGATGTCATGAGCAATTACTATATTTTCTAGTGTTTTATTTTTTGTGTGGAACTGTATAAAATTACTTTTTTTAATATTAACTGAAAGAGAATTAATTGAAAACCAAGCTGTAACTTCTCTGAGTATATCATTAACATTAGTCTCCAGATCAGCAGTAGACTTACCATCTACAATAATGCTTGTATCATCAGCAAACATTGTGAATTCACAATTTTTGCTAATGGACAGGGAAGATCTGGACAGGTTAAGGAGGGAGAAGGGCAAAGAGAGGTGGGAAGTGGCAATTGGTAACAGAAGGTACAGGTCTAGAACTAAGTCTGACAATTTTGTGGTGAATGTCAAAAATAAGTCTGACCTGTTGCTTCAGTTAGAAATTGATGAGTCTCAAGCAGAGGTAGGTGTAGACAGGACACAACAAACTTTCAATAGGAAATTGAAAGAGAATGTAGGAAAGTCATCGAAAAGGAAGAAAGTTTTGTTGTTAGGCAGTTCTCATGCCACAGGTGTAGGCCAACTTCTGCAGGAGGAATTAGGACCAAAATACCAGGTCACAATTTTTTTCAAACCAAGTGCTAGTCTGGATCTGGTGACAGAGAATTTAGGTTCACTCTGTAAAGTATTTACCAGGGAAGACACCGTGGTTATTGTGGGAGGGCCAGGGAACAGTATCGACAGAGATCCTGGGTGCAGTGTAGAGTGTGACCTGGTAAAGATTGCGTCGGCATCAAGACACACCAGTGTTGAGTTTGTATCTGTCCTGAGACGCCATGACCAGCCTCATTAGAACTCTTCTGTTGGAAGAGTTAATTTGGAGTTGGAACAGCTGCTTGGGTCGGGTGCGGGGGCTCATATTGGTGTGGTTCCTGTTGATTCTCTCAGTAGGTGGGACTATACCAGACACGGCCTACATCTCAACAGGAAAGGGAAGGGTAAACTGGCTGGGGTAATAGCAGGACATTTAAGGGGGGAGGCTGTGCCATGACTGGTAAAATACCCGTGGTTACAGGTGTTGGAGCAGCACCTTTTTTAGGATAGGTAAGACAGAAAGATGTCAAGTCCTGCAAGAGGTCAGGATTGAAACAAATCTTCAGTTTAGGAAAGAAATTAAACAGCACAATTCTAGCACATTGGATCACCAATCATAGCTGTCAATTATAAATTTTTACGAATCACCAGAAATTTTATCTCCACCAAGTTGTATCTCAGTCCCAGGTTATTGCATTGATGAATTAAAGTCACCCAACCAAGTTGACATAATCTGCCTCTCTGAACACCGTGTGACCACTGGTATAGGAACTAGGCCTAAGCACAATGAAAAGCTCAGACAGGGGAGTACTGCAAATGTTAGAATAAGGAAAGGTTCTCACAAAAGAATAATTAAAAATAATGTAAGTTTATTTCATCAAAATATTGGGAATTTAAAGAATAAAATAGATGAGCTTCTGGTTGGTTTAGAAGATTTAGAAGCTGTGGATGAAATAGATATACTATGCCTGTCTGAGCATCACTTTGTTACTGATATGGATAAGGTAAATGTACTTGGATATAAGCTCTCTGCACATGTAATTAGAGAAAATATGGAGAAAGGAGGAGTTGCCATATATGTCAAAAGTTATCATTGTGCAAAAAGTATAGAAACAAAAAAGTTTTGTGTAGAGAAACATATAGAAGCATGTGCCTGTGAGTTTAAACTAAATAAAGGCACATTCATAATTGTAACTGCATATAGGTCCTCATTGGGAAATTTTCATCTATTTCTGAAAAATTTGGACTCCTTGTTGTGCTATCTGTCCGACAGGGGGAAGCAAATTATTATTTGTGGGGACTTCAATGTAGATTCTCTGAAAGAGGGTAACAGGAAAAATGACCTTCAAGTATTACTCCGTTCTTTCAATTTGACACCTGTTATTGATTTTCCTACTTGGGTGCTAAAGGATAGCAGCACACTGATAGATAACTTCTTTATAGACCAAGTTAAGTTTAACCAGATAAATGCTCTGCCTGTTGAGAATGGTCTTTCTGATCATGGTGCACAGCTAGTTACAATATATGACATAGCTCCATTCAGCAGTATTAAACAGTCCTCCAAAGTAGTACATTCAGTCAACGATTTAACAATTGCAAATTTCAGGGAAAGCCTACAGCAGTTAGACTGGGATTAGGTGTACCGTGAACCTGATGCCAATTTAAAATATAATTTATTTCATGACACTTTTGTAAATGCATTTGAAAACTGCTTACCCAAGAAAATAGTTAAATATACTCGTAAGAAACCATGTAACAAACCATGGCTTACTAAGGGTATAAAAATATCTTGAAACTGGAAAAGGGAAATGTATCTGACAGCAAGAAAGAGTAGTGACCCAGAAAGTATCAAACATTATAAAAACTACTGTGCTATATTAAGAAAACTTATTAAAAAATCCATAAGTATGTGTATCATGTTTGAAATCAGCAACTCTGATAATAAAATTAAAACAATTTGGAATATTATTAAAAGAGAAACAGGTCAACCAAGAGCACAGGAAGACAGTATTACCATCAAATTGAATGAACGTTACGAACAAAAAGTCAGAAGTTGAAAATGTTTTTAATAATCATTTTCTAAATGTTGTGGATATAGTAGGATCCAGGTGTTTATTAGAAGATGCTAGGCTGTTAATGGAAGAGGCCACACCTATGCAATTTGATACAATTGAAATCTCACTCGCTTCTCCCTCTGAAATTAGGAAAATAATAAAGTTGCTTAAAAGCAAAAACTCACATGGAATTGATGGCATTTCCAGCAAAATACTAAAAGCTTGTTCCCAACAGATAAGTAAGATTCTCAGCCACCAGAATAATAGCTCTCTGGAACAGGGCATTTTCCCTGATAGACTGAAATATGGTATTGTTATACCTTTGCATAAAAAAGGAGATAGATCTGATGTCAACAATTACTGTCCAATCTCCCTTCTAACATCTTTATCCAAAATTTGTGAGAAAGTTATGTATTCAAGAGTAGCTTCACATATCTGTAAAAATTAAGCACTAACAAAATGTCAGTTTGGTCTCCAGAAAGGTTTTTCAACAGAAAATGCCATATATGCTTTCATCAATCATATTTTGAATGATCTGAATAACCGAACACCACCCATTGGGATTTTTTGTGATCTCTCAAAGGCTTTTGATTGTGTGGGTCATGAAATTCTGCTAGAAAAGCTCAAGTATTGTGACATGAGTGGGACAGTGCACAAATGGTTTAATTCGTACCTAACTGGAAGAGTGCAGAAAGTTGATATAAGCAGTTCTCATAATATGCAAAGATCAGCACATTCCTCAAACTGGGGAACTATCAAGAATGGGGTTCCACAAGGGTTGGTCTTGGGTCCTTTGTTGTTCTTAATATATATTAATGACTTGCCATTCTATATTCATGAAGAGACAAAGTTAGTTCTCTTTGCTGATGATACAAGTATAACAATCACACCTGACAAACAAGAATTAACTGATGAAATTGTCAATAATGTCTTCGAGAAAATTACTAAGTGGTTCCTTGTAAATGGACTCTCACTGAATTTTGGTTAGGCACAGTACATACAGTTCTGTACAGTAAATGGTATGACACCATTAATAAATATAGACCTTAATCAGAAGCATATAGCTAAGGTTGAATATTCAAAATTTTTAGGTGTGTCCATTGATGAGAGACTAAATTGGAAGAAACACATTGATGATCTGCTGAAACGTTTGAGTTCAGCTACTTATGCAGTAAGGGTCATTGCAAATTTTGATTATAAACGTCTTAGTAAATTAGCTTAATACGCCTATTTTCACTCATTGCTTGCATAGGGCATCATATTTTGGGGTAATTCATCACTGTATTTATTGCACAAAAGCGTGTAATCAGAATAATACCTGGAGTCCACCCAAGATCATCCTGCAGACATTTATTTAAGGATCTAGGGATATTCACAGTAGCTTCTCAGTATGTATACTCTCTTATGAAATTTGTTATTAACAACCAAACCGAATTCAAAATTAATAGCTGTGTGCATAACTACAACACTAGGAGAAAGGATGATGTTCACTATTCAAGATTAAATCTATGTTTGGCACAGAAATGGGTGAATTATACTGCCACTAAAGTCTTTGATTACTTACCAAGTAGTACCAAAAGTCTGACAGATAACCAACAAGTATTTAAGAAGAAATTAAAATAATTTCTGAATGACAACTCCTTCTACTCCATAGAGGAATTTTTAAATATAAATTAAGAAAAAAAAGAAAAAACCTAACAAAAAATTACAAAAAAATTAAAAAAATAATTAAGTTGTTATATTAACATAATTATGTTTTTAAATTAACTTCATTATGTCAAAATCTGACTCGTTCCACATCATTACGAAATATCGTATTCATGATCCATGAAACTAGTATTAATCTAACCTAATCTACATATATTAAAAACAGCAAGGGTCCAAGGACAGATCCCTGGGGAACTCCATGCTGAATTTTGCCCCATTCAGAATCCACTAGATTGGAAGATCCTTTGTTACAGCCATTTAGAACCACCTTTTGTTTCCTGCCTTCAAGATACGATTTTACCCAGTTACCTATAGGCCCTTTGATTCCGTAATGATAGGCCTTCTCCAAGAGTATCTTGTGGTTTACCATTAGTGAATTCATTTTCTTTTTCTTGCTAGGAACGTATGAAGCAGTGTTTACCTGGTTTCTCTCCTAACGAGAAAATACTGCTATTTAATGTCCTACCCTTTATTGACAACAGTTCTGGTGGAATTTTTCCCCCATTCCTACACACAGTACTAATTACTGTGACTCTATGATTAGTGTACACTTCGTTAGCTACTGGTTTGGATACGGAATAGTGGTCCGTCGTTAAGTTTCTGCATCTGTTGTCAGAGTGTCGAATTAGTAGTAACATCACATTCCCTGTTTCAGTGGGTACTTAATGTGGACCAGCAAGCTGTTTCCCTTCATAGACTTCCATATTTAGGTGGTAAAAAATTCTTCTATCACAGGTAACACATAGTTTTATATCGTATTTTGCCGCTTATTTGGAATATACTGTATGACTTACTTTTAGATAGAATAATGAACAATGAGAACAACAAGCAATATATATATGCCTTAGAGCCAATGCCAGTTGAATTAAATAAAATAAAATTACTCTCAAACCCACTTTCAATAACAGTTCTTCACCATTTAATCCATTACAAATAAAAATCTAGTGCATCCCACTTTCTCTTAACTACAAGCTGCACCTTGACCTGAAATATTTTCTAATTACAAATCAAGGAAAGATTTTCTGATAAAGGAGATGTACTTACAAATAAGTCCGAGGAATACTTCCATCGTCTTCTTTTTTGCTGTCAATGTTCCTGCACATCCACAAACTCATAGAACATTTAATTGATACCAGATAATTTGTTTCCGTCTTCTTTGCTGGCAATGATCTGTAGTCAGATCAGCTTGGAAAGCCTCATTTGCTCATCGACACACTGGTGCAGTCCCATCAGTGGGCAATAGTTCGTCAGAATTGAGATACTGTGAATTTGTCACCCCTGTGAGGTATTAAACACCAAAGAAACCAGTTACTTCTTCAAAATCTGTATGTGGACAATCTCGAAAACAATGAATTAGCTGGTGCTTTTCTGTCCAGCTCTTGGTTTGGGGATTTTAAAACGTGGTCAATTACGCTGCATAGGAAAAATAGTTTGTAGCAATCCCGAACCGTTTTCAGATTTTTGGCTTCCCAATATTCAGTTTTTGCTGGACGGGCTTTATACTTCAACCAATGCTTTTTACACACCCTAATAAGTATCACGATCTGTAGAAGTTGTGGCTCCTATAGATGTAGTTTAAAGGGCACTTAACAAGCTCCAATACTGGCACTAACTTGTCTGCACATACAGTGTTTGCAAACATAAGTCGTTGCGCGTAAATGGATCGCCAACTGAAAAATTTGTGTGTCACCATCTGTATTCGGCCTGTGCCGACTGGGGCAGCACTTGAATTGACCCAGGCCTGATATACAATGAAGTGGTTTAGTACTTCATGTATAGTATGACATGATTCCAGAACTATGTGGGTGATATCACAACAGAAAGCTTCCGATCAGCACAACTTCTACCAGTTGCCAAATACCTCAATGTTTCTATAAAGCTTCCATATACACTTATCGATTTTTTCATTACAGTGTCATTTTTCTTTAAATATGGTGTAATATGTTACAACCACACAACGAATGTTTCTCCGTTCTAAGTAATTAAACAAATCCTCTTTTTCTATATTTAGGTTCTTCAAAAAATAAACATCTGAAAGCATTTCAAATTTTAAAACTCCATTCTTTTGTCCATCTTCTTCATACTAGTCTCTTTCCTTTTATAACTTCCCAAAAATATATCATTGACAGAACAATTACCTTATAAGGAAATACACCGAAGAGCCAAAGAAACTAGTGCACTTGCCTAACATCATGTGGTGCCCCACGACCATAAAGAAGTCACGCAACACGACGTGGCATGGATACGACTAATGTCTGAAGTAGTGCTCGATGGAATTGACGAAGCTAATGCTGAATGGTTGTCCATAAATCCGTAAGAGTACGAGGGGGTCGAGATCACTTCCGAAGAGCACGATGCTAGGCATCCCAGATATGTTAAATAATGTTCATGTCTAGGGAGTCTGGTGGTCAGCGAAAGTGTTAAACGCAAAAGAGTGTTCCTGGAGCCACTGTGTAGCAATTCTGGACGTGTGGCGTCTCACATTGTCCTGCTGGAATTCCCAAGTCCGTTGGAATGCACAATGAACATGAATCGATGCAAGTGATCAGACAGGATGCTTACGTACATGTCACCAACGTATCAGGGGTCCCATATCACTCCAACTACACACGCCCCACACCATTACAAAACCTTCACCAACTACAACAGTCTCCTGCTGACATGCACGGTCCATGGATTCATGAGGCTGTCTCCATAACCGTACACGGCCATCTGCTCAATACAGTTTGGAATGACACTCATCTGCTCGGCAACATGTTTCCAGTTATCAACAGATCAGTGCCAGTGTTGATGAGCCCAGCTCTCTGTCATGCAGTCATCAACGGTACGCAAGTGGGCCTTCAGTCAAGGAGGTCCATATCAATGAGGTTTCATTGAATGTGCTTGCACGCTGACACATGTTGATGGCCCAGCACTGAAATCTGCAGCAACTTGCGGAAGGGCTGCACTTGTGTCACATTGAACGATTCTCTCCAGTCGTCGTTGGTCCCATTCTTGCAGGATCTTTTTCCGGCCACAGCGATGTCAGATGTTTGATGTTGTACCGGATTCCTGATGTTCACAGTACACTCGTGAGATAATTGTACGGAAAAATCTCCACTTCATCGCTACCTCGGGAATACTGAGTGCCACCGCTCATCCGCTGACTATAACACCGCGTTCAAACTCTCTTAAATCTTGATAACGTGCCATTATAGCAGCAGTAACCGACAGAACAACAGCACCAGACACTTGTTGTCTTATACAGGCTTGCCAACCGCAACGACATATTCAGCCTCTTTACATATCACTGCATTTGAATAAGCTTGCTTATACCAGTTTCTTTGGCGCTTCAGTGTATAATCAATTAGGTCTTGACCAGAAAATATTCTGCACTCTTGCATTACTGATCCAGGAACGTGAGAAAGCGGCATTGAGGTTGGAAAGTGTAAATACGAACTGAATACCACAGACCAGATGTGCAGACAGTCTTTGTGAACATGGTCTGCCCAGACAAATCTGAGTATGTAAAGGGGTCTTCGGAGACACTGTCAGACTGCTCTGTTGCTGTGTCGATCTCTTCACACATAGACAGTGCCTTGGTATCTGAAGACAAACCCTTTATGTCTAATCCTCGTCTAGCGCTTCCTCTAGCCATGCCAATACCTATTTGTCTAATACGAATTATTTCCTCTAAAACTGGATACATTTTTACATATGACAAAATTTATAACTTTTTCGGTGTACGCACCTGCTTCATTCAATATAAAAATGATAATACTAACTTTGTTTATAGAGGACGTAGTATTCGTAGAATTCGTCTAGGAGAGAAAATTGGCCCAGTCGCATGTTACTAGCACAAACAAACAAACCAAAAGGGAAGCATGGAGGTGTTCCAGGAATGTACCAGAAATTGTTACGTAATAACTCCCGTGTGAGAGAAAGCCTAACAACGCGCACTGCGCACATGCAGACATACATACATACATTGAATTGTGTGTAGGTATGCTTCAAAGAAAGTCGTTACCAGAGGAACTTGCTTTTTTTCGACAACGAAAGACTGATGGATTCTAGAGATATGAAAGAAAGAGTTACTGCAACAACACTTCAATATCTTTAAAACACGGCAAATTCAAATATTTTAGTAAAATCGTGAATCTTAGACTTTTTTCTCGCGTGAGTGATAGCTTGGTTCATTTGTATTCACTTCAGTGCAGCGGAAATGGATGACTGTCTGCAAATGAGCTTTCTTCGATGCGGTGATCTAACAATCTTGTTTTTTGAACAGAGTTGAACGCAATAGGAGCGGGAAATTCAGACCTTTCCGGTTCATCTGTGTTTGATCATAAACTCTTCTGCAGGAATTTTTGGAGGGAAGTCATCTGCGTGCTGCGGAACTCTTTGGAAGTCTACCACTGTCTGTCAAGATCATAAACGCAACAAAATTTCTCTAGGCAGACCCGAAACCATATGACGAGTTCCAGAATACTTGGTGTCCGAATAATATTTACGTATCGCGATTTTTGTTTCACATTGACGCAATGAATGTTGCTCTTTTAATGCTTGTACCTCATGTATTGAACAACGTTTTCTTGTATGTTTCACACTTTCTGCCTATATTTTTCATCCATCTTTTTGATATTAGCTTTGAACTGACACAGGCGAAGTTAATGATATACTTTTATTTTTTCTCATTTTTTATTTTCATTTAGTTTTAGTGATGTATCACTGTAGTGTTACCTTTTTTGTGTGTGATTATCAGTTACCTTTTTTGTAAGATAAGCCTCAAAACGTGATACCACACACAATGGTATATTGCATGTTCTGCATTCGTACCTGGTTTCTTGATGCACCTTCTTTTTTGAGCAAATGACACATCTACACACTGGTGTACTCTTCTTTGTGTATTCGCTCTCAATAACATTTGTACTTTATTTGCCTTAATGAAATCATCCGCCAGGACAGTGAAATTAATTCACGTATGTTGGGTATGATTTCACTCAACGCTTGTTTTGGAATTGCAGCCTCCGTTCCTAGGTCCATGTAGCTCCTATTGCCAGGAATCGCAACGTTACCATCATTTACTCATGTGGAGAAATTACTCCAACATAGAAATTGTCTCCGTATTATTCTAGGAGTTACGAGTCTTAAAGGACAATTATAGGCCTACGTTTCAAAATCAAATACTCAAATAATAATGCTAGTTGTCGAGTTCACCCAGCAGTTCATGAAGTAAATGTGTTGCGAAAACTGCCTTTGCTTAATTAAGCTGCCACTGTTCAGTCCATTTCGATCGGTCTTACTGTTTTGGCATTTTGTTTCTTTTTTCCAACACAATATGCGAACACAGAAAATAATAAAATTTCCTCCATTTCTGAACAAATGGAACACACATTGTGGTTATCGTACGAGAGTGTAGTCGTTTGCCACTGAGATTTCACTTATACGCTGACAGAAGGCAGGCGGAGTTATACTCTAGAACTTCTGTCGTGTGAGCACGCCGCATTTGCAGCAATCTATTGCATGCACAGGCATTTGCGCAGATATCTGCTCAGACAGATCGTTGCGCGTGGAAGGCCTGTAACCTCTACTGTGAAGTAAAGTTTTACGGGATTCCGTTGTTCTATAACCCGACCAATCACGTGCGACAAAGATAACAATATAGAATGGGATTGTTTGAGAATTGCAGGAGGTCTATATTACAAAACACAAATTCCTTGGTCTATTCTTGCCATTTTGCACTGCTTTTGAATACACCATGTAAGTTCCAACACAAATTATCGAGCATTCTTGCTAACATTTTGGACAATTCACTTGTACATATTGTAGGGAATGGAAAACGCAATTTACCAAAGTGAACCCGGAATTTCATTCTGCATTCTATTGGTTCCAGAGGAGTTTCAGCCAACCATGGTTACATCTGTCCCGTATAAAACCTATTAAAATGCTTAATATGGATGTGTGCATCTTCGAATACAAGAATCCATGTCATCGAGAGGTACACCTGTGCTAACTTCAAAAACTTAGCTTGTTGCTAAAATTCACTTCGTTCAAAATATCTGTTAACTCCTCTGCGTCAAACTTACCAATCACATTTTTCACAATAATTATGTAGCTTTAGTTCGACCTAGGTTAAATGACTTAGCAATTTCAGGGTCACTATAATTGGTCTCGCAGAGGGCATCTAGTTTAGATTCAAGTCTTAGACTATAGCAACATTACATCTACATCTACATAAATACTCTGTAGGCACCGTATGGTGGGTGGTGGAGGGTACTCTGTACTAGTACTCTGTACTAGTCATTTCGTTTCTGGTTCCACTCGCAAGTAGAGCAAGGGAAAAAGGGCTATGTACATGCCTCAGTATGAGCCCTTTTTTCTCGTTTCTTACCTTCATGGTCCTTACACGCAATGTATGTTGGCGGCAGTAGAGTCGTTCGGCAGTCAGCTTCAAATGCCGGCTCTCTAAATTTTCTGAAAATTGTTTCTTGGAAAGAATGTCGTCTTCCCTCCAGGGATTCCCATTTGGGTTCCCAAGCTTTTCCGTTACCAATTATATGTTGTTAGAATCTACTGGTAACAAATCGAGCAGACCATCTCTGAATTACTTCCTTCAATTCGACCTGATACGTATCCCAAACACTCAAGCAGTACTCAAGAACAGGTCGCACCAGTATCCTATATGTGGTCTCCTTTACAGATGAACCACTCTCTCCTAAAATTCTCCCAATAAACTGAAGTCGACCATTCGCCTTTCCTACCACAGTTCTCACATGCTCATTCCATCTCCTATCGCTTTGCAACGTTATGCCAAAATATTTAGACGACTTCAGTTCGTCGAGCAGGACACTAGTAATACTGTATTCGAACATCAAGGGGTAATATCTTCCTACTCGTCTGCATTAACTTATATTTTTCCACATTGGGGGCTAGCTGCCATTCACCACACCATCCAGAAATTTTGTCTAAGTCGTCTTGTATCTTACTACAATCGCACAACTTCAACACCTTACTGTACACCATGCGATCATCACCAAACAACCGCAGAATGCTACCTATTCTGTTCCCCAAATAATTTATATCTGTATAACATTTCTCTGGGGCACTCCTGACGATACCCTTCATTCTATGAACATCAGCCATCGAGGACAACATACTATGTTCTATAATTTAAGAAGTATCCGTGCCACTCACATATCTCTGAACTTATTCTATATGCTCGTAACTTCGTTAACAGCCTGCAATGGGGCACCATATCAAACGCCTTCCGGATATCTAGAAATATAGCATCTGCCTGTTGCCCGTCACCTATAGTTCACAGTATATCATGTGAGAAAAGGGCAAGTTGAGTTTCGTACGAGTGATGCTTTCCAAAATCATGCTAATTCGTGCACATAAGCTTCTTGGTCTCGAGAAAGTGTATTATATTGCAACGGACAATGTGTTCAAGGATTCCGCAGCAAACAGAATTCAGAGATATTGGTTTGTAATTTTATGGGTCCGTTCTTTTACCCTTCTTATATACTGTGTTGGCCGACAGATTCACGATAAATCCAAGCTAGGTAAGGGGCTAATACGGAAGAGTACTCTTTATAAAATCAAACTGGGATTCCATCCGGACCCGGTGCTTTATTTGCTTTAAAATCTTTCAGTTGTTCCTCTACGCCAGGGATGCTTATTATTATGTCGTCCATACGGTTGTCTGTGCGACGGTCAGATGGCGGTATGTTTGTGCGATTCTCTTGTGTGAACGATTTGTTGAACGTTAAATTTAAAACTTCGGCTTTCGTTTTGCTATATATAACTTTTTTATAGACCAAGATAAGTTTAAGGACATAAATGCTTATCCTGTTGAGAATGGTCTTTCAGATCATAGTGCACAGCTTGTTACAGTACATGACATAGCTCCATGCAGTATAATAAATCAGACTTTCAAAGCAGTGCGTTCAATTAACAATATAAATATTGCAAACTTTAGGGAAAGCCTACAGCAGCTAGACTGGGATGAAGTGTATAAGGAACCCGATGCAAACTTGAAATATAACTTATTTCACAAGGGTATTTGAAAATTGTTTTCCCAAGAAAATAGTTAAACATAATTCCAAGAAAACATATAAAAAACCTTGGCTAACTAAAGGAATAAGAATATCTTGCAACCGTAAAAGAGAACTGTATCTAACAGCATGAGGGAGTACTGACCCTGAAATTGTTCAATATTATAAAAACTATTGTGCGGTACTAAGAAAAGTTATTAAAAAGTCCAGAAGCATGTGTATCATGTCTGAGATCAGTAACTCTGATAATAAAATTAAAGCAATTTGGAATATTATTGAAAGGGAAACAGGGCAACCAAGAGCACAGGAAGACTTTAGTGCCATAAAACTGAATGACAAGTGCACTAACAAACAATCAGAAATTGAAAATATTTTGAATAATCATTTTTTAAATGTTATGGAGAAAATAGGATCTAGATCTTCACTAGAAGAGGCAAGGCTATTAATAGAAGAGGCCATACCTGCGCAGTTTGAAACAACTATAATTCCACCAACCTCTCCCTCTGAAATCAGTAAAATAATAAACTCACTGAAAAGTAAAACTCTTACGGAATTGATGGCATTTCCAGCAAAGTACTTAAAGCTTGTTCCCCACAGATAAGTAAGATTCTCAGCCACGTATGTAATAGCTCTTTGGAGCAGGGTGTTTTCCCTGATAGACTGAAATATGCCATTGTAAAACCATTGCATAAAAAGGGGGATACGTCGGATGTCAACAACTATCCCCCAATCTCTCTTCTGACAGCTCTATCAAAAATTTTTGAGAAAGTAATGTATTCAAGAGTAGCCTCCCATATTTGTAAAAATAAAGTACTAACAAAATGTCAGTTTGGTTTTCAGAAAGGCTTTTCAACAGAAAATGCTATTATGCTTTCACTGATCAAATATTAAATGCTCTGAATAGCCGGACATCACCCATTGGTATTTTTTGTGATCTCTCAAAGGCCTTTGATTGTGTAAATCATGGAATTCTTTTAGATAAGCTAAATCATTATGGTTTGAGTGGGGCAGTGCACAAATGGTTTAATTCATACTTAACTGGAAGAATGCAGAAAGTTGAAATAAGTGGTTCGTGTAATGTTAAAACAACAGATGATTCCTCAAACTGGGGTGCTATCAAGCACGGGGTCCCACAGGGTTCGGTCTTAGGAACTTTACTGTTCTTGATATACATTAATGACTTACCATTCCACATTGATGAAGATGCAAAGTTAGTTCTTTTTGCTGATGATACAAGTATAGTAATAACATACAAAAACCAAGAACTAAGTGATGTAATTGTAAATGATGTTTTTCACAAAATTATTAAGTGGTTCTCAGCAAACAGACTCTCTTTAAATTTTGATAAAACACAGTATATACAGTTCCGTACAGTAAATGGCACAACTCCAGTAATAAATATAGAATTTGAACAGAAGTCTGTAGCTAAGGTAGAATTTTCAAAATTTTTAGGTGTGTCCATTGATGAGAGGTTAAACTGGAAGCAACACATTGATGGTCTGCTGAAACGTCTGAGTTCAGCTACGTATGCTATTAGGGTTATTGCAAATTTTGGTGATAAGAATCTCAGTAAATTAGCTTACTATGCCTACTTTCATTCACTGCTTTCGTATGGCATCATATTCTGGGGTAATTCATCGTTGAGTAGAAAAGTATTCATTGCACAAAAACGTGTAATCAGAATAATTGCTGGAGCCCACCCACGGTCATCTTGCAGACATCTATTTAAGGATCTAGGGATCCTCACAGTAACCTCACAGTATATATATTCCCTTATGAAATTTGTTGATAATAATCCAACCCAATTCAAAAGTAATAGCAGTGTGCATACCTATAACACCAGGAGAAAGGATGATGTTCACTATGCAGGGTTAAATCTGACTTTGGCACAGAAAGGGGTAAATTATGCTGCCACAAAAGTCTTTGGGCACCTACCAAACAGCATCAAAAGCCTGACCGATAGCCAACTAACATTTAAAAATAAATTAAAAGAATTTCTAGATGACAACTCCTTCTACTCATTGGCTGAATTTTTAGATATAAACTAAGTAAAAAAAAAAACTTAATAATTAGTGTCATGCAATATTTTGTGTAATGTAATTTCTTGTACAGACATCCTTTATTAACCTGACACGTTCCACATCATTACGAAGTGTCGTATTCATGATCTATGGAACAAGTATTAATCTAATCTAATCTAATCTAATCTATCTGCAGCTGCCACACAAGACCGGTCAACAAGGGACTGAATGGAAGCCTTATACCCGGTTAGCAATTTTACATAAGATTAGAGTTTTTTCGGGCTCCCTGCCAGATATTTTGCTAAGGTGTGACGCTGGTAGTTGTATGTTTCGCGAATAGATCATTTCTCAGATGAACGAACCTGTACTAACTCTCGCTAGTCGTCATTTGTACTTTCCCTTTAGAACCGAGAGTGCAACAGCCTCCACTTCCTCCGCATCCTCCGAATTTCGTTATTAAACCATGGTGGGTCTTTTCTATGCTTTATCCATTTACCAGGACATAACTATCTACACCAAGGTTTACAGTCTGCTTAAACTTTGCCCATAATCCCTCTACATCCATCGTACTGGAACGAAGTTATGCCAATTCACCATGGAAGTGAGATGGTAATAACGGCTTATCTGCTCTATCTAGCAGAAACACTCTCCTAGCCTGATTGACTTATTTATTAACTTTCGTAATCATAGTTGCTATAATGACATCATGTTCGCTAATCCCTGCTTCTATACTGACATTCGGCGTAAACAGGACACTGCTGTATTTCAACCACTCTCTCTTTTTCTTTTGCAGTCAATAGTTGTTGTATTGTTGTACCGAAGCAAAGTTCTCTGAGTTTGTCCAAATCCAAGACCCTTCTTAAGTATTTAGGGTTCAGCACCTTTAGCATGGCATTTCACCACCAATAGTTCTGCTGTAAAAAGTGAGGCCCACAACACACACACTGGTTGAATAACGTCGTATTAGCGGATCAGAGCCAACAACGGAATTCCGTTCTTTTCCGTACTTCTGTTTTTTGTGTAGCGGTATTGTTGAGCTTTTGTCCTTTTATTCTAGATATGCACAGCTTTTTCTCTTGCCCGTTTCCTCACTTATGGAGTCACGCATTTTGTTAAACAATAGTTCAGTCCTAATTTTGAACTGTAATACCTGTACAGGAGCTCACAATTAGTAATTGGACTGAAAGTGTGAACACACTAACGAAAAGCCCGACACGACAGCAAGTGACAATAGTTATTTCTGCGTTAGGTCTGATTGACTCTGTTATTGCAGAGCACGGTTCTCTGGGAATTATTTATATTCATGTCATTTCGCTGTGACAAGCAAGACAACGGAATTGTGTGTTTGGCCGGTATCTTTCAATGTAGTTTTATACATCGTACAAGCGTTCAACTAATCGTATATTCGCATAATTATCGTACGAGTTGGCAACCTGACTGACAGAGACAAAATGCTACAGCCAACGAGTTAAAATGTTAACTCGTTGGCTGCGACGTTAAACAATAATTTCTCTGGAAGGGGATCTTTCTGGCGCAATTTGTGGATGCTGTTGCCGCTATTGCTCGCGCTTCAGTGCAATCGGCATTTAATCAGTCTTGTTCTTACACGAGAAAAATAATCACTGGTATGTGTCTACACAATTTTATCACTATTTTATTATTACGATTTACGTAAGTAATTCGTAAGTATTTTCTGTTCATGCAGTATTATATGAAACTTATTTAGTTAAGAAGTACTATTAATGAAACACCAAAATGCTAATGCAATGCAAACTTTTGTATATATATATATATATATATATATATATATATATATATATATATATATATATATATATATATATATATATATACAAAAGTTTGCATATATATATATATATATATATATATATATATATATATATATATATATATATATTGTAACTATCCCCTAATAACGGTACATGTAATCTAAATATTTCCAGGTACAGACTGAAATCAACAAGTTACGAAGCATTGGTCACTTAAGAGTTGTAATCCAAAAAGAAAGACCTAAATTTATCGCAGAGAAATTATGTAAGTACATTACTTTCGGTGACACATGTTACTGCAAAAATTCAAAGCTATGAACGATTTTTTTAAATTTTTCTTCGCAATTTCCCATAACCTATTCTACAACCTAATCCCTGTCATTATTATCGCACAAAATTTTAGTTTAGGTCTAAGGCAAGGAAATTATGGTAACTTTACCCCTGTATTGCTATCGAGAATCTGAGCGAATCCATCTGCTCTTTGTTCCACATTTGTTGTAATTTCATTGAATTGTACTGCGTACTTGTGCAGTACTGAAAATTCAAATTATGTAAAGTTTATGTTTTTGGTGTACAGTATGGTTGTTTATACTGAGGCTCTCGAAATGTCAGAGTCATTGCAGAAATAGAAACTCCAATTTTCCGATTTATCAAAAAAGTAATACGGAAAATATAATTCCATTACACCTGTAAAT
Source organism: Schistocerca gregaria (assembly GCF_023897955.1). Lineage (NCBI taxonomy): Eukaryota > Metazoa > Arthropoda > Insecta > Orthoptera > Acrididae > Schistocerca > Schistocerca gregaria. The sequence continues at coordinate 405,688,728 of NC_064931.1, read as the reverse complement.
TAAAGTACATAGTAAGACAGGTGTTCTGCTTGAGTACATAAACTGAATATTGTGCTCAACATGTAACACAGCTTATAACGTTTAAAGAAAGGTTGATAAAAACAGGGGAGGTCTGAAGACTTCTTTAGCGAAGAAAATGACACTGTCATGGCTGCCATTTAAGTTGAGTTTCTTTAGTGACCCTTCGTTGGACTATTTCTTTTACGTGCCATGAAGTAATCGATATAGAGCATAAAGTGTACAAATTTGTGAGGAATTTACAAATATAGATGTTTATAAACTGATAGAGAAACGAATAATGCTGGTAGAGGTAAAAACAAAATTTCATGAATAGAAGCCATTTTAAAAATTGTAGCGGTCACAATGGAAAGAATCAACAACAACTGAAATGAAAGAAAAACATTTGTGTGTAATGACGATAAGTGTCTATGCATAATAATAATAGTTCTTTTCCTCCACCTATTTTGCGTCCTGTATATTCTTTCCAGAATATATTTCTCATCAGTTCTTTTATTCACTACCATAAAAGTGGAATCACTTTGCTCCACTTTTGAACGGTTCTTCAGACAAATTCATGTAATATATAGTAGTTTTGTAAAATAGCCTTTGAAACTGAGGAAAGTTTATTCTAGAGCAATGTAAAAACCATCTAGTAACATAGAAAGACATCCAAGATTAGCTTTTGAAGTTTTATAACGTTTTAAAAGTTGGAGAACAATAGGCCCTGCGTTGGGTTTCTTTGCTCTGCATATTATAAACATTATTATAAGACTGGATAATAGGTTGGGACAATATTACGCTTTTTAAAATTGATTTTTCTACCTTATAGGACCATAGTAAACCACCATTGACGAGAACCAAGAATGTATATTGCTCTACAGAAGAATAAATCAACCAATCAATCATTGGTGGTGTAGTTTTTGGTATGAAAGGGAAAACATAATAAAAAGCAGTATAGTGCAACTCTTTCATTCAATATGTAAAAATGGTAACTCACATAAACAGAATTTAGTGTTGTTTTGCTATCAAACAAGAGGCCAGTGTTTCATTAGGTATGCTGGTATGTCAAATTGTCAGTAACTACACCAGGAAAACATTTTACATAAATTCATCACCATTTGCTAACTATAGCACTGAAAAAATACCGCTTTCATTTAAACACTTTGAAAGTTTTATACCTTCCATTACATTCTACAATATGTGAAAAAGTATATCTTTATTTACAGGTAATTTCTAATTATGAAAATGGTTTCATGATATTTATGGTTGCACCATCTTTGCTAAGACTTTCTATAACACGACTATAATATTCATTTTCATACTGTATAACTACAAACACACGAGTCTGCTTGCTGATTGGTTTTAGTTTTTTCTATGGTTTTGATAGGGCACTTCATTCTTTATTAAGTTCCATTTGATTTCTTCTGTATGTTTCCCAGTCTTCTTCCGAACTTCCATCAAAAATTTGTTCTCTTAGTAGGTCATCATCGCTATAATAATCAAACACTGTTTAGATTTTTCTCTTCTTAGGTTGTTTACTAGTACCTGGCACTGCTTTAGAATCATTTTGTGACATTTCCAGCAAGTACCATTTCTCATGGATTTCAGGCATTCTTTCACATGCCCTATCTTCCATTTCCACAAAGCGACATAATCTCCTAGCATTACTCATTTTCAGCATAACACGATCCATCCCAAATTGAATTAGGTCTAAAACAAAGTAATGAAATCACTGGGGAGCCACTTTCTCAGTGGTACTTTCTCAGTGGTACAAAGTTGCCTCATTTTATCAGAAAATAAACTTCACAGATGCTTTAGATTCTATAGCCATAAATGACGTGTTGATTACGACTCTGTATGATTAGAGAATAACGAATTTCTACACATAAATGCATGTTATTTTTCTTCAGTTTCAGTAGTTTTCCACTACCAAAATACCACTTTATCCTGACAAAAATTATCGAAGAAGTACAGTAGTAAAGATGTGGTTAAGGGAAAATATCCATGATAGCGAGTGACAAAATAATTCCATTATATGGGATAGTGGAAACTGTTAACTGCAGGACAGAACATAAAAAATTCCAAAATGTTTATTAGAACGTGTGCTAGGTAGGACTGAATCTTTTTTCAAAAGGTGGAGAGAGGCAATCCCTGCAGAGACAAAGAAGCCTTGCTGTGCACTTGTCTTTCCTTCTGTGTACTATTCCATTCGTTACTCTTCTTTTACCCTTGATGCATAAACATGCTTATTGTATTTTCTCAGTTTTATATCACTTGGAGCATGAAAAGTTTTAGCCGCGGTGGTCGTGCAGTTCTAGCGCATCAGTCTGGAACTGCGGGACTGCTACGGTCGCAGGTTCAAATCCTGCCTCGGGCATGGATGTGTGTGATGTCGTTAGGTTAGTTAGGTTTAAGTAGTCCTAAGTCCTAGGGGACTGATGATCTAAGATGTTGAGTCCCATAGTGCTCTGAACCATTTGAGCCATGGAAAGTTATGTAGTTACGTTATTAGTACAGCATTGATTCTCACGTACCAGTACTGGTACTTCTTTAACAGAAGTAGCTCATTCTAATAAATACTACCATGATGAATGTAAAAGTTTAATCTTACTGGTAGGAGAAATCAAAGATATTTTACAATGATTCTGAAGTTGTTGGAAAAACAGTATCAGTACTGCAATATAATTAATTTACTGGATTTGAGAAAAAACTCATTTATTATACAAATGAAACAAATCCTTTTTTTAATATCAGGAGTTTTTATTTTATGCATTTACATTGTTTTGCTTGTTACCTCTCTTAAAGTGAAACAGGCTGTAAAAAACCCTATTTACATTCAATAAGATTTCGACATACAAGTGTTAAATTATTGTAATTATAATGTCTATGAGGGATCCATTAGGCAACGGCCTTGCCGCAGTGGATACACCGGTTCCCATGCGATCACTGAAGTTAAGCGATGTCGGGCATGGTCGGCACTTGGATGGGTGACCACCCAGGCCGCCATATGCTGTTGCAATTTTTCGGGGGGGGGGGGGGGGGCACTCAGCCTGGTGATGGCAATTGAGGAGCTACTCGACTGAATAGTAGCGGTTTCGGTCAAGAATACCATCTTACGACCGGGAGAGTGGTGTGCTGACCCTATGCCTCTCCTATCCGCATCCTCCACTGGGGATGACACGGTGGTCGGATGATGGCCTGAAGATGGAGTGCTTTTAAGTGCTTTTATGAGGGATCGGTTAAATGTCAACTGTGTAGCTTTTTGATACACTGTGAAATGTAAGCTGTGCATGGAGCCATTTTCACACTATTTTGAAGATTTTTGGTAAGATAAAGGTGAGGTTAACTGAGCCAATAAAATGTTGGGTTAGATGGATTGGTTCATTTAACACCATGAATATAGTGAGTTACTTCGTAGACAAACCTGCTAGTGCACCCTGGATTACCATATAAGACATTGGAGCCTTGTAGGGTTTGTATAACCTTTGGCTTTTATTGTTGGAAACATCTAGAAAAGCTTTAGTGTTAGCGATATTAAAACTTTCATTTCATACATATTTACTTACCTGGATTTGTTTTCATCAAGTACATTGGGCAGACCTCCACCAATTCAGCAATAAACAGCTGATGACTCACTGGCAAAGAGTGGTAGATGGAAATGTGGAGAATATTGCAAATCAGGCAAAATCACAGCCAGAAATTACAGATTCTGCACAGGTTCGTCCATATGCTAAGACTGGTGCAAGGAAACCATCAAGAGGTAAAAATAAAAGAAAATCAAGTGTCCTTACCAATACATCCAGTTAAACAGTAGTGAGATATAGCAGCAAAAGGCAGAAGTTCAAAACAGTTGCTGAGAAAACATACATTCAGAGAAGTAAAGCTTTAGGTCAAATGCCAAATACTGGAACAGAGCAGTACCAAATCTCAAGATACTGATTATGTCCAGTACATTGATTCCTCTGATACCAACACGTCCAGAAGTGGTCATGAAAATTATTACCTTTATTACCAGGTCTGTGTCATTCACGAGCCATGGCTGGACAGGCAGCGTCAAGTTTACAATAATTTTACTACAGTAAAACTAACAAAATACTGCAGTTAAAACAACAATATTAATGTGAGTACCATAAAAAATAAATTTAAGTATTAAATTTCAATATAACATACAATAATAAGGTGTTCATGTAGTAAAATGCCAGAGTTGCTGTTGTTTTCGTTGGCACTGAGTTGGAGCTCAGGCAGACACTGTTCTATTACTGGAAAAGTATTCTTCTGTACTGTACAAAAGTTGCTCTTTTAGCATACACTAAGCTTTAGTTCTAAATTGTTCAATTGGTAATGACTGAATATCTTTAGATAGAGCATTAAAAACTTTTATTGCCACCACTGAGAAACTGTGAGTGCTGTGTTGATGAACTTGATTTCTCTTTCTGTACATCTCATGATTTGTCTTTGTGTGAACTAAGAAACTGAAAATTTATTGTCTGAAAACAGTCAGAGTGCTATTCTGGAAAAAAATAATTTGCAATGGTCACTTTGTTTTACTTGAGTCAATGATCCTCATTGTTTTCCTTAGTAATAAAGGCTCATTCTTGCAGTCTGCAGGATGGCCCCACAGTAACAGCCCATAGCTGATGTGGCTGTGGAACATTGCATAGTACACTGTTTTAGTTACTGCTGTGAAAATGCACTTTTTAAGTTTTGTCAACAGTTATAGAACTCACAAGAGGTTGAAACATAAATGTTTGATGTGCTATTGCCAGATCAATCAAAGAAAGAGCCCAGAAGCTTAACAGCTGCTGTGTCACCCAGTGCTCCAGTATCACTCAGTGTGTATATCAGCCTCAGCATTTTGTCTTCATTAATTTTCATCTTGTTCATGATGAACCAAGCCTTGTCCTAATTGAGTAGGACATCTACTTGATGAACAGCTTCAAATATGTTCCCCCCCTTTTGAAGACAAAGTCATGTCATCTGAAAACTGCAAGGTGTGTCCACTGGAGCGTATCTTGTTAATGACAGTTGGGAACAACTGGGCTCGTATTATGAAAGAATGAAGAGGGGGTCTTCATTGCAGTCAAACTAGAGCAGAAAACTGACATGAGAGGTGACTGATATGTTGCTCAAGTCTTTAAAATGTATGATGATGGCCATGAAGTAAAATATTTTGTCAGTGTTATTTCTACTACAAAACTTGAAACTTCAGGAGAAAAAGAAACCTTTTGTTGCTTGAAATTAAATAATTGCCATACTACATAATCATACATGGCACTAAGGTTTACTATGAAAATATGATTTGTCTCTGGATTGATGTTACTAAGTTTATTGTGCACAAGTTTTGTTATTTCCATAATTTTTTTTAGATTTATGTGCATATAAAGGTATATTTAGAATTGTTAGTAATGTTATCACAGTAATTCTTTATTTAGGTCCCTGTAATTAATTAACTTAGCCGACAAAATGTATTGTCAAAGTTATTTTCCAGTTCTGTAAAGTTTGTGTGAAAGGATGCAAAAATGAAACTGCCAGTAGCTTTGGTGTGTTTTCCTCCATATTCATGAATAAAAGTTAGACCCATTCTTTAAGTAAGATTTCAAGGGAAAAGAAAAACTGGCTCAGCTGACCTCCTAATTAACCTAAACAGTGTTGCTTAATAGAGACTTGTTATGTCAGAAACTGATTAGTGCAATGAGCACCTTTCCTTAGATGGTGAACTAAATATTTACATAACAGCTGGAACCAAGATGCAACTACCTTCACAAAAACCTTAAGTATAGGTTATCACTGTAAATTATCTACAAATGTACAAAATTATAATCATGATTATTATTATTAAATCACTTACAACCAGAAAATTCATTGACATGTTGCAACCTACATGAATGTTCTTTGGCCCTTTAAACAATTTTCTGAGCTTCCTTGTTCTTTCATGTTTCTTACCATCTCTTCGCAGACAAAGGCCAAGCTTTTGCTTTGTATAATATAAACGGTACCTCAGTATTGTCAGTAGTGCAGTATACTCAGTTATTTGCAACTTGTTTGATAAGTACGAAATAAATAAAGTTTGGAGTATCAAATAACTACCGATACATCTGAAGTGCATTTCATTTGTACCTGAAACACAAAAGGTGAAACAAATACACTTCCACTCTCTATGTTACACAGATTCCTTCTATTCCATGTCTGTTGAGCACTATTAGTTTAAAATTAACCAAACATTGTAAAATTGTGGAATTCTCCAAATGTGCTCTCCATATTGCTGTGATATTTTCAATTTGTATTCATGGTATTGCTTACATCCGTTTCTCGTTATGTGTGTGTGTGTTTGCTACATTAAATTGAGTAGTAACAAAATAAATGTAAATCTATTATATATTTCAGTCATACCACTGCGAATGAAACAGATTATGAAATAAATTTGAAAGGCCAGTATTAAAAAAAAAAGCTATAGGAAAACCAATTCCCTGCAGTACTTCATACTGTTGTGGAACCAGAAACTCCAATTAGTTGTTACAACACACTTCATCGTAGTCTACTGATGAGAAAGATCTTTATGACACCCTGGATTGGGAGGGGGTATATTAATTGAAAAGAGGATAATCCTGTATCTTTGATTCATTTTCAGCTTTTTAATTACTGTGATAATGTGGTCATGGTATGTCTTGCACTGAATACTTACAAAAATTTAAATTTTATACGTTGTTGTTTTTGAAGGCATTTTATATGAATATATCTTCTTTCTTGCACAATGACCTCGTGAGAGCATACATATGAAACATTTTACTCATTTCATGTAGTGAAGTGGCAATACTGAAGAAAACCTTATTCTCTTGTTGACAGCAAAGCAAGGATATTCTTTTTTGTGTCTGACAATATGAGTTAAATAGAATAAAACGTTTTACCATATGTCAACAAAAATAATCAGTTTTTTAATGTATAATGTAACTGGATCGATAAAAATGTAATCACCAAGTGGCAGCAAAAGAATACCCACGTAACAAGGTTAAGGAAATCTGTAAGCTTTCAGAGCCAGTGGCTCCTCCTTCTGGCAGAAAGGTGTAAGGGTGATGAAGAGGGATGAAGGAAAAAGACTGGAAAGGTTTAGGAAATTTGGAGCATATGGAAAAGCTGCCCAGATGATGATGTATGGAGTGGGATGAGAAGGAAAGACTGATTGTTAGGGACTGCACCCAGTGGTATTTGAAAACCTAAGACCTTGGAGCTGGAAGATGGGATAGTAGGCAACAGAGAGATTAAGTGCAAAGCTAAGTGAATTATTTGAGGTAAAGGTAAGGTGAGGCAGAAAAAAATAGTAGGTCAGAATAGAAAAATTTAGAGATGTAAAAGGGGGTGAAGAAAGGAATAGTTACTGGCACTAAATGCTGAGACCAAATAAATTAGCATAAATTAAGTTCAAGAGGGTGCTAAGAATCGATGACATGTTGAAATGTCAGTTCCAATTCCGAGGAGCTAGTGTCTGTGGGGATCAATTTGGATGGCATGTGTGGTGAAACAGGTTCCCCTATCATGACTGTTATGTTGTAGAGTATACTCTGCAACAGAATATTGTGTGTTACCAGTGTACACTTTCTGTGTATGTCCATTCGTCTTATTTGATAACTTGGTAGTAGTCTTATCAATGCAAAATGCCAGATAACTGGTACACAATGTAACAACTGGTACATGACGTGACATTTTGCAGGTGGCTCTCACTTTAATACTATGTGTTTTGTTAGTAACAAGGCTGGTATAGCTGGTGGTAGTATGGTGCATAGAGCAACATTTGCTCTCTTACAGCCTTGACATTAAAGGCAAACAAATTTGTTCAGATGCAGACTCTTCACAGCCACAGCCCTCAATGGACATACTACCCTACCAGCCTAGTTCAGAAGCAGATTTCCTGGGCCATCACATCCAATCCTCATATAGCTCATCTCTTCAAAAGACAACTTCGGAGTACACCTCTTGTCCTTCAGTATCATTCTAGTCTTGAATGTCTTAATCAGCTACTTCGACAAGGCTACAACTTCCTAAAATCATGCCCTGAAATTGGGTCCATTCTGCCTGATATTTTTCCCATCACATCTGCACTAGCTTTTCATCAGCCTCCTATCCCCATGCTCCACTCCCTCCAATCACTGCAGTCTTCTGGTCAAACGTCATGATATTTCTGAACCTGAGTCTCTATGCTATGGTCCCTACCTCTGTCATCATCCCCAATGTAAGATTTGTCCCCTGCACTCTCTTACTACCACCTATACTACCTCTGCAACTGGTAAAAAATATACTATCAAAGGATATATCTGTGTTTCTGATATGATGCAATTAGTGTACCAACTGTCGTGTTTACCCTGTTTGATCTATTACAGTGGTATGACTATCACCAATTTAACAGGCAAGATAAATGAACATAGACAGACGGTTTACACTGATACATGATACTGAGCATGCTCTACATGACATTTGTGACCTCAGAGCCTGTTTTAGGACACATTCCATTTATATTATTCTCCCAGACACTAGCTTCTCAGAGCTATACAGGTGGGGACTCTAATTACAGCATGACCTTGATTCTTGCCGCCCACCTGGTCTTAATTTACTTTACTTTCTTTAGTCTCAGCATTCCTTGTCAGTAACTACATGCATATTTTCTTCACTCCCTTTTAGTTTTCTACATCTTTTATTTTTTGACCTGTTCATTTTTTCTCTCTCTGTCATATCTGCCCTTAGTAACTACTCCACAATATTTTGTCCCTGTTCTCTGTTTTGCTTATTACCCTATCTTCCACCTCCAAGCTTTTAAGTTTTTAATTTAATCCAATGCAATCCACAACAATCAGTCTTTCTTTCTCATCCCATTTGGTAAGTCTCCCCTGACATGAACTTTTCTGCATAGTCCCCATTTTCTAAGCCTTGTCCAAGGTTTCAAATTTCCTCGAGATTTATATATGTGTGTTCTCCTACTGCTATTTAGTAACTAGATTTGTTATCTATGCAGTTACATTAAGTTTTTCCGTATGTAATGTGAATATTGCCACTTAACTCCTAAGTAAAAATATCTTACAATTGTAAGTTTTCTGCTGTGAAAGTTTTCTATTTGTTCTTTCAAAGGTTACTTTTGTAATTTTTCATGAAACGTCTTTCCAGATAGGTCTTGTATGGAATACAATAATGGAAAGTGGTACCTCAGAGAAGAAATTCCGTAACAGTACAATTGCTTGTAAAGATGGTAATGTTATGTGAGACACCACCATATTTGGTCATAGCCTGTGAGGCAATTGGGAAAGAAGGAAGGATTGTATAAATTATTTTTAACTAGACACTGTGAGTAAAGCTGATTTGTATGCCAGTATTGTTAAAGGATTAAAAAGTATCATAATCTATTTATCTAGGGTTTGTCTCAAAACCACATTTTCATTAATTTTTGTAGCTCGTGTTTACTGGTTTGTGTGCATAAATTGCCACAATGCGCATTAGTTGTGTCATCACAAGCAAAGAGATATCATTTTGTTCCAAATTATGTCTCAGTTACTCGATGAAACTTCAGACCTAAGAGTATTCGCTTGACCCCACAGATTTTACTGATTCCTTTTGGAATGCTGTTTAGAGGAATGTACAGCATATATTGCTCCGTTTTCTTTGATATGGTGTGAAATAAGTATAGCTTTCTTTACACAGCAGGATTATTCCATAACAATGTTGTAATCAGTTTTGCTGTATTTATTACTTCAAAAATAACTCTTAGTCAATCATAATAATGAAAATTTTAGTGGGTAATAAAACAGTAGCTCACAATGATGCTGTGAAGTCATTTTCCAGTGATAACTGCAAATATTCTTTTGCTAGAAAAGAGAATATTCTGCAGTAACCAGTACACATGCTCTGCCTTAAACCTTAATTTTATTAGAAAGTGACAAATTTGTTTTCTGTGGCATCTGGTTGAAATTATTGTCAGCTAATATTTCCACCATTGTTTACTTTTCTTATTAAGTAGTGAGAGTTGCTATTGCAGATTTGGTAATTATGTAATAAATTCTTGAATGTCTCCCATTTAACATACATTGTGAATGAGACTAAGTTAGTCCAGTCTCATCAGTTTTCTTTCTGTAAAGACACTTAGTTCTCGAAGCATTTTTATAGTTGCTAAAACACCCATTCAGATTTGATCAGTGTGTCTAATGAATGGAATGTCAAATACCTTTATGATAATAAAACATAAGATTTAGTTTGTGGGTGCTATTTAGATGTAATTTAATGATGAGAGTGTTTCTGTTGTTCTGATTACACTGACCAGCAACGGAATTAGTGATAGATATCATGTTGAATGAATAACACTTCTGTAGCCTTGGGAAATAATTAATTGTGGACTATAAGGCAGTTTTTTGCATATTGTGTGTTAATTGTGCATGTGACACAAAAATGGAAAATCACAGGATCTCATTGATTCTAATCATGGCTATGTCATTGATGCTAGCTGAGTATGGCATGCTTTCAGCATTGTCTTTAAGGCACTAAGCTCTCTACAGGCTACTGTATCAGTTATGTGATGTAATGTTCTCAATTTGGATAAAATAGCCACCTTCAAGGCCAGATGCTATGATCAGAAATTCCCAATGTTTGGCTACCATCAGTTGGCTCTGATTTTAGCAATGAACTGATGCAATGCAACATATTTCTGAACACATATACAGTTCCAAGTCATATCTGTACCATTCAGCTCACACAGATATTTGCATTAGTGCTTCAAGACTTGAAACCTGAAGGATGATAAAACTTAAGTAAAATACATAGTACATCTCTATAAAAAAAATGCATCAGAAATCATTTTGCAACTGAAGACAGTTTAAGCAAGTACAGGTATCATAATTGCATAATGCTTACATAAAATGAAAGGAGAGTCCTGGTATGGTTGTCATTATTATTCACTTGTAGATAATGCAAGGACTTGCTGGCAGTTTATGGTCACTCATTTGCTACATGTTTAGAAATTCACCACTCATTTTTCTCCTGAACTGTTTCAGATGGCATGGATCAAAACTTAGCCTGGCACCAGAGGACTCATTGCTTCTGCCCTTTTGAGCCCTTGTGGAATCTTGCTTGCAAATATGTTCATGCCTCGGCTGCTCCATGACCATTTGATATGGGTTGTGCTCTCTCATAAGAAGATATGGAGCAAAGTCATTCTCCATTAACCTAACTGTCTTGTGACAGCCATCCAAATGATACCACCATGTTCACAGCAAAGGATGATCCAGCAATTACCAAGAAACCATCTGTTATAATTGGTAAATAGAGTATTACTAAAACCATTAGTGGTATTACAAATACCAACTGTATGGGAGAAGAACAGAGAGTAATGTTAACCACTGATCTTGTAATGACATGCATAGTGATAAGTATACCCCTGGTATATGTATTGTCACATTTTAATGCAGCAGATGTGCTTTAATCAGATAAACTGTTAGTGCAGATTACTGTTATAGCTGACGTGTAAGTATATATTCAGAATATCATTTGCAGTCTGTTGTAGTGGAACGCTCCCAACATAAAAGTTCTGACAAAATTCACTTTGGTATATTGTCTCTAAAAGTGGATATCCACATTATGGTTCAATCAGTGGATGGACTTCTTGAAACATAGATAGGATATAGGATACTGTGCAGTGAAGTAATTGTTAATCATATTGCACTACGTGATGTATGTTTCTGGAGACTAGGATTTAGGTTTTATTCCTTTATTTAATTTGTCACCATCTGTACTAAAGCTGTTTGGACACATAGAAAAAAGAGAAAAATATCAAGAGATTTATGATGTGCCTACATATGCTGACTACAGTGTGCCAAAGGTTTTGGGCATGAATTGCTGTATGAAGAGTTTGCTGCAAGAAAGCTTTTCCACCTTGACTGGAAATCTCAGGAACACCATATCTCTAGTCTTTCTTTAACTCAGTGCAAATAAACCCTTCAGATTGATTCAGTCTAGTCATTTACATGCTATATAGACCTTTTGTAGAACACTATACCATACAAGGGGCATTTGAAAAGTCCGTACAAGAGATGGCACCACCGGCACATATCAAGGTCATGTATAGTTAGTAGCAGATTTGGAAAGAATGCACACCAAGTTTCAGCTATATTGGTCTATTTCTTTGTGTTTGACATTTGTGTGAATCAAGGAAGTCTAGTGATTGTCAAAATATGGATGAAAAAGAATTTCATGTGGTGGTTAAACTTTACTTTATGAAATGCAAAATGCCCCAGGAGACTAAAGAGAAGCTTGATAAACATTACAGTGACTCTGCACCTTCGATTAGAACTGTCTATAATGGGTTTGAAACTTTTTGGAGTGGCCATATGGGCACAAGTGATGCTGAATGTTCTGGACGCCCTGTGGAGGTTACGACTCCAGAAATCCTTGATAAAATCAATGATATGATGATGGATGACAGAAGAGTTAAGGCGCATGAGATTGCTAGTGCTATGGGAATCTCGAATGAATGGGTATTTTGCATAAACATTTGGACATGAGAAAGCTATCCACAAGATGAGTTCCACCATTGCTCATATTTGACCAAAAATGTAATTGTGTGAAGTGTTGCAAGGATGGTTTGCAGTTTTTCAGGAAGAATTTGCAGGATTTAAGCATTGTTTCGTCACTGTGGATGAAACATGTATACATTACTATACTCCTGAGGCCAAAGAACAACCTAAACAATGCGTTACCAAGGGAGATTCTGCACCAAAAAAGCCAAAGACCATTCCTTCAGCCAGAAAGGTTTTAGCGACTGTCTTTTGGGATACATAAAGGATAATCATCATCGACTATCTGGAAAAGGGTAAAACTATTACTGGTGCATATTGTTCATCATTATTGGACCGTTTGAAACCTGAGCTGCAAGAAAAACACCGGCGATTGGACCGAAAAAAAAAGTCCTTTTCCATCACGATAATGCACCAGCCCACACCTCAACAGTTGTGGTCACAAAATTAATGGAAATAGGATTCCGACTTGTTTCACATCCCCACTCACATATTCTCCAGACATGGCTCCCTTGGACTACTATTTGTTCCCCAATTTGAAGAAATGGCAAGTGGGACAAAGATTTTATTCACACAAGGAGGTGATTACAGCAACTAATAGCTATTTTGCAGACTTGAACAATTAATATTATTCTGGAGGGATCAACAAATTAGAACAGCGTTGGACAAGTGTATAAATCAAAAAGGAGACTATGTCAAAAAATAAAAAAGGTTTACCCCAAACACGTTACTAGTTTCTATTTTGGACAGACTTTTCAAATGCCCCTTGTGTACAATAATAATGTGAACTGATTTTTTTTGCATGGCATTCAAAAGTATTCATATAGAAATGTGATTCCATATTGATGAGTTTATGTAATTTAAGTATATTTAATAGTTCAGTAATAGGCACACATAAATACTTAATCCACACTATTTAAGCCAGCAATATGTAAAACACTGTTATTCTACAGGACAGAAAGAGTTTGCCAAACTAATTTTTTATGTTACTTTCTGATATAGCTCCACTATTTGTTAGGTACTTGAAAAAAAGGATTTTACTAGTTTATTAACTCCTTTCTGAGCTAAAATTAGTTCATTTCAGATTTAATGTTGTACTTATGACCATTATATTTGTGTCTGAAATAGTTTCAAAACTTTCATAAGAAAATACTTCCTCACAAAAGCTGTGGTGAAAATTTAAAGTTCCTTTGTCAGATGCCTACAGTATTACAGTCGATGATTAGATGTTAGCAATGGGAGCTAAAGTGCCTGAACTGAGCTGTTGGAGCAAGGGCAGAATGTTTCCATTCTTTTACCATTTAAAATCCATCTCAATTTTTTTAAAGGAATAAACTTCACTACTAATTTTTGGTTTAGTACTAAATTCATTGTTGGCACGATTTCTGAAATTTGTAAATCATTTTCTTTGTCTCCATTCTTTAGTAGGTCCATATTATTGACTACAAACCCCATGAGTATCTAAATGCACAGTGAAAGTGGGATTAGAATCCTGAGATTCTTTAAACCCATTATATGTTAAATGTATACTACATACCACGTGTTAGCCTAATTCTGGATTCAGACTATCCTCCAGAGAGCACAAAGTCAACCCAAAATATAATACAGTAAGACTTATTGTCAGTCAAATCAAGGCACTGAAGCACAGAATCCCACCAATACATGATACCCTCCATATGGAGAAGACGTTCAGTTACAGACAGGGTCATTGAAAAAAACTGCAAAAATATTAAATCTCTTGGTTGAAGCCCTTTCTCTGCACACACATTCACCCAAGCACAGCTCACAGAAACATGGCCACTGTCACAGGGCGCTATAACCCGACTGCCAGTTGGGCTTTAGCACCCTGAGACAACAGCCATGTATGTATGAGTTGTGTTTGTGTGAAAGTGTATGTGTTTTCTTCTGCAGGAAAAGGACTTTGTACAAACCTTTTAATATTTTGTCAGCATTGTTGATTGTGCCTGCCTCTGACTCAATGCCTCCACTATAAGGTGAGTAGCAATCTATTCCTTCCATGTTCTTGTTATTCCGCCATGCAATTTTCATCATTAAGAAGATGGTACCATAGGACATAATAAAAGCAAAGGTGGAAAGTAATTGATACTTTGTGTTTACGGCCAATGATGATATAGATTCTTCTCAAGCTGAAGGTAGCAGTTATCAGTCTCTTCATAAGATGGTGAATGTGGCATTTTCACCAATGGAATGCCATTATTTTTTGATATAATGTTAATTATTTCATTCGACTGTTCACATTTCCTTTTTACATCTACGAGTATTATCATCAAAATCACAGGAAATCCATATAAACAATTCCCTTGAAAATAATGGAGCAAAGGAGACCACACACACACACACACACACACACACACACAAAACCCTACCTATACACCTGTCTCCATACATTTTCTTGGCTGCAGACACAGCTGGCAGAATGGAACCACACCAGTGTGTGAGTGTTTTGTATGTATATTTGCACTCAAGCTTGATAAAAGAGTTATTCCAAAAGGAAGCAATTTACATTTCTCTTTATTTTGTGACTGTCGATGACTCAACACTTATGCTGTTTTGTGAGTGGTCTCCTTTACTCCTAAAGCAAGAACAAAGGATTCAGTCATGTGGATTTCCTGTAATTCTGACATGTTATATAACATGTAAGACTAGAATTGGGACTCTTCACTGCAATAATTAATATTATATCAAAGAAGATGGTTGCTATTGCCAACATAAGAGTTTTTTTCTGAAAGTATGCCACATACAGTCAATAAATTGGATTTTCTGTGATGTTGCTTGTCTGATTCTGTGTGCCAGTAGTAGTCAAAATAACAACTTATTTATACTCTAATATTTTATTGCTCCTGACCTTTGCAAAAGCTGGTAAAATCACTGATAATGAGACAGTAGACGTATATATGTCTAAATGACTGGCTTCTGTTAGTCTAGAAAGTAATTGTAGCAACAAATGTTTTATAACTGGAAGCAGAATATATCTTAAAAACATATCAGAATACATCACTAATATATGGTGCATAGATCTTCATAAGCCTAAGTGATATTTTGTGACATGCAATTGAGTTTTGACTCCTAATTTATTTGATAACTGATTCAGTTATCTTCTTTATATTTGCTTTTACAAATTAAATGTGAATTTTGTTTTATGGTTGTTGACAGGAAAATTTTATGATGTGATTTGCAGATGTGTAGTGGATGTTTCATATTTTTTATCTCAACTTTTGTATCAGTAACTCCTTATAGTAGTAATGTGTAATTTACACACTTATTGATGTGATAACTGTTTCTTAAGCTTCTTCTCAGGAACTATACACTTATACCTTGTTACCTGCTGCAACTGTGGCAGGTACAGAAACCCTCTACTGTTTATAGTAAGGTAGGGATTTCAAATTTCCCTGTTTGCAGTATTCTCTGCAATTAATTCCATCAATTGAACCATATCTTTTTGTTATGGAATCATGATCTCTCACTTCCTTAATCAGAATACTTCAATTGCATTATTTATCCAAACACATTTCTTACTTCTTCTCTCGTTCAGTTTGTGGTGTTTCAGTGGGAGATAGCTGCCAGAGAAAGTAATGAATGATAGTTCAATAAGTATTATATTATCATTCATAATCTGTGTGTTATATACTTCTTGCCAAAGTTGACTTTTGATGTAATTCTGGCACAATGTCATTGGATAAGAGAGTGATAGCTTTTAATGAAAACTTTTAACACAGAGTGTCAATGGCTTTGCCACAGTGATGACACTGGTTCCTATCTGATTGTAGCAGTTGAAAGTTCTCCCGTGTTTGGCTAATATTTGGATGGGCAACAGTCTGGGTCTACCGAATGCTGTTTGCAAGCGTGGTGCACTCAACCCTTATGAGGCCAATTGAGGAGCTATCTGACTGAGTAATAGCTGTTCAGGTCATGAATACTGACATCAGTTGGGAGATCAGTATGCCAACACATGCCCCTCGACGTCTGGATCCACCTGAGGATGACATGATGGTCAGTCAGTACAATTTGTCCTTCTGAGGCCTGTTGGGACATCGTTTAATACAAATGATTATCAGGAAACAGATACTCTTTCACTATTATGATGGAGGATCATTGAAAGTAATTAATTTATGTTTTCCTGCCACTAAGCCCCATGGGTCACATTTTTCACAACACAACTTGTATAACTTAGTATATTTCAAACAACTGTGTGACTTCAAAGAAAGACTTAATTTAGATTAATATACAGCTTACAAACATCGAACAGACAACTTCACATAGCTTATTAGCTGGAAAACTTTTAAAAGTCATCATGAATTTTTCAGTACCATTTAGACAGCTTGGAACTGTTAATAGTCGGCAGTTCACTAAAATCATAACAAACAGGAACACTTTGGGTGAAGTTTCTGCATTATTCCCACACAGGTATAGACGTGTTAATTACACCTAAGATTCATTTTGCTGACAGACATTTGTTTGTACTACCACAAATAATTGCAACGTGGCCTTTTTATTAAATTGGTAAACATACTGCTTCACAACCTATCCTCAAATGGGGTATACGAAAGTCACTAAACCAGTAAAGGTTACAGATAACTACCAGTATTTATGGAAAATACTACTAGTATTTATGGAAATTAATATTAAAAATTTATACATTTATTACTGTAGGGCAGCAAACTGCAAAATGTATCCCAGCAGAACATTTTCAGTATTAATTATATATACATAAACATATCTGTTTCTGCTTGTGCATGTACACTATGATTTGTAGCTGCTCATGCATGCACCCTATGATTTTTAGACCAGAAGCCATATGGGCCTCTGAATAGTGTTGAACAACTTAAACAGTTTGGTAAACATGTGTAAATGTTGTAGTTACAGTATTTACAAAAATCATTTGGAAAGAAATAATTTTATAACTATCCCAATAATTGGTAAACTGTTCCACCATGAAAATCTGATTTGGAAGGAAATATTTTTATAACTATGCCTATTCATGGTAAAGTGTTCCACCTTGTGAATCAGATGTTCTGGGCAAATAAACCTTGTCCATAGTATATTGACCCAAAACAAATACCTTTAAATGAGGCAAATGCTCCAACATTGTAACTGGATATTTCAGAACATAATTTAACATACCTGCAATAATAATAAACAAATATACATGTTTGTGAAACAACTACATTTTATATGCTTCTGTTGTTATTGTTGGGACATGGTTTGAAAAGAAAGGCATGACCCACAGTTACCAAACAATTTTATTCATATTTCATCATTTTTCTGGAGTGCATCTAGGATTTTATGTACAGATATTTTGGCTGACAACTGTTGTGTATAGCTTTATACACAACAGTAAGGAGAGGTGGTCTATAGAGTGGTGCAGCAACTGTCATCACAGGAAAGGTAGACAGAAGCAGAAATTATTAGTGAGCAAGCTAACACAACAAACAGATTTACATAACTTGTATTTCTCCAAACATATGAAGACTCAGAAGAAGACAGTGCAGCAATGAATGGAGTCAAGCTATAACAATGTCCACAAGAAAAAGTCTCTGTGTACTAAAGCACAAATGATGAAGATGGAGCTGCAACCAGGCAACATCTCCATTGCTTCCCATTGCAAAGTGCATTAGAGTACAAGTAGCTCTGAGTGCTGCCAGTGGCTATTCTATATTGTGGTGGCAGAGGGTGCTTGAGTTACTGAGCCATTAGAAACATGGCTCAGGGCCATGCTCCATTGGGTCCACCGAAACCCACACAACTGCCATCGGCGTTTCATGAAATCCTGCAATTCCAGGGCTGTGATGACTGTTGGGAGGTATTGATATGTTATACCACAAAAACCTTTCAGCCATTCATAAGATGAGTCACTTGCAAGATTTTTAACGTACTTCACACTGTAGAGTAAATGTGCATGCATAAAAAATAATACTGTTGGTAACAAGAGTCTCAGTCATAAACAAAACTTCACATCTCTAAGATTTAAATAAACTAAGCAGAGACTCTGTGAATCCACAGTGCTTACAAAGTACTTGGTTGATTGTCATGGATGGCATATTTATAATGTCATGCGGCAAAGAACTGGAACAATATTTCCTTTGAGAGGAAGTGTAAAATGTGTTAAAAATCTTGTAAATGACTCACCCTGAGAATGATTGGAAGGTTTTCAGCCATAATATCAGTACATGTGTTAATAATATCTTGGATGCACTACCAAAACAGATAAAAAGATGGAATATTTGAGCCACCAGGAAAACTTCAAGAAACACAGTTTTATTCATAGTTTACTGTAGAGAGGATAACACAGAACCAAGAACAGTGCACATTGACATCTGTGGATACCAAAGATGTCACATGATGATAAAATTAGAATCTCAAAATTCCCTCTTTATTTTAACAGACAGTTATAAAATAAGACTTGAGGCTTAAGTTTCTGGCTGTAGGATTGAAGTCCAAGCCCTTCAACAGATTTCTAATGTTTCAGTGTAGGATGAGCCTTTGTTAGTATATCTGCCACCATATCTTCTGTTGGATGATATTCCAGTTTGAGCGGATATTCTAGTTGAGTTTTGTGCATGAAGTGATATTTTATATGCATGTGCTTCATCATTCAGTGGAAAACTAGTGGTTGTCACTAGAAAAGGGGCTGTATGAGAGAATATGTAAACTAAGGAGAATCACTTCCTTTGCTGCTTTGGTGAGGCTCATGTACTCAGCTTCAGATGGTGAAACATTGCTTCTTTGAACACCATGAGCATGCTGATTCAAATAAGGTGAAGTAGAAACTTTCATATGAGTTCCCATCAGCATCAGAACTTCCCCAACTGGCATCTGCGTAACTGAAGATTCTTTTCTTATCCTCAGCAAAGGTAGAGTTCTTGCCTACGGTTTCTTTAAGGTGTATAAGAACCCACTTATCCAGTTGCTTGTGAATAAAATTAGGGCTTCTGCTGTGCTGGCTTAGGTTACTGGCTGCATAGCATATATCAAGTTGAGATGCGCAAGCCAAATCTGACTGACAGAACATTGTGTGTAGACAAAATAATTCAAATTCCTGCAACTGGAAATTACATTTCATCAAAGTCAACAATACTCTTGCATTTTTCCTCAGCAAAGATCCATCAGTTCTGTATTTATTCCACAAAACACTCAGTCATTTGTTGGTCTGTCTGCAATGAACACGGTGTCATTTCTTTCTAGTGACCACATTTCATCTTATGAGGGACATTTAAAAAGTAATGCAACATTTTTTTAGAAAGCATGTTAATTTTATTCAGTATTACAGAACACCATATTCTTCTGCACTCTTGTGGTTACAAAGCCCTATTTTTCAGCATAGTATCTGTTCAGTGTGACAGCCTTACACACCTTACTGGAAGGACCTGTGTGCCTGCATTGTACCACTATACTGGTTGTCATGGGAGCCAACATCTTCCAGCATCAATAAGCTCCACATCACCCATGTACTGCTTCCCACAGAGTCTATCCTTCATTGAGTGAAACAGGTGCAAGTCAGAAGGGATGAGTTCTGGGCTGTAGGGTAGATAAAGATGAACAGTGTAATGAAGTTTCATCAGCTCCTCTCTGGTGCACAGACAGGACTGAGTCTTTGCGTTGTCATGAAGGGGGAGAAGTTATTTTGAATTTTTGTGGCAATTAACATGCTGAAGACATCTCTTCAATTTCCCAAGGGTAACACAATGCAATACTGAGCTGATGGTTGCTCCATCAGGAAGGACTTCAAAGGGAATAATCCCTTGAGAGTCATGGATTGCTGTTTTGTTTCTGGTTAGAAGTGATGAACCCATGCTTTATATTCTTTTATATTGTTTGACAAAAAATTGTTGTAATCAGTCTTGTAATGCACAAGCAACTATGTACAGATGATCCTTTGTTGGTCTTTATGGCCTTCTGGTAGGTGGCGAGGAACACAGTGGGGACACACCTCTGAGAACCCCAAATGGTGGATGAGTCTGTCAGCACTACCAACAGAGATGTCCAGTGTTGCAGCAAGGTGTTTGATTGTGATACATCAGTCATCTCAAATGAGGGTGTCCGCATTTTCTAACACTGCAGGAATCACAGCTGTGTGTAGCCATCCAGTACGCAGGAGACCAGGTTTGCATGACTGTGTTGCGAAGATGTCAGTCACCTTACCCAACAACTCACCGTGCTTTTGTTCACTGCCAGGTCATCATAGACATTCTGCTAGCCCCTATAAATATCTCTGATGCTTTCACCAAGAACCTCATTGAAAGCTGTCTACTTGGATTGCACTTCCATTACAGACACCATCTTAAAGGCTATGTATAGTGCCTCTATCTATTGAAACTTCATAAAACCATAGGAGATGAAGTGGGTATATTCCAAAATGTATTACACCGAATTCTGCATTCATCCAGCCAAAATTGGGAAGAAAAAAAAGTGTGGTGTTACTTTTGGAACAACAGTTGTATCTAGCCTCAAACCACTCTTGATGAAATGGACAACTTAATGCATCATTGACACTGACCTCTGTTGTATTCCCATTGAAGTTAATATCATGATGTAAAACATCTGATGAGTCTATATTTGGCAATAACTGTAGTGCAAATATGACATTTGAAGAATTAATGTCTTTATCACATGATGAATCATCATCACGGATGACTTTTAGACCTGTACTGTGGAACAGTTCATCATCTGATGGTCTCTGATTCAATTTTTGTATCACCATTGAAATCTCCTCCAACTGAATTCGTGTTGATGACTTCTACTGGGCTATGATTTGGTTCCTTGGTACCCACACATGATAGGCTTTTATACAGTCAGAATTGCCTGCAAATATGTCTTCTTTGCCTTTATGATCAAACTTTGCTTTGTTCAACAATTTATCCAGGATGACAAACTTTTGACCAGATGTAGAATGATACATTGGGCTTTCTCTTCAACCGCTTCTCATATAGCACTCTATCAGACAACCCTTTAGTTAAGCAACAGTTTCAGATGTAGTCAGCTGTGTTACTGATGTCAGCCCAAAATGATGGTTGTAGTACTGACTTGAGCAGATATAAAAAGCCACTTCAACTGCTGAATGTTTCTTTTGTTTGGTGACAATTCTGAAGTGGTGTGTATGAAACTGTTAGGTACCACTACATTCTTCCTATGCTGAGATTGGAGTCCTTCATTCATTCCAGTGCTACCAGTATCTGACTGAAAGGGGATAATTTTGTGATCAGTCTGATTTTCCACTAGATTTTTGAATTTAACTAATTTGTAAACAATATTTACATTGTGCCTAAGGAAATAGACTTAACATCATCTGCTGTGGTCATCTATAAAGGTCTCAAAATTGTTTGAGATATTTCTCTCATTGGCCCATGGATATCATAGGGGATTAACTTTAGAAGTTTATTTGATTTCTGTTCTTGTTAGTGAATGGAATCAATGTGGTTTTTCCTATAAGGTACTTACTGCATCAAGTTGGATCAATATTGCTGAATTTCAGACCTATAACATACAAATGTTTGAGCATTTTGATCATGTCTCATGAGTTTAAGTGGCCTAATCCAGCATTTCAGATTTACAAGTCTCTTTTATAACATTCCACTCAGTAATGACAGCCACCTTTCAACACTTTTCCTGTAAATAAATCAGATCACCTTATCTGCAGTAACTCGGACTTTACTGTTAGTGGCTGATATAACTGTGGGAGCTTTCTCAGATGCCACCGTGTGGTTGTTGTCCACAACCTTTGCCATTGAAATAAGATTGTTTCTAAGTTTTGAAACATGTAAAGTATATTTAAGCATTATGGGATTCGTGTAAATGGCTGCAGTTGCAATGTATATGTGACCTTTAACCATAACTTGTATGGTGCTCTTGTCTGCAAGCATTAAATTCTCTTGCATTTCTATCATGTTTGCTGTATTATGTACTTTCTTTCCTTCATTGATTGTCTGCCTATATTTACTCTCAGCTTTATCATCATACAATTCCTATAAAGTTCAGAATTACTTAAAAGACTTTTGTACAGACTAGAATACAGCATACTTTTTTTAGGTACTACTAATAGTCATTGTTCATTTCTTGAGAGGGTTGCTGCTTTCAAACATGTTTAAAAATGTGAAGAAAAACTCACTGAAAACAATATCAGAGAAACAATGCTGAAGCCTACTGAAAAGGGAGTCCCAGTTATAACAACTGAGGACATGTTTACACCTACTCATGTTATCTTTGCTGATTAATCTATTAGTCACAGTTTTAGATTTTGGTTTGGAACAGTCTGAAGTTACATACTAAGACTGGCAAATACTGCATCATAATCTAATAAAGGGAAACTAATTACTTCAAAGGCCATACAAGTTCTCTTAATATTTGTAAATATATTATCAAGACAGGCAGAGACTGTCATAGGTTTATAGTCAGCATAGTAGAGGTAAACCGCCAAAGCAAGTTTTTTAGTTCAGTCACAGTTGTTTTATCCTGTAATACATCAAAACCTGAACTAACATCTCCACCAATGACAGTATTGTACTTTTCCTATTTTGGTATAGCACTGATGTGCATTAAGAAACCATCAAGCTTCTCAAGAAAGGCATGGGGATCACCACCAGGTGGCCTGTACACTGCTACTACAAGTAGCTTAAGTCTCTCAAGTACTAGACCTGGTATTTCAAAATGCATTTCAACACTAAGTGTGTTGAGATCTAACATACCACAATTTGGTGCACGAGGTGTTTTTATATATATATTGCTACCCCCATGCAAGAGATGTTCATTATTATAGCAATTAAGTAATGTGTAGTCATTCAGTACTTTGTATCCAAGCTCTTCTTCATTATGTTCACTTAAACATAAAATGTCCAACATGTTCTCATTTGAAAATTCATTAACTATTCCACCATATCCTGAATGTTTAGGAAGCCTACTTCAAACTCTGCTTTTTGCATTACTTGTTTTGCATGTTTCTTAGTTGATGGAGCTAATGTTACCATGTACAAATTTTGTAAATTTGTGGTGAGATCTTATGGGATCATCGGTCCCTAAGTTTACACACTACTTAAACTAACTTATGCTATGGACAACACACACACCCATGTCCGAGGGAGGACTCAAACCTCCGACCAGGGTGGGGGTGGGGGGGTTAAGTTGACCACATTATGTCCTCTTATGGTATTGGAATATCTAATCTGGTCTAATCCTACAAGTTTTTGTCATCACATTTGAAACATAACCCAAACACAGTGCTGATCTTTCTTCCTTCCTGAGTTTATTCAACACTACTCTGAGAATTGTGTCACTTAAAACATGTTTACCTAGTTTGCTGAGATAGTGGCCATACTTGGTATGCCATTCTATGCTGTAACTACTGGTGTTAACTAGGGAAACATTCTTAAAGTGCCTACAGATCACTTTGTACTCCCTGTTGGTTTGCTGTGCTTCCTTATTCACACAAGACCATGTCCATGAGGCACAATGATGACAATCACATTGATGTGGCTTAATATTTCAAAAGTCTTCTTCATTGTCATTTGCACTGGCAACTACCACTGTGAAGGCTTTGTCCATGAGGGCTGTGGTGTCTTCCTCAGTAGACATTGAAACATCTCATAAAGCAGCCCATGGCTTCATGATTTCTTCTATTTCAGCCTTGTCCCTCACAGAAGGTTTGCTTTCCATTAACATAACTGATAATCCTCACACATAACTGACTCTGTAAATCTTCAATTTTTGTTTCTTCTTATATATAAATTTGCTGTTTACTGAGTCTCTTGTACTGCCTTGTCAGATGATCATTCTGATGCAATTTCTATATCATCTGTATTTTGCAATGAATTATGTTTATTATTAACTGGTAGAACAAAATCCTGTCAATATTTATTGTTGTTCAGTTCATATGAGCTCCTCTTTAATTTCACAGCTTTTCATACTGTGCTAGACCTGTAATTGTGAGCCATTAAAGTCCTAACTCGTTTTTTGGCAATCCTTCTGGTTTAGAAATATAGACACATACCCGATGATCACTCTCTTTCTTGAGTCTTCTGTTTCCATCACTCAATATTTTTAAGTCCTTGTGTAGCTCAGCAATAATTGATAGTAAAAAAATATTATGTTCATCAGATACTGTGTCAAGTTTTACAATGTTCCCCATCACATCAGGAGACCATATACAAATCCACTTTTCACTTGCAGCAGGTAGGTCATTTTCAGTTACATTTGCATAAGCAAAGTGATTCCAGTGATTGCACAAATCACAGAAGTTACCATTGCTTATATTTCTGTTATATTTTACGCACATAATATTACAGATCAGCCTATTTATTATGGGGGTTGAATCACTATGTACTACTTTCACTGGTGCCATCTGAACATGTGCAATAACACACTGCCAGTGTTTTGGTCAGAGTGACAGGGTGGCCCCCTTGGTTTCAAAGCATAGTATGGCTGGGATCTTAATGAATTCCCTGACCTAAAATACACATGCCTCATTTCATCATAATACGTTCCATTCCACAGATAAGCCTGAACAATTTGATGCTCTTTTCCTAACATTCAAATGTTAATAATAAAACCAAATTCACTCGGATGCCTAATAGGTCACTGCTATTTCATGACTGTAGCACCCTCTCGTAATCTTTTTGATCTCCAGGTCCTATTGGGATTACTGATCCTTGTTGTATGTTCAATGTCCCATGTCAGTTCATTATTTTTTTTATCACCATGTACTTCTCAAGCAGTTATTGGCTTCTGCCTGCTCCTGCTCTCAAGTCTCTGTTCAGGGAAGTGTTCCACATCCATGGTTATGTGCTGCATACAGCCCAGTATGGTTCCTCATGGTGCTACTATGTCTGATATACTAAAATTGTCTAGACATGGTTTTTGCATTATGTAAACTTCTCTAGACACATACATTCGTTTTATTAAGAATGTCATTTTCAGTAAGTGAGTAAACCAAATAGATGGTTCCTTTGGGCTATTCAGTTTCGACAGTTAACCAGAAAACTCATACCATGCCACCTTTTAGGGTTGAAGGGATGCTTGCCCTTAACACTGAGATTTGTGGTGTATCAGTATTTTGACGAACTGTGCCCTTCCCCAGATTTCCTTATGTCTGGGAGGTGCTGTCACCAACAAAATGGTGGATTGCTCAACAGAATGAGACATTAAGCTACCAGTAGTAATCAACCACGTCATGGAACCAGTACAGGAAATCATTCCTAATACGAAGACAAAATCAGGCCTTTTTTTCTTAGAACCTCCAATTTGAATTGTATTATGTACGTGCAAACTGGTACTGTTGGTTTAGCTATTCTGACACCCGGGACACAAATATGTAATTGTGGTGGTTTCAGTGGCTGCTTGTTGCCAGGGGAAAGAAAACTTAACTTATACATGTGCCCATATCCACCAAAATCCAGCCCACTTGCCCTTCCATCTTTCTCTTCACAATCACAATTGTCAGCTCCTCTAAACCTCGGTAAGTGAAGGGCATTTACTGTTTTTACTGGGGCAGGGTTGGATGGCTATGTCTTCTTTTGCATTTCTGTGATGGAAGTGACCATTCCCTCTGTAACTGGGAGAACAATGGTTGCCATGAGTTTGTTTATTTTGGGATCCTGAGTGATGCTTTCGTAGACGCCAAAACTCTGGCAATTATGACAGTAAGATAACAAGTGTTTGTTCGCTTATGAGTGGCTCACTTACATCCTTTGTAAACTGAGTCACTGGTAAACTCGGGGGAGATACCTCATTCTACAGCACAGAGGATGCAACAAATTGCCCTGCTACTTCACACAACATGGCAAAATGGATTTCCTCATGGAGCAACATTAGGGAATCCACTTTCACCTGACAACTTTGTTGTGTATTTATACCATCAATAAAAATATCAATTGACTGTTCTTCTGCTTCCTCTAGGAGGACTTGATTTTAAGTCAGAATCCTCCGCAAGGTATAGGTTTCACAGGAGACAGCCCTGATTCAGTTGGCAAACTGTTCAGTATCTTCCCCTGACCTTTGCCTGAAGGTAGAAAGTTGCGTATGGAAACAACTGGTGCCATTATTATTTAATACTACTCTGATAAGTCCTGTGCCTGGATCTCAAATTTGTCATCTTTATTTAATATCTTAACTAGATAAACATAAGTGTGCACATTTTTGAAGAATTTTAGCTTTGCTGCAAAAAGCAGAAAACTCTCTGGCCATGAGCAAATGCAATCTACATCACAGATATTATGCAAAAATCTATCAACACTCTCTGTGAATTTTTCTGAGAATGAAGAAACGAAATTAACAGCGTGGAAGCTCTTTGCAGTAACCGACTAGCTTTGCTTCATGCTGCTGTACTACGAGATCTGAAATGCATTCCTGCATTGCCGTGCATCTTGCTCCCTCCGCTTTTGTCAAAAACTCTACTTACATCCATCTCAGTTATACTAAAATTACAGAAGAGATAACCCAACTGCATCTCATGGCTTGGGTCTAATATTGGGATTTTAAGGCCTATTCAGTCATCAAGAGCAGTTAGAACACTAACATTTACCCTTGGCATAGCTGCCCATCATCACACTGGCTAATCTGCTTCTCTAGCTCCATATTTTTAGTTATTAATCTGTAAACTTTGGAAGCTTAGCCTTCTTTTATTTAAGCTAAATTGCATATTTTGACTGTTGGAAATTTAAGAGATTATTGGACTTGATGTTCATGACAGCATGGTGGGCAAACTAACTCGAAAGGTACACATGCCAGTTTGAGAAATTTGTCAACCGTATGTTTGCTGAAACATGCACTATTTATTATTCCCATAATCTTATACAGAACTCTCATCAAAATAGTGTCCTTAATATGAAGAGATTAAATGAAGTTCACATTAATTCGATAGAAGGCAACTATTTCCTCTTTAATCACAAGCAGTGAGTCCACACTCGCCTTGCATCTGCATTTATGCACTTAACTCTTTTGATTCAAATTCTCCATTGTTGGTAAGTTCCTTACAGTCATTCATAGCTTAAAAACGCCACTTGCCTGTCTGAAAAATATCAGTTCCACATATTAATGCCTTTTATTCCTGAACATGTACCGTGCACACACTCATTATTGTCTCATTATGAACTGTCAGGTGGGGCTGACTCACATGTGCGTCAATGCAAATGACGGTCACCATGCAGCACCCTTATAATACAAAGGAATTTCTCATTAGAAATACTAACTCACTACATGAAAGATGTGCAAAAGTAGGTTTGACCTGTTTGGGCGGGACTGATATTATTGTTGTTGTTGTTGTTGTTGTTGTTGTTGTTGTTGTTGTTGTCTTCAGTCCTGAGACTGGTTTGATGCAGCTCTCCATGCTACTCTATCTTGTGCAAGCTTCTTCATCTCCCAGTACCTACTGCAACCTACATCCTTCTGAATCTGCTTAGTGTATTCATCTCTTGGTCTCCCTCTACGATATTTACCCTCCACGCTGCCCTCCAATACTAAATTGGTGATCCCTTGATGCCTCAGAACATGTCCTACCAACCGATCCCTTCTTCTGGTCAAGTTGTGCCACAAACTTCTCTTCTCCCGAATCCTATTCAATACTTCCTCATTTGTTATGTGATCTACCCATCTAATATTCAGCATTCTTCTGTAACATCACATTTCGAAAGCTTCTATTCTCTTCTTGTCCAAACTATTTATCGTCCATGTTTCACTTCCATACATGGCCACACTCCATACAAATAGTTTCAGAAATGACTTCCTGACACTTAAATCTATACTCGATGTTAACAAATTTCTCTTCTTCAGAAACGCTTTCCTTGCCATTGCCAGTCTACATTTTATATCCTCTCTACTTCAACCATCATCAGTTATTTTGCTTCCCAAATAGCAAAACTCCTTTACTACTTTAAGTGTCGCATTTCCTAATCTAATTCCCTCAGCATCACCCGACTTAATTTGACTACATTCCATTATTCTCGTTTTGCTTTTGTTGATTTTCATCTTATATCCTCCTTTCAAGACACTGTCCATTCCACTCAACTGCTCTTCCAAGTCGTTTGCTGTCTCTGACAGAATTACAATGTCATTGGCGAACCTCAAAGTTTTTATTTCTTCTCCATGGATTTTAATACCTACTCCAAATTTTATTTTGTTTCCTTTACTGCTTGCTCCATATACAGATTGAATAACATCGGGGAGCGGCTGCAACCCTGTCTTACTCCCTTCCCAACCACTGCTTCCCTTTCATGCCCCTCGACCCATATAACTGCCATCTGGTTTCTGTACAAATTGTAAATAGCCTTTCGCTCCCAGTATTTTACCCCTGCCACCTTTAGAATTTGAAAGAGAGTATTCCAGTCAACATTGTCAAAAGCTTTCTCTAAGTCTACAAATGCTAGAAACGTAGGTTTGCCTTTCCTTAATCTTTCTTGTAAGATAAGTCGTAAGGTCAGTATTGCCTCATGTGTTCCAGTATTTCTACGGAATCCATACTGATCTTCCCCGAGGTCGGCTTCTACTAGTTTTTCCATTCGTCTGTATAGAATTCGTGTTAGTATTTTTCAGCTGTAGCTTATTAAACTGATTGTTCGGTAGTTTTCACATCTGTCAACACCTGCTTTATTTGGGATTGGAATTATTATATTATTCTTGAAATCTGAGGGTATTTTGCCTGCTTCATACATCTTGCTCACCAGATGGTAGAGTTTTGTCAGAACTGGCTCTCCCAAGGCCGTCAGTAGTTCCAATGGAATGTTGTATACTCCAGGGGCCTTGTTTCAACTCAGGTCTTTCAGTGCTCTGTCATACTCTTCACGCAGTATCGTATCTCCCATTTCGTCTTCATCTACATCTTCTTCCATTTCCATAATATTATCCTCAAGTACATTGCCCTTGTATAGACCCTCTATATACTTGTTCCACCTTTCTGCTTTCCCTTCTTTGCTTAGAACTCGGTTTCCATCTGAGCTCTTGATATTCATACAAGTGGTTCTCTTTTCTCCAAAGGTCTCTTTAATTTTCCTGTAGGCAGTATCTATCTTACCCCTAGTGAGATAGGCCTCTACATCTTTACATTTGTCCTCTAGCCATCCCTGCTTAGCCTTTTACACTTCCTGTCGATCTCATTTTGAGACGTTTGTATTCCTTTTTGCCTGCTTCATTTACTGCTTTTTTATATTTTCTCCTTTCATCATTTAAATTCAATATTTCTTCGGTTACCCAAGGATTTCTACTAGCCCTTGTCTTTTTACCTACTTGATCCTCTGCTGCCTTCACTACTTCATAACTCAGAGCTGCCCATTCTTCTTCTACTGTATTTCTTTCCCCCATTCCTGTCAATTGTTCCCTTATGCTCTCCCTGAAACTCTGTACAACCTCTGGTTTAGTCACTTTATCCAGGTCCCATCTTCTTAAATTCCCACCTTTTTGCAGTTTCTTCAGTTTTCATCCACAGTTCATAACCAATAGATTATCTGCCCCTGGAAATGTCTTACAATTTAAAACCTGGTTCCTAAATCTCTGTCTTACCATTATTTTTCCCAATCTCTTGGAATATTCATTTCAAAGTGGCAGGAAAATAGTACATTAAACACATACATCAAAATTCAGAAACAGACAACAGTTGAATTAGCAAAGCTATCACATTAATCTTGAAGTATTTCCAATCATATACAAAGTACTTTAATCTGTTGCTTTCTAAGCAGCTTTCCTTGCTGTAACAGTTTTTCTGAGAACTCAGTACTGCTTGAAGGAAATACAAGAAAGAAAAACTAAGGAATTTGTAGATTCATTAGCACATATTTTCACTGCAAACTTCATGCATGGGGAGACACTATGGGTTGGTATGAAGGTCTTCAACAAACAACCACTTAACTATTTGTGATTTGCCAATTAGTCTTCCTCACCCGTAACTTGGTATGGCATCACACTATGTAATTGCAGTAGTGAAGCAGCACACTGCTCCAATTTCCTGTTGAAGGCCAATGGCCGTGCATCACTTTGAGGTGGCCACTCACTGGCCTGAAGTCTCCCTATTCCACTGTTCTCCTCTGGGGATGCCCAAAGCTCTGAATACTGTCATAGAAAATTAACCCACTCTCCTTGTCTGTTTCTGCTGCCACTGTTGTGTGCTTCACCATCACCCCTTTGTCTCATACCATGTAACAAAAGCAATATGCTAGGCATCATCATCATTTTTGTCCAGCATTAAACGATGTAGATTGCTGTTGTCAGTTTTACGACTTTGATGCTTAGTAACACTGTCAGAGACTAACCTCATTTTATTTGCAGATCATGATAATGTTGTGCTAACTAAACAGATAGGCATAGTTTTGAAAACAGTCACTAATTATATGTTAATTAGTTTAGTCACTGAAACATTACTAAACTATGAAAGGACTTACCAAAGACCAAAATCTGTGAGAGATAACAACACAGAGAAAAGGCGTTGATAAGACACTATTACATTCTTTGGAATAAAACTTTCTAATGACGTCATTTACACAGCATTGAGTTCACAGCTATTGAAATGTTAAAAATTCATAATCCTTTCCACATTAATTCATCCATGATACAGGCACTGGGTTTTAAAAGTACACAAGCATGTATAATGAACCATTTTGTGCAGCTGCAAATATCACAGAAACTGCTGATGAAGGGTACATTCGTCAGTCTTTCTTTACACATACATCCTCTTGTAGTTAACACCTTTCACCTACCACTGTCATTGATGAAATTTGTTTCATCAAAATGAGTATAGTACTCCAGCTACTTCCTTTACATTTCAATATAATAAGTAATAATTATGTCAGGTAACATTGCTACTGTTGCTTGCTGTATCTTTTGCCATTATCTTGAGTCTACCTCATTCTTATGGCATTATAAAAACTGTTAACAAAATCTCATTTTTGTGGGATTTATCTTTATATTTTGTATTGATTTTATTTGGGAAATCCTAAAATACCAGCACTTAAAGTTGTAATTTAGTTTATAGGGTTACCCCAATCACCAGGGTTTTGGGTTCAATTTTTAAAAAAGTTCGCTGATAAAACGGTTAGTTCACATTTGACAGGATACAACCAGTGTTCTTCCTGAGTCTGTAGGGAATGCTAAAAGGAACTCCATGTTTCTAGCATTTTACTTACACTGACACCATTCAAATTGATTACAGCTTCTTTACGCTTTTCTGAATCATGATTTGAGCTGCCTCTGCTAACTGCCCTTTACTTCTTTGACATGATAAAAGGAACACCCATAACAAACACTATCTACTAATTTACTGCATATAAATACATGTAATAAACATTTGATAATTTATTATTCCTCTATGAACAAATACATTATTGCTGGCTTATTGTGTCATGCCCACAAAATCTGACAATAACTGCCTCTTCATCCCACGAATTTGAAGCACATATCTCTACATTTCCAGCTGGCCAAACTACAAGTTAGTTTATAGTATACTTGAACCTGAGCTTTAGGTTATTGAAATGGAATTGCAAATGTGTTACATGTCTGCTTACATTGAAACAATGTCATCTAGATTGATACTTACAGATAGATTTCAGTGTAAACAAAATCAGCCCTGGTTGTATGCCACAGAATGAACAAAACATAAAATGAAACTGTATTGAAAATTTTTCTGCTAGATTAGTTTACTACTAACCTACAGAAATTAATTTTTGAATAATATTCTCATATGGCTTATTACATGGGAGCATAGAACGTTGACACCATTGTTTCTGTGTACGCAGATTCGCAATACTTAAGTGAAATAATCGCACCTTATAAGAAACATGATAACAGCTTCTTCACAGAAGTCACATTCCACTGCTGTATCAAATTCATGTACTTCATTTCTTTTGCTAATTTTTATCTTTATTTTAAATGGACATGATTAATGATTGTCTAAAGTAGGCCAGATACAATGAAGACTCACATTATTTTTACATATAAACTGGAATGTAATTTCACTTCTTGATTATATAGTCCGTTGAACCATACAGCCCCCTTTATTGTTCCTGAGCATCTGGTGATGTTAAATATGTTACTTCTTATCCTTCCCCACATATTACATTGCACAAAACATTCGGTAACAGCAACAGATCAGTAAAGTTATACACTTAGTGTGCCTTCAGACATATAGATTAAAATTTCTGATCATGTTGTACATCTCCCCTTCTTGCTTGTTTGGTTATGAGAGCATTTTTAGGCCTGTGAAGTGTTTCTCATATCAACAACTCTCTCATTTTAGTAAGTACATCATTCACATCAATGTTGTCAAGCAGTGCTAAATGTTGGGTTTAGGTCTGTCACAGTTCTAGAAATGTGCTTGATACAGATACACATGCTAGATGTGCCACTTAGTAGAGATATTATGGAACGTGAACTTGCCACTATTTTGCAGGGAGAATGATATATGATTTCTTTTTAAATCAAACAGAATGAGTATTAGTCTATTCTGAGATGACTCGAAGCTGGTTTGAATGCCAATAAGTTTGCTACAACATGTTAGACGTGCTAATGTGTCGTGTTTTTGGTACTTCCGTGCTTAGGTCCAGCCTTATATGTTGTAGATTCCTCTTGTCAGTTTTATGACTTGGATGCTTAGTAACATTGTCAGAGAGTAACCTCATTTTATTTGCAGATCATTATATGCGTATAGTTTTCGAAACAGTTGCTAATTATATTTCAATTATTTTAGCCACTGAAAGGACTTACCACAATTCAAAATCTGTGAGAGATAACCATCCAGAGAAAAGAATTTGATGTGACACTATTAAACTCTTTGTAATACAACTTTTTAATGACATCATTCAGGCAGCACTTAGTGCACAACCACTGAAATGTTAAAACTTCATAATTCTTACCACTTTCATCCATCCATGATACAGGCACTCTGTTTTGTAAATTACACAAGGATGTATAATGGTGGCATTTATTGCAGCTGCAAATATGACTGAAACTGATGATGATGGAAAATTCATTAATCTTTCTTGATAGTTACATCCTCCTGTAGTTAGCACCTTTCACCTAGCAGTGTCATCATTGAATTTTGGTTCACCAAAATGGACTGTATTTGAGTATAGCACCCCAGCTAGTTCCTTTTACATCTCAATACAGTAAGTAATAATTGTGTTGGGTGACATTGCTACTGTTGCTTGCAGTATCTTTTGTCATCATCTTGAGTCTACCTCATTCTTATGGCATTATAAAAACTGTTAACAAAATCTTATTTTTGTGGGATTCATCTTTATATTTTATTGATTTTATTTGGGCAATCCTAAAATACCATTACTTAAAGTTGTAATTGAATTTAAAGGGTTACCCCAATCACAAGGGTTTTGGGTTCAATTTTAAAAACGTTTGCTGACAGAACGGTTAGTCCACATTTCATTGGATACAACCAGTGTTCTTCCTGAGTCTTTTGGGAACGCTAGAAGGCATTCCATGTTTTATCATTTTTCTTACACTGACACCATTCAGATTGATTACAGCTTCTTTATGCTTTTCTGAATCATGATTTGAGCTGCCTCTGCTAACTGCCCTTTACTTCTTTGACATGATAAAAGGAACGCCCATAACAAACACTATCTACTAATTTACTGCATATAAATGCATGTAATAAATATTTGATAATTTATAATTCCTGTATGAACAAAAACATAATTACTGGCTTATTGTGTCATGCCTACAAAATCTGACAATCACTGCCTCTTCATCCCACGAATTTGAAGCACATATCCCTACATTTCCAGCTGGCCAAACTACAAGTTAGGTTATAGTACACTTGAACCTGAGCTTTAGGTTAGTGAAATGGAATTGCAAACATGTTATACATCTGCTTAAATGAAAACAATGTGATCCAGATCGATACTAACGGTTAGAGTCCATTGTAAGCATATACAGCACTGGTTGTTTGCCGCAACATAAACAAAACATAAACATAAACTGTATTTTTCCTTCTAGAGTAGTTTACTACTAACCTCGAGAAATTAATTTTTGAATAATATTCATATATGGCTTCTTACAAGGGTTCATAGAATGTTGACCCCATTGTTTCTGTTTACCCAGTTTCACAATACTTCCCTGATTTGATAGCACCTTGTAAGAAACATGATAACAGCTTTTTCACAGAAGTCGCGTTCACCTGCTGTAACAAATTCACTTACTTCATTTCTTTTGCTGGTTTTTATCTCTATTTCAAATGCTCATGATTAATGATTACCTAATGTAGGCCACATACAATTAAGATTCACACTATTTTTACATCTAAACTGGAAACTTACTCCACTTCTTATTTATATAGCCCTCTTTGTTGTTCCTGAGCATCTGGTGATGTTAAATATGTTACTTCTCATCCTTCCCTACATAATACATTCTACAAAACATTCAGTAACAATAACAGATCAGTAAAGTTGTTCATTTGATGTGCCTTCAGCCCTATGCATTGACATTTCTTGATCATGTTGTATATCTCTCCTTCTTAATTGTTTGGTTATGAGAGCACTTTTGAGGTGGTGATGAGTTTTTCATATTAACAACTCTCTCATTTTTGTAAGAACATTATGTCACATGAAGGTTTTCATGCAGCACTAAATGTTGGGTTTAGGTCTGTCACAGTTCTAGAGATGTGCTTGATGCAGACACAAGGGAGTGATGCGCCACTTAGTGCAGAGATACATTGGAATGTGACCTTTCCATTATTTTGGGGGAAGAATGATGTATGATTTAATTTTAAACCAAAAAAAATCAATATTAGACCATTCTGAGATGACTAGAAGCTGGTTTGAATGCCAGTAGGTTTGCTTCAATGTATTAGACATGCTAATCTGTTGTGTGTTTTGTATTTCCATGTTTTAGTCCTGCCTTATATGTTGTAGATTGCTGTTTCAGTCTTAGGACTTAGATGCTAGGCAACATTGTCAGAGAAAAACCTCATTTCATTTGCAGATCATTATAATGTTGTGCTAACTAAAGAGATAAGTATAGTTTTGAAAACAGTTGCTAATTATATGGCAATTATTTTAGTCCATATAACATCATAAACTATGAAAGGACTTACCACAGTTCAAAATCTGAGAGAGATAATTGCCCAGAGAAAAGAAGTTGATGTTACACTATTAAACCCTTTGTAATAAAACTTATTAATAACTTCATTTAGACAGCACTTAGTGCACAACTATTGAAATGTTAAACATTCGTGATCCTACCCACTTCAATCCATCCATGATACAGGCACTTGGCTTTATAAATTCGTCATTCTTCCTTGAAACTTACATCCTCTTGTAGTTAACACTTTTCACCTACCATTGTCATCAGTTTGTTTTGTTTCATCAAACTGGACTATATTTGAGTATAGTACTCCAGGTAGTTCCTTTTACATCCCAACATTATAATTATGCCAGGTGACATTGCTACTGTTGCTTTCAGTATATTTTGTCATAATCTTGTCGCTACCTCATTCTTATGGCATTATAAAAACTGTTCACAAAATCTCATTTTTGTGGGCTTTATCTTTATATTTTGTACTGATTTTATTTGGGCAATCCTAAAATACCATTGCTTATTGAGTTTATAGGACTACCCCAATCGCGAAGATTTTAAGTTCAACTTATAAAAGGTTTACTAATAGAATGGTTAGTCCACATTTGATCTGATACAACTGGTGTTCTTCCTGAGTCTGTAGGGAATGCTACAATGCATTCCATGTTTTTAGCATTTTTTCTTACACTAACACCATTCGATTTGATCAAAGTTTCTGTATGCTTTTCCGAATCATGATTTTAGCGACCTCCACTAACTACCCTTCACTTCTTTGACATGATATAAAGAACGACGACAACAGCCACTATCTGTTAATTTACTCCGTATAAATACATGTAATAAATATTTGATAATTTATTATTCCTGTATGAACAAATGCATAATTACTGGCAAATTGTGTCGTGCCTACAAAATCTGACAATCACTGCCTCTTCATCCCTTGAATTTGAAGTACAAATCCCTAGGTTTCCATGCTAGATTAGTTTACTACTGACGTAGATAAATTTATTTTTTAATAATATTCTCATATCGTCGGTGAAGAAACAATTCCGGGTAAATAGCAAAATAGGAATTTTACACGAGAGACAAAAAAACTGTCTAAAATATACACAGCGGCACCAAATTTGCATTGTATCACTTCAAATATATATTGGATCAAATAATATGGTGAAAAAATATTATGCTTTAGAAAGCTTAATTACGGCACATACGTGGAATTTCTCGGTATATATGCCATGTTCTGCTTCTTACACGGTATTTGTTTGTCCATCTCCCGGCACGACTTGACTTATTTAAATTGGTATTTGGTGCTGAGAAAGCTAGTGAGGACACGTTTTGCTGCTCTAATCGTTTTTTGTTGAAAGATTTCATAGAACCATGTTAAATACATATACTGCTTCGTAGTTCCGATAATGTCTGCGCATTTCATGGAGAAACATTATAAACTTCACTCAAAGCAGCAACAGAGAATTACACTGCACTGTTACTCGCCACACATTTACTGTCACAATAATCTTTATTCATAAGGACTGTTCTCATAATAACTATGACATTCTTTAGGAAGAACAGCTTTAAGTTGTTGTAGATGGATCCATTTGGATTTCCTGATTTTCAACCTTTCTTGTATAGTTTCGGAAAGGAAACATCTTCAAGAATTTTCCTCGGAAGCCTCAATAATTCTTGCCACACCTCGTTGAAAGAGCACTTGCAGTAAATTTTGGCAATACTGTAGCGCCCTCAGATTGGTGACTGTAGGCTCATTTTCTACAGCACCTCCAAGTCTAATTGAAACATACAGCTACACACTTTTCTCTGCGTAGTTGATGAATAAGGAATAATTTAGGTAATGGACGTCATACGGCTGTGGCTTTTTTCTCTCTTCTTTAGAAGCTTGCACTCAATGGAACTGTGAACTGAGTCGCATTTCATCTGAGTATGGCCTTTCTTTAAAAACTTTTGTATAATCAATTACTAATCTTAAAAATGCATTTGATAATATCATTTTTCTGTGTCTGATATGTGCAGCCGTCAGAATACAGAATGACTTGGATGAGATTTTCCTTAATCGTTCTAGATAGAGTGTCCACGATGGATGAGGCAAAACATGATGCAACCAAATCACCTTGGGTTTCATCGGGCCAATAACATACTGCATCACGACTTTCTAAATTATACATTGTAAAGTTATGAACAGCCAACTTTGTTTTATAATAAACTGCACTTGCACTTAAAAATGGAGCTACTTTCAAGACCTTTATGTCCATGGTGTACACTGAAAATTGCTTCTGCTGGGCTCCTCTCTTGTCAGCATCTATTTGCATTCTTGCTTGCTCTTACTGTTCTGTGTGTTGCTTCCACACGCCTTCACTCAAGTTACCAAGCCTGTAACTACAACACAAGTCGCACTGGTCTTTCTTGGAGGAAAATAAGCTAATTTTACCATCTTCTAAAATCAAGTTAAAGGTAGCCCGACTTAATGGTAAAACCTTCTTTGCATGACATGTTTTCACATAGAGTCCATACAGCTGTTTCTTGGATTATAGAATTGGCCTAAGGTACGGCTTCGAGAAGGATTTCCTGAAATAATGCGACGTAACTTTCGGAAGAGAGTCCAGAATTCTTTGGCGACGGTTCTCTCATCTTTCTTTTTCGTCTGTTTGATTGGAGGTGGTGATGATTCTGTATCAGGACTCATTCCATGTGTGGAATTACCCAGTCAATATCGGACAGTCAATTCGTTAATCCCAAGAGTATTGAGAAACACTTTTTGCATACTTTATGTTTCCCCAGCTAATTTTTCAAATAATAAATGAGCGTCCCTTTTCTCCACGATTCGCCAGTGTTGCTCCCTGGACGTTTGGTTGGAATTACGTCCACAAGGTTAATAACGTAAACCCTCCTCTGATCCCATGACAGCGTTTCCCAAAACGTGTTAAATACTGCCTGCCTATCATCATCAGAAAACTGATGACACTTCCTTTGAACGGATTTCTGCCACATCTTCGAAGTACATGTTGGACCTAATTTTCGTGCCTCTCTTGGAGTATCGTGAGTGGTTTTACCAATTCGACTTCTTTTATATCCAATATACGTCTGTCCGCACATTCTCAGAATTTTATTGGCATTTTTCATACAATCTTCTGGATGTAGTTTAGACTTCCTTTTCCTGTCACTGCTTACGTCACCATAAAATTCTTGGCCTTCTCTGTCAGCATCATTATTGCTCCCATGATCTTCCGATAATTTATCCAGAGTGTTTGGCAAACAATGAGCACCATTGGATAGCAATGAGTGTGAAGTACTGTCGTCTCTAGTGGAAACTGTGACTGTGGTTTCATTTTGAGCATAGTTGGATACAGCCACTGAAGTTTTTAGATGGAAAATATGTATAAATTAATTTAAGCCGACAAAGATCAAGCTCAGATTCATGTATTAATGAGAATGACGGCATGAGTAATACTATTAACAATAATCCCAAGGAAATTTACCTGCGTCATTAGATATCGCAGGAACAGTAACCGAGATTTATTTATTTATTTATGTATCTCTTGTTCCGGTGATCCATGTTGTGACATTATCACAGGATATGGAACGTGTCAGTTGTACAAGCTTTTGGCCAATAGAAGCTTTTGGCCAGTACAAGCTTTTGGCCAGAATTTATGGTAATACATAAAACAAAACAAAAACAGCAAACAGTAACTTAGGTCCCACTACAAAAATGTACTTTAGAGAGAGATAAAGATTACAAAATAATAAGTGTTACAGAGAAATAAATATTGCAAAATATATGTTTACAATAAAAATATTCGGTACTACAAATACAAATTTGGGCATACGTTTGCAACTTACAGTACATGATATGTTAAACTCTGTAGTTCAGGAACTCTTCTAATGTATAAAATGATCCTTAAGGTTTTTTAAAACAGGAGATCATCATCTACCAAACACTTAATTCTTGAAGGGAGGGCATTAAAAATCTTACAGCCACTGAAATGGACTCCTTTCTGCACCATACTTTGATTTGCCTGTTCATAGTAAATATCATGTTTCCTTCTAGTATTGTAACTCTGATATGCACTATTCAGCTTAATGATGGATTTTTCTTTCCTTATGAAGCACATCAACGAGAGTATATAGTGCGCAGTGGATGTAAGTATTTCAAGCTTCTTAAGAAGATATGGCTCTAGGATGGACTCCACACATGATCCTTATGGCTCTTTTTTTATACACAGTACTTTATAGCCAGTGGCTGATTTCCCCAAAATATAATTCCAAATGCCATAATTGCATGAAAGTAACCATAATACTCTGACTTCATGGTTTCCATATTTCTATAAGAAGAAACAATGCGCAATGCATATATTGCTAAACTTAGTCTTTTGCACAGATCCATGATGTGGTTTGACTAATTCAGTTTGCTATCAATATGTAAGCCCAGGTATTTTCAGGAATCTACCCTGGTTATTATCTGCTCACCTGTCTTTACAAATATTTCCTCATCTCTGGATGTTTTGTGGAACTGAATGTAGTTTGTTTTACAGTAATTTAAAACAAGACGATTAATGTTGAACCATTTAACCATTTCATTTAAAACCTTATTTGCCGTTACCTCAAGTTTTATCTACTGAACTATCAATATGTAGTGTTGTGTCATCCGCAAAAGTGGTGAATCTACAGTATTCCGTACAGAGAGGAAGATCATTTATAAATATAATAAAAAGTAGGTGGCCCAGAACTGAGGCCTGCAGCACTCCACATGTGATGGTACCCCATTCTGAAGATACTGGAACACCATCTTGAGTATCTACTACAACTTTTTGTTTCATGTTTGACAGGTATGAGTCAAGCCATTTCCCTGCTGCACCACTTATACCGAGATGTGCAGCTTTTCGTAAAAGAATTTGATGATTTACAAAGTCAAATGTTTTTGTTAGGTCACAAAATGTGCCAATCACGTTCAGTTTTTTGTTGATAGATTCCAAGAGTTTGCCAGTAAATGCAAATATTGCATCTTCTGTCGACAAACCTTTCTGAAATCCAAACTGACTTTTGCTGAAGCTATTGTGTTCACTGAGATGCTTAACTATTCTGGCATGCATTAGTTTCTCTAAAACCTTTGAAAAGCTTGCCTATAGTTAGCAGTATCCGTCTTAGCCCCCTTCTCATACAGCGGTTTTACAACTGCATACTTAAGCCTCTCAGGAACTATTCCTTGCTTAAGTAACACATCAAAAATGTGGCAACGGACTTTA
The DNA here is from genome assembly GCF_023897955.1 of Schistocerca gregaria. Lineage (NCBI taxonomy): Eukaryota > Metazoa > Arthropoda > Insecta > Orthoptera > Acrididae > Schistocerca > Schistocerca gregaria. The sequence goes on along the minus strand of NC_064931.1, from coordinate 405,647,921 downwards.
ATTACATGGCTCGAGCAATATTTTAATAATTTGTTAGAAATGTTGTCAATTCCAGAAGAGTTTTTACTTTTCAGGGATTCAATAACTCTTTCAATTTCTTGAACAGTGACTGTTTTTACCTTCATGTGTTACACTGAATCAGGTACTCTAGCTTTCAAAAGATTGATGGCTTGCTTCGTGGACCCTTGTAAACCTATTTTTTATGGTACTGTTAAAAAATTGTTGTTGAATGTGTCTGCAGCTGTTTTTGGATCGCTAACAAGATTACCCTCACTTTTGATTTGGATATTTGCACTACAAACTGCATTTTTCCCCATTTCCTTCTTTACAAATTTCCAGATAGTTTGTACTTTATTGCTCGAGTTGTCAATTTCTGCCTTCAAGCACATGTTCTTTGCTGCCTGAATGGTCTTATTCAGAACTTTATTGTAGATTTTGTAGTGCGTAATCCTACTGTTATCATTTGAACTCCTGGCTGCAGCATATAGTTATCTTATTGTTTTACAAGGGATTTTGATGCCTTTAGTAATCCAAGGCTTGTTTCCAGATTTGAACAGGTTTTCACTCACTGATTTTTTAGGAAATGCTTCTTCAAAAAGGCTTGTAACTTCATTGATAAATATATTAAATTTTGAATTAACATCAACTGTAGCATATACAGGAGACCAGTCCACAAGCCGTAATTGCTGATTAAAGGTTTCAGTGGTGTGTCTGTTTATAATCCTAATGAAACTTTCTTTTCTTTGTACATTCATTTGGTTTAGAGTGAGGAATTGCCCTGCATGATCAGAGAGACCATTTATAATATTTTTCATGGTTAAATTATGGCAAATATCCTTATCTACAAATACATTATCTATTAAAGTGCTAGAGCTGGCAGTTACTCTAGTTGGAGTGTCCACCTCTTGTACTAAATTGTAACAGTACATTAAATGTTCAAAATCTGTCTTGTTTCTATTTTCTTTTGAAAGGTGCACATTGAAGTCACCCATAACAACGATAGATTCAGTTTTCCTATGTAGGTGGGCCAGAACTGATTCAGTTTGTCTTAGAAATACATTCAGATTTCCAGCAGGTGCCCTGGAAACAGCCAGAACAATAACAGTTGCACTATCAGCTGTTAACTCAATGCCACATACCTCAAAATGTTGTTCATCACAGTATTTGCTTAAATCTAGGGATTTAACACTATATTATTTTTTATAAATATTGCAACACCACCTTTTTCCATAACAGATCTACAGTAATGAGCAGCTAAGCTAATGTTCCCAATCTGTATCATGTGGATCCCACTCATAACGTGATGTTCTGAGAAACACAGTATATCAGGGTCACTTTCACACTCGTCTTTTAAGTTTATTAGTAATGGTCTATTTTATTCTTGAGGCTACATACACTCCTGGAAATTGAAATAAGAACACCGTGAATTCATTGTCCCAGGAAGGGGAAACTTTATTGACACATTCCTGGGGTCAGATACATCACATGATCACACTCACAGAACCACAGGCACATAGACACAGGCAACAGAGCATGCACAATGTCGGCACTAGTACAGTGTATATCCACCTTTCGCAGCAATGCAGGCTGCTATTCTCCCATGGAGACGAACGTAGAGATGCTGGATGTAGTCCTGTGGAACGGCTTGCCATGCCATTTCCACCTGGCGCCTCAGTTGGACCAGCGTTCGTGCTGGACGTGCAGATCGCGTGAGACGACGCTTCATCCAGTCCCAAACATGCTCAATGGGGGACAGATCCGGAGATCTTGCTGGCCAGGGTAGTTGCCTTACACCTTCAAGAGCACGTTGGGTGGCACGGGATACATGCGGACGTGCATTGTCCTGTTGGAACAGCAAGTTATCATGCCGGTCTAGGAATGGTAGAACGATGGGTTCGATGACGGTTTGGATGTACCGTGCACTATTCAGTGTCCCCTCGACGATCACCAGAGGTGTACGGCCAGTGTAGGAGATCGCTCCCCACACCATGATGCCGGGTGTTGGCCCTGTGTGCCTCGGTCGTATGCAGTCCTGATTATGGCGCTCACCTGCACGGCGCCAAACACGCATACGACCATCATTGGCACCAAGGCAGAAGCGACTCTCATCGCTCAAGACGACACGTCTCCATTAGTCCCTCCATTCACGCCTGTTGCGACACCACTGGAGGCGGGCTGCACGATGTTGGGGCGTGAGCGGAAGACGGCCTAACGGTGTGCGGGACCGTAGCCCAGCTTTATGGAGACGGTTGCGAATGGTCCTCGCCGATACCCCAGGAGCAACAGTGTCCCTAATTTTCTGGGAAGTGGCGGTGCGGTCCCCTACAGCACTGCGTAGGATCCTACGGTCTTGGCGTGCATCCGTGCGTCGCTGCGGTCCGGTCCCAGGTCGACGGGCACGAGCACCTTCCGCCGACCCCTGGCGACAACATCGATGTACTGTGGAGACCTCACGCCCCACGTGTTGAGCAATTCGGCGGTACGTCCACCCGGCCTCCCGCATGCCCACTATACGCCCTCGCTCAAAGTCCGTCAACTGCACATACGGTTCACGTCCACGCTGTCGCGGCATGCTACCAGTGTTAAGACTGCGATGGAGCTCCGTATGCCACGGCAAACTGGCTGACACTGACGGCGGCGGTGCACAAATGCTGCGCAGCTAGCGCCATTCGACGGCCAACACCGCGGTTCCTGGTGTGTCCGCTGTGCCGTGTGTGTGATCATTGATTGTACAGCCCTCTCGTAGTGTCCGGAGCAAGTATGGTGGGTCTGACACACCGGTGTCAATGTGTTCTTTTTTCCATTTCCAGGAGTGTATATTTTGGTGGAATAAAGACGCATTTGCGTGATGTTTGCTAGGAGTGGCTTTTTTCAGTACATTAGTTGATAGTATTGCTTGAGGTGTGGAAAACTCATATTGAACACACGAGAGAGATGCTTCACACAACTTCGAATCCTCTTCGCTCGTGTTACTCAGCATAAAAAACTGTGAGTTTGTTTTCTGTTCCGTGTAGGACGGGCAATAGTTACCGCTGAATATGTTGTTTTAGCTGTTGGTTCCGCCACTGACGATTCTGCTGCTTTTGAGGATGCTTCTTTTTCTTTTGCTGAGACTGGTTCCATATCGGTACATGGAATTTTTCTGTTCGCTCTCTCTCTGTTCTCAATGATTTCATTTATTATTTTACATACAAAGTTTTTTCCTTCATAATTTAGATGGATTCCGTGTTTGGTATGCTGGCATCTGTCAAATTTGCCTATATCAAGGACGCTACATTTTCCAAACAAAGAACACATCTGCTTTATTTTAAAGTTAGTTTTACGAATTTCTTTATTTACACACGAGTGATACGTTAGATCATATCTGTGTGGTAATGTTGCAACTATCGTATTTTTTTGTTTACTACGTTTCAGAAATTTCTTTAGTTCAGTGAGACAGTTATTTGCGTAGTTTCTCGCAACATCATTTGCACCCGCTATACACACGACGTAGTAATTCTTTCCCGCCGTTTTGTCTTATAAATCAACACCAATAATGTTTTTTGCTGTTGCTCAGGGGCTTCACAAAACCTGTTGCGTCGTATTTCGTGTTTTCTTTGAATAGTGTCTTCATTTTTCTGCCCTGACTGTCCGTTAAGAATAACACATTACTTTCGTCTTTGCACTGTTGTACGTGTCTTTCTCATTACTACGTCGAATACATATCCCATTATTATGTACAACAGATGGCAAGCTACACAGAAGTAGCATTCCACTGCTCTAACACATTCATTTACTCCATTTGTTTTGCGGTTTTTTATCTCTATTTCAAATTCACATGGTTAATGAGTGCCTAATGTAGGCCAGATACAATTAAGATACACATTATTTTTACATATAAACTGGAAAGTTACTCACTTCTTCACCATATACACTTTCAAGCCATACAACACCTTTATTATTCAGAGGATCTGGTGATGTTCAATCTGTTATTTCTTATACTTCGCTACATACTACATTGCACAAAACATTCGATAACAGTAACAGATCAGTAACGTTATAGATTTAGTATGGCTTCAGACCTATATGTTAATATTTCTTCATCATGTTGTACATCTCCCCTTCTTACTTGTTTGGTTATGAGAGCATTTTTTAGACTGTGAACTGTTTCTCATATCAACAACTCTCTCGTTTTTGTAAGTACGTCATGTCACATCAATGTTGTCAAGCAGTGCTAAATGTTGGGTTTAGGTCTGTCACAGTTCTAGAAATGTGCTTGATACAGATACACATGCTAGATGTGCCACTGAGTAGAGATATTATGGAACGTGAACTTGCTACTATTTTGCAGAGAGAATGATATATGATTTCTTTTTAAATCAAACAGAATGAGTATTAGTCCATTCTGAGACGACTCGAAGCTGGTTTGAATGCTAATAAGTTTGCTACAACATGTTAGACATGCTATTTTGTCATGTTTTTGGTACTTCAGTGCTTTTGTCCAGCCTTATATGTTGTAGATTCCTGTTGTCAGTTTTAAGACTTGGATGCTTAGTATCATTGTCAGAGAGTATCCTCATTGTATTTGCAGACCATGATATATATAGTTATGGAAACAGTTGCTAATTATATGGCAATTATTTTAGCCACTAAAAGGACTCACCACAATTCAAAATCTGTGACAGATAACCATCCAGAGAAAAGAATTTGATGTGACACTATTAAACTCTTTGTAATACAACTTTTTAATGACATCATTCAGGCAGCACTTAGTGCACAACTACTGAAATGTTAAAACTTCATAATTCTTACCACTTTCATCCATCCATGATACAGGCACTCTGTTTTGTAAATTACACAATGATGTATTATGGTGGCATTTATTGCAGCTGCAAATATGACTGAAACTGATGGAAAATTTGTTAATCTTTCTTGATACTTACATCCTCCTGTAGTTAGCACCTTTTACCTAGCAGTGTCATCATTGAATTTTGTTTCACCAAAATGCACTGTATTTGAGTATAGTAACCCAGATAGTTCCTTTTACATCTCAATACAGTAAGTAATAATTGTGTTAGGTGACATTGCTACTGTTGCTTGCTGTATCTTTTACCATCATCTTGAGTCTATCTCTTTCTTATGGCATTATAAAAACTGTTTACAAAATCTCATTTTTTGTGGGATTCATCTTCATATTTTTATTGATTTTATTTGGGCAATCCTAAAATACCATTACTTAAAGTTGTAATTGAGTTTATAGGGTTACCCATTCCTGAATAGCATTTTTTGAAGCTGACATTGAGTTAATAGGTTAATTCTAATTACCAGGATTTTGGATTCAACTCCAAAAACGTTTGCTGATAGAACCGATAGTCAACTAGTGACTTGATACAACCAATGTTATTTCGTAGAGATCACTATGATGCATCTCATGTTTTAGCATTTTTTCTTACACTAACACCAGTGAAATTGATCACAGCTTCTTTACACTTTTCTAAATCATGATTTTAGCGACCTCCACAAACTGCCCTTTACTGCTTTGACGTAATAAAAAGAAAACTTATAACAAACACCACCTACTAATTTACTGCATATAAATAAATGCAATAATCATCTAATAATTTATCATTCTTCTATGGACACATTACTATTTAGTGGCAAATTGTGTAGGGCCTACAAAATGTGACAGTCATTGTCTCTTCAGCCCCCGAATACCAAGTACATATCTCTACATTTTCAACTGGAAAAACTACCATTTAAATTAAAGTATACTTGAAAACTGGGTTTTAGGATAGTGTTAAGGAATGGTGAATGTGTTGACGTCTCCTTAAATTAAAACAATGTAATCTAGATCTATACTTACGGATAAAAACTCAGTGTAATTAAATTCAGCATTGGTAATTTGCCACAGAATAAACAAAACATAAGCTGAAACTGAGTTCATAATTACCTTTCTAGATTAGTTTACTACTAACCTAGAGAAACTAATTTTGATTAATGTTCTCATATGACTGCTTACATGGCAGCATAGAACTGTTGACCTTACGGTTTCAGTTCATCCAGATTCACAATATTCTCTGTCATGGTAGCACCGTGTAAGAAACATGATAACAGCTTCTACACAGAAGTAGCATTCCACTGCTCTAACACATTCATTTACTCCATTTCTTTTGCTGTTTTTTATCTCTATTTCAAATTCACATGGTTAATGAGAGCCTAATGTAGGCCAGATACAATTAAGATAAACATTAATTTTTGCATATAAACTAGAAAGTTACTCACTTCTTCACCATATAGACTTTTAAGCCATACAACACCTTTATTATTCAGAGGATCTGGTGATGTTCAATCTGTTATTTCTTATGCTTCGCTACATACTACATTGCACAAAACATTCGATAACAGTAACAGATCAGTAACGTTATAGATTTAGTGTGGCTTCAGACCTATATGTTAATATTTCTTCATCGTGTTGTACATCTCCCCTTCTTACTTGTTTGGTTATGAGAGCATTTTTAAGCCTGTGAAGCGTTGCTCTTATCAACAACTCTCTCATTTTTGTAAGTACATCATGTCACATCAATGTTGTCAAGCAGTGCTAAATGTTGGGTTTAGGTCTGTCACAGTTCTAGAAATGTGCTTGATACAGATACACATGCTAGATGTGCCACTTAGTAGAGATATTATGGAACGTGAACTTGCTACTATTTTGCAGGGAGAATGATATATAATTTCTTTTTAAATCAAACAGAATGAGTATTAGTCCATTCTGAGACGACTCGAAGCTGGTTTGAATGATAATAAGTTTGCTACAACATGTTAGACATGCTATTTTGTCATGTTTTTGGTACTTCCGTGCTTTTGTCCAGCCTTATATGTTGTAGATTCCTGTTGTCAGTTTTAAGACTTGGATGCGTAGTAACATTGTCAGAGGGTAACCTCATTGTATTTGCAGACCATGATATATATAGTTATGGAAACAGTTGCTAATTATATGGCAATTATTTTAGCCACTGAAAGGACTCACCACAATTCAAAATCTGTGACAGATAACCATCCAGAGAAAAGAATTTGATGTGACACTACTAAACTCTTTGTAATACAACTTTTTAATGACATCATTCAGGCAGCACTTAGCGCACAACTACTGAAATGTTAAAACTTCATAATTCTTACCACTTTCATCCATCCATGATACAGGCACTCTGTTTTGTAAATTACACAAGGATGTATAATGGTGGCATTTATTGCAGCTGCAAATATGACTGAAACTGATGGAAAAATTGGTTAATCTTTCTTGATACTTACATCCTCCTGTAGTTAGCACCATTTACCTAGCAGTGTCATAATTGAATTTTGTTTCACCAAAATGCACTGTATTTGAGTATAGTAACCCAGACAGTTCCTTTTACATCTCAATACAGTAAGTAATAATTGTGTTAGGTGACATTGCTACTGTTGCTTGCTGTATCTTTTGCCATCATCTTGAGTCTATCTCATTCTTATGGCATTATAAAAACTGTTTACAAAATCTCATTTTTTGTGGGATTCATCTTTATATTTTTATTGATTTTATTTGGGCAATCCTAAAATACCATTACTTAAAGTTGTAATTGAGGTTATAGGGTTACCCATTCCTGAAATAGCATTTTTTGAAGCTGACATTGAGTTAATAGGTTAACTCTAATTACCAGGATTTTGGATTCAAATCCAAAAACGTTTGCTGATAGAACCGATAGTCAACTAGTGACTTGATACAACCAATGTTATTTCGTAGAGATCACTATGATGCATCTCATGTTTTAGCATTTTTTCTTACACTAACACCAGTGAAATTGATCACAGCTTCTTTACACTTTTCTAAATCATGATTTTAGCGACCTCAACTAACTGCCCTTTACTGCTTTGACGTAATAAAAAGAAAACTTATAACAAACACCACCTACTAATTTACTGCATATAAATAAATGCAATAATCATCTAATAATTTATCATTCTTCTATGGACACATTACTATTTAGTGGCAAATTGTGTAGGGCCTACAAAATGTGACAGTCATTGTCTCTTCAGCCCCCGAATACCAAGTACATATCTCTACATTTTCAACTGGAAAAACTACCATTTAAATTAAAGTATACTTGAAAACTGGGCTTTAGGATAGTGACGAGGAATGGTGAATGTGTTGACGTCTCCTTAAATTAAAACAATGTGATCTAGATCTATACTTACAGATAAAAATTCAGTGTAATTAAATTCAGCATTGGTAATTTGCCACAGAATAAACAAAACATAAGCTGAAACTGAGTTCATAATTACCTTTCTAGATTAGTTTACTACTAACCTAGAGAAACTAATTTTGATTAATGTTCTCATATGACTGCTTACATGGCAGCATAGAACTGTTGACCTTACGGTTTCAGTTCATCCAGATTCACAATATTCTCTGTCATGGTAGCACCGTGTAAGAAACATGATAACAGCTTCTACACAGAAGTAGCATTCCATTGCTCTAACAAATTCATTTACTCCATTTCTTTTGCTGTTTTTTATCTCTATTTCAAATTCACATGGTTAATGGGTGCCTAATGTAGGCCAGATACAATTACGATACACATTATTTTTGCATATAAACTGGAAAGTTACTCACTTCTTCACCATATAGACTTTCAAGCCATACAACACCTTCATTATTCAGAGGATCTGGTGATGTTCAATCTGTTATTTCTTATGCTTCGCTACATACTACATTGCACAAAACATTCGATAACAGTAACAGATCAGTAACGTTATAGATTTAGTGTGGCTTCAGACCTATATGTTAATATTTCTTCATCGTGTTGTACATCTCCCCTTCTTACTTGTTTGGTTATGAGAGCATTTTTAAGCCTGTGAAGCGTTGCTCTTATCAACAACTCTCTCATTTTTGTATGTACATCATGTCACATCAATGTTGTCAAGCAGTGCTAAATGTTGGGTTTAGGTCTGTCACAGTTCTAGAAATGTGCTTGATACAGATACACATGCTAGATGTGCCACTTAGTAGAGATATTATGGAACGTGAACTTGCTACTATTTTGCAGGGAGAATGATATATAATTTCTTTTTAAATCAAACAGAATGAGTATTAGTCCATTCTGAGACGACTCGAAGCTGGTTTGAATGATAATAAGTTTGCTACAACATGTTAGACATGCTATTTTGTCATGTTTTTGGTACTTCCGTGCTTTTGTCCAGCCTTATATGTTGTAGATTCCTGTTGTCAGTTTTAAGACTTGGATGCATAGTAACATTGTCAGAGGGTAACCTCATTGTATTTGCAGACCATGATATATATAGTTATGGAAACAGTTGCTAATTATATGGCAATTATTTTAGACACTGAAAGGACTCACCACAATTCAAAATCTGTGACAGATAACCATCCAGAGAAAAGAATTTGATGTGACACTATTAAACTCTTTGTAATACAACTTTTTAATGACATCATTCAGGCAGCACTTAGTGCACAACTACTGAAATGTTAAAACTTCATAATTCTTACCACTTTCATCCATCCATGATACAGGCACTCTGTTTTGTAAATTACACAATGATGTATTATGGTGACATTTATTGCAGCTGCAAATATGACTGAAACTGATGGAAAATTTGTTAATCTTTCTTGATACTTACATCCTCCTGTAGTTAGCACCTTTTACCTAGCAGTGTCATCATTGAATTTTGTTTCACCAAAATGCACTGTATTTGAGTATAGTAACCCAGATAGTTCCTTTTACATCTCAATACAGTAAGTAATAATTGTGTTAGGTGACATTGCTACTGTTGCTTGCTGTATCTTTTACCATCATCTTGAGTCTATCTCTTTCTTATGGCATTATAAAAACTGTTTACAAAATCTCATTTTTTGTGGGATTCATCTTCATATTTTTATTGATTTTATTTGGGCAATCCTAAAATACCATTACTTAAAGTTGTAATTGAGTTTATAGGGTTACCCATTCCTGAATAGCATTTTTTGAAGCTGACATTGAGTTAATAGGTTAATTCTAATTACCAGGATTTTGGATTCAACTCCAAAAACGTTTGCTGATAGAACCGATAGTCAACTAGTGACTTGATACAACCAATGTTATTTTGTAGAGATCACTATGATGCATCTCATGTTTTAGCATTTTTTCTTACACTAACACCAGTGAAATTGATCACAGCTTCTTTACACTTTTCTAAATCATGATTTTAGCGACCTCAACTAACTGCCCTTTACTGCTTTGACGTAATAAAAAGAAAACTTATAACAAACACCACCTACTAATTTACTGCATATAAATAAATGCAATAATCATCTAATAATTTATCATTCTTCTATGGACACATTACTATGTAGTGGCAAATTGTGTAGGGCCTACAAAATGTGACAGTCATTGTCTCTTCAGCCCCCGAATACCAAGTACATATCTCTACATTTTCAACTGGAAAAACTACCATTTAAATTAAAGTATACTTGAAAACTGGGCTTTAGGATAGTGACGAGGAATGGTGAATGTGTTGACGTCTCCTTAAATTAAAACAATGTGATCTAGATCTATACTTACAGATAAAAATTCAGTGTAATTAAATTCAGCATTGGTAATTTGCCACAGAATAAACAAAACATAAGCTGAAACTGAGTTCATAATTACCTTTCTAGATTAGTTTACTACTAACCTAGAGAAACTAATTTTGATTAATGTTCTTATATGACTGCTTACATGGCAGCATAGAACTGTTGACATTACGGTTTCAGTTCATCTAGATTCACAATATTCTCTGTCATGGTAGCACCTTGTAAGAAACATGATAACAGCTTCTACACAGAAGTAGCATTCCACTGCTCTAACACATTCATTTACTCCATTTCTTTTGCTGTTTTTTATCTCTATTTCAAATTCACATGGTTAATGAGTGCCTAATGTAGGCCAGATAAAATTAAGATACACATCATTTTTACATATAAACTGGAAAGTTACTCAATTCTTCACCATATAGACTTTCAAGCCATACAACACCTTCATTATTCAGAGGATCTGGTGATGTTCAATCTGTTATTTCTTATGCTTCGCTACATACTACATTGCACAAAACATTCGATAACAGTAACAGATCAGTAACGTTATAGATTTAGTGTGGCTTCAGACCTATATGTTAATATTTCTTCATCGTGTTGTACATCTCCCCTTCTTACTTGTTTGGTTATGAGAGCATTTTTACGCCTGTGAAGCGTTGCTCTTATCAACAACTCTCTCATTTTTGTAAGTACATCATGTCACATCAATGTTGTCAAGCAGTGCTAAATGTTGGGTTTAGGTCTGTCACAGTTCTAGAAATGTGCTTGATACAGATACACATGCTAGATGTGCCACTTGGTAGAGATATTATGGAACGTGAACTTGCTACTATTATGCAGGGAGAATGATATATAATTTCTTTTTAAATCAAACAGAATGAGTATTAGTCCATTCTGAGACGACTCGAAGCTGGTTTGAATGATAATAAGTTTGCTACAACATGTTAGACATGCTATTTTGTCATGTTTTTCGTACTTCCGTGCTTTTGTCCAGCCTTATATGTTGTAGATTCCTGTTGTCAGTTTTAAGACTTGGATGCATAGTAACATTGTCAGAGGGTAACCTCATTGTATTTGCAGACCATGATATATATAGTTATGGAAACAGTTGCTAATTATATGGCAATTATTTTAGACACTGAAAGGACTCACCACAATTCAAAATCTGTGACAGATAACCATCCAGAGAAAAGAATTTGATGTGACACTATTAAACTCTTTGTAATACAACTTTTTAATGACATCATTCAGGCAGCACTTAGTGCACAACCACTGAAATGTTAAAACTTCATAATTCTTACCACTTTCATCCATCCATGATACAGGCACTCTGTTTTGTAAATTACACAAGGGTGTATAATGGTGGCATTTATTGCAGCTGCAAATATGACTGAAACTGATGGAAAAATTGGTTAATCTTTCTTGATACTTACATCCTCCTGTAGTTAGCACCATTTACCTAGCAGTGTCATAATTGAATTTTGTTTCACCAAAATGCACTGTATTTGAGTATAGTAACCCAGACAGTTCCTTTTACATCTCAATACAGTAATTAATAATTGTGTTAGGTGACATTGCTACTGTTGCTTGCTGTATCTTTTGCCATCATCTTGAGTCTATCTCATTCTTATGGCATTATAAAAACTGTTTACAAAATCTCATTTTTTGTGGGATTCATCTTTATATTTTTATTGATTTTATTTGGGCAATCCTAAAATACCATTACTTAAAGTTGTTATTGAGGTTATAGGGTTACCCATTCCTGAAATAGCATTTTTTGAAGCTGACATTGAGTTAATAGGTTAACTCTAATTACCAGGATTTTGGATTCAAATCCAAAAACGTTTGCTGATAGAACCAATAGTCAACTAGTGACTTGATACAACCAATGTTATTTCGTAGAGATCACTATGATGCATCTCATGTTTTAGCATTTTTTCTTACACTAACACCAGTGAAATTGATCACAGCTTCTTTACACTTTTCTAAATCATGATTTTAGCGACCTCAACTAACTGCCCTTTACTGCTTTGACGTAATAAAAAGAAAACTTATAACAAACACCACCTACCAATTTACTGCATATAAATAAATGCAATAATCATCTAATAATTTATCATTCTTCTATGGACACATTACTATTTAGTGGCAAATTGTGTAGGGCCTACAAAATGTGACAGTCATTGTCTCTTCAGCCCCCGAATACCAAGTACATATCTCTACATTTTCAACTGGAAAAACTACCATTTAAATTAAAGTATACTTGAAAACTGGGCTTTAGGATAGTGACGAGGAATGGTGAATGTGTTGACGTCTCCTTAAATTAAAACAATGTGATCTAGATCTATACTTACAGATAAAAATTCAGTGTAATTAAATTCAGCATTGGTAATTTGCCACAGAATAAACAAAACATAAGCTGAAACTGAGTTCATAATTACCTTTCTAGATTAGTTTACTACTAACCTAGAGAAACTAATTTTGATTAATGTTCTCATATGACTGCTTACATGGCAGCATAGAACTGTTGACCTTACGGTTTCAGTTCATCCAGATTCACAATATTCTCTGTCATGGTAGCACCGTGTAAGAAACATGATAACAGCTTCTACACAGAAGTAGCATTCCACTGCTCTAACACATTCATTTACTCCATTTCTTTTGCTGTTTTTTATCTCTATTTCAAATTCACATGGTTAATGAGAGCCTAATGTAGGCCAGATACAATTAAGATAAACATTAATTTTTGCATATAAACTGGAAAGTTACTCACTTCTTCACCATATAGACTTTTAAGCCATACAACACCTTTATTATTCAGAGGATCTGGTGATGTTCAATCGGTTATTTCTTATGCTTCGCTACATACTACATTGCCCAAAACATTCGATAACAGTAACAGATCAGTAACGTTATAGATTTAGTGTGGCTTCAGACCTATATGTTAATATTTCTTCATTGTGTTGTACATCTCCCCTTCTTACTTGTTTGGTTATGAGAGCATTTTTAAGCCTGTGAAGCGTTGCTCTTATCAACAACTCTCTCATTTTTGTAAGTACATCATGTCACATCAATGTTGTCAAGCAGTGCTAAATGTTGGGTTTAGGTCTGTCACAGTTCTAGAAATGTGCTTGATACAGATACACATGCTAGATGTGCCACTTAGTAGAGATATTATGGAACGTGAACTTGCTACTATTTTGCAGGGAGAATGATATATAATTTCTTTTTAAATCAAACAGAATGAGTATTAGTCCATTCTGAGACGACTCGAAGCTGGTTTGAATGATAATAAGTTTGCTACAACATGTTAGACATGCTATTTTGTCATGTTTTTGGTACTTCAGTGCTTTTGTCCAGCCTTATATGTTGTAGATTCCTGTTGTCAGTTTTAAGACTTGGATGCTTAGTATCATTGTCAGAGAGTATCCTCATTGTATTTGCAGACCATGATATATATAGTTATGGAAACAGTTGCTAATTATATGGCAATTATTTTAGCCACTAAAAGGACTCACCACAATTCAAAATATGTGACAGATAACCATCCAGAGAAAAGAATTTGATGTGACACTATTAAATTCTTTGTAATACAACTTTTTAATGACATCATTCAGGCAGCACTTAGTGCACAACTACTGAAATGTTAAAACTTCATAATTGTTACCACTTTCATCCATCCATGATACAGGCACCCTGTTTTGTAAATTACACAAGGATGTATAATGGTGACATTTATTGCAGCTGCAAATATGACTGAAACTGATGGAAAATTTGTTAATCTTTCTTGATACTTACATCCTCCTGTAGTTAGCACCTTTTACCTAGCAGTGTCATCATTGAATTTTGTTTCACCAAAATGCACTGTATTTGAGTATAGTAACCCAGACAGTTCCTTTTACATCTCAATACAGTAAGTAATAATTGTGTTAGGTGACATTGCTACTGTTGCTTGCTGTATCTTTTTCCATCATCTTGAGTCTATCTCTTTCTTATGGAATTATAAAAACTGTTTACAAAATCTCATTTTTTGTGGGATTCATCTTAAATTTTTATTGATTTTGTTTGGGCAATCCTAAAATACCATTACTTAAAGTTGTAATTGAGTTTATAGGGTTACCCATTCCTGAAATAGCATTTTTTGAAGCTGACATTGAGTTAATAGGTTAATTCTAATTACCAGGATTTTGGATTCAAATCCAAAAACGTTTGCTGATAGAACCGATAGTCAACTAGTGACTTGATACAACCAATGTTATTTCATAGAGATCACTATGATGCATCTCATGTTTTAGCATTTTTTCTTACACTAACACCAGTGAAATTGATCACAGCTTCTTTACACTTTTCTAAATCATGATTTTAGCGACCTCAACTAACTGCCCTTTACTGCTTTGACGTAATAAAAAGAAAACTTATAACAAACACCACCTACTAATTTACTGCATATAAATAAATGCAATAATCATCTAATAATTTATCATTCTTCTATGGACACATTACTATTTAGTGGCAAATTGTGTAGGGCCTACAAAATGTGACAGTCATTGTCTCTTCAGCCCCCGAATACCAAGTACATATCTCTACATTTTCAACTGGAAAAACTACCATTTAAATTAAAGTATACTTGAAAACTGGGCTTTAGGATAGTGACGAGGAATGGTGAATGTGTTGACGTCTCCTTAAATTAAAACAATGTGATCTAGATCTATACTTACAGATAAAAATTCAGTGTAATTAAATTCAGCATTGGTAATTTGCCACAGAATAAACAAAACATAAGCTGAAACTGAGTTCATAATTACCTTTCTAGATTAGTTTACTACTAACCTAGAGAAACTAATTTTGATTAATGTTCTCATATGACTGCTTACATGGCAGCATAGAACTGTTGACCTTACGGTTTCAGTTCATCCAGATTCACAATATTCTCTGTCATGGTAGCACCGTGTAAGAAACATGATAACAGCTTCTACACAGAAGTAGCATTCCACTGCTCTAACACATTCATTTACTCCATTTCTTTTGCTGTTTTTTATCTCTATTTCAAATTCACATGGTTAATGAGTGCCTAATGTAGGCCAGATACAATTAAGATACACATTATTTTTGCATATAAACTGGAAAGTTACTCACTTCTTCACCATATAGACTTTCAAGCCATACAACACCTTTATTATTCAGAGGATCTGGTGATGTTCAATCTGTTGTTTCTTATGCTTCGCTACATACTACATTGCACAAAACATTCGATAACAGTAACAGATCAGTAACGTTATAGATTTAGTGTGGCTTCAGACCTATATGTTAATATTTCTTCATCGTGTTGTACATCTCCCCTTCTTACTTGTTTGGTTATGAGAGCATTTTTAAGCCTGTGAAGCGTTGCTCTTATCAACAACTCTCTCATTTTTGTAAGTACATCATGTCACATCAATGTTGTCAAGCAGTGCTAAATGTTGGGTTTAGGTCTGTCACAGTTCTAGAAATGTGCTTGATACAGATACACATGCTAGATGTGCCACTTGGTAGAGATATTATGGAACGTGAACTTGCTACTATTTTGCAGGGAGAATGATATATAATTTCTTTTTAAATCAAACAGAATGAGTATTAGTCCATTCTGAGACGACTCGAAGCTGGTTTGAATGATAATAAGTTTGCTACAACATGTTAGACATGCTAATGTGTCGCGTTTTTGGTCCTTTAGTACTTTTGTCCAGCCTTATATGTGTAGATTCCTGTTGTCAGTTTTAAGACTTGGTTGCTTAGTAACATTGTCAGAGAGTAACCTCATTTTATTTGCAGATCATGATAATGTTGTGCTAACTAATGAGATGCATATAGTTTTGGAAACAGTTGCTAATTATATGGCAATTATTTTAGCCACTGAAAGGACTTACCACAATTCAAAATCTGTGAGAGATAACCATCCAGAGAAAAAAAATTGATGTGACACTATTAAATTCTTTGTTATACAATTTTTTAATGTTATCATTCAGGCAGCACTTAGTGCACAACTACTGAAATGTTAAAATTTCATAATTGTTACCACTTTCATCCATCCATGATACAGGCACTCTGTTTTGTAAATTACACAAGGATGTATAATGGAGGCATTTATTGCAGCTGCAAATATGACTGAAACTGATGATGATGGAAAATACGTTAATCATTCTTGATACTTACATCCTCCTGTAGTTAGCACCTTTTACCTAGCAGTGTCATCATTGAATTTTGTTTCACCAAAATGCACTGTATTTTAGTATAGTAACCCAGACAGTTCCTTTTACATCTCAATACAGTAAGTAATAATTGTGTTAGGTGACATTGCTACTGTTGCTTGCTGTATCTTTTGCCATCATCTTGAGTCTATCTCATTCTTATGGCATTATAAAAACTGTTTACAAAATCTCATTTTTGTGGGATTCATCTTTATATTTTTATTGATTTTATTTGGGCAATCCTAAAATACCATTACTAAAAGTTGTAATTGAGGTTATAGGGTTACCCATTCATGAAATAGCATTTTTTGAAGCTGACATTGAGTTAATAGGTTAACTCTAATTACCAGGATTTTGGATTCAAATCCAAAAACGTTTGCTGATAGAACCGATAGTCAACTAGTGACTTGATACAACCAATGTTATTTTGTAGAGATCACTATGATGCATCTCATGTTTTAGCATTTTTTCTTACACTAACACCAGTGAAATTGATCACAGCTTCTTTACACTTTTCTAAATCATGATTTTAGCGACCTCAACTAACTGCCCTTTACTGCTTTGACGTAATAAAAAGAAAACTTATAACAAACACCACCTACTAATTTACTGCATATAAATAAATGCAATAATCATCTAATAATTTATCATTCTTCTATGGACACATTACTATGTAGTGGCAAATTGTGTAGGGCCTACAAAATGTGACAGTCATTGTCTCTTCAGCCCCCGAATACCAAGTACATATCTCTACATTTTCAACTGGAAAAACTACCATTTAAATTAAAGTATACTTGAAAACTGGGCTTTAGGATAGTGACGAGGAATGGTGAATGTGTTGACGTCTCCTTAAATTAAAACAATGTGATCTAGATCTATACTTACAGATAAAAATTCAGTGTAATTAAATTCAGCATTGGTAATTTGCCACAGAATAAACAAAACATAAGCTGAAACTGAGTTCATAATTACCTTTCTAGATTAGTTTACTACTAACCTAGAGAAACTAATTTTGATTAATGTTCTCATATGACTGCTTACATGGCAGCATAGAACTGTTGACATTACAGTTTCAGTTCATCTAGATTCACAATATTCTCTGTCATGGTAGCACCTTGTAAGAAACATGATAACAGCTTCTACACAGAAGTAGCATTCCACTGCTCTAACACATTCATTTACTCCATTTCTTTTGCTGTTTTTTATCTCCATTTCAAATTCACATGGTTAATGAGTGCCTAATGTAGGCCAGATAAAATTAAGATACACATCATTTTTACATATAAACTGGAAAGTTACTCAATTCTTCACCATATAGACTTTCAAGCCATACAACACCTTCATTATTCAGAGGATCTGGTGATGTTCAATCTGTTATTTCTTATGCTTCGCTACATACTACATTGCACAAAACATTCGATAACAGTAACAGATCAGTAACGTTATAGATTTAGTGTGGCTTCAGACCTATATGTTAATATTTCTTCATCGTGTTGTACATCTCCCCTTCTTACTTGTTTGGTTATGAGAGCATTTTTACGCCTGTGAAGCGTTGCTCTTATCAACAACTCTCTCATTTTTGTAAGTACATCATGTCACATCAATGTTGTCAAGCAGTGCTAAATGTTGGGTTTAGGTCTGTCACAGTTCTAGAAATGTGCTTGATACAGATACACATGCTAGATGTGCCACTTGGTAGAGATATTATGGAACGTGAACTTGCTACTATTATGCAGGGAGAATGATATATAATTTCTTTTTAAATCAAACAGAATGAGTATTAGTCCATTCTGAGACGACTCGAAGCTGGTTTGAATGATAATAAGTTTGCTACAACATGTTAGACATGCTAATGTGTCGCGTTTTTGGTCCTTTAGTACTTTTGTCCAGCCTTATATGTGTAGATTCCTGTTGTCAGTTTTAAGACTTGGTTGCTTAGTAACATTGTCAGAGAGTAACCTCATTTTATTTGCAGATCATGATAATGTTGTGCTAACTAATGATATGCATATAGTTTTGGAAACTGTTGCTAATTATATGGCAATTATTTTAGCCACTGAAAGGACTTACCACAATTCAAAATCTGTGAGAGATAACCATCCAGAGAAAAAAAATTGATGTGACACTATTAAATTCTTTGTTATACAATTTTTTAATGACATCATTCAGGCAGCACGTAGTGCACAACTACTGAAATGTTAAAACTTCATAATTGTTACCACTTTCATCCATCCATGATACAGGCACTCTGTTTTGTAAATTACACAAGGATGTATAATGGAGGCATTTATTGCAGCTGCAAATATGACTGAAACTGATGATGATGGAAAATACGTTAATCATTCTTGATACTTACATCCTCCTGTAGTTAGCACCTTTTACCTAGCAGTGTCATCATTGAATTTTGTTTCACCAAAATGCACTGTATTTGAGTATAGTAACCCAGACAGTTCCTTTTACATCTCAATACAGTAAGTAATAATTGTGTTAGGTGACATTGCTACTGTTGTTTGCTGTATCTTTTGCCATCATCTTGAGTCTATCTCATTCTTATGGCATTATAAAAACTGTTTACAAAATCTCATTTTTGTGGGATTCATCTTTATATTTTTATTGATTTTATTTGGGCAATCCTAAAATACCATTACTAAAAGTTGTAATTGAGGTTATAGGGTTACCCATTCATGAAATAGCATTTTTTGAAGCTGACATTGAGTTAATAGGTTAACTCTAATTACCAGGATTTTGGATTCAAATCCAAAAACGTTTGCTGATAGAACCGATAGTCAACTAGTGACTTGATACAACCAATGTTATTTCGTAGAGATCACTATGATGCATCTCATGTTTTAGCATTTTTTCTTACACTAACACCAGTGAAATTGATCACAGCTTCTTTACACTTTTCTAAATCATGATTTTAGCGACCTCAACTAACTGCCCTTTACTGCTTTGACGTAATAAAAAGAACACTTATAACAAACACCACCTACTAATTTACTGCATATAAATATATGCAATAATCATCTAATAATTTATCATTCTTCTATGGACACATTACTATGTAGTGGCAAATTGTGTAGGGCCTACAAAATGTGACAGTCATTGTCTCTTCAGCCCCCGAATACCAAGTACATATCTCTACATTTTCAACTGGAAAAACTACCATTTAAATTAAAGTATACTTGAAAACTGGGCTTTAGGATAGTGACGAGGAATGGTGAATGTGTTGACGTCTCCTTAAATTAAAACAATGTGATCTACATCTATACTTACAGATAAAAATTCAGTGTAATTAAATTCAGCATTGGTAATTTGCCACAGAATAAACAAAACATAAGCTGAAACTGAGTTCATAATTACCTTTCTAGATTAGTTTACTACTAACCTAGAGAAACTAATTTTGATTAACGTTCTCATATGACTTACACAAGGATGTATAATGGAGGCATTTATTGCAGCTGCAAATATGACTGAAACTGATGATGATGGAAAATACGTTAATCATTCTTGATACTTACATCCTCCTGTAGTTAGCACCTTTTACCTAGCAGTGTCATCATTGAATTTTGTTTCACCAAAATGCACTGTATTTGAGTATAGTAACCCAGATAGTTCCTTTTACATCTCAATACAGGTTCAATTTTAAAAAAGTTTGCTGACAGAACGGTTAGTCTACATTTGATTGGATACAAACAGTGTTCTTCCTGTGTCTTTTGGGAACGCTAGAAGGCATTCCATGTTTTATCATTTTTATTACACTGACACCATTCAAATTGATCACAGCTTCTTTACGCTTTTCTGAATCATGATTTGAGCTGCCTCCGCTAACTGCACTTTACTTCTTTGACATGATAAAAGGAACGCCCATAACAAACACTATCTACTAATTTACTGCATATAAATGCATGCAATAAATATTTGATAATTTATTATTCCTCTATGAACAAATACATAATTACTGGCTTATTGTGTCATGCCTACAAAATCTGACAATCACTGCCTCTTCATCCCACGAATTTGAAGCACATATCCCTACATTTCCAGCTGGCCAAACAACAAGTTAGTTTATAGTATACTTGAACCTGAGCTTTAGGTTAGTGAAATGGAATTGCTAATGTGTTACATGTCTGCTTACATTGAAACAATGTGATCTAGATCGATACTTACAGATAGATTTCAGTGGAAACAAAATCAGCACTGGTTGTTTTCCACAGATTGAACAAAACATAAACTGAAACTGTATTTACAGTTTTCCTGCTACATTAGTTTACTACTAACCTACAGATATTAATTTTTGAATAATATTCTCATATAGCTTCTCACATGTTTACGCAGATTCACAATACTTAAGTGTTAAGATCGCACCTTGTAAGAAACATGATAGCAGCTTTTTCACAGAAGTCACATCCCACTGCTGTATCAAATTCATGTACTTCATTTCTTTTGATAATTTTTATCTTTATTTCAAATGGACATGATTAATGATTGCCTAAAGTAGGCCAGATAGAATTAAGACTCACATTATTTTTACATATAAACTCGAATATAATTTCACTTCTTGATTATATAGATCTTTGAACCATACAGCCCCCTTTGTTGTTCCTGATCATCTGGTGATGTTAAATATGTTACTTCTTATCCTTCCCCACATATTACATTGCACAAAACATTCAGTAACAGCAACAGATCAGTAAAGTTATACACTTAGTGTGCCTTCAGACCTATACATTAATATTTCTTGATCATGTTGTACATCTCCCCTTCTTGCTTGTTTGGTTATGAGAGCAGTTTTCAGACTGTGAAGTGTTTCTCATATCAACAACTCTCTCATTTTTGTAAGTACATCATGTCACATCAATGTTGTCAAGCAGTGCTAAATGTTGGGTTTAGGTCTGTCACAGTTCTAGAAATGTGCTTGATACAGATACACATGCTATATGTGCCACTTAGTAGAGATATTATGGAACGTGATCTTGCCACTGTTTTGCAGGGAGAATGATATATGATTTCTTTTTAAATCAAACAGAATGAGTATTAGTCCATTCTGAGATGACACAAAGCTGGTTTGAATGCCAATAAGTTTGCTACAACGTGTTAGACATGCTAATTTGTCGTGTTTTTGGTACTTCTGTGCTTTTGTCCAGCCTTATATGTTGTAGATTCCTGTTGTCAGTTTTAAGACTAGGATACTGAGTAACATTGTCAGAGGGTAACCTCATTTTATTTGCATATCATGATAAGCGTATAGTTTTGGAAACAGTTGCTAACTATATTGCAATTATTTTAGCCACTGAAAGGACTTACCACAATTCAAAATCTGTGAGAGATAACCATCCAGAGAAAAGAATTTGATGTGACACTATTAAACTCTTTGTAATACAACTTTTTAATGACGTCACTGAGGCAGCACTTAGTGCAAAACAACTGAAATGTTAAAAGTTCATAATTCTTACCACTTTTATCCATTCATGATAGAGGCACTCTGTTTTGTAAATTACACAAGGATGTATTATGGTGGCATTTATTGCAGCTGCAAATATGACTGAAACTGATGATGATGGAAAATTCGTTAATCTTTCTTGATACTTACATCCTCCTGCAGTTAGCACCTTTCACCTAGCAGTGTCATCATTGAATTTGTTTCACCTAAATGGACTGTATTTGAGTATAGTACCCCAGCTAGTTCCTTTTACATCTCAATACAGTAAGTAATAATTGTGTTAGGTGACATTGCTACTGTCAATTAATTGCAGTTAGAATGATATATGATTTCCTTTTAAACCAAACAGAACCGGGATTAGTACATTCTGAGATGATTGGAAGCTCGATTGAATGCCAATAAGTTTGCTACAACATGTCAGACATGCTAATGTGTCGTGGTTTTGGTACTTCCATGCTTTTTTCCAGCCTTATTGCTGTTGTCTTCTTACGACTTAGATGTTTAGTAACATATTCAAAGACTAACCTCATTTTATTTACGGACCATGATAATGTTGTGTTAACTAAAGAAATGACTATAGTTTTGAAAACAGATGCCAATTATATGTTAATTATTTTAGCCCCTAAAACATTACTAAACCATGAAAGGAATTACAACAGTTCAAAATCTGTGAGAGGTAATTACCCGGAGAAAAGAAGTTGATGTGACACTATTAAACTCTTTGGAGTGCAACCTTTTAATGAAGTCATTTAGACAGCACTTAGTGCACAACTATTCGAAGTGTTAAAAAATCTTAATCCTGTCAACTTCCATCCATCTGTGATACAGGCACAGGGTTTTATGAATTGCACAAGGATGAATTATGGTGCCATTTATTGCAGCTGAAAATATGACTGAAAGTGATGATGACGTAAAATACATTATGGACTATATTTGAGTATAACACCGTAGTTAGTTCTTTTTCCAGCTCAATACAATAAGCAATAATTATACCAGGTGACATTGCCAGTGTTGCTTGCTGTACATGTGGCCGTATTGTTGCGGCTACCTCATTCTTGTGACATTATAAAAACTGTAAACAAAATTTATAAGTTGTAAAGTTCAACAAACAGTCGTCCTTTTTTGATTTTAGTATCCAAATTCAGATTTTGGTTAGGAGCTAGCCATTTTCAATTCGCTATTTTTTATGTCAGTGCATGTAATGGTTTT
The DNA here is from genome assembly GCF_023897955.1 of Schistocerca gregaria. Lineage (NCBI taxonomy): Eukaryota > Metazoa > Arthropoda > Insecta > Orthoptera > Acrididae > Schistocerca > Schistocerca gregaria. The sequence continues at coordinate 405,624,463 of NC_064931.1, read as the reverse complement.
TTTGTGGGGGGCCATCAGTAACAGTTCTTTCAATATTTAAAGGACAGTGATTGATTCCCAAACAACATTGAGTTACATGCATTGAGAATAAAATATAGAGAATTGAGAATGGCTAGATACTAAGCGAAATCTGGATATGCATAATAAAATCTAAAATGGGTAACTAATTTCTGCACTCTATAATTTATAAGCCACATACAGTCGCTGAGTGCATCCACTTTCAGAATGGAAGGTAACTTGATGTACACAGTATCTCATTCTAGGGGCTTTACTTTACATTTTGAAGTGATTTTATCTTGGCAATCCAAAAATTTATTTAATATAGCTGTAACTGACTTTATAGGATAACCCCAATCACCAGAGTTTTGGATTCAGTTTAAAAAATGTTTTCTTATAGAACCCTTTGTCCACTTTTGATTTGATGCAGGCAATATTCTTCCAGAGTCTGTAGAGAACACTAGAATTCAGTCCAATTTTTTTAACCGTTTTTCTTACTCTAACGCCATTTATATTTATCACAGCTTCTATACGCTTTTCAGTCATGATTTTAATGACCTCCACTAACTGCCCTTTACTTCACTGACATGATAGAAGGAACGCCCATAACAAACATTACCTACTAATCTTCTGCATATAAATACATGATAATTTATTATTCCTCTATGACAAAGTCATAACTATTTGCAAATAGTGTGGTTCCTAGAGAAACTGACAATCACTGTTATTGTTCCCCCACAAATTCCAGGAACATATTCCTACGTTTTCAGTAGAGTAAACTGTACTTGAAAACTGAGCTTCTTGTTAGGGAAATGGAATTGTAAATTTGTTTTAAAAAGTGGTTCAGATGGCTCTGAGCACTATGGGACTTAACTTCTGAGGTCATCCGACCCCTAGAACTTAGAACTACTTAAACCTAACTAACATAAGGATATCACACACATCCATGACCCAGGCAGGATTCGAACTGTCGATCATAGCAGTCGCGCGTTTCCCAACTGTAGTGCCTATAACCACTTGTCCAACCCGGCCGGCGTTCAAGTGTGTTTTACTCCTGCTTCAATTACAACAACATGATCTAGATTGATACTTACAGATAGAGTTCAGCATAAGCAAATTCAGTGTTGGTTGTTTGCCACATGATACACAAAACATAAACTGAGACTGTATTCGTAATTTCTCTGCTGAAATGTTAAAAAATTCTTCACCCTCTGTGTACGTTTTAATAAACATTTGGGGCATAATGGAAACAGTGTCATACTGTCCTAATTTCTATTCCATGATGCTGTACTGTATTGTGTCTTGGGATGACATCCAGTTCAGCTTAAATGTGTCCAAGCCCAGAAGCATGTAATACAGTTTACGGATTGTTTAGATTGAATAGTGTGCAACATAAGCTTACTCAAAAGATTGGGTGTATTGATTGTTACTTTCAGTGCTTTTTTTCATAAAAGTAAATGTCACAAATAATTTATTCCAATTTCCAACCAACAGCTCAGTTCTTAGTATAATTACTTTAAAATAACAGAAATCTACTAAAAATTAAGGCCACACAATTAACCAAATATTTAACTTTATTAAGGTAATTTTTAATTGATTACCGGAAATAATAAAAAGTTTGGTGGTTAATCACGACCAGCGTAAGATATACTTATGTTTTTTAGTTGTGGGCAACTCTTTCTAATCCACATGGCATTTCTCATCATAAATAAGTATTATGTATACATAGTGATAGTAACAACATGTAATGAATTTATTTGTATCATTTCACCTCTGAAGGTCTTATATAAACCAATGCAATTAGTGTAAGTAAATATTGTAAGTAATTGTCTTTGGAAGGGAAATAGCTATAACAACCAAGGACTAATTTACACTTCATTTACAAGTTCATGGCAGCCATTGTATTAATTTGCAAATGAAAATGTGTTGAATTTTTTGAAGTGTCCATGAGTCTTCCATTCGCTTCTCCGTGACTGTATCAAATTACAGAAAATCTAAACATATAACTACCTCTGTGATATTCACATGTATTACCATACTACACTCTTCTCAAACATTCTTCAGACAGCACAGCCGATGTTGGATTTAGAAAATATATAGAAAGGCAAAGCTGAAATGAGAGAGCATTTGGATGGTATTTTTGATATTGAATGAATACAAGTGCATACATCTTTGATTAAATGAAATACTTAGACTAACTGGATTGAAAATACATGAAATTTGTAGTTGATTCATGTCTTGATAGAATGTACCAGTATGTTGGTATAGGTAATTAGTGAGATCACAATATGAACCTTATTTAGTTTCCTGTCTCTTTTTGGAAATATTCAATACCAGATACAGCATCAGCATAAATGAAACCTTAGTACATCCCTGAAAACATGTATGAGTAATTCCATAGGTGAATGCTGTATAATAACTGGTTTTCTCAAACAACCAATATATTTCACATAACTAAAATTAATCAATGGAAAAAAACTGTAAGAAAATCCATGTGATATATTGTTTAATAGTATATTTATTGATTTTTGTTTTAAGTGTTGCATTATATTTTATTTAATTGTCAACGAGTGTCAACAGATGTGAGAGAGATGTGGCAGCAGATCTAAATGGCTGTGATTGTAGTGCCATGTGTCTATTTTTTTTATGTATTTCCATCATGAAACAAATGATCCATTTAACATTCTATGTATTCTGTAGCTAAAACGTTGATCATTATGGACAATTGTGGCTTGTTAGAATAAATTGTAATTACATCAGTTTAGAAGCAGCCTTTGGGGAGGGCGATAGATAGTTAAAATCATAAACTTGAAGAACAGTGTTCTCTAAAAGTGAAAATAAGTGTACACTGTAGCACTTATAATAAGTTTTATACTTTTTACTTCGACCACCTTTCTGGGTGCATAACCATGATAATTTCTTGTATTGCAATAATAACTTGAATAAAATTAGTTAAACTACTACAACTGTTTTCTTAAAAGATCTTCCAAATTCTAACTTCATGTGTTTTCTTTATGTTTTTCTGGATGTTTAAGTACTGTAATAAAGTTCTTCAAGACTAGATTATAATATTCTACGTGATTTTTTGTTGTTCTTTGTTAGTAATGTACAGTATTTAAGAGTTATGTGTGTCAATAACTATGAAATGCTATTTCTTGTATTAACATTTATTTATATCAATTTACAAATGATGTACTGATTTGATCTATGTAATAAATAATATTTTAACTAAAATGAATTAAATTGTTTCCTTCAGAATGACTTAGAGAATCCACTTAAAATGTAATAGAAGCATAAATTTCTCAATGAGCGTGCTGTTTGTGTTCTTTATATGTAGGAGGTGGCCTTAGTACATGCCAAGTACTTGCTTTTCGCTTTCAGTTCATGTAAATGTGCCATTTGTTTTATATTACAGTAACATCTAGGTGAACTAATCAAAACATGAGTGGCCAAGTTCTGCATATCTTGATGTGGTGGACTTCCTTTAGTCCCCTAGCTGTCAATATCATGTATGGCCCAGGGGTTTCAAAGTGTCATTAAGTCAGGTTTGTTTACAGCTTTCAACAGCAATGTGGCATCTGTGATGAAAAAAATATGATTTCCAACAATATATAACTGCTGAATAACATATATATTGATTTACAACAAACATTTTATGCTATGGTGAAATACCTTAAACCACAAGCTTAATGTAGATAAGTATATGTAACTTAAAATGCTAGTTTAAAAACAGCTGTGAGAATTATAATGACAATCTCACCACACAAGAGCAGTCAAAAATGTAACACTAATTTTAGACACAGTAGGTAGACACTAGAATAATCAATTCATAGATATAATTCTGGGCATAAAATCACGTTATTAATCACCAAAGAGAGTTGTAAAGCTCTTCAAATACCCTGGACAGTATGGCAGACATATATAATCACACAATATTCTGTGGACTAGTCATATACCATATTTACATGAAGCTAATGCACCATTAAATGTAATGTGTATTCCAATTTTAAAAATTAAAATCATAAAAAAGAGTTTGTTTGTAATTCACTGGCAGACTAAATTTTAATTTATTTTATGCAATGGTGGATGAATACATGAACGACCAAAATAGGAAGAATTGTTAAGTGACACAGTCCCTATTAAAAAAGAACACCTAACTCAATTACCTACAAGACATGCAAGCAAACATACCATAAATTACAGATGTTACTTATCGTTATTCATTAATGTCTTCATTACCGGTAGCCTTAGAAGAGTCTACATCAGAAACAGATTCATTTCCTCTTACTGCATCATTGTCGGTCTTGTTGTAGAGTACATCATCTTCACTGCCATCCAGTGTGTCCGAAATACAGCATTTCGTGAATGGTTTTATGGTCACTGGAACTTTCATGCTTTTCTGGAGCAGCCAAAAACCAATGAGCAATAATATGGGATGCAGAAAGCTTAATTTTTTCTCTCATAGTCAGTTCACTATTTGCTTCAAAAAGCCATTTGTGGTACTGTTCTTGAATATAGCCTTCAAACGGTTTATTTATACTAATGTCCTGGGGTTGTAACACAGCAGTCATTTCTCTAGGAATAGTAACAAGGCTAGGCTGTGGATCTTCATTTTTACATTGACAGTGAGATGAGTGTGAAATGCAGCAAAACAAAACATTGATGGTAGTCTGGAAAGCCCAGCAGAAGAGAGTTCTCATACTTTTGGGACCCAGTCAAGCATTGAAGGTTTAGTCACCTATACCTTTTCTTGATTTTGCACAATGACATCATCATCGTACATCTTTTCATTTTTAGAGGTCTTGGAGCTTGTGTTCCACTTGCAGATTAATAATGTGAGAAGTTTGCGTCCAGTTGCTGTGTTTGTCAGCATTACTGTTGTGCATTGCTTTTCAGATCCTAATGTTTTGGTAGTAACTGTTTTGTCCCTTTCTCATCATCACGTAGTTAGGTGCCATATCAAACCAAATTGCTACTGTTGCCTATTTTCTCGTCGAAAACTTATTCTCTTTCCAAAGTGTGATGATGTGGTGCTGAAATTCTTGAAGTTTTTTTCTCAAAATTCTGTGGAAGTTTATGCTATAGTGTTGTATAGCACTCTACAGTTAAGCCTACCCATTTCATAATGCTATTAAACCATCTACAGCTATTCTTAAAATCTTGCCTTGGTATATTCAGAACTGCAGAGATCTCTTTTGCTTTGTGTCTTATGGTCTCACTAATCACAGTTTGCACCTCTTTTGATTTATATCTTGTGGTGTCACTAATCACAGGTTGCTCATTTTTCATCCTTTCATTGACAAATTCCAAGCTTTTGCTTCAGTGTCAGGATGTCTTCCTTTGCGAGGGCCAGTGAATTTCTTTGTAGTAATGGTAGTTGCAAATAAGTAAACAGTACTCTCAGCTACACTAAAATCCCATCATGTCTTCCTGTTACAATATGATTCAGCATGAAGAATTACTTTACTCTTGAAAGCAGCATTATATGGTGTTCTGCTCTGACTGCCACCCATTTTGTGATTACCTAATGCAGACACACTACACAGTAATAGGTTTATGATAATTTAACAAAGTTGAGAATTACAACAATGCATTGTGATATAAGAAACAATACGTATATTTCAACGATGTTGCTGCTGAATGATGGATTGAGGTTTTCACTCTATTGTAATGTGCCATTAAATCTTATGCACATTCAAATTTTGAATACTGCATATGGTAAAAGAAAGTGTATATTAGATTTGTGTAAATTCTGTACTTGTGATAATTCACCGAAGTTATTATAGCATTGGCGGTAAGCACAGTGACCTGGATACCACTAAATACATCACCAAACATGAAATATTAGTTCTAAGTGAACACTGGTCTACAATCATGGTCATTAATTTGCCTAGTACATAAATAGTTCTGTGTGAAATAAGTGTGATATTTGAGCCTTATATGTCTCATTTCTTCACATATCATTTAGTCTTCATAGTGCAGTTCATGACTTTGGAATTATGTGTCACAATCCATAAAATGTATGTATAGTGAAGTATACAATCACTCATCGGCATATCTTAGGCTCTTCTCAAATACTGGAATGAATATATTGTTTCATCGTATTTAAGATTCTAATTATCTCCATATTATTATTTTTGCTCTCTTGCTTCACATTTCTTTGAGATATTTGAATTCAGAGGTCCCAATACGTCTTGAAAACTGTCAGAGCATCTCTTCTGCCGCTTTGACACGAGCTATATACTGATTATAGTGTATCAACTTTCAATTTCCTTGCTTGGCGCCACAATTCCTGTAACTTATAATTAAATGACATTAGTTCCTAGCATTTTCCTTGGTTAATTATTTTCATGTTGGACTCTTTAACTTCTTCTTAAAATTTTAGTGTATTATTATTGGAAGTAGATTTACTTATTGTGTGATGAGTGTGTGACTCTTAATCAGGGCAAGCCTTTTGGTGTGACTGAACTCAGAAGACTGTGTATCAAAGATCTCTGTAGATGGAAATGATCAGAGTATATTGCCTATAGTGTTACATAATTTCTATTGTAGAATATGACATGAGAGGTCGGTAGAGAATGACATTCAGTGCTAGCACAAAGCCTACTCCTTTTGAGCAGTGCCACTAAAGATAATGTGTCCACAAAGTTAATTTATCACTAACAATGTCTAAAGTTTTCTGTCTAAGAAATTATAATGGGAGATTGTAAATCTCATGCGTTGCATTGTCCAACAATCTTGTGATTAGGAGCTATTTGTCATAACCATCACTCATCATAATACATAAACACTGATGAGAATTTCTTCAGCAACAAATATTCAAACCAGATACTGCTGAATGGAGTGCCACTACACTAATTTGCGTCAGTAACCACATCCGGAGAGGTGTGAATGTAAGGAGTCAACTGCAGAATAATTTAGTTTTTCTTTACAAAATCATGACAATATATTGTAATAATATTATTCATCTTATTTGTACTATGTTCGTGCACCATAGTACTGGACATAATAATGTGTTACGTACAAACAGTAAAATGAAATGTGAGTAAGTAGAAGCAGCTGAATTGGATTCAGTACAGTACTAAGTTCTCTAAATGAGTTTTCTGGTCAGTTAAAAACGGTTATTGTTTCTCACGTTCATGGTTTCTCAGCAACAGTCCTCACACAATACTTATTGTGTGTTTATAAATGGACAAATAAATCATAAACACTTTCTCAAATTCTTTTAATATTGTATCACAGTCCTGTTATTAAATTCGTTTCATATGGTTTTGTCCACTGCTGGTCTTGGCCAAGCGATTTTCCACTTCTTCAAAACGATTTTGAGTAGTTGTCAGGCATTAATCTTGCTGACATTGTCTAAGAGGCGCAATATTTTGGCAAGCCAACTTCTTCCCATCTTCAGGCGTTCCTGATGGATGGGTGATATCTGCTTGGTGTCACCTTTATAAGCCCTCTCCCCAACCTCCTGCTGGCACCTCCTGGTGTGGAAGTGGAGGAAACAGGGCCTTCATTAGTGCCATGGGTGGAGCCAGATTTGGATCTCCGCTAACATTGTGTCAAAACTTTTTTGTCCTCTTCAGTTATCATGATGGGAGTGGGCATCAACGTAGACTGCCACTGTGGCCTGGTCATGCTCAAGGCTGGGTCCCAGGCCTTTGCTTAATTGAAATCCGCTGTACTAATTTATTAGTCGGTTAGTCGGTCATTTAGTTGTATCTCTACATTATTCTTGGGAAAACAATTCCAGAAGATTGCAGCAACTTGGTGTCATCACAATTAATGGTACGTTCATTGGAGATACAGTACTCTCCCATAGCGAATTTTGTCAGCTGAATGCTGTCTTTGAGGAATTTGTGCTCAGTACATCTCTCCTGTACTGTCTGGATAGTCTGGCCTACATACAGTTTCCCATACTGGCAAGGTATATGGTAGACACCCCCCCCCCCCCTCTCGGTTTCTGGAGTTCTGGGTCACCTTTGACTGATCCTAATAAAGTTTTTGTCTTGGCTGGTGGACAGAACAGGCATTTGCTGTTGTGTTTCTGGAGTATTTTTAATGATGTGTTCCCGACATATGTGATAACGGCCATCACAATCACTTCATCTTTCACTTTGACAGACTGGGGTCTTCGCTTCTTTGATGTTAAGGCGCATTGCATCTTATGTCAACGGCAACTGCGGGTGGAGTGAGAGGAATTCTTGTGTTGTATATCATGTCACGTTTACAAACAGAAGTTGTACATCCTATTAGAGGACGACACATACAGGAGAACTGAAGACTTTGCTAGTAACTGGGTGAAGAGGAAGACCATTGAGCTTCTCCAACACATTTTCCCAGACAATTATACAGTGAAGAAACTTCGTCCATGACCAGCTGTGCCAAACAGACTTATGCACTACCTAAAGTCCACATATAACAAATATTTCTTTGTCCAGGTGTTAGCAACATCGGCATACCAACATATGAATTAGCGAAATACCTGACAACAATGCTCAACCCCTTTGTGGGAAAATGCCTACACCACATACAAAATTTGGCAAATTTCATTCAGCAGCTGCAGAACTTTCAACTACACTAAGAAGACCTCAAGGTGAGATTAGAGGAGGAATCTAAGAGACTCCCTAAGTAATATAGGAAAAAAAATTGCGCCAAAGCTAACAAAGTTGTTTGAATTCATCCTTACAACAACCTACTTCCTGAAATAGATTTTCACTCTGCAGCGGAGTGTGGGCTGATATGAAACTTCATGGCAGATTAAAACTGTGTGCCAGACCAAGACTCGAACTCAGGACCTTTGCCTTTTGAAGGAAGTGCTCTACCATCTGAGCTACCCAGAAAAGCTTCTGCAGTTTCATGATGTGTGTGCTAATGTCCTCATTGGCGTCATGTTGAACACGAAAAAATACTTCCACCAACATGTTTGGACTTTGTGTACTGCTTCATTCGAATCGTGCATGTAACTTATCCTCAGTTTCACTTGCGTGGATGCACGTTAACATGAGCTCGGCAACGGATTTTCCTAACGCACTTGCTAGTAAACTTACTGCTTTCGTATCGTCTTCCAACCCCTGCTGATGTGCAGCCTTTTGTTCCATGGTTGCATTGTGCGGCAATTCAGGGCATTTGTACGTAGCGTTTACCATGTCTTCAAGCGCAGATGTTCGCAACTGCATTGACACGTGCCACTTCCACTTCGCCCAGTCTTCAGGTGCTTCGAGTTTTTCCACTTGTATTTTTTGCCATTTTCGTCGAACACACAAATAACTGACAAATTCACTTTATTTTAGTCACGAGTGAAAGCAGTTACTTCGCGGTTGTACGCATGTGGTCTGGGCCCAAAACCAGTCAAGATTATTTTCTGAAAACAGACTGCGAAGAGCGTAAGCCCTGTTTAGCACTGGGACACTGGCGATGGTCACCAGTGATATTCACTGGTGACTGTGGTGAACACTCTCGGATCACTGGTGTCCGACATTGCAGGTATTGCCAACTGATTAGTTAGTGGAGTGGACTCACACAGGAGTAGCAACTAAATTTCGCTATCCTTTTATGGCCCAAAAATAAGGTACTAAATTTGAAAAAAAGAACATACAACTTACCAATTTTGTTTTTCTTATCCATGCTCTTTTCACTGAAATCAGGCACAAACTTGGATATAATATCTTGCCACACATTCGTTTTCATCATTTTATTGCTATAGTCATCACTTTTCACATCCCAAATAGAAGGACGGCTTTTCTGCTTCACCTACAAAATCTCTCATGTTAATCAAACGTAAACTCATGGCTACAGTCTGTACAGTATAATGCACAATGAATATTTCGCGTCACTGTCTCAGAAATGACTGCCTGTCCGTTGGCAAATCTGCAGCACTCTGTCTGTGATCAGTGTTCCAATGTCAACACTCCAATTCAAATTAATGCATGTCTGCCGGTGACTGCTGTACAGTGATGTTGTCCATCACATGTGGCGAGGGAGAGTCCCTGCTGGGTCACAGTGGCTCGGTGAGGCAGCGAAGTGTCCCAGTGTGAAGGCTCCAGTTCAAAAGAGGGTATCTCTGTCGGTGACCGTCGCTGGTGACTGTCACCAGTGTCCCAGTGTGAAATGGGCCTAAGATTTACAAAACCATGGTTCCTCACAGATAACCGACACACACACACACACACACACACACACACACACACAGACACACACACACACACACAGAGAGACGTTCAGTTTTGTGACAAAGACGAACACCCTCCGTTGTACTTTCCAAAGATTCGATAGTATGAACATAACAAGGACATGAAAACTTCGCATCACAGAGATATTACACTACATTTTATTGACAGTTTCCACTCTGGTGGTCTGAATCTATGGATTTCCCTAATAATGAGAACAACATTTATCATTCGTACATCCAATCAATCAGATAAACAAACAGCAACTGGCATTCACACATTCAGGTTTATTCGGTACAGCTTGTGTTACGCTGTCCCCTTTTGTCTGTGGGAAAGCTATGTCTTTCTAAATACGACAGGGATACCCCAGGCAGAAGCATCATGTACACAATGCACACATTGAAAAAAACTTATGATTCATTCAGATGTTAACTTCGAATGTGCTCAAATATGTTTAAAACCAATACAGATGCATTTTAAAATAATATGAATAATCGAAAGATGACTGTGCTTCGGATGCTAGGCACTTGACGAAACAAGGTTTTTTTCTACTAGAGTACGAGTTTGATGCCCTCTGAAATTGCAGCACAGGCAGACACTCCGGTTTGTCTGCCCCCCTCCTCCCTGCCCTTAGACCCAGGCCTGCATAGCAGGATACCTCTGGTTTTCATACTCGGTGCCCTTACAGAACACAGCGCTATGTCAACTATATGCTACAACACATTTTGATGCTATTCATGGCAAGCCATCCTAGGCTTATATTTTCAGAAGACAAAGATTACCTGCATATGTAAAGAGTTTCTACTGTTTGTCTTTGTGCTTGACAAATCCTACCTTGGCCACCAAGGAACCAGATCTCTCCCCAACTGAGGAGGATAGTTGTAGCATTATGGGCAGGGCCCTCAAACCAACATAGGATTTTGAAGATGTAACACACCAAGTGGTCAGAATTTGGCATAAAATTGTAATTAAATCAATACAATGAAATGAATACATACAGCATACAGATGTTGATATACATCAACTGCGACAGTTGAAAATGTGTGCCCCGATCTTGACTCGAACCCGGGATCTCCCGCTAACATGGCAGATACTCTATCCCTCTGAGCCACTGAGGACACAGAAGATAGTGCTACTGCAGGGATTTATCTCTGGCATGCCTCCCATGAGACCCAGACTCCCAACTTATTGTCTCGCACTATATTCGTAGTGCCCCTGCCCATTACACTCATTATTCGTGGCTTTACTGATTCCCATAAAAGTTCTGGCAATGCTTGTGCATCCACACAGAAGATGGTCAAATGGCCAGTGATCCTTAACTATACATATGAAGATGGTATCTGTTCTTTCGGACACGCCTAAAAAAACAGATACCATCAGTGACTGTGCAGCTCATTAGAATGAAATTACAATTAAATCAATACAATGAAATGAATAATTTTAGCTGCATACAGGCGCTCATATACGTCAATGGGGGTCAGTTGAAAATGTGTGACCCGACTGGGACTCAATCCTGGGATCACCTTCTTGCATGGCAGACACTCTATCCATCTGAGCCACCAAGGACTCAGAGGATAGTGCGACTGCAGGAACTTACCTCTGGCATGCCTCCTGCTAGACCCACATGTCTGAAAGAACAGATAACATCTTCATATATATATACTGTATAAGGCTCACTGTCCATTTAACCATCTTCTGTGCAGATGCACAAGTATTGCCTGAACTCTTACGGGAAGTGGTAAGGCTGCGAGTAATGAGTGTACTGGACAGGGGCACTATGAATATAGTACGTGACAATAAGTCGGGAATGTGGGTCTCACGGGAGGCATAACAGAGATAAGTCTCTGCAGTCGCATTATCCTCTATGTCCTCAGTGGCTCCGTTAGATAATAATAATAAAGAAAAGATGGATAGAGTGTCTGCCATGTAAGCAGGCCCAGGTTCGAGTTCCAGTCAGGGCACACATATTCAGCTTTCTACGCTGACATATATCAACATCTGTATGCAGTTAAGGATATTGATGTCATTGTATTGATTTAATTGTAATTTCATTCTAATGAACTGCACAGTCAGCTATGGTATCTGTTCTTTTGGACATGTCCGAAAGAACAGATACCATCTTCAAACATATTGAATTTGGTACAATATACCTCTGGAGGACATCCAACAACTCTACTTATCAACGTGAAGCCAAGTAACTGTTTCCATAAGGGCAGAGGTGGACCAACACGTTACGGACTTGCTCAATTTTTGAAACTCTTTCTCCTGAGTAAGCCAATTTTTCTGAAACTGTAATCATTTGTTTGTACATGTACATCATATCCACGGATTTCCATCCCATTGGGATAATTAATTTATGAGGGTGTTTTTTGTCTTTGAGTGTCTTTCTATAAATTCCCTGCAATCTGTACATAGTATTATACTATACTACAAAACATATTTATGAATTTTGGTATCCTTAAAATGACTAGACTGAATATTGTTAGGATAATTTCACAATATTCATGAAATTAAAAATTAAATGTAACAGTTTTAACCAACAACTGAACACATCTTTTTCAAAATTTTCTCAGCAAAGTACTTGTATGTGCAAGTAAATCATTCCCCTGTTTGAGACAAATACTACATTTCTTACAGTAAAGACAAAGACTCATACTGCTGATTCTATGATGATTGACCTATCGTCTTGGGAAATTGCATTAAAGATAGCTGTTGCAATATAGAGATATTACTCCCATTGCCATGATGAATCTAATAGAATGACATGACAATCAAATGAGGGTGAGCTAGAACTGAAATATTCTTGCACTGGTTCACAAGCTGCCCAGTGTATGGAACACTCCACCTAAGGTCATGCAGGCACTGAGATTTTCTCATCTCACTGTAACATGGATCTGCCACATGTATTTAATCTTTTGGAAGACCATCACACTCAAGCTCCATGTATAACAACATGCTGCTTACTTTAATGCATTGTAACCAGTATCCCAATGAGGCAAAATTGCAATGAGCACTGAGGCAATCATCCCACCAGTGCACCTGATTGAAGACACCCATTTGCCAAAATGCTTTGTCCGGTTGCATATAGAAGTCTGCAACTGCCTGGTGCACATCCTCGCCCTACAGAACTATCGACCCTTCAAGCACTCTTTTAAGGGGCTACAGGGTGACTGCTCAAGTGTCTCCCATTTTAGTTGGCGTAACTTCTGCATTATGACATTTGCAATATGGGGATGTGTATTATCATGAGGCAGCAGCACCTCCTGTTGCAATTTTCCGTAATGATTCACCTTAATTGCGTACTGTAATTTCTCCAGTGTTGCGCAGTACCATTCCCTAGTAATGGAGATGCAAAGTTGTCTATGATGGATGAAGCTGATCTCCCAGACTGACTGGCGTCTTGTGAAAAATTGCTACCAGCATAGGACATGGCACACCATGCCACACTAGTGGTTTTTGACCAACATGCTGCTGCACGCACATTTTTCATTCTCTAATTGATGTTTGCCAGTGTTTTTCCTTCAGCAATCCAAAACAGAATGAAAACATGTTGGTCTCATTTGTATGCAGTTGGAATTAATGTCACCATAGTTCATGATCGTGTTGAAAACTGTTATATACCCGCATCAGAGTCACGCTATGTTGCATATATCCTGCAGGAACAACCTCAAACCCAAACTTTTTTATTCCTATTATATATTACTGGTCTATGTCACAGTTTAAGTTTGAATTTACTGTTTCAAAAGCAACATTATTATTAATATATGTACATGTATAATGTTGAGCACACTTCATTTTGGAAACAGGTTCTGCAATGATTCTCTAGATTTGTCACCAAAGATCTCAACACAGCAACTTGAGGTACATTATGTTTGATACTAGTAATTTTGGATCTGAAAGACCGACTGTTATATAGATCAAGGAACACTCCTGTAACATTCTACTCGTTCTTTATGCCAGTTATTGTTTCATCTGTTAATTGTGCTGTGCCTACTTAAGTTGACATGTTTCTCATAAGGCCATTCTGGTTTTCAGATATTAGATTGCGTTGGCTCAGAAATGTCATTAAGCCAGTAGAAATAACTTTCTCAATTATCTTAGAAAAAGCAGCCAAGTTCGATATAATTCAGTAGTTTTCAGTTTTAGATTTATCATCTTTCTGGGAAATGGTGGTTATTTGTGCTATCTTTAGATCGTCTGGGAACTACCTGATTCAATTTCATTATTTACTGCTTTGGCCATGGTTTCAGATATGTTTTATATGCATTTTTAATGTGTGGATAGAGAATCCATGATAGCCTGTCCATTTTGTATCTGTTAGTGACCATGCTATGTCTTTTATTTCCTTGCTCTTAGTTGGGACAAAGCATATGCTTAGTTCGAATGGAATGCCCTTGTATGTATGCTGTCAAGATGTTTGATATGTTTACTGATGGATTTTACAATGTAAAAAAAGCACTCATTAAGAACATTTGATGATACTCTGTCTATAGTCACCAGTTGATTTTTTCTTCTAACCCCCAAAGCTAAAAGCTGTGTATATCTTTCTGAACATCTAAGCCAGTGTCAGTAGAGTTTCTTAACATTGTGACTGGATATTTGGTTTTAGTTTACAACAGCAGAATTTTGTACTAATGATTATAGTTCTTAAATTCTACCTATTATTATTGCTATTCCTTCGCATTTCAAATTGGAAAAGTCAAAATGTTTCTCTCGCTGTTCACTTCAGGACTTATGCACCTTCTTCAAACTTTTTTTCCAGTCATTCACTGGCAAGGTCAGTTCTGGACCTGAGACATCAAAGCAAAAATAAAAATCTGATGAAAATTCCCTTCAATACAGTCATCATGAGTGGTTCTTCTTGTCTTAAATTGTTTCTTTTTGCTGCTGATGTGAACATTTAAAGCTTATTCCTGTACAGCATGATGGACAAGAATGGCAAGCTGCAGAACTAATGTACTGAAGTAAAGTGAGAAATGTTAGTTATAATGTCGTCAACTCATGATTTGATGCTATTGACCTTTCTAGTGAGTTCATTTATCAGGTAAGTTAAGTTAAATTGAGCTAGTATTTGCATTAGTTTTTCTGAGCTAGGGTCATTAGACAGTCAGTCATTATTTAAATCTCCAGTTGTTAAGATGTTAGCCAACAGCCTTGCTGCAGTGGTAAAACCGGTTCCTGTCAGATCACCGAAGTTAAGTGCTATCAGGCTGGGTTTGTACTTGGATGGGTCACCATCCAGGACTGCAGAATGCTGTTTGTAACCAAGTTGCACTCAGCTCTTACAAGGTCAATTGAGCAGGTACGTGGCTGAGAAGTAGTGGCACCAGTCGCAAAAATGGACAATAGTCAGGAGAGCCATGTGCAGACCACATACCCCTCTGTATCCACATCCAATGATGCCTAAGGGGTGAGGGTGACATGGCAGCCAGTCAATACTGTTGGACCTTCAAGACCTGTTTGGAAAGTGTTTTTAGTATGTTGTTAACTCATCCATTTTTATTGCAATGTATACTGTCTATGCCAACAAACAGGTAATTAAGAACTTCAAAGGTTATATTTATGCTACCACCTAGAGGTTCTCACAAGCCTACAATAATTGAGTTCCCTTCCCCCACTTGTAGTTATTTGCTGTTAGTTCTATTATGTGCTCTGTACTGAAAGTATTCACATTGGTTACATTATAGTTATTACTTCTTGGTGCAAAGACAGTTAACCCACCACCACAGTTCTCTTTTCTGCTGATGCCAGAGGAAAAGTTCATTTAGACTGGCTGACGTACACTGATTAGGTCATCTGTATACCACTGTTCACTTATAACTTAAACATCACTTTTAGCAATCACTGCAATGATATCAAACTTATTGTGCTTATTGCTAAGACTCTGAAACTGTCGTTGAATTAATTTGAATCTAAGTTTGGAATGCTGAACACTGGTTGAAGGTGGCACTCTACCACATTGCTTGTTTTTAAGACTACAAAAATTCTACCACATGATATTAATTCTGAGTTTCTCCTGCAGAACCACACAGCATGATTTAGTGCTACTAAGCTGTCCAGCAGCCTTTACAAGTTTCCCTTGCTGCCACCAGTGGCTGTTTGTGTGGCAGATCCTACATGGGTGGGTTGTTGAACTCCATGGCAATGGACTTATTACATCATTTTGTGTAAAATTTTGTCTAACATCCTCAATAACTGATTTTCTGACAATCTTTTTTACCTCTTTTCTTTATGTACATACCATGAATTGTGTGCATGTCCCTTTCTAGACTCCTGATATTTACCAAAGACACTGTGAAATTTAGTATGTATTATTTTTAGCCTATAATTTGTTTCATGCTCATCCTAGTTCACAATAGATTGTTCCATTATATCATGCCTCTGTGGAATATTAACAACAATTATGTTACTTCAAATTAACATATTAATTGTCAGTTTCATGTGTCTGATTGCACAATTTACTGGATTTTTAGCTATATAATTTACACCTCCCACAAAATGAAGCAATCACTTGATGAGAAAGATTCACTATCTTGTGAACACAGCTTGACAGAAGTAGAAAGGACGGCTCCAGGTTGAATGTAAGCCACAAGTATAAAGTCATCTTGGATACCTATGTTGTCTTGCATTGATCTGTGACCATTAGTGTCTCCATATATTAGAATGTGGTCCTTCTTGCATTTCTGGTTCTCCTCGCTTCTTCTACTATTTTCTTAGGATGGTTTCTTGCATACAGCTTCACAGATTTCACTCTCATTACCGGTGACATTTTCTTTACGTTCCCTCATTATGTAAGCACATTAGGTTAGGACTTCGTGTTTTTTGAACTTATCAGTGGCTCCTTTTTTTTCTTTCAAGAAAGTCTGAATGGTTGCTTTTAGTTTGTGCAGATTTAAACAGTCCATCTTCGACTATTTCACTAAGAATCTGGTACTTTTTGGAACAATAAAAGCCAGAAAGCTTTCTTGGTTTTTGATTTAGGCCAACAGTCATTCAGCAGGCAGCATTGATCAGTTTCATTTAATGGTTCATAAAAGTTGGACTAACAAAAATGTTGTGGTCCAAGTTGGAATTTAACATGCACAGTGGTGTAATATGCTAAGAAAAATTATAATGATATTTAATTTCAGTTTTAATTGTCTCGTAAGTTAATTAGTTTTATGATAATTGGAATGTGTTATTGCAAAGTTGGAATGCCAGTCTTTCTAATTGTGTACATAACATTATATACATACACAGACTGACTCACTAGAAATTTTACATGATGAACTGTATTATTATTTTTAATTATTTATCTCTTTTGAGTAACAGATTTTACAGTGAAATTAAATGGAGGATTAGAATTGACACATTGAAAACATTAGACTGCGTAATGAATTTAAGTATGCTAAAGCATGATTAACATTTTGAATTATTTCAAGAATGTACAGAATTTGAAAAATAAGTAAAAAATGGTCATTATCAGGAGTTGAAGTTAAAACAAGTGGAATAGTTCCAGTTTGAAAGTAGCATTTTACATAAATTGATATTCAAAACTTCATGAGATACATATTTCAAAATAAAGTTCCCTGGCCATAACACTACGTAACAGTAAAGGCAAATTTCGAATAAAACAAGGTACATAATATTTGTGATTTGCTGCGATATTACTTTACATTTCAGTAGCTTGAACAATCTTTTCTATTAGACAAAAAGTTATGTCGATTCTAATGTAGAAATGTATCAGTAATCATAATATTCATACACTTCTCATTCACGTTTCTCCTCTCAGTTGTCTATACACTTTCAAAATGTTCCTGCCTCAAGACTTCAAAGTTCCAATCAATGTGCCCATTTCCAGGCACTCCTGATGGTGTCCATGGCTACACTCATGCTCGGCACACAATTACAAAAAGGAATATACAAAACAACTGATATTAACAAAACAGTACATCTAAATCATTTATTTCTGAAACAACATTTCTCCACTCACTCACATTTACCAGTAAATGAAAAAGGGATTCTGTAACGGAAAATCTAGTGAGGGGAAAGATGAATTTGCTTTTGGTTTATCTACCACTGAGTGCAAATATTTTAATGTCTTGTTCAATAACATAAGGCCAATACTAGAGACTGCTGTTACTGAAATAAACGGTAATAATTTAGAAAAAAGCAGTAAATCGGTTTTAATAGTCTTTAATGAATTTAGAATCTCAATATTTTACTACCAAAAAAGTTTTAAATTTCAACCCAGTGCTAGGAACCCTCAGTAACGAAAGAAATTAATATTGTTTATGACTCACAACTTTCGACACAGAACATAGCGTTTCAAGAAAAAAGATGTTATTTTTATGGAACATCTGTTGCATCCTAAACCTACACAAGTGTTAGAAATTCAATAAGAAATGTGGGCATAAAAAATTCTTATATTTGTGTATGGAGATTTATCAACTTCACTAGTCACCAGCTGTTGTGGAGAATCAAGTTGGTAGTTGATTATAAAAGCCATGATACTCTGTTGGTATGTATGGGTGCAATTTCTTCATGTCAACTCATTAATTCCCATATACCTCCATTTAGTTCTGAGAGTAAGCAGGAGAACATGGCAACAATGGACTGTGGTTTGTAAAAAGCAACAGATTAAAATTATGAGGAAACAGTCCATCAGTGAAATTCTTTCCTATGACATGATCCTCTTCACACTGAAATACCATAAATTTACTGATAAGGAATGTTACTTTCTCATCTTCCTTCACTCTGCTTCCCATAGATTCCTCTGAAAGTACTGATTTATTGAAGTATTTTGGCCACCGAATAGGGAAATAAAAAATGTCTGCTGTTTATACCATTTTAAAAGTAAATTTGTTAGTCTTGATAGAAGCTACTATTAATTCCACATATCATCTCGATAACGAAAATCATGGCTGTATGGTACGAAAGACTGGATACATATGAGAAAATATTTCTGTATGTTTTGAAATCTTCCAGCAGTAACAAGGTTCGAGAAAAATCTGATAACAGTGATCTTCTTTCTGGTCTGGATACCCATCAGAAAAGATACGTAGGTACTTAACAGAACTTGGTAATGCACTAGTAATGTAATCTAAGATAAAAGAGAATATTTCATTTAGATCTTCCTTAGTCTGCCTCATGATACATACAAAATTTAGCAGTCTTGTCCCTCATGTTGATGTGGGTATTAAAGACATTAATGGTGAGCTGCCTGCAGTAGAATGCTTCCTGTGTTGGTATCTCTGGCAGCTGCAGATTCTCCATATAATCTGCACGTCTTACAGACATTACACGGTGTTTCCATTTTGCTTGTAAACTTCCGGTTTTCCTCTTGTGAACTATATACTCTGCTGGTGCTAACATTTTGCATATACATTCAGTGATTGAATTTCCAACTATACATATAACTCCTCACAAGTGCAGCAGTACCAGTTTGTGGCTTGCTAATGATTGACTGAACCACAAAGTTGGAAACCCAGTTTTCAGGCTCCTTTCCATGAATTTCCATGAATATGTCATGTATTATTTTGATATTAAGCAGCTCACTGAAATATTGTAAATCTCTTGATGTATTATTTACCTTTTTTTGTTGGGTGTGGGATATGTGCTCCTCAACTAATGTGCATATGTGCCTTGGTGTTGCATTTTCTGACCTATTTTTATATCTCATGTCCTATGGAGAATTTATAAAGTAAACAAGTTGTAATATGGTGGACATGAGCTTTTGTCATGCCCTGGTAAGTAGTTGACATCTTCAGGAAGTTGATGATATGTGATATGTAAAACTGTATGCATTTGGTTTCTTTGCTGCCTTTTCCTGTGGATGTCTCCTCTTAACTTGTGCCACGCAACCAGCACTTGTATATATATATATATATATATATATATATATATATATATATATATATATATATATATATATCTTGTTCGTCTTTCATTTCTTTCCTGTAAAAGTTTGTGAATATTTCTTCAAGATCCCTTTCTGACACAACTCCATAACAATCCCTTATACACCTATAAGGAAATAGTGATGATACAGTTTTTGCCATACCGAAGCATTGTTTTCAGCAGTTAATATTCCCCACAATGAACTGATAGTAAAACTTCACCATACTAACTTGCACATATCTCTGATTATCTTATTTGAGACGACCATAGAAGTATAGTTGATGTAAACTATTTACTTTTGCCTTATTTACGTATTTTCATTTGTACGTGGTATTTTTAACTCCCTTTTTGCATTTTTTCACTTTGAACAAAACAGTTTCCTCATTATCAGATGCCATGCCATGTTCCCCATAAAGAAACATCAGGTGATGCTACGTTGAGGGACCGAAGGGGCCAGTGGCCTTTACTGACAAGTCTTTCTGGGTACACACTGGTGATGTGGGCCATACTTCATTTTGATGTTTGAGCAGCTGCTCCATCTTGTTGGTTACAGCATATAGTTTCTCTGCATCCGTTAATTGTGTGCAGAAACAGTCAAAAGACGTCTAGATATTTGGCAATGTGTAATGGAAAAATATGTATCTAGGAATGTACATGCCAGACAACACAACCTGTATAGAGAAATTCTTCACACAGAAAATGTGGATTGTCCTGTGATCAGAATCTGTAATTCTGGGAGTTTACTCAGTCTGAGAAATGCAACCAGGCCTCATCCAACAAGAAGTAAACAAGGGGTCCCAGCAGTCAGTAGCAACTGATGTTAACAACCAGTTAGAATAATGAACTATTGCTAACTGATCCTCAGATTTCAACTATTTCACTTCACTCACACAATAGGCTTTTGATTTCGTATCTTTCAGTACAGAATGAAGTGATGTAGAAGATACATTGACCTGATGTAATAACCCCTGACATGTGGGGACTTCTCGTAATGACCATGCAAATTCTGTCTATAATTTCAGGGGCCATCACTCTCAACTGCCTATTGCTCTGCACGTACTGAACAGATACTACAGCCCTCCATTTGCTGTACAGATCTTGAATAGTTCTTGTCGTGGGAAATTTTCTACCAGGATACTTTGCTTGATACAGTTTTTGAGACTTCTTGATGGAGTCTGTCTTTATCTAACACTCCATAATATCAATTCACTGTTCTAATGGAAACTGGCCTTTTTCTTTGACAACTTAACCTTACAAGCTCATCACAACTGATGCATGAACACACAGCTGCACTCAATTATCCAATAAAATGCAGTGCAGCAAACTTTCAAGACAGTGTTACCACTTCCCAAGCAATTTGACTCGACGTGATTAACTGGTACGTGAGGCGTATTGGTTTTCTGTGTGACAGCCTGTACAACTGGTATCCTTTAGGAACAACCCAGCAATTGGTACTGACAAGCAAGTCAATAAGGACATCATGAATTACAAGCCCTGGTTGTAAATACAAATAATGTATTCAGAAAACTTTAATACATTTTGCTATAAAGAACATCTTTATTCTTTGTGTCTACATATTTATATCTCAGCATAGTCACCATGCAATGAATACATTCCTCCTAGAGATGAGGTTTTGTTGATACCATCATTGAAGAAAGACTGACTTTGTTGACAGATACATAACCTCACCCCTACTTGTACCACCTCGTCACTATCAAAGTGATGTCCTTGAAGTTGTTCCTTAAGTTTTAGAAACAGAGGAAAATCAGATGTGACCAAAGTGGAGCAGAACAGCAGAGAGGACACTTGGAAAATATTTTCCGTAATTTCCATGGTCATGTTATAAATTTTAGGTAGGGATTCTAACTTTCCAGCTATAGACGAGGAGACTCAAGTGATTATGATGAGTAGTAGAGACAGAGAATTTTATAACATTTTTCTAAGTGCTTATCCAAAAATTAATTTCAGCGGTAAATCAGAGAAATGATTTATGGGAATGATATTATGGACCTGCTGGTGAGAAACAGTCCAGAACGTTTCGACTCATTTACTGTAGCACACGGTATCAGTGATCATAAGGCCATTACGCCATGAAAGGCTGGAAGATCTTTCTGTGTAGGAAGAACGACAAGAGACAAATTTCAGATTACCTGGCAAATCACCATTAAAATTTCATCCCCAACACTAAGATCAGTGAGCATCAGTGGACAAAATTTGAGAACATCATGTATTATACTTTATACAAGCATGTACCAAGCAGAGTTGTGAGGGATGAAAAAGACACACCATGGTTTGACAACTTTGTTCAGAGGTTGTCAGAAAAGCAAAGAGAACTTCACTACAGATTTAAATGAAGCTAAAGCTGCACAGACAAAAACATTAACAAAGCCAAAATTAGCATAAAGGGGACTGTGCATGAAGCATCAAGAAATATGAAAGTACACCACTGTTCAACAAGTTAGCAGAAAATCCTAAGAAGTTCTGGTCTTACTTTAAATTAGTAAATGAATCAAAACCATATGTGCAGACACTCTACGAGCATAACTGTATTGGAACAGAAAACAGCACAGAAAAGCTCAAAATATTGAATGTCTTTGTCCAAAACTGTTTCTCAGAGGAAGATCACTCTCTAGTTCTTAATCGAAACCATTGCAAAAATGACAAAAATGATAGATATCGAAATAAGTGACCAAGGGATAGAAAAGCAACTGATATCATTCAGCAGAGAAATTTTTCTGGACCTGACAGGACACCAATTCGATTTTAGATACAGTATGATGTATGAAACAACTTTCTTTTCACCTGTCAACAGGGCACAGTTAAGGTCTAAAGGAGCAAAGCATTCATAATGATTGGGAAAAAGTACATGTTAATCATTTGCTCAAGAAGGGTAGGTGAACGCTATATGACTATATCTGTAACTTCAGTCTTTTGTAGATTTTTGAAACATTTTATGCTCATGTATTCTAACATTTATGGAGACCAAAAATCTCCTCTGTAGGAACCAACGTAGGTTCTGAAAATAATGACTGTGTGGAGCCCTGTTCGTTCTGTTTGTCCATGAGACCCAGAAAAGTGTAGATACAGGCACCCTGGTAGGTGTTGTGTTTCTTGACTTCCAGAAGACATTCAATATGGTTCCACACTCACAGCTCATTAACACAATATGGGTTATGGAATATCAGACCAACTGTGTCCTCAGTTTGAAGAGCTTCTAGCTTAGAGAAACCAACATGTTATTCTAAGCAGAAAGAAATCTTAAGACATAAACGGAAATTCAGGTGTTCCCCATGGGAATGCTATAGGACCAATTCTTTTCACAGTAGATAATATAAATGAACTATTAGATAATGTCAGAAATTCATGGTTTTATAAGGTGAGGCTACTGTTTACAGAGAAGCTGCAATGTTAGAAAACTGTAGTGAATTGCAGGACAACCAGCAGAGGATCAAATTGCTTCAAATGGCTCTTAGCACTATGAGACTTAATATCTGAGGTCATGAGTAACCTAGAACTTAGAACTACTTAAACCTAACTAACCTAAGGACATCACACACATCCATGCGCGAAGCAGGATTCGAAACTGCGACTGTAGCGGTCTCGCGGTTCCAAACTGAAGTACCTAGAACCTCTCGGCCACACCAGCCGGCCAGCAGAGGATCGATGGTTGGCGTGGGGAGTGGCAATTAATGCTTGTAATGTGTTGTGACAACATGGACAGAGACACTGTATTGTATGATTTCAAAATTGCACAATAATGACTGGAAGCAGTTACTTCCATAACGTATGAGAGCTATTCAGAAAGTAGGGAACATTTTGGCATTAAAATAAAAGTAAGTACAAGAAATACGTTTTATTATATACACCTGAAAGAACAACTGACATACTACTTTTCCACATAGTCACCAAACGCTATGCTGCACTTATCATCGTGATGGACAAGACTGGAAATACCTTTGCCATGAAAATCTGTCTCTTGAGACTTCAGACAGTGAGTCACACCCTCCTGGAGTTCTGTGTCATCATCAAAGCCCTGTGTTGCAAGCCTGTTCGTTTTTAATTTTTGGAAACAAGTGGAAGTCACTTGGTGCAAGATTGGGGCTGTAGGGCGGAATAGGGAAAATGTCCAATTTGAATGAATTAAGAAGACCTTTAGTGCAGTTTACCATGTGAGGTCGGGCATTGTCGTGCAAAAACAGAATTTTGGATGTCAGCTTTCCTCAGCGATTTGTTTTGAACTGCTCTTGTAATGCTGTGCAAAGTTTGACAGTATCAGGCTGAATATATGGTTGCTCCACGTTCGAGAAAATCAATAATAAGCATGCCTTCCCTACCCCAAAACACTGTTGCCATCAACTTCCTTGCTGAAAGGTTTGCAAACATTTTTTTGGGTTTTGGGGGAAGCTTGTGTGCCCACACTCCATGGACTGCGATTTTGTCTCGCAATTGACGTGTTTCGCCCAAGTCTCGTCATCGTTTACGGTTCGATCCAGATATGAATTACCATGTTTGTGATAGGCCTCCAGAATTGTCAACGTTGCCCTCATTTGCTGTCCTTCATGGTGATTTTGAGCACCCATAATGCTCAAAATTTACGGCTAGCTTTTGAGTGACAGTTTCAAACAACAAAGTCCACAAAACTTGTGGAAAACAAAGCAAAAGCTCCGTTATTGTGAAGTGACGATTATCGCGAACCGTTTCATCAACTTTAGTGACAAGGTCGTCAGTCACAATGCTCAGGCGTCTGCTCTTCTCTTCATCATGAATGTTGGTTCGACCAATTTTAAACCTAATGCACCATTTCTGGATGGAACATTCCCTCATTGCGTTGTTTCTATACATTTCACCCAGTTCACGATAAATTTCTATAGGTATTAGGTTTTTTGCCAACAATAACCGTATCACAGGCTGTACCTCACAATTGGGGGTATTTTCGAATGCAGTACACATTTCAGATTCGAATATAAAAAAAATCCAGACACGCAGAGATGTTCCCAATCTCACAGATGGATGTCGACTGAGCTGCCGTACACGCACATACTAAAATGTACGAGATCGATGTGCACATAGCATTGTCAGACGGAAACATTCCATACTTCCTGAGTACCCCATGTATCTAGGAGTATGTGTATGAAATGATTTGAAATGGCTCAACAACAGAAAATTAATCATAAGTACAGCAGATACAAGGCTGAGATTCATTGGAAGAATCCTCATGAAAT
Organism: Schistocerca gregaria; assembly: GCF_023897955.1. Classification (NCBI taxonomy): domain Eukaryota; kingdom Metazoa; phylum Arthropoda; class Insecta; order Orthoptera; family Acrididae; genus Schistocerca; species Schistocerca gregaria. The sequence continues at coordinate 405,599,199 of NC_064931.1, read as the reverse complement.
TTAGTCTATTAGCAAATAAAGCAGCTTACACAACACTTATTCAAACAATACTTGAACCAACAGTATGATATCTGTGCCAGGTAGGACTGACAGAGGAAATAGAGAACATCCCAGTAAGGGTAGCACATTTTCTTAGAGGTTCAGTTATCTCACAAAAAGACTGTCAAGGTTAAATTAGAGAAATCTGAGCCCACGCAAAGGCAAACCTGTAATCGTAATTTCCGTGAATCACATGCAAGTGGAACAGAAAAAGGGAGAAGTGACACTGATACACAAAGTAACGTTGTAGAGTATATGTATAGATGTAGATTGTTATATATTTCCCACCTCTCCTTCAGTGAATGTAAATTGTGATCCTTACAAAAAATAAATACAAAATAACATTTATAGGGAAATAAAGTATGTTAAAAACAGTTTCAAATGCCCCATGTTTAACATGAGGGTAAAAACTGATAACCTTTAAACAGACTTATCATTCATTTTCCTTTTGTTACAAAGTAAAACTAACCAGTGCCTGTAACCACCTTTCAGGTGCTTGTCGATATAGATTTAATTCTTAAACTGCCACCACTAAAGATGATTCAATATGTTGCTAGAACTATATATAATTCTTATAAAGTTAGCTGATGGCAGAACAGTGCTAAGCCACACTTGGGGTATTAACAACATCCAATGAATTTCTTAGTGCATAAACAGGATCTGCATCACTGTCAACAAAAAATTAATTGCTCTCAGTATCATTCTTGCCAAATTTACATGTCTTTGCCCTTCCACTTTCCTCCACCTAACTTTTCAGCTGAATTACAAACCACATAGAGGAAGAAAGGATATCAGTGAATTGGAAAAAACTGCTAACTTCTACAATCCAAAGACCAATTTAAACAACTCAACACTCTGGTGTACCCTGTGGAAGCCTCTACATATATTTTTAACTTATGCAAACTATATCCAATCTAACCTACTTACAGTAGTCAAACCTTGATGTACTTGCACAGTTTTTATCCTATACATTTACCTCAATTACCATACTGATGTGATGATTCCTTGATGCCTAAAGCTGTGTGCTATAAATCTAAATGGTTCAAATGGCTCTGAGCACTATGGGACTAAACTGCTGTGGTCATCAGTCCCCTAGAACTTAGAACTACTTAAACCTAACTAACCTAAGGACATCACACACATCCATGCCCCAGGCAGGATTCGAACCTGCGACCGTAGCATGCTATAAATCTGTCCAATCTTTTAGTAAAGTTGTGCTCTTACTTTCTTTTCTCACATACTATCTTCAGTAGCACCTCATTAGTTAACTTATCTACCCATACAATCTTCAGCGCTTATCTCTAAAATTGCATTTCAAAAGCGGCTATCTTACACATATGAACTGCCAATGTGTGAACACAACTATTTTATCTCTATAACTGGACACTACCATAACAGGTTTGCGTATGCATTTCATTATGGTGAATGATTGATCTGTAGCATAGCCCAAGATTCAGGTTAGGCTGGTAGGTGATAATTTGTTAGAGTAAAATAAATTGGCCTACATCTCCACAGATATTATGGTATAGTAGAGGGTGATGGAATTTGGTTGTGAAGAATCACTGCTCAGTAGATAAAGTGCATATCAACTGCTGAAGCCTACTCACAAACAGAACTTCTAAGCTACAGCTAGAGAATGTTCATATTAACAGGTTATCCTAGTATTACTAATAAGTCTTTTGCCTTTGACTAGAGTGACAAGTAATAAAATCAGCATATGAAAAACTGGCACAGCTGCTGGTAGTGGATGAAGCACACAAGTCAGCAGGTGACTGCAAACTGAGGTGGCCACCCTTTGGAATAGATGGGTAGACATGCCCAGCAGTGAGAACATGAACTGATTTCCTGTGCAGGTGCCGAAGTATTTTCCTCAAGATCTAACGAATTTATATATATAGTGTAGCATATTCTATATGTTCATACTGCTGTTAATTCACTTTTTGGTATAAAAACTAAAATGGCAGAAAAATTGAGATACATAATTCCCCAATGAATGTTTCACTGCATGTACAGATACTGTACATATACTATAAAAATGCAAGGGGTCATGGCACTACATGATTTTTAACTTCATATAATAAGAACTTCTAATTTATATTAGGATAAATAGCTGAGAATAACACTCTGGAGAAGTAGTAAGGCTTCAGTATATCACTGTTTGCTTACAGCTTATGCAGTGACTGACATGCAAGTATTGCACATACTTGGTTCATTTTTTTATTGCTGATAAAAATCCATGGCCAAATTCTTGGAAAAGGAAAAGGTAACTTTTCAAAGGAAAGTATTACAAATGTCTGATGGTAGTTGTTTTAATAAGAAGTTGCAAGAAATAAGCGCCCTTAAACTGCGTGAAAACAAAGAAGTTACTAAGTGAGAGTGACAGAACAAAAAATGTTTCTGGATGGAGCAAAGGTTTTTAATGTCTGGTTCAAAATAAATCACATTGCTGGCAGCATCTGGGCAGAATGCAATCAGCTGTAAGTACACAATCTCCCTATAACAGAAGACTGTACAATCAAAGGAAGATCAGCTACGTTGTGCCACCCAGTTATATGTACCCCTTTCTAATGATTACTCTTGTAAATAAATACCAGGTCATAAAAACTGCATTGAATATCTTAATATTCTGTTATGTGTAAGCAAGAAGATTATATTACATATTCTTGAATACTGACTAAATGAAGATCAGAAGTGTATACATCTAGATTGTGAGTGCAGTTACTCTGTAATATTACAAAGGATGAATAGGTGGAACCTGTCATTCAAATTAGTCAATTCCTTACACACACACACACACACACACACACACACACACACACACACACACACACACACACACACACACTCATACACATACTTGCATGCGATAGACATGGGATGGGGAGTGGGAATGATAGCAATCTAGGGTTGGGGGAAGAGTGTTGCCTATTGGAGCATCCAGGAATTTTTAAGGGAGAAGATAGTGAGTAACAAGTTGCACCATTAGGTCGTAATTTTTTGGGAGGGAGGGGAAGTGGCTCAAATGACTCTGAGCACTATGGGACTTAACATCTAGGGTCATCAGTGCCCTATAACTTAGAACTACTTAAACCTAACTAACCTAAGGATATCACACAACACCCAGTCATCACGAGGCAGAGAAAATCCTTGACCCTGCCGGGAATCGAACCCGCTACTGCACGACCACGAGCTGTGGACAGGGAGGGGAAGGCTGGGGGAGGGCAGAGAAAGTAGAAAATGGAAACAGACAGTACATATGCTCCTGTGGAACAGAAGAGTGTGTTGGGACTGGAATGGGAGCAGAGAAGGGGTAGAGGCAAGTGAAAGACACAGAGTAGTGCAGGTTGAGGCCAATGGAATTTAGAAAATGAAAGAAATGTTGCAAGGACATTTCTCTCTGTCCAGTCCAGAAAATCTGGTGTGGGTGGAAAGAACCCAGAAGGCCCAGGTAGTTAAGCAGTTGTCAAAGTCCAGAACTTCATCCTGGGTAGTATGCTCAACAGATATTTTGTCCAGCTGTCTCTTGGCCATGTTTTCTCGATTGAAACGTCATTTGATAGAATTGGTATGACAATTTAATACCAGATGATTGTTAACTGCCACTTTCTCTTTGCATTTTCTAAATTCACTGTTGAACAGTAAACATTATTATTCCCATTGCACAAAAGGGATTTCTAAATGTTTATACACCCAATTTTGTTGGTTCTGTATGATTATTTTAGCTGCCCATAATTTGATATTCTACCAAAATAGTCGTGCAACTGTTTTCTTGCCGTTAACAGATTTTGTAGGATACAGTTTCTAGATTGTGCTGCCTCACAACAGCAGTGCTGCAGTTCCTGTATTATGGACTATACTATGCAAAACTGGAAAGTACATAATACATAATGCTTATTCATTTCCTGTGTGGTGTAACTTTATTTAAAACAAATTTCAGTTATATGCTCTTTAGATATCTTGGCAGAATGTTGCACCATGTGCAGCCACTCCTAAAATTTTGTTTGTCTGAATTAATGACATTGTCATCATGTATCTTATTAGACATATTTGGCTGATTTGTATGGTAGACAGAAAGTGAAAGGTGGTAGTGAATAAAAAAATCTCGCCAAAAGGATGGAATTATATTTGACCCAATAATTATATTGCTGGTCAGTGCACAAAATAAAACTAAAAAACTGGTAAAAAACACCATACAAAATCAAGACTGTTGGTTTCTGAAAAATTGTTTTAAACCAGAGTGTTACATAAATGCAGTGAATGGTTTCCTGTACTTGAAACTGGATAAATTCAATTATTGATTTTGGACTCGGTGCCTCAGTGAACTCATACCACTAGTATGTAGCAAACTTATTAATTTCATTGTAAAGTGTGCTTATTATTATTGTGTATATATATTTAGTTCCCATTCATGGTTTTAAGTTGTTCACTTTGGCTTAATGATGAACTTCTAAATGCCTTAACAGTTATTTCTACAGTCACATCTGATACATAATGGAGAGAAGTCTTTACAGAACTGACTTATACCTTATGAAATCACATCATGAAATAAAAACAAACATTTAAATGTCAATGAACATATTGTACAGTAAGGCATTTCTTGCAGTTTTGGTTGTCCTATTTTCCAACTGAATTGGAAGTTTCTTATAAAAATCTTTTTTACCTCTCTTTCCCTTAGTTGTGTGGGTAGCCATGTTTTATCTTTAGTGCTTCACCTGAAAGCTTTACTTCATCATTACGAACTCTACAGTTGTCTATTCACTGAAAATTTAAAGACACTATGAAAAGTTATTGACACAGTCATACTGCTGGTATTCCTTCATAACATCGAGCTTTTTAAGCTTTGTTCTCTGAAACTGGTCGGAATTGTAATCTAATAGTTCAATGATGGACATAACAGTGCTGTTTAAATGAGAGATTACTTCGCATTTACTGGCCGGTGTGGCCGTGCGGTTCTAGGTGCTTCAGTCTGGAACTGCGCGACTGCTACGGTCGCAGGTTAGGATCCTACCTCGGGCATGGATTGTGTGATGTCCTTAGGTTAGTTAGGTTTAACTAGTTCTAAGTTCTAGGGGACTGATGACCATAGATGTTAAGTCCCATAGTGCTCAGAGCCGTTTTTTTGAACTTCACATTTATTAGTGCTGAAACATATAAGGATGATGATTAGCTTCTTCTATTAGTTATTTTTATAGTTTGGATAAACCACATCAGGCACTACAGTGGATGAACTCTAAACTGTGGCTGTTTATTCCCTTAGCAAAGGTGCATCTGATGTTTGCAAAGGAAATATCTACACAATATTCGACTTGAAAGAAAAGAAAAATGATGGTCATATTTAGTTCTCAGAGAGAGCCACTGAACGGAAAGAAAATTAATTATCTAAGAAGTAGAGTTATAGAAAATGGCGTTATTGCACTTTCACCAGACTCAGCTGTACAGTAAAAGCATCTGCATTCTGCTCCCTCTCCCCCAAAGAAAAGAGAGTTTACAGTTGTCAGATACAAAATGGTGCATTTAAATGAGTGTTTACGTAATTACTGGTGATCACTTTGCAGTGCAGACGTCTCTGGTACAGTCTTCTCCTGTGTGCACTTTATCTCCTACAGGTGATAAAGGATCTATCAGTAATCATAAACTTTAATTTGAGTGGGTTTTCAAAGGTAGGTATAGGCATCTTGTAGAGGGGAGACAGGAACCAGGGAGAACTCACGATGTTACACCCATACCCCCGTAAAAGGTGGGCTGCTAAGTGAGGACTGGGTGTGAAAAGGCAGAATAGGACTTACAAAAATTTGTTAAAACTAAACATTTATTAAGTTTTTACATGCAAGCATAAGAATTTAAACAAAATAAATAAAAAATAAAAAAAACACGAAATTTAAAACATTATATCCTATCAGTCAACTTTAAAAACTAAAAAATCATTCACGAGAAACATTGATTTACACTATAAAATAAAATACTCTTGCAAAATTTCTGAAGAGTAAATAAATATTCTATACTTATCATACAATCAAATGCAATGACAGAGGCCCATACTACTACAAAATCCAACGCTGTGACCAAGTAAGGTAAATTCCTACTATTAAAACTCGGTCAATGAAATCTATTGGCCCTAGTCCTCTGTGAGCCTAGTATTGCTGCTAAGGCTCCCCAGTCAGTGGCAACTGAATCGGATTACTTCAAAGCCAAACATGTACTAGATCTCCAATGCCCAATCAACGCCTCATAAGTCAAACATATCTTCCCAGAAACTGAAAATAACAACAATTAACAGTCAGAAAGCAAAGAACCTTACAACTGATAGTCACTGCAAGTCCCAAGTTACAACATAATTACAATGACAGCATTAACAAAGATTGCCTCACTCTTGAATTCATTCATCATACTGTAGAGGACAAGGGGTTATTTTTAGGAAATATGGTGCGAAATTGTGATTTAGTGTGTTTCAGTGGGCGATGCACCAGCCTCACGGCAGACGGCGGACGAAGGCTGGCCAGCGCGTTATGCAGGTGCACAGTTTTGGAATGACCGTTGGTATGTGTGTACGTGCGCGGCAGCCATCAAAAGCTAGAACGCAGCATTAACAGAATTACGTAGGTGCGGGCTGCGTGTGACGCGGTTGCGTTAGCCAACTCATCAAGAACATTCTAATAAACACAGCGCCATGTAACCAGCGGACTCAGCAGCAATCTGCACTATTTAAGGGCATCAGAGGTGGGCGTCGCCATCGCTTTGACTGATTGGGCGTTTGGTCGCTGTTACGTCACCGTCATCAGTGACGCTTTCCCCGAGGACCGGCTAGAGGAGGGCATTGCCAGCTGCTGCACCAACGACTCCCGGCATCGTCACTAGCCACAGCGTCTGCAGGAGGCAAGCTAGGCCAGGCCACATGCTACTAACCTCCTACCGCCTGCGCAGCCGCTGACCGAGCATGGCGTCGCGTACCCCGGGCTGCTCGCATCAGCACGTCTCCACCACGACACGAGCAGTGGGACTGAGCTACCGGAAAATGTATTGGAAGAAGCAACAATAAAGAGAAAGATTGCTAAAAACAGCCACCTTCTTCTATCCAGCCACGCCCTACAACCCTGACCATGTCACCCGCTCCGGTCATCCTATTACAATACTAATCACTTGACGGTGTTGATGATCAGTTGAAACTTTGACTGGTAGAGGTGTGTACACTGCAGTTCATGCTGGGCGCAGCTTTGTGGTCAGCCAATAATGTTACCTACAGCCGGGATATCTTGTTGCGGCAGCTACCTACCCATGGACTGGTTCTGCTGCATGGCCCACTCCCTTCTGTTGAATATTTCTGGATTGCTCAGCACGACAGCTTCATCTGCCACTGTGGGTTTTGAAACTTTCAGTACATAATGGATACAATTCCAGTGACAACCAAAGATTTTTGTTATAAACGTCGTGTATAAATGAGTTACTGCATAGACAAACATATATTATGTCAGGAATGTTTCATAAATAAGAATTACAACTTTGTTTAGCATTTGTAAGGATTTTAGTAGCATATGATGAAAGCGACATGTGCCATTCATTTCTGTGTATTAACTCAGGGAAAGGACGAATCTTTCTCTGATATTACTCTAATACATTGGCGGTAACTATCAACAGCAGTAATAATTTTTTCACTCCAAGTTGGTAGACTCCATCTCATGAGATGTCTTCGATAATTTCATGTACGATTTGTTTCATATACGGCAGCAAAATGAACTCCTGTCACAGGGGGACTGACTGTGTGCTTATTGTACATACTCTGTGGTAACTGTGTGATTGTTTTTTGAACCTACAATTACACACGTCTAATGTTGTCACATGATAAACCTTATGTTACATAGTTTGTGACAAAAACAGTTTTTACGTTTTTTTTTTAGCTGCAAGCTAGATAAAAGATACATTCATGAAGCAAATTATTGCTCCATTATTACCAACACATTATAAATACGTATAAATGTATAATCAAGCGTATATATTGATTAAAATAAAAATATTTCAATATACGCACAGTTTACGATTAGTCCTATGTGACCTAACGGTAGGCCTACTATGACATATATATATATATATATATATATATATATATATATATATATATAGATTGGTGTATACAAATGTGTTCAAGTCTAGTTACAGCGCTGGTAGTGGATACTGGATTCCCGGAAGCAAACGAAATGGCGTATACAAGCTGGATCCCAAACCAGAATTACGACAGCCGAGCTGATTGCCAGTTTGTAAACAGTGCTATTCGTATAGACGACCACAGAAGATGCAGCAGTCATAATGTCTGGTAGTACTTCTGCCCTACAACTGATCAGAAACCATCATACGTAGAAGTTGTACCATCCCCATAGTTGCAGCAATTATCCATGTTGTGTTTAGGGTGCACACGAACTATCGCAACATCGTGATGCTATGGATGAGAGGCCACTTTGGGATTCCTGGAAATGAACAAGTAGATGTCCTAGCAATGCAAGCTCCTCTACGTGGAGATATGATTTTCATGCTCGGAAAAGGGTTCTCACCGGATTGGCAAGTAGGACGGTCGAGGACATGCAAAAATCAAAGGTAGTCACTATGAAATAATTTGTCCCACGATTCCAATGTTACAATGATACCGTAAGAGACAAACATCGAAGAGTTTCACGATAGTTACAGCACAGCTGAAATATAATCACTCAGAAGTTCAACAACCTAAGAAGATGGACATATTTGTACAATGTCCTCGGGACATGTATCACATAAATGTACTTGCAAGTAATCTTTATGCTCTTGGTCATTAGTTTCCAAGTATCCTCCAAATCTTGTCAGTCTCCAGCGATATAGCGACGTATAATATACTTGACGAATTCGTCAACAGCGCCAACATTCCGATATAGCTCTTGGTAATTATAATCCTATGGAAAGACCAAAGAACAATTAATATGGAACGTTACCTTATAAATGTATTTCACTATGTACCTCCTAAATATATGCATCTGAATACTGCTGTATCTCTACGCATGGTTGTAATACCCAAATCTGGTTCTTTTATACTGTTCGCATGTTCTGTCTAGGTGGTACTTACAGACCTGCGCAGATATTCAATTCTGCATGCGCATCTTTTGAAACATTTCTTATGGAGCATACGAAAGAAAATTTTATTTCTAATTTAGATGCAGAATCATTGAAATGGGCTGAAGTGGGACTATGTCAAACATGTTTCAAATGTGTTGCCAGTAAGATTTTCGTAGCTTAGTGCCTCTGGGTACTCTGTGTCACATTTTCGTCTTATTTAATCATTTTAGTAAACTGCCAATGTAAGATTTCTTTTATGACAGAATGTGTCCTTTGTTAAGCCTATGTAACTTCGTAACAGGGTACAACTTAAACTGATGTATATTTTGAATTGCAAAACAAACCGTAATATAACATTTAAATTGTTGAAATGGCTGTATGGACACGTTCCGAATGCTAATAAATTAACAAAAAGCGGAAATGAGTCTTTTCCCCTCTCCCTAACCTGTGGCAGCATGTGTGCTGTGTTGCACCACATGGAATTTGAAAAGATCACACTTCTTGAGGTGCAAATCTTTTCAAACCTGGCTTTTCAAACGGTTTTCCCATTTTTCTAGCGCAGAAAATGGCATTGTCTGGTTTTCGATTTGTGCATTTGGCTTCATAGGTGAGATACAGATAAACACGCGTACGTTACAGCAAGATCGTGTTTTTCAGAGTCTGCTACAATTGACCTGAGACTGAAAAACTTAACGTGATCTCAGGAGCCGTGAGAGATCTTCACTAATCACAGGCAGATGGTAAACTGTTGCTGCAGGTAAGTTGTGCGCTAAGAGGAGGGAGTGTCCTCGTGGAAATTAGGGATGGATGTTGTGCAGGTATACTGCAGCCATGTTAGTTTTACGCAGAGAATTGTCCCTGTTTGAAGTTCGGTGAGAACTGTACGAGGAAGGGACAGAGAATAGTTTTGGAACTGTATGTTCTCTTACGTATCACATCTTCCTTGAATGCACGAAAACACCGAAACAATCACCGTACCGAAGAAATGGCATAATTTCCCATGAACAGCCCGTGTTAGGCTTCTGCACACTAAACTGCAGGAGGGGGCAAGTTTCCCGACTTGCTGCCTCCCCTTCCGTTTTCTCATAGGGCTATCTTTGATAATGGAATTTAAAGTAAAGAAAAATAGTAATAATACTGTAGTGATAATAACGAAGTGAAATAATCAAATGGATAAACAAAATCTGGCGTATGTTTCTGTGAGGATAGGTTTGAGCAGTCTGTGTTTGGTGAAACCAGCACACAGTACAATTTTCCCCCGTCAGTCGATGCTGCAGTTACCAAAAAATCCAAGATGGCGTTGTCAGGAAATTCAAAACAGGAAGATGGCGAATGGCGGGAAATTTAAAAATGGAAAACGGTGTTGGAGACAAAGAAAATGCAGGTTGGTAGTAGTGAGAAACTTAAAAAAAAAATTAAGAGGAAGATGGCTGAACAAGCCCACTTGTGCTTTGTACACTCTCCCCCTCCTCTACCCTCTCCATTTTCCTCTACTCATCCCTCTTCACTCAATAACATCATAGTTTTAACATGAGTGAGCCATCACTTGAATGCGTAAAAATGGCGACATGTTAAAACAAAACTGCGTATAAATGGCGTCATATTCAAAGATATTACAGGACGCTCAGACATTCCTTCGGACAATAGGACAGCACAGGCGCTTCCGGTGCCAATCCCGGGACTCGCCCTTGAGCTGGACCACCTGCAAAACGGGAAAGCGTATCCGGCGGGCAGGCGCGAGAAGGCGGCCTGTTCGGCCAAAAACACGTGACAGCAGGTATTCGCGTACTTTCCTACGGACATAGAAAGAATTTCCAGAAACTTCGATCTGGATCTAAACTGCGACGGGCCGGCTTTCAGAATCGAGCGCCTTCCGGAAAGATGACTCGCCACCCAAATTTAATGAGGAGAAAAGACTTTGAACAGCGAAAAGAGGAGAGAAGAAAAGTGAGAGTCGTTGCGGGATCGTAGAGCAGGAGAGTCGTCTTGGAGGTCCACAGCAGTCGACGAACGTCTTCGACTGTAATTTTGGTGAAGTACAGTTTTGCTATTATCTCGCTGAGGCGAGAAGTCATGCGGTTATAGCTTCTGATCATTACGGTGATCTTGCTTACGCACCGGCGTGTGGGAAAGTGAATTTACATTGTTGAGTCACGAGTTCTACTCCGCTCTGCACTGAGGTTTCACAGTGCTCATCGAGATATTAGTTCCTTCTTGCTATTTAGTGCACGGGGGATGTCAGTTACTCCGCGCCTAATGACAGATCGCGAGCTCGTTATAGGGCAAAGCCAGACAGTTTAAGGGCCTGTATCAATACAGGGAGAACCCGAGATTTGTATTCCTTACATAGTTTCTTTAAATTTTTTTAATGATGAATAAATGTGTTAAAATGACGGCATTTATCCTTTAGTACGTAGTATTTTCCTGTACCACTTAATCTTGCCTCTTGTGTACATTTTCTATGTTATTCGTTAAAAGGGGGACTGGATTTCGTCGGCTTATCCTGTCATTCTATCGTATACACAGGATAAGGTTAGGAAACGGGTACCTTATCACATGATAAGTTACATAATTAATGAGAATGACGTACTACTGACTACTGGGGGACGTATAAGTGTCAGGGCGACTTCTGTAGCATTACAATATCCATTGCGTAAATTATCACTTGTGCGTACTCACGGCAAGTCCCCGTCATTAATAGCCAGTAGAAGAAGTGGAGATACGTTAGAGCGTAAAGGGCTTCATGTTCAAAAATACAAAACAGTACCATCTCGAAAAAATATGTAAGCTTCACTTGAATTTGCGACATGTTCGAAGATAAGATGGGTAAATTGACATCACACACACACACACACACACACACACACACACACACGCACACACACACACACATAATGTATCTCCATCTATATCTACATCATACTCCCACAAGCCACCAAATAACCTGTGGCGGAGGGTGCTTTTTCTACCACTATCTGAGCCCTCCAACCCTGCTATTTATTTTTATTTATTTATACGTCAAGTTCCGTAGGATCAAATTGAGGAGCAAATCTCCAAGGTCATGGAACGTGTCAGTACATGAAATTACAACATAAAAGTAATAACAGACAAAAATAAATGTTCATGAACCTGAAAAAAGTCAGTCCACAAGTTTAAGTAAACGCTATCAGCAGTACAATAACAATTAGCTTAATTTTTCAAGGAACTCCTCGACAGAATATAAAGAGTGACCCATGAGGAAACTCTTCAGTTTCGATTTGAAAGCGGGTGGATTACTGCTAAGATTTTTGAATTCGAGTGGCAGCTTATTGAAAATGGATGCAGCAGTATACTGCACACCTTTCCGCACAAGAGTTAAGGTAGTCCGATCCAAATGCAGGTTTGATGTCTGCCGAGTATTAACCGAGTGAAAGCTGCTTATTCTTGGGAATAAACTAATATTGGTAACAAGAAACGACAACAGGGAATATACATATTGAGAGGCGAATGTCAAAATACGCAGACTCGTAAACAGAGGTCGACAAGAGATTCGCGATCTTACACCACTTATTGCCCGAACCGCCCGTTTCTGAGCCAAAAATATCCTTGTAGAATAGGAAGAGTTACCCCAAAATATAATACCATACGACATAAGGAACAAGACTTCTGGTCAGGTGACTACAGGGTTATAAACACAAAATCAAATAGGGGTAATGCAGGAGTAGGTTTAATAATGAATAGGAAAATAGGAATGCAGGTAAGCTACTACAAACAGCATAGTGAACGCATTATTGTGGCCAAGATAGATACGAAGCCCACACCTACTACAGTAGTACAAGTTTATATGCCAACTAGCTCTGCAGATGACAAAGAAATTGAAGAAATGTACGATGAATAAAAGAAATTATTCAGATAGTGAAGGGAGACGAAAATTTAATAGTAATGGGTGACTGGAATTCGAGTGTAGGGGAAGGGAGAGAAGGAAACATAGTAGGTGAATATGGATTGGGGCTAAGAAATGAAAGAGGAAGCCGTCTAGTAGAATTCTGCACAGAGCACAACTTAATCATAGCTAACACTTGGTTTAAGAATCATGAAAGAAGGTTGTATACGTGGAAGAACCCTGGAGATACTAAAAGGCATCAGATAGATTATATAATGGTAAAACAGAGATTTAGGAACCAGGTTTTAAGTTGTAAGACATTTCTAGGGGCAGATGTGGACTCTGACCACAATCTATTGGTTATGACCTGTAGATTAAAACTGAAGAAACTGCAAAAATATGGGAAATTAAGGAGATGGGACCTGGATAAACTGAAAGAACCAGAGGTTTTACAGAGTTTCAGGGAGAGCATAAGGGAACAATTGACAGGAATAGGGGAAAGAAATACAGTAGAAGAAGAATGGGTAGCTCTGAGGGATGAAGTAGTGAAGGCAGCAGAGGATAAAGTAGGTAAAAAGACAAGGGCTGCTAGAAATCCTTGGGTAACAGAAGAAATATTGAATTTAATTGATGAAAGGAGAAAATATAAAAATGCAGTAAATGAAGCAGGCAAAAAGGAATACAAACGTCTCAAAAATGAGATCGACAGGAAGTGCAAAATGGCTAAACAGGGATGGCTAGAGGACAAATGTAAGGATGTAGAAGCTTATCTCACTAGGGGTAAGATAGATACTGCCTACAGGAAAATTAAAGAGACCTTTGGAGAGAAGAGAACCACGTGTATGAATATCAAGAGCTCAGATGGCAACCCAGTTCTAAGCAACGAAGGGAAGGCAGAAAGGTGGAAGGAGTATATAGAAGGTTTATACAAGGGCGATGTACTTGAGGGCAATATTATGGAAATGGAAGAGGATGTAGATGAAGACGAAATGGGAGATACGATACTGAGTGAAGAGTTTGACAGAGCACTGAAAGACCTGAGTCGAAACAAGGCCCCCGCAGTAGACAACATTCCATTAGAGCTACTGACGGCCTTGGGAGAGCCAGTCATGACAAAACTCTACCAGCTGGTGAGCAAGATGTATGAGACAGGCGAAATACCCTCAGACTTCAAGAAGAATATAATAATTCCAATCCCAAAGAAAGCAGGTGCTGACAGATGTGAAAATTACCGAACTATCAGTTTAATAAGTCACAGCTGCAAAATACTAACGCGAATTCTTTACAGACGAATGGAAAAACTGGTAGATGCGGACCTCGGGGAGGATCAGTTTGGATTCCGTCGAAATGTTGGAACACGAGAGGCAATACTGACCTTACGACTTATCTTGGAAGAAAGATTAAGAAAAGGCAAACCTACGTTTCTAGCATTTGTAGACTTAGAGAAAGCTTTTGACAATGTTGACTGGAATACTCTTTTTCAAATTCTAAATGTGGCAGGGGTACAATACAGGGAGTGAAAGGCTATTTACAATTTGTACAGAAACCAGATGGCAGTCATAAGAGTCGGGGGGCATGAAAGGGAAGCAGTGGTTGGGAAAGGAGTGAGACAGGGTTGTAGCCTCTCCCCAATGTTATTCAATCTGTATATTGAGCAAGCAGTAAAGGAAACAAAAGAAAAATTTGGAGTAGGAATTAAAATTCATGGAGACGAAGTAAAAACTTTGAGGTTCGCCGATGACATTGTAATTCTGTCAGAGACGGCAAACGACTTGGAAGAGCAGTTGAACGGAATGGACAGTGTCTTGAAAGGAGGATATAAGATGAACATCAACAAAAGCAAAACGAGGATAATGGAATGTAGTCAAATTAAATCGGGTGATGCTGACGGAATTAGATTAGGAAATGAGACACTTAAAGTAGTAAAGGAGTTTTGCTATTTAGGAAGTAAAATAACTGATGATGGTCGATGTAGAGAGGATATAAAATGTTGACTGGCAATGGCAAGGAAGGCGTTTCTGAAGAAGAGAAATTTGTTAACATCGAATATAGATTTATGTATCAGGAAGTCGTTTCTGAAAGTATTTGTTTGGAGTGTGGCCATGTATGGAAGTGAAACATGGACGATAACTAGTTTGGACAAGAAGAGAGTAGAAGCTTTCGAAATGTGGTGCTACAGAAGAATACTGAAGATAAGGTGGACAGATCACGTAACTAATGAGGAGGTATTGAATAGGATTGGGGAGAAGAGAAGTTTGTGGCACAACTTGACTAGAAGAAGGGATCGGTTGGTAGGACATGTTTTGAGGCATCAAGGGATCACAAATTTAGCATTGGAGGGCAGCGTGGAGGGTAAAAATCGTAGAGGGAGACCGAGAGTTGAGTACACTAAGCAGATTCAGAAGGATGTAGGTTGCAGTAGGTACTGGGAGATGAAGCAGCTTGCACAGGATAGAGTAGCATGGAGAGCTGCATCAAACCAGTCTCAGGACTGAAGACGACAACAACAACAACAACACGACATAAGTGAATGAAAATAAGCAAAGTAGACTAATTTTCGTGTCGAAGTATCACTCACATTTGATACCGTTCGAATAGTAAAAATGGCAGTATTAAGTCTTTGAACAAGATCCTGAACGTGGGCTTTCCACTTCAGCTTAGTATCTATCTGAACATCCAGAAATTTGAACTGTTCAGTTTCACTAATCATATGCCCCTTCTGTGAAATTAAAACGTCAGGTTTTGTTGAACTGTGTGTTAGAAACTTTAAAAACTGAGTCTTACTGTGATTTAACGTTAGTTTATTTTCTACAAGCCTTGAACTGAGGTCATGTATTGCACTATTTGAAACCGAGTCAATGTTCACACAACATCCTTTTCTACCAAGCTAGTGTCATCTACTCGCGAATAGCGCAAGGGAATGATGTTTGTCGGTAAGCCTCTGCATTGCCTCTAATTTTTCGAATTTTTTCCTCATGGTAATTACGTGAGACTTCTGGGGGGGGGGGGGGGGGGGAGGAAAATAAATAATACATGTCCGAGTCTCCTCGGATGGTGGTCCCTCGAAATTTCAATAGCAAATCTCTCAGTGATGCACAACGCCTATCTTGTAACATCTGCCAATGGAGTTTGTTGAGCATCTCCGAAACGCTCTCGTGCCGACTAAACGATCCCGTGACGAAACGCACCGCTCTTTATTCGACCTTCTCTATCTCTTCTCTATCTTTTCTACCAGTGCTATCTGATAGGGATCCCAGATCGATGAACTGTACTCAAGAATATTCCTTTGTTGATGAGTTACTTATCCTTAAGATTCTTCCTACTAATCTGAGTCTGCCATCTGCTTTTCGAACTATTTGTTTTATGTGGTCATTCCACTTAAAGTCGCTCTGGATAGTTACTCCTAGATATTTTACAGCAGATACTGTTTCGAGCGGTTTGTCACCAATAGTATAGCTATATATCAGTGGATTTCTTTTCCTATATATGCGCGATACGTTACATTTATTTACGTTCTGGGTTAACTGCCAGAGCCTGCACAATTCATCAGTTCCCTTGAGATCATCCTGCAAATCGTTACCATCTTCTGGCGTTACTACTTTTTATAGACAACCGCATAGTCTGCGAACAGCTTTAGAGAGCATGCGACGACTTCCAATAGATCATTTATATGTATTGTAAACAATAACGGTCCTATCATGCTTCCTTGGGGTACTCCGGAAATTAGCTTTACATCTGCCGATTTTGTTCCGTTAAGAGCCACGTGTTGAATTCTGTGTGCAAGGAAGTCTTGAATCCAGTCGTAAAAACAGAGCGAGCTGAGTTTCGCAGGATCTCTGTTTGGCTGGGTACCGTTCGTTGCTTAAGCGATCTGCGATAAATTACTGCTAGAAGGGTAGCACGTTCTTTCGCATTACCTTTGTAGAATCTTATAGGTAGACATCTGGTCCTGATGCCTTTTCAGTACTCAGCAATTCTAGTTGTTTTTCTATTCAGCGATCGGTTATCTCAATATCTGCCGTTCCGACGTTCGTACGATGATTATCCGCGGTGGAACAATTTAGGTAGACCGAATTCAGTATTTCGACCTTCTCTCTGTTATCGTCCGTTTCGGTGCCAGAATGGCCACTAAGTGAATGAATAGATGATTTTTCCCCACTTACTGATCTGACACACGACGAAACCTCTTAGGGTTTGTACTCAGGTCGGCCGACAAAGTTCTACCTTCAAGGTCACTGAACGCTTATCTCATTGCAGAATGATCGTTAATAACTTTCTCAGCGTTAACTGTTACTTTAACAATTCAGGTCTGTTTGTTGGCTGAAGGTCTAAGATGTTACCCTCACGAGTTGGTTCTCTAAGTATGTGTTCAAAGCAATTTTCGGGCAAATCATACAGAACAATGTCACACGGATTCTCGTCTCTGGCATCGGTTTTGACAGCATGACACTCTCAATCTATACCTGGCAACTTGAAGTCACCCTCTGTTGCACCGGCAACATCAGGAAAATTACTAACGATATTCTGCAAGTTTTGTCTGAAGCGCTCTGCCTCTAGAGCTCTTAACCCAGGCGGTCTATAAAAGCATCGGCAGTCTATAAAATCGTGCGATTACCATTTTTAATTCACAATCTGAATCCGTGATAACCTCACTAGATGTTATCGAATTCTTTACTGCAATAAACATGTCGCGACCACTAGCGAGTAACCTATCGTTACGGTAAATATTCCGATCTGGACTTAGGATTTCGTTGTCATTTACGTCTGGTTTCAACAGACTTTGTGTTCCTAATACCATATGTGCACTGCAACCTTCAGTAAGCGATACTTATTCTGGGACCATTCATTGGATGGTCCTGCAATTTACTAAAATCATATTAACCTTTTCTATCTCCGATCTGCCACGACGAACGTTCTCTGAGGACATTGTCGCTAATTTATAAGGCAAATTGTCTTTGATCCCAAGGGAGGGTTTCTCTAACCTAAAAAAGCCCGATGTGCACGCCACACGGACTCCGCCACCCTAGTAGCCGCTTTCTACGTGTAGTGCACTCCTGACCTATTGATGGGAACCCTACAATTCTGTACCCGATAGCAGAGGTTGAGAAATTCGCATCCGATACCGTCACAGAGTCGTCTGAGCCTCTGGTGTAGACCTTCCACTCTGCTCCAAACCACAGGACTGCGATCAACCCTGGGTACGATGCTACAAATAGACATCTTAGCATGCACCTCGCTTGCAATGCTAGTTGCCTCCCCAAATCAGCCATCCGACGAAAGAGCCGAGGATAGCCTCAGGACCCAAGTGGCAGACGTCATTCGTGTCGACATATGCCAGTATATGCAGCCAGTTGTACCCAGTGCGCACAGTAGCCACCAGCAGGACGTCTTCCACATCATAGACGAGACTCCCCGGCAAACATACCGATTGCACACTGGCATTCTTTCTCGCCTTGCCTGCTATTCCCTGAGGTACTTCATCACCTGTCTTACATTGGAGCTCTTGATGACAAGCATATCCACCCTCTGCACTTGTCCGGACTGGACAGGAAAATCAGCCCCATCGCAAGAAACACATCAATCTGTTAACGTTTCAGGTTGCAAATACAGACACATACAGTTTCTATTGTATAAAAAGTTTTCAGGGCTAGCACATAGTAGCATCACTGGTCATCAGCATTCAGTTGTATGCGAGCGTTGTCTTTCCTATTTTCATTCCAAAGAAAAAATAGATGCATATTTAGATGACTGCACACAGTTTAAGCTAGTCAAGAGTGTAATACCCAGCGACAAGAACGCGCATGTAAAATTTACCGAGTTCACCAATGAGCTAAAGCTTCTCTTTATAACTGATGCTGGACAGAATCCTTGCTAGAACCAGTTGATACCTGCAGTCACAGTAATGAGTTTGGTTAATATTCCGATCAGGTACATCTGCTTACACCAGGATGCCTACTTCATACGCTATAGCTATGGTGAGGGTTATTTTGATATTAAATTATACAGAGGCAGCGATTATAGGAAATGTTTCACCTAATAGGAAATGTTTCACCTAATAGCTGTATGCAATAGCTGAGAGTGTGAATTATTTTTTATTGCAAAATACAAAAATGGAAATAAATTCCAAAGAAGAATTAACACTTAGCTCGGCATTTATCTCTGCCAGATTTGCTGGGAATCATTTAACGAAGGTGGTTTTAAACACAGAATACACTAAGATTACACTGGTGTGCACCGAGGTGGAGCACATGGGAGCACATGTCAAGGCTACAACGTGACCTACAGGCTGCACTATACAGTGTTGTTCATATTACACAATTTGAGCAATTACTTTGGCCATGTCTTGATCACAAATATATCAGAACAAAATGTGACAGACGGCAAATCCAGGCCACATTTCTCTTCTCCAAATTAATATGGAGAAACATAAATCATTTATAAAAAGTTTACAGTAGTACACCAAGAGACGTACTGCAATATTGTAAGGTGTCAGGCAAATCCAACACCTTACATGAAAACCCTGACATGATAAGCAAATCCAGTAGTATGTCACATAGCTCCGAATAAATCGTGACATTAAATTAACCAAAGTAATACGAGTAACGAGTGAGCAAATGGAATACCACAGACTAACACAAGAATGCCTAAATGCATGTCATACCTTCCCACCGTGAGGCAGACGCAGTTCCGAGGGGAGAAACGATGACAGAAGCTGAGAGCAGAACCGTGTTAAACTAGAAGCCCCTACGATAAGGGAGGGGCTGGGCACCCACGCCGCGAGCCTACCTGTACGACTACACAACCCGCACGTTTTAGCGTGAGACTGTTTCGCGTCTCAGGTACGTCAAGGACAACCCCCAGCCCATGTTAAAAGCTAGAGCCCTCCAGAAAAGCAGTATAGATCTTACGTTTACACAAAAAGGGCCACTACCACCCGCAAGTTTTAGCGTGAGACTTTTTCGCGTCTCTGTTACATTAGGACAATCCTCCAGCCCATGTTAAAAGACAGAGCCCTCCAGAAGAACAGTATAGATCTTACGATAACGCTAAAAGGACCACACTAGCTGCAGGTTTTAGCGTGAGACTTTTTAGCGTCTCTGTTACGTTGCAAACTTTAAAAACATTACCCCACCACGAAAAGTATAACGTTTCTCATTGGATAGACAGAATTTTTGTAGGCGGAGCTTAAGGTTAACATTGAGACCCTGATTGGTCAGATGGAAATATAGCCAGATAGTTTTTTTAAACTAACTTCGGTAAATTGTAGTAAGGAGAAGTTAGGAGAGTTGGTTCCGAGACGGCGAGCTGGATGGCTGCTGCGCCGGCCGCCTGCCGCCCTGACGCTGCTTAAACACCGACAAGGTAATGAACGCACGCGATGCCGCATTTTTGAGCGCATAAGGCTTCACTCAGAACTGCAGAAGTCTCATCTGTTACACCACCTTTTTGCGTAATACTAATGATGATCGTTAATTAAAACTCATGGTGTTCACATTTACCACATGAAGAACAGATCTGAAACGCGATGACTTTTCTTTTATATAGTTATTGAGAAGCCACATAAGCCACTGTAATTTACAACAAGTTAAATAAGTAATTAAAGATAATTGAGGGTCACTGTAGACCATTTTGATAGTTTTCTCTTTTGTGAAACTTAATTTAAACCTAGATTATAGATGTGATATGGCATAGGTCATCCTTCAATCGATTGTAGAACTTGGAAACCCACTCAGGGAATATTCGTTCACATTTTTGTTGAACGCAGTTGGTTTTTACCATCCTGTATTAAAACATTTCCTTTTATCAATAGTGCAGTTTATTAACGATGTTTTGTGAGTAGAATAAAACTTATCAATGGTAAACTTAACTGCTTTTTCTTCGTTATTTTACCAGCTAACTAAAAATAGGAAAGCCTTGAACCCTTTCCACTATATTTAGTTAGTATTAAGATTCTTTTACAGGAAGTGCAGTGGAGCTGACGCTGAGATCATTTAGTATTTGGTTATATCATCGCTACTCTCACTGAACTCTTCTGAATTCTACATGTCATGTGTGGTCTGGGGTCTCCTTACCAGCAACAGGTCCCAGGTTCAAACTAGTTAATTCCCTAAAAAACACTCTCAGAGCGTCGTTGCAGGAAAGTGGTAGGGAGACACGATATAGTACAATCAGACACAACCATGAATGTTTAGAATATAAATCTTTGACTTGACGGTTTGTTAAGTTTTCTGATGGCCTCACTCTAAAAGTGTACATTATACCTGAAATAAGACGAACTCAACATTACGAGGATATATTTTCTGGATCACTGTGAGTTCAATCTAGTTGACAAGAAGGGAATTTCTCCAAATGAGTAATCGAGAGATGGCCCATTTTTACTGGAAGATCACTTACCTCCAATTGAAAAGTAGATGTTTGTTAACTGGCAAAACCATAACAGAAGCAGAATACCAAAGTGCTTGCAATTGTGGAATGTGTTCATGTGTAAAATACTCCCGGACTAATCCGATTTATATTGGAAAATTTAGGTGATACTTGGTACTGATGTGTTCGAAAACTTTCACTTTCTATGCCTTAAAACATATGAACTCGATCCAACATGCCACATTACTTCACCTGGCTTGACACAGGATGTTCTGCTGAAAATTACTAAAGCGGAATTGCAGAATATTACCAATACTGTACAATTTATTGTCAAAAGAGATATCAGAGGTGGTATTGTCCATAGTTCTTACAGACGTGCTGTTCGCAGCAACAGATACGTGACTGGTTACGTTGACTGAATTCACGAATCTTACATGTGATATCTCAATCTGAATAGTGTTTACAGTTGGGTGAAGTTATGATACCTCCCAGCGTCCAATTTTGTAAGGCGTTCTCAAGAGCATGTTCAGACATTTTATGAGGAAAATGTGCCAGACGATTCTGACTTAGGGTACATTTTAGAAGTGGATCTCGAATACTCCGAGGGTATTCACATTGTTCTTCAGATTTGCCCTTATATCCAGAAAAAATGTCACTGCTATAAGATTGAAAGAAATCAGAGAAATTATCTTAGACTTAAGGCAAACTATGTTATAATTGGGTAGGCTTCCGAGGCCAGAGTCAGTCGACATAAAAGTTTTCTAGGTATGATACTGCGTCATAATGTATAAATCTACTGCTGCCGGAGAAAAACCACGATTCAGCCACGGTTGCAGCGCCTTCGAATGGTTTTTCTCCAGCAGCAGTAGTTTTATATATTATGAGGCGGTATCATACCCAGAAAACATTTATGTAGACAAACTATGTTATTTACTACATAATTTGCAACAATTTCTACAGCACAAATTGGTTTTAAAAACATTCATCTGATTTTATCAAGTAGGCAAGCTCCCTGGATCGAGCCATACATTGAGATGAACTCACAAAACTCATGAGTGCAAGCAGTGATTTCAAGAAACTTCTTTTTTTCGTACTGAGACGGTGTTGTCCAACGTTGTACGCTGGGCCCAGAAACAGTTTCATGACCAGTTATGACGACAAAATTTACGAATCTTACATTACGTATGTCGGTATGAATACCCTTTACAGCTGGATGACGTTACGATATCTTCCGATGTCCTAATTTGTATAGCTTTCTCAAGGGCATGTGTAAACGTTTCATGCGGAAAATGTACAGACGATTCCCACTTAGCGTGCCTGGAAAAACCACGCAAAATGTGAGGAAGACATGGGACGTAAAGCTTGCAACGTCCTGGAACGGCAGATATGGAGAAGAAGCAGTAACTGACAAACCAAATTTTCAATGGAATGTTATTTTTAAGGAAAATCTAGTTGGAATTCAATAGAATAGGGTTCATGCAGTTTTTGATAAACCAATTGTGATAGGAATGGCTGTTTTGGACATTTCGAAAACTCTTCCTATCGGCATTCATTATGGATAAATATTAAACAAGTTTCTGGCAAATCGTGTGAAACTGTGCTACACGGATGCCGTTAATTTAATTTATCACATTAAAAAAATCCAAATATTCACTATAATATGTTTAAATATGTCCATACAAGGTTTGGCACTTTGTATTTTCCTGCAAATAATGGATGCCATATTTGTCTGATGTGTACAATAGGACGGAATTACTGAAGGGCGAACTAAATGGTACACCTTATTACAGAATCTGTCAGTTTATCAGCACAAATGTAAGCACTCAAGCCCAACCCTGGAAGCATAATTTGCAGATCAAAGCGTGTGAACAGTATTCTAGTAATAGATTAACCATCGATGATTACGGGCAATGTCTGTTGGATTTGGAAGTTGAAACAACTGTGCAGTATGTAATTCAGTTAATGCACCATGTACGAGAGCGTGCTGAAAAATATTGCCTCTGAATTTTTTATGTGAAAACACCTAAAGATTTTAAAGTAAGACACATGCTATTACCATTCTACATCTTTATTCTTCATGTCGACATATTTGCAGTCCTCCGCTGCTAGAGGCTTCGAATTGTGTAACTTGGCTGTGTGTAACGTAACTATGCCTGTGGGTGAGAAACAGGGTGCTGTAATCGAGTTTCGAACTGGAAGAGTTGGTCCACACATGTCGCAGTGACAGGCGACACACGAGCGCTGTGATACATGCAACATTCTTCAATTTACTGTCATCGATGATCCTCCATACAGTCCCAAATTGGCTTCATTCGATTTTCATCCGTTTCCCAAACTTAAAGAACACATTTCATGGCTTCACTTTGATTGTGACAAAGAGATGCAAGCAAAGGTGTGGTTATGGCTATATCAACAAAGTGAAACGTTCTACAGTGAGAGTATCAACAAACTAGTCCCTGGCTGGGAGAAATGTATCCGTCACCAGGGTGAGTATGTTGAGAAACAAACACGTAGACAAGAAGAATAAAGTTGCATAATGTTAAGAACGAATTTTGTCTAAAAGGATTTAGGAGTTTTCAGCACGCCCACATAGCTTTATTAACAGTGGATGTGAGTGGATATACCTACTGTAGGATATTAACTTTCACAGTTTTCACATAAGAATTCGGAGGTATTACTTTTTATCACACCCTCGCAGTTTCTGCTGTTACGCAGCACAAACTATGTTTATCTGTACAGGATGATAAAGGTTTTATACTTCCCAATAACGGTAATATATTGGCTTGCGGTCACCACCACCGTGTTTGTGTTTGTGTGTATGTGTGTGTGAGACAAACGTATATTGTATACAGTGATTATAAACTGTACCTTTGGTTCATCAAATGTAAATGTGATTTGTAACTTACCGTGTATTCATATACTCAAAAGGAGATACTCCTTCCTGATTGACTTAATTAAATCAGAATTCATCCGATTTCACATAAGTTGGATAGTTTTTGGTAAATCATAATTTTATATAATTTAGTTTGTTCACATATGTTGATGATGAAGAAATATCCAGGTTTATTGCTCAGATTGTGAAAATGTAGTTTATAAATGATTTTAACGTATGTGTGGAAAATGTAAACGCATTGACTGTAGGAACTAATACAATTTAAACTCTGAATATATCTTCCTAGAATGTGTGGAATGGTCTCTGTTAAACGGTGTTGTTAAATGCATTTATTTTATTTATTTAACCTGGTACTATTAGGGCTATCAGGCCCTCTCTTACATAGGACCCGTGTTTCAGTATCTATAACATCATAGTTACTTAAGAGACAACAATTTTAATACGACAACTATTATAAAAATGATTTGAGTGTCTAAAGTGGCAGTGTGAGTAAATTACATTGACTATGAACTAACAAAGTTAATAACGGCATCACTAACGATTATAACGATAGTGGCAGATTTAAGGTCTACTAAATAGATGTTTTCTGCTATAGCAGGTTCTGAGAAAATGAAATTTGAGGAGACTACGTTGGCTAAAAATACTGGGAAATGAGGAAGACCGGTTGGAAAGAGTCGTACACAGGGGTAACGAGTGCGTACAGGGACAATGGTTCTTATTGCTGCTATAGTAGATGTGTCATTACCTATCTTCTGAAGCTGGATATCTTATTTAGTTCTCTAATGTGAAGCGGGAATTTGTTCCAGAGACCCTTCTGCTACTGGAAAGGATTTCAAAAAGATCGCTCAATGATGGAGTAGATCGGAGAGGATTTTTCTCTTATGGGAACGGGTATTTCCGTCGTGTTGCTCAGACAGGAGCATTGAGGTCTAGGAGAGATATCGGGGCAATGTTCACTAATACGACGTTAGAGAAGACAGAGGATATCTGTGCGTATGATAGTGAAACGTAGTCAAAGAGTCGAACATTAAATATATGACGAACAGAGGCATTCATAACCAGTTCCAGGCACTGTGAGATTTCCTGATAAAGGCCTTATAGGATAACATTGCTAAAACCAGTAGATGGAAGTATAGGTGTTTGTACAAGTTTATTTTTCAAGTCAGGAGGTAAGAGTTTTCTATATTTTTGTAAGGCATGGAGATATGCGGATGCCATCTTACACATTACAATTGCGTGTTAAGTCCAATTTATATTTTCATCTATTATTACTCCTAGACTCTTTACCGAAGGAGAGGACTTGATATTTGTCCCATTTAGGGTTAAAGATGGTAGGGAATCGCGTTATTTCTGGCTAATGAGCGTCGAATGACCAACAAGTTACGCTTGGGTGTTGGATACGTTGAGCTTTAACTCTACATCCTGGGCCATTCTGGCAGGACACACAGGTCGGTATTGTTATTCTCGATAGCTGTCTTCATGTTTATAGGTTCTGAAGGTGATTAGTGTACATGTGATATTTGGAACAGGGCAAGACTGATGACACATCATTCACGTACAATGAAAATAGTATAAGACCTAATACCGAACGCTGGATACACTGATACTGCCTGCCTTCAGTTCTACTTTATGGTGCCGTATATTAAGCACTGCTGGCGAGACGTCAGTATGAGCGAAACCACTGCACTGTACTTGGAAATTAGGCTGTTACGTTTAGCAAGTAAAATGTCGGTGCACATGATAGTTGCCTCTTGTGCACCCATGGCAAGCTTCAGGTCATTAGTTACCTTTATTGAGGCAGATGCTGTACTGCAATGTTTATGAAAGCCTGATAGGTATTCATCTCGTAGGTAGTTTGTAGTTAGGTAGTTTATTAGCTGGTTGTGGACTGTATATTCTATGGTGGGAAGAATGGAAACAGATCGGTAATCAGAAGGTGCTGTGGCCGCGTCCTTTTTAGGTAACAGCTTAACTAGTCCTTGCTTCCACGGCTCAGGAAAAATTCTAGTGGTTTATGAGTGGTTGAAGGTATCTATTGTAATGGGCAGAAGTGGACCAATAATAAGCTCCACCATTTGGGCTGATGCCTTTGTGTCCAGTAGATGCTGGTCTGATGCGCACGATGGCTTTTCTTGACGGTGTTGACAGTAGCGTGCTTTAGATAGGATTTTTCGTGGCTACCGTTGTGTACCCGCATGAAGTAACCAAGGAGTCTGTTCCGTTTGTGGTTCAATTATCGTTCTTTGTCATTTGAAGTTCCGGTGAAGTTTATCGGCTGGGACAACGTGATCAGCTGCTGTTTTTACTTTGCTGATACCTAGACCAATTAGATTTTTCCATTGGACAACTAGCCTATTTCTGTTGTCGGTTAGTGCATGAGCAGGCCTGGATTTGCATTTTTCACAGCTTGACTGATTTTGTTCCGCTTCTGCTCGTTTGCAGTATGATTTTCAGGCGTGGAACGCCATACCCATACCCTGCCATCGGATCGCCACATTGTGTACCGTGATTCGTCACTCCACACAACGTTTTTCGGCGTCATGTGTGACTTATGAGCAACCGCTCGACCATGAAATCCAAGTTTTCTCACCTCCCTCCTAACTGTCATAGTGCTTGCAGTAGATCCTGATGCAGTTTGTAATTCCTGTTAGCCCAGCGGTCTCAGGCGCTGCAGTGGTGCACTGTGCTGTTGGTCCCGGCGTGGGTTCGAGTCCTCCCTCGGGCATGGGTGTGTGTGTGTTTGTCCTTAGGATAATTTAGGTTAAGTAGTGTGTAAGCTCAGGGACTAATGACCTTAGCAGTTAAGTCCCATAAGATTTCACACACACATTTGGAATTCCTGTGTGTTGATCTGGATAGATGTCTTTTTATTACACATTACGACCCTCTTCAACTGTCAGCGGTCTCTGTCTGATAACACACGAGGTCGGCCTGTACGCTTTTATCTGTACGTGTCCCTTCACGTTTCCGCTTCACGATCACATCGGAAACAGTGGACCTAGGGATGTTTAGGAGTGTGAAAATCTCGCGTACAGACGTATGACACAAGTGACACCCAATCACCTGACCACGTTCGAAGTCCGTGAGTTCCGCGGAGCGCCCAATTCTGCTCTCTCACGACGTGTAATGACTACTGAGGTCGCCGATATGGAGTATCTGTCAGTAGGTGGCCGTACAATGCCGCTAATATAAAAAACCTATGTTTCTGGGCATGTCTGGTCACTTTTGAACACATAATATATGTCATGGGCGGGGATTTCGTTGAGAATATATTTATAAGAGTGTGATCACTGTCTGTATGATAGGTAGGAGCAAGCTGAAGTAGCGACATGTTTGAAGAAGGAAACGTCCGCTACCGCTTCACACTGGATGGACAACTGTATAGAAAATTTATATTAGTGTCACCAGGTATAATTATATGCTCGAATGTCGATTCGAGACTTGAAAGAGCAGTTTCGTTGCAGATAAACACGTCTACTTTAGGAGGTTTGTAAATGACACTTTCTGTTAACGGATTTGATCTCCATGAACATACCGGCTAGTTATAATTAAAGTGGAACTACTCACAGAGGAGCACCGTGGGCCGTAATTACTGTATGGCAGCGAAATTTGGAAGATTTTCCAATGCGTTAATGTGGAGCCGATTTACGCTAGAAAAATTAGTTCCAATTTTGGCCACCAGGTGCAAATCTGATATTGTGAATGCAAGAAAGACGTATAGGAATGTATTCATATTTAATGGATTAGGACTTGGGCAGAAAAAGTCAAACAAGTGAGAAAGGCATAATGCTAATTTTATTATTAATCACCACATCAACAATTTGTTCAGTATGAGCACCAGAACATCGATGAGATGCTGTACAACGCTAGATTTGCACCTGTTGAACATAATTGGAACTAATTTTTTCCATTGCAAATCGGTTCCACATTAACGCCGTAGCAAGTTTCTCTGCTATAATTACAACCCATACTGGACCACCATGATTAAGTGCTCTTTAATTATAATTACCTAGTACATTCGACTTATTTATCTTAATTGTTGTTGGATGTGTAGGTGATAGCACAGTAGCTGATAAATCAGAGTGCATGAATGCCCCTACTCCACTCCCTCGTTGGTCACAACTGTCGTGTCTTCGAAAGATGTAGCAGTCAATCAAGCGTGTATCTCACTGTTCTTTGGAGTGTAATCTTTTTTTCATTTCATATCTAGAGCACTTTTGTTTCACTTTTTTCTTTCCCATTCCCTATGTCACATATTATATTCTTAGTGCAGCATGTAAGTAATCATTACAGTGGGAGAGAGGGAGATGAAGAATTTGACATAACAATAGTGCAGATGACATGCATCACCTCTTAGCAGCCATCAAGATGCATTATCAGACATATCCACTGCTGATGGAATGAACTGTCTCTCTTGCACTAGCCCCAGGGTATCAGTCCATCTAGACCATTCAGTAAGTTGTTGCACTAAAGTACATAACACATTTTTCGGATGTGTGTGGGAGTGGGGTGGGAAAGTGGTGTTCTGCTAACGAGAAGGCCTCGTATTTATACTTTTTGAACATGGGGCAAAAAATGGATATCAGTCCCTTTCTTAAACATTCCATAAAATTTATCTGTGTCTATGTGTATGAGTGAGAGACAGAGGCAGAGAGAGATAGCATATGTGAGATGATTTGCTGATGACTGTCAATGGTTCAAACGGTCCAAATGGCTCTGAGCACTATGGGACATAACATGTGAGTCCTTCAGCCGCCCAGAACTTAGAACTATTAAACCTAACTAACCTAAGGACATCACACACATCCATGCCAGAGGCAGGATTCGAACCTGCGACTGTAGCGGTCGTGCAGTTCCAGACTGAAACGCCTAGAACTGCTCGTCCACATCGGCCGGCTTAACATTTTTGCTCAGTTCACGAGTAGTTGAGGTAATTTTTTTGAAATGATGCCACTTTTATGCCGTTCAAACGGTTGGATGCCTGATTTTGATACTGAGCTGCTTTTTGGCTGGCAACAAGGGGAGAGTCAAAACTGGGAGGTGAGAGGAGTACGGGAGCGGAAGTCAGGGTGAGGGAGTACAAAGCGTTACTGGGCTAGTTCTACCATCTTGCATTTTTAAAATTTCCTACCAACACCACCGCCATCTTGGATTTTTAAATTTCCTACCAATGAAATCTTGCACTTCTAAATTTATTGTCATTACCATCTTGCATGGTTTAAATTTACCATCACCGCCATCTCGCATTTTTAAAAATTCACTACGTGGGGAGAGGTTACATTCTTCCAATATTTTAGAGAGGCACTACAGCGTTACCCTAGGTGTCATTGTGTGAGGGGCCATCCCGTACGATTTCAGGTCACGGCTGGTACTGGTTCAGGGAAGTCTGACAGCACAGTGGTACACTATGGAAACCCTTCGTTGTCCCGTTTTGTCTCTCATGCGACACTATTGTGATGCCATTTTTCAACAGAGCAATGCTCATCCACTGAGAGCACATGTCCCTGTGAATAACTGCCTGCATCATATTGAGATACTCCGGTGGCCCAGCTCTGGTCTAGACAGAACATGTGTGTAATCAGATGGAAAATTATTTTGTGTGTAGGAGTGCGTCGGTTTCTCAGCGGAAACCTTTTGGACGTCTCCGTACACTCGGCGCAACACTGATAACTGCTGCTGGTGACAGTCTGTCAACAGGTGCCACATCTATGTTCTGTCAATAGTTCAGATTTCTACCTGTTGGTACCACCACTAGTGATGTTCAGTAAAGGGCTAACCCTT
This sequence comes from Schistocerca gregaria, assembly GCF_023897955.1. Taxonomy (NCBI): domain Eukaryota; kingdom Metazoa; phylum Arthropoda; class Insecta; order Orthoptera; family Acrididae; genus Schistocerca; species Schistocerca gregaria. The sequence continues at coordinate 405,569,188 of NC_064931.1, read as the reverse complement.
TTCTTAACACCAACTCAGCCACTTCAGCTGCCACGTCCAAACTCTTACACACCTCTAGAGTGTAATGCTGTGTTGATTCCTGTGACTAATGGAATGTTAATTTTTAGATTCGCCAAAAACGAGTGATATGGGAGTGGCAGGAGACTTAAAACAGTTAGTGTTGTTTTTTTAATTCTTGTTTTGTGTGCCTTCCTGTATTTATTTTATTAGTTTAAATGTAATTTTCACTTTTTTCCTTTCTATGTTTGTCATGAGGGATAACGTCATTTTTATATGTCTACTGGGGTATAAAGTCACACTCATCTAAAATTTAAGATCGACAAAAGATCACATGCAACAAATACGCTAATGTTCAAACCACTTTTTGAAACTGATTTATGCTTTTATTTTGTCTTTGTCATTTTTGTTAAGTCTCACAATGTTTCACATGCAATTTAAATGTTGTTTATTTTGTGTTAACACCATTGATACCATTGTACTAAAAGAACAGAAAGACACCTTACCATGAAATAAGGTTAACAAGCCGGCCGGTGTGGCCGAGCGGTTCTAGGCGCTTCAGTCGGGAACCGCGCGACCGCTACGGTCGCAGGTTCGAATCCTGCATGGATGTGTGTGATGTCCCTAGGTTAGTTAGGTTTAATTACTTCTACGTTCTAGGGGACTGATGACCTCAGATGCTAAGTGCCATAGTGCTCAGAGCCATTTGAACCATTAAGGTTAACAAATGACCAATGTCAGATAACACAGACTCGACTTGCCTAGATTTTCTGAATGCTGGGATAGAATTTGTCATGTTATTTATCTCTTTGGAAGATTGAATCACTGTGAATCCTTCGGCAAGGGTAACAAAATATCTGAGGCAGATAATTGTAGTTAGGGAAGCCGATCATCTCTGACCTCAGCTTCGATGTGAATGGGTTAGTTAAAAGTCTGCATGACCTTTTAAAAATTCAGACATTGTATTTAGAGTCAGAGGTATGTACTAAAAACCCGAGGGTGCACAGGAACAATTCTGACACCCAGCAAATCACAAAACGTCTGCAGGCATGTAGCAATGAGTGCGTCTACGACCCCTGATTGAATGAGGTCAAGACAGGGTGTGGTATTTTTCGCTTTTTGGTTGGCAAAGCTGTCATGGTCCGGCATGTCACTGTCAAAGACCCAGTTAAAGTGTAATAGTTTCTTGTGCTGAATGTCACACTAACCTCTTTATTGAAGTGTGACACATCCAATGCAGAAGTTATTGGTTAACAGAGAGGTAGTGACAGGTGGCTTGTCACTCTCTCAATTCAACAACATTGTCAGTCAGATTAACATTCATATTTTAGGTCATGATATGGATGTTCCCCAGTACTACATTTGCCACGTGTGATTCACGACTTTTTTTACATGGGGAAATTGTGGGCAGAATGTTCTTCAAAAAATGGTTCAAATGGGTCTGAGCACTATGGGACTTAACTGCTGAGGTCATCAGTCCCCTAGAACTTAGAACTACTTAAACCTAACTAACCTAAGGACATCACGCACATCCATGCCCGAGGTAAGATTCGAACATGCGACCGCAGCGGTCGCTCGGTTCCAGACTGTAGCGCCTAGAATGTGCAACCTGTGGAGAACTTGTACTCAAGGGGCCGTAGCAGAGGTGATGGAGAACTGGCAGAGAGATGAATTGCAGGCCATAAATGCTGAGTGCAGCGACCTGTCTATGTGAGTGATTCTGCTAAGCAGTGCTCAGTAGATCATACCTTCAGAGGGACTTGTGGCCGAAGCTCTCTCCTCCTTCTGTTTAGGGTCAGGGGGAAGGGTGCAAGTTCGCAAACCCTTTTACCTGACTCTGGCGGCAGTTCATCGCGAAGGAGGACGGTTGATGAAAGTGGGTGGAGAAAGCCCTTCAATGGAAACTGCTGTACAACTGTCTGGGAAGCTTAACAGCCTTATTTCAGAAACTGGAAATTGTCAGACCAGAAAATTAGATCGCTCCGTAAATGGGGTACTGCGGTCTCATCTAGATGAACGTTTCTTGTCAAAACATGGCCATGCTTACCGTGAGAACGATGCCCGACTCCTCCCTAGTCTAAAATCTTCCTTTTTCAGACAAAAGAGATGTGGTGTCGCTTATTAGGTCCTCTCAGGACATGCAGGGTAGAAGCTTGTTTCCACAGCGTGGGAACCCCAGTGCTGTGTCTCGATTGGCTACCAGCACAAGAGAACAGTCACTAGGAGAGATCAAATGTGTAGAGGGTAGTTCGATTGGTTTGTGCAATGTGGTGGCGTTTCGTTTTTGTTAATTCAGGTCCTCCACTGAGGCTTAGTGGAAAGTGGTTGTGGTTCTTTGGCTTTATCGTCTTCTGGTCCTCTGGTGGAGAACTTGAGGTTTTTTCATAGTGCTTGAGGCTTGTGGTCTTTATATTTTGGTGGACTAAGAGCCAATGGTAGTTTCTAATTGTACCGACAGTGGGGCTGTATATGATTTCAGAAATATCGTGTGTCATGAGAGTGAACTTATTTGCCCTGAGTAGGCTGTCTGACGTTTGAAAATTCCAGCCTGTGAGTCAAATTTGCTTGGTAAAACCAGCGAACGGGAGCACCTCACACTGAAATCTAGCAAGATTTCAGGGCTATTAGATGGAAGTATCCCGTGGTCTGATAATCAGAACGCCAGGCCACGTAGTTTGCATATTTTTGCCGACCCGTCAGGACATGCAGTTGCCGCAGCACCACGAATTTAAGGTTGCTGTACACACCGGTACCTCTAATACCCAGCAGCACGTTCTCTTGCATTGATGCATGCCTGTAATCGTAGTGAGATGCCATCCAAAACTTCATCAAGGCACTGTTGGTCCAGACTGTCCCACTTCTTAACGGCGATTCGGCGTAGATCCCTCAGAGTGGTTGGCGGGTCACGTCGTCCAGCCGGCCGCAGTGACTGAGCGGCTCACCTCTGCTACGGCCCCGTGAGTACAAGTTCGCCACAGGTTGCACATTCTAGGCGCTACAGTCTGGAACCGCACTACCGCTACGGTCGCAGGTTCGAATCCTGCCTCGGGCATGGATGTGTGTGATGTCCTTAGGTTAGTTAGGTTTAAGTATTCTAAGTTCTAGGGGACTGATGACCTCAGATGTTAATTACCATAGTGCTCCGAGCCATTTGAACCATTTTGAACGTCGTCCATAAACAGACCTTTTCAATCTATCCCAGGCATGTTCGATAGGGTTCATGTCTGGAGAACATTCTGGCCACTCTATTCAAGTGATATCGTTATCCTGAAGGAAGTCATTCACAAGACGTGCACCATAGTGGCGCGAATTATCGTCCATGAAGGCGAATGCCTCGCCAATATGCTGCCGATATGGTTGCTCTATGGGTCGGAGGATGGCATTTACGTATCGTACAGCCGTTACGGCGCCTTCCATGACCACCATCGGCGTAAGTCGGCCCCACATAATGCCACCCGAAAACATCAGGGAACCTCTACTTTGCTGCCCTCGCTGGACAGTGTGCCTAAGGCGTTCAGCCTGACCGGGTTGCCTCCAAACACGTCTCCGACGATTGTCTGGTTGAATGCATATGCAACACTCGTCGGTGAAGAGAGCGTGATGCTAATCCTGAGCGGTCCACTCGGCATGTTGTTATGCCCATCTGTACTGCGCTGCATGGTGTCGTCGTTGCAAAGAAGGACCTCGCCGTAGACGTCGGGAGCAAAGTTGTGCATCATGCAGCCTATTGCGCACAGTTTGAGACGTAACACGACGTCCTGTGACTGCACGAAAAGCACTATTGCAATTTTTTATGATAAAGGGTCTTTTTAATGATACTGCTGGGATCGAAAGACATAATTTATAAAACTCCGGCCTATCGTTTTTTTCTTTTTTTTGTGCCCTGCTTGACCTTCCGCCACATTAGGCCGGACAGTCGGGAGTCTGTTGTATGTTCGGCTCGAAACACTCTATATCGCAGATACTTTTTCTGAAGTTCGCGGCAGTGGAAGGGATGGACGCTGCATATCGACATAAAGCAGAAGAAGAAAGAGTGATACTAAACTCTTGCAGAAAATACCGCTACTAGACTCATATTTAGCGGTAAAAGTGAAAGTGAACCGTGTGACTCTGAACATATGGGTGAAGTTGCGGTCCAAAACAGTAACCATGAACAGTACAGCTCTGTAAGTGTAGACGAAATTAGAGATCTAAATGGTAAACAGAATGCGGAAGTTCTAGCTTTTCAGAGTTCCGGAAGGATGTCAAGCAGAGTATTTTCCTATTCCCAATAACGACCCATTTTATTGGGAAAACAATGAGCAGACACTGGACTGTTTGGTTCAAAATGGTATTAATCAAAACAAGAATGCTGATTTTTCTATGTTTTCGCGGCGATACGAATACAGATCTCGGTGATTTTGTAGCAATGAGTTCTACATCTACATCTACATCTACATGGATACTCTGCAAATCACATTTAAGTGCCTGGCAGAGGGTTCATCTAACCACCTTCACAATTCTCTATTATTCCAATCTTGTACAGAGCGGGAAGAACGATCACGTATATCTTTCCACACACGCTCTGATTTCCCTTATTTTATCGTGGTGATCGTTTCTCCCTATGGAGGTCGGTCTCAACAAAATATATTCGAGGAGAACGTTGGTAATTGGAATTTCGCTAGAAGTTCCGTCGCAACGAAAACCGCCTTTGTTTTAATGATGTCCAGCCCAAATCATGTATCATTTCAGTGACACTCTCTCCTATATTTCGCGATAATACAAAACGTGCTGCCCTTCTTTGAACTTTTTCGACATACTCCGTCAATCCTATGTGGTAAGGATCCCACAACGCGCAGTAGTATTCTAAAAGAGGACGGACAAGCTTAGTATAGGCAGTCTCCTTAGTAGGTCTGTTATATTTTCTATGTGTCCTGCCAATAAAACGCAGTCTTTGGTTAGCCTTCCCCACAACATTTTCTATGTGTTCCTTCCAGTTTAAGTTGTTCGTAATTGTAATTCCTAGGTATTTAGTTGAATTTACGGCCTTTACATTCGACTGATTTATCGTGTAACCGAAGTTTATCTGATTTATTTTAGCACTCATGTAGATGAGCTCACACTTTTCATTATTTGGGGTCAAGTGCCAATTTTTGCACCATTCAGATATCTTTTCTAAATCGTTTTGCAATTTGTTTTGATCTTCTGATGAATTTACTAATCGATAAACAACAGCGTCATCCGCAGACAACGGCTGCTCAGATTGGCTCCCAAATCTTTTATATAGATAAGGAACAGCAATGGGCCTATAACACTACCTTGGGGAACGGCAGAAATCACTTCTGTTTTACTCGATGACTTTCCGTCAGGTACTACAAACTGTGACCTCCCTGACAGGAAATCACAAATCCAGTCACATTACTGAGGTGATATTCAATAAGCACGTAATTTCATTACAAGCCGCTTGTGTGGTAGTGTGTCAAAAGCCTTCCGGAAATCCAGAAATACGGAATCAATCTGAAATCCCTTGTCAATAGCACTTCATGCGATTACAGAGCTAGTTGTGATTAACAAAAACGATGTTTTCTAAATCCTTGTTGACTGTAAGTCAATGGCCGTTTTCTTCGAGGTAATTCATAATGCTCGAACACAATATATGTTACAAAATCCTGCTACATATCAACGTTAATGATGTGGGCCCGTAATTTAGTGGATTACCCCTACTTCCTTTCTTGAATATTGGTGTAAGCTGTGCAACTTTCCAGTCTTTAGGTACGGATCTTTCGTCGAGCGAACGGTTCTGTGTGATTGTTAAGTATGAAGGTAACGCATCAGCATACTCTGATAAGAACCTAACTGGTATACAGCCTGGGCGAGAAGGCTTGCTTTTATTAAGTGATTTAAGTTGCTTTACCACTCCGAGGATATTTACTTCTACGATAATCATGTTAGCAGCTGTTCTTGATTCGAATTCAGTAATATTTACTTCGTCTTCTTTTTTGGAGGCATTTCGGAAGGCTGTGTTTAGTAACTCTGCTTTGGCAGCACTGTCTATGATAGTATCTCCATTGCTGTCGCGCAGAGAAGGCGTTGATTGTTTCTTGCCGCTAACATACTTCATACTTCACATACTACCAGAATCTCTCTGGGTTTTCTACCAGGTTTCGAGACAAAGTTTCGTTGTGGTAACTATTATAAGCATCTCGCATTGAAGTCCGAGGTAAATTTCGAGCTTCTGTAAAAGATCGCCAATCTTGGGGATTTTGCGTCTGTTTAAATTTGGCATGTTTGTTTCGTTGTTTCTGCAACAGTTTTCGAACCCGTTTTGTGTACCAAGGAGGATCAGCTTAAAATCTCTTAACTGCTGCCGATACTATTTCTTTGAATTAAACCCACGTCTGGTCTACACTTATATTATTAATTTGGAAGGAGTAGAGATTGTCTCTCAGGAATGCGTCAAGTGAATTTTTATCAGCTTTTCTGAATAGGTATATTTTTCGTTTATTTTTGGATGATTTAGGGGTTACAATATTCAATCTCGCTACGACAACCCTGTGTTCACTAATGCCTGTATCCGTTTTGATGCTCGTTATTAACCCAGGATTATTTGTTGCTAAGAGGTCAAGTGTGTTTTCACAATGGTTTACTATCCTCGTGGATTCATGAACTAACTGTTCGAAATAATTTTCAGAGAATGCGTTTAGCACCACTTCGGATGATGTTCTATGCGCACCCCCGGAATAAAAGACGTATTTTCGCCAGCATATCGAGGGTAAATTAAAGTCACCACGAGCTATAACTGTATGAGTCGGGTACCTGTTTGAAATCAAACTCAAGATTTCTTTGAACCTTTCAGCAACTGTATCATCTGAATTGGGAGGTCGGTAAAAGGATCCCATTACTATTTCATTCCGGTTGCCTATAATAACCTCTGCCCATACCAACTCACATGAACTATCTTCTTCAATTTCGCGACAAGATAAACTACTTCTAACAACAAGAGCTGCGCGGTCTTGGGCGCTTTGTCACGGTCCGTGCGGCTCCTACCTTCGGAGGTTCGAGTCCTGCCTCGGGCATTGTGTGTGTGTTGTCCATAGCATAAGTTAAAGTTAGATTAAGTAGTGGGTAGGCTTAGGGACCGATGACCTAAGTACTTGGTCCCATAATACATTACCACAAATTTCCAATTTCCTAAGAGCAACAAACACGCCACCGCCAACAGTGTCTAGCCTACCCTTTCGGAACACCGTTAGGTTCTTCGCAAAAATTTCGGCTGAGCTTATCTCCGTGCTTTTAGTGCCTGTAACGACTTGAGCATCAGTGCTTTCTATTAGCACTTGGAGCTATGGTACTTTCCCACCACAGCTATGACAATTTACAACTGTTATACCAATGGTTCCTATATTTACGTTCTTCCTGTGTTCGGAACGCACCCTTTGTAACTGAAGTCCTTCTAGTGTTTTCCCGAGACCCTCTAACCTAAAAAACCGCCCAGTCCACGCTACTCGTGTAGCCGCCTCCTGCGTATAGTGGACACCTGACCTATTCAGCGGAACCTGAAACCCAACCACCCCTTGGCGCAAGTCGACGAATCTGCAACCTACACTGTCGCAGAACCGTCTGAGCCTCTGATTCTGACCCTCGACTCGGCTCTGTACCAGAGGTCCGCAATCGGTCTTGTCGACTATGCTATAAATAGTCAGCTCTGCTTTCATCTTCCAAGCAAGACTGGCAGCCTTTACCACTTCTTTTTACCTGATCGAAACCAGAGAGAATCTCTTCTGATCCAAAGAGACACACATCATTGATACCGACGTGAGCCACCACCTGCAGTTTGGCCAGCCGCGGTGGTCTCGCGGTTCTAGGCGCGCAGTCCGGGAACCGTGCGACTGCTGTCGCAGATTCGAATGCTGCCTCGGGCATGGATGTGTGTGATGTCCTTAGGCTAGTTAGGTTTAGGTAGTTCTAAGTTCTAGGGGACTAATGACCACAGCAGTTGAGTCCCATAGTGTTCAGAGCCATTTGAACCATTTGAACCTGCAGTTGGCTGCACCCTATGCTCTTCATGGCACCCAGGAGGACCTGTTCCACATCTGGAATGACTCCATCTGGTATGCACACGGAGTGCACATTGGTTTTCTTTCCGTTATTGGCAGCCATGTTCCTAAGGGTCCCCATAATGTGCCTAATGGTGGAGCTCCCAACTATCAATAATCTCACCCTCTGCCATTGTCCAGATCTTGCAGGCTGAGAGGTTTCCTCTGAAATAGGACAAACGACAGCATCTGGCTGAGGGACAGTGTCGGCAACAGACAGCACCTGGAACCTGTTTGTCAGACAAACCGGGGACGCCTTTCATGCGGCTACCTATGAAGTCTTTAGCCACATGCTACGGCCTAGTGCGACCTCCCACTCGGCTAAAGGTGGGGGATCAACCTCAGTGTGAGCAGTAACTATGCTGGCCACTGGTCAGGACCGATCGGAGGACTCGCACGTGCTGGACGTCCGTTGGATCCCCACGGATGGCCCACAACAGTGGTGCCCATACACTGCAGCGTCAAGTTGTGTAGTTGAAGCCATCACAGCCTGGAGCTGACAGCAAAGTGTCACCAGGTCGGCTCGCATCCGCACACAAGAATTGCAGTCCCTGTCCATACTAAAGACCGAGGAAAACTTAAGTATGGAGATAAACGGACTATCGGCATGTGCTACGCAATTCTACTAAGCACACAGATGATATTATAAAATTCGCCCCTGGTTAGGAACTCGTAAAAGTCACTAAACCGGCTTCTTTCTTGTTGCTGTGTCTGTCTTGGCCGGCTGCTGCTGCCTGAAGTTATTCCAGAGGGTTTCGGTGACTAGGAAAATGATCAGCTGTGAATGTCTTGTATGTTCTTCTAGCCAAGAATCGTTGTTCTATGCTGGTTGGAAATTATTTGGGGGTGCATCTAAATCTGCAACATCTGGCTTCAGTGAATGGAGTGATCCTGAATAGCTGAACATGAAAATTCTGCCTGTCACAGACGCTGCTTGTAAAAATGAAAAAAAAACACAAGAAATGAGATGAATACAACTGATAAAAGGTTGCTCACCCAGAATGAACACAAAGTTATGCATTGGAAAAATGTGATAAAGAGAGTTGCTTCTGTACTTAGGAAGCTAGCTTCTATGAAGCTCGTATTTCATGTAGACACAAATGTGTTTGGCTCTGTGAAAAACGTAAAGTACTTGTTGTGCCTGGAATTAACAGCGGAATATGATTCTTTTTTTGACTGACTATATAGCAAGTTTTGGTGATCCTGGAAAGGGATTTACCTCATACTTCCAGGGAGGTCAGTGACACAAAACATAATTATGTAATGAAGTTATTTCTTCTAAATATTTTTCGGTCGTACTAGATTCTATACCAAATATATCCCTTAATGATCAGTTAAGTATAATAATTATATACATAAATTAAAATCGACTCTCAGTTGAAAGATGCCTGTGTTTTATAAAAAAAGCTGTAGAGAATCTTTCTGATGCAGTTTTGAAATGTTTAGAACTACATGGACTGAAATTTAATAAATCTAGAGGTCAGTCATACGATAACGCAACCACTTCTGCTGCATATTCAGACTTGCAAGCAAGACTCAAGGACTGAAATTCTCTAATTTTCTTAATTCCATGTTTGGTTCACTCGCTGAATCTAGTTGCCTCACGAGCTGAACAATGCTGCACAACCCTAATACAGTTTTTTGAGTTAATTCCAGATTGATAGAACTTCTTTGCAGATTCTACAGTCAGATGGAACATCGTACAAACATTTTTTGATTCTGCGAGTAAGACACTGAGGTCACTGTCTACAACATGATGCAGTGCACGTGAAAATGCTTGTAAGAGTTTGAATGCAGACTGGAAATCTATGTTATCGGCATTAAGAACAATTTCAGAAAATGACTGTGGCAGAGTTATATGTGAAGCTGAAGGTTTTCTCAGAAAGTTAGATAGTATTGAGGGATCTTTGATGACATCAGTCTGGGGTTGTATTCTGCAACAGTTTGGCAAAACATTGAAGAAAGTACAAGCTGTAGCTGTAGACATTTCTACTTTCATTGAAATTTATGACTCTCCGGCAACGTTTTTAGTAGAGCTTCTGATATCTTTTTCAGTTCACAAGGATTCAGCTGAAAAGCAACTTATGGAGATCAGGAATTCGGAATCAACTCTACCTCGTTCAGCTGCTGAGAATGAAGGAAGGAAATGAAAGACTAAACGCAAGAGATTCTTTGATGAATCATCTGACTCATAGGACGAACGAAAATGTCCTGGAGAAGAAACAGGATGAGATTATGTTGAGACCTGGACAAGAATGAAAGTGTCTTATTGTAAGAGTACCGGTATACAAACTCTACAGGATGAGTTTCAGAAGAGAGTCAATTTCTACAGAGAATATAACTTCAGATTTTCATTTCTCTCAAATATCACCGAAGTAGCAGCTGTTCAAATTTATAGTGCTGCAGAGGAACATAGAGTCAGATATAGTTCTGATATAGAGAACAACTTAAGTGAAGAACGTATGCATGTTAAAAAGCACTCTGATGCCTACATTACATTAATAATTGTTCCATAGTCTATAAAGAAAGAAATGGTGACAAATTGTCGTCTCTTCCATTTCTCTGTAGTATGTTCGTTTCAAAACAAAACAAAATAAAATAAAATTTAAAAATGGTGATTTCCATCCCGATGTGTACAAAGCACTCAAGATTTACGGTTGTACCCCAGAAACAGGCTGTTCAGCTGAAAGTTCCTTTACTGTTTTCAAATGGATTAACAACTACTTATGGACAACATAGATTGGTCAGTCTTTGAGTATCAGCCATAGAATCAGGCATAACAGTGTGTCTTGATCTTCAGAAAGTGATAAACAAATTCTCAAATCCAAAAGTCAAAAGGAAGTAGTTAAATGGCATTTTATCATGTATTTGTGACTGACGAAATTTTGCATTGAAGTGAAATAATTTTGGTATAGGCTATTAAACTGTAATTATTTTGCATTGTATTTATAACATATATTGTATCTCAGTTTGATGTTTCTATGGTAATTTTTCAGCAAAAGGGCTACTGAACTGTAGTAGTTATTTTACTATTTCTAAATATTTAACTCGCATGGGTGCTTTGTGTTATATGTTACTTAAATACTTCAGTAAAGTTTAGAGTTGAAGTTAATGATTACGCAGCTTTATCGTTGGTAATCCGTACACGATTAGCAATGCCGATTTTTAGGGTTGGGGCCGTAAAATAAATTACTCCACAGAGGCGTCACACAACCTAAATACAGCCGTGACTGGAGCTACATTCCACCTTTACGTTTCATTCTTACTCATGAGTTTTAAAAATTGCCCAATCTAAACTACTTGGATATGACTGAATGTAACTCAAAGACGACTACATTGAAGCTCTATCAAATTATAATATACACTCCTGGAAATGGAAAAAAGAACACATTGACACCGGTGTGTCAGACCCACCATACTTGCTCCGGACACTGCGAGAGGGCTGTACAAGCAATGATCACACGCACGGCACAGCGGACACACCAGGAACCGCGGTGTTGGCCGTCGAATGGCGCTAGCTGCGCAGCATTTGTGCACCGCCGCCGTCAGTGTCAGCCACTTTGCCGTGGCATACGGAGCTCCATCGCAGTCTTTAACACTGGTAGCATGCCGCGACAGCGTGGACGTGAACCGTATGTGCAGTTGACGGACTTTGAGCGAGGTCGTATAGTGGGCATGCGGGAGGCCGGGTGGACGTACCGCCGAATTGCTCAACACGTGGGGCGTGAGGTCTCCACAGTACCGCACCGCCACTTCCCAGCAAGTTAGGGACACTGTTGCTCCTGGGGTATCAGCGAGGACCATTCGCAACCGTCCCCATGAAGCCGGGCTACGGTCCCGTACGCCGTTAGGCCGTCTTCCACTCACGCCCCAACATCGTGCAGCCCGCCTTCAGTGGTGTCGCGACAGGCGTGAATGGAGGGACGTGTCGTCTTCAGCGATGAGAGTCGCTTCTGTCTTGGTGCCAATGATGGTCGTATGCGTGTTTGGCGCCGTGCAGGTGAGCGCCACAATCAGGACTGCATACGGCCGAGGCACACAGGGCCAACACGCGGCATCATGGTGTGGGGAGCGATCTCCTACACTGCCCGAACACCTCTGGTGGTCGTCGAGGGGATACTGAATAGTGCACGGTACATCCAAACCGTCATCGAACCCATCGTTCTACCATTCCTAGACCGGCAAGGGAACTTGCTGTTCCAACAGGACAATGCACGTCCGCCTGTATCCCGTGCCACCCAACGTGCTCTAATGGGTGTAAGTCAACTACACTGGCCAGCAAGATCTCCGCATCTGTCCCCCATTAAGCATGTTTGGGACTGGATGAAGCGTCGTCTCACGCGGTCTGCACGTCCAGCACGAACGCTGGTGGAAATGGTATGGCAAGCCGTTCCACAGGACTAAATCCAGCATCTCTACGATCGTCTCCATGGGGGAATAGCAGCCTGCATTGCTGCGAAAGGTGGATATACACTGTACTAGTGCCGACATTGTGCATGCTCTGTTGCCTGTGTCTATGTGCCTGTGGTTCTGTCAGTGTGATCATGTGATGTATCTGACCCCAGGAATGTGTCAATAAAGTTTCCCCTTCCTGGGACAATGAATTCACGGTGTTCTTATTTCAATTTCCAGGAGTGTAGTTTTTGTATTGTTATGAGTGTTTTTTCATGTGTTAAACTGAGCGCAGTTACGCATTGTTATATAATTGTGAGACGTTTTGGCCTTGGAGTAAGGTTGCCAAACCAGCTGGCGATTCACCATTACCTGTAAAGGTCTGAAGGACAAAGCAAGGCATTAAGACTTTTATAAACTTTTCACGTGATAATGATTTTTGCCACTTCTGAAATTCGGGTTAGTCATCGTGGCGAACTGTCGACCATAATTTTTATCCAAGGCGGGATGCAAGAAGAGACCCTTCAATGTCTGGTTTGGAAGGTTTATAGAGACGTGACCAGGTGACATTGGCTGCCTACGAACGGGAGGAGTCTGGGCATGAGCGGCTACTCTCGGTCTGGATCACAGCATATGCCTACGTGTCTCCTCACTTCACTCTCCCATTGCCACAGGCGAGCCGCTAAAAGACAGCAGGGGGGAGGTGGAGCACTTTGGAGTAAACGGCCCCAACTGACACTACCTGGTCCGCTCCATGCTCCGTGGGTTCACTGCTGCCACGACACTTCTGTCTGTGTGTAGTGCTGAGCAAAGTGCAGCAGTAGGCCACAGTACACAGTAAGCCCTCTAAGTGGGCACAAAATGGAACTTCCATTCTCACTACTTACATATGCTATACCCCAAGTGGTGTGTGTGTGTGTGTGTGTGTGTGTGTGTGTGTGTGTGTGTGTGTGTGTGTGTGTGTGTACGATGTGTCATTTTTTTCTTTTCTTTTATTTAACTATAAGGTGTATTTTTAAGAACTCTTCATCTTTGAAAGAAGTCTAATATTCATGACTCACTACCCTCGCTTTTCAAATTAAATGTAGGGGTGAGAGTTTTGTTTAGTTACGATGTATATTAATTCGAAGATATTAATGGTAAAAAAGGTTAGCGCCACTGGCTTCTGTTCTGAACGACCTGGGTTCGATTCCCGGTACCTCCTCAGATTTTTCTGACGTAGGGAGATCTGACACAAGGTCCACTCAACCGATACTGCGCCAACTGAGGAGCTGCTCGAATGTAGATACAGCGGCATTATCAGGATTCATCTACAGGTGATAACAGCTCGAGAAATTGGTGACATGCTGATCTCATGTGCCACGATCATATACGGCTCCTCGTGCTGCCTTATAGGCAGCGGTCACTCAGTCGGAGCAGTCTACATTGAAAGTGTCCGAACTGTATTTTACATATTTTGTTAATTTCTTGTTGTGTATGTGTGTGCCATTGCAACAGCGTTTATTCCTTTTATTGATTATTCATGTTCACTGTGTTACTAAAATTTGAGTGAGGAGAATGTACTTTTCCTAACAGAATGGGTGACTGAACTTTAATTACTAGACCTATCGTTGATTAGGATGGTAGCTGTAATGCCAAGTGTCGGGATGCGTTCGTCAGCACTCTCCCTCATCCTCAAACAAAGAAAAAATGGTAATAATTTAAAAAATCTTACAGTCTCGTTATAGATTTAAGACCATTCGATAGTTTTAACCCCATCAGTATTTTTTGGGCAGCGATTACGCAAAACAGCAGGTCAGCCACGGACGTTGAAGAAGCCATAAGCAGCGTGCAGGGGCCAAGGTGTCTGCATGCCTGTTGTAGCAATGGTGATGTTTACACATTACAGGGTGAGTCAGGCCAAGCACCACAATCCTGACGAAGCAGCGGCTTTTGCAGGACAGGTCGGGTGCCTTCCACACTGTCGATCCACTGATTTTTTATTCCATACGTGGCTGAAAGCACTACATAAGAAAAAGAAAATTTGGAAATTTGTGGTAAGTTCCATGGGACCAAACTTCTGAGGTCATCGGTCCCTAGGTTTACACACTACTTAATCTAACTTAAACTAACTTACGGTAAGGACAATATACACACCCATGCCGAAGGGAGGACTCGAACCTCCGACGGGGGGAGCCGCGCGAACCGTGATAAGGTGCTTCAGGCCGCACGGCTACCCCGCGCGGCTAAGAACAACAAATGAGCTTCTAACCAGTATAGACACCCATCAGTTCTGGCAGAACTGTTCGCAATCTGACAACATCTACTACTACAAGAAAACGATGCCCCGTGCGAGAGTAATGTGAGTCAGCAAGCAGCCACCACCATTTTGGGTCTCCACCATCATCGGACAACCGTCTGACACTAAGTCCTCCTTCCTAGACCTGGCGCCTTTCGTTTGGCGAACTGCCTCACTTCAAAACCAGACTCCTGGCCTGGGGGGCAGCAGATCGTTAGTTACTTGGAGAGATGGGCAGGGGGGGGGGGGGGGCAGCGAGCAGCCACGCAGCGCCATAGTGGGGCAGTGCAGCACACCACAGGTCATCCATACGACATGCTAAATAAGGCGTGGCCACTGAGTCACTGTCTAGTACTGTTTTCGTGACCTACCAACAACTTATACCCTCACTAAGACCCACCTCCATTACCCAAGCGTGTATAGTGCATAGTAGTGGCTCTTCACACCAGGCTACTATAGTCGGTGCCAGAAGAGATGACCTCCATATATTACAACATCACAATCTCAATGAACGAAATATTTGTTTCTACTTTCGTGTACGGAACACGTGGGATCAAGGCGTGTATCTCATCGAAATTTGAGCAGCGCGGTCTAGTGCGTTTTGTCCTGGTACGTCGGAGGTTCGAGTCCTCCCCCGGGCATGGGTGTGTGGGTTGTCCATAGCGTAAGTTAGTTTAAATTAGAGTAAGTAGTGTGTAGGCTTAGGGACCGATGACCTCAGCAGTTTGGTCCCATAAGACCTTACCACAAATTTCCAAATTTTTCATCGAAATTCGGTCACAGTTGTGGTGCTGTTACAACCCACAGATATGTCACGGTTTTGCTACAGTGCCAGAGAATAATATTTGCATCCTGTAAGGTGAACCCAATGTAATTTGCCATGGCACACTGTACCATGTGCTGAACTGTTGGGAGAAGTGTGGTTTACTGGCCACCAGTAGTAATTGTTAAATGTCAGTTCTGGAACAAGGCGACCGTTGTTCTCCTTAAGTAAACAAACCAGCTACTTGCGTTGGTCTAATTTAATGGGCCTTATGCCAACAAACTGTTCACTTAGGCGCATGTTCTTTTAACTTAGATCATAATTAATGTCATGATAATGGTAATTAATGACTAATAAATGTCATGTTATGTACGAGATGGCGGCTTGTTTACCCAACTGCCTCGATGCTTTTCACTCAAAGAGATAAGTGTCACTCTTGAAGACGGTAATTTGGCCCAAAAACTGACGGCCCCAGTGCCCCCACTCTGGTGCTATCAGCCACGTCACCACCATTACCAGTACCCCCCCCCCCCCCCCACCTACTGTCACCCCAACATCCCAAAACTATTATTCCTAATCTGAACATCGCTTGAAAAACAGCTGCAATAGCAGCAGCAAATTCAGGTGATGTTGCAAATTTCCAGAATAGCATAGCACCTAGCCGTTCTGACCTAGCTTGCACAATGTTTGGCATCCACGCGATTTTCTGCAACATAAGACGCTATTTAAGGTCTTGTGGTTGATTTTTAAGAAGACGAATATTTCGTTACTATTGTATTGACTTCCCCAACTTCCTAAGACGATACACATAAATATTGTTAATTTCACTCGCTTTTTAGGAAGATACTAATAAACACTGGACTTATTTTACCGATTTTTTAAGACATCTGACAAAAATACAGGTTTCTCTCCTATTTTATCGATTTTCACAAAACACACGTAAAAAATATGATACTCCTTACAGTATTTATCAAATGGCTCTGAGCACTATGGGACTTAACGTCTGAGGTCATCAGTCTCCAAGAACTTAGAAGTACTTAAACCTAACTAACCTAAGGACGTCACACATATCCATACCCCAGGCAGGATTCAAACCTGCGACCGTAGTTGTCGCGCGGTTCCAGACTGAAGCGCCTAGGACCGCTCTGCCACAAATGCTGGCGCAGTATTTATCGAATTACCCTCAGTATCACGAAAACACCCATAATTTTACAGTTTTTTAAGACAACACGCGTAAATATGGCTTTTTTGTTAAAACTTTATCGATTTATTCCACAAATAGCAACTTTTTCCAGGAAGACACACGTAAAAATATCGGTCAAACAAACGCATATTTTCAGCATTTTTTTAAACAATACTCACCCTGCTAACGTTTCACTTAACTTTCACTTAAACGAACTTATCCCCCCCCCCCCCAGTTTTTTGTGTATGACCTGACCATCAGGTCCCCTTTACAAGTGGACCAAAAAAAAAAAAAAAAAAGAACCGCTGGAACTCTTCTACAGAGAAATATATACTCACCCGCGAAGCGTACAGTAAGCCAGGAGAGCCCACCTGTGCGTGTTTGTATGGGCCTAGTGTATAGTCGTCACTTAGAGCTCACGTAGTAGTCAGCAGTTTAGGAACATAAACTGCTGTCATGTATATATTTAAACAACCACCAGACAATGCAGTATCTTCCAAGTGCACCGAAAGAGTACTGTCGTCCTCAGGCACCGCTCACGTCTTTAGTAAAAGGGAGCTAAAATAATTTCCATACCATCGATGGAAACTAGTGCTGGCCAGCACCTGCGGCAAGAAGTTTCTGTACTCTTCAAGAGTACTCCACCCCATCACCCATTCACCGCCCACAGACGGGCACCTACAGGCCGGCTGCAGAGTCCAGTGGAACGTTTAATTAATCAGTCTGCGAAAGGAATTATGATTATTGTGTGTGATCGGGACATTTACAAGTGGACATTAATACGTCATCTGTCTACTTGTAAGATCTCATCTTGTATTGAAAAGAGAAAAAATTCGTGGCAGACAAGTCTGAGACGTGTGTGCGGAATCTGCGATGCGCTGTAAATGCTTCTTTTATTTCAAGGCAGCTCCTTCCCTCTAGGCGTATGTATTCTAAGAGACAGTACACGCGAATGTTCGTCCTTCCGAGTCTCTTGTAGTGTGAGCTGGATTTCCGTTGGTGCTTACTGCAGTCGTGGTTTCAGTTTTTTCTGTTTGATTAATGGTTTGTTCTCTCGTCACCTGTACTTTCCTACGCTCATTTCCTTCGTCCTATCTCATTGTCACATACGTTGTTTCTTTGTTGGCCAGTTGATCATCGCTACTAAAGCTACCCAGTTTCTGATCAAGATCTCCACACAGTCCTCAGCTGTTTTCCGAAAATTCTTCATTTCGCGATCCCTTAAACTCGTACATTGACATATTTCCACAGAAGTGTCACTATCCAATTGTGATCATACCTCCCTTTATTCACCTCCTATGGTGCAGTGCCATCGTTTCACATTTTCTGTACACTACTGTGGAACATTGTCGCCCTCTCTTCATAAGTCACATACTGCATCACGATTACGCGACCCTGATATAGCACATGAGTGACAATAAGATAGAGCAAAGAATACTTAGGATCACAAGCCAAATCAAAAATGTATTAAGGGAAAAATATTTCCCGAAAATCCAGATTCTGATGTCTGCCTCCCCTTTTCGTATGCATGTTGCAAGTTATTGCTCAAGTTGCCAGCCAACATTTCTCCCATTACTACACGCACCTAAATCATTAACATTAACGTAATCCGTAACCTACTGATCTCCAAAAATAAACAACTTCGTCTCTGCTTCCTCTTCCTTGTACATAACCAAGCACACTTTTAACAATCACATGTGGGAGTGCCCACAATGTTTACACGTTTCACAGAATTCGGGTACAAACTGGTTATAAGGTGCAGTGTAATTTACATCTTGATTTTGAAATTTCTATCTCCAAATCTGTAGTTTTTAATGTATCATCAACAACCTTAACTAAAATCGATTTTTCCAATTACTGTCATAAAGTTTTTTACATAACTATGTCAACCACGCGACAGATGTGTATGTGTGAAACGTAATTCGTCTATATTATCGAAATCATGTCGCCACAGATCTTAAATTTTATTTTCCATTCTTCGCTATATTAATCTTGTCTGTAGTATGGGTGCATGAGCTGTTAAACTGACTGTGCGATAGTTTTCTCACCTGTCTGCCCTTGCTATCTTCGGAACTGTGTGGATGATAATTTACCGAAAGTATAATGATTGCCGGTAGTCTCATAGATTCTAGACACCCACATGAATAGCGATTTGGTTGCCTTTTCTCTTAATGATTTTAGAAATTCTGATGAAATGTAATGTATCCCTTCTGCTTTTTTTGCATGTCTAGTCTTTCAGAAATCTTTTAAATTCTGACTGATACTGGGTCCCCACTCCAGTCACCAGACAAGTCCTCTCCTCATAGAAGCATTCACTGTACTATTTCCACCCATTCGCTCGTTCGTCTGCGTTTAACAGTGGGATTGCACTTTTGATGTTGCCACCTTTGCTTTTTAATTTCACCGAGGGATTGTTTTGACTTTTCTATAAGCTGAGTCCGACCTTCCGATGATCATTTCTTTTTAGATATCTTCATATTTTTCCTGTAGACATATCGCCTTGGCTGCCCCGCACTCCCTATTTACGCCGGCCGGAGTGGCCGTGCGGTTCTAGGCGCTACAGTCTGGAGCCGAGCGACCACTACGGTCGCAGGTTCGAATCCTGAAGTGTGTGATGTCCTTAGTTTAGTTAGGTTTAATTAGTTCTAAGTTCTAGGCGACTGATGACCTCAGAAGTTAAGTCGCATAGTGCTCAGAGCCATTTGAATAACTTTTTTCAACTCCCTATTTACATCGTTCCAAAGGTATTTATATGGTCGTATTCCCGTCTTTTCATAAACATTTTCGTACTCCCTCAATCAGTTCGTCTATCAGTTAAGATATCGTCGCTAATTTTCTCACTGCAGTTACTTCGGGACACATACGTGGGAGGGAGTAACATGTTTGTTCCCAATACTTAGAAGAAACGGTAAAGAAACGGCCGCTCAGTCTCTCTTTTCTCAGAGTATAGCAGTATAGCTAATTTCCCCCCCCCCTCCCCCACATACACACCATTCATGAATCATACATTATTCGATACAAGTACATACATCTACCTGATTTAGACGATTAAGGCTGGCTCTAGATGTCCACCAGCCAAGTCACAAACACAGGGCCATGCAAATTCTCTCGAAATCTCATCACGTTGGAACAGCACAGTTAGAAGGCTGTTTGGCCCTCTACCCGTCATAGACTATGTAGAGAGCTATCACAATGAGAAAAAATAGGAAGAAATTCTCTAATTTCTTCATATTTTTTACTATTGCTATGTCCCCTGTGATTTGTGGTAAACGACCTAATATAATGGTAACAGATCTCTTAGGCCACTTTAAATTTATTAGTTACATTTATCAACATACAGCTCCAATGCTCACCAATCCTGAGACCTCTGAAAATCACTGTGGCCTACCGGTGTCGCAGTCCTGCAAGAGACAGGAGGCTACATATAAATACATATACGAAACTAAGCCAAAACAGCTAGGTAGTGTGCAGTACTGGAAATTTGCAACATTACTTGAAATTACTGATGATGCTTCTTGGGCGACGTTCAGATTAAGAATGACAGTCTCGGGATGCTGGAAGGACACTAAGGAGGGTTGGGAATGGTGGCATGGGCGTGACTAATAGCAGCACCAGGAGTGCGTATTTTTTTGGGTCATAAATTGCCATAATTAAAAATGACTGTTATCTCCTTAAGCTAAAAGCATCCAGGTACGTCGGTAAATCTTGTAAATAAATTAGGGTTATTAACATGACAGTTATTAAACATTAATTTTCATTATCATGTGTGACGCGCCAGTACTAAGTACAAGTTCATAAGACGCCATTCGCCGTGCAGTACACGGACAGCCAAGTACACGGGCTTCTGAAAGGCACAGGAGAAGTAGCCATCAGAATTGTGACTCATTGAAGAACCGAGAAAGTAGAATTTACTACTAGATTATGATATAACACCAGTGAAAGTTAGGATGGGCCAATCACGGCTACACTGATAACCTCGCTGTGCGGGATTAGCCGAGCGGTCTGGAGGCGCTGCAGGCATGGACTGTGCGGCTGATTCCGGCGGAGGTCCGAGACCTCCCTCGAGCATGGGTGTGTGTGTTTGTCCTTAGGATAATTTAGGTTAAGTAGTGTGCAAGCTTAGGGACTGATGACCTTAGCAGTTAAGTCACATACGATTTCACACATATTTGAACATTCGAACTGATAACCTCGCCTTTGAGTGTCTGTACACTCCGCCATCCCCTAAGTACGACTATATGCGATGGTTGGTTTCCAATTGGTAATGGTCACAGTTGGTCACAGTTTGGGTTGTCCATGTGACGTCCTGGAATGCCACTCCTACTTCTAACAATCAGGACTTCTCTGGATCTACTCTGTGTACAACACCGTAGTAGTGACAGAGAACTGCTATGAGCACGGTAGATTCACAGGGGAAAAGTGACTGGAACTGCACGGCAGTGGCTTCTTTATTGATAGGACAGTTTAAGTAAGACATCACAGGATCAACATTCTACTTGTCAGCCACTGTTAGGAGGATTACGAAGTTAGACACAACGTAGCCACAGTTATACTGGCCAAATAAACCGCTAAGGTTGCTCCCAGTGCAAAATTTGGACTCTCTTAATAATATATTGAAACGTGACCTAATCCTCTCCCTGAAACAGCTCATAGCAACCCAAGAGGAATGTATTTCTGCAGAACTAAAGTTTCAGCAAGTACAGCCGTACCGGGAGAAACAGCGTCGAACAGCCGTCACCCTGAGCGTCATAATATCCAGCACCATATTAGCTCGGGTCATGTTCTGTGCAGCCTTCATCTACCTTAGGTAGATGTATCTTCATGGTGACCCAGATACCACTAGACGGGATCACCAATCGTCCATTATGTACAACAAGTGGTAGCAGAAAGTTGAAAACTGCAACGTGAGTAGTAATAAGGAATGAGCTTACTAGTATTTAAGATGATATAAAACACGGTTGATTAGGGCATGGGGCCCTTGACTGAGTACACATAGAGATTTACAATGGTCGCCTGACTGGCAAGACGCGATGTCAGCAGTTGTACATTGTGTTAAATGATTCACAAGAATGTAACTGACTGTCAATTAGTCACAACGAAATGTTTGACCTGTTACTTGTAAGAGAATATCTTGGAAGAGTTACTGGGAGTAGATAAAAGAGGAGCCAGAGGACCAAAGCTGTAGGGTAAATTCACAGCCTCTGAAACTTGTGGTTCAAGCTAACTTATACTTAAGAAGAAAACTGAGAGTTCTGTACATTGTTGTCGATGTATGCTGACTTTCTTTGCCGATTGGTCGAGGATAGAGAGCCTGACACTGGTGTCCCAAAGGAGGGAGATATTGTAACAGAATCACTATTGTTTGGGCATAAGTGTGCAAGAGAACAGCTCGGCCACAACAATTGAAGAAGCCATGAGTAGCCAGCAGGTGCCAAGGCACTGTCATGCCTGTTACAGCAACAAAGCTTTTTACACCTTGCGAGGGGAGCCAGGCCGAGGCACGTAATCCTGATGATGTAGTAGAATGACGAGGCCTTTGAAGGACAGGCCTGGCGATTTCTGCACTGCCAAGCCACGGATTTGTTATTCAATATGTGGTTGAAAGCAGCACATCAGAATAAGAAATGAGGTTCTAGCCAGTATAATTACCCGTCAGTTCTAACAGTGGTATTCGCAGTTCACTAGCACCTACTATGAGGAGAGGACTATATTGCTAACATATAATTCTTGAATCCACCGATTATCTCTGTTAATCTTGCTATTGCGTCTTTTCAAAATTTTTTTAGTTGTGATCTTTCCCTCTGATCTTCTTCAGCCTCCATGCTAATCGACGACCCCCTGCAAGTAGGAACATTCGCGACGCCTTACGCTGTTAGAGACTGATGAGATAATCATTAAAATCAAGGCAATCTGTTGACCTCTAACGTCTCTGCAAACCGGAGCAAGTTGTTCTCATATTAGCCATCTGAATTGGGAGCGGTGTTAACAAATCGCGTGAAATTGTTCGAAATGCCTTATCGGAAAATTATCTTGAGCAGTTAATCACAGAACGTGCTAGAGATTGTGAAATTATTCTAAATGCTTTATCAGAAAATTGCCTCTGGCAGTTAATCAGCGAACAAGAATTGTAGAGAAAGATAGGAAGATATTTCTGATTAGTAAGAGCAGTACGAAACAGATTTCTGATTCCTTATCAGTCAATATCAAGGCTTCAGCTCTGAGACTGGAAATGTTGCGTATATATGGATAATGTTCTAGAGTATTGTAACGTCACTATTAGACAGGTATGTGCCGAGTAAAGTTGTCGTTCGACAGCCGTTATAGAAAAGTGCTCCGAAAGAAGTGAGAGGTTAACTGCAGATTTAATCGTAGCCAGAGCCTTGTACAAATGAAAACGCTGAAAGAAGTCAGAAACAGCGTAAGGACAGCCATGCGTGGTCGAAAATAAAATTCTGTCTACGGAAAATCCAAAGATGATTCAGTCTTATCCATATTCTGTAAACGAATCAAAGCAATCTGCCTAAGCACACAGTGGTCATATTCCGTTTTCCACAGTCGTTTCACTGAGGAAGATCGAGCTGCCTTTCGTCTGTTCGATCATCGCACGAACACCAAAATGACAATCATCGAAATAAATGACCGCGAGATAGAAAATCATCTAGTCTCGCTCAACAGAGAGACAACTGGACCTGCTGGGATGCGACATAACTTGATCCTATTGCTGGTTGGTCGCTGGAGGAAGGAAGTGTTCCAAGTGCTATAGAAAAATGCGCAAGTCAGTCCCGTTATCAAGAAGGCCGTTCAACAGACGCACACAACTGTTGATCCATATCGCTGACGTTAGTGAGTTATATTTTGGAACACGTTTTATGTTCGCGTATTACTTCCTCTCTAGGAAGCGACATACATTGCGCAATGAGCGATTGTGTGCAATCCAGTTCCCTTCGTTCGTCCATGAAAAACAGACCGGTGCCTAGGTTCAGACAACGTTGCTCTGCTTCCGGAAGGAAACTACGAGCGTACCAAATATCAGACTAGCTGTGTGGTTGGACTGCAGATTTCCTAGCACATACAGCATGACATTTTTGACAGAGAGAAATCTACAGACGCGAAAGTGACTTCAGGCATATCACAAGCTGTGTTATAGAACCATTCCTGTTCATAGTGTATAAGAATGACCTTCTGGATAATGTCAGAAGTTTCATGAAGTGCTTTGCGACAGAAAAGTCGTTACCCTAGAAAACTGAGGC
The DNA here is from genome assembly GCF_023897955.1 of Schistocerca gregaria. Taxonomy (NCBI): domain Eukaryota; kingdom Metazoa; phylum Arthropoda; class Insecta; order Orthoptera; family Acrididae; genus Schistocerca; species Schistocerca gregaria. The sequence continues at coordinate 405,545,250 of NC_064931.1, read as the reverse complement.
AAAATGCGGGAAGACCTGCAGAGCATCGACCGCTGGTTCAGGGACTGATCGTTCACACTCAGCACAGAAACATACATTAACGGAAAAAATCGACACGGGACCCCGTGCTCGGGAAGCAAGAACGCTACTGCAAGACCACAAGCGGAGGACATCGTTATGTATACTTGGGAAAAGCTTGTTGTTATCTGCTGATAATTTGATATTCAGTGTCCACTTGATCTTAAAGCCTGAAAGTTAAGCAGCTGGCTTTTACAATAGTGATCATTAAAATTGCTACACCACGAAGATGAAGTGCTACAGACGCGAAATTTAACCGACAGGAAGAAGATGCTGTGATATGCAAATGATTAGCTTTTCAGAGCGTTCACACAAGGCTATCGCCGGTGGCGACACCTACGACGTGCTGACATGAGGAAAGTTTCCTACCGATTTTTCATACACAAACAGCAGTTGACCTTGCCAGGTGAAACGGGGTTGTGATGCCTCGTGTGGGGAGGAGAAATGCGTACCATCACGTTTCCGACTTCGATAAGGGTCGGATTGTAGCCTATCGCGATTGAGGTTTATCGTATTGCGACATTGCTACTCGCGTTGGTCGAGATCCAATGACTGTTAGTAGAATATGAAATCGGTGGGTTCAGGAGGGTAATACGAAAGCCGTGCTGGATCCCAACGGCCTCGTATCACTAGCAGTCGAGATGACAGGCATCTTATCCGCATTGCTGTAACGGATCGTGCAGCCACTTCTCGATACCCGAGTCAACAGATGGGGACGTTTGCAAGACAACAACCATCTGCACAACAGTTCGATGACGTTTGCAGCAGCATGGACTATCAGCTCGGAGACCATGGCTCCGGTTACCCTTGACGCTGCATCACAGACAGGAGCGCCTGCGATGGTGTACTCAACGACGAACCCGGTGTACGAATGGCAAAACGTCATGTTTTCTGATGAATCCAGGTTCTGTTTACAGCATCATGATGGTCGCATCCGTGTTTGTCGACATCGCGATGAACGCACATTGGAAGCGTGTATTTGTCATCGCCGCACTGGCGTATTACCCGGCGAGATGGTATGAGGTGCCACTGGTTACACGTCTCGGTCACCTCTGGTTCGCACTGACGTCACTTTGAACAGTGGACGTTACCTTTCAGATGTGTTACGACCCGTGGCTCTACCCTTCATTCGATCCCTGCGAAGCCCTACATTTCAGCAGGGTAATGCACGACCGCTTGTTTCAGGTCCTGTACGGGCGTTTCTGGATACAGAAAATGTTCGACTGCTGCCCTGGCCAGCACATTCTCCAGATCTCTCACCAATTGAAAACGTCTGGTCAATGGTGACGGAGCAGCTGGCTCGTCACAATACGCCAGTCACTACTCTTGATGATCTGTAGCATCGTGTTGAAGCTACATGGGCAAGTGTACCTGTACACGCCATCCAAGCTCTGTTTGACTCAATGTCCAGGCGTATCAAGGCCGTTATTACGGCCAGAGGTGGTTGTTCTGGGTACTGATTTCTCAGGACCTATGTGCCCAAATTGCGTGAAAGTGTAGTCACATGTCAGTTCTAGTGTAATATATTTGTCCAATGAATACCCGTTTATCATCTGCATTTCTTCTTGGTGTAGCAATTTTAATGTCCAGTAGTGTAGATATCTGATGTGCTATCATACTGTCTTTAGCCCACAAGTTTTTGTCATTTACTATTGTTTGCAGGTCGCAGTCTAATTTTCTGAAGTCTCTCTCTACCTAAAGAAGGGGGCATCTGGGAACGATATGACCTGCAGAACCTTCCACTCCACATTTACAGATTGGTGTGATACTACATCCCACTCGATGCAGATGTTTGTGATGTGGACCGTGACATGTTATTAGGTACACCGTAACTCGAGTAGCGGCAATGTGGCGCAGTTTGAGCCTGTTCCTGATGCTTGGGAATGTGCTGTAAACACGCCTTGCAGTGCTTTTAGTGTGCCAGTCAGACTCCATTCATTTAACTTCTAGGCTCTTAAATGTCTTTTATTAATAATATGCGTTCTTTGATCTCGAACACACGGTCACATCGCTCATGCCCCAACCAACACAGCGCTGCCATGTAAGGTACCACGATATCCATCGAACATATCTCTAGGATCACCAGTACACCCTCTACAGGTGAAATGCGAAAGGCACTGGTGAATTTCGTAAGTACGCTCCACTGAGTTCTTCACAATATTGTTTTGTAGCTGCCTAGTCTAAGGCGATGCTCTCAGACGCTGGCAGCGAAGTCCACAATGGCGTTGAAGATCGTTTCGTGTCAGGACCGCATCACATGCAACGGTAATTTATAGTCTGCTTCGCCAGAACTGGCAATCTTATTCATAATTTGGGCCGCTTTCTGTGTAACAGATTTTAAGTGTGCTATAAAATTTCTTAACTCGTCTAGAAGAATGCCTAAATATCAACAAACAATGATGTGTTTTACAGGTATTCCGTCAAGCCTCAGGGAAGGATTTCTGGCAAGAGAAAGTCTTACCTTCAAAAGTGTGTATGTGGTTTATCAACGGTTATAGTCAGTTTGTTGCTCTTGCACTAATGTTGCATCTGAACAAGCACATCAGTCACCTTTTCCTCAAGTCAAGCCCTGAAGTCTGTAGACACAACTACTAGGATATTATCTGAGTATCCAGTAACTCCTTCAGTAGCATCTGCCCCGCCTAACAGATGTAACAGAGGTTCAATACTAAGATCCCAGAACAGTGGACCACGGACCACTTATGGAGCCTTGAGGATACCGTTGGCAAATTTTTTGATTATCCTGCTGTGCCCCGCAAGCCACTGGACACTACGTCCAATACAATAATCTATAAAGCTCTTATACAGACATTTGGAGACACCGAGATCTCGAAGGCGTGCAAACATCGCAGGTCACTAATGATTTTCCAGTGCGCATGCGATGTCAATTATGAGTGCGAGTGCATACTTCGTTGTCGAATTTTCTACAATATAAAGAGCTCTGTTAACTGCATCATCTATAGACTTGCCTGTTTTGAATCCACACTGACAATGATTTACACACAAAAGCTCCCTGTGCGCCTACAACCGATCACAGAGTAGACGTTCCTGAACTTTGACCAAGGCTTTTAATAAGCAAATAGATCTAGAGCTTTTCGGTTATGCTGGGTCTTTGTCCTTTCCATTGTTAATCATTACTTCTCTAGGTGTTTTCCATATTGCCGGGCTCCTATCCATTTGCAACACCTCGTTTAGTAATGCTGTGAAATATGGCACTATCAATGGACCTACCATCCGCACGACCTCAGGGTAGATGCCATCCGGTATAGGTGCATTTCCAGTTTTGAGCTTGGAAACGGCGGTAGCAACTTCTTCTTGAGCAAACCAAAGTGAGACAGCGAACTGTTACAAACCAATTACTTCAAGGACAGCTCCGAGCCAGACGCCCCGTAGCGTACATTCCACTGACCCCAAACCACCGTCATTTATGCTTTCAATGGTGTCGAACGAGGGCACTTTGGAGAGCAGGCTGCAGGTATGTTGTGTTTTCTGATGAAAGTTGATTTTGCCTCGGTGCCGGTGATTGCTCTGTGTTGGACAGAAGGAGGCCAGCTGAGAGCCTGTGATCAACCTGTCAGCGTGCCAGACATACTGGACCTACACATGGATGCATGCCATTTCGTATGACAGCAGAAGCACTCTCGTGGTTATCCCACGCACGCTGACTTCAAATTTGAACGTCAATCTGATGATTCGACCTTTTGTGCCGCCATTTATGAAGAGCATTACAGGGGGTGTTTTCCAACAGGATATCACTCACCACATGCTACTGTTGTAACCCAACATGTGCTAAAGAGTGTCGACATGTTGCGTTGGCATATTGGATCACCAGATGTGTCTCCAATAGAGCACATATAGGTCATCGTCCTGTGACAACTCCAGCGTCATCCACAACCAGCATTCACCTTCCCTGTATTGACGGACCAAGTGCAACAGGAATGGAACTCCATCCCACAAACTGACACCCGGCACATGTGCATAACAATAAATACACGTTTGTATGTTTGGGTTTAACATTCTTTCGGTTACACCGGTTATTAATGAACCAGCATTTTACATTTTCAATGGCTTATCTCTCTCTACATTAACCTGTGATATTGCAAAATTAAGCACGTAAATATGTTTCTTAGACAAATATATTCACGATATTTCATTATTCTTCATTAACTATTCTTTGGTGTCGCGATTTTTCCGTCTCTCTATAACAGCCACCATTATAAATTCCCGAAAGAACCCCTTCCATGCGTCCTAGCAACTATTTGACTTGCTGCATTACAGTCACGTCATGGAGAGGAAGTTTTTCCCCAAGAATTTGATTTGGGTTGGATTGTTTTGAGGAAGGAGACCAGACAGCGAGGTCATCGGTCTCATCGGATTAGGGAAGGACGGGGAAGGAAGTCGGCCGTGCCATTTGAAAGGAACCATCCCGGCATTTGTCTGGAGCGATTTAGGGAAATCACGGAAAACCTTAATCAGGATAGCCGGACGCGGGATTGAACCGTCGTCCTCCAGAATGCGAGTCCAGTGTTTATCCACTGCGCCACCTCGCTCGGTACAACCCAAGAATTTATAGCGATAGCTATTGTATGAAGACCTCGGATTTAGATATAGTTCCAAACATTTCTATAGTAACGAATATTTTTAAAATGGTGAATTCTATCCAGAATTTGACCATAAAAAATGTTTGTGGATACTTAACATCGGTTACTTGCAAACTGAGTGCACATAACCTCTGTTACCATTGAGTTAGCCTGTGACTGTTTACTTCCTGGGCGAGTTAATGAAACATTACTGTGAAAGCCCTCAAAAATACAGATTCAAAAGGTCCACATTGTGTAAGTTCAAGGTATTAAGATTTATGTTATCTTTTTTGGTACAATGAAGCACAACAACCCAAAAAATTAATCTACCATCCAGAACAATAAAAAAGTAATTTTGTCCCCGTACTACTGCACGTACACAATTTTAAAGATGGCATCACATTGTATGTAACGTATCAGAGGGGAATCCAAGGGGGGAGGGGAGGGAGGGGTATGAGCAATGACAATGGGCTAACAAACTGGGTCTGTGGCTTCGTGGGATCTACGCTACACTCGAACCCTACCATCAGCTCTTACCAACAGAAATCGGGACTCAACTGACCACGCCATCCTTTTCCTGCAACCGATATTGTCACGAACCGAGGAGAGCAGTTAGCAAAGGCACCTGCGTCGGTCGTCTGCTAGCATTGTCCATTAACTCCAAATTTCGCAGCACTGTCCTAACAGAAACGTTCGTCGAACCTCCCACATTGTTTTCTGCAGTTATTTCACGCAGTACTGCTAGTCTGTTGACACTGAAAACTGTATGCAAACGTCACTGCTCTCGGCCGTTAAGGGAAGGCCATCAGCGACTGCGTTTTTCGTGGTGAGAAGTAATGCCTGAAATTTGGTATTCTCGGCGCACTCTTGACGCTGTCGATCTCGGAGTACTGAGTTCCCTAAAGATTTCCGAAATCGAATATCCCATTCCACTAGCACCAATTACCATTCCGCGTTCAAAGTCCATTAATTCCCGTCGGGGGCCGTAATCATGTCGGAAACCTTTTCGTATGAATTATAGGAGTATTAATGACAGCTCAGCCAATGCATCGCCCTTTTATACCTTTTGTACGCGATACTGCCGCCATCTCTACCATATGTATATGTATATATCGCTATCCCATGACGTTTGTCAGCTCAGTATAAAGTGCAACGACCAGATAAAGCTAACCATAGGAAAGGTATATGCTAGAAGGCGATTAGTTGGATGATATCTCAATGGGGGTAGCATACGAAATACTTCTTTGACAGATATTTTACAACTGCTTGTCAGTCTGAGGCCGTCACCAAACGGAATTGAAAAAGGTATAAGTTGTTTCTCTGGCGGTCAGGCATGTGTGTGCTCCTAATCAACCTCTGCCTCTCAACAACGCTAAGACACAAAGCCACGGCTTCAGTGACACTACTGTGAAATCTATGCACGAAGGATATCAGTGCAATGACTATTAAGGTTGCCACATATAGTGACACAAGAAAGAAACTGTATTTCTCAGTACAAGACTACTTGTATTATCTCCTACATGAGTAAATCAAATTTATATAGGTAATCACAGGGTCTTGTGAACCTGAATGAAAGAAAGAATTAAGTATCACGACTGATTTATTCAAAAAACGCTTGTTACATGGAATGTGTGTCAAAATAACATCTTGATTATGCCCCTACTATTATTCATAAAGTAGAATGATCTGTCTGGCTGTTGACAAACTTGAATCGTGGATGATGACTCTTAAATGCGACTTTAAAGGGATAACGCTATGTGATCTTGATTAATACGACTGACAATGGTTTGGGACTTAACTTGGAAACAAACTACAACAATGCAGTTGGATTGGGCAACGACTGCTGCTTCCATGGCAACAGGAAAAGTAAGAGCATTTTTCTAATGATTCCTAGTGCCTGCGCTGCGAAATGTTCACCATACACACATAGAAAACTCGAGACGCGACGCGTAGCTTGCTTCTGCGTCCAGTTGGACGATTGACCTCCGTCACTTCTTCTCGCTCAGATCCAGCTTTGGCCATATTCCAATCCCAAAACCAAATCTCCGTATCATTCGGACTCCTCACTCCTCCACGGACCACGAACGAATCACCTTCTACCTGTCCACTATCTCCCAGGTCAGGTTGGCTTTCGCCAACAAACTAAAACAGCCAGTCGAAAGTTGGGAAAAAACTCGTGCGCCAATTGCATGTCGCTTCACGTACTGTATAGCCTTCCTCAAGAATACAGACGGAAATCATGTTCTACCAATCGCAGTACATTGACAGGTGTCCACCGTGACGATTTAAAACAAGGAAATATCGATATTAGTGCAAACAGGATACAATACGGGGCCCCCTGCTGTAACATGGACTGTACTTCGCTTCACCCGGAAGCAATCGCCGCTCTCACATTCCTACACTACTTCTACGAAAGAAGTTGAACATATCTCCTCTGCTGTTGCCATTCCACTCCGTGTGAACCAGTTGTGGCTCGGCCTGCATCCTTCGTGATGGGTACCGCCGCGGCAAAGTGTTGACCGACTGCCCTTCACGCACCTGTGGCCCGATGCATTCTCATAACCTGGGTTATGCAGCCTCACCTGCCACAGCCGTGGCCGCCCGACCAAAACAAGCCCTCGTCTCCTCCACCTATAGTGACTGCATGCATCTAGCTACGATTAAATTCAGCTTAGAACCTCTGTCAGCCTACTCTAATACTCTCAGTGATCATAGGGCATGTGAGTATCAGTTCGACCGAGCAAATACGCCGGAGCAAAGGCGGGTCGAAAGGACCTGCCGTCTCTCAAAGGAAACAGAAAATATCCTATGAATAGCAGTGCATTTGGCCACTAGGTTAGTAAGTATGAATATATCTTGGTGACACTCATTCAGCCCCCGTGGAAAACTACAAGAGTGGTCTTGTACATCACAGTGTGGATTATTGTTAAAATTCCAAGAGCATACTGTGACCGAATCGACGGTTTTATAGTGCGCTGTTACTGTCGACAATACACAACCTAGGCTACTAGTTTGGTTCGCTTCATAGTCGTAATGGTCGCTCATTCACCAATGCTCTGATATCCAAGTCTTTTCTAAGGAATTTATCCTGAAATCATGGTAATTTAGTAGGCACGTTAGAGAAATAATTTATAGTTAAATAAAATGTGCGGATAAATGCTGTGTGCATATTTTCGAAACAGGGTAATTGTTGTTTAAATCAAATAAACGTTTATACAAATAATTCACATATTTGCATATGCTGGCCTTATATAATTTAAGAATCAAATGAAAACAAAGATGAATAATAGCTGAGGTAGTGTAGCAGAGCAACATAAATGTAGCAGGTGCATGAAAAGTCCATTTAACATCCCGTTAATGACCTAATTACAATTGTTGCACGCAAAATCCAACAGCAAATTTTTCACTACTAATCGCAATGTAAATCTGAAGCTCATTATTCTAAATGACCACTGTGAAAATAATCAAAAAAGTCAGTCATATGTGAGTCTCAATATTAATTGGAGTAAAATTGATAAAGTTCTCATCTGCTTTTAAGTTGCACAAAACGGGTAAGATCATATGGGCACCCAAAGACCCCTACCAAAAATGATGCAGCACCAAACAATGTTAAAGAGTTCAACTAATGCCGCTGTTTCGCCCCTTCTTATTTTGTCCAGCACCAATGCAGTCTCCAATGAAGAAAGACTATCCACTACAGGCTAAAGACAAAAGACCCCATGAGTAGCAGGGAAACGACCATTCTGGTGCAGTTGGGATCACACCCTAATTTAATGACTATTCTTAAAGATCATTAAGTCAGCAGATGTAAACTAATGGCTGAAGTCATTTCGCTCGAAGAACACTTAAAATATTGTTAGAGGAAGGCAGTAAAATGAGTGAGAGTTAAATGACACTCAAAGCCAAATCACACGGTATCTGCAGTCACCTTACAAAACACCCACCACATGTTCTTCAAGATAGTTATATGTCAGTTCATAACTTGTTATATCTAGCAGTGCACTGGGTGATAGTTCCACTAAACAACACACCATAGATAAATTTGCACATACCTTGCGTATTCAATCCGAGAGATTGCACATATAGAATATTAATTTATACGTTGAAGCAAAAACTGAAGCATTAGCAAAGAAGTTCAAGGAAAGGAAAGCACAAGAAGTAATGCTGTTTTGGGAAGGTTCCTATAAGCACGAGCTGGCGCATCCGCCATTTCGTTTCCCAGAGCTCTGAAGTGTGAACGTTCTGCAGTGCAATAGGACTTGCGTCACGTCACTTTAGCACAAGATTATGGGTGGTTCTGCTGCCATAAACTGTTCTAACCATTCTAGAAGTGGTTCGTTTTCCAGAAGATTCGAAGAGAAGAAAAATGGATTGTTAACTGTCGTCGCGAAAACTGGAAACCCGGACAGAACGCACACTTAGGTATTGTGAGTCAATAATATTTAGTATGACCTGAAGAAATATTTAATAGTAAAAATCGTATGTGATATACGAATGTAGGTTTTTGTTTAGCTGTTTTGAAAGTACTAACTCTTAACAGAGATTTTATCTGTAGGGGGTTAGCAGCCTCAAAATATCGTAACAAAGCAAAACATTCGAGAAGATACAGTATTTAGAGTACAATATGTGTGTCTTATAGTATATTGACAGTCATCAATCAAATACAAGCCACGATCACTTAAGACTTTTATTTAGATGGGCGTTTACCTCAGAATTAGGCCTAAACTGCCGTCATAGGATCTGTATCACAATAGCAATCATAACACTTCAGAGCTATGTGCCAGTTTTAGAGTTGAGGAAGCTCGCCAGTTGCACTATCTGCATTTCACAATAGGAACACATAATGTAAAACATTAAGCCCCTGGGTTGATAGGGCATAGATCACGTCAAAAGCTATGCTCAGTTTAATTCTGCCAAAACTGGTCATCTAAGTAAAAGTTTTAAGCGATCTTGGCTTGTATTTCAATAATGTCATCGATATCAGATAGCCCCCACCCATGAGCCACAATGACGAACTTTGATACTGACCGTTCCTCTGCAGTAATGTTTGTTGCTGTGTCTGTAGGGTTATTAGTTCTGTAGTATGTAGGGCTCTATCTTGAGATGGGCATTTGGTATTGTCCAAGATAGGTACCTCATATCATTCAAGAAGAGTTAATATACAAAAACATATACAGTTTTACATCAGCGTTATATATGAGCAGAGAACATATTCAACTTTGTGGTATTGAGCTCATCGTATAATAATGTATGTACCAGAACTTCAGTTTGAAACATACTACTGGAAGTTTAGCAGAATCAGCAGATCAAAATCTTTATTTATATAGTTGATTTAGATTTCTTGTAAATGATGGCTTATAAAAATCTTTGACACCCACACACACATTGACACCCACTCACCAACACACACACACACACACACACACACACACACACACACACACACACACATGCGCATACACACAAAATAATTAACACAAAATGTAATCTCTTTGCAAATGTCTGAAAAAGTGTAGATTGTTAAGGCCTCAAATTAACAAGATAGTTGATGGAGCCTAAAGTAGTATATTCAGAAATATAATTTACATCTTTGACAAGTGGGATGCCACTCAAATTTTCAGATAGAAACTGAGGAAGTCACTACTTAAACAGAGTTTCAAAGTACTGATAAGTGTCAAACTTGTGTTTTGATTTTCATATGAGGGTGTTCCTTGGTATACTTCCACATTTTCTTGTCTTAATTATGTATGCATAAGCAATCTTTAGTGCTGTGTCTTCACAGTTGTTAATTTCTGTGATTAGCGTAAGTCCTCCAGTTTTTCTCTCTCTAAGAGTTTTTACTCATGATTAAAACAACAGTGAAATTTTAATTATAGTTCTTACTTAGTTACAAGAGCTAAAGAAAAATCCAATAAACAAAAATTATATGTACATTTCGAAGAGTCTCAGTTTGAGCCTCACAGACAAGATGACTGGAAAAGGTTAAAATTAACAGCAGTTCCAACAGTTTTTGATGTGCCTAATCTTCCGCAGATCTGTCCAATAGCGTAAGAAAGAAATTCTTTCAAATACTTGTAATTTTTCTTATTTTGATCAGAATATTCCAGATGCTTGCAGTGTGAAGCAATCTATTAACATGAGTGCGATATTGCCTTCAAATTAAGAAACAGCTATAAGTTCTTATCTCATCTTCGCAACTGAAATAAATTGAAATGCACATTTCAATTTACTAAAATTTTCCCCTTAGGTAGTGTCTACAAATAGTAAATTTGAAAAGAAAAAATTGTGTAATAGTGATGTAACAATTTTTAACAGATTAAAATGATAAAAACCATATAATGCAATATTAATTCACATGTGTAGTTACAGCCAAAATTGTTTGGATGTGAATGAATTATGTTTTAGACAAAAATATATTTTTATTGAAGTGTTCACATTATTAGTAACATTCTTGTATATTTCAACATCGCTTAGTTACTATTTCAGTACAACATGTTTAATAGTATAATTATAAAGTGGTATTTCCTTTGATATTGTGAAACAATCTATTTGTACATATCCATTCTCTTTTGTATTTCTAGGCTGCAGAAACGGAATCAGCGGCTGCATTAAAGCGAAGAGTAGCAGATTGGAGGCAAAAAATCAAAAGTTAAAGAAAGAAGTGGAAGAAGACAAGGAAGGTCTCTCATTTCTCTCAGAGGAACAAATTTCCAATGTAAGAAAAAATCCGAACGCTATTACACAGTGGTCTGATGCATGTATTATAAAAGTACTCAAATTACGTTTTCAGTAAGAGAAGATAGGATATAATTATTTGAGAGGCACTAAATATCCATCATCATCATACAGCACTCTGAATCGGAGAATACAGGGTATAAAAGTAGATTTAGGTGATTTAATTCACCGATGACACTTCTTCAAACCAAAGTGAACGAAAATGATTGAATGAGCTGTATGAGCATTGATGAGATGGAAATTAGTGGTAGAAAGGATTTTGATAACGTAGGCAAGAAGCTTGTATGAAATGTTACAGTAGCTCCTAAAGGAGTAACAGGAAACCATTACACAAGTGTTCCTCTTCGAGGTTTAAAAACACAATGGAAGCAGATAGTGGCCCATGAAATAAGTGGTCCATCTATTAATGGGTCAGATATGAAGACAGTTTGCTACAGCTGTAGGGTTAAAAGTTAAAGCTGTAGTCTCAGTTATGGGCAGCATCAACAAGGCCTTGTGGAATGCATTAGGTATCGACGTTAATAAAAGTGACAGAAACACTCCTTTCACAGTAGATGATAAGGAAAAAATACATGTTCGTGCTGATCCACCACATGTATTAAGGATTATTCGTTCTGCTATCTTATGCCATGTTCTTACTTTACCAGAAGATATGTGTAAAAAACATGATTTGCCTAACAAAAATGTTTCATCATTGTTTATGGAAGATTTATGGGAAATAGAAATCACTTCAAAAGATGGATTAAGGTCTCTGCACCACTTACACAAGGAACATCTTTTTTCTTCGCATTTGGCAAAATGAATATTGCAATTACAGTTTTCTGTAAAAACCGTTGCAGCTTTGGAAAAAGCAGTACATCTCACACAAATACGTAAGGATGCGCTAACCACTGCATGGTGGATACGAGTGATGAATGAATGGTTTGACATAATGTCTGCCGGACACCGTAAAAGATCCATTACTGTAAGGAATAAAGAGAGGAAGATTAAGTTCCTTGAAAGTGTTGTGAATAACTTCCAGAACATGGAATTCGGCAAAGGTTGGAAGCCTACGCAAACAGGTGTCATATTATCAACCAATCAGTGTTACGAATCTGCCAAAGGAACTCTTAAGTATGGGAAATGAACTCCTTATGCCTGGACGACTTTCCCAGGATGCCTTAGAAAATGTGTTTTCACAGATAAGGAAAAGGGCTGGAATGATACCATCTGCTTCACAAGTGAGAAGAGTAATAAAGATCATTTGTGTGTCACAAATTGTTTCCGATGTGCAAAACACAAATCATGCTTCGGACAGTGATATTTATTTAGTGGATTATTCTAGTCTCAATAAGCCTACTAAATCTGGTGAAGGTCTTATGTTAAAGCGGGAGGTGGCTCAAAACAAAATGTCCTGACACTCTGTGACCAAAATGGTACTGAAATAGAGGATGACAGACTAAAGGCCGAAATACTAAATGTCTTTTTCCAAAGCTGTTTCACAGAGGAAGATTGCACTGTAGTTCCTTCTCTAGACTGTCGCACAGATGAGAAATTGGTAGATATCGAAATAGACGACAGAGGGATAGAGAAACAATTAAAATCGCTCAAAAGAGGAAAGGCCGCTGGACCTGATAGGATACCAGTTCGATTTTACACAGAGTACGCGAAGGAACTTGCCCCTCTTCGTGCAGCGGTGTGCCGTAGGTCTCTAGAGGAGCGTAGCGTTCCAAACGATTGGAAAAGGGCACAGGTCATCCCCGTTTTCAAGAAGGGACGTCGAACAGATGTGCAGAACTATAGAGCTATATCCCTAACGTCGATCAGTTGTAGAATTTTGGAAGACGTATTATGTTCGAGTATAATGACTTTTCTGGAGACTAGAAATCTACTCTGTAGGAATCAGCATGGGTATCGAAAAAGACGGTCGTGTGAAACCCAGCTCGCACTATTCGTCCACGAGACTCAGAGGGCCATAGACACGTGTTCACAGGTAGATGCCGTGTTTCTTGACTTCCGCAAGGCGTTCGATACAGTTCCCCACAGTCGTTTAATGAACAAAGTAAGAGCATATGGACTATCAGACCAATTGTGCTATTGGATTGAAGAGTTCCTATATAACAGAACGCAGCATGTCATTCTGAATGGAGAGAAGTATTCCGAAGTAAGAGTAATTTCAGGTGTGCGGCAAGGGAGTGTCATAGGACCGTTGCTATTCACAGTATACATAAATGACCTTGTCGGTGAAATCGGAAGTTCACTGAGGCTTTTTGCAGATGATGCTGTGGTGTATCGAGAGGTTGTAACAATGGAAAATTGTATTGAAATGCAGGAGGATCTGCAGCGAATAGACGCATGGTGCAGAGAATGGCAATTGAATCTCAATGTAGACAAGTGTAATGTGCTGCGAATACATAGAAAGATAGTTCCCTTATCATTTAGCTACAAAATAGCACCGGAGGCAGTTAATTCCACAAATTATCTGGGAGTAGGCATTAGGAGTGATAAAAATGGAATGATCATATAAAGTTGATTGTAGGTAAAGCAGATGCCAGACTGAGATTCATTGGAAGAATCCTAAAGAAATGCAATCCGAAAACAAAGGAATTAGGTTACAGTACGCTTGTTCGCCCACTGCTTGAATACTGCTCAGTAGTGTGAGATCCGTACCAGATATGGTTCATAGAAGAGATAGAGAAGATCCAACGGAGACCAGCGCGCTTCGTTACAGGATCATTTATTAATGGCGAAAGCGTTACGGAGATGATAGATAAACTCCAGTGGAAGACTCTGCAGGAGAGACGCTTTCGTTAAAGATTCGAGAACATACCTTCACCGAAGAGTCAAGCAGTATATTGCTTCCTCCTACGTACATCTCGCGAAGAGACCATGAGGATAAAATCAGAGAGATTAGAGCCCACACAGAAGCATACCGACAATCCTTTCCACGAACAATACGAGACTGGAATAGAAGGGAGAACCGATAGAGGTACTCAGGGTACCCTCCGCTACACACCGTCAGTTGGCTTGCGGTGTATGGATGTAGATGTAGATGTAGAAGGTGGACAAAATGATCCCATAATGTCTAGCAATGAAGAAGAGGATGATACTGAAGATATAGAAGGTGAAACAGTTACAGGTGACTTGTCACTTCCAGCTGAAAATGGTATGTATTATATTGCTGGAGGTACTGTAAATGCTGTTTTGAAGCGGAAAATATGTGAATCCTGCTTGGATGCTTCTAACTCCTACCTTTATCTCAAAGCTTTCTGAAAGTGTTCCCTGAACTTTACTTGTGATATAGTGTTACTCTGGGTCTTTTGGATAAGGCTGTGGGTTTCCTGGTCCAGGCCCATTTCCTGCGAAATTCTCATGAGAATATATTTGTCGATTGAATCGTATGCTTTCTTGAAGTCAACGAAAGTGACTACGTACTGTTTATTCGCTAGCTTAATTTGATTTAATACTGTTTTCAAGTTAAGGATCTGTTCAGTACAAGAACGTCCTTTTCTAAAACCACTCTGACAGTCTCCAAGTTTTGGGTCCAATTGAGGTTGGGCTCTGTTCAGTAATGCCTTAGATAATATCTTATAGGTGACTGGTAGCAATGAGAGAGGAAGTGTCACATACAGACCAAGACACTAAACAATCAATAATAAGGCTAACTACAGACAAAGATGTAATATGCGATTCTTACTTTTCCACTTCTTCCTGTTCTGCAGGGCTGTGCTGGATCTCGACTGCTGCTGCTGACACTTCATCGTTCTTCTGCTGCTGCTGCCTCGCTGAGTGGGTGAGACTGAGGCTTCATCGTATTTCTTCCCATAAATGACATCTCGACGCCATTCGACCAAGTTCGTTATCCGACAATTCCTACCTCAGTTGCATGGCGTTACTCACTACTTTACCCGAAACATCCACTTGTCCTTTATCTACAGGTAGCGCATGACGTTTTCTGCAGCGCTGAATACTTTATTAACTATCGATGTGATAGAAATATAACTCGGTTTGAGTTATTCTTTCCGGGATCTGTTACGTTTTATGATTTATCCTAATCTATAGAAGAGAAGGTTCATCAGTTTTGTAACTGTTACAGTCAGCATATACTAATACACTGCACAATACAATTAAAAGATCACTTTTTCGAAACTTCTTAATTGTCTTCCACTGTGACATATAAGTTAGAAATTTGGCTCATAGTTGCCTACGATCTTCCTCTGTAATGTTACAAAAGCATATCGCAATGCGCCATCACCATCGGGCTCGACATCCCTTCAAACAGCATGGAGCCGACGCGTGCGGAAATAGGCCAGGGTTCAGAAGTCATGTGAGGTGTAAGGTGGGTAAATGATGTCACTTTGGAACCAAATGTCACTAAAATTCGTCCCATTGCCACTGTGCGCGCGCCACACAACGGGAAGGTCGACCAACCCTCTCTTACCCACATTTCACACCTTCTTTTGACACCTCTGCGATGGAGGGCAGAACCAAGACTTCCAGAGCTAAAATCACGGAGTTTTGTTATGGGTGGCCGTGGAAGACATTTCAGACACACCACCATTCAAAACTGACACGGAAGGGCCTCAGGGGGTGGGGGGTGGGGGGTGGGAGGAGGTGTAAAGCCCATCAATGTACTGACTCCTTTCCTGGGGCCGTTGCTTACCACATTTTTCTCGTTCGTAAAAGACAGTTGTGCTATGAGCAACAGGACGATGTTCTTAACATTATCTGACACTGTTGGCACCCCTCGGATTATTCAGCCCTTCCCTAACGACATCGACATCCACCAACCATATTGAAAGAGATCGCACCCCTTTGGTGTGCAGTGCGACCTCAACTGTTGCTCTGGTGTACAGGATGGAACAACTAGGAACCGTTAAAAACCATTCGATGTAATTTCAACGGTATCCGAAACAGCAAACGGTGCTTCTGCTTTCTCAAACCTCCTCTTTCTCGCCCTCATGTTGCGATTCCACTGTGGGGTGTGACATTGACACATGTGGGAATAAAACGGCACCGGCCGGAGTGGCCGAGCGGTTCTAGGCGCTCCAGTCCGGAGCTGCGCGACTGCTACGATCACAGGTTCGAATCCTGCCTATGGCATGGATGTGTGTGATGTCCTTAGGTTAGTTAGGTTTCAGTAGTTTTAAGTTCTAGGGGACTGATGACCGCAGAAGTTAAGTCCCGTAGTGCTCAGAGCCATTTGAACCATTTGAAACAATAAAACGGCAAAGGGTCCCAAGACCCACTAGTTCGGCAACACACTCGGTGCCCTCCATGCGCTTTTGCTGAACGGTTTCAAAATGAACCTGAACAGAGACAACCTGTAAGGAAGTCCTAAGAACATGCAGACACGAGGTCAACTAGCAGGCTCAAGGTAAACAGAGTAACTTCCCTGCAGGAGCCGCCGGCTGCGGTGGTCTCGCGGTTCTAGGAGCGCAGTCCGGAACCGTGCAACTGCTACGGTCGCAGTTTCGAATCCTGCCTCGGACATGGATGTGTGTGATGTCCTTAGGTTAGTTAAGTAGTTCTAAGTTTTAGGGGACTGATGACCACAGCAGTTGAGTCCCATAGTGCTCAGAGCCATTTTTGAACCTGCAGGAGCCCAGAACTCTCGTTATTGGGTTTCTGTCTGTACAAGAACATTTTAAGGTGCTCAACAATGATGGCTGGGTGGCACCAAATGTGTTGCCAAAGTAGGTGGCCTTAGAGGGATCCTTTGCCATTTTATTCATCCCTATGTGATCACGCCATAGGACGGCACGAAATAGAAGAGCTGAGGAAGTGTAAGCACTGTTTACTGCTGCGGATCACATTCAAATTTAGTTCTAACAGTTTTTAATGGTCCCTAGTGGTTCCACCCTGTAACATCAGAGCGGAAGGTCCGGTCGCATTGCATTGCAAAGGGATGCGATCACATTCAACTGTATCTGTAGCTCACAATGTCATAAGAGTAGGGTTGAATCGTCTGGAGTCCTCAGCAGTGTCAATGTTTGTCAAGAACGTCGTCATGTTGCTCATCGCACTATGAACTGCCGTTTTCGACCGGAAAATGTATGAAATTCAACGCCCCAAGAGAAGGGATCGTTTCATTGCCGTCCTTTATACCAACCCCTACGGTCTTTTCGTGTCGGTTCTGAGCAGCGGGTGTCTGGAATGTTTTCCTCGGCAACCCATTAGAAAACAGCGTGATCTGAACGTTGAGCGTTGCTGTTCTGACCTGCACAGCAGAGGTGCCAAGCCAAGGGTTAAAATATGCATAAGAGGGAGTGTGACGACCTTCTCTTCGTGTATCACTCTGAAAGGTCTCTGTTGGATTCCTTTCATGTTAATTTCTTAAATCTGTTGTCATTTACGGCATAAATTCCCCTTCTAAATTTAATGTGGTGTTTCTGACTATCTGGGAGGAGACTGGGCAGTGAAACGTGTTACTTTTACACATAAACAAGAACGATCTGTCACAGTACTACACTTTAAAACACTGTTTAAACAGTGAACGGTATATTTGAAACGGCAATAAAAACTAAACGAGCAGCGATAGAAATACACCGTTTGTTGCAATATGCTTGGGACAACAGTGCATTTTCAGGAGGACAAACTTTCGAAATTACAGTAGTTACAATTTTCAACAACAGATGGCGCTGCAAGTGATATGAAAGATATAGAAGACAACGCAGTCTGTGGGTGCGCCATTCTGTACGTCGTCTTTCTGTTGTAAGCGTGTGCTGTTCACAACGTGCAAGTGTGCTGTGGACAACATGGTTTATTCCTTAGAACAGAGGATTTTTCTGGTGTTGGAATTCCACCGCCTAGAACACAGTGTTGTTGCAACAAGACGAAGTTTTCAACGGAGGTTTAATGTAACCAAAGGACCATCAAGCGATACAATAAAGGATCTGTTTGAAAAATTTCAACGGACTGGTAACGTGACGGATGAACGTGCTGGAAAGGTAGGGCGACCGCGTACGGCAACCACAGGGGCAACGCGCAGCTAATGCAGCAGGTGATCCAACAGCGGCCCCGGGTTTCCGTTCGCCGTGTTGCAGCTGCGGTCCAAATGACGCCAACGTCCACGTATCGTCTCATGCACCAGAGTTTACACCTCTATCCATACAAAATTCAAACGCGGCCACCCCTCAGCGCCGCTACCATTGCTGCACGAGAGACATTCGCTAACGATATAGTGCACAGGATTGATGACGGCGATATGCATGTGGGCAGCATTGGTTTACTGACGAAGCTTATTTTTACCTGGACGTCTTCGTCAATAAACAGAACTAGCGCATATGGGGAATCGAAAAGCCCCATGTTGCAGTCCCATCGTCCCTGCATCCTCAAAAAGTACTGGTCTGGGCCGCCATTTCTTCCAAAGGAATCATTGGCCCATTTTTCAGATCCGAAACGATTACTGCATCACGCTATCTGGACATTCTTCGTGAATTTGTGGCGGTACAAACTGCCTTAGACGACACTGCGAACACCTCGTGGTTTATGCAAGATGGTGCCCGGCCACATCGCACGGCCGACGTCTTTAATTTCCTGAATGAATATTTCGATGATCGTGTGAAGCAGTACATCTCATCTGCATGTGAAGCCATTCCGCCAGACACGTTGTAAAAGGTTTCGGGTAATTTCATTCAGAGACTACGCCACATTATTGCTACGCATGGTGGATATGTGGAAAATATCGTACTATAGAGTTTCCCAGACCGCAGCGCCATCTGTTGTTGAAAATTCTAACTACCGTAATTTCGAAAGTTTGTCCGCCTGAAAATGTACTGTTGTCCCAAGCATATTGCAACAAACGGTGTATTTCTATCGCTGCTCGTTTAATTTGTATTGCCGTTTCAAATATACCGGTTATTTTTGAAACACCCTGTATGTAATTCATGTCACACAGTCTCATACGGAACCTACATCCGCATTCTTTTATATACTGTATATGATGAGATACTGCCATCCCCCTTCCCTTCTGTGTGAGAGGATGAATGAGCAAATGTATTTCTAATTGCATGCTGGATGGTAGCAGACAAGCCTGTCTGCTAGAGAACAATAGGACCAAAGTCGGAACAGGTAACTACGCTTTCTAAAAGCAGAGAGGTTTCTATTCTTAGTATGGTCCTGTCCGTCCCTTGTAATGTTGGTATAGGAAGCTGCCTCTCTGGTCACTTCCGTCTGTATCTGTTAAGCACGCTCGGTAGGATCCCAGATCAGTCTGTCCGCGGCGGGCGTCTGAAGTGGTAAGATCTCCGGCTAAGCACGTGTCAGCTAAGTCTGTAGGACAATGGATTTCTTAAGTTCAGCCTAACTGAAAATTTAATAGCCTATATTTCAGGTTTAGCTCCAAAATAACTAATCTTATCTTAAATTGCAACGCAGTGTATTCCGAGTGTGAAGTTCAGAATATCTTCCGCTATTTGCTTTGTCACCACTTTGTGAGTAAAGTGGAACCACGTATTGATCAGTAACTCTAATTAAGATCATCAGTCTTAAATGCGAATGTGCATGAGATTATAAGGTCTCGTCCTGACAATATTTTTCAATATAGCTACTTTTCTTTATGTTCAACCCACGTGGGCTGTAC
Source organism: Schistocerca gregaria (assembly GCF_023897955.1). Taxonomy (NCBI): domain Eukaryota; kingdom Metazoa; phylum Arthropoda; class Insecta; order Orthoptera; family Acrididae; genus Schistocerca; species Schistocerca gregaria. The sequence goes on along the minus strand of NC_064931.1, from coordinate 405,525,315 downwards.
TTTGTGAGACCAGTACCACGTGCTTATACAATTGTTTGACCCATCAGGTTAATAGTAAGACGAGAATAACCATTTCGAGGTTTTTCTTTTGCAAACTGCTTTTCGATCTAATTTATTTTAATTATCAAAATTATTGTGGAGTTACACTCTTTGTGTAAACCAAGTTGACCACGTGAAGCATGTGGTGTAATCATCATAGTAGCCCCCAGCTATTCTTTCCGGGAAGATTTCACAGAGAGTTAGTATGAATTTAGTATACCAGTGTGTGGTAATTTCATGACGGACGGGATTGCGCTACCAACGTAACTTCTTTGGGTGAAAATTGAATCCGTTGGTTGTGGTTAATTTCCCCTTGGATATGTTTCAACGTTCTTCGTGTGTTATTTTATGAATGCAGTATTGTATGTAGTCTCCAAATCTTGGCTCCCTACTTGATGTGCTCCGTAAGATTACAAAGTCACATTTTCACAATCCTAAATAAGGCACCAGTTTAGTTATGAATCAAGTTTGATATGCTGAAATTTTAACGGAACAATGCCCAATGTTAGAATAAATGTCCAAATATAAACTGATTTATTTCTTTTTATTTAAATTGTCTTTATATATATATATATATATATATATATATATATCGTAAGATGAATACTAAAAAATTATAATTAATGTTAGTCTGGTTGGGAATTTGGTAAGCTAGATTGGATAACTGGTGAAACAGCTGCGCAGTAATGCAAGGCTAACTTCCTCACATAGCTCACAACTTTTAACCCACTTTTATGGACTTGAATATCAGCACCGCTTACACCTCAAATTAATGCAACAACATTACAACGCCCAAGGTGGCATTTGGCACAACTGTGGTGAAAACTGGTGCCGAAATTACGTCATTAATCCACCTTACACCTCACACTAACTACTGAACTTGGGTCTTTCTTCGCATGCGTCGACGCCCTGCTATTTGAAGCATCGCCAAGCCCTAATATGACGTCGCAGGGCGCCACGTATCAGCACCATTACAGAGCAAGATTATAAGGATTGCTGAGTCGAATTTCCAGCTTATACGTTGCATGGGATACAATTACGATGTTTCGAAAAAGTTATTTTTAATTTTGTTGCACAGTGTAGCTATGATTCTTCTGACGAACTGAAGCCCTCAAACACGGCCAAACGAGTCGACTCATATTTGGCAAGGCGCTTGTCTACAAACTAAAATGAAAAACTCCAAGATATTGTGGCTCAACGCCCCCCGCTAACGTTCATGACGGGGAGTCAGCTCAGAATTAACGGGATCGATCGATAATTGAAAACTGAGCATTGTTCACCAATATGTATATGGTCTGCAAACGATTATTTTCCTAGAAATCGAGAAAAGAAACGTTTCCGACTGCCGCTGATGTAGCCATATGGCAGGGGCTGTAAAACGAATGTGCTGCTGGCGCCGTGACCATGGCATATGACTCGGAAGCATAAAACCTGTATTCGATTCCCAGTTGCGTTCTGTGCTTTTTTTTCTTGTTGTTTCCACTTTTTCCACGCCGAATCTGGTAAGAATAGGAGGGTTAATGAGGTAAGTAAATAAATAGTGAATAACAACTAAGTAGACAAATAAATTTCTCAAGCGACTAGGGTTAGTAATACATTAAGACTTTACTCCTCGGTGTATGAAAACAGTTTCGAGTAATTTTGCTGCGAACACGATCATTCGGCGTACATTACAGCATAAAGCAGAAAAACTAACCCTATTCGCAGTTAGTAGTGTACATGAAGTAACATGTTTTAGTACTTCTAGCCTTTATTGTCTTACAGTATGAAGAATATTCATCAGCGTAAAATGAGAAATGGAGGCCCGGAAGTAATGGTTTAACAGTAATGACAAATGCGACACATGTTATCACTTTTACAATGTATGCAATGATAATCTCAAGGTAAAACACTTAGACTGAAATACTTTTGGACACACATTTTGGTATGTATTAAAGTCTTCTATAGATAAAATATGGTAATTTTATTGTGGTATTGCACAGTCATAGATGCGTAAAAGACGGCCGAGGAATATTTTGTGCCACAGTACTTCAACGTGTTGTAGTTCATCAAAGAATGTGGTCGTCAATGGAGACCACACTTGATGGACTGTTATCATGGTGCACATGTACTCGCGTAAGTCAGGTGATCTTAATGGTGAGAGAATTAACGGTTTCTTTACGAGAGTCCATTTCGTAATACGACAAGTTAGGAAGCGGTAGACAATGCGAATATGGGTTTGCGATTGGACTGAAGGCAACGTAGCAGACAGGATTAGATACACTTTAGTTATCAGGAAGAAACCACCACATGTGAAAGTAGCTTCTGGTGTACCATTACTATTGATGACACGCTGACAAGTCAAAACATTATAACCACTGTCCACTACAACACTGAATGATACCTATTGGCATTACAGGTACGTAACGAGGCGAGGAAGTGTAGCAGAGACGAATGAGAAGTGATTCTGCCCACCCACGATAAGAGTCGAAAATGGGGAAATCCACCGACATTAACGACTTTGACAAAGGGTAGAATTTTACGGTCCAACCATTGGGAATGAGCATATTGGAAATAGTGCAGCAGATTGGCTGTTGGCGTAGAAACGTCATGAGTATGTGTGGTAATTGGTTGAAGGACACTGGAACCGCGAGTAGGGGACAAGTTGTTGGATATTCATGCCTCAACACAGAACGTGAAGTCTAGAGACTTGACCGTCGTGTAAATTAGAATAGGTGGTTATCTATTTCAATTATGGTGACAGAACGTGTTGCTGGTGCAGGCCCACGTTCTAGAGATCATATTGTTCAGTGCACAGTGTTGAACATGAGACTTCGGAAGAGACGATATCTACGTTTTCCCATGTTCTCCTTACGACCTCGTCACTTACGGTAGCTGTGGGCATGGAATTATCGAAACTAGAGCGTGTTTCAATGGAAACGTTCACTAGGTCGGATGAATCACGGTTCATGTTACACAGAGTTGTTGGACATGTCGAGATACGACGTCAGCCAGACATAGGGCCGTTAAAAATATAAACCACATCACCGATGCAGGCTGGTGGAAGCAGTATTGTGGTGTGGGGAACGTTCATCTGGGCTTTATTGGGAATTGTTTTGTTAATAGAAGTCACCATGACAACTGTGGACTACGACCACGTTATTGCAGGCCACCTTCACTCACAATCATGCCTGATGTCTTCCCCAAGAGCAATGACACTATCCAGAAGGATAACTGCCCATATTACAAGGACAGAATCGTCCCACGACAGTTTGAGGAGCAGGATAATCAACTCACGTTGCTATCTTGGAAATCAGATTACTCTCATATCAAATTAATGATAAACATCTGGGTTGCTACAGGGTTTCAGCACGGGGTCCACAGTCTACTGACCAATAATTTACGAGAATTACGTGACCTGTGTGTAGATGCCTGACACCACGTAACACCAAAAACCTGCCAATGACTTATCGAATCCATGCTACATGAAATCACTGCTGTGTCGTGTTCAGAGGTGCATCAACTCGCTATTAAGTTGGTGGTAGTCATGTCTTTATCCATCAGTGCGTACGTATATGATCTGATAGATAATGTCAAAGACATAGTGAGGCTGACCGCACACGAAACTATTGCACATACGGAAATCACAGAGCCTGAAAATTATAGGGAATGAATGAGGAGTAAGTTGTAGACAATTTAAATTGGTGGTAGAACCTCATCCTGATGAAATGCAATATTTTTACGCAGAAATAGGCGGAAAAGCTCTTTGAAATTCAGTTTTCACAATTTGTGATTAATGTTTCTAGTACAATACATCCCGTTTGTTTAATGCCTCATCAAGTGCTTAAAACATATATAATGATACTGGTAAGTATGGAACAATAATTTAGCCCTGAATTTAGGATTATTGATTCAAATTCCTATAAAGAGAGTTCATATTTTGTTTGTAATACGTTTTTAATCTCCCGTTGTAAAGACTATCACGAAATTCATTCCATGGGTTACTCAGAGCAACGAAGATTGAATTGTGGGGCAATCAGTACTGTTGATTCACTGCTCTGTTTTGATGTCGAAAGGTCTAAGCGTAAGGGAGTTTGCATCTCAAAGCTACTGAGTCATATACTGCTTGCCAGTAATCAGGCAGTCGGTCGCAGGCCTATACGAGTCTTTGTCATCAGCGTAGTGGGTGAAGTCCTGGGGCAGTCTGCCGACATTCCACATACCTTGTGCTCGTAACACTCAGTTCACTTCAGTCGCCTGCGTATAACAACGGGATAGAGCAAACGACTTAGAGGGCCTATGGATCTTCATATATTTACTCTCTTGGTAAGTACAACAGAAAATAGTCGTACGTCAATTACCGTATGTGTGCTTATGATAGCAAAAATTTGCGACTTAAAAAAAAGCGTCAGAGTGCCTTACCTGTTAACGAAATAAATATCAGTTCATCAACAGTGCATGGAATCATCCACACTTTCATGAAACGATCACATATTTCATCCAACCGAATTTATTTTTTATTTATTTATTGTGAGGCCAGTGATCATTCGATTCTATGAACACCTTCCAGTCTGTGCACGAGATACATACTGGAATCGTATTCTTGCCATATGGGAGAGTATGAAGCAACATCAACAGCTTTGTTGTTCTCTCGAATACTTCATCCCTCTAAGTATCAGTAAAGTGCTGAAAAATGATGATGGTTTATTTCATATCAAAAATAGAAGGCTTTATTTTGTATATTATAATTTATTTTCATTTTAGGTTCACAGAAGAATGCAATCTTGTATGTCTCAACCAGTAACAGTTCTTGACAAAGAGGATTTGTTGGCCTCACATAAACAATAAAAAGGACATAACATGTTTTAATTTTCTCGTTTGTAGAATATAATTTTAGTCATTGATTCGTAATGGTAGTTCATTAGATCACATTAAAATTATTTTTTTCGTTTTTATGAATGTATTTTGAGGCATTGTTCAGCAATAATGAGTACATTGCAGTTATGAATGAAAAGCACAAAGATGTAGTTGTTCCCCGCTATACAGTAGGACATTTACAATTCTGTGCTTTTCATCTGTAACTATTAAGTTCTGCTACCAGGAAAAGATGGAAGAATCAGTTAATACTGATATATTGCACACTGAGATCTCATTGTGACTCTACAATCCTTTCCTCTCAACATAACAAACCCAGCAATTTGAAATTTCTTCATCCAACTCATATTGCTGAAGCTTACCAAATACTTAAAACAGACAACTGATTTCTGAAGGAAACCTAGCAATTTTTCACTTTGTAGAATTCGTTACTATAATTCCATTGCCAGTTCAGAGGAGCTGTGATTATAGCGTTTTCCAATATTATCAGTAAAAAATCTTTACAGAAATTCTTTACGTACTAAATTAATATAAGAATCATATTGTCACTTACATATTTCACCAACCTGTCTCGTTTTAACCTAAGCTTGTGTAAATATAAATGACTGTTATGTACAAATTTCGGTGTGTTGTTTCCTACATACTATAAGAAAGTAGAGTTTGATAATTGCGAAATTCAGGTATGAGTCTGAGTCTAACAGCGAAGTCAGCGAAAAATGCTTGATAACATATCCATCAAGACTTTTTCTGTATAACTCCAAAATATGGTTTTAATGTTTACATAAAAATACAGAATAATACTTTTTTAAATGGTTGTCCTAATGCAGGGAGGTTAAAGGAAATCTGAGCTTCCTGTGTGAGGATATAATGTAAACAAGTTATTCAGATTTATAAAAGAAACTGCAAAAAGGTGGGAATTTAAGGAGATGGGACCTGGATAAACTGACGAAACCAGAGGGTGTACCGAGTTTCAGGGAGAACATAAGGGAACGAATGACAGGACTGGGGGAGAGAAATACAGTAGAAGAAGAATGGGTAGCATTGAGGGATGAGGAAGTGAACTCAGCAGAGGATCAAGTAGGAAAAAAAGATGAGGGCTAGTAGGAAATCTTGGCTAATAAAAGAAATATTGAATTTAATTGATGAAAGGAGAAAATATAAAAATGCAGTAAACGAAACAGGCATAAAGGAATACAAATGTCTCAAAAATGAGATCGACAGAAAGTGCAAAATGGCTAAGCAGGGATGGCTAGAGGACAAATGTAAGGATGTAGAAGCTTATCTCACTAGGGGTAAGATAGATACCGCCTACAGGAAAATTAAAGAGACCTTTGGAGGAAAGAGAATCACTTGTATGAATATCAAGAGCTCAGATGGAAACCCAGTTCTAAGCAAGAAGGGAAAGCAGACAGGTTGGAGGAGTATATAGAGGGTCTATACATTGCGATGTACTTGAGGACAATATTATGGAAATGGAAGAGGATGTAGATGAAGATGAAATGGGAGATATGATACTGCGTGAAGAGTTTGACAGAACACTGAAAGACGTAAGTCGTAGCAAGTCCCCGGGAGTAGACAACATTCCATTAGAATTACTGACAGCCTTGGGAGAGCCAGACCTGACAAAACGCTACCATCTAATGATCAAGATGTATGAGACAGGCGAAATACACTCAGACTTAAAGAAGAATATAATAATCCCAATCCCAAAGAAAGCAGGTGTTGACAGATGTGAAAATTACCGAACTATCAGTTTAATAAGTCACGGCTGCAAAATAAAAAATCGAATTCTTGACAGACGAATGGAAAAACTGGTAGAAACCGACCTTGGGAAAGATCAGTTTGGATTCCGTAGAAATATTGGAACACGAGAGGCTATACTGACCCTTCCACTTATCGTAGAAGATAGATTGAGGAAAGGCAAACCTACGTTTCTAGCGTTTGTAGACTTAGAAAAAGCATGGAGAGCTACATCAAACCAGTCTCAGGACTGAAGACCACAACAACAACAACTGCTTTTTTAATACCACTTGCAGTCAACATGTAAGTAAAGTTGTAAGGTGTCAGGCAAATCCAACACCTTACATGAAAATCCTGACATGATAAGCAAATCCAGTAGTATGTCACATAGCTCCGAATAAATCGTGACATTAAATTAACCAAAGTAATACGAGTAACGAGTGAGCAAATGGAATACCACAGACTAACACAAGAATGCCTAAATGCATGTCGTACCTTCCCACCGTGAGGCAGACGCAGTTCCGAGGGGAGAAACGAGGACAGAAGCCGAGAGCAGAACCGTGTTAAGCTAGATAAGGGAGGGGCTGGGCACCCACGCCGCGAGCCTACCAGTACGACTATACAACCCGCACGTTTTAGCGTGAGGCTTTTTCGCGTCTCAGGTACGTCAAGGATCACCCCCAGCCCATGTTAAAAGCTAGAGCCCTCCAGAAAAGCAGTATAGATCTTACGATAACACAAAAAGGGCCACTACCACCAGCAAGTTTTAGTGTGAGACTTTTTCGCGTGTCTGATACATTAGGACAATCCTCCAGCCCATGTTAAAAGATAGAGCCCTCCAGAAGAACAGTATAGATCTCACGATAACGCTAAAAGGACCACACCAGCTGCAGGTTTTAGCGTGAGACTTTTTAGCGTCTCTGTTACGTTGCAAACTTTAAAAACATTGCCCCACCACGAAAAGTATAACGTTTCTCATTGGAAAGACAGAATTTTTGTAGGCGGAGCTTAAGGTTAACATTGAGACCCTGATTGGTCAGATGAAAAGATAGCCAGATAGTTTTTTTTAACTAACTTCGGTAAATTGTAGTAAGGAGAAGTTCGAGAGTTGGTTCCGAGACGGCGAGCTGGATGGCTGCTGCGCCGGCCGCTGCTGCCAGACGCTGCTTAAACACCGACAAGGTAATGAACGCACGCAATGCCGCATTTTTGAGCGCATAAAGCTTCACTCAGAACTGCAGAAGTCTCATCTGTTACACCCCTTTTTTGCATAATACTAGTGTCGATCGTTAATTAAAAATCATGGTGTTCACATTTGCCACTTGAAGAACAGATCTGAAACGCGGTGATTTTTCTTTTATATAGTTATTGAGAAACCACATCAGCCACTGTAATTTACGACAAGTTAAATAAGTAATTAAAGATAATTGAGGGTCACTGTAGACCATTTTGATAGTTGTAGACCATTTTGATAGTTTTCTCTTTTGTGAAACTTAAATTAAACCGAGATTATAGATGTGATATGGCATAGGTCATCCTTCGATCGATTGTAGAACTTGGAAACCCATTCAGGGAATATTCGTTCACAATTTTTGTTGAACGCAGTTGGTTTTTACCATCCTGTATTAAAACATTTCCTTTTATCAATAGTGTAATTTATAAACAATGTTTTGAGAGTAGAATAAAATTTCCAATGGTAAACTTAACTGCCTTTTCGACGTTATTTTACCAACTAACTAAAAATAGGAAAGCCTTGAACCCTTTCCACTAAATTTAGTTAGTATTAAGATTCTTTTACAGGGAGTGCAGTGGAGCTGACGCTGAGATCATTTAGTATTTGGTTATATCATCGCTACTCTCACTGAACTCTTCTGAATTCTACATGTCATGTGTGGTCTGGCGTCTCCTTACCAGCAACAGGTCCCAGGTTCAAACTAGTTAATTCCCTAAAAAACACACTCAGAGCGTCGTTGCGCGAAAGTGGTAGGGAGACACGATATAGTACAATCAGACACCACCATGAATGTTTAGAAAATGGCGACCCTGCCAGGGTGGTAAAATACCATGATTGAAGGTCGACCACATGCCTAACTAGGTCAGAAAAATATCTTGTTGAAAATTTTTTTGTAAATTTTTTTTTTCCTCTAAAGTTATACATAGTCGAAAACAGTAGCTGCAGCGATAGATAGTAAAAGTATTCAAGAAAGTCATTCTACCAGAGACAATAGCATAATTAAGTTATGAATTTTGAGAATTGTTAGAATTAAGTTTTCTCTCCAACGCAAGCGCGCAGGTGGCGGATACATCGTTGACAAGTTGGTTCTGACCCAACAAGTAAGTGAATGGATTGTCAGTCTTGGTTGTGTCAAATCGTGTGAACAATAAGTTTATGAAACGTGTGAGATCGTACGAGCGCATGTTGACGCGAAGTAGGGCGTGTGAATTGCTTTTAAAACATAAAATAAGGGATTCGGAAAGATTAGCAATGGCAGATCGAGACCTTGACCGAATTGAGGTAGAGACCCAGTATGAAAATGGACAGAGAATAGTCAGTACAAGAGACGATGCAGTATGGTGAGAAATAGGACAGATAACGCACCATAACGAGGATAATGTACGCCAAGGCACTGAAAACCTAGGTCAGCATACGACAGAGGAGCAGGAAAGTAGAGAGGCAGGCGATGAGGATCCTAACTTGCGTCTTGAATACGTAGAACCCATAGAACAAGTAATCAGAACTCCCTCACTACAGAGTACAAGGAATGCGAGCAGAAACCTGTCACAGCAGAGGTCAATGCAATCGGTTGCGAACCAACACTTGGGCGAAAACACAGAGCGTAGGACGTCGGAAGAAAACGCAATAGGACCCATCAATCTGGCAGAATTATTACAACACATTAAGGAAATCATGACAAGGCAAAATAAAGACATAGCGAACCAAATTCAAATTTAGAATGCGGAAACCACGAGACAAATGGGTGAGATTAAAGAACAAAACAAAAAAATTCAGTTGCACCTAAGTCATATTGAAGACGAGGCAAAAGAATCTCGAGAAGTGATAGGAAACTTAATAATAGGTCACAATCAATTGAGAACAGACATTGACAATGTACAAGCGGACGTACAAACATTGCGTAATGACATTCAGGACGAGATCAAAACATTACGTAACAACACCCACGGAGAAGTCAAGAAACTAGAGAAACAGATAAACTTAATTACTAGACAAGCAGCAGGTACAGCGCGTGAAATTGTTGAAAACAGTGAGTTACACAAACGTATCACAAAAGCAGCGCTGAAAAGATATGATAACCGCATAGTCAAAATAGAAGCGCAAACGAAGCGACAATTTCAGAAATTGCGAACAGAGTTGCTGCAAACCATTGAAGAGCGTAGTGAACAAGATCGAACAAGCACTGAGTGTGCAACCACATCCGTATCTGTAACAGCACCGGAAAAAACAAGTAATTAAGGAAGACATTATGCATTTGCGATTCCAATCACAAGCGGAAAGTAACATATGTGAAATCAGACACACTGCATCGCGGGTACGCGAAAGTTACAGTGGACAATATCCAATGGATCTACCACAACCGGAAAGAACGACGGGAGAAATGACCAGAAACAAAAGTGGCGAAGAATCACGAATTTCATATGTAACTACGGCAAAGTACGACAACGATCAATTCCTCACAGTCAGAAAATTTCAACACTTTCGAGAAGGAAACTCATTACATCCACGAACTTTTATTGATCAATTCCGAGTAGGATTACCAGAACACTGGACGCTAGCACATAAATTAGACTTTATATGTGCACACATGTCAGGAACAGTCGCAGAAATCATGCAAAATGTTGCAGCGACATGTCGATCGTACGAAGATTTCAGAGAGAAGTTTCTCTCACGATATTGGTCCAGCTAAACACAGAACAGAGTGAAGTACGGATTATTACAGAACCCATATTTTGAAAATTCAGGAGAGAAGAGTCCCGTGAAATTTTTCGAAGCAATGGCAAACAAAAATCAATTCTTAGATGTACCATACAGTGACGGAGAGTTGATTAAATTATGCGCGATGAAGCTACCATTGAAATACAGCAATCATTAGTAGGTCGCGGAGGCAATGACGTCGAAGCATTTAAAGGTATTCTAAGGGAACTAGAGTTCATATTTTCGGAAGATGACGCAAGACAGAGACGAAGTGCACGTGAAAACGAAAGCCAAAAGCAGTGGAATCCACAAGACACAGTAGGAAGAAACAATAATTACGAACCACGTGATAACTTCGCACCAAGAAACGACAATAGATTTCAACAAAGAACCGGTTATGGATTTAGAAGAGAATATGGCAATAACTATAATACACCCAGGAACGGAAACAACTATTACAGAGGGAATAACGACAACCGGTACGGGTACTGGAGAACCAATAGACCGACAAGTTATCAACAAAGAAACCACTATCAACAAGCTGAACAAGAAGAGCGAATACAGATAGAAGAGGTGGAGGTAAAACCACCAAACCCCGATAAACGTTCGAATTGACAGCTAAGTGCCCATGCCAAAGAGAATGACGCACCGACCCAGGACAATTGCAGCACCTTGAACAGAGAAGTAAAAATCTTATCACGAGAAGAGAAGAAGGAAGAAACAAATCCGCAGGGACCAGATGAAAACGAAGACAGGAAAATAACAACATCGTGTTGGGACGAAATTAAGTGGGAGAATACTGATGAGGAAGAAGAATTACCAGAGGCATGCACAACGAATGTAGGAGGAAAGGACGAAGTAATGAGTATTGCAGAGCTATTTGAGAGGGAAACCAGGGAAAGCGAATTCAATGAGGATAATGCGCAGTCGACAATAGTTGAAAATAAGTTACGAGTGGGAACACAACCCAACGTATATAATGAAGGAAGTTATGAAGCGATAATTAGAGCATTTAGATGCGACTATGCGGAAGTAGCGACGGAGAAGGAGAAGATAGACGAGGATGAGGAAAAAGTAGAGGATGTAGAAGAAAGCGTAAATGAAGGAAGAAATAGAGAAGAGGAAATAAAAGAGAGAGAAGTAGCAGTCGAAGCTTATCCTACAGAAAGTTCGAATTCACAAGGGAAATTCCTAAAAAGACTCATGTATGATTCGGTGGAGGATTCGTTGATGCAAGAAGAAGAAGAACAGAACCAACCCTTTCAAATTCAACCAAATGTGAAGTCCATGGTAAAGCATATCCCAGTCAATATTGTAATTGATAGCGGAAGTGAACTGACTGCGATCTCAGAAAATTTATTCATGCAGTGTAATGCCAAAGAGGAATTGCCAGTTCTGAAAACACGTAAGATTAAAGTAAGAGGTCTTATTAGAAACAATGCTGCGGAAATTGCGAGACAAACAAGGTTAACTCTTTCGTGCCAAGGTCAAAAGATCGAAGCCAACTTCGTGATTATACCTAAACTAACGGTAGATTTGATTATAGGTGCAGATTTTTAAAATGAGAGACGAGCGATAATAGATATGGGGAAAGGTAGCGTAACATTCGGGAATGTCACACTTCTCTTTGAGCAAAAGCTAAAATTAGAAGAAATACCAGTTATAAACAAACAATTGAGAATGACACGAGATAAAGAGGATGAAGAATTAGAATGGTATGCACAAAAGGGGGAATCGCCTCAACTCATGTTAGAAGTCCATAAAGAAATAGACGAAAAATTGCAAGAAGTTCAAGGTAATTCGGAACACAGTAAAAGAGAATTAGAGGGTATTTTACGAGATAAAGCAGAGGTATTTTTACCTAAGACTGGCAGTATTAAACACTTTCAGTACAAGTTTGAAGATTAATTTTATTACTCGTAAATAATCAGCACAATAATTCAAGATAATCTTGCAGATAAGATCATCAGGAGAAAGAAGAATGAAGAGAGAGGAAGGTGGGAAAAAGAAAGTAGTTTCAATAATAACACCAATAGTACCATAGATTAAGGTGAAGGGATAAAGCGTAGATAGTCTAACAGCATGAAATACTAAAAGTCTATACACCACGACACTACACAAATATAAAAAACGAATTTGAGGATTCTTGAGTAGACGTTAAGACTCCAAATATCTTAGAATTGTAACATGGAAAGGGCACCGAAATATGAAAAGCTTTTTAAGTAGGCGCAAAACAAGTAGATAGTAGATATATGTTAGATGATTATAAGTAAAACTTTTTGTAAGAACCATTGTAAAAACTCCAGCAAGGAAGAGATGCAACGACCCACAAGTTGCAATGCGAGATGTATCAAGAAAGAAAAGGACGTAATTAGCAAGACACGATTCCTACATAGCAGGAGCGTCGAGAGAAGGGAAAGGACAGCGAAAGGCCCTTGTATAGAAAGTGAGCAATAAATATGCCCGCTAGGAGGAACCCTGCTCGGAGGGAACACCGAGCCGCACAGTGACAGAATCCTGCTGAGACGCGGCGGGACGGCGCTGGGACGGCGAACGCCGGAAGGGTCTCCGAGCCCCGAATGAACGGAGCGAGCAAAAAAAGGCCGGACGAGAAGACCGCTTGGGCAAGCCACCGCCGGCAAAAAATATGCGTAAAAGTCACACTATTGCTATTAAACAGCACGCTGATGCACGAAACTGAAGAAGAACTTCCACAAAGTAAAAATGACGCGCCCAAACAATTTATCAAACTGTTACTAGGAGGAGAGCTTCAAAGCGACTAGTTATCAATAAATATTTCCATATCCTGCCCAGAGAAGAACCAAGAAGCAAGTAAGAAGCAGAGAAAAAGCGGGAAGAAAAGAAGTTGAAGATTCGCAAGATTTAGACCAAGAAAGAAGATGGGTGAAGAATAGACCACATACCTTCCCAAAACACTATCCTATTGTAAACTAGTCGTCTGCGAAGTATTACAACGAAAAACTACCGCATTCAGCGACACATAACGATGACTTTCATGCATACAAAGCCAGTAAACCACGAGATTCTGCACTCACAGCTCCATTCCATTATGGGACCTCCACAACAGCAAGACACACTTGCAAAGCCATCAAGGAACGACGAACGAAGCTGTACATCAAATACTTGCCCACATCCATCTCGCTCAAGTCCATCACGTTCATGCAAAAACATTCGCCAACCTCATGCTTGAACATTCATAGGATTGTGTGAATGTGTGAAATCAAATTATGTGATGTAGGAATTGTGCAAAAGAAACGTGTGAAAAACTAAATAAGTTAAGCACACCAGACAGCTAATAAACTAAAAAATAAGTCATTGACTATGGACTTCAATAAAGAATAGACTATCGATAAAAATAAGTCATTAGTTCTGAAATGGACACTTATTTGCTTCTCATAAAAATAAAAGAATAACTATATTTTACATATTTTCTCCTTACAAAAACAAGGAATAAAAAATTATCTTGTTGGGTGTTTTCCCTTTCTTTAACATTTGTACCATTTATTAGGATAATACCTCAATACGTGTGTATGTATATTTCTTTGTCAAAGCAATTCTTTTTAGCATTTGTAAAATTTGTTAGGATAATATCTCATCACTTGTGTATGTATATTTCTTTGTCAAAGCAATTTTTTGGAAATAATTCTTATTTGTTAGTGTAACAATGTTGAAATGAGTGTCTAGAAACAAAGGCATTTTACTTCTACATGATATGTAGAAAATGTGTTAGGAATAGATTTTACTCAATTACTACATTTATAAAAAAAAATTTCTAAGAAAATCGATGTGACAGACTCCTCACTTTCGAAAACAAACTTCTTAAGAAAAAACTTCACACTTAAATAAAGAAAGAAAATAATTAAATATTAATAATAGCATAAAAATATTCTTCTCTTGTCATTTAAATTATAATGTGGAAGAATATAAAAATATAAATTAGTAATACAAACTAACATAGAACAGAATAACGTGGCTGAACAGTAGGCAACAAAATTTAGACACCAGAATGATTTTTGACTGACTTAGACAACGATTCAATCATTGCCTAAATTCAGTGCAAAAATTAAGTTCGAAGGGTGGTGATATGTAAGGTGTCAGGCAAATCCAACACCTTACATGAAAACCGTGACATGATAAGCAAATCCAGTAGTATGTCACATAGCTCCGTATAAATCGTGACATTAAATTCACCAAAGTAATACGAGTAACGAGTGAGCAAATGGAATACCACAGACTAACACAAGAATGCCTAAATGCATGTCGTACCTTCCCACCGTGAGGCAGACGCAGTTCCAAGGGGAGAAACGAGGACAGAAGCCGAGAGCAGAACCGTGTTAAGCTAGATAAGGGAGGGGCTGGGCACCCACGCCGCGAGCCTACCTGTACGACTATACAACCCGCACGTTTTAGCGTGAGGCTTTTTCGCGTCTCAGGTACGTCAAGGATCACCCCCAGCCCATGTTAAAAGCTAGAGCCCTCCAGAAGAACAGTATAGATCTCACGATAACGCTAAAAGGACCACACCAGCTGCAGGTTTTAGCGTGAGACTTTTTAGCGTCTCTGTTACGTTGCAAACTTTAAAAAACATTGCCCCACCACGAAAAGTATAACGTTTCTCATTGGAAAGACAGAATTTTTGTAGGAGGAGCTTAAGGTTAACATTGAGACCCTGATTGGTCAGATGAAAACATAGCCAGATAGTTTTTTTAACTAACTTCGGTAAATTGTAGTAAGGAGAAGTTGGAGAGTTGGTTCCGAGACGGCGAGCTGGATGGCTGCTGCGCCGGCCGCTGCCGCCCAGACGCTGCCTAAACACCGACAAGGTAATGAACGCACACGATGTCGCATTTTTAGAGCATAAGGCTTCACTCAGAACTGCAGAAGTCTCATCTGTTACACCCCTTTTTTGCATAATACTAGTGTCGATCGTTAATTAAAACTCATGGTATTCACATTTGCCACTTGAAGAACAGATCTGAAACGCGGTGATTTTTCTTTTATATAGTTATTGAGAAGCCACATCAGCCACTGTAATTTACGACAAGTTAAATAAGTAATTAAAGATAATTGAGGGTCACTGTAGACCATTTTGATAGTTGTAGACCATTTTGATAGTTTTCTCTTTTGTGAAACTTAAATTAAACCGAGATTATAGATGTGATATGGCATAGGTCATCCTTCGATCGATTGTAGAACTTGGAAACCCATTCAGGGAATATTCATTCACAATTTTTGTTGAACGCAGTTGGTTTTTACCATCCTGTATTAAAACATTTCCTTTTATCAATAGTGTAATTTATAAACAATGTTTTGAGAGTAGAATAAAATTTCCAATGGTAAACTTAATTGCCTTTTCGACGTTATTTTACCAGTTAAGTAAAAATAGGAAAGCCTGGAACCCTTTCCACTAAATTTAGTTAGTATTAAGATTCTTTTACAGGGAGTGCTGTGGAGCTGACGCTGAGATCATTTAGTGTTTGGTTATATCATCGCTACTCTCACTGATCTCTTCTGAATTCTACATGTCATGTGTGGTCTGGCGTCTCCTTACCAGCAACAGGTCCCAGGTTCAATCTAGTTAATTCCCTTAAAAACACACTCAGAGCGTCGTTGTGCGAAAGTGGTAGGGAGACACGATATAGTACAATCAGACACCACCATGAATGTTTAGAAAGTTGTTGGCAAAATAATGAACTGTTATTAAATAAAAACAGAAGCATGACGAAATATGAAGTACTGATGCTGTGTTCACTTGTTGTGTAAATGTGGAGACTGCTATGTTTTGACAAACTTTTGCATAGTAAAAAAGGTATAAAAGACGTCATAAATACAAAAATAAAATTGACACAGATCCGTAACTATCAGGGATGATAGCGATAGTGCAATGTTATCATCTGAGATACCGTTTGTTGAAATCACATGAAACAATTAAAAGTTGTTAATTCAGAAGTTCGTTGTGTAAATGTTTATTCACTGTGAAATACTAACTTTTGTAATTTTGAAGATATTTAAATACTTATGTCTCATTGGATGCTCTTCATTTATCTCAGATCGCCGATGTAAGCAGATTTGCACTAATATTTGATGTTAGTTATTGTCCAATCTCAAATAGCTGGCCGGCCGCGTTGGTCTCGCGGTTCTAGGCGCACAGTCCGGAACCGCGCGACTGCTACGGTCGCAGGTTCGAAACCTGCCTCGGGCATGGATGTGTGTGATGTCCTTAGGTTAGTTAGGTTTAAGTAGTTCTAAGTTCTAGGGGACTGATGACCACAGCTGTTAAGTCCCATAGTGCTCAGAGCCATTTAAACGTTTTTTTTTTTTCAAATAGCTGCAGTTTACTTATTTTTAATATTGTCTGACACGACCTCTTTTCCTGGAACAAATTCTGCATAAAGATAATGACAGTAAACTCCGTCCATATCGCCAGCCTCGGGGGTTTCCACCTTTCCGGCGACATAGCTAGTACCTGGACTCGTTCGTACCGCCCACCCACCTTAAGCCGGAACCGCCACGGTGCGCCCTGAGACCTGGGTCCGTTAGCTTACAACCGTACAACAAATTTATCTCCCCTCGCAACAATACTGGACGGCCGATTACCTTGCCTAAATAGGGGTAACGTTACTAAGTGTACTCTTAAATTAAGTCCATTTATTCTAACTGCTTATCTGAATTATTCTATACGTATACAAACACAAGTGGCTAAAGCAAACATGCGAAGCAGGCAACTGACACTTCATTTTAGGTGTAAATGATATTACACTGCTGGCCATTAAAATACCTACAATAAGAACAAATGCAGATGATAAACGGGTATTCATTGGACAAAAATATTATACTAGAACTGACATGTGGCTACATTTTCATGCAATTTGGGTGCATAGATCCTGAGAAATCAGTACCCAGAACAAACACCTCTGGCCGTAATAACGGCCTTGATACGCCTGGTCAATGAGTCAGAGCTTGGATGCCGTGTACAGGTACAGCTGCTTATGCAGCTTCAACAAGATACCACAGTTCATCAAGAGCAGTGACTGGTATATTGTGACGAGCCAGTTGCTCTGCCATCATTGACCAGCCGTTTTCAATTGGTGAGAGATCTGGAGAATGTGCTAGCCAGGGCAGCAGTCGAACATTTTCTGTATCCAGAAAGGCCAGTACAGGACCTGCAACATGCGGTCGTGCATTATCCTGCTGAAATGTAGGGTTTCGCAGGGATCGAATGAAGGGTGGAGCCACGGGTCGTAACACATTTGAAATGTAACGTCCACTGTTCAAAGTGCTGTCAATGCGAACCAGGGATGGCCGAGACGTGTAACCAATGGCACCCCATACCATCATGCCGGGATGGCGAATACACGCTTCCAGTGGGAGTGTACCGCGATGTCGCCATTCGCGGATGCGACCATCATGATGCTGTAATCAGAACCTGGATTCGTCCGAAAAAATGACGTTTTGCCATTCGTACACCCAGGTTCGTCGTTGAGTACACCATCGCAGGTGATCCTGTCTGTGATGCAGCATCAAAGGTAACCGCACCCATAGTCTCCGAACTGATTGTCCATGCTGCTGCAAACGTCGTCGAACTGCTCGTGCAGATGGTTGTTGTCTTGCAAACGTCCCCATCTGTTGACTCAGGGATCGAGACGTGGCTCCACGATCCGTTACAGCCATGCGGATAAGATGCCTGTCAGCTCGACTGCTAGTGATACGAGGCCGTTGGGATCTAGCACGGCGTTCCGTATTACCCTCCTGAACGCACCGATTCCAAATTCTGCTAACAGTCATTGGATCTCGACCAACGCTAGTAGCAATATCGAGATACGATAAACCGCAATCGCGATAGGCTACAATCCGACCATTATCAACGTCGGAAAGGTGATGGTTCGCATTTCTCCACCTTGCACGAGGCATCACAACGTCTCACCAGGTAACGCTGGTCAACTGCTGTTTGTGTATGAGAAATCGGTTGGAAACTTTCTTCATGTCAGCACGTTGTAGGCGTCTCCACCGGCGCCAACCTTGTGTGAATGCTCTGAGAATCTAATCATTTGGATATCACAGCATCTGCTTCCTGTCGGCTAAATTTCGCGTCTGTAGCACGTCATCTTCGTGGTGCAGCAATTTTAATGGCCAGTGGTGTATGTACGAAAACGAACTTTCAAGGAAGTCTGACATTTACCGATCTTAACTATGGTCCAAAGCCTCTACAATGTTTACAGAATGTATTTCCTTTCCTTTCCATAATCAACTAATAAATAACACCAACATTCAATCGTAATGTTCCAAATACTAGATTTATAAACACACAACCTGGCCAAAGACGAACCAACTGACCGCGGCCATTGAGGCGGGGCGGTGAGGGGGGGGGGGGGGGGGGGGGAGAGGGGGAGGTAAGAAGAAGTTTTACTGAGTACATCGTAAATGCATTGTATCACTTAATACTTTTGTAATAAGCGAGGAGCGCTTCATAATGTATGAAATACATATGTGAATGAAAAATAAACGCTTTCAGGCAATGGTTCGACAAGAATTACACACGCTTCCCACTTGTTTCAATTTCCATACTGTATTCACTAATAATCTCAGGGTCAAACACCTAGACTGAGATAGTACTAGATATCAATTTTATTATCTCGTACAGTCTCCTATAGTCAAAATACTGTAATAACTATCCTATGCTATGCCAAGCTGTTATCAGCAATTTACCTGAGATCTCAATAGCATATACTTCCGTCGTCTTCATCTACATCTACATTTATACTCCGCGAGCCACCCAACGGTGTGTGGCGGAAGGAACTTTACGTGCCACTGTCATTTTCTCCATTTCCTGTTCCATTCGCGTATAGTTCGCGGGAAGAACTACTGCCGGAAAGCCTCGGTGCGAGCTAGAATCTCTCTGATTTTACATTCGTGATCTCCCCGGGAGGTATAAGTAGGGGGAAGCAATATATTCTATACCTCATTCAGAAAGGCATCCTCTCGGAACCTGGACAGCAAGCTACAGTCCGATGGAGAGCGCCTCTCCTGCAGAGTCTTCCATTTGAGTTTACTAAACATCTCCGTAATGCTACCACGCTTACCAAATAACCCTGTGACGAAAGGAGCCGCTCTTCTTTAGATCTTCCCTATCTCCTCTGTCAACTCTACCTGGTACGGATCCCACACGAATGAGCAATACTCAAGTATAGGTCGAACGAGTGTTTTGTAAGGCACCTCCTTTGTTTATGCACTACATTTTCTAAGGACTCTCTCAATCAATCTCAACCTGGCACCCACCTTAGCAACAATTAATTTTATATGATCATTCCACTTCAAATTCGTTCCGTACGCATACTCCCAGATATTTTACAGAAGTAACAGCTACCAGTGTTTGTTCTGCTACCATTTAATCATACAATAAAGGATCCTTCTTTCTACGTATTTGCAACACATTACATTTGTCTATGTTAAGGGCCAGTTGTCACTCCCTGCACCAAGTGCCTATCCGCTGCAGATCTTCCTGCATTTCGCTGCAATTTTCTAATGCTGCAACTTCTCTGTATACTACACCATCATCCGCGAAAAGCCGCATGGAACTTCCGACACTATCTACTAGGTCATTTATACAGATTGTGAAAAGCAATGGTCAGAAAACACTCCCCTGTGGCACGCCAGAGGTTACTTTAACGTCTGTAGACATTCTGTGTTCTGTTTGCTAAAAACTCTTCAATCCAGCCACACAGCTGGTCTGATATTCCGTAGGCTCTTACTTTGTTTTTCAGGCGACAGTGCGGAACTGTATCGAACGCCTTCTGGAAGTCAAGGAAAATGGCATCTACCTGGGAGCTTGTATCTAATATTTTCTGGGTCTCATGAACAAATAAAGCGAGTTGGGTCTCACACAATCGCTGTTTCCGGACTCCATGTTGATTCCTACAGAGTAGATTCTAGGTTTCCAGAAATGACATGATACGCGAGCAAAAAACATGTTCTAAAATTCTACAACAGATCGATGTCAGAAATATAGGCCTATAGTTTTGCACATCTGCTCGACGTCCCTTCTTGAGACAATGTTTCGTTGTGGAACCTAGTAAAGGCATCTCGTATTGAAGTCCTATCACTATCTGTGCTCTTTTCAAATCATTTGGAACCTTCCGTCCCTCTAGAGAATTGCGGTACACGACTGTTAAAAGGGGGGGGGGGGCATCTTTCGCATACTCTGTGTAGAATCGAATTGGTATCTCAATTCCACTTCAACCACTAATCGAGCCCAGACCAGACAGTCTCCTACCTTGTTGTACACGTATTTGCTCTAGTCAGGGGCTTGACGCTTATTTATGAGAGTCCATTTGGTAACATGGGTAGACAGCATACAGTATATAATGTAAACTTGCAGAATATCGGGATAGCTTGGCGATTGGAAGCAAGACAACGTAGCAGATAGGATTCAATGCATTGTTCTCGACACGACAGAACCGTCACACGTAAAAGGATTTTCGGTGTTAATATTACTACTAAAGATAAAGGGATGAGACAAAACATTATAATAACAGAAAATAGTACTTTATAGGTGATTGTCGTTTGGGAACACTTCGTAAATTTACAAAACTATGTTACTATAATGAATACAAGGCAATATGTACTGTGATTGTAAATTTTGTTCACTGTTGTTCCCCAAAACAAATTTTCCTCTTCACACAAATCATGTAGTATGGCGCCTAATTCTAAGTCGTCACATACTTTCAACTAAAAAATAAAAGATATTTAAAAATATATTTGACGGCGATTTTGTGCTTTGATTATCATCAAACTTGGTTCTGTCTTACTTTCAGCGCACGACAGAAAAGGGAACTAATTTCAAAGAGTTCTGGTAGATATTCTCTCGTACGTAGCGCGAGCCGTGATATCTTAACACTTCCGTCACTTACTCTGGAGTGTGATGGGCTCTCAATAGTATAAAATGGTAAATGAACGCCCTAAACATATGATTCTGCTGTAAACTAGCATTCTTTAATTTTATTTCATTTTTCACAACACATGTAATAATGAATTCAGAGTCAAACATCTAGAGTAAGATGGTTTTTACTGTGCTGAGGCACAATCATATACGAGTATGTGTTGGAGATCCTCATCGAAGACAGTGGATCATAATACTTCGATCTGTTGCAGATTGTCAAAGGATATTGGCTGCCAATTGAGATCAGACCACAAGGTCTGATACAGGGATTAGTGATCACAAGGTCGTTGTAGCTAGGCTCAATACCGTTTCTTCCAAATCCACCAGAAACAAACGCAAAATAATTTTGTTTAAAAAGGCGGATAAAGTGTCACTAGAAGCCTTCCTAAGAGACAATCTCCATTCCTTCCGAACTGACTATGCAAATGTAGACGAGATGTGGCTCAAATTCAAAGATATAGTAGCAACAGCAATTGAGAGATTCATACCTCATAAATTGGTAAGAGATGGAACTGATCCCCCATGGTATACAAAACAGATCCGAACGCTGTTGCAGAGGCAATGGAAAAAGCATGCGATGTTCAGAAGAACGCGAAATCCCGAAGTTTGGCTAAAATTTACAGCAGCGCGAAATCTGGCACGGACTTCAATGCGACATGCCTTTAATAGGTTCCACAACAAAACATTGTCTCGAAACTTGGTAGAAAATCCGAAGAAATTCTGGTCATATGTAAAGTACACAAGCGGCAAGACACAGTCAATACCTTCGCTGCGCAGTGCCGATGGTACTGTTACCGACGACTGTGCCGCTACAGTGGAGTTATTGAACGTAGTTTTCCGAAATTCCTTCACCAGGGAAGACGAATGGAATATTCCAGAATTTGAAACACGAACACCTGCTAGCATATGTTTCTTAGAAGTAGATACCTTAGGGGTTGTGAAGCAACTCAAATCGCTTGATACGGGCAAGTTTTCAGGTCCAGATTGTATACCGATTAGGTTCCTTTCAGATTACGCTGATACAATAGCTCCCTACTTAGCAATCATATACAACCGCTCGCACACCGATAGATCTGTACTTACAGATTGGATAATTGCGCAGGACGCACCAGTGTTTAAGAAGGGTAGTAGGAGTAATTCATCGAACTACAGACCTATATCATTGACGTCGGTTTGCAGTAGGGTTTTGGAGCATATACTGTATTCAAACATCATGAATCACCTCGAAGGGAACGATCTATTGATAAGTAATCAGCATGGTTTCAGAAAACATCGTTCTTGTGCAATGCAGCTAGCTCTTTATTCGCATGAAGTAATGGCCGCTATCGACAGGGGATCTCAAGTTGATTCCGTATTTCTAGATTTCCGGAAAGCTTTTGACACCATTCCTCCCAATCGACTTCTAATCAAGCTGCGGGCCTACGGGGTATCGTCTCAGTTGTGCGACTGGATTCGTGATTTCCTGTCAGGAAGGTCGCAGTTCGTAGTAATAGACGGCAAATCATCGAGTAAAACTGAAGTGATATCAGGTGTTCCCCAGGGAAGCGTCCTGGGACCTCTGATGTTCCTGATCTATAGTATAATTCTCAAGGCTGTCAATTCAACTAAGTACCTGGGTGTTAAAATTACGAACAACTTCAGTTGGAAAGACCACGTAGATAATATTGTGGGGAAGGCGAGCCAAAGGTTGCTTTTCATTGGCAGGACACTTAGAAGATGCAACAAGTCCACTAAAGAGACAGCTTACACTACACTCGTTCGTCCTCTGTTAGAATATTGCTGCGCGGTGTGGTATCCTTAACAGGTGGGATTGACGGAGGACATCAAAAGGGTGCAAAAAAGGGCAGCTCGTTTTGTATTATCACGTAATAGGGGAAAGAGTGTAGCAGATATGATACGCGAGTTGGGATGGAAGTCATTAAAGCAAAGACGTTTTTCGTCGCGGCGAGATCTATTTACGAAATTTCAGTCACCATCTTTCTCTTCAGAATGCGAAAATATTTTGTTGAGCTCAACCTGCATAGGTAGGAATGATCATCAAAACAAAATAAGAGAAATCAGAGCTCGAACAGAAAGGTTTAGGTGTTCGTTTTTCCCTTGCGCTGTTCGGGAGTGGAATGGTAGAGAGATAGTATGATTGTGGTTCGATGAACCCTCCGCCAAGCACTTAAATGTGAATTGTAGAGTAGTCATGTAGATGCAGATGTAGAAGGTCTCCAATCATGTTGAGAATTCGCACAAGTCTTGTCATCGTTACGGTAAGGGCATGAGGTTTGCATAAGACACAACATTGAGTAACATGAGAAGTCAGTAGGCAGTAGATAATGTGTCCCTATATTATGCTGTGCTCCATGAATTCCAGAATGCATCGTATACAGTCCCGCGCCGTAGACTAGTGAATGAAATATAAACATACGAATACGGGACCAACTTTGTGGCTGGATTAAGGATATTGTAGCAGATAGTAGGGAATCCGTCATTCTTAATTCGATGAATCATGACGAGCGAAGGCAGCTTTCGTGTGCTATATGGGAGTGTAATAGGGCTTTTGCTACTGAAGATACATATAATTCGCCTGATGGACGATGTCTGAAGCACAGTGAAGCCAATTGCGCGTAAAGCTGTTGCACGTACGAAAGTTGTAAGAACCGAAATTAAATGCTAAATGCACGAGGAACCCGGAAAGAATCAATACTTGGGTCTGGTGGCAGAACCTGAACATAAATAAATGCAACGCACTGCGCGCAAATAGGAAGAAAGGCCCTTTCCGGTTCGATTTCACAATTTGTGATCTATGTTGCTAGTTCAGTGCGTCTTGTTTCAATTGACTATTACACCTCTTTAAATGCGTGAAAACACAAATAATATTCATGTTGGATATGCCAACATACATTCACCTTGAATTTAGAACTGTGGATACGATTTCCCTTAACATGTGTTTATTTTTTGCTTACAGTACATTTTAATTATAGTATTATTATCCAGGTTATCACCAAACACATTCAATGGATCCCTCATAGAAACATAGAATGCATGCTGAGGTAATTGTACTGTTGAGTCATTGCTCGGCTTTGGCGCCGAAAAGTTTGAGCAGCGGAAAGCGTATATTTCAAAGCTACCATGTCATATGCTGCTTGCAGGTAGTTAGTCGATTGGTAGACGACTTTTACAGGCTCTATCGACAGTGTAGGGGGCGGGAGGTCTTGGTACAGTCTTTCGACATTCCACAGCTCTTGTGATCGTAATACTCTAGTTCGCTCCAGTCACCTGTGTAAAACAGACGTCAAGTAGGCTACTGTGGATCTTTGCGTATTTATTGGATTGGTAGGTACAACAGCACATAGTTCCACAAGGTATCTGTCATATGTGTGCACAGGAGAGCAACACTTTACAGTTTACAGGACTTTGAAACTGAACTGAAGACAGCCAATGTCTTTTGCGATTGCAAACAGCGGACAGTGTCGTTCACTTCTTCGTACAAAGCATATGATTTAGTACCTTATTCTATGTTGTCACCTTCAATTAAGGTTTTTTACGTTGATGGTTATGTTTCATTACTGTTGGGTTAGACAGCACAAATTTATTATGCTGAACCATTACCGAAGTAAATTACAGACCATCAGACAAAGCACGGAAATGTCTAAGCGCCGCGTAGTGTCGACGAGTAGCGACTGAAGCTGTCAGAAAGCAAGCTGAAGCACATATTTTGAGAGCTGGTGTGTGACAGCGAGCACGTGGTGTGCCGCAGGCTCTGGTAGCGGCCGTCGTGTTGGGGCCCGGAATGCAGCGGCCGGGTAGTCCTCGACGACCCCCACCGGCTCCGCCAAGACCGAGGCCACCAAAGCCGCCCCCGCGACCACAGCCCCCGCCACCCACGCAGCCAGCAGCAGCTGCGGCTCCAGTTGTCAACCGTCATCCAACGAGGCGAATCGATCTGGGAATGTTTGAGAAAGGATCGTAAGTAATCCTTTCTTTCTGTTTATAATAAAAGTAGCTGAGTACCCGGCGTAGTCCCTGTACGTATTTATTCCAGCCTTTAATTAGGCCATCTGCTCTCTCCGACTCTCTCTGTCTATCACCCCCTTCACCACCTCTCTGTCCATCTCATCCATCCCTCTCTCTGTCCACCTCCTCCATCCCACCCACTCGCTATCTCCTCCTGCTCTTCTTTCTGCCCATTGCCTCCTCCCCCCCCCCCACTTTGTCCAAGCGTTTCTCCCTGTCTGTCCATCTGCCCCTTACCTCTCTGTCAATCTCCTCCTGTCCCCTCGAATTCCATATCCTTTTCCCCTCCACTTGGTCCATTTCCTCATCTGCTCTCTTTGTGCATCTCCTCTTCCCCTTCTCTGTGTCCAACTCCTCTTTCCACCTCTCCCTCTCCCTCTTCATCTCCTCCCCTTTCCTTTCTCTGTCTACCTACTCCTCCCTCCTCTCTCTGTCCATCTCCTCCTTCCTCCTCTCTCTGTCCATATACTCATCTTTCCTTTCTCCGTCCACCTCCTTCTCTCCCCTCTCTCTGCCCATTTCCCATCCCCCTCTCCCTGTACATCTCCTCCACCTCCTGTCTGTGTCTATCTCCTTCTTACAAGGGAACCTCCCCATCGCACCCCCCCTCAGATTCAGTTATAAGTTAACACAGTGGATAGGCCTTGAAAAACTAAACACGGATGAATCGAGAAAACAGGAAGAAGTTGTGTGGAACTATGAAAAAAATAAGTAAAATACACAAACTGAGTAGTCCATACGCAAGATACACAACATCAAGGACTTTGTGAGCTCAGGAGAGCAGTGGTCAGCTCGTTAGCGTAAGCTGCTGGGGACCGAGCGGTCCTTGGTTCAAGTCCTCCCTGGAGGGAAAGGTTTACTTTCTTTATTTTCTCTCCGTTCGTTCATTGACGTCTCTGTTCACTGTCATGAAATTAGTGTCAGTGTTTTGCGACCGCACCGCAAAACCGTGCGATTAGCAGACGAAAGGACGCGCCTCTCCAATGGGAACCGAAAGCATTTGATCGCAAGGTCATAGGTCAACCGATTCCTCCACAGGAAAACAGGTCTGATATATTCTATGCGACACTGGTGACGGCATGTGCGTCATATGACAGGAATATGTTGTCGACGCACCTATCGTGTACACCTGGCGAATGGGTAAAAAGATTCTTCTACCTTGCCCGCTTTAGGTTTTCTTGTGGATGTGATAATCACTCCCAAAAAATAGATGAAAACACAAGAGTTTGTCACATAAACTGCAACAAATGAATGCAAAAGTTTCACAATCGCACAGTTTTCCCTGTGCTATGTCAAAACATATGTTTTTAACGTTTTCAAATTTTTCCGTGTGTAGACCGTCAAATCCTGCATATGTCCTGGAATTTTGGAGAGCGAAGTTGACTATGTGTGAGTGCCTCAACTTTGATAATTGTCTGAAAATAAAAATTAAACTTTTCACTCGAGGGAAAAATTGAACCAACGACCTCTTATTTCGCAGTTGCTAATGATAACCACGGGACTACGGCGCTCCTGAGCTTACGTTGTCCTTGATGTTGCTTATCTTCCGCCTGGACTACTCAGTTTGTATATTTTGCTTATTTTTTTCGTAGTTCCACACAAATTTTTCCTGTTTTCTCGATTCATCTGTGTTCAGTTTTTCAAGGCCTACCCACTGTTCCAACTTATAACTAAATCTGAGGGGGGTGCGATGGGGAGGTTCCCTTGTTAGCCCCCTCTGTCTGTTGATCTCTTCCTCTCCCTTTTCTCTCCACGTTATCACAATCACCTCAGTAGGTTGCTGATGGTTCTTACCTCCATAATATTTCTTTCCAGATCATAAAAATGTGTACCAAATTTAGCTGAATTCTTTCCAGAGGTTTAGGATGAGCTTTCTATCCATGGCTTTGCCGGTATACCCACATGTCAAATATATTACACACATATTTAACACGTTACAGACATATTTGTACACCTGTATAGCTAGCGAATTTCGCCCTGCAGTTTCATTTTCACACACACAATGTTTAAGAAGTCGTATCTCCTGAGCTATGTGCTGTACAGTAACATAATTTGGCAAGAATATCCACTACCATATGTTGCTACACTTTCTAAAACGTGTTGTGAATAGAGTAAGTAGTAAAGAAGTAATACAGTAAAACGTCATACACGATGCTGCGGTTTTTCACGAAATTCAGTATTTGACCTCATATCTCCTGAACTACGTGCATTACAGTGATATATTTTGTTGGCACATTCAGTGGCTTATGTGTGTACCGCCTGCGAAAAGTGTTGCGAATGTAGTTAGTAGCAACGAAGTAATAAATTAAAAAGTCTTGCAAGATGTGGCAGTTCTTTACACATCTCGTGTTTATGGTGTCATATCACTTGAACAACGTGTCATAATTTTGATGGTATATTCAGTTGCTTATTTGAGTACTGTCTGCAAAATGTGTTGCGAATGCCGTTAGTAGTAAGGAAGTAATAAATTAAACCGTTATGCTTCATGCGGCAGATTTACTGCATGAACAGGGAAAATATAGTAAGCGATAAAACATGTTGTGGTGGTTATTAGCGAGAAAATGTCTCGCAACGGTTTAAAATAATGTGTAAAGTTTATTGAAACTCAATAAGTGCTCTCATTCTCAAATACTGGGTGTCTAATGCATGGGTATTCACCCGTCATGAGCTACGCTGCTTTTTGACCCCCGACCCCTTTGTTAGCTAAGTAATGCTTCTACCCACAGCGCCTCTTCCCTTCCATTCATCAGTGCATGTCTCCAAACACCAAACACACATACATACTTATTCATGGAGATTCAAGTCCCCCAACCATTTTCGTTTTATTCAACCTGCAACGTTACAGCTGGCCTTCAAAATCCACTGGTGAGATTTTCATATTCTCTCGATCACTTCGAGCGAATTTTTAATCCTACAGAAAAAAATGAAGAGGACCTTTCTTGTAGTTAAATCTTGTACGTTTTTGCTGGAGGTCACGGTTTTCGAGTAATTCAAGAAAAGTACAAATGTGAGCTTCAAATGCAACTCCACTCGCACACTCATCCCTCACAGTCAGGGTTGCTTGTATGTTGTTCGTGGCAATTTCTCCTATCACCGTACATGAACTAGTCCCGATATTCGGCCTATTTTGATCTCTTTTGATTCGGCTATTACGCCAACATCACAGTCGTCTATTTTGTTAACATTATTAATGTAATCCTTCTCGTGAGGGTAATAAAAGAGTGACTTTTGTAAACGTTATTCTAAAGCTAATTACTTTGACAAATCGATGCAAACTTCACCCTTACAAGCACAGTGGTTTCGTAGTCAGAAGGCCTGACGAATACATCTATGTAATCGTTTATTTTATGCTGTTAAAACTCTCAAAACTGTTACATGAAATTTAAGCAAGTTCAGTTTTACCATTTTTTTTGTAAGTGCTCTACTAAGCCGGTGGCCCGATAAGGCCCGTCAATGAAAACCAAAAAAGGTGAAATGTGAGAAATAATTCGTGCAATTATAAGGTTTTTATGAGGATTGTATCCTCGGCTGAGGGTCTTCCGTGGTATTTTTCAGGATTATTGCGGGTATTGAGTCCATAAGGTACAGAAATACGCAAACCACGAGTTATTAACCATCACCACTTTCTTTCCATAAAGACAATCATAATAACGTGCTCGCTACGCCGACCCTTCATAACTGTGTCTGACGTCCTAACATAAACAAATACGGATTTGTCAATACTCCATTGTGAGTCGAAGAAGACATAATTCCGTGTCGGAAACACGCGCTTTGGTAACTGTTCTGCCCGTGCAGTAAGACAGCGACGCGTCGCGACTACTTTGTGTGAGACGCTCTGCCGCCGACGGATACTGACACCGCAGTTCGTCGGCATTCCACGATAAAGCCAACTCACACTCGTACCCGCACGTGGCGGCTGCGTCCAGGCCTGTGACCCTTACAACCCCCCCCCCCCCCCTCCCTAAGAAGATGAGCTACTGAATGTGGCTCAAGACGACCACCTGGGCGTCATGAATCTGTTTCACCAGTTCCTGCATCAGAAGCCATTGCACCGTTTATCTCATTTGCAGACACAGTAACGACTGATACTGACGAGCGGTATGTCAAAGCCACAACTTGGTATATGACATACGCCCCAGGCAAAAGATACATTGATAAAAATAAGAAGTGCACAATACTGACAATTAAGTATGGATTAACATTACTTGAAGATTAAGAAGACTTAATCCTATTTGCTGCTTCAATGAAATTCAAGTCATTGTGTAACACCATAGCTCTAATACTCCAATGATGTATTTTCGTTTTTGTGTCATTTAATGTTACATCACTGAGCTGCAATCACTGTAATGGAGCACTATAGCAATGTACAGTGAAGGAACAGCTAAATGGTTGTGTTAGTGTGCTCAAATATAAGGTAATTTATAACTGAGTTTATGTACCTACCTTGATTTTTCTCCTTATCATAACACCTCTCAGGTTCCTCTCCGTTTGAACTAAAGTGATTTCCGAGTGTCCCTACTGAAAGAACATTAAAGACCAGTGTTTTTGCTAATTAATGCCTCTTGAACATAATTAAAAAAGTTAATGAAAATAATTTTCCTAATAAAACTGCTTATTAATGTATTGTTACTGTTAAAATATTTCCGTAATTCTGACTTTCACTTCCGATAAGCTACCTCCGTTAGGTACAACATGGTCAACACAACAAAATTCCTCTCAGAGGGTAACACTGCTCTGTTGCGTTGTACTATAATTGCTTTAATAAAATAGTTTTATCACACAACCTGCATCCAGCTCTAAGGTTATGGTACAGCGGTAGCAGACGGTAGTGTTATAATTGTTAGTAGTTAACTTATAGTAGGCATATAAATTATAAGAATTAACATGGTAAATCATAGCAGATGTTGCATCTAGCATTCGTTCAATTAGTAGCAATATCTGTAAGACTTGGTCTGGATGTTAAAGTACACTGCCTAAGTAATAATTTGAACTACTTTCTAGAGCTGTTCTTAAATTGTAGCATTAGATATACTGTCAGTAATTCTTAAAAGCAGAGTGTTTAAATCCACGTGAGCACTCGCAGCATTAAATCCCTCAAAGAGTTCTCTGCATTAATCTCAGCACGAATCATGCTGAAATGTGTAAGATGTTGCTTTACTATTTGTTCAATAAAACTATGTGATTAGCAACACTTCTTTACATATTCCTTAATGCAATTATTTCATTACACACGTTAATTGAATTCGTACTAGACTATTATTCAAGGGCTACAATTTTGTCTTTAACCTCCAATAGATCTCGGCTTGTTAATAGTGCCAAGCAGAGCACGAAGGACACAACTTCCGAAATCAAACCAGGCACGTTTGCGCCTAATGAAGATTTTGTGTGGCAAAGGTTTAAGAAACAGTTAATCTCTTTTTCATAATTAGCAAATGTAGACTCTACCTGCATTTTTGCGGGAATCCAATTGTTATACCAAGACATTCTCATTTCCAAAACGGTGTCATTGTCCTTGACTGAATTTATCAAATCAATTTGCTTCTTAACAGAATTGAATTGTTGTTGAGTTTCACTAAAATTGTATTTAAAAACAAACTTAGCATTATTTTTTGAAACTTCCATGTCTGATCGTGGTTCAAACAGAGCACCTGTTGTCTGACTACTACAGCATTAACGGAACACATTCTCATAGCAAAAATTAGGATTACAGTAAATATGGTTAATTATTTCTAAACACTAGAGTTAAACAATGAATATGACACAAATGTGTCTCTTGTGGTAGCCTGTGGAATAAGATTTAGTTACACTTGCGCAGCCGGCTGCTGGGGCCGAACGGTTCTAGGCGCTTCACTCCGGAGCTGCACTGCTGCTACAGTCGCAGGTTCTAATCCTGACTCGGGCATGGATGTGTGTGATGTCCTTAGGTTAGTTAGGTTTAAGTAGTTTTAAGTCTAGGGGACTGATGACCTCAGATGTTAAGTCCCACAGTGCTTGGAGCCATTTGAATTTTGAACACTTGCACACTTTATGTAACAGCTGCAATCTATATTTGCTCAACACATTCATATATGCCCATGGCTGAGAAATAAAAATACGTTTTACACTCACTCACACTACACACATCTCCAAAGATTGTAGAAGTGTCTGGGATTGGATCGCTGGGTGTGTAGCGACGCCTCGGCCTCGAAGTCTGGAGTGTGATCTTGTGTTCTGGATTTAGCAGCAGCTAGTCGGCCCCTAGGTTGCTCCTCGTCGTCGTCTCATGATGCTACACGACGTCTACCCAGTGTAAGGTGTCAGGCAAATCCAACACCTTCCATGAAAACCCTGACATGATAGCAAATCCGGCAGTATGTCACATAGCTCCGAATAAATCCTGACATTAAATTAACCGAACTAATACGATCAACGAGTGAGTAAATGGAATACCACAGACTAATTCAAGAATGCCTAAATGCATGTCATACCTTCCCACCGTGAATCAGACGAAGTTCCGAGGGGAGAAACGAGAACAGAAGCCGAGAGCAGAACCGTGTTAAGCTAGAAGGCCCTACGATAAGGGACGGACACCTACATCGCCGGCGGATCGCCAAGAGCAGCCCCCAGCCCATGTTAAAAGATAGAGCCCTCCAGAAGAACAGTATAGATTTTACGATAACGCTAAAAGGACCACACCAGCTGCAAGACTTTTTCGCGTCTCTGTTACGTAGCAAACATTAAAAACATTGGCCCACCACGAAAAGTATAATGTTTCTCATTGGACAGGCAGAATTTTTGTAGGTGGAGCTTAAGGTTAACATTGAGACCCTGATTGCTCAGTTGATAACACAGCCAGATACCTTTTTCTTAAACCAACTTCGGGAAATTGTAGTAAGGAGAGGTTAGTTGCTTCCGAGACGGCGAGGTGTGTGGAGATGCGCCGCCCGCCGCTCCCTCACGCTGCCTAACCACCGACAAGGTAATGAACGCACGCGATGCCCCATAAGAGCGCTTAAGGCTTCACTCAGAACTGCAGAACTCTCATCTATTACATCCCCTTTTTCCATAATACTAGTGTCGATCGTGAATTAAACTTCGTGGTAGTCCCATTTGCTACTTGAAGTTAAAATCTGAAATGCGATGGTTTTTCTGTTACGTAATTATTGAGAAGCCATATCAGCAACTTTAATTTACGACAAGTTAAATAAGTAATTAAAGATAATTGAGGGTCACTGGTAGACTATTTTGATAGTTTCCGCTTTTATGAATCTTAATTTAAACCTAGATTATAGATGTGATATGGCATAGGTCATCCTTCGATCCATTATAGAACTTGGAAATCCATTCAGGAAATATTCGTTCACATTTTTGCTGAAAGCAGTTGGTTTTTACCATCCTGTATTAAAACATTTCCTTTTATCAATAGTGCAATTTATAAACAACGTTTTGTGATTAGAATAAAATTTCCAATGGTAAACTTAACTGCTTTTCGACGTTATTTTACCAGATAACTAAAAATAGGAAAGCCGTGGTCCCCTTCCAGTAAATTTAGTTAGTATTAAGATTCTTTTACAGGTAGTGCAGTGGAGCTGACGCGGAAATCATTAAGTATTTGATTGTATCATCGCTAGTCTCACTCAACTCTTCTGAACTCTACATGTCATGTGTGGTCTGGCGTATCCTTACCAGCAGGTTCCAGGTTCAAACTAGTCAATTCCCTAAACAAACACGCTCGGAGCGACGTTGCGCGAATGTGGTAGGGAGACAAGACTTAGAACAAACAGACACCATGCAGACTGTTAGACCAGAAATGGCTTTACACGATTTACATGAACGACAATCGAACGAAAAGGCAGGTGGAGCATAAGAATGACTGGCGACAACCCTCCAAGATCGGATACGGTGCTTTCCAAAATTTCTTAAATTTTTTGACTTCACTCTTGTTTAATACCACGTTGCACAGGTAGACAAGATCCCCGACTCGGTACTATGGCGCAACTGCTTGGCAATCGTGTTGTTTCGCTTGCTGCCGAAAAGATTGATGATTGTACCATTTCACTCCCTTCCATGCCTCCTTTGGCTTGTGTGCTAATTCCTTTACGTGTTCATTGCTGTTTCCAGCGGTCGATCGTAAAAAAGTCCAAGGGTGAATGCGCCCTTCTTCCATATAAAATTTCGTACGGACTTTGGCCAGTTGTAGTGTGCATTTTTGCATTGTAAGTGCTCACGATGTATAGAAGACACAACCCCAATAGTCATGCTTGCTACTTTCGTAGTGGCTACCCACTTAATAACTGTTCTGTGAACTGGCTCATGTGGCTATTTCCTTCTGGGTGTGCTGGTGCAGTTTTTAGTTGCGTCATTTGCCTAAGCTTACAAGTCTGTTTACGCAGTTCACTCATGAAATTTGATCCTTGGTCGCTGATGATGCTTAATGGTGATCCAGACTTTAGAATCTACACTTTTACAAAGACCTTAGCCACAGTCTCAGCATTCTGATCAGGATTTGGTATCATGAGAAGATATCTGGAAAAATGATCTAACATGGTCAATATGTATTTATTCTCATCTTTAGTCTTAGGCAAAGGTCCAACGACATCAAGTCCATCTCTTTCGAATGGTTCACTAGTTTCTGGCAGTTCTCGTAATGGTGCCTTAGTTTTCTCCGAATTATTTCATATATTGCAGGTATCACATTGTGAAACATACTCAGAAACGTCAGCTTCACGTCTTGGTCGCCAATGTACCTCAGCTATTTTAATATTTGCTGCCTTCTTACCACAGTTACCAGATAATAAAGAATCATATTGTTCCGTCATGATTTGCCCTCTCATGCTTTCCAGATTAACTAGGTGGTTTCCTTGACTGGTGATCTTGAACAGCAGTGCATCTGTTTCGACAAAACGTTGATCATTTTTTCATATTTTGCATTATGGGTTCTCCCCCTGAGTTGCTTTTAACTCTTCCTTTCGAGTTATTGTAACACCAAGACGTACCTTTCGGTTCATCATGCCAGCATTTAAACTGAAACTCACTCCGTTTCAAAGCCCAACTTGTTAATCTGGTACTTGGGTCCTTCAAGCTCAAAAGCCATTTAAGTTCAAAAATGGCTCTGAGCACTATGGGACTTAACATCTGAGGTCATCAGTGCCCTAGAACTTAGAACTACTTAAACCTAGCTAACGTAAGGACATCACACACATCCATGCCCGAGGCAGGATTCGAACCTGCAACCGCAGCAGTCGCACGGTTCCAGACTGCAGCGCCTAGAACCGCGTAGTCACACCGGCTGGCGCCATTTAAGTGCGGCATGATCTGTAATCACTGTGTATTCTTTTCCTGTTAAAAAAATATCTGTTATGTGTTATATCAAAAACCAAAGCACAAAGCTCCTTTTCTGTTGTAGTATAATTACATTTTGCTTTGTTTACTTGTCTGGAAGCAAATGATATTGAATGTTCATGGCCATCAATTTCTAGAGACAAAATAGCACAAACAGCAAAATTTTAAGCATCTATTCAAAGAATGAAGGGCTTTCTGAAATCTAGATAGGCTAACACTTTGGCTGTGATTAGGACAGTTTTAAGTTCTTCCATTGCCTCCATGCATTCTGTTGACCAATTGAATACAGTTCCCTTTTTCCGTAGCTGTGTCATTGGACGTGCTATATTTGCATAATCGGCTATGAAACGCCAATAGAAATTTGTTAATTCCAAAAATGATTGCAATTCCTTTAAATTCGGTGGTTCCGGAAAATTATTACAGCTTCAATTAATTTTGGATTATGACAGACGCCTTCACTAGTTATAACACACGCAAGGTAGTTTACTGGATTTTTGGCAAAGTGACATTTATCTGTTGACAATGATCGAATTGTACTCCTTATACGCTCGAAACTGCTTGAAGCTTCTCAGTATGCTGCTTCACGTTTTAACCAAAACTTCTTACGACGTCGAAGTATACAAGAGCTTGTGTTGGTGTGATCCCTCGTAAAACGGAATCCATCATGCGTTAAAAGGTGGCTGGCGCAATGCGAAGTTCAAATGGCATATGGAAGTATGCATTTCCTTATACACTCCTGTAGTTGTAACAAATGAAGTTTTCTTTTTATTATCTAGAACCACTATCAGCTGATGATATCGGCTTGTCAGACTACAAACCGAAAAAATTAGCCATCTGCCCAAGTAAACCAGGGTTTCAACCAAGTTTGGTAAGGGGCAAATGTCTGGTGTGGTTACTGGATTCAGAGTACGATAATCCACGCAAGAAGGGAACTGTGGTTCTCCTGAAACAGATTCATTCTTAACAGTGACACCCAGTGAACACTGTGGCGGATCTGCAGGACCTCGATTCTGTACTTCCGGCTTTCAGTTGTTCTTGAACCATTTATTCTACCAGCTATCTCTGACTGAATGGTACTCTGTAAGGTCTTAGAGTGATCTGTGCTGCATTTCCAGTATTTATACGATTCTGAACCAGATGAGTGTCAATAAGTAGTTGAATCGGTCGTCCACGATATGTAGCACTTATCCCAAAGTCATTGTCGATCTGATTTTCGGTTGAGCTAACAGAAATCGCTGTCTCGAGCAGGGAACGGACGATGTGGTGGCCCGTATGTCCTCGCAGTCGTTTAACCATCTGCCAAGTTGTCTGTTGCTCGCATTTCTGTTTCTCTTATTGCGGTAATCTTTCGGTATGTCGCCCAGTATCCCACAGTTCTACCAAAGTCGTTTTCCCTTACAGTCTTTACGTTTATGCCCAGGCTTGTTACATCTGTAACATTCTGCATTTGTGTTGAACACGCGACTCTCTTCTTTTCATATATCATTCGGCCGTCTCAATGCTTCCACGAAGCTAACAGCTGCTTCTACTGGTTCTTGAAAGGTCTTACATCGCGTCAGTCTGACTGCTTTGCCCACTCCCTCGCCATACAACCCGTGAGTGAATATGTCTAAAAGGTCCCTGATCGGCTTCGAACAGATAGATGCGAATATCATTCTTGTTTTCGAGCAGCTCGTATGTTTGAGCGTCAATGTTCCGAATTAGCAAACAGCTCAATATATTCGTCCCGTCGTATCCGCAGACTATGCAGCTGCTCTCTGTGGAATTTGAAGCATATTTGTGTTTAAATCTATGAACAACTCTTGCTTTGAATTCATTGTAATCTTCTGATATACACAAGTGGGTTCCACGCTGATGAAATCCTGTGCAGCTCCCTGAATTCTTAATTTAGCAATTGACAATTTATCTGAATCAGTCCACGAATCCAACAAGGCAGTTCCTTCGAGTTTACTGAAAAATACTTTTATGTCTTCCTCGGGTTTGCCGCTTAACACTGGTACTGATGACAACACTGTGAAATTCTTTATCGGGCCAGCACTGCAAGAGTTATCACTTGACAAATCATGTGAAAGGCTTCGTTCATTTTTGACTACTTTTAACCTTTGAATCTCTTTCTGCAAATCGTTTATAACGGTTTGGAGATCGGCCATGTGACCCGGGTTAGATTCTGACATACTTATTATGTAAGCCAGCGAAATCATGCTATTACAGCAGAAATTTTACGAATCGATCACTGCCATTCGTATTGTAGCCAAATTTGAGTAGACTAACTTGAATCTCAGAGTTGGATGACCCCGTGTTGTCGGGTGACGTCTACGCTGCTGCTGCTGCTGCTCTTGCTGATTCGCCATGGCGATATGCCAGGAACTAGGAAATAACCTGAAGTTCACGCATCGCTGCACCCCCTCAGGACTGTAGGATTTCCATGGTTTATTCCCACGCTGACACCACTTTTATACGACATCTATCAGGTTTGTGTCCTCCGCTGAGGGTCTCCATTGGTATTTGCCAGGATCATTGAGGGCGTTGGGTCCAAGAGGTATAGAAGTGCGCGAACTATGAGTTATTTACCGTCACCACTTTGTTTCTATGAAGACATTCATAATAACCTGCTCACTACGCCGACCCGTCATAACTGTGTTGACGTCCTACTACGAACAAATACGGATTTTTCAATACTCCATAGTGACTCGAAAAAGACATAATTTCGCGTCGGAACCACGCGCTCTGGAAACTGTTCGGCATGTGCAGGTGGCCAACGACGCGACGCGACTACTGTGTGTGTGACGCGCTCTGTTGCCGGCGTACACAGACACCGCAGTTCGTCAGCATTCCATGATAACGCCAGCTCGCACTCGTACCCACAGGTGGCGGCTGCGTCCAAGTCTGTGACCCTTACACAGATGCAAATACTTGTGCAGTGTTAGAACGGAGCGCCATTAACAACATACTAGAAATCCTAATCGGGGAGGGGCTGAGTGACGGAGAGGGGTGCGTTTGAAGGTCAGTTTTGTACGTTTCTCTTGGATAATTGGAAAAATCCACTCTCTAGCTGAAACGAATACAGGTACAAAATCCAACTACATTGAATTTTCTACAAAAGAGGTCCCATTATTTTTTTTCTGTTGGACTAATAGTGCGTAAGTATTGGGGTAAATCCATTACAAATGCACTCTGCATTGTTGGCAGATGTATCCAAGATGGCGGCGATGACGTCGTCAAAGATGGCGGTGTGTAGACTAGGTAACAGTGCATGACATCATCCAAGATGGCGGATTTTGGCGGGAAGTTCAAATTCCAACAGGATAATGCATCACACATCTACATAGAAAATAAAATCGCGGGAAGATAGGTCACTTGGGCTACCTCCACTAACCTAAGTCACCCGACTGCCACTTCTTTCTATGAACTGGCGCCAAGTTTGAATTTTGCTCATAAGCAAAGGTCACTTGTCGTTTCACTGCTAATCTAAGAAAAATGCCGCAAAAGAATGGGCTCTTGCACTAACCTCAGTCACCTGACCGCCACTTCCTCCTATAAACTGTCGCCAAGTTTAAATTTTGGAAGTAAACAAAGGTCAGTTCGCATATCTCTACTAAGCTAAGAAAATGGCGCGAAAGAAAGGACACTTGTACTAACCTCAGTCACCCGACTGCCACCTCTTCCTAAGGATTCTTTGGGAAAGGACTTGGACATAAGTCTTCTTTTAATCATTTTCATGTAGTGCGGCCATCCAGTGTGTTCACCATGAGGCCTAGTACACATCACCACCACCAGAGGGCGCTCTCATCTTTGATGTAACCCACGATGGCGGCAAACAGTCCGTTCACCAAGAGCTCCGGACTCCAACTGACTTAGTACACAGTACTGGCACCAGAGGGCGCTGTCATCCATGACGTCATGATGACACGACTACCATTATTCAAGATGGCGGCATACATTGAGTTCACCGTGAGGCCTAGTACATATTGACACCACCAGAGAGCGCTACCGTGGACTTGGAATGAATTTTCACGAATGCCACTTGGAAGAAAGTTCTTAAACTATCCACCACGATCCTCAACCAACCACCATGTCCTCTTACCAACCCATGTTGTAGGGCTAATGTACACTAACGTGTCCGAGAATTACTCAGGCTGCGCTGGGCTGCTGGGGAGAGTAAGAAAGCAGTGCACTCTGTTTATTTTGGAACATTTTATTTAGGGATGGAGTATATTTATCACACTGACACAAAACACTCGCCCTTAAGTGCTGGGAATCACAATAAACAGTCTGCAGACAATCAAACAACTCCTAATTATCCCAAAATATTTCAGTTCAGACCTGCAAACTGTTCCTAAACACTGCAGCACAGTGATGTGTAGACACGCTCAGTACTCAAAAGCTGTCCAAATAACGCATAGCACAGCCTACAGACATGCTCGCAAAATAATACAATCGACGTGTGCAAGCACCCTCCACCACCCCCTGTCCAGAAGAGCGCACGGGAGCTTTACAGCAACCCCCGCCAAGTATGTGGCCTTCCGCTGTCAAAGCAAGCACAGCTGCCCTCAAACATGAGGTGGCGATATCCCTTTCACACTTGACACCTGTCCAAATATGTGTTCACTTAGACACCGGTGCAGACGCTCCCAGGGCGAGCACAGCCGCAAGCCGACGCCGGATGCAGGTGAAAGTTCCCCCTAACAGAACATACGAGCTGCATTCAGCTGTGCGTACCCACGAAACATCCACGTAGTGACTCACCATCTAAAATGTTCTCAATGTTATTCTTACGTCACATGGTTTTGTGAAAAATAACAGCCAAGTCGACCTCACCGGAGTTGTATAGTGTCCCAGAAATAGTTAACGTTCGCTTTGTTGATGTCTCAGCTTGTATGCACGGAAATTCTTGCCCTAACAGAACCTGTTTACGAAAATCACGCTGAATGCACTCTTCCCAGAGCTCCTAACGTCATAGCCTTCATGCTATCGACATATGCAAATGTTCTCACTGCTTTGTAGAGGCTCCTATATCCCAGCATAAATCATGTAAATAAATCGAGCATTATGATTGGCTCTTATCGAATTTACCTGCCGAATTACTGATGCCGCCGGTATCAAAGCAACATCAGCCTTTTTTTTTCTTATGCAGACCAGACTTTCAGCCGTTATTTTACACAGATCAACATTTTGCAACGACAACTAAACCTCGCAAAGTGCCGTATATATCGTCAAATACAGAATGACTCTTACTCAGTCACACTGCTCTCCCACCGAGGAAAGCAGCTCGAATATTAGAAAGTGAAACCGACCTGCGACCCGTCAATATATCACTGCGTACCCTACATAACGTCAAATACGTAAAGACTCTTACTCAAATACAGTGCTTCCACACCGAGGACAGGAGCTTGAATATAAGTGCGCGAAACCGTGCTCCAACCCATCAATATATCACCGCATACCGTGTCGATGTAGTAAACATACAGTTCATATCTTCTGCCAAACAAAACCATCCCTTTTACACCAGAGCACCGTCAGCGGACCGAAGTAACACTCAGAACTGTTCTACAAATTCGCGATCGTTACCCCTGGACTCAAACGCGTTACTGTTTCTGGTCCGAACCTGCTTCTCTGCCTGCTCGCTTTTCTATGCACATCTCCAGACTCGGGGATTACAAGAACACACGTATTTTCACCACAATCTTATACCATTTTCGCGGCACTCCTCTATATCAAGCACTAGGCAGCATTCTACCGATCGCTAGCGCAACATAATTCCCAACATATAGACTGGAAATTATTTCTATACAAAGCCCAAACTTTAGTGAGGTGCACCATGCTGTAAACCACAGAGTAACTAGAAACAAATAGAGGAATTTGGTATTTCCAACCTCGAATACCGAAGTCGGCGATGTAACAGATTCCAAATTATTCCTGTAATTTACAAGCCAACTAAGGTCTTTCCCACGTCTAGAGAACAGGCAAACGTGTCTTCCACACACCACAATCCATCTTCTCTCAACTAAATGAAGGCGCGAAATCTGCAGAAGCAGTCAACCGAACAATTTACATGGGAGGGAATAACGGTCCAGCGCAAACGCACCATCTTCTCAAATGTCCACTTGATCACGAAAGCCGCCCAACACATGTTAAGTATTAGTTCGCTATTCGGTCGTCTAGAGGACGGGAAAGTTAACTCAGATACACTCCTACACTCCAACAGGCCTCTGCACTCGGACGGCTGCTGCCGTTAACGGGAAACGCGAATCATTCCCACCACAAGCCATGCATCCACGGAATCATTCTAGAAAACCGGTCACATTTATGTTTTATCATTATACTTACAATTAAATGTTACTATCGCGGTCTCATTGAACGGCATTCGACAATGAGCCAAGAAAGATCAGACTAGGCCGTAGCAACTACAATCTAGGAAAGCGTTCTTAAGATCGTACTCAAAGGAGCAGCTATACTGACATCGTGGGAATGGACCGCCCAAACGATGCATCAGTTCAAACCGCCCCAGTCGATGTTTAAGTTGATCAGACTCAGCAAATTCCCAAGAGAGCGGGAAAGACAATCTACGTTGAAGTTAAGTCACCCTGATGCAAGGAAGGAACTTTGTTAATAATTGAGCGATTCGAGAAAAGTGAGTTACTGAATACAATGCATTGTGATGTTACTAGAAGTGTAGGTGTCGCTACAATGGAGAGACAGAATGTCGCAAAAGTCCCAGTTACAATAACGAATATGAGCTAAGAGGATATTGTTTTGCCACGAGGAACAAAAGTTGCTGAAGTGTTGAGCGTAAGTAACTGTGACGTAATACAGAGTCCAGATCGTGTAACAAATGCTGCAGTTATAAGCACAGATTTTAGTAACAGTCCCGCTAAATTACAACGAGGAGACGAAGTTAATTATGAACTAAAGCGCAAGACTTGGAAAAAGATAGAACATTTAACAGCTGATGAACAGAAGATTTTAGCGCCTGTTTTGTTGGAGTATGCAGATTTATTCCGAGAACGTACAAATTTACCTGTTACTCATTTAGTTCAGCACCGTATTCATACAGGGACTGCAGCACCAGTCACCACCGAATACCATTCAGTCAAAGCGAGTTGGTAGAAGACATGGTTAAAGAACAATTAGAAGCCGGAATTATAAAACCAAGAGATCCTTCAGACCCACCGTGGTGTTTGCCTGTTGCAATTGTAAGGGAGAAATCAATTTCTGGAGAACCACAGTTCCGTTTTTGTGTTGACTACCGATCTTTGAATGCTGTGACCACACCCCACCTTTACCCCTTACCAAATTTAGTGGAAACCTTCGATTACTTGGGCGATGTCGATTTTTTTCAGTATGTGATTTAACAAGTGGTTATCACCAGTTAACAGTGCATCCAGATGATCTAGCAAAAACTTCATTTGTAACAGCAACAAGAGTACACAAGTATCTTCGTATGCCGTTTGGACTTCGTAATGCTCCAGCTACATGTCAACGCCTGATAGATTCAGTTTTACGGGGGCTCACCCCAACACAACCACTTGGTTACCTTGATGATGTAATAATTTTTGGTGAAAACATGAAGCAGCATACTGAGAGACTACAAGCTGTTTTTGAGCGTATAAGAAGCGCAAAACTGTCTTTATCAATAGATACATGTCATTTTGCACAAAGAAAAATTAACTATCTTGGTCATGTTATAACAAGTGAAGGTGTTCGACCTCATCCAAAATTAATTGAAAATGTAAAGAATTTTCCTGAACCACAATATTTGAAAGAACTACAATCATTCTTGGGATTGTCAAATTTCTACAGACGATTTATATCCGGTTATGCGAATATAGCACTTCCAATGACACAGCTACTGAAGAAAGGAGCCACATTTAATATGTCAACAGAATGCAAAAAGGCAATGGAAGAACTTAAAACTGCTCTAACCACAGCCCCAGTGTTAGCCTAGTTATTCCAGAAAGCTTGGAAGAGCAAAATCATGAGAGAACAACACGATTCTTTATTATCAGGACATTGCTGTAAGAAAGCAACAAATATTAAAATAACTCAAATGTTTTGGTGGACGAGCCTCGAAGTTGACGTTTTCGAGTTTGTTTCTCAATGTGATTCCTGTAACAGATGGTATAATGCAAGAAAAAGCAGAGCACCATTGCAAGAACTGCCAGAGACAAGTGAACCTTTTGAACTAGGACTAGATGTCGTAGGACCGTTGCCTAAGACTAAAGACGGAAGCAAATACGTATCGACAATGTTAGATCATTTCTCTAGATACCTTCTCATGATACCAGTACCTGACCAGCGCACTGAGACTATAGTTAAAGTTTTAGTGAAAGAATGGATTCTTAAGATTGTATCACCATTAAGTAAAATTAATGATCAAGGAACAAATTTTATGAGTGAATTACTTAAACAGACTTGTAAGCTCATGCAAATAACTCAGTTAAGGACTACACCAACACACCCTGAAGGAAATAGAAGAGTCGAGCGAGTCCACAGAACAATTATTAAAATGGTTAGCCATTATGTGAGCACAAAACACGACAATTGGGATGTCTGTTTACCGTACTTGGTAAGTTGTTACAACGCCAAAACGCACAGCTCAGCTGGCCTAAGTTAATATGAGATCGTCTAGGGAAGAAGAATGCATTCACCTTTGGACTTCGCACGATCGAATGCCGGAATCAGCAATGAACACGTAAGGGATCTAGCACGCAAGCTAAAG
Source organism: Schistocerca gregaria (assembly GCF_023897955.1). Classification (NCBI taxonomy): domain Eukaryota; kingdom Metazoa; phylum Arthropoda; class Insecta; order Orthoptera; family Acrididae; genus Schistocerca; species Schistocerca gregaria. The sequence continues at coordinate 405,481,749 of NC_064931.1, read as the reverse complement.
GAAGCATGGAGGGGAGTGAATCAGCGAAATCATCAGAAGGCGTTGCAACATGTATTTCATTTTCAGACACAGTAACGTTCGGTACAGGGAAGCATACCTTCAAGATGACAATTTCATAAAATACAAATGCTGTTGACAAAAGCCAAATTAATAAAAGCAATAAAAACACAATACCGACAATCAAGTATGCATTAACATTACTGGATGAATCGAAGGACTTAATTCTATATGCTGCTTCAATGAAGTTTAACTCATTATTGCAAGAGATTACATTTCCATGGATGTCCTTAATTAAATCATTGTCTTCAGAAAAACTTGATAAGGAATTTTTTCCTTATGTTAATATGTATGAATCATTGTAATAAACAGATAACATTATCGTTAATGCCAAATGTCGAGTTGCATGAAATTTAGTCGGCAATACACTAGGCATATCAAATAGTTCACATGATAAATCACAATGTGTGGCATTCAATATTAAGCCACTATTGTTCAATTTTAGTGTAAAGTGTAGCTCAGGTGTATCATAATTTTTACATGTAAATGTGACATCAAGGGTGGAATTAACTGAGAAAATTATACCTTCAGAACATCGTTTAAGGAATGGATGATAAAGATGCGTTAAAATTCTAGGGCAATCATCTCTCGGGGGATGATTCATAAGGATTTTTTCCCACAGCTGTATATTATACTATCTAAGAATACTGCCGACTCAGGGCAAATTAACTTATGATTATGTTCACACATACGCAAATCATTTTCATTTGGGGACACAAAATATCTTCGATCCTGGCTAGTCAGTAGATAATCATTCAGTACGTACTTTACATGAATACCTGCCTGTCTCCTTTTCACAGGGTAAGTATAAATCTTATACATTTCAAAAGTATGCTTTGATCCAGCAATGGGAATAGAAACAATAACCGTTAATTCATCTTCAATCATTAAGGAGTGTGTGGTGGTTAACTTGTAGCAAGCATATAAATTGTGAGAGTTAACAGGGTAAATCATGGTATGTGTTTCATCTAGCATTCGTTCAACTGATAGTAAGGTCTGTAAAAATTGTTCTGGATGTAGTAGTACACTGCTCAAACAATCATTTGAACTACTTTCTAAGGCTGTTCTTAAGTTAAGGGCATCAATTCCAGCATTCGATAAACCATCAGTAATCCTTAACAAAAGAGTGTTTAAATTTAAGTGTGCACTCACAGCATTTAATCATTGGAATATTCATTGGATATTTGCGTTCGTTTCATTACGAATTACGTGGAAATATGAGATAAATTGCTTTACAATCTGTTCAATGAAAACTGTGTGGTTAGTAATGGTAGTCCTTTGCATATTCTGTAATACGATGATTTCATTACAGAGGTTAGTGAATCTGTACTGGACTGTTGTTCAGAGCTAACATTTTGCCTCTAACTTCCAGTAGATCTCGACTAGTTAAAGTACCAAATACAGTACGAAGCATACACTCTCCAAAACCGAGCGAGGTGGCGCAGTGGTCACACACTGGACTCTCATTCGGGAGGACGACGGTTCAATCCCGCGTCCGGCCATCCTGATTTAGGTTTTCCGTGATTTTCCTAAATCGCTCCAGGCAAATACCAGGAGGGCTCCTTCGAAAGGACACGGCCGACTTCCTTCCCCATCCTTCCCTAATCCGATGACACTGACGACCTCGCTGTCTGGTCTTATTTCCCAACAAACAAACCAAACCAAACCAAACTCTCCAAAACCAAACTAGGAACGTCTACGCCTAATTAAAGTTTTGTGTGACAAAATCTTTAAAAAACAGTAAATCTCTTGTTCATAATTAGCATATGTAGACTCTAGCTGCATTTTCGCTGTGATCCAGTTATTATACCAAGATGTACCCATTTCCAAAATTGTATCATTACACTTAACAGAACGAATTAGGTAAATTTGCTTCTTTACAGAATTGAACTGTTGCTGGATTTCACTCAAATTGAACTTGAGGACAAGTTTTGTGTTACCTGTTGAAAGTACCATGTCTGATCATGGTTCAAACGAAACACCTGTACTCTGTGGTACTATTACTACTGCATTAAGAGAATACGCTGTCGTAGCAAACATTAGAATAAAAATATACATGGTTCATTACTTCTAAATACTAGAGTTAACAATGAACATAAAATAGATGAGTTTCTTGTGGTAACCCGTGGAATAAAAGGTTTAGTTTCATATGTGCACTTGTGCAGTAGCTTCGATACTAAATTTTCTCAACACATTCATATAAGCACATGGCTGAAATAAACAAACGCATTGCACTCTCACACACTACACACGTTTACGCAGATTGTAGGCGTGTCTGGAACAGGATCGCTCGGAACGTGGCGATTACTCGGCCTCGAAGTCTAGACTGCGACCTCGCGATTGTCGCTTCCTGAGTTTTGAAAACGGCAGGTCTGCCTCTTTTCGGACGTTGTCGTCTTGCGACACTACAGGAAATCTACCCAGAAATTGCTTTACACGATTGACATGAACGACAATAAAACGAAAGGGCAGATGGAGCTTTAGAGCGACTGGCGACAACACCAACAAGATTGGATATGGTCCCTTCCAAAATTCTTGAACGTTTTGACTTAACTCTTCTTTAATACTACGTTACTCAGATACACAAGATCTCCATCTCGATACTGTGGCACTGCTGCTTGGCGGTCGTGTTGTCTTGCTTGCTGAAGAAAGGACTGATGATTTCGCTGTTTCACTCTCCTCCATGCTTCCTTTAGCTTGCGTGCTAGATCCCTTACGTGTTCATTGCTGATTCCGGCATTCGATCGTGCGAAGTCCAAAGGTGAATGCATTCTTCTTCCCTAGACGATCTCATATTGACTTAGGCCAGCTGAGCTGTGCGTTTTGGCATTGTAACAACTTACCAAGTACGGTAAACAGACATCCCAATTGTCGTGTTTTGTGCTCACATAATGGCTAACCATTTTAATAACTGTTCTGTGGACTCGCTCGACTCTTCTATTTCCTTCAGGGTGTGTTGGTGTAGTCCTTAACTGAGTTATTTGCATGAGCTTACAAGTCTGTTTAAGTAATTCACTCATAAAATTTGTTCCTTGATCATTAATTTTACTTAATGGTGATACAATCTTAAGAATCCATTCTTTCACTAAAACTTTAACTATAGTCTCAGTGCGCTGGTCAGGTACTGGTATCATGAGAAGGTATCTAGAGAAATGATCTAACATTGTCGATACGTATTTGCTTCCGTCTTTAGTCTTAGGCAACGGTCCTACGACATCTAGTCCTAGTTCAAAAGGTTCACTTGTCTCTGGCAGTTCTTGCAATGGTGCTCTGCTTTTTCTTGCATTATACCATCTGTTACAGGAATCACATTGAGAAACAAACTCGAAAACGTCAACTTCGAGGCTCGTCCACCAAAACATTTGAGTTATTTTAATATTTGTTGCTTTCTTACAGCAATGTCCTGATAATAAAGAATCGTGTTGTTCTCTCATGATTTTGCTCTTCCAAGCTTTCTGGAATAACTAGGCTAACACTGGGGCTGTGGTTAGAGCAGTTTTAAGTTCTTCCATTGCCTTTTTGCATTCTGTTGACATATTAAATGTGGCTCCTTTCTTCAGTAGCTGTGTCATTGGAAGTGCTATATTCGCATAACCGGATATAAATCGTCTGTAGAAATTTGACAATCCCAAGAATGATTGTAGTTCTTTCAAATATTGTGGTTCAGGAAAATTCTTTACATTTTCAATTAATTTTGGATGAGGTCGAACACCTTCACTTGTTATAACATGACCAAGATAGTTAATTTTACTTTGTGCAAAATGACGTGTATCTATTGATAAAGACAGTTTTGCGCTTCTTATACGCTCAGAAACAGCTTGTAGTCTCTCAGTATGCTGCTTCATGTTTTCACCAAAAATTATTACATCATCAAGGTAACCAAGTGGTTGTGTTGGGGTGAGCCCCCGTAAAACTGAATCTATCAGGCGTTGACATGTAGCTGGAGCATTACGAAGTCCAAACGGCATACGAAGATACTTGTGTACTCTTGTTGCTGTTACAAATGAAGTTTTTGCTAGATCATCTGGATGCACTGTTAACTGGTGATAACCACTTGTTAAATCACATACTGAAAAAAATCGACATCGCCCAAGTAATCGAAGGTTTCCACTAAATTTGGTAAGGGGTAAAGGTGGGGTGTGGTCACAGCATTCAAAGATCGGTAGTCAACACAAAAACGGAACTGTGGTTCTCCAGAAATTGATTTCTCCCTTACAATTGCAACAGGCAAACACCACGGTGGGTCTGAAGGATCTCTTGGTTTTATAATTCCGGCTTCTAATTGTTCTTTAACCATGTCTTCTACCAACTCGCTTTGACTGAATGGTATTCGGTGGTGACTGGTGCTGCAGTCCCTGTATGAATACGGTGCTGAACTAAATGAGTAACAGGTAAATTTGTACGTTCTCGGAATAAATCTGCATACTCCAACAAAACAGGCGCTAAAATCTTCTGTTCATCAGCTGTTAAATGTTCTATCTTTTTCCAAGTCTTGCGCTTTAGTTCATAATTAACTTCGTCTCCTCGTTGTAATTTAGCGGGACTGTTACTAAAATCTGTGTTTATAACTGCAGCATTTGTTACACGATCTGGACTCTGTATTACGCCACAGTTACTTACGCTCGACACTTCAGCAACTTTTGTTCCTCGTGGCAAAACAATATCCTCTTAGCTCATATTCGTTATTGTAACTGGGACTTTTGCGACATTCTGTCTCTCCATTGTAGCGACACCTACACTTCTAGTAACATCACAATGCATTGTATTCAGTAACTCACTTTTCTCGAATCGCTCAATTATTAACAAAGTTCCTTCCTTGCATCAGGGTGACTTAACTTCAACGTAGATTGTCTTTCCCGCTCTCTTGGGAATTTGCTGAGTCTGATCAACTTAAACATCGACTGGGGCGGTTTGAACTGATGCATCGTTTGGGCGGTCCATTCCCACGATGTCAGTATAGCTGCTCCTTTGAGTACGATCTTAAGAACGCTTTCCTAGATTGTAGTTGCTACGGCCTAGTCTGATCTTTCTTGGCTCATTGTCGAATGCCGTTCAATGAGACCGCGATAGTAACATTTAATTGTAAGTATAATGATAAAACATAAATGTGACCGGTTTTCTAGAATGATTCCGTGCATGCATGGCTTGTGGTGGGAATGATTCGCGTTTCCCGTTAACGGCAGCAGCCGTCCGAGTGCAGAGGCCTGTTGGAGTGTAGGAGTGTATCTGAGTTAACTTTCCCGTCCTCTAGACGACCGAATAGCGAACTAATACTTAACATGTGTTGGGCGGCTTTCGTGATCAAGTGGACATTTGAGAAGATGGTGCGTTTGCGCTGGACCGTTATTCCCTCCCATGTAATTTGTTCGGTTGACTGCTTCTGCAGATTTCGCGCCTTCATTTAGTTGAGAGAAGATGGATTGTGGTGTGTGGAAGACACGTTTGCCTGTTCTCTAGACGTGGGAAAGACCTTAGTTGGCTTGTAAATTACAGGAATAATTTGGAATCTGTTACATCGCCGACTTCGGTATTCGAGGTTGGAAATACCAAATTCCTCTATTTGTTTCTAGTTACTCTGTGGTTTACAGCATGGTGCACCTCACTAAAGTTTGGGCTTTGTATAGAAATAATTTCCAGTCTATATGTTGGGAATTATGTTGCGCTAGCGATCGGTAGAATGCTGCCTAGTGCTTGATATAGAGGAGTGCCGCGAAAATAGTATAAGATTGTGGTGAAAATACGTGTGTTCTTGTAATCCCCGAGTCTGGAGATGTGCATAGAAAAGCGAGCAGGCAGAGAAGCAGGTTCGGACCAGAAACAGTAACGCGTTTGAGTCCAGGGGTAACGATCGCGAATTTGTAGAACAGTTCTGAGTGTTACTTCGGTCCGCTGACGGTGCTCTGGTGTAAAAGGGATGGTTTTGTTTGGCAGAAGATATGAACTGTATGTTTACTACATCGACACGGTATGCGGTGATATATTGATGGGTTGGAGCACGGTTTCGCGCACTTATATTCAAGCTCCTGTCCTCGGTGGGGAAGCACTGTATTTGAGTAAGAGTCTTTACGTATTTGACGTTATGTAGGGTACGCAGTGATATATTGACGGGTCGCAGGTCGGTTTCACTTTCTAATATTCGAGCTGCTTTCCTCGGTGGGAGAGCAGTGTGACTGAGTAAGAGTCATTCTGTATTTGACGATATATACGGCACTTTGCGAGGTTTAGTTGTCGTTGCAAAATGTTGATCTGTGTAAAATAACGGCTGAAGTTCTGGTCTGCATAAGAAAAAAAAAGGCTGATGTTGCTTTGATACCGGCGGCATCAGTAATTCGGCAGGTAAATTCGATAAGAGCCAATCATAATGCTCGATTTATTTACATGATTTATGCTGGGATATAGGAGCCTCTACAAAGCAGTGAGAACATTTGCATATGTCGATAGCATGAAGGCTATGACGTTAGGAGCTCTGGGAAGAGTGCATTCAGCGTGATTTTCGTAAACAGGTTCTGTTAGGGCAAGAATTTCCGTGCATACAAGCTGAGACATCAACAAAGCGAACGTTAACTATTTCTGGGACACTATACAACTCCGGTGAGGTCGACTTGGCTGTTATTTTTCACAAAACCATGTGACGTAAGAATAACATTGAGAACATTTTAGATGGTGAGTCACTACGTGGATGTTTCGTGGGTACGCACAGCTGAATGCAGCTCGTATGTTCTGTTAGGGGGAACTTTCACCTGCATCCGGCGTCGGCTTGCGGCTGTGCTCGCCCTGGGAGCGTCTGCACCGGTGTCTAAGTGAACACATATTTGGACAGGTGTCAAGTGTGAAAGGGATATCGCCACCTCATGTTTGAGGGCAGCTGTGCTTGCTTTGACAGCGGAAGGCCACATACTTGGCGGGGGTTGCTGTAAAGCTCCCGTGCGCTCTTCTGGACAGGGGGTGGTGGAGGGTGCTTGCACACGTCGATTGTATTATTTTGCGAGCATGTCTGTAGGCTGTGCTATGCGTTATTTGGACAGCTTTTGAGTACTGAGCGTGTCTACACATCACTGTGCTGCAGTGTTTAGGAACAGTTTGCAGGTCTGAACTGAAATATTTTGGGATAATTAGGAGTTGTTTGATTGTCTGCAGACTGTTTATTGTGATTCCCAGCACTTAAGGGCGAGTGTTTTGTGTCAGTGTGATAAATATACTCCATCCCTAAATAAAATGTTCCAAAATAAACAGAGTGCACTGCTTTCTTACTCTCCCCAGCAGCCCAGCGCAGCCTGAGTAATTCTCGGACACGTTAGTGTACATTAGCCCTACAACATGGGTTGGTAAGAGGACATGGTGGTTGGTTGAGGATCGTGGTGGATAGTTTAAGAACTTTCTTCCAAGTGGCATTCGTGAAAATTCATTCCAAGTCCACGGTAGCGCTCTCTGGTGGTGTCAATATGTACTAGGCCTCACGGTGAACTCAATGTATGCCGCCATCTTGAATAATGGTAGTCGTGTCATCATGACGTCATGGATGACAGCGCCCTCTGGTGCCAGTACTGTGTACTAAGTCAGTTGGAGTCCGGAGCTCTTGGTGAACGGACTGTTTGCCGCCATCGTGGGTTACATCAAAGATGAGAGCGCCCTCTGGTGGTGGTGATGTGTACTAGGCCTCATGGTGAACACACTGGATGGCCGCACTACATGAAAATGATTAAAAGAAGACTTATGTCCAAGTCCTTTCCCAAAGAATCCTTAGGAAGAGGTGGCAGTCGGGTGACTGAGGTTAGTACAAGTGTTCTTTCTTTCGCGCCATTTTCTTAGCTTAGTAGAGATATGCGAACTGACCTTTGTTTACTTCCAAAATTTAAACTTGGCGACAGTTTATAGGAGGAAGTGGCGGTCAGGTGACTGAGGTTAGTGCAAGAGCCCATTCTTTTGCGGCATTTTTCTTAGATTAGCAGTGAAACGACAAGTGACCTTTGCTTATGAGCAAAATTCAAACTTGGCGCCAGTTCATAGAAAGAAGTGGCAGTCGGGTGACTTAGGTTAGTGGAGGTAGCCCAAGTGACCTATCTTCCCGCGATTTTATTTTCTATGTAGATGTGTGATGCATTATCCTGTTGGAATTTGAACTTCCCGCCAAAATCCGCCATCTTGGATGATGTCATGCACTGTTACCTAGTCTACACACCGCCATCTTTGACGACGTCATCGCCGCCATCTTGGATACATCTGCCAACAATGCAGAGTGCATTTGTAATGGATTTACCCCAATACTTACGCACTATTAGTCCAACAGAAAAAAAATAATGGGACCTCTTTTGTAGAAAATTCAATGTAGTTGGATTTTGTACCTGTATTCGTTTCAGCTAGAGAGTGGATTTTTCCAATTATCCAAGAGAAACGTACAAAACTGACCTTCAAACGCACCCCTCTCCGTCACTCAGCCCCTCCCCGATTAGGATTTCTAGTATGTTGTTAATGGCGCTCCGTTCTAACACTGCACAAGTATTTGCATCTGTGTAAGGGTCACAGACTTGGACGCAGCCGCCACCTGTGGGTACGAGTGCGAGCTGGCGTTATCATGGAATGCTGACGAACTGCGGTGTCTGTGTACGCCGGCAACAGAGCGCGTCACACACACAGTAGTCGCGTCGCGTCGTTGGCCACCTGCACATGCCGAACAGTTTCCAGAGCGCGTGGTTCCGACGCGAAATTATGTCTTTTTCGAGTCACTATGGAGTATTGAAAAATCCGTATTTGTTCGTAGTAGGACGTCAACACAGTTATGACGGGTCGGCGTAGTGAGCAGGTTATTATGAATGTCTTCATAGAAACAAAGTGGTGACGGTAAATAACTCATAGTTCGCGCACTTCTATACCTCTTGGACCCAACGCCCTCAATGATCCTGGCAAATACCAATGGAGACCCTCAGCGGAGGACACAAACCTGATAGATGTCGTATAAAAGTGGTGTCAGCGTGGGAATAAACCATGGAAATCCTACAGTCCTGAGGGGGTGCAGCGATGCGTGAACTTCAGGTTATTTCCTAGTTCCTGGCATATCGCCATGGCGAATCAGCAAGAGCAGCAGCAGCAGCAGCGTAGACGTCACCCGACAACACGGGGTCATCCAACTCTGAGATTCAAGTTAGTCTACTCAAATTTGGCTACAATACGAATGGCAGTGATCGATTCGTAAAATTTCTGCTGTAATAGCATGATTTCGCTGGCTTACATAATAAGTATGTCAGAATCTAACCCGGGTCACATGGCCGATCTCCAAACCGTTATAAACGATTTGCAGAAAGAGATTCAAAGGTTAAAAGTAGTCAAAAATGAACGAAGCCTTTCACATGATTTGTCAAGTGATAACTCTTGCAGTGCTGGCCCGATAAAGAATTTCACAGTGTTGTCATCAGTACCAGTGTTAAGCGGCAAACCCGAGGAAGACATAAAAGTATTTTTCAGTAAACTCGAAGGAACTGCCTTGTTGGATTCGTGGACTGATTCAGATAAATTGTCAATTGCTAAATTAAGAATTCAGGGAGCTGCACAGGATTTCATCAGCGTGGAACCCACTTGTGTATATCAGAAGATTACAATGAATTCAAAGCAAGAGTTGTTCATAGATTTAAACACAAATATGCTTCAAATTCCACAGAGAGCAGCTGCACGACGGGACGAATATATTGAGCTGTTTGCTAATTCGGAACATTGACGCTCAAACATACGAGCTGCTCGAAAACAAGAATGATATTCGCATCTATCTGTTCGAAGCCGATCAGGGACCTTTTAGACATATTCACTCACGGGTTGTATGGCGAGGGAGTGGGCAAAGCAGTCAGACTGACGCGATGTAAGACCTTTCAAGAACCAGTAGAAGCAGCTGTTAGCTTCGTGGAAGCATTGAGACGGCCGAATGATATATGAAAAGAAGAGAGTCGCGTGTTCAACACAAATGCAGAATGTTACAGATGTAACAAGCCTGGGCATAAACGTAAAGACTGTAAGGGAAAACGACTTTGGTAGAACTGTGGGATACTGGGCGACATACCGAAAGATTACCGCAATAAGAGAAACAGAAATGCGAGCAACAGACAACTTGGCAGATGGTTAAACGACTGCGAGGACATACGGGCCACCACATCGTCCGTTCCCTGCTCGAGACAGCGATTTCTGTTAGCTCAACCGAAAATCAGATCGACAATGACTTTGGGATAAGTGCTACATATCGTGGACGACCGATTCAACTACTTATTGACACTCATCTGGTTCAGAATCGTATAAATACTGGAAATGCAGCACAGATCACTCTAAGACCTTACAGAGTACCATTCAGTCAGAGATAGCTGGGCAGATTACTTGGGCAGATGGCTAATTTTTTCGGTTTGTAGTCTGACAAGCCGATATCATCAGCTGATAGTGGTTCTAGATAATAAAAAGAAAACTTCATTTGTTACAACTACAGGAGTGTATAAGGAAATGCATACTTCCATATGCCATTTGAACTTCGCATTGCGCCAGCCACCTTTTAACGCATGATGGATTCCGTTTTACGAGGGATCACACCAACACAAGCTCTTGTATACTTCGACGTCGTAAGAAGTTTTGGTTAAAACGTGAAGCAGCATACTGAGAAGCTTCAAGCAGTTTCGAGCGTATAAGGAGTACAATTCGATCATTGTCAACAGATAAATGTCACTTTGCCAAAAATCCAGTAAACTACCTTGCGTGTGTTATAACTAGTGAAGGCGTCTGTCATAATCCAAAATTAATTGAAGCTGTAATAATTTTCCGGGACCACCGAATTTAAAGGAATTGCAATCATTTTTGGAATTAACAAATTTCTATTGGCGTTTCATAGCCGATTATGCAAATATAGCACGTCCAATGACACAGCTACGGAAAAAGGGAACTGTATTCAATTGGTCAACAGAATGCATGGAGGCAATGGAAGAACTTAAAACTGTCCTAATCACAGCCAAAGTGTTAGCCTATCTAGATTTCAGAAAGCCCTTCATTCTTTGAATAGATGCTTAAAATTTTGCTGTTTGTGCTATTTTGTCTCTAGAAATTGATGGCCATGAACATTCAATATCATTTGCTTCCAGACAAGTAAACAAAGCAAAATGTAATTATACTACAACAGAAAAGGAGCTTTGTGCTTTGGTTTTTGATATAACACATAACAGATATTTTTTTAACAGGAAAAGAATTCACAGTGATTACAGATCATGCCGCACTTAAATGGCGCCAGCCGGTGTGACTACGCGGTTCTAGGCGCTGCAGTCTGGAACCGTGCGACTGCTGCGGTTGCAGGTTCGAATCCTGCCTCGGGCATGGATGTGTGTGATGTCCTTACGTTAGCTAGGTTTAAGTAGTTCTAAGTTCTAGGGCACTGATGACCTTAGAAGTTAAGTCCCATAGTGCTCAGAGCCATTTTTGAACTTAAATGGCTTTTGAGCTTGAAGGACCCAAGTACCAGATTAACAAGTTGGGCTTTGAAACGGAGTGAGTTTCAGTTTAAATGCTGGCATGATGAACCGAAAGGTACGTCTTGGTGTTACAATAACTCGAAAGGAAGAGTTAAAAGCAACTCAGGGGGAGAACCCACAATGCAAAATATGAAAAAATGATCAACGTTTTGTCGAAACAGATGCACTGCTGTTCAAGATCACCAGTCAAGGAAACCACCTAGTTAATCTGGAAAGCATGAGAGGGCAAATCATGATGGAACAATATGATTCTTTATTATCTGGTAACTGTGGTAAGAAGGCAGCAAATATTAAAATAGCTGAGGTACATTGGCGACCAAGACGTGAAGCTGACGTTTCTGAGTATGTTTCACAATGTGATACCTGCAATATATGAAATAATTCGGAGAAAACTAAGGCACCATTACGAGAACTGCCAGAAACTAGTGAACCATTCGAAAGAGATGGACTTGATGTCGTTGGACCTTTGCCTAAGACTAAAGATGAGAATAAATACATATTGACCATGTTAGATCATTTTTCCAGATATCTTCTCATGATACCAAATCCTGATCAGAATGCTGAGACTGTGGCTAAGGTCTTTGTAAAAGTGTAGATTCTAAAGTCTGGATCACCATTAAGCATCATCAGCGACCAAGGATCAAATTTCATGAGTGAACTGCGTAAACAGACTTGTAAGCTTAGGCAAATGACGCAACTAAAAACTGCACCAGCACACCCAGAAGGAAATAGCCACATGAGCCAGTTCACAGAACATTTATTAAGTGGGTAGCCCCTACGAAAGTAGCAAGCATGACCATTGGGGTTGTGTCTTCTATACATCGTGAGCACTTACAATGCAAAAATGCACACTACAACTGGCCAAAGTCCGTACGAAATTTTATATGGAAGAAGGGCGCATTCACCCTTGGACTTTTTTACGATCGACCGCTGGAAACAGCAATGAACACGTAAAGGAATTAGCGCACAAGCCAAAGGAGGCATGGAAGGGAGTGAAACGGTACAATCATCAATCTTTTCGGCAGCAAGCGAAACAACACGATTACCAAGCAGTTGCGCCATAGTACCGAGTCAGGGATCTTGTCTACCTGTGCAACGTGGTATTAAACAAGAGTGAAGTCAAAAAATTTAAGAAAGTTTGGAAAGCACCGTATCTGATCTTGGATGGTTGTCGCCAGTCATTCTTATGCTCCACCTGCCTTTTCGTTCGATTGTCGTTCATGTAAATCGTGTAAAGCCATTTCTGGTCTAACAGTCTGCATGGTGTCTGTTTGTTCTAAGTCTTGTCTCCCTACTACTTTCGCGCAACGACGCTCTGAGCGTGTTTGTTTAGGGAATTGAAGAGTTTGAACCTGGAACCTGCTGGTAAGGATACGCCAGACCACACATGACATGTAGAGTTCAGAAGAGTTGAGTGAGACTAGCGATGATACAATCAAATACTTAATGATTTCCGCGTCAGCTCCACTGCACTACCTGTAAAAGAATCTTAATACTAACTAAATTTACTGGATGGGGACCACGGCTTTCCTATTTTTAGTTATCTGGTAAAATAACGTTGAAAAGCAGTTAAGTTTACCACTGGAACTTTTATTCTACTCCCAAAACATTGTTTATAAATTGCACTATTGATAAAAGGAAAAATTTTAATTCAGGATGATAAAATCCAACTGCGTTCAGCAAAAATGTGAACGAATATTCCCTGAATGGGTTTCCAGGTTCTATAATGGATCGAAGGATGACCTATGCCATAACACATCTATAATCTAGGTTTAAATTAAGATTCATAAATGCGGAAACTATCAAAATAGTTTACAGTGACCCTCAATTATCTTTAATTATTTATTTAACTTGTCATAAATTAAAGTGGCTGATATGGCTTCTCAATAATTACGTAACAGAAAAACCATCGCATTTCAATTTCCAATAGTTGGTTTAAGAAAAAGGTATCTGGCTGTGTTATCAACTGAGCAATCAGGGTCTCAATGTTAACCTTAAGCTCCACCTACAAAAATTCTGCCTGTCCAATGAGAAACATTATACTTTTCGTGGTGGGCCAATGTTTTTAATGTTTGCTACGTAACAGAGACACGAAAAAGTCTTGCAGCTGGTGTGGTCCTTTTAGCGTTATCGTAAGATCTATACTGTTCTTCTGGAAGGCTCTATCTTTTAACATGGGCTGGGGGCTGCTCTTGGCGATCGGCTGGCGATGTAGGTGTCCGTCCCTTATCGTAGGGCCTTCTAGCTTAACACAGTAGACCGTAAGATCCTACGCAGTTCCGTAGGGGACCGCACCGCCATTTCCCAGCAAATTAGGGACACTGTTGCTCCTGGGGTATCGGCGAGGACCATTCGCAACCGTCTCCATGAAGCTGGGCTACGGTCCCGCACACCGTTAGGCCGTCTTCTGCTCACGCCCCAACACCGTGCAGCCCGCCTCCAGTGGTGTCGCGACAGGCGTGAATGGAGGGACGAATGGAGACGTGTCGTCTTCAGCGATGAGAGTCGCTTCTGCCTTGGTGCCAATGATGGTCGTATGCGTGTTTGGCGCCGTGCAGGTGAGCGCCACAATCAGGACTGCATACGACCGAGGCACACAGGGCCAACACCCGGCATCATGGTGTGGGGAGCGATCTCCTACGCTGGCCGGACACCTATGGTGATCGTCGAGGGGACATTGAATAGTGCACGGTACATCCAAACCGACATCGAACCCATCGTTCTACCATTCCTAGACCGGCAAGGGAACTTGCTGTTCCAACAGGACAATGCACGTCCGCATGTATGCCGTGCCACCAAACGTGCTCTAGAAGGTGTAAGTCAACTACCCTGGCCAGCAGGATCTCCGGATATGTCCCCCATTGAGCATGTTTGGGACTGGATGAAGCGTCGTCTCACGCGGTCTGCACGTCCAGCACGAACGCTGGTCCAACTGAGGCGCCAGGTGGAAATGGCATGGCAAGCCGTTCCACAGGACTACATACAGCATCTCTACGATCGTCTCCATGGGAGAATAGCAGCCTGCATTGCTGCGAAAGGTGGATATACACTGTACTAGTGCCGACATTGTGCATGCTCTGTTGCCTGTGTCTATGTGCCTGTGGTTCTGTCAATGTGATGATGTGATGTATCTGACTCCAGGAATGTGTCAATAAAGTTTCCCCTTCCTGGTACAATGAATTCACGGTGTTCTTATTTCAATTTCCAGGAGTGTATATAAATGACCTAGTAGATAGTGTCGGAAGTTCCATGCGGCTTTTCGCGGATGATGCTGTAGTATACAGAGAAGTTGCAGCATTAGAAAATTGCAGCGAAATGCAGGAAGATCTGCAGCGGATAGGCACTTGGTGCAGGGAGTGGCAACTGACCCTTAACATAGACAAATGTAGTGTGTTGCGAATACATAGATGAAAGATCCTTTATTGTATGATTACATGGTTGGGTGGCTCGCGGAGTATAAATGTAGATGTAGGTGAAGACGACTGAATTATATGCTATTGAGATCTCAGGTAAATTGCTGATAACAGCTTGGCATAGCATAGCATAGTTATTACAGTATTTTGTCTATAGGAGACTGTACGAGATAATAAAATTGATATCTAGTACTATCTCAGTCTAGGTGTTTGACCTTGAGATTTCAACAGATGGGGACGTTTGCAAGACAACAACCATCTGCACGAGCAGTTTGACGACGTTTGCAGCAGCATGGACTATCAGCTCGGAGACCATGGCTGCGGTTACCTTTGACGCTGCAGCACAGACAGGATCACCTGCGATGGTGTACTCAACGACGAACCTGGGTGTACGAATGGCGAAACGTCATTTTTTCGGATGAATCCACATTCTTATTACAGCATCATGATGGTCGCATCCGCGAATAGCGACATCGCACTGAGCGCCTACTGAAAGCCTGTATTCGTCATCCAGGCGTGATGGTATGGGGTGCCATTGGTTACTCGTCTTGGCCATCCCTTGTTCGCATTGTCGGTACTTTGAACAGGGGACGTTACATTTCAAATGTGTTACGACCCGTGGCTCTACCCTTCGTTAGATCCCTGCGAAACCCTACATTACAGCGGGATAATGCACGACTGCATGTTGCAGGTCCTGTACGGGCCTTCCTGGATACAGAAAATGTTCGACTGCTGCCCTGGCCAGCACATTCTCCAGATCTCTCACCAATTGAAAACGGCTGGTCAATGATGGCCGAGCAACTAGCTCGTCACAATATACCAGTCACTACTCTTGATGAACTGTGGTATCGTGTTGAAGCTACATAGGCAGGTGTACCTGTACACGCCATCCAAGCTCTGACTCATTGCCCAGGCGTATCAAGGCCGTTATTACGGCCAGAGGTGTTTGTTCTGGGTACTGATTTCTCAGGATCTATGCACCCAAATTGCATGAAAATGTAGCCACATGTCAGTTCTAGTATAATATTTTTGTCCAATGAATACCCGTTTATCATCTGCATTTCTTCTTGGTGTAGCAATTTTTATGGCCAGCAGTGTTATATCATTTACGCCTAAAATGAAGTGTCAGTTGCCTGCTTCGCATATTTGCTTTAGCCACTTGTGTTTGTATACGTATAGAATAATTCAGATAAGCACTTACAATAAATGGACTTAATTTAAGAGTAAACTTAGTAACGTTACCCGTTTTTAGGCGAGGTAATCGGCCGTCCAGTATTGTTGAGAGGTGAGATACATTTGTTGTACGGGTGTAAGCTAGCGGACCCAGGTCTCAGGGCGCACCGTGGCGGTTCCGGCTTGAGGTGGGTGGCCGGTACGAACGAGTCCAGGTACTAGCTATGTCGCCGGAAAGGTGGAAACCTCCGAGGCTAGGGATGTGGACGGAGTTTACTGTCATTATCGTTATGCAGAATTTGTTCCAGGAAAAGAGGTCGTGACAGACAATATTAAAAATAGGTAAACTGCAGCTATTTGGGATTCGACAATAACTAACATCAAATATCAGTGCAAATCTGAATACATCGGCGATCTCAGATAAATGAAGAGCATCCAATGAGACATCAGTATTTAAATATCTTCAAAACTACAAAAGTTAGTATTTCACAGGGAATAAACATTTACACAACGAACTTCTGAATTAACAACTTTTAATTGTTTCATGTGATTTCAACAAATGGTATCTCAGATGATAACATTGCACTATCGCTATCATCCCTGAAAGCTACGTATCTGTGTCAATTTTATTTTTGTATTTACGACGTCTTGTATACCTTTTGTACCATGCAAAAGTTTGTCAGAACATAGCAGTCTCCACATTTACACAACAAGTGAACACGGCATCAGTACTTCATATTTAGTCATGCTTCTGTTTTTATTTAATAACTGATCATTATTTTGCCCAAAACTTTACTTAAATGTTGACTGCAAGTGGTATTAAAAAAACAGTTGTTGTTGTTGTGGTCTTCAGTCCTGAGACTGGTTTGATGTAGCTCTCCATGCTTTCTCTAAGTCTACAAACGCTAGAAACGTAGGTTTGCCTTTCCTCAATCTATCTTCTACGATAAGTGGAAGGGTCAGTATAGCCTCTCGTGTTCCAATATTTCTACGGAATCCAAACTGATCTTCCCCGAGGTCGGTTTCTACCAGTTTTTCCATTCGTCTGTCAAGAATTCGATTTTTTATTTTGCAGCCGTGACTTATTAAACCGATAGCTCGGTAATTTTCACATCTGTCAACACCTGCTTTCTTTGGGATTGGGATTATTATATTCTTCTTGAAGTCTGAGGGTATTTCGCCTGTCTCATACATCTTGCTCACCAGATGGTAGCGCTTTGTCAGGACTGGCTCTCCCAAGGCTGTCAGTAGTTCTAATGGAATGTTGTCTACTCCCGGGGCCTTGCTTCGACTTAGGTCTTTCAGTGTTCTGCCAAACTCTTCACGAAGTATCATATCTCCCATTTCATCTTCATCTACATCCTCTTCCATTTCCATAATATTGTCCTCAAGCACATCGCAATGTATAGACCCTCTATATACTCCTCCAACCTGTCTGCTTTCCCTTCTTGCTTAGAACTGGGTTTCCATCTGAGCTCTTGATATTCATACAAGTGGTTCTCTTTCCTCCAAAGGTCTCTTTAATTTTCCTGTAGGCGGTATCTATCTTACCCCTAGTGAGATAAGCTTCTACATCCTTACATTTGTCCTCTAGCCATCCCTGCTTAGCCATTTTGCACTTTCTGTCGATCTCATTTTTGAGACATTTGTATTCCTTTATGCCTGTTTCGTTTACTGCATTTTTATATTTTCTCCTTTCATCAATTAAATTCAATATCTCTTCTGTTACCCAAGGATTTCTAGCAGCCCTCGTCTTTTTACCAACTTGATCTTCTGCTGCCTTCACTACTTCATCCCTCAATGCTACCCATTCTTTTTCTACTGTATTTCTCTCCCACAGTCCTGTCATTCGTTCCCTTATGTTCTCCATGAAACTCCGTACACCCTCTGGTTTCGTCAGTTTATCCAGGTCCCTTCTCCTTAAATTCCCACCTTTTTGCAGTTTCTTTTATGAATCTGAATAACTTGTTTACATTATATCCTCACACAAGGAGTTCAGATTTCCTTTAACCTCCCTGCATTAGCACAACCATTTAAAAAAGTATTATTCTGTATTTTTATGTAAACATAAAAACCATATTTTGGAGCTATACAGAAAAAGTCTTGATGGATATGTTATCAAGCATTTTTCGCTGACTTCGCTGTTAGACACAGGATCATTCCTGAATTTCTCACTTATCAAACTCTAATTTCTTATAGTATGTAGGAAACAACACACCGAAATTTGTACATAACAGTCATTTATATTTACACAAGCTTAGGTTAA
Organism: Schistocerca gregaria; assembly: GCF_023897955.1. Lineage (NCBI taxonomy): Eukaryota > Metazoa > Arthropoda > Insecta > Orthoptera > Acrididae > Schistocerca > Schistocerca gregaria. The sequence goes on along the minus strand of NC_064931.1, from coordinate 405,463,354 downwards.
AACGAGACAGGTTGGTGAAATATGTAAGTGACAATATGATTCTTATATTAATTTAGTACGTAAAGAATTTCTGTAAAGATTTTTTACTGATAATATTGGAAAACGCTATAATCACAGCTCCTCTGAACTGGCAATGGAATTATAGTAACGAATTCTACAAAGTGAAAAATTGCTAGGTTTCCTTCAGAAATCAGTTGTCTGTTTTAAGTATTTGGTAAGCTTCAGCAATATGAGTTGGATGAAGAAATTTCAAATTGCTGGGTTTGTTATATTGAGAGGAAAGGATTGTAGAGTCACAATGAGATCTCAGTGTGCAATATATCAGTATTAACTGATTCTTCCATCTTTTCCTGGTAGCAGAACTTAATAGTTACAGATGAAAAGCACAGAATTGTAAATGTCCTACTGTATAGCGGGGAACAACTACATCTTTGTGCTTTTCATTCATAACTGCAATGTACTCATTATTGCTGAACAATGCCTCAAAATACATTCATAAAAACGAAAAAAATAATTTTAATGTGATCTAATGAACTACAATTACGAATCAATGACTAAAATTATATTCTACAAACGAGAAAATTAAAACATGTTATGTCCTTTTTATTGTTTATGTGAGGCCAACAAATCCTCTTTGTCAAGAACTGTTACTGGTTGAGACATACAAGATTGCATTCTTCTGTGAACCTAAAATGAAAATAAATTATAATATACAAAATAAAGCCTTCTATTTTTGATATGAAACAAACCATCATCATTTTTCAGCACTTTACTGATACTTAGAGGGATGAAGTATTCGAGAGAACAACAAAGCTGTTGATGTTGCTTCATACTCTCCCATATGGCAAGAATACGATTCCAGTATGTATCTCGTGCACAGACTGGAAGGTGTTCATAGAATCGAATGATCACTGGCCTCACAATAAATAAATAAAAAATAAATTCGGTTGGATGAAATATGTGATCGTTTCATGAAAGTGTGGATGATTCCATGCACTGTTGATGAACTGATATTTATTTCGTTAACAGGTAAGGCACTCTGACGCTTTTTTTTAAGTCGCAAATTTTTGCTATCATAAGCACACATACGGTAATTGACGTACGACTATTTTCTGTTGTACTTACCAAGAGAGTAAATATATGAAGATCCATAGGCCCTCTAAGTCGTTTGCTCTATCCCGTTGTTATACGCAGGCGACTGAAGTGAACTCAGTGTTACGAGCACAAGGTCTGTGGAATGTCGGCAGACTGCCCCAGGACTTCACCCACTACGCTGATGACAAAGACTCGTATAGGCCTGCGACCGACTGCCTGATTACTGGCAAGCAGTATATGACTCAGTAGCTTTGAGATGCAAACTCCCTTACGCTTAGACCTTTCGACATCAAAACAGAGCAGTGAATCAACAGTACTGATTGCCCCACAATTCAATCTTCGTTGCTCTGAGTAACCCATGGAATGAATTTCGTGATAGTCTTTACAACGGGAGCTTAAAAACGTATTACAAACAAAATATGAACTCTCTTTATAGGAATTTGAATCAATAATCCTAAATTCAGGGCTAAATTATTGTTCCATACTTACCAGTATCATTATATATGTTTTAAGCACTTGATGAGGCATTAAACAAACGGGATGTATTGTACTAGAAACATTAATCACAAATTGTGAAAACTGAATTTCAAAGAGCTTTTCCGCCTATTTCTGCGTAAAAATATTGCATTTCATAAGGATGAGGTTCTACCACCAATTTAAATTGTCTACAACTTACTCCTCATTCATTCCCCATAATTTTCAGGCTCTGTGATTTCCGTATGTGCAATAGTTTCGTGTGCGATCAGCCTCACTATGTCTTTGACATTATCTATCAGGATATATATGTACGCACTGATGGATAAAGTCATCACTACCACCAACTTAATAGCGAGATGATGAACCTCTGAACACGACACAGCAGCGATTTCATGTTGCGTGGATTCGATAAGTCATTGGCAGGTTTTTGGTGTTACGTGGTGTCAGGCGTCTACACACAGGTCACGTAATTCTCGTAAATTATTGGTCAGTAGACTGTGGACCCCGTGCTGAAACCCTGTAGCAACCCAGATGTTTATCATTAATTTGATATGAGAGTAATCTGATTTCCAAGATAGCAACGTGAGTTGATTATCCTGCTCCTCAAACTGTCGTGGGACGATTCTGTCCTTGTAATATGGGCAGTTATCCTTCTGGATAGTGTCATTGCTCTTGGGGAAGACATCAGGCATGATTGTGAGTGAAGGTGGCCTGCAATAACGTGGTCGTAGTCCACAGTTGTCATGGTGACTTCTATTAACAAAACAATTCCCAATAAAGCCCAGATGAACGTTCACCACACCACAATACTGCCTCCACCAGCCTGCATCGGTGATGTGATTTATATTTTTAACGGCCCTATGTCTGGCTGACGTCGTATCTCGACATGTCCAACAACTCTGTGTAACATGAACCGAGATTCATCCGACCTAGTGAACGTTTCCATTGAAGCACGCTCCAGTTTCGATGATCTCATGCCCACTGCTACAGTAAGTGACGAGGTCGTGAGGTGAGCATGGGAAAACGCAGATATCGTCTTTTCTGAAGTCTCATGTTCAACACTGTGCACTGAACAAGAACGTGGGCCTGCACCAGCAACACGTTCTGTCACCATAATTGAAATAGATAACCACCTATTCTAATTTACACGACGGCCAAGTCTCCAGACTTCACGTTCTGTGTTGAGGCATGAATATCCAACAACTTGTCCCCTACTCGCGGTTCCAGTGTCCTTCAACCAATTACCACACATACTCATGACGTTTCTACGCCAACAGCCAATCTGCTGCACTATTTCCAATATGCTCACGCCCAAAGGTTGGACCGTAAAATTCTACCCTTTGTCAAAGTCGCTAATGTCAGTGGATTTCCCCATTTTCGACTCATACCGTGGTGGCCAGAATCACTCCTCATTCGTCTCTGCTACACTTTCTCGCCTCGTTACGTACCTGTAATGCCAATAGGTGTCATTCAGTGTTGTAGTGGACAGTGGTTATAATGTTTTAACTTGTCAGCGTGTCATCAATAGTAATGGCTCACCAGAAGCTACTTTCACGTGTGGTGTTTTCTTCCTGTTAACTAAAGTGTATCGAATCCTGTCTGCTACGTTGCCTTCAGTCCAATCGCAAACCCATATTCGCATTGTCTACCGCTTCCTAACTTCTCGTATTACAAAATGGACTCTCGTAAAGAAACCGTTAATTCTCTCACCATTAAGATCACCTGACTTACGCGAGTACATGTGCACCATGATAACAGTCCATCAAGTGTGGTCTCCATTGACGACCACGTTCTTTGACGAACTACAACACGTTGAAGTACTGTGGCACAAAATATTCCTCGACCGTCTTTTACACATCTATGATTGTGCAATACCACAATAAAATTACCATATTTTATCTATAGAAGACTTTAATACATACCAAAATGTGTGTCCAAAAGTATCTCAGTCTGAGTGTTTTACCTTGAGATTATCATTGCATACATTGTAAAAGTGATAACATGTGTCGCATTTGTCATTACTGTCAAACCATTGCTTCCGGGCCTCCATTTCTGATTTTACGCTAATGAATATTCTTCAGACTGTAGGACGATAAAGGCTAGAAGTACTAAAACATGTTACTTCATGTACACTACTAACTGCGAATAGGGTTAGTTTTTCTGCTTTATGCTGTAATGTACGCCGAATGCTCGTGTTAAGCGCCTTGCCAAATATGAGTCGACTCGTTTGGCCGTGTTTGAGGCCTTCAGTTTGTCAGAAGAATCATAGCTACACTGTGCAACAAAATTAAAAATAACTTTTTCGAAACATCGTAATTGTATCCCATGCAACGTATAAGCTGGAAATTCGACTCAGCAATCCTTATAACCTTGCTCTGTAATGGTGCTGATACGTGGCGCCCTGCGACGTCATATTCGGGCTTGGCGATGCTTCAAATAGCAGGGCGTCGACGCATGCGAAGAAAGACCCAAGTTCAGTAGTTAGTGTGAGGTGTAAGGTGGATTAATGACGTAACTTTGGCACCAGTTTTCACCACAGTTGTGCTAAATGCCACCTTGGGCGTTGTAATGTTGTTGCATTAATTTGAGGTGTAAGCGGTGCTGATATTCAAGTCCATAAAAGTGGGTTAAAAGCTGTGAGCTATGTGAGGAAGTGTAACTCCACAATAATTTTGATATTTAAAATAAATTAGATCGAAAAGCAGTTTGCAAAAGAAAGACCTCGAAATGGTTATTCTCGTCTTACTATTAACCTGATGGGTCAAACAATTGTATAAGCACGTGGTACTGGTCTCACAAAGTACAGCCCACGTGGGTTGAACCTAAAGAAAAGTAGCTATATTGAAAAATATTGTCAGGACGAGACGTTATAATCTCATGCACATTCGCATTTAAGACTGATGATCTTAATTAGAGTTACTGATCAATACGTGGTTCCACTTTACTCACAAAGTGGTGACAAAGCAAATAGCGGAAGATATTCTGAACTTCACACTCGGAATACACTGCGTTGCAATTTAAGATAAGATTAGTTATTTTGGAGCTAAACCTGAAATACAGGCTATTAAATTTTCAGTTAGGCTGAACTTAAGAAATCCATTGTCCTACAGACTTAGCTGACACGTGCTTAGCCGGAGATCTTACCACTTCAGACGCCCGCCGCGGACAGACTGATCTGGGATCCTACCGAGCGTGCTTAACAGATACAGACGGAAGTGACCAGAGAGGCAGCTTCCTATACCAACATTACAAGGGACGGACAGGACCATACTAAGAATAGAAACCTCCCTGCTTTTAGAAAGCGTAGTTACCTGTTCCGACGTTGGTCCTATTGTTCTCTAGCAGACAGGTTTGTCTGCTACCATCCAGCATGCAATTAGAAATACATTTGCTCATTCATCCTCTCACACAGAAGGGAAGGGGGATGGCAGTATCTTATCATATACAGTATATAAAAGAATGCGGATGTAGGTTCCGTATGAGACTGTGTGACGTGAATTACATACAGGGTGTTTCAAAAATAACCGATATATTTGAAACGGCAATACAAATTAAACGAGCAGCGATAGAAATACACCGTTTGTTGCAATATGCTTGGGACAACAGTACATTTTCAGGCGGACAAACTTTCGAAATTACAGTAGTTAGAATTTTCAACAACAGATGGCGCTGCGGTCTGGGAAACTCTATAGTACGATATTTTCCACATATCCACCATGCGTAGCAATAATATGGCGTAGTCTCTGAATGAAATTACCCGAAACCTTTGACAACCTGTCTGGCGGAATGGCTTCACATGCAGATGAGATGTACTGCTTCAGCTGTTCAATTGTTTCTGGATTCTGGCGGTACACCTGGTCTTTCAAGTATCCCCACAGAAAGAAGTCACAGGGGTTCATGTCTGGCGAATAGGGAGGCCAATCCACGCCGCCTCCTGTATGTTTCGGATAGCCCAAAGAAATCACACGATCATCGAAATATTCATTCAGGAAATTAAAGACGTCGGCCGTGCGATGTGGTCGGGCACCATCTTGCATAAACCGCGAGATGTTCGCAGTGTCGTCTAAGGCAGTTTGTACCGCCACAAATTCACGAAGAATGTCCAGATAGCGTGATGCAGTAATCGTTTCGGATCTGAAAAATGGGCCAATGATTCCCTTGGAAGAAATGGCGGCCCAGACCAGTACTTTTTGAGGATGCAGGGACGATGGGACTGCAACATGGGGCTTTTCGATTCCCCATATGCGCCAGTTCTGTTTATTGACGAAGCCGTCCAGGTAAAAATTAGCTTCGTCAGTAAACCAAATGCTGCCCACATGCATATCGCCGTCATCAATCCTGTGCACTATATCGTTAGCGAATGTCTCTCGTGCAGCAATGGTAGCGGCGCTGAGGGGTGGCCGCGTTTGAATTTTGTATGGATAGAGGTGTAAACTCTGGCGCATGAGACGATACGTGGACGTTGGCGTCATTTGGACCGCAGCTGCAACACGGCGAACGGGAACGCGAGGCCGCTGTTGGATCACTTGCTGCACTAGCTGCGCCTTGCCCTCTGTGGTTGCCGTACGCGGTCGCCCTACCTTTCCAGCACGTTCATCCGTCACGTTCCCAGTCCGTTGAAATTTTTCAAACAGATCCTTTATTGTATCGCTTTTCGGTCCTTTGGTTACATTAAACCTCCGTTGAAAACTTCGTCTTGTTGAAACAACACTGTGTTCTAGGCGGTGGAATTCCAACACCAGAAAAATCCTTTGTTCTAAGGAATAAACCATGTTGTCCACAGCACACTTGCACGTTGTGAACAGCACACGCTTACAGCAGAAAGACGACGTACAGAATGGCGCACCCACAGACTGCGTTGTCTTCTATATCTTTCACATCACTTGCAGCGCCATCTGTTGTTGAAAATTGTAACTACTGTAATTTCGAAAGTTTGTCCTCCTGAAAATGTACTGTTGTCCCAAGCATATTGCAACAAACGGTGTATTTCTATCGCTGCTCGTTTAGTTTTTATTGCCGTTTCAAATATACCGGTCATTTTTGAAACACCCTGTTTAAACAGTGTTTTAAAGTGTAGTACTGTGACAGATCGTTCTTGTTTATGTGTAAAAGTAACACGTTTCACTGCTCAGTCTCCTCCCAGATAGTCAGAAACACCACATTAAATTTAGAAGAGGAATTTATGCCGTAAATGACAACAGATTTAAGAAATTAACATGAAAGGAATCCAACAGAGACCTTTCAGAGTGATACACGAAGAGAAGGTCGTCACACTCCCTCTTATGCATATTTTAACCCTTGGCTTGGCACCTCTGCTGTGCAGGTCAGAACAGCAACGCTCAACGTTCAGATCACGCTGTTTTCTAATGGGTTGCCGAGGAAAACATTCCAGATACCCGCTGCTCAGAACCGACACGAAAAGACCGTAGGGGTTGGTATAAAGGACGGCAATGAAACGATCCCTTCCTTTGGGGCGTTGAATTTCATACATTTTCCGGTCGAAAACGGCAGTTCATAGTGCGATGAGCAACATGACGACGTTCTTGACAAACATTGACACTGCTGAGAATTCCAGACCATTCAACCCTACTCTAATGACATTGTGAGCTACAGATACAATTGAATGTGATCGCATCCCTTTGGAATGCAGTGCGACCGGAACTTCGGCTCTGATGTTACAGGGTGGAACCACTAGGGACCATCCAAAACTATTAGAACTAAATTTGAATGTGATCCGCAGCAGCAAACAGTGCTTACAGTTCATCAGCTCTTCTATTTCGTGCCGTCCTATGGCGTGATCACATAGGGGTGAATAAAATGGCAAAGGATCCCTCTAAGGCCACCTACTTTGGCAATACATTTGGTGCCACCCAGCCATCATTGTTGATCACCTTAAAATGTTCTTGTACAGACAGAAACTCCATAACAAGAGTTCTGGGCTCCTGCAGGTTCAAAAATGGCTCTGAGCACTATGGGACTCAACTGCTGTGGTCATCAGTCCCCTAGAACTTAGAACTACTTAAACGTATCTAACCTAAGGATATCACACACATCCATGCCCGTGGCAGGATTCGAACCTGCGACCGTAGCGGTCGCGCGGTTCCAGACTGTAGCGCCTAGAACCGCTCGGCCACTCCGGCCGGTGCCGTTTTATTCCCACATGTGTCAATGTCACACCCCACAGTGGAATCGCAACATGAGGGCGAAAAAGAGGAGGTTTTGGGGTGGCATTATGTGGGGCCGACTTACACCGATGGTGGTCATGGAAGGCGCCGTAACGGCTGTACGATACGTAAATGCCATCCTCCGACCTATAGTGCAACCATATCGGCAGCATATTGGCGAGCCATTGGCCTTCATGGACGATAATTCGCGCCCCCATGGTGCACGTCTTGTGAATGACTTCCTTCAGGATAACGACATCACTTGATCAGAGTGGCCAGAATGTTCTCCAGACATGAACCCTATCGAACATGCCCGGGATAGATTGAAAAGGTCTGTTTATGGACGACGTTCAAAATGGTTCAAATGCCTCGGAGCACTATGGGAATCAACATCTGAGGTCATCAGTCCCCTAGAACTTAGAATACTTAAACCTAACTAACCTAAGAACATCACACACATCCATGCCCGAGGCAGGATTCGAACATGCGACCGTAGCAGTTGCACGGTTCCGGACTGCGCTCCTAGAACCGCGAGACCACCGCAGCCGGCGGCTCCTGCAGGGAAGTTACTCTGTTTCCCTTGAGCCTGCTAGTTGACCTCGTGTCTGCATGTTCTTAGGACTTCCTTACAGGTTGTCTCTGTTCAGGTACATTTTGAAACCGTTCAGCAAAAGCGCGTAGAGGGCACCGAGTGTGTTGCCGAACTAGTGGGTCTTGGGACCCTTTGCCGTTTTATTGGTTCAAATGGTTCAAATGGCTCTGAGCACTACGGGACTTAACCTCTGCGGTCATCAGTCCCCTAGAACTTAAAACTACTTAAACCTAACTAACCTAAGGACATCACACACATCCATGCCAGAGGCAGGATTCGAACCTGTGACTGTAGCGGTCACGCAGTTCCGGACTGTAGCGCCTAGAACCGCTCGGCCACTTTTATTCCCACATGTGTCAATGTCACACCCCACAGTGGAATCGCAACATGAGGGCGAGAAAGAGGAGGGCTGAGAAAGCAGAAGCACCGTTTGCTGTTTCGGATACCGTTGAAATTACATCGAATGGTTTTTAACGGTTCCTTGTTGTTCCATCCCGTACACCAGAGCAACAGTTGAGGTCGCACTGCACACCAAAGGGGTGCGATCACTTTCAATGGGGTGGTGGACGTCGATGTCGTTAGGGAAGGGTTGAATAATCCGAGGGGTGTCAGCAGTGTCAGATGATGTCAAGAACATCGTCCTGTTGCTCATCGCACAACTGTCTTTTACGAACGAGAAAAATGTGGTAAGCAACGGCCCCAGGAAAGGAGTCAGTACATTGATGGGCTTTACACCTCCTCCCACCCCCCACCCCCTGAGGCCCTTCCGTGTCAGTTTTGAATGGTGGTGTGTCTGAAATGTCTTCCACGGCCACCCATAACAAAACTCCGTGATTTTAACTCTGGAAGTCTTGGTTCTGACCTCCATCGCAGAGGTGTCAAAAGAAGGCGTGAAATGTGGGTAAGAGAGGGTTTGTCGACCTTCCCGTTGTGTGGCGCGCGCACAGTGGCAATAGGACGAATTTTAGTGACATTTGGTTCCAAAGTGACATCATTTACCCACCTTACACCTCACATGAACTTCTGAACCCTGGCCTATTTCCGCACGCGTCGGCACCATGCTGTTTGAAGCGGTGTCGAGCCCGATGGAGATGGCGCATTGCGACATGCTTTTGTACTATTACAGAGGAAGATCGTAGGCAACTATGAGCCAAATTTCTAACTTATATGTCACAGTGGAAGACAATTAGGACGTTTCGAAAAAGTGATCCTTTAATTGTATTGTGCAGTGTATTAGTATATGCTGACTGTAACAATTACAAAACTGATAAACCCTCTCTTCTATGGATTAGGATAAATCATAAAACGTAACAGATCCCGGAAAGAATAACTCAAACCGAGTTATATTTCTATCACATCGATAGTTAATAAAGTATTCAGCGCTGCAGAAAACGTCATGCGCTACCTGTAGATAAAGGACAAGTGGATGTTTTTGGGTAAAGTAGTGAGTAACGCCATGCAACTGAGGTAGGAATTGTCGGATAACGAACTTGGTCGAATGGCGTCGAGATGTCATTTATGGGAAGAAATACGATGAAGCCTCAGTCTCACCCACTCAGCGAGGCAGCAGCAGCAGAAGAACGATGAAGTGTCAGCAGCAGCAGTCGAGATCCAGCACAGCCCTGCAGAACAGGAAGAAGTGGAAAAGTAAGAATCGCATATTACATCTTTGTCTGTAGTTAGCCTTATTATTGATTGTTTAGTGTCTTGGTCTGTATGTGACACTTCCTCTCTCATTGCTACCAGTCACCTATAAGATATTATCTAAGGCATTACTGAACAGTGCCGAACCTCAATTGGACCCAAAAATTGGAGACCGTCAGAGTGGTTTTAGAAAAGGACGTTCTTGTGCTGAACAGATCCTTAACTTGAAAACAGTATTAAATCAAATTAAGCTAGCGAATAAACAGTACGTAGTCACTTTCGTTGACTTCAAGAAAGCATACGATTCAATCGACAGACATATTCTCATGAGAATTTTGCAGGAAATGGGCCTGGACCAGGAAACCCACAGCCTTATCCAAAAGACCCAGAGTAACACTATATCACAAGTAAAGTTCAGGGAACACTTTCAGAAAGCTTTGAGATAAAGATAGGAGTTAGACAGGGAGATGGACTTTCACCTCTTCTCTTCAACTGTGCACTGGACAAGGTGATCAGAGAGTGGCAAAAAGAAATGGAAGTACGAAGTGTACCATGCGGTATTTACTAGGGACACAAACGGAAGGGACTACTAGTAGACTGTTTAGCTTTCGCAGATGATCTGGCACTTACAGCAAGCTCAGTGGAAGTAGCAGTGAAGCAGCCCAATGTGCTCAAACTCCAGGCTGCCAAGGAAGGACTTCAATTGTCACTAGGAAAGACAAAATACATCACCAACATCAGTGATACTCCAAGTGAACTACAGCTGAAACAAGGTCAAATTTAGAAAGTTGACAGATTCAAGTATCTAGGAGAATGGTTGGAACCTAATCTATCAGAAGGAACAGCACTAACAACTCGGATTAATAAGTTACAATTAGCATATCGATTAACCAAGAACATCTATAATAAGAAATACATATATCTCAATTCCAAACTAAAACACTACCAAACAGTTATCCGCTCTGAAGCCCTATATGCCTCAGAACGCTTGAATCTGAACAGGAAAGGCTTGACAGATAAACTAGAGATTCAGGAGATGAAGATACTGAGAAAAATGCTGGGACCGATCAAAACAGATGGTGATTACAGAAGACAATTAAACCAGGTGCTATACAGTCATACTGAGAAAATCACAGATGTAGCCAGGAAGAGACTTCTCGCTTTCTACAGACATATCACAAGGAAGATAGTGACACCACGGCTGACAGAAGTCAAAAAGGATATCCAGGAACTGAACATAACTGAAAGTGACATTAGAAACCTAGCACTTCTCAGAAGGATACTAAAAGAAAAGAGGTTTCAGGACAGAACACCTCGTCAAAAGACCGGTGACCTTTGGCCAAAGGAGAGAAAGGGGAAACATAGCCAGAGAATGCGGGATTACTGAGCCAACATCAAGTCCCTCTCTGGGCTGAAAAGTTGAATATGGTAGTCTTTGCTGGCCCATTCGAAAGAAGAAGAAGAAAACTCTTAATTTTAAATGCATCTGTACTTGAACATTAATTATGAGATATACAACTCACGCCATTTTCTGCTTCTTATTTACTGAGGCAGATCCAAAAGACTCATTTCTTTCTACACATAATTTTCCTTCTACAAGTGATTCCTTAGAGTCTTGCAAAAGAATTTCCGCTACTTTACATAACCTGTAAATACCAGATGATAGCTCCTCAAGTCCTCCTAAATCTGAGTATTTTGTGAGATATGTGATATTGTCATTTATTTTCAGCATTTCTGATCATTGACATAGTTAGTAGCATCCAAGCAAGATTCACATATTTTCCGCTTCAAAACAGCATTTACAGTACCTCCAGCAATATAATACATACCATTTTCAGCTGGAAGTGACAAGTCACCTGTAACTGTTTCACCTTCTATATCTTCAGTATCATCCTCTTCTTCATTGCTAGACATTATGGGATCATTTTGTCCACCTTCTACATCTACATCTACATCCATACACCGCAAGCCAACTGACGGTGTGTAGCGGAGGGTACCCTGAGTACCTCTATCGGTTCTCCCTTCTATTCCAGTCTCGTATTGTTCGTGGAAAGAAGTATTGTCGGTATGCTTCTCTGTGGGCTCTAATCTCTCTGATTTTATCCTCATGGTCTCTTCGCGAGATGTACGTAGGAGGAAGCAATATACTGCTTGACTCTTCGCTGAAGGTATGTTCTCGAAACTTTAACGAAAGCCCGTACCGAGCTACTGAGCGTCTCTCCTGCAGAGTTTTCCACTGGAGTTTATCTATCATCTTCGTAACGCTTTCGCCATTAATAAATGATCCTGTAACGAAGCGCGCTGCTCTCCGTTGGATCTTCTGTATCTCTTCTATCAACCATATCTGGTACGGATCTCACACTACTGAGCAGTATTCAAGCAGTGGGCGAACAAGCGTACTGTAACCTACTTCCTTTGTTTTCGGATTGCATTTCCTTAGGATTCTTCCAATGAATCTCAGTCTGGCATCTGCTTTACCTACAATCAACTTTATATGATCATTCCATTTTTATCACTCCTAATGCCTACTCCCAGATAATTTGTGGAATTAACTGCCTCCGGTGCTATTTTGTAGCTAAATGATAAGGGAACTATCTTTCTATGTATTCGCAGCACATTACACTTGTCTACATTGAGATTCAATTGCCATTCTCTGCACCATGCGTCTATTCGCTGCAGATCCTCCTGCATTTCAATACAATTTTCCATTGTTACAACCTCTCGATACACCACAGCATCATCTGCAAAAAGCCTCAGTGAACTTCCGATCTCACCCACAAGGTCATTTATGTATACTGTGAATAGCAACGGTCCTATGACACTCCCTTGCCGCACACCTGAAATCACTCTTACTTCGGAAGACTTCTTTCCATTGAGAATGACATGCTGCGTTCTGTTATATAGGAACTCTTCAATCCAATCGCACGATTGGTCTGATAGTCCATATGCTCTTACTTTGTTCATTAAACGACTGTGGGGAACTGTATCGAACGCCTTGCGGAAGTCAAGAAACACGGCATCTACCTGTGAACACGTGTCTATGGCCCTCTGAGTCTCGTGGACGAATAGTGCGAGCTGGGTTTCACACGACCGTCTTTTTCGATACCCATGCTGATTCCTACAGAGTTGATTTCTAGTCTCCAGAAAAGTCATTATACTCGAACATAATACGTGTTCCAAAATTCTACAACTGATCGACGTTAGGGATATAGCTCTATAGTTCTGCACATCTGTCCGACGTCCCTTCTTGAAAACGGGGATGACCTGTGCCCTTTTCCAATCGTTTGGAACGCTACGCTCCTCTAGGGACCTACGGCACACCGCTGCAAGAAGAGGGGCAAGTTCCGTCGCGTACTCTGTGTAAAATCGAACTGGTATCCTATCAGGTCCAGCGGCCTTTCCTCTTTTGAGCGATTTTAATTGTTTCTCTATCCCTCTGTCGTCTATTTCGATATCTACCAATTTCTCATCTGTGCGACAGTCCAGAGAAGGAACTACAGTGCAGTCTTCCTCTGTGAAACAGCTTTGGAAAAAGACATTTAGTATTTCGGCCTTTAGTCTGTCATCCTCTATTTCAGTACCATTTTGGTCACAGAGTGTCAGGACATTTTGTTTTGAGCCACCTCCCGCTTTGACATAAGACCTTCACCAGATTTAGTAGGCTTATTGAGACTAGAATAATCCACTAAATAAATATCACTGTCCGAAGCATGATTTGTGTTTTGCACATCGGAAACAATTTATGACACACAAATGATCTTTATTACTCTTCTCACTTGTGAAGCAGATGGTATCATTCCAGCTCTTTTCCTTATCTGTGAAAACACATTTTCTAAGGCATCCTGGGAAAGTCGTCAGGGCATAAGGAGTTCATTTCCCATACTTAAGAGTTCCTTTGGCAGATTCGTAACACTGATTGGTTGATAATATGACACCTGTTTCCGTAGGCTTCCAACCTTTGCCGAATGCCATGTTCTGGAAGTTATTCACAACACTTTCAAGGAACTTAATCTTCCTCTCTTTATTCCTTACAGTAATGGATCTTTTACGGTGTCCGGCAGACATTATGTCAAACCATTCATTCATCACTCGTATCCACCATGCAGTGGTTAGCGCATCCTTACGTATTTGTGTGAGATGTACTGCTTTTTCCAAAGCTGCAACGGTTTTTACAGAAAACTGTAGTTGCAATATTCATTTTGCCAAATGCGAAGAAAAAAGATGTTCCTTGTGTAAGTGGTGCAGAGACCTTAATCCATCTTTTGAAGTGATTTCTATTTCCCATAAATCTTTCATAAACAATGATGAAACATTTTTGTATGGCAAATCATGTTTTTTACACATATCTTCTGGTAAAGTAAGAACATGGCATAAGATAGCAGAACGAATAATCCTTAGTACATGTGGTGGATCAGCACGAACATGTATTTTTTCCTTATCATCTGCTGTGAAAGGAGTGTTTCTGTCACTTTTATTAACGTCAATACCTAATGCATTCCACAAGGCCTTGTTGATGCTGCCCATATCTGAGACTACAGCTTTAACTTTTAACCCTACAGCTGTAGCAAACTGTCTTCATATCTGACCCATTAATAGATGGACCACTTATTTCATGGGCCACTATCTGCTTCCATTGTGTTTTTAAACCTCGAAGAGGAACACCTGTGTAATGGTTTCCTGTTACTCCTTTAGGACCTAATGTAACATTTCATACAAGCTTCTTGCCTACGTTATCAAAATCCTTTCTACCACTAATTTCCATCTCATCAATGCTCATACAGCTCATTCAATCATTTTCGTTCACTTTGGTTTGAAGAAGTGTCATCGGTGAATTAAATCACCTAAATCTACTTTTATACCCTGTATTCTCCGATTCAGAGTGCTGTATGATGATGATGGATATTTAGTGCCTCTCAAATAATTATATCCTGTCTTCTCTTACTGAAAACGTAATTTGAGTCCTTCTATAATACATGCATCAGACCACTGTGTAATAGCGTTCGGATTTTTTCTTACATTGGAAATTTGTTCCTCTGAGAGAAATGAGAGACTTTCCTTGTCTTCTTCCACTTCCTTTTTAACTTTTGATTTTTTGCCTCCAATCTGCTACTCTTCGCTTTAATGCAGCCACTGATTCCGTTTCTGCAGCCTAGAAATACAAAAGAGAATGGATATGTACAAATAGATTGTTTCACAATATCAAAGGAAATACCACTTTATAATTATACTATTAAACATGTTGTACTGAAATAGTAACTAAGCCATGTTGAAATATACAAGAATGTTACTAATAATGTGAACACTTCAATAAAAATATATTTTTGTCTAAAACATAATTCATTCACATCCAAACAATTTTGGCTGTAACTACACATGTGAATCAATATTGCATTAAATGTTTTTTATCATTTTAATCTGTTACAAATTGTTACATCACTATTAGACAATTTTTTCTTTTCAAATTTACTCTTTGTAGACACTGCCTAAGGGGAAAATTTTAGTAAAATGAAATGTGCATTTCAATTTATTTCAGTTGCGAAGATGAGATAAGAACTTACAGCTGTTTCTTAATTTGAAGGCAATATCGCACTCATGTTAATCGATTGCTTCACACTGCAAGCATCTGGAATATTCTGATCAAAATAAGAAAAATTACAAGTATTTGAAAGAATTTCTTTCTTACGCTATTGGACAGATCTGCGGAAGATTAGGCACATCAAAAACTGTTGGAACTGCTGTTAATTTTAACCTTTTCCAGTCATCTTGTCTGTGAGGCTCAAACTGAGACTCTTCGAAATGTACCTATAATTTTTGTTTATTGGATTTTTCTTTAGCTCTTGTAACTAAGTAAGAACTATAATTAAAATTTCACTGTTGTTTTAATCATGAGTAAAAACTCTTAGAGAGAGGAAAACTGGAGGACTTACGCTAATCACAGAAATTAACAACTGTGAAGACACAGCACTAAAGATTGCTTATGCATACATAATTAAGACAAGAAAATGTGGAAGTATAATAAGGAACACCCTCATATGAAAATCAGAACACAAGTTTGACACTTATCAGTACTTTCAAACTCTGTTTAAGTAGTGACTTCCTCAGTTTCTATCTGAAAATTTGAGTGGCATCCCACTTGTCAAAGATGTAAACTATATTTCTGAATATACTACTTTAGGATCCATCAACTATCTTGTTAATTTGAGGCCTCAACAATCTACACTTTTTCAGACATTTGCAAAGGGATTACAGTTTGTGTTAATTATTTGGTGTGTATGCGCATATGTGTGTGTGTGTGTGTGTGTGTGTGTGTGTGTGTGTGTGTGTGTGTGGCGAGTGGGTTGGTGAGTGGGTGTCAGTGTGTGTGTGGGTGTCAAAGATTTTTATAAGCCAGCATTTACAAGAAATCTAAATCAACTATATAAATAAAGATTTTGATCTGCTGATTCTGCTAAACTTCCAGTAGTATGTTTCAAACTGAAGTTCTAGTACATACATTATTATACGATGAGCTCAATACCACGAAGTTGAATATGTTCTCTGCTCATATATAACGCTGATGTAAAACTGTATATGTTTTTGTATGTTAGCTCTTCTTGAATGATATGAGGTACCTATCTTGGACAATACCAAATGCCCATCTCAAGATAGAGCCCTACATACTACAGGCCTAATAACCCTACACACAGCAACAAACATTACTGCAGAGGAACGGTCAGTATCAAAGTTCGTCATTGTGGCTCTTGGGGGGGGGGGGGGGGGAGGGGGCTATCTGATATCGATGACATTATTGAAATACAAGCCAAGATCGCTTAAAACTTTTACTTAGATGACCAGTTTTGGCAGAATTAAACTGAGTATAGCTTTTGACGTGATCTATGCCCTATCAACCCAGGGGCTTAATGTTTTACATTATGTGTTCCTATTGTGAAATGCAGATAGTGCAACTGGCGAGCTTCCTCAACTCTAAAAATGGCACATAGCTCTGAAGTGTTATGATTGCTATTGTGATACAGATCCTATGACGGCAGTTTAGGTCTAATTCTGACGAAAACGGCCATCTAAATAAAAGTCTGAAGTAATCGTGGCTGGTATTTGATTTATGACTGTCAATATACTATAAGACACACATATTGTACTCTAAATACTGTATCTTCTCGAATGTTTTGCTGTGTTACGATATTTTGAGGCTGCTAACCCCCTACAGATAAAATCTCTGTTAAGAGTTAGTACTTTCAAAACAGCTAAACAAAAACCTACATTCGTATATCACATACGATTTTTACTATTAAATATTTCTTCAGGTCATACCAAATATTATTGACTTACAATACCTAAGTGTGCGTTCTGTCCGGGTTTCCAGTTTTCGCGGCGACAGTTAACAATCCATTTTCCTTCTCTTCGAATCTTCTGGAAAACGAACCACTTCTAGAATTGTTAGAACAGTTTATGGCAGCAGAACCACTCATAATTTTGTGCTAAAGTGACGTGACGCAAGTCCTATTGCACTGCAGAACGTTCACACTTCAGAGCTCTGGGAAACAAAATGGCGGATGCGCCAGCTCGTGCTTATAGGAACCTTCCCAAAACAGCATTACTTCTTGTGCTTTCCTTTCCTTGAACTTCTTTGCTAATGCTTCAGTTTTTGCATCAACGTATAAATTAATATTCTATATGTGCAATCTCTCGGATTGAATACGCAAGGTATGTGCAAATTTATCTATGGTGTGTTGTTTAGTGGAACTATCACCCAGTGCACTGCTAGATATAACAAGTTATGAACTGACATACAACTATCTTGAAGAATATGTGGTGGGTGTTTTGTAAGGTGACTGCAGATACCGTGTGATTTGGCTTTGAGTGTCATTTAACTCTCACTCATTTTACTGCCTTCCTCTAACAATATTTTAAGTGTTCTTCGAGCGAAATGACTTCAGCCATTAGTTTACATCTGCTGACTTAATGATCTTTAAGAATAGTCATTAAATTAGGGTGTGATCCCAACTGCACCAGAATGGTCGTTTCCCTGCTACTCATGGGGTCTTTTGTCTTTAGCCTGTAGTGGATAGTCTTTCTTCATTGGAGACTGCATTGGTGCTGGACAAAATAAGAAGGGGCGAAACAGCGGCATTAGTTGAACTCTATAACATTGTTTGGGTGCTGCATCATTTTTGGCTGGGGTCTTTGGGTGCCCATATGATCTTACCCGTTTTGTGCAACTTAAAAGCAGATGAGAACTTTATCAATTTTACTCCAATTAATACTGAGACTCACATATGACGGACTTTTTTGATTATTTTCACAGTGGTCATTTAGAATAATGAGCTTCAGATTTACATTGCGATTAGTAGTGAAAAATTTGCTGTTGGATTTTGCGTGCAACAATTTTAATTAGGTCATTAACGGGATGTTAAATGGACTTTTCATGCACCTGCTACATTTATGTTGCTCTGCTACACTACCTCAGCTATTATTCATCTTTGTTTTCATTTGATTCTTAAATTATATAAGGCCAGCATATGCAAATATGTGAATTATTTGTATAAACGTTTATTTGATTTAAACAACAATTACCCTGTTTCGAAAATATGCACACAGGATTTATCCGTACATTTTATTTAACTATAAATTATTTCTCTAACGTGCCTACTAAATTACCATGATTTCAGGATAAATTCCTTAGAAAAGACTTGTATATCAGAGCATTGGTGTATGAGCGACCACTACGACAATGAAGCGAACCAAACTAGTAGCCTAGGTTGTGTATTGTCGACAGTAATAGCGCACTATAAAACCGTCGATTCGGTCACAGCATGCTCTTGGAATTTTAACAATAATCCACACTGTGATGTACAAGACCACTCTTGTAGTTTTCCACGGGGGCTGAATGAGTGTCACCAAGATATATTCATACTTACTAACCTAGTGGCCAAATGCACTGCTGTTCATAGGATATTTTCTGTTTCCTTTGAGAGACGGCAGGTCCTTTCGACCCGCCTTTGCTCCGGCGTATTTGCTCGGTCGAACTGATACTCACATGCCCTATAATCACTGAGAGTATTAGAGTAGGCTGACAGAGGTTCTAAGCTGAATTTAATCGTAGCTAGATGCATGCAGTCACTATAGGTGGAGGAGACGAGGGGTTGTTTTGGTCGGGCGGCCACGGCTGTGGCAGGTGAGGCTGCATAACCCAGGTTATGAGAATGCATCGGGCCACAGGTGCGTGAAGGGCAGTCGGTCAACACTTTGCCGCGGCGGTACCCATCACGAAGGATGCAGGCCGAGCCACAACTGGTTCACACGGAGTGGAATGGCAACAGCAGAGGAGATATGTTCAACTTCTTTCGTAGAAGTATTGTAGGAATGTGAGAGCGGCGATTGCTTCCGGGTGAAGCGAAGTACAGTCCATGTTACAACAGGGGGCCCCGTATTGTATCCTGTTTGCACTAATATCGATATTTCCTTGTTTTAAATCGTCACGGTGGACACCTGTCAATGTACTGCGATTGGTAGAACATGATTTCCGTCTGTCTTCTGGAGGAAGCCTATACAGTACGTGAAGTGACATGCAATTGGCACACGAGTTTTTTCCCAACTTTCGACTGGCTGTTTTAGTTTGTTGGCGAAAGCCAACCTGACCTGGGAGATAGTGGACAAGTAGAAGGTGATTCGTTCGTGGTCCGTGGAGGAGTGAGGAGTCCGAATGATACGGAGATTTGGTTTTGGGCTTAGAATCTGGCCAAAGCTGGATCTGAGCGAGAAGAAGTGACGGAGGTCAACTGGACGCAGAAGCGAGCTACGCGTCGCGTCTCGAGTTTTCTATGTGTGTATGGTGAACATTTCGCAGCGCAGGCACTAGGAATCATTAGAAAAATGCTCTTACTTTTCCTGTTGCCATGGAAGTAGCAGTCGTTGTCCAATCCAACTGCATTGTTGTAGTTTGTTTCCAAGTTAAGTTCCAAACCATTGTCAGTCGTATTAATCAAGATCACATAGCGTTATCCCTTTAAAGTCGCATTTAAGAGTCATCATCCACGATTCAAGTTTGTCAACAGCCAGACAGATCATTCTACTTTATGAATAATAGTAGGGGCATAATCAAGATGTTATTTTGACACACATTCCATGTAACAAGCGTTTTTTGAATAAATCAGTCGTGATACTTAATTCTTTCTTTCATTCAGGTTCACAGGACCCTGTGATTACCTTTACAAATTTTATTTTCTCATGTGGGAGATAATACAAGTAGTCTTGTACTGAGAAATACAGTTTCTTTCTTGTGTCACTATATGTGGCAACCTTAATAGTCATTGCACTGATATCCTTCGTGCATAGATTTCACAGTAGTGTCACTGAAGCCGTGGCTTTGTGTCTTAGCGTTGTTGAGAGGCAGAGGTTGATTAGGGGCACACACATGCCTGACCGCCAGAGAAACAACTTATACCTTTTTCAATTCCGTCTGGTGACGGCCTCAGACTGACAAGCAATAGTAAAATATCTGTCAAAGAAGTATTTCGTATGCTACCTCCATTGAGATATCATCCAACTAATCGCCTTCTAGCATATACCTTTCCTATGATTAGCTTTATCTGGTCGTTGCACTTTATACTGAGCTGACAAACATCATGGGATAGCGATATATACATATACATATGGTAGAGATGGCGGCAGTATCGCGTACAAAAGGTATAAAAGGGCGATTCATTGGCTGAGCTGTCATTAATACTCCTATAATTCATACGAAAAGGTTTCCGACATGATTACGGCCCCCGACGGGAATTAATGGACTTTGAACGCGGAATGGTAATTGGTGCTAGTGGAATGGGATATTCGATTTCGGAAATCTTTAGGGAACTCAGTACTCCGAGATCGACAGCGTCAAGAGTGCGCCGAGAATACCAAATTTCAGGCATTACTTCTCACCACGAAAAACGCAGTCGCTGATGGCCTTCCCTTAACGGCCGAGAGCAGTGACGTTTGCATAGAGTTTTCAGTGTCAACAGACTAGCAGTACTGCGTGGAATAACTGCAGAAATCAATGTGGGAGGTTCGACGAACGTATCTGTTAGGACAGTGCTGCGAAATTTGGAGTTAATGGACAATGCTAGCAGACGACCGACGCAGGTGCCTTTGCTAACTGCTCTCCTCGGTTCGTGACCATATCGGTTGCAGGAAAACGATGGCGTGGTCAGTTGAGTCCCGATTTCAGTTGGTAAGAGCTGATGGTAGGGTTCGAGTGTAGCGTAGATCCCACGAAGCCACAGACCCAGTTTGTTAGCCCATTGTCATTGCTCATACCCCTCCCTCCCCTCCCCCCTTGGATTCCCCTCTGATACGTTACATACAATGTGATGCCATCTTTAAAATTGTGTACATGCAGTAGTACGGGGACAAAATTAATTTTTTATTGTTCTGGATGGTACATTAATTTTTTGGGTTGTTGTGCTTCATTGTACCAAAAAAGATAACATAAATCTTAATACCTTGAACTTACACAATGTGGACTTTTTGAATCTGTATTTTTGAGGGCTTTCACAGTAATGTTTCATTAACTCGCCCAGGAAGTAAACAGTCACAGGCTAACTCAATGGTAACAGAGGTTATGTGCACTCAGTTTGCAAGTAACCGATGTTAAGTATCCACAAACATTTTTATGGTCAAATTTTGGATAGAATTCACCATTTTAAAAATATTCGTTACTATAGAAATGTTTGGAACTATATCTAAATCCGAGGTCTTCATACAATAGCTATCGCTATAAATTCTTGGGTTGTACCGAGCGAGGTGGCGCAGTGGATAAACACTGGACTCGCATTCTGGCGGACGACGGTTCAATCCCGCGTCCGGCTATCCTGATTAAGGTTTCCCGTGATTTCCCTAAATCGCTCCAGGCAAATGCCGGGATGGTTCCTTTCAAATGGCACGGCCGACCTCCTTCCCCGTCCTTCCCTAATCCGATGAGACCGATGACCTCGCTGTCTGGTATCCTTCCTCAAAACAATCCAACCCAAATCAAATTCTTGGGAAAAAGCATCCTCTCCATGACGTGACTGTAATGCAGCAAGTCAAATAGTTGCTAGGACGCATGGAAGGGGTTCTTTCGGGAATTTATAATGGTGGCTGTTATAGAGAGACGGAAAAATCGCGACACCAAAGAATAGTTAATGAAGAATAATGAAATATCGTGAATATATTTGTCTAAGAAACATGTTTACGTGCTTAATTTCGCAATATCACAGGTTAATGTAGAGAGAGATAAGCCATTGCAAATGTAAAATGCTGGTTTATTAATAAGCGGTGTAACCGAAAGAATGTTAAACCCAAACATACAAACGTGCATTTATTGTTATGCACATGTGCCGGGTGTCAGTTTGTGGGATGGAGTTCCATTCCTGCTGCACTTGGTCCGTCAATACAGGGAAGGTGAATGCTGGTTGTGGATGACGCTTGAGTTGTCACAGGACGATGACCTATATGTGCTCTATTGGAGACACATCTGGTGATCCAATACGCCAACACAACATGTCGACACTCTGTAGCACATGTTGGGTTACAATAGTGGCATGTGGTGAGTGATATCCTGTTGGAAAACACCCCCTGTAATGCTCTTCATAAATGGCGGCACAAAAGGTCGAATCATCAGATTGACGTTCAAATTTGCAGTCAGCGTGCGTGGGATAACCACGAGAGTGCTTCTGCTGTCATACGAAATCGCATGCATCCATGTGTAGGTCCAGTATGTCTGGCACGCTGACAGGTTGATCACAGGCTCTCAGCTGGCCTCCTTCTGTCCAACACAGAGCAATCACCGGCACCGAGGCAAAAACCAACTTTCATCAGAAAACACAACATACCTGCAGCCTGCTCTCCAAAGTGCCCTCGTTCGACACCATTGAAGGCATAAATGACGGTGGTTTGGGGTCAGTGCTGGTCAAGGCTCCATAAGTGGTCCGTGGTCCACTGTTCTGGGATCTTAGTATTGAACCTCTGCTACATCTGTTAGGCGGGGCAGATGCTACTGAAGGAGTTACTGGATACGCAGATGATATCCTAGTAGTTGTGTCTACAGACTTCAGGGCTTGACTTGAGGAAAAGGCGACTGATGTGCTTGTTCAGATGCAACATTAGTGCAAGAGCAACGAACTGAATTTAACCGTTCATAAACCACATACACACTTTTGAAGGTAAGACTTTCTCTTGCCAGAAATCCTTCCCTGAGGCTTGACGGAATACCTGTAAAACGCATCACTGTTTGTTGATATTTAGGCATTCTTCTAGACGAGTTAAAAAATTTAATAGCACACTTAAAATCTGTTACACAGAAAGCGGCCCAAATTATGAATAAGATTGCCAGTTCTGGCGAAGCTGACTATAAATTACCGTTGCATGTGATGCGGTCATGACACGAAACGATCTTCAACGCCATTGTGGACTTCGCTGCCAGCGTCTGAGAGCATCGCCTTAGACTAGGCAGCTACAAAACAATATTGTGAAGAACTCAGTGGAGCGTACTTACGAAATTCACCAGTGCCTTTCGCATTTCACCTGTAGAGGGTGTACTGGTGATCCTAGAGATATGTTCGATGGATATCGTGGTACCTTACATGGCAGCGCTGTGTTGGTTGGGGCATGTGCGATGTGACCGTGTGTACGAGATCAAAGAACGCATATTATTAATAAAAGACATTTAAGAGCCTAGAAGTTAAATGAATGGAGTCTGACTGGCACACTAAAAGCACTGCAAGGCGTGTTTACAGCACATTCCCAAGCATCAGGAACAGGCTCAAACTGCGCCACATTGCCGCTACTCGAGTTACGGTGCACCTAATAACATGTCACGGTCCATATCACAAACATCTGCATCGAGTGGGATGTAGTATCACACCAATCTGTAAATGTGGAGTGGAAGGTTCTGCAGGTCATATCGTTCCCAGATGCCCCCTTCTTTAGGTAGAGAGAGACTTCAGAAAATTAGACTGCGACCTGCAAACAATAGTAAATGACAAAAACTTGTGGGCTAAAGTCAGTATGATAGCACATCAGATATCTACACTACTGGACATTAAAATTGCTACACCAAGAAGAAATGCAGATGATAAACGGGTATTCATTGGACAAATATATTACACTAGAACTGACATGTGACTACATTTTCACGCAATTTGGGCACATAGGTCCTGAGAAATCAGTACCCAGAACAACCACCTCTGGCCATAATAACGGCCTTGATACGCCTGGATATTGAGTCAAACAGAGCTTGGATGGCGTATACAGGTACACTTGCCCATGCAGCTTCAACACGATACCACAGTTCATCCAGAGTAGTGACTGGCGTATGGTGATGAGCCAGTTGCTCCGTCACCATTGACCAGACGTTTTCAATTGGTGAGAGATCTGGAGAATGTGATGGCCAGGGCAGCAGTCGAACATTTCCTGCATCCAGAAAGGCCCGTACAGGACCTGAAACAAGCGGTCGTGCATTACCCTGCTGAAATGTAGGGCTTCGCAGGGATCGAATAATGGGTAGAGCCACGGATCGTAACATATCTGAAAGGTAACGTCCACTGTTCAAAGTGACGTCAGTGCGAACAAGAGGTGACCGAGACGTGTAACCAGTGGCACCCATACCATCACGCCGGGTGATACGCCAGTGTGGCGATGACGAATACACGCTTCCAATGTGCGTTCATCGCGATGTCGACAAACACGGATGCGACCATCATGATGCTGTAAACAGAACCTGGATTCATCAGAAAACATGACGTTTTGCCATTCGTACACCGGGTTCGTCGTTGAGTACACCATCGCAGGCGCTCCTGTCTGTGATGCAGCGTCAAGGGTAACCGCAGCCATGGTCTCCGAGCTGATAGTCCATGCTGCTGCAAACGTCATCGAACTGTTCGTGCAGATGGTTGTTGTCTTGCAAACGTCCCCATCTGTTGACTTGGGGATCGAGAAGTGGCTGCACGATCCGTTACAGCAATGCGGTCATCTCGACTGCTAGTGATACAAGGCCGTTGGGATCCAGCATGGCTTTCGTATTACCCTCCTGAACCCACCGATTTCATATTCTGTTAACAGTCATTGGATCTCGACCAACGCGAGTAGCAATGTCGCAATACGATAAACCTCAATCGCGATAGGCTACAATCCGACCCTTATCGAAGTCGGAAACGTGATGGTACGCATTTCTCCTCCCCACACGAGGCATCACAACCCCGTTTCACCTGGCAAGGTCAACTGCTGTTTGTGTATGAAAAATCGGTAGGAAACTTTCCTCATGTCAGCACGTCGTAGGTGTCGCCACCGGCGATAGCCTTGTGTGAACGCTCTGAAAAGCTAATCATTTGCATATCACAGCATCTTCTTCCTGTCGGTTAAATTTCGCGTCTGTAGCACGTCATCTTCGTGGTGTAGCAATTTTAATGATCACTATTGTAAAAGCCAGCTGCTTAACTTTCAGGCTTTAAGATCAAGTGGACACTGAATATCAAATTATCAGCAGGTAACAACAAGCTTTTCCCAAGTATACATAACGATGTCCTCCGCTTGTGGTCTTGCAGTAGCGTTCTCGCTTCCCGAGCATAGGGTCCCGTGTTCGATTTCCCGCGGGGTCAGGGATTTTCACCTGCCCCAGATGATTGGGTGTGTTGTGCCGTCTTCATCATCATCTTTCATCCCCATTGCCGTCGGAGGAAGGCAACGGCAAACCATCTCCATTAGGACCTTGCCTAGTATGGCGGTGCGGGTTTCCCACATATATATATATATATAAAAAGAAAGAAAAAAATTAAATAAAAAGGGAAGAAAGAATACTATGGTCATCCACACGGGTATGCACATACTCGAGGATTGCCGAGGCACGCACGTACCAAGGTGGTTAATGTAGAATAATAGGTTAGGAAACCTTGTCCTGCCGACGCTACCGGTAAAATATCTAGTAACGTAAGATGGTAGTTATTCAGTTGGAACTTGAGTTAATTCCTTTCATTTTACGTTATTTTTTTAAAAGTGTTTTTTTTATTTTCTAAATGTTTTGTTTTATTTCTACATTAATATTATCAATGGTTGCTGTTAACATGATTTATTACTACATACAAAATATAAAACAGTGTATGTCACGATGATTAACGAATACCATATGAACGACCTGTTTAGAGTTTCCAGGTAACAGGTCTAAAATCCGTAGGAAGAAATTTAGTTGAACTGAACTGAATTGTCACTGTGGCGCCACCTGCTGCTCAAATTGCTGCTGTAGATGCAGAACGATGAGCCAATCCATACGAAGAATACGATGGTCTTTACTCTCGGTAGTGCCACGTGGCCGTCCGGAGCACGGTCTTCTTGCAACCATACATTCTCTTGACCACCGCTGCCAGCAGTAATTTACATTGGCTACATTCCTGCCAAGTCTTTCTGCAATATCGCAGAAGGAACATCCAATTTCCCATAGCCCTACTACACGACATCGTTCAAACACAGTTAAATGTTGATAATGGCGTATTTGCCGCCTCAAAGTCATTCTTGATTAACATCAATCGATCACGTCTAATGTCCAAGGTAACTAACTCTCACGGCTGCTACAGCGTGTTTTTCAAGCAAACCTGATTTTCATCCTCATAGTGACACTTCAGCGCCATCGATATGCGACTGGCACGAAATTTGAATAGACATCACCTTTCAGATGTAGAAACACGCCTACCGACTTTGGTTTATGTCGCACAACTCCTTCCTGGTGTTGAGATTTTTTCCGTTAATGTATGTTTCTGTGCTGAGTGTGAACCATCAGTCCCTGAACCAGCCGTCGATCCTCTGCAGGTCTTCCCGCATTTTGCCTCAGTTTTCTAGCGTAACGACTTTTCTGTCGCAAAGCACTTCATGAAACTTCTGACATTATCCACAAGGTCATTCTTATACACTATGAACAGGAATGGTTCTATAACACAACTTGTGATATGCCTGAAGTCACTTTCACGTCTATAGATTTCTCTCTGTTAAAATTGTAATGCCGTATGTGCTAGGAAATCTGCGGTCCAATAACACAGCTAGTCTGATATTTGGTACGCTCGTAGTTTCCTTCCGGAAGCAAAGCACTGTTGTCTGAACCTAGGCACCGGTCTGTTTTTCATGGACGAACGAAGGGAACTGGATTCCACACAGTCGCTCATTGCGCAATGTATGTCGCTGCCTAGAGAGGAAGTAATACGCGAACATAAAACGTGTTCCAAAATATAACTCATTAACGTCAGCGATATGGATCAACAGTTGTGTGCGTCTGTTGAACGGCCTTCTTGATAACGGGACTGACTTGCGCATTTTTCTATAGCACTTGGAACACTTCCTTCCTCCAGCGACCAACCAGCAATAGGATCAAGTTATGCCGCATCCCAGCAGGTCCAGTTGTCTCTCTGTTGAGCGAGACTAGATGATTTTCTATCTCGCGGTCATTTATTTCGATGCTTGTCACTTTGGTGTTCGTGCGATGATCGAACAGACGAAATGCAGCGCGATCTTCCTCAGTGAAACGACTGTGGAAAACGGAATATGACCACTGTGTGTTTAGGCAGATTGCTTTGATTCGATTACAGAATATGGATAAGACTGAATCTTCTTTGGATTTTCCGTAGACAGAATTTTATTTTCGACCACGCATGGCTGTCCTTACGCTGTTTCTGACTTCTTTCAGCGTTTTCATTTGTACAAGGCTCTGGCTACGATTAAATCTGCAGTTAACCTCTCACTTCTTTCGGAGAAATTTTCTATAACGGCTGTCGAACGACAACTTTACTCGGCACATACCTGTCTAATAGTGACGTTACAATACTCTTGAACATTATCCATATATACGCAACATTTCCAATTTCAGAGCTGAAGCCTTGATATTGACTGATAAGGAATCAGAAATCTGTTTCGTACTCCTCTTACTAATCAGAAATATCTTCCTATCTTTCTCTACAATTCTTGTTCGCTGATTAACTGCCAGAGGCAATTTTCTGATAAAGCATTTAGAATAATTTCACAATCTCTAGCACGTTCTCTGATTAACTGCTCAAGATAATTTTCCGATAAGGCATTTCGAACAATTTCACACGATTTGTTAACACCGCTCCCAATTCAGATGGCTAATATGAGAACAACTTGCTCCGGTTTGCAGAGACGTTAAAGGTCAACAGATTGCCTTGATTTTAGTGATTATCTCATCAGACTCTCACAGCGTAAGGCGTCGCGAACGTTCCTACTTGCAGGGGGTCCTCGATTAGTATGGAGGCTGAAGAAGATCAGAGGGAAAGATCACAACTAAAAAATTTTTGAAAAGACGCAATAGCAAGATTAACAGAGATAATCGGTGGATTCAAGAATTATATGTTAGCAATATAGTCCTCTCCTCATAGTAGGTGCTAGTGAACTGCGAATACCACTGTTAGAACTGACGGGTAATTATACTGGCTAGAACCTCATTTCTTGTTCTGATGTGCTGCTTTCAACCACATATTGAATAACAAATCCGTCGCTCGGCAGTGCAGAAATCGCCAGGCCTGTCCTTCAAAGGCCCCGTCATTCTACTACATCATCAGGATTGCGTTACTCGGCCTGGCTCCCCTCGCAAGGTGTAAAAAGCTTTGTTGCTGTAACAGGCATGACAGTGCCTTGGCACCTGCTGGCTATTCATGGCTTCTTCAATTGTTGTGGCCGAGCTGTTCTCTTGCACACTTATGCCCAAACAATAGTGATTCTGCTACAATATCTCCCTCCTTTGGGACACCAGTGTCAGGCTCTCTATCCTCGACCAATCGGCAAAGAAAGTCAGCATACATCGACAACAATGTACAGAACTCTCAGTTTTCTTCTTAAGTATAAGTTAGCTTGAACCACAAGTTTCAGAGGCTGTGAATTTACCCTACAGCTTTAGTCCTCTGGCTCCTCTTTTATCTACCCCCAGTAACTCTTCCAAGATATTCTCTTACAAGTAACAGGTCAAACATTTCGTTGTGACTAATTGACAGTCAGTTACATTCTTGTGAATCATTTAACACAATGTACAATTGCTGACATCGCGTCTTGCTAGTCACGCGACCATGGTAAATCTCTATGTGTACTCAGTCAAGGGCCCCATGCCCTAATCAACCGTGTTTTATATCATCTTAAATACTAGTAAGCTCATTCCTTATTACTACTCACGTTGCAGTTTTCAACTTTCTGCTACCACTTGTTGTACATAATGTACGATTGGTGATCCCGTCTAGTGGTATCTGGGTCACCATTAAGATACATCTACCTAAGGTAGATGAAGGCTGCACAGAACATGACCCGAGCTAATATGGTGCTGGATATTATGACGCTCAGGGTAACGGCTGTTCGATGCTGTTTCTCCCGGTACGGCTGTACTTGCTGAAACTTTAGTTCTGCAGAAATACATTCCTCTTGGGTTGCTATGAGCTGTTTCAGGGAGAGGATTAGGTCACGTTTCAATATATTATTAAGAGAGTCCAAATTTTGCACTGGGAGCAACCTTAGCGGTTTATTTGGCCAGTGTAACTGTGGCTACGTTGTGTCTAACTTCGTAATCCTCCTAACAGTGGCTGACAAGTGGAATGTTGATCCTGTGATGTCTTAAACTGTCGTATCAATAAAGTAGCCACTGCCGTGCAGTTCCAGTCACTTTGCCCCTGTGAATCTACCGTGCTCATAGCAGTTCTCTGTCACTACTACGGTGTTGTACACAGAGTAGATCCAGAGAAGCCCTGATTGTTGGAAGTAGGAGTGACATTCCAGGACGTCACATGGACAACCCAAACGGTCTGTTCTTACCTAAGAACAACTGGACCTCACATGTGTCTGTGCCAGTCTGGGTTTCTTGAGTCAAGTGTTTTGTAATCCTTATCCTCTGTAGGGTGTTGGAGTTTCTCTGCTGTCTTTGCCACATGACTACCCACATCCTCTGAAGTTAGCAGTATTCTCCTGTTCTCAGCTGTATGAATTTTTCTACGGTTTCCCACTTTAGTGGGGAAGGGTAAATCGTGAAACACCAAAACAATTTGTGACCATTACCAATTGGAAACCAACCATTGCATATAGTCGTACTTAGGGGATGGCAGAGTGTACAGACACTCAAAGGCGAGGTTATCAGTTCGAATGTTCAAATGTGAGTGAAATCGTGTGGGACTTAACTGCTGAGGTCATCAGTCCATAATCTTGCACACTACTTAACCTAAATTACCTTAAGGACAAGCACACATGCCAATGCCCGAGGGAGGACTCGAACCTCCGCCGGAATCAGCCGCACAGTCCATGCCTGCAGCGCCTCCAGGCCGCTCGGCTAATCCCGCGCAGCGAGGTTATCAGTGTAGCCGTGATTGGCCCATCCTAACTTTCACTGGTGTTATATGATAATATAGTAGTAAATTCTACTTTCTCGGTTCTTCAGTGAGTCACAATTCTGATGGCTACTTCTCCTGTACCTTTCAGAAGCCCGTGTGCTTGGCTGTCCGTGTACTGCAAGGCGAATGGCGTCTTATAAACTTGTACTTAGTACTGGCGCGTCACACATGATAATGGAAATTAATGTTTAATAACTGTCACGTTAATTACCCTAATTTATTTACAAGATGTTGGCACATTTACCCATGTACCTGGATGCTTTTAGCTTAAGGAGATAACAGTCATTTTTAATTATGGTAATTTATGACCCAAAAAAATACGCCCTCCTGGTGCTGCTATTAGTCACGCCCAAGCCACCATTCCCAACCCTCCTTAGTGTCCTTCCAGCATCCCGAGACAGTCATTCTTAATCTGAACGTCGCTCAAGAAGCAGCATCAGTAATTTCAAGTAATGTTGCAAATTTCCAGCACTGCACACTACCTAGCTGTTTTGGCTTAGTTTGGTATATGTATTTATATCTAGCCTCCTGTCTCTAGCAGGATTGCGACACCGGTAGGCTACAGTGATTTTCAGAGGTCTCAGAACTGGTGAGCGTTGGAGCTGTATGTTGATAAATGTTACTAATAAATTTAAAGTGGCCTAAGAGATCTGTTACCATTATATTACGTCGTTTACCACAAATCACAGGGGACATAGCAATCGTAAAAAATATGAAGAAATTAGAGAATTTCTTCCTATTTTTTCTCATTGTGATAGCTCTCTACATAGTAGATGGCCAAACAGCCTTCTAACTGTGCTGTTCCAACGTGATGGGATTTCGAGAGAATTTGCAGGGCCCTGTGTTTGTGACTTGGCTGGTGGACATCTAGAGCCAGCCTTACTCGTCAAAATCAGGAAGATGTATATGCTATATATCGAAGAATGTATGATTCATGAGTGGTGTGTATGTGGGGGGGGGGGGGGGGGAATTAGCTATACTACTATAATCTGAGAAAAGAGAGACTGAGCGGCCGTTTCTTTACCGTTTCTTCTAAGTATAGGGAACAAACATGTTACTGACTCCCACGTATGTGTCCCGAAGTAACTGCAGTGAGAAAATTAGCGACGATATCTTAACTGGTAGACGAACTGATCGAGGGAGTACGAAAATGTTTATGAAAAGACGGGAATACGACCATATACACTCCTGGAAATTGAAATAAGAACACCGTGAATTCATTGTCCCAGGGGGTCCGGAGATCTTGCTGGCCAGGGTAGTTGACTTACACCTTCTAGAGCACGTTGGGTGGCACGGGATACATGCGGACGTGCATTGCCCTGTTGGAACAGCAAGTTCCCTTGCCGGTCTAGAAATGGTAGAACGATGGTTTCGATGACGGTTTGGATGTACCGTGCACTATTCAGTGTCCCCTCGACGATCACCAGAGGTGTACTGCCAGTGTAGGAGATCGCTCCCCACATCATGATGCCGGGTGTTGGCCCTGTGTGCCTCGGTCGTATGCAGTCCTGATTGTGGCGCTCACCTGCACGGCGCCAAACACGCATACGACCATTATTGACACCAAGGCAGAAGCGACTCTCATCGCTGAAGACGACACGTCTCCATTCGTCCCTCCATTCACGCCTGTCGCGACACCACTGAAGGCGGGCTGCACGATGTTGGGGCGTGAGCGGAAGACGGCCTAACGGTGTGCGGGACCGTAGCCCAGCTTCATGGAGACGGTTGCGAATGGTCCTCGCCGATACCCCAGGAGCATCAGTGTCCCTAATTTGCTCGGAAGTGGCGGTGCGGTCCCCTACGGCACTGCGTAGGATCCTACGGTCTTGGCGTGCATCCGTGCGTCGCTGCGGTCCGGTCCCAGGTTGACGGGCACGTGCACCTTCCGCCAACCACTGGCGACAACATCGATGTACTGTGGAGACCTCACGCCCCACGTGTTGAGCAATTCGGCGGTACGTCCACCCGGCCTCCCGCATGCCCACTATACGCCCTCGCTCAAAGTCCGTGAACTGCACATACGCTTCACGTCCACGCTGTCGCGGCATGCTAGCAGTGTTAAAGACTGCGATGGAGCTCCGTATGCCACGGCAATCTGGCTGACACTGACGGCGGCGGTGCACAAATGCTGCGCAGCTAGCGCCATTCGACGGCCAACACCGCGGTTCCTGGTGTGTCCGCTGTGCCGTGCGTGTGATCATTGCTTGTACAGCCCTCTCGCAGTGTCCGGAGCAAGTATGGTGGGTCTGACACACCGGTGTCAATGTGTTCTTTTTTCCATTTCCAGGAGTGTAAATACATTTGGAACGATGTAAATAGGGAGTTGAAAAAAGTGATTCAAAAGGCTCTGAGTACTATGCGACTTAACTTCTGAGGTCATAAGTCGCTTAGAACTTAGAACTAATTAAACCTAACTAACCTAAGGACATCACACACATCAATGTCCGAGGCAGGATGCGAACCTGCGACCGTAGCGGTCGCTCGGCTCCAGACTGTAGCGCCTAGAACCGCACGGCCACTCCGGCCGGCGTAAATAGGGAGTGCGGTGCAGCCACGGCGATATGTCTTCAGGAAAAATATGAAGATATCAAAAAAGAAATGATCATCGGAAGGTCGGACTCAGCTTATAGAAAAGTCAAAGCAATCCCTCGGTGAAATTAAAAAGCAAAGGTGGCAACATCAAAAGTGCAATCCCACTGTTAAATGCAGACGAACGAGCGAATAGGTGGAAATAGTACAGTGAATGCTTCTATGAGGAGAGGACTTGTCTGGTGACTGGAGTGGGGACCCAGTATCAGTCAGAATTTAAAAGATTTCTGGAAGACTAGACATGCAAAAAAAGCAGAAGGGATACATTACATTTCATCGGAATTTCTAAAATCATTAAGAGAAAAGGCAACCAAACCGCTATTCATGTGGGTGTCTAGAATCTGTGAGACTACCGGCAATCATTATACTTTCGGTAAAATATCATCCACACAATTCCGAAGATAGCAAGGGCAGACAGGTGAGAAAACTATCTCACAGTCAGTTTAACAGCTCATGCATCCAAACTACATACAAGATTAATATAGAGAAGAATGGAAAATAAAATTGAAGATCTGTGGCGACATGATTTCGATAATATAGACGAATTACGTTTCACTCATACACATCTGTCGCGTGGTTGACATAGTTATGTGAAAAACTTTATGACAGTAATTGGAAAAATCGATTTTAGTTAAGGTTGTTGATGATACATTAAGAACTACAGATTTGGAGATAGAAATTTCAAAATCAAGATGTAAATTACAGCGCACCTTATAACCAGTTTGTACCAGAATTCTGTGAAACTTGTAAACATTGTGGGCACTCCCACATGTGACTGTTAAAAGTGTGCTTGGTTATGTACAAGGAAGAGGAATCAGAGACGAAGTTGTTTGTTTTTGGAGATCAGTAGGTTACGGATTACGTTAATGTTAATGATTTAGGTGCGCCTAGTAATGGGAGAACTGTTGGCTGGCAATTTGAGCAATAACTTGCAACATGCATACGAAAAGGGGAGGCAGACATCAGAATCTGGATTTTCGGGAAATATTTTTCCCTTAATACATTTTTGATTTGGCTTGTGATCCTAAGTATTCTTTGCTCTATCTTATTGTCACTCATCTGCTATATCAGGGTCGCGTAATCGTGATGCAGTATGTGACTTATGAAGAGAGGGCGGCAATGTTCCACAGTAGTGTACAGAAAATGTGAAACGATGGCACTGCACCATAGGAGGTGAATAAAGGGAGGTATGATCACAATTGGATAGTGACACTTCTGTGGAAATATGTCAATGTACGAGTTTAAGGGATCGCGAAATGAAGAATTTTCGGAAAACAGCTGAGGACTGTGTGGAGATCTTGATCAGAAACTGGGTAGCTTTAGTAGCGATGATCAACTGGCCAACAAAGAAACAACGTATGTGACAATGAGATAGGACGAAGTTAATGAGCGTAGGAAAGTACAGGTGACGAGAGAACAAACCATTAATCAAACAGAAAAAACTGAAACCACGACTGCAGTAAGCACCAACGGAAATCCAGCTCACACTACAAGAGACTCGGAAGGACGAACATTCGCGTGTATTGTCTCTTAGAATACATACGCCTAGAGGGAAGGAGCTGCCTTGAAATAAAAGAAGCATTTACAGCGCATCGCAGATTCCGCACACACGTCTCAGACTTGTCTGCCACGAATTTTTTCTCTTTTCAATACAAGATGAGATCTTACAAGTAGACAGATGACGTATTAATGTCCACTTGTAAATGTCCCGATCACACACAATAATCATAATTCCTTTCGCAGACTGATTAATTAAACGTTCCACTGGACTCTGCAGCCGGCCTGTAGGTGCCCGTCTGTGGGCGGTGAATGGGTGATGGGGTGGAGTACTCTTGAAGAGTACAGAAACTTCTTGCCGCAGGTGCTGGCCAGCACTAGTTTCCATCGATGGTATGGAAATTATTTTAGCTCCCTTTTACTAAAGACGTGAGCGGTGCCTGAGGACGACAGTACTCTTTCGGTGCACTTGGAAGATACTGCATTGTCTGGTGGTTGTTTAAATATATACATGACAGCAGTTTATATTCCTAAACTGCTGACTACTACGTGAGCTCTAAGTGACGACTATACACTAGGCCCATACAAACACGCACAGGTGGGCTCTCCTGGCTTACTGTACGCTTCGCGGGTGAGTATATATTTCTCTGTAGAAGAGTTCCAGCGGTTCTTTTTTTTTTTTTTTGTCCACTTGTAAAGGGGACCTGATGGTTAGGTCATACACAAAAAACTTGGGGGGGGGGGGGATAAGTTCGTTTAAGTGAAACTTATGTGAAACATTAGCAGGGTGAGTAATGTTTAATGCTGAAAATATGCGTTTGTTTGACCGATATTTTTACGTGTGTCTTCCTGGAAAAAGTTGCTATTCGTGGAATAAATCGATAAAGTTTTAACAAAAAAGCCATATTTACGCGTGTTGTCTTAAAAAAACTGTAAAATTATGGGTGTTTTCGTGATACTGAGGGTAATTCGATAAATACTGCGCCAGCATTTGTGGCCGAGCGGTCCTAGGCGCTTCAGTCTGGAACCGCGCGACAACTACGGTCGCAGGTTTGAATCCTGCCTGGGGTATGGATATGTGTGACGTCCTTAGGTTAGTTAGGTTTAAGTACTTCTAAGTTCTTGGAGACTGATGACCTCAGATGTTAAGTCCCATAGTGCTCAGAGCCATTTGATAAATACTGTAAGGAGTATTATATTTTTTACGTGTGTTTTGTGAAAATCGATAAAATAGGAGAGAAACCTGTATTTGTGTCAGATGTCTTAAAAAATCGGTAAAATAAGTCCAGTGTTTATTAGTATCTTCCTAAAAAGCGAGTGAAATTAACAATATTTACGTGTATCGTCTTAGGAAGTTGGGGAAGTCAATACAATAGTAATGAAATATTTGTCTTCTTAAGAATCAACCACAAGACCTTAAATAGCGTCTTATGTAGCAGAAAATCGCGTGGATGCCAAACATTGTGCAAGCTAGGTCAGAACCGCTAGGTGCTATGCTATTCTGGAAATTTGCAACATCACCTGAATTTGCTGCTGCTATTGCAGCTGTTTTTCAAGCGATGTTCAGATTAGGAATAATAGTTTTGGGATGTTGGGGTGACAGTAGGTGGGGGGGGGGGGGGGTACTGGTAATGGTGGTGACGTGGCTGATAGCACCAGAGTGGGGGCACTGGGGCCGTCAGTTTTTGGGCCAAATTACCGTCTTCAAGAGTGACAGTTATCTCTTTGAGTGAAAAGCATCGAGGCAGTTGGGTAAACAAGCCGCCATCTCGTACATAACATGACATTTATTAGTCATTAATTACCATTATCATGACATTAATTATGATCTAAGTTAAAAGAACATGCGCCTAAGTGAACAGTTTGTTGGCATAAGGCCCATTAAATTAGACCAACGCAAGTAGCTGGTTTGTTTACTTAAGGAGAACAACGGTCGTCTTGTTCCAGAACTGACATTTAACAATTACTACTGGTGGCCAGTAAACCACACTTCTCCCAACAGTTCAGCACATGGTACAGTGTGCCATGGCAAATTACATTATGTTCACCTTACAGGATGCAAATATTATTCTCTGGCACTGTAGCAAAACCGTGGCACATCTGTGGGTTGTAACAGCACCACAACTGTGACCGAATTTCGATGAAAAATTTGGAAATTTGTGGTAAGGTCTTATGGGACCAAACTGCTGAGGTCATCGGTCCCTAAGCCTACACACTACTTACTCTAATTTAAACTAACTTACGCTATGGACAACCTACACACCCATGCCCGGGGGAGGACTCGAAACTCCGACGTACCATGACAAAACGCACTAGACCGCGCTGCTCAAATTTCCATGAGATTCACGCCTTGATCCCACGTGTTCCGCACACGAAAGTAGAAACAAATATTTCGTTCATTGAGATTGTGATGTTGTAATATATGGAGGTCATCTCTTCTGGCACCGACTATAGTAGCCTGGTGTGAAGAGCCACTACTATGCACTATACACGCTTGGGTAATGGAGGTGGGTCTTAGTGAGGGTATAAGTTGTTGGTAGGTCACGAAAACAGTACTAGACAGTGACTCAGTGGCCACGCCTTATTTAGCATGTCGTATGGATGACCTGTGGTGTGCTGCACTGCCCCACTATGGCGCTGCGTGGCTGCTCGCTGCCCCCCCCCCCCCCCCTGCCCATCTCTCCAAGTAACTAACGATCTGCTGCCCCCCAGGCCAGGAGTCTGGTTTTGAAGTGAGGCAGTTCGCCAAACGAAAGGCGCCAGGTCTAGGAAGGAGGACTTAGTGTCAGACGGTTGTCCGATGATGGTGGAGACCCAAAATGGTGGTGGCTGCTTGCTGACTCACATTACTCTCGCACGGGGCATCGTTTTCTTGTAGTAGTAGATGTTGTCAGATTGCGAACAGTTCTGCCAGAACTGATGGGTGTCTATACTGGTTAGAAGCTCATTTGTTGTTCTTAGCCGCGCGGGGTAGCCGTGCGGCCTGAAGCACCTTGTCACGGTTCGCGCGGCTCCCCCCGTCGGAGGTTCGAGTCCTCCCTTCGGCATGGGTGTGTATATTGTCCTTACCGTAAGTTAGTTTAAGTTAGATTAAGTAGTGTGTAAACCTAGGGACCGATGACCTCAGAAGTTTGGTCCCATGGAACTTACCACAAATTTCCAAATTTTCTTGTTCTTATGTAGTGCTTTCAGCCACGTATGGAATAAAAAATCAGTGGATCGACAGTGTGGAAGGCACCCGACCTGTCCTGCAAAAGCCGCTGCTTCGTCAGGATTGTGGTGCTTGGCCTGACTCACCCTGTAATGTGTAAACATCACCATTGCTACAACAGGCATGCAGACACCTTGGCCCCTGCACGCTGCTTATGGCTTCTTCAACGTCCGTGGCTGACCTGCTGTTTTGCGTAATCGCTGCCCAAAAAATACTGATGGCGTTAAAACTATCGAATGGTCTTAATTCTATAACGAGACTGTAAGATTTTTTAAATTATTACCATTTTTTCTTTGTTTGAGGATGAGGGAGAGTGCCCACGAACGCATCCCGACACATGGCATTACAGCTACCATCCTAATCAACGATAGGTCTAGTAATTAAAGTTCAGTCACCCATTCTGTTAGGAAAAGTACATTCTCCTCACTCAAAATTTTAGTAACACAGTGCACATCAATAATCAATAAAAGGAATAAACGCTGTTGCCAATGGCACACACATACACGACAAGAAATTAACAAAATATGTAAAATACAGTTCGGACACTTTCAATGAAGACTACCAAAAACTAATAACAAACACAAACAAAAATAATACAGGTTTAACGTTTTGAAGGCAGCCTGCATGCAAGAAATATATATATTTTTTCTTTTTTGTAGAATATTCAGCACGAAACAGAAAAACGTAATATGAGCATTATTCGCGGATTGCTCCTTAGGCCTGCTCCGACTGGGTGACCGCTGCCTATAAGGCAGTACGAGGAGCCGTATGTGATCGTGGCACATGAGATCAGCATCTCACCAATTTCTCGAGCTGTTATCACCTGTAGATGAATCCTGATAATGCCGCTGTATCTACATTCGAGCAGCTCCTCAGTTGGCGCAGTAACGGTTGAGTGGACCTTGTGTCAGATCTCCCTACGTCAGAAAAATCTGAGGAGGTACCGGGAATAGAACCCAGGTCGTTCAGAACAGAAGACAGTGAAGCTAACCTTTTTTACCATTAATATCTTCGAATTAATATACATCGTAACTAAACAAAACTCTCACCCCTACATTTAATTTGAAAAGCGAGGGTAATGAGTCATGAATATTAGACTTCTTTCAAAGATGAAGAGTTCTTAAAAATACACCTTATAGTTAAACAAAAGAATGAAAAAAATGACACATCGTACACACACACACACACACACACACACACACACCACTTGGGGTATAGCATATGTAAGTAGTGAGAATGGAAGTTTCATTTTGTGCCCACTTAGAGGCCTTACTGTGTACTGTGGCCTACTGTTGCACTTTGCTCAGCACTACACACAGACAGAAGTGTCGTGGCAGCAGTGAACCCACGGAGCATGGAGCGGACCGGGTAGTGTCAGTTGGGGCCGTTTACTCCAAAGTGCTCCACCTCCCCCCTGCTGTCTTTTAGCGGCTCGCCTGTGGCAATGGGAGAGTGAAGTGAGGAGACACGTAGGCATATGCTGTGATCCGGACCGAGAGTAGCCGCTCATGCCCAGACTCCTCCCGTTCGTAGGCAGCCAATGTCACCTGGTCACGTCTCTGTAAACCTTCCAAACCAGACATTGAAGGGTCTCTTCTTGCATCCCGCCTTGGATAAAAATTATGGTCGACAGTTCGCCACAATGACTAACCCGAATTTCAGAAGTGGCAAAAATCATTATCACGTGAAAAGTTTATAAAAGTCTTAATTCCTTGCTTTGTCCTTCAGACCTCTACAGGTAATGGTTAATCGCCAGCTGGTTTGGCAACCTTTCTCCAAGGCCAAAACGTCTCACAATTATATAACAATGCGTAACTGCACTCAGTTTAACACATGAAAAAACACTCATAACAATACAAAAAATATATTATAATTTTATAGAGCTTCAATGTAGTCGTCTTTGAGTTACATTCAGTCATATCCAAGTAGTTTAGATTGGGCAATTTTTAAAACTCATGAGTAAGAATGAAACGTAAAGGTGGAATGTAGCTCCAGTCACGGCTGAATTTAGGATGTGTGACGCCTCTGTGGAGTAATTTATTTTACGACCCCAACCCTAAAAATCGGCATTGCTAATCGTGTACGGATTACCAACGATAAAGCTGCGTAATCATTAACTTCAACTCTAAACTTTACTGAAGTATTTAAGTAACATATAACACAAAGCACCCATGCAAGTTAAATATTTAGAAATAGTAAAATAACTACTACAGTTCAGTAGCCCTTTTGCTGAAAAATTACCACAGAAACATCAAACTGAGATACAATATATGTTATAAATACAAAGCAAAATCATTACAGGTTAATATCCTATACCTAAATTATTTCACTTCAATTCCAAATTTCGTCAGTCCCAAATACATGATACAATGCCATTTAACTATTTCCGTTTAACTTTTGGATTTGAGAATTTGTTTATCACTTTCTGAAGATCAAGACACACTGTTATGCCTGATTCTATGGCTGATACTCAAAGATTGACCAATCTATGTTGTCCATAAGTAGTTGTTAATCCATTTGTAAACAGAAAAGGAACTTTCAGCTGAACAGCTTGTTTCTGGGATACAACCGTAAATCTTGAGTGCTTTGTACACATCGGGATGGAAATCACCATTTTTTAAATTTTATTTTATTTTGTTTTGTTTTGAAACGAACATACTACAGAGAAATGGAAGATACGACAATTTGTCACCATTTCTTTCTTTATAGACCATG
Source organism: Schistocerca gregaria (assembly GCF_023897955.1). Lineage (NCBI taxonomy): Eukaryota > Metazoa > Arthropoda > Insecta > Orthoptera > Acrididae > Schistocerca > Schistocerca gregaria. The sequence goes on along the minus strand of NC_064931.1, from coordinate 405,422,995 downwards.
GAACAATTATTAATGTAATGTAGACAACAGAGTGCTTTTTAACATGCATACGTTCTTCACTTAAGTTGTTCTCTATATCAGAACTATATCTGACTCTATGTTCCTCTGCAGCACTATAAATCTGAACAGCTGCTACTTCGGTGATATTTGAGAGAAATGAAAATCTGAAGTTGTATTCTCTGTAGAAATTGACTCTCTTCTGAAACTCATCCTGTAGAGTTTGTATACCGGTACACTTACAATACGACACTTTCATTCTTGTCCAGGTCTCAACATAATCTCATCCTGTTTCTTCTCCAGGACATTTTCGTTCGTCTTATGAGTCAGATGATTAATCAAAGAATCTCTTGCCTTCAGTCTGACTTTTCCTTCCTTCATTCTCAGCAGCTGAACGAGGTGGAGTTGATTCCGAATTCCTGATCTCCATAAGTTGCTTTTTAGCTGAATCCTTGTGAACTGAAAAAGATATCCAAAGCTCTGCTAAAAACATAAATTTCAATGGAAGTAGAAATGTCGACATCTACAGCTTGTAGTTTCTTCAATGTTTTGCCAAACTGTTGCTGAATACAACCCAACACTGATGTCATCAAAGCTCCCTCAATAGTATCCTAACTGTCTAAGAAGACCTTCAGATTCACGTATAACTCTGCCACAGTCATTTTCTGAAATTGTTCTTAATGCCGATAACATAGATTTCCAGTCTGCATTCAAACTCTTACAAGCATTTTCACGTGCACAGCATCATGTTGTAGACAGTGACTTCAGTGTCCTACTCGCAGAATCAAAAAATGTTTGTACGATATTCCATCTGACTGTAGAATCCGCAAAGAAGTTCTATAAATCTTGAATTAACTCAAAAAACTGTATAAGGGCTGTGGAGCATTGTTCAGCTTGTGAGGCAACTAGATTCAGCGAGTGAGCCAAACATGGAATTAAGAAAATTAGAGAATTTCAGTCCTTGAGTCTTGCTTGCAAGTCTGAATATGCAGCAGAAATGGTTGCGTTATCGTATGACTGACCTCTAGATTTATCGAACTTCAGTCCATGTAGTTCTAAACATTTCAAAACTGCTTCAGAAAGATTCTCTACAGCTTTGTTTTATAAAACACAGGCATCTTTCAACTGAGAGTCGATTTTCATTTATGTATATAATTATTATACTTAACTGATCATTAAGGGATATATCTGGTGTAGAATCTACCACGACCGAAAAATATTTAGAAGAAATAACTTCATTACATAATTATGTTTTGTGTCACTGACCTCCCCGGAAGTATGAGGTAAATCCCTTTCCAGGACCACCAAAACTTGCTATATAGTCAGTCAAAAAGTATCATATTCCGCTGTTAATTCCAGGCACAACAAGTACTTTACATCTTTCACAGAGCCAAACACCTTTGTGTCTACATGAAATACGAGCTGCATAGAAGCTAGCTTTCTAAGTACAGAAGCAACTCTCTTTATCACATTTTTCCAATGCGTAACTTTGTGTTCATTCTGGGTGAGCAATCTTTTATCAGTTGTATTCATCTCATTTCTTGTGTTGTTTTTTTTTCTTTCATTTTTACAAGCAGGGTCTGTGACAGGCAGAATTTTCATGTTCAGCTATTCAGGATCCCTCCATTCACTGAAGCCAGATGTTGCAGATTTAGATGCAGCCCCAAATAATTTCCAACAAGCATAGAGCAACGATTCTTGGCTAGAAGAACATACAAGACATTCACAGCTGATCATTTTCCTAGTCACCGAAACCCTCTGGAATAACTTCAGGCAGCAGCAGCCGGCCGAGACAGACACAGCAACAAGAAAGAAGCCGGTATAGTGACTTTTACGAGTTCCTAACCAGGGGCGAATTTTATAATATCATCTGTGTGCTTAGTAGAATTGCGTAGCACATGCCGATAGTCCGTTTATCTCCATACTTAAGTTTTCCTCGGTCTTTAGTATGGACAGGGACTGCAATTCTTGTGTGCGGATGCGAGCCGACCTGGTGACACTTTGCTGTCAGCTCCAGGCTGTGATGGCTTCAACTACACAACTTGACGCTGCAGTGGATGGGCACCACTGTTGTGGGCCATCCGTGGGGATCCAACGGACGTCCAGCACGTGCGAGTCCTCCGATCGGTCCTGACCAGTGGCCAGCATAGTTACTGCTCACACTGAGGTTGATCCCCCACCTTTAGCCGAGTGGGAGGTCGCACTAGGCCGTAGCATGTGGCTAAAGACTTCATAGGTAGCCGCATGAAAGGCGTCCCCGGTTTGTCTGACAAACAGGTTCCAGGTGCTGTCTGTTGCCGACACTGTCCCTCAGCCAGATGCTGTCGTTTGTCCTATTTCAGAGGAAACCTCTCAGCCTGCAAGATCTGGACAATGGCAGAGGGTGAGATTATTGATAGTTGGGAGCTCCAACGTTAGGCACGTTAACGGGACCCTTAGGAACATGGCTGCCAATAACGGAAAGAAAACCAATGTGCACTCCGTGTCCATACCAGATGGAGTCATTCCAGATGTGGAACAGGTCCTCCTGGGTGCCACGAAGAGCATAGCGTGCAGCCAACTGCAGGTGGTGGCTCACGTCGGTATCAATGATGTGTGTCTCTTTGGATCAGAAGAGATTCTCTCTGGTTTCGAGCAGGTAAAAAGAAGTGGTAAAAGCTGCCAGTCTAGCTTGCAAGATGAAAGCAGAGCTGACTATTTACAGCATAGTCGACAGGACCGACTGCGGACCTCTGGTACAGAGCCGAGTCGAGGGTCAGAATCAGAGGCTTAGACGGTTCTGCGACCGTGTAGGTTGCAGATTCCTCAACTTGCGCCAAAGGGTGGTTGGGTTTCAGGTTCCGCTGAATAGGTCAGGTGTCCACTATACGCAGGAGGCGGCTACACGAGTAGCGTGGACTGGGCGGTTTTTTAGGTTAGAGGGTCTCGGGAAAACACTAGAAGGACTTCAGTCACAAGGGTGCATTCCGAACACAGGAAGAACGTAAATATAGGAACCATCGGTATAACAGTTGTAAATTGTAATGGCTGTGGTGGGAAAGTACCACAGCTCCAAGCGCTAATAGAAAGCACTGATGCTCAAGTCGTTACAGGCACTGAAAGCTGGCTAAAGCACGGAGATAAGCTCAGCCGAAATTTTTGTGAAGAACCTAACGGTGTTCCGAAAGGATAGGCTAGACACGGTTGGCGGTGGCGTGTTTGTTGCTCTTAGGAAATTGGAAATTTGTGGTAATGTATTATGGGACCAAGTACTTAGGTCATCGGTCCCTAAGCCTAACAACTACTTAATCTAACTTTAACTTACGCTATGGACAACACATACACCATGCCCGAGGCACGACTCGAACCTCCGAAGGGAGGAGCCGCACGGACCGTGACAAAGCGCCCAAGACCGCGCAGCTATCCCGCGCGGCTCTTGTTGTTAGAAGTAGTATATCTTGTCGCGAAATTGAAGAAGATAGTTCCTGTGAGTTAGTATGGGCAGAGGTCATTATAGGCAACCGTAATGAAATAGTAATGGGATCCTTTCACCGACCTCCCAATTCAGAAGATACAGTTGCTGAAATGTTCAAAGAAAACTTGAGTTTGATTTCAAATACGTCCCGGCTCATACAGTTATAGCTCGTGGTGACTTTAATTTACCCTCGATATGTTGGCATAGAACATCATCCGAAGTGGTGCTAAACGCTTTCTCTGAAAATTATTTCGAACAGTAAGTTCATGAATCCACGAGGATAGTAAACCATTGTGAAAACACACTTGACCTCTTAGCAACAAATAATCCTGAGTTAATAACGAGCATCAAAACGGATACAGGCATTAGTGAACACAGGGTTGTCGTAGTGAGATTGAATATTGTAACCCCTAAATCATCCAAAAATAAACGAAAAATATACCTATTCAGAAAAGCTGATAAAAATTCACTTGACGCATTCCTGAGAGACAATCTCTACTCCTTCCAAATTAATAATATAAGTGTAGACCAGACGTGGGTTTAATTCAAAGAAATAGTATCGGCAGCAGTTAAGAGATTTTAAGCTGATCCTCCTTGGTACACATAACGGGTTCGAAAACTGTTGCAGAAACAACGAAACAAACATGTCAAATTTAAACAGACGCAAAATCCCCAAGATTGCCGACCTTTTACAGAAGCTCGAAATTTATCTCGGACTTTAATGCGAGATGCTTATAATAGTTGCCACAACGAAACTTTGTCTCGAAACCTGGTAGAAAATCCAGAGAGATTCTGGTATTGTGTGAAGTATGAAGTATGTTAGCGGCAAGAAACAATCAACGCCTTCTCTGCGCGACAGCAATGGAGATACTATCATAGACAGTGCTGCCAAAGCAGAGTTACTTAACACAGCCTTCCGAAATGCCTCCAAAAAAGAAGACGAAGTAAATATTACTGAATTCGAATCAAGAACAGCTGCGAACATGATTATCGTAGAGGTAAATATCCTCGGAGTGATAAAGTAACTTAAATCACTTAATAAAAGCAAGCCTTCTGGCCCAGACTGTATACCAGTTAGGTTCGTATCAGAGTATGCTGATGCATTAGCTCCATACTTAACAGTCACATAGAACCGTTCGCTCGACGAAAGATCCTTACCCAAAGACTGGAAAGTTGCACAGCTTACACCAATATTCAAGAAAGGAAGTAGGGGTAATCCACTAAATTACGGGCCCACATCATTAGCGTCGTTATGCAGCAGGATTTTGTAACATATATTGTGTTCGAGTATTATGAATTACCTCGAAGAAAACGGCCATTGACACACAGTCAACATGGATTTATAAAACATCGTTTTTGTGAAACACAACTAGCTCTTTAATCGCATGAAGTGTTGAGTGCTATTGACAAGGGATTTCAGATTGATTCCGTATTTCTGAATTTCCGGAAGGCTTTTGACACACTACCACACAAGCGGCTTGTAATGAAATTACGTGCATATTGAATATCACCCCAGTTATGTGACTGGATTTGTGATTTCCTGTCAGGGAGGTCACAGTTCGTAGTATCTGACGGAAAGTCATCGAGTAAAACAGAAGTGATTTCTGCCGTTCCCCAAGGTAGTGTTATAGGCCCATTGCTGTTCCTTATCTATATAAAAGATTTGGGAGCCAATCTGAGCAGCCGTTGTCTGCGGATGACGCTGTCGTTTATCGATTAGTAAATTCATCAGAAGGTCAAAACAAATTGCAAAACGATTTAGAAAAGAAATCTGAATGGTGCAAAAATTGGCACTTGACCCCAAATAATGAAAAGTGTGAGGTCATCCCCATGAGTGCTAAAATAAATCAGATAAACTTCGGTTACACCATAAATCAGTCGAATCTAAAGGCCGTAAATTCAACTAAATACCTAGGAATTACAATTACGAACAACTTAAACTGGAAGGAACACATAGAAACTGTTGTGGGGAAGGCTAACCAAAGACTGCGTTTAATTGGCAGGACACGTAGAAAATATAACAGACCTACTAAAGAGACTGCCTATAATAAGCTTGTCCGTCCTCTTTTAGAATACTACTGCGCGTTGTGGGATCCTTACCACATAGGATTGACGGAGTACGTCGAAAAAGTTCAAAGAAGGGCAGCACATTTTGTATTATCGCGAAATATAGGAGGGAGTGTCACTGAAATGATACAGGATTTGGGCTGGACATCATTAAAACAAAGGAGTTTTTCGTTGCGACGGAACTTCTAGCGAAATTCCAATTACCAACGTTCTCCTCGAATATATTTTGTTGAGACCGACCTCCATAGGGAGAAACGATCACCACGATAAAATAAGGGAAATCAGAGCGTGTGTGGAAAGATATACGTGATCGTTCTTCCCGCGCTGTACAAGATTGGAATAATAGAGAATTGTGAAGGTGGTTAGATGAACCCTCTGCCAGGCACATAAATGTGATTTGCAGACTATCCATGTAGATGTAGATGTAGATGTAGAACTTATAGCTACAAAATCGCCGAGATCTGTAGTCGTATCGCCGCGAAGAAAATAGAAAAATCAGCATTCTTGTTTTGATTAATACCATTTTCAACCAAACAGTCCAGTGTCTGCTCATTGTTTTCCCAATAAAATGGGTCGTTATTGGGAATAGGAAAATACTCTGCTTGACATCCTTCCGGAACTCTGAAAAGTTAGAACTTCCGCATTCTGTTTACCATTTAGAACTCTAATTTCGTCTGCACTTACAGAGCTGTACTGTTCATGGTTAGTGTTTTGGACCGCAACTTTACCCATATGTTCAGAGTCACACGGTTCACTTTCACTTTTACCGCTAAATATGAGTCTAGTAGCGGTATTTTCTGCAAGAGTTTAGTATCACTCTTTCTTATTCTGCTTTATGTCGATATGCAGCGTCCATCCCTTCCACTGCCGCGAACTTCAGAAAAAGTATCTGCGATATAGAGTGTTTCGAGCCGAACATACAACAGACTCCCGACTGTCCGGCCTAATGTGGCGGAAGGTCAAGCAGGGCACAAAAAAAAGAAAAAAACGATAGGCCGGAGTTTTATAAATTATGTCTTTCGATCCCAGCAGTATCATTAAAAAGACCCTTTATCATACCAAATTGCAACATTGTTAACGTTTTCTGTCTTCCATAAACACTACAGATTTTTTAGTTTATCACCAATTGGCCGTCTAATACGCAACTTAAGAAACAAAGATCACAAGGTTGCAAGAGTGTTGCTCTCTAAGTGTGTTCATTGCTGTTTGTGAGCTCTTCTAAATATCGTTTTTTGAATAGCGGTTGAAGTAATTTATTCAGTATTGTAGTTGTGACTCCAGATGTGTTAGAAGCACAAACGATATATAAAATATTCTGAAGGACCACGCGGCACTGTAGCTGGCGCATACTTGCTAAGGTTTTGGGAAAGCACAGTAAGTACAATAAATGAATCCCCATTTTATTATGGAGAAGTATTATTACGATATTAGTTAATAGATCCGATAGTCCGGAGGAAGACAGTCACGAGCTGGATATTCGAGAGTCCACTGTACTTTGATTATATCGAATAAAAAAAATGTTCAAATGTGTGAGAAATCTTATCGGACTTAACTACGAAGGTCATCAGTCCCTAACCTTACACACTACTTAACCTAAATTATCCTAAGGACACACCCATTCCCGAGGGAGGACTCGAAAATCCCGCCGGGATCAGCCGCACAGTCCATGACTGCAGCGCCTTAGAGCGGATATTGTATCACAGACACAGTCCCTTTGGCTGCCCAAAGATGTAAACAACCATGTATGAGTAGCACCTATTAGCCCGATGGAGTCCAACAGCTGATTAGTTACAGTCATTCCACCAGGAACGTGGTACACGGCTCGTGTTTTCTGTAGTTTAACCATGCCTAGACGGTCAATACCGCGGTTCGATCGTGTCCGCGTTGTTACTTTGTGCCAGGAAGGGCTCTCAACAAGGGAAGTGTCCAGGTGTCTCGGAGTGAACCAAAGTGATGTTGTTCGGACATGGAGGAGATAAAGGGAGACGAACTGTCGATGACATGCCTCGCTCAGGCCGCCCAAGGGCTACTACTGTAGTGGATGACGCTACCTACGAATTATGGCTCAGAGGAACCCTGACAGCAACGCCACCTTGTTCAATAGTGCTTTTCGTGCAGTCACAGGACGTCGTGTTACGTCTCAAACTGTGCGCAATAGGCTGCATGATGCACAACTTTGCTCCCGACGTCCACGGCGAGGTCCTTCTTTGCAACGACGACACCATGCAGCGCAGTACAGATGGGCATGACAACATGCCGAGTGGACCGCTCAGGATTAGCATCACGCTCTCTTCACCGACGAGTGTTGCATATGCATTCAACCAGACAATCGCCGGAGACGTGTTTGGAGGCAACCCGGTCAGGCTGAACGCCTTAGGCACACTGTCCAGCGAGGGCAGCAAAGTAGAGGTTCCCTGATGTTTTCGGGTGGCATTATGTGGGGCCGACTTACGCCGATGGTGGTCATGGAAGGCGCCGTAACGGCTGTACGATACGTAAATGCCATCCTCCGACCTATAGTGCAACCATATCGGCAGCATATTGGCGAGCCATTCGCCTTCATGGACGATAATTCGCGCCACCATGGTGCACGTCTTGTGAATGACTTCCTTCAGGATAACGATATCAATTGAATAGAGTGGCCAGAATGTTCTCCAGACATGAACCCTGTCGAACATGCCTGGGATAGATTGAAAAGGTCTGTTTGTGGACGACGTTCAAAATGGTTCAAATGGCTCGGAGCACTATGGGAATTAACATCTGAGGTCATCAGTCCCCTAGAACTTAGAATACTTAAACCTAACTAACCTAAGGACATCACACACATCCATGCCCGAGGCAGGATTCGAACGTGCGACCGTAGTGGTAGCGCGGTTCCAGACTGAAGCGGCTAGAGCAGCTCAGTCACTGCGGCCGGCTGGACGACGTGACCCGCCAACCACTGAGGGATCTACGCCGAATCGCCGTTAAGAAGTGGGACAGTCTGGACCAACAGTGCTTTGATGAAGTTTTGGATAGCATCTCACTACGATTACAGGCATGCATCAATGCAAGAGAACGTGCTGCTGGGTATTAGAGGTACCGGTGTGTATAGCAACCTTAAATTCGTTGTGTACTCATGTACCTCCACAGTAAAGTAAAAACAGTGAATAGTAGAGGGGGTATGATTGAGAACAGTGGTGTACTTATTTTCCCAAAACAATGACAACTTTTCTTAAACATTTAGTAAAGACAATTTTCTGGAGAACCATCTGATAATTCTCACACAAAAATGGCATACACAAATTATTTGAGGAATGGTGCTTGATAGGCAACGCATTCATTGGGATGGAAGGCATGCTAATTTTCCCGTGTATTAATCCCTTTTACAACGCAATCTGACTTTGATTACATTAATCCACTGTGAGGCCCAACTTCATTCAAATGGAATCAACTGCAATCAAGTAAGCCACAAACTATGGAGCTGTGAATATCATTTAACAACCCTGCGCCAGTGCAGCAATACTTTACGCTTTGTCCTTGAGTTAGACTGTGCGCTGCGGCAACTGCATGTTCTGACGGTCGGCAAAAATATGCAAACTACGTGGCCTGGCGTTCTGATTATCAGACCACGGGATACTTCCCTCTAATAGCCCTGAAATCTTGCTAGATTTCAGTGTGAGGTGCTCCCATTCGCTGGTTTTACCAAACAAATTGGACTCACAGGCACGATGGTGTATGCTGGAATTTTCAAACGTCAGACAGCCTAATCAGGACAAATAAGTTCACTCTCATGACACACGATATTTCTGAAATCATATACAGCCCCACTGTCGGTACAATTAGAAACTACCATTGGCTCTTAGTCCACCAAAATATAAAGACCACAAGCCTCAAGCACTATGAAAAAACCTGAAGTTCTCCACCAGAGGACCAGAAGACGATAAAGCCAAAGAACCACAACCACTTTCCACTAAGCCTCAGTGCAGGACCTGAATTAACAAAAACGAAATGCCACCACATTGCACAAACCAATCGAACTATCCTCTACACATTTGATCTCTCCTAGTGACTGTTCTCTTGTCCTGGTAGCCAATCGAGACACAGCACTGGGGTTCCCACGCTGGGGAAACAAGCTTCTACCCTGCATGTCCTGAGAGGACCTAATAAGCGACTCCACATCTTTTTTGTCTGAAAAAGGAAGATTTTAGACTAGGGAGGCGTCGGGCATCGTTCTCACGGTAAGCATGGCCATGTTTTGACAAGAAACGTTCATCTAGATGAGAACGCAGTACCCCATTTACGGAGAGATCTAATTTTCTGGTCTGACAGTTTCCAGTTTCTGAAATAAGGCTGTTAAGCTTCCCAGACAGTTGTACAGCAGTTTCCATTGAAGGGCTTCCTCCACCCACTTTCACCAACCGTCCTCCTTCGCGATGGACTGCCGCCAGAGTCAGGTAAAAGGGTTTGCGAACTTGCACCCTTCCCCCTGACCCTAAACAGAAGGAGGAGAGAGCTTCGGCCACAAGTCCCTCTGAAGGTATGATCTACTGAGCACTGCTTAGCAGAATCACTCACATAGACAGGTCGCTGCACTCAGCATTTATGGCCTGCAATTCATCTCTCTGCCAGTTCTCCATCACCTCTGCTACGGCCCCTTGAGTACAAGTTCTCCACAGGTTGCACATTCTAGGCGCTACAGTCTGGAACCGAGCGACCGCTGCGGTCGCATGTTCGAATCTTACCTCGGGCATGGATGTGCGTGATGTCCTTAGGTTAGTTAGGTTTAAGTAGTTCTAAGTTCTAGGGGACTGATGACCTCAGCAGTTAAGTCCCATAGTGCTCAGACCCATTTGAACCATTTTTTGAAGAACATTCTGCCCACAATTTCCCCATGTAAAAAAAGTCGTGAATCACACGTGGCAAATGTAGTACTGGGGAACATCCATATCATAACCTAAAACATGAATGTTAATCTGACTGACAATGTTGTTGAATTGAGGGAGTGACAAGCCACCTGTCACTACCTCTCTGTTAACCAATAATTTCTGCATTGGATGTGTCACACTTCAATAAAGAGGTTAGTGTGACATTGAGCACAAGAAACTATTACACTTTAACTGGGTATTTGACAATGACATGCCGGACCATGACAGCTTTGCCAACCAAAAAGCGAAAAATACCACACCCTGTCTTGACCTCATTCAATCAGGGGCCGTAGACGCACTCATTGCTACATGCCTGCAGACGTTTTGTGATTTGCTGGGTGTCAGTATTGTTCCTGTGCACCCTCGGGTTTTCAGTACATACCTCTGACTCTAAATACAATGTATGAATTTTTAAAAGGTCATGCAGACTTTTAACTAACCCATTCACATCGAAGCTGAGGTCAGAGATGATCGGCTTCCCTAACTACAGTTATATGCCCCAGAGATTTTGTTACCCTTGCCCAAGGATTCACAGTGATTCAATCTTCCAAAGAGACAAATAACATGACAAATTCTATCCGAGCATTCAGAAAATCTAGGCAAGTCAAGTCTGTGTTTTCTGACATTGGTCATTTGTTAACCTTAATGGTTCAAATGGCTCTGAGCACTATGGGACTTAACATCTGAGGTCATCAGTCCCCTAGAACTTAGAACTAATTAAACCTAACTAACCTAAGGACATCACACACATCCATGCAGGACTCGAACCTGCGACCGTAGAGGTCGCGCGGTTCCAGACTGAAGCGCCTAGAACCGCTCGGCCACACCGGCCGGCTAGTTAACCTTATTTCATGGTAAGGTGTCCTTCTGTTCTTTTAGTACAATGGTGTCAATGGTGTTAACACAAAATAAACAACATTTAAATTACATGTGACACATTGTGAGACTTTAAAAAAATGACAAAGACAAAATAAAAGCATAAATCAGTTTCAAAAAGTGGTTTGAACATTAGCGTATTTGTCGCATGTGATCTTTTGTCAATCTTGAATTTTAGGTGAGTGTGACTTTATACCCCAATAGACATATATGATGTTATAATGTTATCCCTCATGACAAACATAGAAAGGAAAAAAAGTGAAAATTACATTTAAACTAATAAAACAAATACAGGAAGGCACACAAAACAAGAATAAAAAAAAAGCACTAACTGTTTTAAGTCTCCTGCCACTCCCATATCACGCGTTTTTAGGGAATCTAAAAATTAACATTGCATTAGTCACAGGAATCAACACAGCATTACACTCTAGAGGTGTGTAAGAGGTTGGACGTGGCAGCTGAAGTGGCTAAGTTGGTGTTAAGAAAAGGGTTAGCCCTTTACTGAACATCACTAGTGGTGGCACCAACAGGTAGGAATCTGAACTATTGACAGAACATAGATGTGGCAGCTGTTGACAGACTGTCACCAGCAGCAGTTATCAGTGTTGCGGCGACTGTACGGAGACGTCCAAAAGGTTTCCACTCTCAATATCATGCAGGCAGTTATTCACAGGGACATGTGCCCTCAGTGGGTGAGCATTGCTCTGTTGAAAAATGGCATCACAATAGTGTCGCATGAGAGACAAAACGTGACGACGATGGGTTTCCATAGTGTACCACTGTGCTGTCAGACTTCCCTGAACCAGTACCAGCCGTGATCTGAAATCGTACGGGATGGCCCCTCACACAATGACACCTAGGATAACGCTGTAGTGCCTCTCCAAAATATTGGAAGAATGTAACCTCTCCCCACGTAGTGAATTTTTAAAAATCCGAGATGGCGGTGATGGTAAATTTAAACCATGCAAGATGGTAATGACAATAAATTTAGAAGTGCAAGATTTCATTGGTAGGAAATTTAAAAATCCAAGATGGCGGTGGTCTTGGTAGGAAATTTAAAAATGCAAAATGGTAGAACTAGCCCAGTAACATTTTGTACTCCCTCACCCTGACTTCCGCTCCCGTACTCCTCTCAACTCCCCGTTTTGCCTCTCCCCTTGTTGCCAGCCAAAAAGCAGCTCATTATCAAAATCAGGCATCCAATCATTTGAACGGCATAAAAGTGGCATCATTTCAAAAAAAATTACCTGAACTACTAGTGAACTGCGGAAAAATGTTAAGCCGGCCGATGTGGCCGAGCGGCTCTAGGCGCTTCAGTCTGGAACTGCGCGACCGCTACAGTCAAAGGTTCGAATCCTGCGTCGGGCATGGATGTGTGTGATGTCCTTAGGTTAGTTAGGTTTAATAGTTCTAAGTTCTGGGGGGCTGAAGGACTCACATGTTATGTCCCATAGTGCTCAGAGCCATTTGGACCGTTTGAACCATTGACAGTCATCAGCAAATCATCTCACATATGCTATCTCTCTCTGTCTCTGTCTCTCACTCATACACATAGACACAGATAAATTTTATGGAATGTTTAAGAAAGGGACTGATATCCATTTTTTGCCCCATGTTCAAAAAGTATAAATACGATGCCTTCTCGTTAGCAGAACACCACTTTCCCACCCCACTCCCACACACATCCGAAAAATGTGTTATGTACTTCAGTGCAACCACTTACTGAATGGCCTAGATGGACTGATACCCCGGGGCTAGTGCAAGAGAGACAGTTCATTCCATCAGCAGTGGATATATCTGATAATGCATCTTGATGGCTGCTAAGAGGTGATGCATGTCATCTGCACTATTGTTATGTCAAATTCTTCATCTCCCTCTCTCCCTCTGTAATGATTACTTACATGCTGCACTAAGAATATAGTATGTGACATAGGGAATGGGAAAGAAAAAAGTGAAACAAAAGTACTCTAGATATGAAATGAAAAAAATATTACACTCCAAAGAACAGTGAGATACACGCTTGATTGACTACTACATCTTTCGAAGACACGACAGATGTAACCAACGAGGGAGTGGAGTAGGGGCATTCATGCACGCTGATTTATCAGCTACTGTGCTATCACCTACACATCCAACAACAATTAAGATAAATAAGTCGAATGTACTAGGTAATTATAATTAAAGAGCACTTAATCATGGTTGTCCAGTATGGGTTGTAATTATAGCAGAGAAACTTTCTACGGCGTTAATGTGGAACCGATTTACAATGGAAAAAATTAGTTCCAATTATGTTCAACAGGTGCAAATCTAGCGTTGTACAGCATCTCATCGATGTTCTGGTGCTCATACTGAACAAATTGTTGATGTGGTGATTAATAATAAAATCAGCATTATGCCTTTCTCACTTGTTTGACTTTTTCTGCCAAAGTCCTAATCCATTAAATATGAATACATTCCTATACGTCTTTCTTGCATTCACAATGTCAGATTTGCACCTGGTGATCAAAATTGGAACTAATTTTTCTAGCATAAATCGGCTCCACATTAACGCATTGAAAATCTTCCAAATTTCGCTGCCATACAGTAATTACGGCCCACGGTGCCCTCTGTGAGTAGTTCCACTTTAAGTATAACTGCCGGTATGTTCATGGAGATCAAATCCGTTAACAGAAAGTGTCATCTAAAAACCTCCTAAAGTAGAAGGGTTTATCTGCTACGAAACTGCTCTTTCAAGTCTCGAATCGACATTCGAGCATATAATTATACCTGGTGACACTAATATAAATTTTCTATACCGTTGTCCATCCAGTGTGAAACTGTAGCGGACGTTTCCTTCTTCAAACATGTCGCTACTTCAGCTTGCTCCTACCTATCATACAGACAGTAATCACACTCTCATAAATATATTCTCAACGAAATCCCCGCCCATGACATATATTATGTGTTCAAAAGTGACCAGACATGCCCAGAAACATAGGTTTTTTATATTAGCGGCATTGTACGGCCACCTACTGCCAGATACTCCATATCGGCGACCTCAGTAGTCATTAGACATCGTAAGAGGGCAGAATTGGGCGCTCCGCGGAACTCACGGATTTCGAACGTGGTCAGGTGATTGGGTGTCACTTGTGTCATACGTCTGTACGCGAGATTTTCACACTCCTAAACATCCCTAGGTCCACTGTTTCCGATGTGATCGTGAAGCGGAAACGTGAAGGGACACGTACAGATAAAAGCGTACAGGCCGACCTCGTGTGTTATCAGACAGAGACCGCTGACAGTTGAAGAGGATCGTAATGTGTAATAAAAAGACATCTATCCAGATCAACACACAGGAATTCCAAATGTGTGTGTGAAATCTTATGGGACTTAACTGCTAAGGTCATTAGTCCCTGAGCTTACACACTACTTAACCTAAATTATCCTAAGGACAAACACACACACCCATGCCCGAGGGAGGACTCGAACCCACGCCGGGACCAGCCGCACAGTGCACCACTACAGCGCCCGAGACCGCTCGGCTAACAGGAATTCCAAACTGCATCAGGATCTACTGCAAGCACTATGACAGTTAGGAGGGAGGTGAGAAAACTTGGATTTCATGGTCGAGCGGTTGCTCGTAAGTCACACATGACGCCGAAAAACGTTGTGTGGAGTGACGAATCACGGTACACAATGTGGCGATCCGATGGCAGGGTATGGGTATGGCGTCCCACTCCTGAAAATCATACTGCAAACGAGCAGAAGCGGAACAAAATCAGTCAATCTGTGAAAAATGCAAACCCAGGCCTGCTCATGCACTAACCGACAACAGAAATAGGCTAGTTGTCCAATGGAAAAATCTAATTGGTCTAGGTATCAGCAAAGTAAAAACAGCAGCTGATCACGTTGTCCCAGCCGATAAACTTCACCGGAACTTCAAATGACCAAGAACGATAATTGAACCACAAACGGAACAGACTCCTTGCTTACTTCATGAGGGTACACGACGGTAGCCACTAAAAATCCTATCTAAAGCACGCTACTGTCAACACCGTCAAGAAAAGACATCGTGCGCATCAGACCAGCATCTACTGGACACAAAGGCATCAGCCCAAATGATGGAGCTTATTATTGGTCCACTTCTGCCCATTACAATAGATACCTTCAACCACTCATAAACCACTAGAATTTTTCCTGAGCCGTGGAAGCAAGGACTAGTTAAGCTGTTACCTAAAAAGGACGCTGCCACAGCACCTTCTGATTACCGATCTGTTTCCATTCTTCCCGCCATAGAATATACAGTCCACAACCAGCTAATAAACTACCTAACAACAAACTACCTACGAGACGAATACCTATCAGGCTTTCATAAACATTGCAGTACAGCATCTGCCTCAATAAAGGTAACTAATGACCTGAAGCTTGCCATGGGTGCACAAGAGGCAACTTATCATCTGCACCGACATTTTACTTGCTAAACGTAACAGCCTAATTTCCAAGTACAGTGCAGTGGTTTCGCTCATACTGACGTCTCGCCAGCAGTGCATAATATACGGCACCATAAAGTAAAACTGAAGGCAGGCAGTATCAGTGTATCCAGGGTTCGGTATTAGATCTTATACTATTTTCATTGTACGTAAATGATGTGTCATCAGTCTTGTCCTGTTCCAAATATCACATGTACACTAATCACCTTCAGAACCTATAAACATGAAGACAGCTATCGAGAATAACAATACCTAACTGTGTGTCCTGCCAGAATGGGCCAGGATGTAGAGTTAAAGCTCAACGTATCCAACACCCAAGCGGTACTTGTTGGTTATTCGACGCTCATTAGCCAGAAATATCGCGATTCCCTACCATCTTTAACCCTAAATGGGACAAATATCAAGTCCTCTCCTTCGGTAAAGAGTCTAGGAGTAATAATAGATGAAAATATAAATTGGACTTAATACGCAACTGTAATGTGTAAAATGGCATCAGCATATCTCCATGCCTTCACATTAGAGAACTAAATAAGATATCCAGCTTCAGAAGATAGGTAATGACACATCTACTATAGCAACAATAAGAACCATTGTCCCTGTACGCACTCGTTACCCCTGTGTACGACTCTTTCCAACCGGTCTTCCTCATTTCCCAGTATTTTTAGCCAACGTAGTCTCCTCAAATTTCATTTTCTCAGAACCTGCTATAGCAGAAAACATCTATTTAGTAGACCTTAAATCTGCCACTATCGTTATAATCGTTAGTGTTACAATATTGTCATTATTACTATTTATTATTGTTGTTACTATTATTACAACTGTCATCACTGTTAATGTCTGCATCTGCAGAACTAAAAGTGATGCCGTTATTAACTTTGTTAGTTCATAGTCAATGTAATTTACTCACACTGCCACTTTAGACACTCAAATCATTTTTATACTAGTTGTCGTATTAAAATTGTTGTCTCTTACGTAACTATGATGTTATAGATACTGAAACACGGGTCCTATGTAAGAGAGGGCCTGATAGCCCTAATAGTACCAGGTTAAATAAATGAAATAAATGCATTTAACAACACCGTTTAACAGAGACCATTCCACACATTCTCGCAAGATATATTCAGGGTTTAAATTGTATTAGTTCCTACAGTCAATGCGTTTACATTTTCCACACATACGTTAAAATCATTTATAAACTACATTTTCACAATCTGAGCAATAAACATGGATATTTCTTCATCATCAACATATGTGAACAAACTAAATTATATAAAATTATGATTTACCAAAAACTATCCAACTTATGTGAAATCGGATGAATTCTGATTTAATTCAGTCAATCAGGAAGGAGTATCTCTTTTTGAGTATATGAATTCACGGTAAGTTACAAATGACATTTACATTTGATGAATCAAAGGTACAGCTTATAATTACTGTATACGATATACGTTTGTCACACACACACAAACACACACACACACACACACACACACACACACACGCACACACACACACTTTATATTTTTTAGATATTTACATTACGTACAATAAAATCAGTCATCATTATCATTATCAATTTTCAGGTGGTGATGACTGCAAGCCAATGTATTACTGTTATTGGGAAGTATAAAACCTTTATCATCCTGTACAGATAAACATAGTTTGTGCTGCGTAACAGCAGAAACTGCGAGGGTGTGATAAAAAGTAATACCTCCGAATTCTTATGTGAAAACTGTGAAAGTTAATATCCTACAGTAGGTATATCCACTCACATCCACTGTTAATAAAGCTATGTGGGCGTGCTGAAAACTCCTAAATCCTTTTAGACAAAAAAGCGTTCTTAACATTATGCAACTTTATTCTTCTTGTCTACGTATTTGTTTCTCAACATAGTCACCCTGGTGACGGATACATTTCTCCCAGCCAGGGACTAGTTTGTTGATACTCTCACTGTAGAACGTTTCACTTTGTTGATATAGCCACAACCACACCTTTGCTTGCATCTCTTTGTCACAATCAAAGTGAAGCCATGAAATGTGTTCTTTAAGTTTGGGAAACGGATGAAAATCGAATGAAGCCAATTTGGGACTGTATGGAGGATCATCGATGACAGTAAATTGAAGAATGTTGCACGTATCACAGCGCTCGTGTGTCGCCTGTCACTGCGACATGTGTGGACCAACTCTTTCAGTTTGAAACTCGATTACAGCAGCCTGTTTCTCACCCACAGGCATAGTTACGTTACACACAGCCAAGTTACACAATTCGAAGCCTCTAGCAGCGGAGGGCTGCAAATATGTCGACATGAAGAATAAAGATGTAGAATGTTAATAGCATGTGTCTTACTTTAAAATCTTTAGGTGTTTTCACATAAAAAATTCGGAGGCAATATTTTTCAGCACGCTCTCGTACATGGTGCATTAACTGAATTACATACTGCACAGTTGTTTCAACTTCCAAATCCAACAGACATTGCCCGTAATCATCGATGGTTAATCTATTACTAGAATACTGTTCACACGCTTTGATCTGCAAATTATGCTTCCAGGGTTGGGCTTGAGTGCTTACATTTGTGCTGATAAACTGACAGATTCTGTAATGAGGTGTACCATTTAGTTCGCCCTTCAGTAATTCCGTCCTTTTGTACACATCAGACAAATATGGCATCCATTATTTGCAGGAAAATACAAAGTGCCAAATCTTGTATGGACATATTTAAACATATTATAGTGAATATTTGGGTTTTTTTAATGTGATAAATTAAATTAACGGCATCCGTGTAGCACAGTTTCACACGATTTGCCAGAAACTTGTTTAATATTTATCCATAATGAATGCCGATAGGAAGAGTTTTCGAAATGTCCAAAACAGCCATTCCTATCACAATTGGTTTATCAAAAACTGCATGAACCCTATTCTATTGAATTCCAACTAGATTTTCCTTAAAAATAACATTCCATTGAAAATTTGGTTTGTCAGTTACTGCTTCTTCTCCATATCTGCCGTTCCAGGACGTTGCAAGCTTTACGTCCCATGTCCTCAGCACATTTTGCGTGGTTTTTCCAGGCACGCTAAGTGGGAATAGTCTGTACATTTTCCGCATGAAACGTTTACACTTGCCCTTGAGAAAGCTATACAAATTAGGACATTGGAAGATATCGTAACGTCATCCAGCTGTAAAGGGTATTCATACCGACATACGTAATGTAAGATTCGTAAATTTTGTCGTCATAACTGGTCATGAAACTGTTTCTGGGCCCAGCGTACAACGTTGGACAACACCGTCTCAGTACGAAAAAAAAAGTTTCTTGAAATCACTCCTTGCACTCATGAATTTTGTGAGTTCATCTCAATGTATGGCTCGATCCAGGGAGCTTGCCTACTTGATAAAATCAGATGAATGTTTTTAAAACCAATTTGTGCTGTAGAAATTGTTGCAAATTATGTAGTAAATAACATAGTTTGTCTACATAAATGTTTTCTGGGTATGATACCGCCTCATAATATATAAAACTACTGCTGCTGGAGAAAAACCATTCGAAGGCGCTGCAACCGTGGTTGAATCGTGGTTTTTCTCCGGCAGCAGTAGATTTATACATTATGACGCGGTATCATACCTAGAAAACTTTTATGTCGACTGACTCTGGCCTCGGAAGCCTACCCATTTATAACATAGTTTGCCTTAAGTCTAAGATAATTTCTCTGATTTCTTTCCATCTTATAGCAGTGACATTTTTTCTGGATATACGGGCAAATCTGAAGAAAAACGTGAATACCCTCGGAGTATTCCAGATCCACTTCTAAAATGTACCCTAAGTCCGAATCATCTGGCACATTTTCCTCATAAAATGTCTGAACATGCTCTTGAGAACGCCTTACAAAATTGGACGCTGGGAGGTATCATAACTTCACCCAACTGTAAACACTATTCAGATTGAGATATCACATGTAAGATTCGTGAATTCAGTCAACGTAACCAGTCACGTATCTGTTGCTGCGAACAGCACGTCTGTAAGAACTATGGACAATACCACCTCTGATATCTCTTTTGACAATAAATTGTACAGTATTGGTAATATTCTGCAATTCCGCATTAGTAATTTTCAGCAGAACATCCTGTGTCAAGCCAGGTGAAGTAA
The DNA here is from genome assembly GCF_023897955.1 of Schistocerca gregaria. Classification (NCBI taxonomy): domain Eukaryota; kingdom Metazoa; phylum Arthropoda; class Insecta; order Orthoptera; family Acrididae; genus Schistocerca; species Schistocerca gregaria. The sequence continues at coordinate 405,403,086 of NC_064931.1, read as the reverse complement.
TGTGGCATGTTGGATCGAGTTCATATGTTTTAAGGCATAGAAAGTGAAAGTTTTCGAACACATCAGTACCAAGTATCACCTAAATTTTCCAATATAAATCGGATTAGTCCGGGAGTATTTTACACATGAACACATTTCACAATTGCAAGCACTTTGGTATTCTGCTTCTGTTATGGTTTTGCCTGTTAACAAACATCTACTTTTCAATTGGAGGTAAGTGATCTTCCAGTAAAAATGGGCCATCTCTCGATTACTCATTTGGAGAAATTCCCTTCTTGTCAACTAGATTTAACTCTCAGTGATCCAGAAAATACATCCTCGTAATGTTGAGTTCGTCTTATTTCAGGTATAATGTACACTTTTAGAGTGAGGCCATCAGAAAACGTAACAAACCGTCAAGTCAAAGATTTATATTCTAAACATTCATGGTTGTGTCTGATTGTACTATATCGTGTCTCCCTACCACTTTCGCGCAACGACGCTCTGAGAGTGTTTTTGAGGGAATTAACTAGTTTGAACCTGGGACCTGTTGCTGGTAAGGAGACGCCAGACCACACATGACATGTAGAATTCAGAAGAGTTCAGTGAGACTAGCGATGATATAACCAAATACTAAATGATCTCAGCGTCAGCTCCACTGCACTCCCTGTAAAAGAATCTTAATACTAACTAAATATAGTGGAAAGGGTTCAAGGCTTTCCTATTTTTAGTTAGCTAGTAAAATAACGAAGAAAAAGCAGTTAAGTTTACCATTGATAAGTTTTATTCTACTCACAAAACATCGTTAATAAATTGCACTATTGATAAAAGGAAATGTTTTAATACAGGGTGGTAAAAACCTACTGCGTTCAACAAATTTAAGTTTCACAAAAGAGAAAACTATCAAAATGGTCTACAGTAACCCACAATTATCTTTAATTACTTATTTAACTTGTCGTAAATTACAGTGGCTGATGTGGCTTCTCAATAACTATAGAAAAGAAAAGTCATCGCGTTTCAAATCTGTTCTTCAAGTGGCAAATGTGAACACCATGAGTTTTAATTAACGATCATCATTAGTATTACGCAAAAAGGTGGTGTAACAGATGAGACTTCTGCAGTTCTGAGTGAAGCCTTATGCGCTCAAAAATGCGGCATCGCGTGCGTTCATTACCTTGTCGGTGTTTAAGCAGCGTTAGGGCGGCAGCGGCCGGCGCAGCAGCCATCCAGCTCGCCGTCTCGGAACCAACTCTCCTAACTTCCCCTTACTACAATTTACCGAAGTTAATTTAAAAAAAACTATCTGGCTATGTTTTCATCTGACCAATCAGGGTCTCAATGTTAACCTTAAGCTCCGCCTACAAAAATTCTGTCTTTCCAATGAGAAACGTTATACTTTTCGTGGTGGGGTAATGTTTTTAAAGTTTGCAACGTAACAGAGACGCTAAGAAGTCTCACGCTAAAACCTGCAGCTAGTGTGGTCCTTTTAGCGTTATCGTAAGATCTATACTGTTCTTCTGGAGGGCTCTATCTTTTAACATGTTCTGGAGGATTGTCCTAATGTAACAGACAAGCGAAAAAGTCTCACGCTAAAACTTGCTGGTGGTAGTGGCCCTTTTTGTGTTATCGTAAGATCTATACTGCTTTTCTGGAGGGCTCTAGCTTTTAACATGGGCTGGGGGTTGTCCTTGACATACCTGAGACGCGAAACAGTCTCACGCTAAAACGTGCGGGTTGTGTAGTCGTACAGGTAGGCTCGCGGCGTGGGTGCCCAGCCCCTCCCTTATCGTAGGGCCTTCTAGATTAACACGGTTCTGCTCTCAGCTTCTGTCCTCGTTTCTCCCCTTGGAACTGCGTCTGCCTCACAGTGGGGAGGTACGACATGCATTTAGGCATTCTTGTGTTAGTCTGTGGTATTCCATTTGCTCACTCGTTACTCGTATTACTTTGGTTAATTTAATGTCACGATTTATTCGGAGCTATGTGACATACTACTGGATTTGCTTATCATGTCAGGGTTTTCATGTAAGGAGTTGGATTTGCCTGACACCTTACATATCACCACCCTTCGAACTTAATTTTTGCACTGAATTTAGGCAATGATTGAATCGTTGTCTAAGTCAATCCAAAATTATTCCGGTGTCTAAATTTTGTTGCCTACTGTTCAGCCACGTTATTCTAACTTAATTTTTGCACTGAATTTAGGCAATGATTGAATCGTTGTCTAAGTCAGTCAAAAATTATTCTGGTGTCTAAATTTTGTTGCCTACTTTTCAGTCACGTTATTCTGTTCTATGCTAGTTTGTATTACTACTATATATTTTTATATTCTTCCACATTGTAATTAAAAATGCTTAGAGAAGAATATTTTTTATTTTATTATTAATTTTTAATTATTTTCTTTCTTTATTTAAGTGTGATTTTTGTTTTTTAAGAAGTTTGTTATCGAAAGTGAGGAGTCTTTCACATCGATTTTCTTAGAAATATTGTTTTTGTAAATGTAGTAATTAAGTAAAATCTATTCCTAACACATTTTCTAAATATCATGTACAAGTAAAATGTTTTTGTTTCTAGACACGCATTTCAACATTGTTACACTAACAAATAAGAATTATTTCCAAGAATTGCTTTGACAAAGAAATACACATACACAAGTATCGAGATATTATCGTAACAAATGTTAAAAAAATTGCTTAGACCGAGAAATATACATACACACGTATTGAGGTATTATCCTAATAAATGGTACAAATGTTAAAGAAAGGGAAAACATCCAACAAGATATATTTTTATTCTTTGTTTTTATAAGGAGAAAATAAGTATAATATAGTTATTCTTATATTTTTATGAGGAGAAAATAAGTGGTATATAGTTTATTTATATACTGTCCATTTCAGAACTAATGACTTGTTTTTATCGACAGTCTATTTTTTACTTAAGTCCAAAGTCAATGACTGTTATTTTGTAGTTTATTAGCTGTCTGGTGTGCTTTACTTATTTAGTTTTTCACACGTTTCTTTCGCACAATTCCTACATCACATAATTTGATTTCACGCATTCACACAATCCTATGAATGTTCAAGCATGACGTTGGCGAATGTTTTTGCACGAAGGTGATGGACTTGAGCGAGATGGATGTGGGCAAGCATTTGATGTACAGCTTCGTTCGTCGTTCCTTGATGGCTTTGCAAGTGTGTCTTGCTGTTGTGGAGGTCCCATAATGGAATGGAGCTGTGAGTGCAGAATCTCGTGGTTTACTGGCTTTGTATGCGTGAAAGTCATCGTTATGTGTCGCTGAATGCGGTAGTTTTTCGTTGTAATACTTCGCAGACGACTAGTTTACAATAGGATAGGGTTTTGGGAAGGTATGTGGTCTATTCTTCACCCATCTTCTTTCTTGGTCTAAATCTTGCGAATCTTCAACTTCTTTTCTTCCTGCTTTTTCTCTGCTTCTTACTTCCTTCTTGGTTCTTCTCTGGGCAGGATATGGAAATATTTATTGATAACTAGTCGCTTTGAAGTTCTCCTCCTACTAACAGTTTGATAAATTGTTTGGGCGCGTCATTTTTACTTTGTGGAAGTTCTTCTTCAGTTTCGTGCATCAGCATGCTGTTTAATAGCAGTAGTGTGACTTTTACGCATATTTTTTTGCCAGTGGTGGCTTGCCCAAGCGATCTACTCGTCGGGCCGTTTTTTGCTCGCTCCGCTGAGTCGGGGCTCAGAGACCCTTCCGGCGATCGCCGTCCCAGCGCCGACCCGTCGCGTCTCAGCAGGGGTCTGTCACTGTGCGGCTCGGTGTTCCATCCCAGTCGGATTCCTCCTAACGGGCAAATTTATTGCCCACTTTCACTACAAGGGCATTCTGTTAGTTTCGCTGTCTCTTCCCTTCTCAGGACCCTTCTGCTATGTAGGAATCGTGTCTTGCTAATTACGTCCTTTTCTTTCTTGATCATCTCGCGTTGCAACTTGTGGGTCGTTGCATCTCTTCCTTGCTGGAGTTTTTACAATGGTTCTTACAAAAAGTTTTACTTATAATCATCTAACATATATCTACTATATACTTGTTTTGCGCCTACTTAAAAAGCTTTACATATTTCGGTGCCCTTTCCATGTTACAATTCTAAGATATTTGGAGTCTTAACGTCTACTCAAGAATCCTCAAATTCGTTTTTTATATTTGTGTAGTGTCGTGGTGTATAGACTTTTAGTATTTCATGCTGTTAGACTATCTACGCTTTATCCCTTCACCTTAATCTATGGTACTATTGGTGTTGTTATTGAAACTACTTTCTTTTTCCCACCTTCCTCTCTCTTCATTCTTCTTTCTCCTGATGATCTTATCTGCAAGATTATCTTGAATTATTGTGCTGATTATTTACGAGTAATAAAATTAATCTTCAAACTTGTACTGAAAGTGTTTAATACTGCCAGTCTTAGGTAAAAATACCTCTGCTTTATCTCGTAAAATACCCTCTAATTCTCTTTTACTGTGTTCCAAATTACCTTGAACTTCTTGCAATTTTTCGTCTATTTCTTTATGGACTTCTAACATGAGTTGAGGCGATTCCCCCTTTTGTGCATACCATTCTAATTCTTCATCCTCTTTATCTCGTGTCATTCTCAATTGTTTGTTTATAACTGGTATTTCTTCTAATTTTAGCTTTTGCTCAAAGAGAAGTGTGACATTCCCGAATGTTACGCTACTTTTCCCCATATCTATTATCGCTCGTCTCTCATTTAAAAAATCTGCACCTATAATCAAATCTACCGTTAGTTTAGGTATAATCACGAAGTTGGCTTCGATCTTTTGACGTTGGCACGAAAGAGTTAACCTTGTTTGTCTCGTAACTTCCGCAGCATTGTTTCTAATAAGACCTCTTACTTTAATCTTACGTGTTTTCAGAACTGGCAATTCCTCATTGATATTACATTGCATGAATAAATATTCTGAGATCGCAGTCAGTTCACTTCCGCTATCAATTACAATATTGACTGGGATATTCTTTACCATGGCCTTCACAATTGGTTGAATTTGAAAGGGTTGGTTCTGATCTTCTTCCTCTTGCATCAACGAATCCTCCACTGAATCATACATGAGTCTTTTTAGGAATTTCCCTTGTGAATTCGAACTTTCTGTAGGATAAGCTTCGACTGCTACTTCTCTCTCTTTTATTTCCTCTTCTCTATTTCTTCCTTCATTTATGCTTTCTTCAACATCCTCTACTTTTTCCTCATCCTCGTCTATCTTCTTCTTCGTCGCTACTTCCACATAATCGCATCTAAATGCTCTAATTATCGCTTCATAACTTCCTTCATTAATTACGTTGGGTTGTGTGCCCACTTGTAACTTATTTTCAACTTCTGTCGACTGTGCATTATCCTCATTGAATTCGCTTTCCCTGGTTTCCATCTCAAATAGCTCTTCAATACTCATTACTTCATCCTTTCTTCCTACATTCGTTGTGCATGCCTCTGTTAATTCATCTTCCTCGTCAGTATTCTCCCAATAAATTTCGTCCCAACACGGTATTGTTATTTTCTTTTCTTTGTTTTCATCTGGTCCCTGCGGATTTGTTTCTTCCTTATTCTCTTCTCGTGATAAGATTTTTACTTCTCTGTTCAAGGTGCTGCAATTGTCCTGGGTCGGTGCGTCATTCTCTTTGGCATGGGCGTTTAGCTGTCAAATCGAACGTTTATCGGGGTTTGGTGGTACTACCTCCACCTCTCCTATCTGCATTAGCTTTTCTTGTTCAGCTTGTTGATAGTGGTTTCTTTGTTGATAATTTGTCGGTCTATTGGTTCTCCAGTACCAGTTCCGGTTGTCGTTATTCCCTCTGTAATAGTCGTTGCTGTTCCTGGGTGAATTATAGTTATTGCCATATTCTCTTCTAAATCCATAACCGGTTCTTTGCTGAAATCTATCGTCTTTTCTTGGTGCGAAGTTATCACGTGGTTCGTAATTATTGTTACTTCGTACCGTATCTTGTGGATTCCACTGCTTTTTGCTTTCGTTTTCACGTGCGCTTCGTCTTTTTCTTGCGTCATCTTCCGAAAATATGAACTCTAGTTCCCTTAGAATACCTTGAAATGCTTCGACGTCATTGCCTCCGCGACCTACTAATGATTGCTGGTATTTCAATGGTAGCTTCATCGCGCATAATTTAATCAACTCTCCGTCACTGTATGGTACATCTAAGCATTGATTTTTGTTTGCCATTACTTCGAAAAATTTCACGGGACTCTTCTCTCCTGAATTTTCAAAATATGGGTTCTGTAATAATCCGTACTTCACTCTGTTCTGTGCTTCGCTGGACCAATATCGTGAGAGAAACTTCTCTCTGAAATCTTCGTACGATCGGCATGTCGCTGCAACATTTTGCATGATTTCTGCGACTGTTCCTGACATGTGTGCACATATAAAGTCTAATTTATGTGCTAGCGACCAGTGTTCTGGTAATCCTACTCGGAATTGATCAATAAAAGTTCGTGGATGTAATGAGTTTCCTTCTCGAAAGTGTTGAAATTTCCTGACTGTGAGGAAATGATCGTTGTCGTACTTCGTCATAGTTCCATATGAAATTCGCGATTCTTCGCCACTTTTGTTTCTGATCATTTCTCCCGTCGTTCTTTCCGGTTGTGGTAGACCCATTGGATATTGTCCACTGTAACATTCGCGTACCCGCAGTGCAGGCTGTTTGATTTCACGTATGTTACTTTCCGCCTGTGGTTGGAATCGCAAATGCGTAATATCTTCGTTAATTGCTTGTTTTTCCGGTGCTGTTACAGATACGGATGTGGTTGCAGACTCAGTGCTTGTTCGATCTTGTTCACTACGCTCTTCAATGGTTTGCAACAACTCTGTTCGCAATTTCTGAAATTGTGCTTCGTTTGCACTTCTATTTGGACTATGCGGCTATCATATCTTTTCAGCGCTGCTTTTGTGATACGTTTGTGTAACACACTGTTTTCAACAATTTCTCGCGCTGTACCTGCTACTTGTCTAGTAATTACGGTAATCTATGTTTTCATCTGACCAATCAGGGTCTCAATGTTAACCTTAAGCTCCGCCTACAAAAATTCTGTCTATCCAATGAGAAACGTTATATTTTTCGTGGTGGGGTAATATTTTTAAAGTTTGCAACGTAACAGAGACGCTAAAAAGTCTCACGCTAAAACCTGCAGCTAGTGTGGTCCTTTTAGCGTTATCGTAAGATCTATACTGTTCTTCTGGAGGGCTATATCTTTTAACATGTTCTGGAGGATTGTCCTAATGTAACCCAGACACGCGAAAAAGTCTCACGCTAAAACTTGCTGGTGGTAGTGGCCCTTTTTGTGTTATCGTAAGATCTATACTGCTTTTCTGGAGGGCTCTAGCTTTTAACATGGGCTGGGGGCTGTCCTTGACGTACCTGAGACGCGAAACAGTGTCACGCTAAAACGTGCGGGTTGTGTAGTCGTACAGGTAGGCTCGCGGCGTGGGTGCCCATCCCCTCCCTTATCGTAGGGCCTTCTAGATTAACACGGTTCTGCTCTCAGCTTCTGTCCTCGTTTCTCCCCTTGGAACTGTGCCTCGTGGTGGGAAGGTATGACATGCATTTAGGCATTGTTGTGTTAGTCTGTGGTATTCCATTTGCTCACTCGTTATTCGTATTACTTTGGTTAATTTAATGTCACGATTTATTCGGAGCTATGTGACATACTACTGGATTTGCTTATCATGTCAGGGTTTTCATGTAAGGTGTTGGATTTGCCTGACACCTTACAATATTGCAGTACGTCTCTTGGTGTACTACTGTAAACTTTTTATAAATGATTTATGTTTCTCCATATTAATTTGGAGAAGAGAAATGTGGCCTGGATTTGCCGTCTGTCACATTTTGTTCTGATATATTTGTGATCAAGACATGGCCAAAGTAATTGCTCAAATTGTGTAATATGAACAACACTGTATAGTGCAGCCTGTAGGTCACGTTGTAGCCTTGACATGTGCTCCCATGTGCTCCACCTCGGTGCACACCAGTGTAATCTTAGTGTATTCTGTGTTTAAAACCACCTTCGTTAAATGATTCCCAGCAAATCTGGCAGAGATAAATGCCGAGCTAAGTGTTAATTCTTCTTTGGAATTTATTTCCATTTTTGTATTTTGCAATAAAAAATAATTCACACTCTCAGCTATTGCATACAGCTATTAGGTGAAACATTTCCTATTAGGTGAAACATTTCCTATAATCACTGCCTCTGTATAATTTAATCTCAAAATAACCCTCACCATAGCTATAGTGTATGAAGTAGGCATCCTGGTGTAAGCAGATGTACTTGATCGGAATATTAACCAAACTCATTACTGTGACTGCAGGTATCAACTGGTTCTAGCAAGGATTCTGTCCAGCATCAGTTATAAAGAGAAGCTTTAGCTCATTGGTGAACTCGGTAAATTTTACATGCGCGTTCTTGTCGCTGGGTATTACACTCTTGACTAGCTTAAACTGTGTGCAGTCATCTAAATATGCATCTATTTTTTCTTTGGAATGAAAATAGGAAAGACAACGCTCGCATACAACTGAATGCTGATGACCAGTGATACTACTACGTGCTAGCCTTGAAAACTTTTTATACAATAGAAATTGTATGTGTCTGTATTTGCAACCTGAAACGTTAACAGATTGATGTGTTTCTTGCGATGGCGCCGATTTTCCTGTCCAGTCCGGACAAGTGCAGAGGGTGGATATGCTTGTCATCAGGAGCTCCAATGTAAGACAGGTGATGACGTACCTCAGGGAATAGCAGGCAAGGCGAGAAAGAATGCCAGTGTGCAATCGGTATGTTTGCCGGGGAGTCTCGTCTATGATGTGGAAGACGTCCTGCTGGTGGCTACTGTGCGCACTGGGTACAACTGGCTGCATATACTGGCATATGTCGACACGAATGACGTCTGCCACTTGGGTCCTGAGGCTATCCTCGGCTCTTTCGGCGGATGGCTGATTTGGGGAGGCAACTAGCATTGCAAGCGAGGTGCATGCTAAGATGTCTATTTGTAGCATCGTACCCAGGGTTGATCGCAGTCCTGTGGTTTGGAGCAGAGTGGAAGGTCTACACCAGAGGCTCAGACGACTCTGTGACGGTATCGGATGCGAATTTCTCAACCTCTGCTATCGGGTACAGAATTGTAGGGTTCCCATCAATAGGTCAGGAGTGCACTACATGTAGAAAGCGGCTACTAGGGTGGCGGAGTCCGTGTGGCGTGCACATCGGGCTTTTTTAGGTTAGAGAAACCCTCCCTTGGGATCAAAGACAATTTGCCTTATAAATTAGCGACAATGTCCTCAGAGAACGTTCGTCGTGGCAGATCGGAGATAGAAAAGGTTAATATGATTTTAGTAAATTGCAGGACCATCCAAGGAAAGGTCCCAGAATAAGTATCGCTTACTGAAGGTTGTAGTGCACATATGGTATTAGGAACACAAAGTCTGTTGAAACCAGACGTAAATGACAACGAAATCCTAAGTCCAGATTGGAATATTTACCGTAACGATAGGTTACTCGCTAGTGGTCGCGGCATGTTTATTTCACTAAAGAATTCGATAACATCTAGTGAGGTTATCACGGATTCAGATTGTGAATTAAAAATGGTAATCGCACGATTTTATAGACTGCCGATGCTTTTATAGACCGCCTGGGTTAGGAGCTCTAGAGGCAGAGCGCTTCAGACAAAACTTGCAGAATATCGTTAGTAATTTTCCTGATGTTGCCTGTGCAACAGAGGGTGACTTCAAGTTGCCAGGTATAGAATGAGATTGTCATGCTGTCAAAACCGATGCCAGAGACGAGAATCCGTGTGACATTGTTCTGTATGATTTGCCCGAAAATTGCTTTGAACACATACTTAGAGAACCAACTCGTGAGGGTAACATCTTAGACCTTCAGCCAACAAACAGACCTGAATTGTTAAAGTAACAGTTAACGCTGAGAAAGTTATTAACGATCATTCTGCAATGAGATAAGAGTTCAGTGACCTTGAAGGTAGAACTTTGTCGGCCGACCTGAGTACAAACCCTAAGAGGTTTCATCGTGTGTCAGATCAGTAAGTGGGGAAAAATCATCTATTCATTCACTTAGTGGCCATTCTGGCACCGAAACGGACGATAACAGAGAGAAGGTCGAAATACTGAATTCGGTCTACCTAAATTGTTTCACCGCGGATAATCATCGTACGAACGTCGGAACGGCAGATATTGAGATAACCGATCGCTGAATAGAAAAACAACTAGAATTGCTGAGTACTGAAAAGGCATCAGGACCAGATGTCTACCTATAAGATTCTACAAAGGTAATGCGAAAGAACGTGCTACCCTTCTAGCAGTAATTTATCGCAGATCGCTTAAGCAACAAACGGTACCCAGCCAAACAGAGATCCTGCGAAACTCAGCTCGCTCTGTTTTTACGACTGGATTCAAGACTTCCTTGCATACAGAATTCAACACGTGGCTCTTAACGGAACAAAATCGGCAGATGTAAAGCTAATTTCCGGAGTACCCCAAGGAAGCATGATAGGACCGTTATTGTTTACAATACATATAAATGATCTATTGGAAGTCGTCGCACGCTCTCTAAAGCTGTTCGCAGACTATGCGGTTGTCTATAAAAAAGTAGTAACGCCAGAAGATGGTAACGATTTGCAGGATTATCTCAAGGGAACTGATGAATTGTGCAGGCTCTGGCAGTTGACCCAGAACGTAAATAAATGTAACGTATCGCGCATATATAGGAAAAGAAATCCACTGATATATAGCTATACTATTGGTGACAAACCGCTCGAAACAGTATCTGCTGTAAAATATCTAGGAGTAACTATCCAGAGCGACTTTAAGTGGAATGACCACATAAAACAAATAGTTCGAAAAGCAGATGGCAGACTCAAATTAGTAGGAAGAATCTTAAGGATAAGTAACTCATCAACAAAGGAATATTCTTGAGTACAGTTCATCGATCTGGGATCCGTATCAGATAGCACTGGTAGAAAAGATAGAGAAGAGATAGAGAAGGTCGAATAAAGAGCGGTGCGTTTCGTCACGGGATCGTTTAGTCGGCACGAGAGCGTTTCGGAGATGCTCAACAAACTCCATTGGCAGATGTTACAAGATAGGCGTTGTGCATCACTGAGAGATTTGCTATTGAAATTTCGAGGGACCACCATCCGAGGAGACTCGGACATGTATTATTTTCCTCCTCCCCCCCCCCCCCCCCCCCCCAGAAGTCTCACGTAATTACCATGAGGAAAAAATTCGAAAAATTAGAGGCAATGCAGAGGCTTACCGACAAACATTATTCCCATGCGCTATTCGCGAGTAGATGACTCTAGCTTGGTAGAAAAGGATGTTGTGTGCAACATTGACTCGGTTTCAAATAGTGCAATACATGACCTCAGTTCAAGGCTCGTAGAAAATAAACTAACGTTAAATCACAGTAAGACTCAGTTTTTACATTTTCTAACACACAGTTCAACAAAACCTGACGTTTTAATTTCACAGAAGGGGCGTATGATTAGTGAAACTGAACAGTTCAAATTTCTGGATGTTCAGATAGATACTAAGCTGAAGTGGAAAGCCCACGTTCAGGATCTTGTTCAAAGACTTAATACTGCCATTTTTACTATTCGAACGGTATCAAAAGTGAGTGATACTTCAACACGAAAATTAGTCTACTTTGCTTATTTTCATTCACTTATGTCGTATGGTATTATATTTTGGGGTAACTCTTCCTATTCTACAAGGATATTTGTGGCTCAGAAACGGGCGGTTCGGGCAATAAGTGGTGTGAGTTCGCGAACCTCTTGTCGACCTCTGTTCACGAGTCTGGGTATTTTGACATTGGCATCTCAATATGTATATTCCCTGTTGTCGTTTCTTGTTACCAATATTAGTTTATTCCCAAGAATAAGCAGCTTTCACTCGGTTAATATTCAGCAGACATCAAACCTGCATTTTGATCGGACTACCTTAACTCTTGTGCAAAATGGTGTGCAGTATACTGCTGCATCCATTTTCAATAAGCTGCCACTCGAATTCAAAACTCTTAGCAGTAATCCACCCGCTTTCAAATCGAAAATGAAGAGTTTCCTCATGGGTCACTCTTTATATTCTGTCGAGGAGTTCCTTGAAAAATTAAGCTGATTGTTATTGTACTGCCGATAGCGTTTACTTAAGCTTGTGGACTGACTTTTTTCAGGTTCATGAACATTTATTTTTGTCTGTTATTACTTTTATGTTGTAATTTCATGTACTGACACGTTCCATGACCTTGGAGATTTGCTCCTCAATTTGGTCCTACGGAACTTGACGTGTAAATAAATAAAAATAAATAGCAGGGTTGGAGGGTTCAGATAGTGGTAGAAAAAGCACCCTCCGCCACAGGTTATTAGGTGGCTTGCGGGAGTATGATGTAGATATAGATGGAGATACATTGTGTGTGTATGTGTGTGTGTGTGTGTGTGTGTGTGTGTGTGTGTGTGATGCCAATTTACCCATCTTATCTTCGAACATGTCGCAAATTCAAGTGAAGCTTACACATTTTTTTCTAGATGGAACTGTTTTGTATTTTTGAACATGAAGCCCTTTACGCTCTAACGTATCTCCACTTCTTCTACTGGCTATTAATGACGGGGACTTGCCGTGAGTACGCACAAGTGATAATTTACGCAATGGATATTGTAATGCTACAGAAGTCGCCCTGACACTTATACGTCCCCCAGTAGTCAGTAGTACGTCATTCTCATTAATTATGTAACTTATCATGTGATAAGCTACCCGTTTCCTTACCTTATCCTGTGTATACGATAGAATGGCAGGATATGCAGACGAAATCCAATCCCCCTTTTGACGACTAACATAGAAAATGTACGCAAGAGACAAGATTAAGTGGTACAGGAAAAAACTACGTACTAAAGGATAAATGGCGTCATTTTAAAACACATTTATTCATCATTAAAAAAATTTAAAGAAACTAAGTAAGGAATACAAATCTCAGGTTCTCCCTGTATTGATACAGGCCCTTAAACTGTCTGGCTTTGCCCTATAACGAGCTCGCGATCTGTCATTAGGCGCGGAGTAACTGACATCCCCCGTGCACTAAATAGCAAGAAGGAACTAATATCTCGATGAGCACTGTGAAACCTCAGTGCAGAGCGGAGTAGAACTCGTGACTCAACAATGTAAATTCACTTTCCCACACGCCGGTGCGTAAGCAAGATCACCGTAATGATCAGAAGCTATAACCGCATGACTTCTCGCCTCAGCGAGATAATAGCAAAACTGTACTTCACCAAAATTATAGCCGAAGACGTTCGTCGACTGCTGTGGACCTCCAAGACGACTCTCCTGCTCTACGATCCCGCAACGACTCTCACTTTTCTTCTCTCCTCTTTTCGCTGTTCAAAGTCTTTTCTCCCCATTAAATTTGGGTGGCGAGTCATCTTTCCGGAAGGCGCTCGATTCTGAAAGCCAGCCCGTCGCAGTTTAGATCCAGATCGAAGTTTCTGGAAGTTCTTTCTATGTCCGTAGGAAAGTTCGCGAATACCTGCTGTCACGTGTTTTTGGCCGAACAGGCCGCCTTCTCGCGCCTGCCCGCCGGATACGCTTTCCTGTTTTGCAGGTGGTCCAGCTCAAGGGCGAGTCCCGGGATTGGCACCGGAAGCGGCTGTGCTGTCCTATTGTCCGAAGGAATGTCTGAGCGTTCTGTAATATCTTTAAATATGACGCAATTTATACGCAGTTTTGTTTTAACCTGTCGCCATTTTTACGCATTCAAGTGATGGCTCACTCATGTTAAAACTATGATGTTATTGAGTGAAGAGGGATGAGTAGAGGAAAATGGAGAGGGTGGAGGAGGGGGAGGGTGTACAACGCACAAGTGGGCTTGTTCAGCCATCTTCCATTTTAGAAATTTCCCACTACCACCGCCATTCAGCACTTTGAAAATTTCGCAACAACTCCCTCTTGCATTTTTAAATTCCCCAGCACCTTCATCTTAATTTTTTTTCAGTTTCTCACTACTGCCAACCTGCATTTTCTTTGTCTCCAATACCGTTTTCCATTTTTAAATTTCCCGCCATTCGCCATCATCCTGTTTTGAATTTCCTGGCAACGCCATCTTGGATTTTTTGGTAACTGCAGCATCGACTGACGGAGGAAAATTGTACTGTGTGTTGGTTTCACCAAACACACACTGCTCAAACCTATCCTCACAAAAATATACGCCAGATTTTGTTTATCCATTTGATTACTTCACTTCGTTATTATCACTACAGTATTGTTTCTATTTTTCTTTACTTTAAATTCCATTATCAAAGATAGCCCTATGAGAAAACGGGAGGGGAGGCAGCAAGACGGGAAACTTGCCCCCTCCTGCAGTTTAGTGTGCAGAAGTCTAACACGGGCTGTTCATGGGAAATTATGCCATTTCTTCCGTTCGGTGGTTGTTTCGGCGTTTTAGTGCATTCAATGAAGATGTGACACGTAAGAGAACATACAGTTCCAAAACTATTCGCTGTCCCTTCCTCGTACAGTCCTCACCGAACTTCAGACATGGACAATTCTCTGAGTAAAACTAACATGGTTGCAGTATACCTGCACAACATCCATCACAAATTTCCACAAGGACACACCCTCCTCTTAGCGCACAACTTACCTGCAACAACAGTTTACCATCTGCCTGTGATTAGTGAAGAACTCTCACGGCTCCTGAGATCACGTTCAGTTTTTCAGGCGCAGGTCAATTGTAACTCTGAAAAACACGATCTTGCTGTAACGTACGCGTGTTTATCTGTATCTCACCTATGAAGCAAAATGCACAAATCGAAAACCAGACAATGCCATTTTCTGCGCTAGAAAAATGGGAAAACCGTTTGAAAAGCCAGGTTCGAAAAGATTTGCACCTCAAGAAGTGTGATCTTTTCAAATTCCATGTGGTGCAACACAGCACACATGCTGCCACAGGTTACGGAGAGGGGAAAAGACTCATTTCCGTTTTTTGTTAATTTATTAGCATTCGGAACGTGTACATACAGCCATTTCAACACTTTAAATGTTATATTACGGTTTGTTTTGCGATTCAAAATATACATCACTTTAAGTTGTACCCTGTTACGAAGTTATATAGGCTTATCAAAGGACACATTCTGTCATAAAAGAAATTTTACATTCGAAGTTTAGTAAAATGAGTAAATAAGACGAAAAATGTGACACAGAGTACCCAGAGGCACTAAGCTATGAAAATCTTACTGGCAACACAATGCGATACAAATTTGAAACATATTTGACACAGTCCCACTTCAGCCCATTTTAATGACTATGCATCTAAATTAGAAATAAAATTTTCTTTCATATGCTCCATAAGAAATGTTTCAGAAGATGCGCATGCAGAATTGAATATCTGCGCAGGTCTGTAAGTACCACCTAGACAGAACATTGGAACAGTATGAAAGAAGGAGATTTGGGTATTACAACCATGCGTAGAGATACAGCAGTATTCAGATGCATATATTTAGGAGGTACATAGTGACATACATTTATAAGGTAACGTTCCATATTAATTGTTCTTTGGTCTTTCCATAGGATTATAATTACCAAGAGCTATATCGGAATGTTGACGCTGTTGACGAATTCGTCAAGTATATTATACGTCTCTACATCGCTGGAGACTGACAAGATTTGGAGGATACTTGGAAACTAATGACCAAGAGCATAAAGATTACTTGCAACTACATTTATGTGATACATGTCCGGAGGACATTGTAGAAATATGTGGTTTAAATCTTCTTCCATTCCCCAAACACATGGAGAGGGTGCGTTTAGGTTGTTGAACTTCGAGTGATTATATTTCAGCCATGCTGTAACTATCGTGAAACTCTTCGATGTTTGTCTCTTACGGTACCATTGCAACATTGGAATCGTGGGACAAATTATTTCATAGTGACTACCTTTGATTTTTGCATGTCCTCGACCGTCCTACTTGCCAATCCGGTGAGAACCCTTTTCCGAGCATGAAAATCATATCTCCAAGTAGAGGTGCTTGCATTGCTAGGACATCTACTTGTTCATTTCCAGGAATCCCAAAGTGGCCTCTCATCCATACCATTATGATGTTGCGATAGTTCATGTGCACCCTAAACCCAACATGGATAATTGCTGCAACTATGGGGATGGTACAACTTCTACGTATGATGGTTTCTGATCAGTTGTAGGGCAGACATACTACCAGACATTATGACTGCTGTAGTCGTCTGTGCGAATAGCACGGCTTCCAAACTGGCAATCAGCTCGGCTGTCGTAATTCTGGTTTGGGATCCAGCTTGTATACGCCATTTCGTTTGCTTCCGGGAATCCAGTAGCCACTACCAGCGCTGTCACTAGACTTGAACACATTTGTATACAGCAATCAATAATTCCGTTGCCGCTGCGTTAGTTAGGTGCTGGTTTGGAAAAAAACGTAAAATTCATCATGGCATCAGTCAGCAGAGTCGACTTTTTATGTGGCCAGTTGTAGGGCGGTAGAAGAGGACTTTTCCACACCTTGTGCCTTAATGCCTGCATCTCCATATATTGGGCAGTTACGGGTGGAAATTGCTTATTTAGCCAATATCACCCGCACCCTCAGGAGGATATTAATTCCCAGATTTTTTTGTCCGGGAACCCATATTCGTCGAGACAGATTCACAGGAAGAATTTCTCGCAGTGGAATAGAGACTCACCATCATTCAGTTCTAGGCTGTTAAGGATCGATTGTGCCAGGTAATTTGAGATGGTTCTGAAAAGTTTTTCACATTCATGTTCTTAGTCGAATGCTGGCATGTGCTACAAGTCACCCAAAGAACTTAAAAAAACGTAGCGTTTATAATATATTTTATTGATTTTTAATTAAGCTAGCCAAATTTAAAAATAGAACGAATGAAAATGGTTTCTGATCAGTTGCAGGGCAAACATACTACTATACATTATGACTGCTGTATCTGCTGTGGTGAAATCCATAATCATTATCAGATGAGAAGTTTTGTAAGCACGGTTTATAGAAGGTGTCTGGGAAGCTGAGACCAACATTAAAGTGCTATAGAACATACAAAATGTATTGAAAATATAATTTTTTTACAAACACATTAAGTTCAGTGGTTCAAATGGCTCTGAGCACTGTGGGACTTAACGTCTGAGGTCATCAGTCCCCTATAACTTAGAACTACTTAAACCTAACTAACCTAAGGACATCACACGCATCCATGCAGGGTTCGAACCTGAGACCGTAGCGGTCGCGAGGTTTCAGACTGTAGCGCCTAGAACCGCTCAGCCACTCCGGCCGGCAAACACATTAAGTAACTTCTCCCATTTATGTAAGAAAAATTATATCCTCTGTATGAATACCCAAGGCCTCGTGGCAACGAGCAGAGCGTTAATTGAAATTCTCGATGACGCATTCACAAACATCTGGTGGGATGCTGTTAATAATCATTTTAATTTAATTCTTCAGTTGGTGTATTGTTTGTGGGTTTTTTCATGTACACTTTTGATTTCACAAATTCCCACAACCAAAGTCAAAAGGCGTAAGATCGCATGATCCGGCACGCCATTCCTGGTCTCCACGCACAGAGATAATTTTTTGAGGAAACTTTTCGTTCAGCATTTCGCGGGATGTGTGGCATATCACACCACCTTCTTGGAACCAAAACTCGTCATTTTCATCAATAAGAGGGAAGAACCAATCAGAAAGCATGTTTCCGTAACGGTCGCCGTTCACAGTGACGGCAGCTCCCTCATCGTTTTCAAAAAAGTACGGGCCGATCACTCGACCTGCCCAGAACCCACAACACATAGTCGTGCGTTATGGATGCATCTCATCTTCCACAGGCACTCGCGGATTTTCGTTACCCCAAAGTCTGCAGTTCTGCTTATTGATGTACAAACTGACGTAGAAGTGCACCTCATCTGAAAATATTATTCCTTTTGTTAAGTTCTCGTTCTCCCCTTGGGCAAATCGATGTCTCTTTCCGCGATCTGCAGGCTTCAACTCTTGTGTAAGTTGAAACTCATACGCATGTATTTTCAGATCTTTTGAACAGATTTCACGCAGTGAACTTGGTGATGAATTCACTTGTTGAGCTCTGGGGCTTACGGCCACATTGTCACTCACGACAGAAATGTTTTCTTGTGTGCTTGTGTTCGAACAGAAAGCGATCGCCCCGTTTTCTGAACGTTTAAAACAGAACCCATGGTCTCAGACTTCCGGATCAACTTCCGAACTGATGATTCGCTTGGAGCAGCATTACGCCCGAGTGTCACACGCAATTCACGAACGGTTGCTGTGGACTTTCACTGTTTTTGTAATAATTGTCATCTGCTCCATGACGAAAACAAACTTCGAACAACAATGCTCACCACACAAGAGCTATCAGACTACTAATGGGAAGGATTGCAGATAACAAATGTCAAAAAACCACGGCTGCAAACCGTCATATGACAAAATGGTGCAAAATTAAAATTCGTTCTTACTTGCAGGACATCCGTGAGGTGACATAAGGCCAATAAACGTTTTTAAAGTTTATTTCGTATTCTTTCACTGTGAGGAAGATTAATCGGTCGTATTTTTGCTGGTTATTTTTGTTAATTATCAACAGGAAGTACTCAAGTTTTCTAATATCAAAAATTTCAGTTTTAGAATTTCATCCTTCTTGCTGACGCCCAAGGAAGGTAACCGAATTGATTAAGATGTGGCTTTAGACACGGATGCTCAGAATTAAGTGGACTGGTAAGATACGATGAGGTTCTCTGCAGAATAGCCGAGGAAAAGAATATGCAGAAGATAGTAATTAGAAGGAACAGAATAGTGGTACACGTGTTAAGACATTAGGAAAAAATTTCTGTGGCGCTAGAGGGAGCCAAAGAAAACAAAAAATGTAAGGGATACAGCGATTGCTATATACCCAACAAATAAATGATGACATAGGTGTAAGTGGAACTCGGAGATAAAGAGCGTGGCACAGGTGATGAGAACATGAGGAGCCATGCTGGACCAGTTAGAAATTTAATCAGCCAAAGAAACAGAAAAAACTTTTTCTCCTAAGCCTCTATGGTCTCTGAGACTCGTTGCTGCCTCGGAAAGCCGAGGTCGTGGCTTCGAGTGCCACCTCGAGCATGAATGTACATTGGTAATCTGCCCAGTGGGTCTTGGCTCGACAAGTGGAGAACGAGAACTTCACAAAAAGAATAATTTTTTCAGATGAGGCGCACTTCCACCTCAGTGGGTACGTCAATAAGCAGAACTGCAAAACTTAGGGTAACGAAAATCCGCGAGTGCCTGTGGAAGATGAGATACAATATATACATTTAAATGTACTCCGGAATCTCCTTTAAAACATGTGAAACTTGTGAAACGTATCACTTTGTACAGCACGGTTGACAGAAGGCACAGAACGAAAGCAACTACTGGGAAACCTGCATTATGTCCACCTACATGACGTTTGAACCGTTGGTCATCTGGTATCAGATAAGATTCCAACGAAGCTAGAAGCGCTTTTGGGCCCCAGAATTCGGTATCAGTTCCTCACTTCTTTGCATGTTGTTGCGTACTGGTGGAAATTCCGAACGACATCGATATCAAATAGGCGATCAGTTGTACGCTGTGTGTTACTCCTAAATTGATTTGCTCGCATGATAAGGCTGCGAATGTGAGAGCAGAAAAACCCGCGTTCTAGATGACTAAAGGGAAGGCAACTTCGGTGTTAACGTATCTGTGTGATGTTCCTGGACTGGGCTAGGCATTAACCATTAAAGTGTCATATAACGTCTTTCATCTTCTTAGTCCTTCTGTTCTGAGTTGCTAATAATACCACATCAATAATTTTGAAGTCAGATTCGTGTGCAGACGAATAAATGCAATTTTTTTGGCCATAGTAGTGTATGTTAGTGTTGCACTATGTCGATGCTTTCTAATTCTAGTCTAAAACTGACTAAGTAATTTGTTTCTAGCGACCTTACGGTTGATGGACAACTAAATTTATATAAAAGCCGACGAAATGTTGCGTATTAAGTTATCTGTAGGCTAGGCGTCGAGGATGGTTTTTTCTTCCGGTTGTGTGCAATCCCCTTCAGCACTGATTTCAGTTTCGACATTACCGGCAAGACGACTTTCCTCCCTAAACGGTTATAGCTACATATTAAATATATTGACTTCTTTTTTCTTTTGAGCGGAATTGTCCGTGAGTACCCGTCAATAGTATTGTGGTTTTTAGTCTGCCATATAGGCACAATGAAAGGAAAGATAAACTGCTAATTAGTGTCAAACATTTTACTTGATCGTATTTGTTGATTGACGCAAGCATTATTCCCACTACGGTTGTCGTGTCCTGACATAGGTGGGAGAGGGGAAAAGGCGTTACTGGTCAGTCTGCGCTCCCGAACGGTACAGAGCAGAAGGCAGAAGGCCAATTCACAGTGAAGGCATTTGACTGTGTTCTTCTATCTGAGTCAACACTGGTACAGGCATTTACTAGAAATGCAGGTGGTGAGACTCGGTAGGGAACTCGTTGTGGAGACTCTTGGACAAACAGAGTTTTGAAATAGTTGTTTATTCCAGACAGGACTAACTAATACCCTGGAGGCTAGTTCTAGGGTTAGAAAAAGAATGAATAACACTGTTACAACAGAAGCCAGTGCAGAAGTCCCACAAGTGGATGCTAACCACAGTAGCAAACACTAGGAGTATCTTAAGGCAATAACTTAGTTGCAAAACAAAACATACTGAATGTGACACTGTTCACTGAGGCACTCCATGTGAGAGAGCAGATTTAAGCGGAGCTGGACCGCGGCTGAAGTCGACGGACGCGGATTCGGCGTCCAGATCGTCTGACTGAGAACTCTGCCAAAATGCGGAATCCAGGGGTTTTAAAGAGTCACGTGGGGGCACTGTTTTTCCCACTTAAAGCCACTCAGCCCATCCTGTAAGTCTCTTGCTGGTGCCTGCCAATCACTGTTTAGTTAGGTCCCCTCTACTGCTCCTAAGACGGGGATGTTAATCCAATTTCACTAAGTCCGTATTTGGTATCAACAATGTTCAGATGGAAGCTAAACGTAACTTCTCTGCCAAATAAGGCTTTGAAACATTATTGCTATACGTCATTTAGCCCCACCCCTCGGGCTCCCCGGAGTAGGGACTGCTAGGTCAACAGTTTTTGGCGTTTTCGCTCTCTTTCTAACCCTCGTAAGCCTACTGACGTTGCTGTTCTCAGAACTGGTAGCAAGCTGGCTTTATACGCTACTACGTGCCTGTCGGTTACAAAGTTCTACGGTGGCAACCTACCACAGCATCTAAGCGGCATATGAAGTTTCTAATTTTCTTACAATATTGAACAGCCATGGTCCACAAGGCCTCCAATCAAAAGGATGGACACACAAAAACTTGAAGCGTAGTCGTCCTGAAGGCGAGTTCAGTCTGCCACCTCACAACCTGTCCACCTAGGGTTCAGGTCGAAAGTGCGAGCCTTTACGTGGGG
This sequence comes from Schistocerca gregaria, assembly GCF_023897955.1. NCBI lineage: Eukaryota > Metazoa > Arthropoda > Insecta > Orthoptera > Acrididae > Schistocerca > Schistocerca gregaria. The sequence continues at coordinate 405,381,578 of NC_064931.1, read as the reverse complement.
GTCCAAACGGTGATATCACTGTGTCCATGCGTGGTGGGCCCACTTAGTCGGAAGAAACACATTGGAGGGAGTGTGGGGTCTGCGCCCATGTAAAATTTCAGCCGGATTACGTCCATTTATGGCTGTGGACCGGTAGGTGCCAAGGGAACTGCTGAGAGCTTCCCCAGAATAAGCTGTCGTCCTTAAAAGGTACTTTAGAAAAGTATCCGACCTTTTTTTTGCGAACACCTGATGGATTTGCATCTAGCGTACTTGAATTATCCGACTTTGGACGTTCGTGCACATGCGTGAATTTTTCCTACCTGTCGGCAGCTTCAGTTGCTGGCAAGCAGCAGTTGTCTGAGGCAGTGCTCGAGTCGATTTTTCATTTCCAGGTAATTGACACAACGATTGGAGCAGCGCTACTGCCTCAGATTTTGCCATAAACTGGTTGGCAGCCAGGTGGAAACCATTCGGAAGATTCAGACGGCTTTCGGTGACGATGCTATTGTCATCAACCAGATTAAGGAGTGGTACAACTGGTTCCAAGGCGGCTGCACAACGGTGGAGAGCGAGCCACGCTTCGGTAGGTCATCAAAATACCGAAAAGACCAGGTCGTTGCCAAAGTGAACGCTGTGATGGTGCGGGGTCATCATGTGACTATCAGAAAAATTGTGGTAGAGATGGGCATCGGCACTTTTTCGGCACATTCCATTGTGACCGAAACTTTGGCCATGAAGAGAGTGTCTACGAAATTGGTGCCGAAGCTGCTAATGGCGGAGCAAATGCAACTTCGTGTTAGAGCCTCACATAAAATACTGGACTCCCCAAACAGTGACCCCGACTTCGTGTATACCATAATGACTGGTGACGAGTCCTGGGTGTGCAGGTACGACCCATAAACCATCCCAATCGTCACAGTTGAAGCATTCCTCGTCTCCAAGACCAAAGAAGGCCCGCCTAGCACGGAGCAATGTCAAAGTGATGCTGACTGCTTTCTTTGACTACCACCGCAGTGTCATACACCAAGAGTATGCAACACAGGGTCAAAAAATCACAAAAGAGTACTACAGGGATGTCCTCTGTAGCCTACCTGATGCTGTGCAGTCCAAGAGACCTGACTTACCGTCAATTAGAAATTGACGTCTCCTTCATGAAAACGCTCCGGCAAATTCCTCGCAGTTAATTCAGACTTTTTGGCGAAAAATCAGATTCCTGTGCATCAACGGGCTCCTTACTCTCCTGATATGTCACCTTGTGACTTCTGGGAGGGAATGCGATTTCAGGCAAGAGAGGAAAGTGTGGCAACAACGACAGCCGAGCGAAAGTCGGCATGCTACGAGCAATGGCAGCATCACTGGGAGAAGAGTGTGGAGCCACAGGTCGGATACTTTTCTAATAGACCCTGTATCATGCATTTCAGCATTTCGGTGGTTGTAACCAGACGCTCAGGTTCTTAATTTAACCCTGGGTGGAGAGGGGTGGTGGTCAGGTGCCGAATATCGATGCGTTTACAGAAGTCCTGAAACGCAGATGCCGTGAACTGAGGGCCACTATTAGAAACCAGGGTGGAAGGTGCCCCTTCCATTGCGAATGTGACGGAGAGAGCACGGAATGGCAGTTTCTGAGGTGATGGCGCTAGGCATCCATGCCGTATACAGAAAAATGGCTCTGAACACTATTGGACTTAACATCTGAGGTCATCAGTCCCCTAGAACTTAGAACTACTTAAACGTAACTAACATAAGGATATCACACACATCCATGCCCGTGGCAGGATTCGAACCTGCGACCGTAGCGGTCGCGCGGTTCCAGACTGTAGCGCCTAGAACCGCTCGGCCACTCCGGCCGGCGTATACAGAAAGCCAGAGAGGGTGTCGACAAGCAGCAACCACATTGCACCCCGGAATGACCCAGCAAATCAGTATGTACTCTTTGCCAGATGTGGTCAGGGCGTGGCCTAGGATTGAAACGCTATCCTGAAGCTGACTGATTGTGGGTGCTGGCTAGGCAGTTCCGGATGGTATGTTCTCTGGTGCCGGCAACATTGGCCAGTACACATGACACTGCACTATTGCCTTCGTTGTGCACATTCCCCAGTACGCAGTTTGGAGGAGCTTCAGTAGGTGGCGGTGGAACGATGCGGAATTACCATTTGGTATTCACTTTTGTCTACGGCTTATAATAAGATACCATGTGCGTTATGTCGTATTTGCTTCCTTAGGGTAGGTACTCCGGTCAAGTTGTAGGTGCCAAGGAGGATCAAGCGTTGCTGCTAATGGTCGTGACGCTGAAAGTGATTTTCAAAGCGATTTCGAGATTAATGTGGAGTATCGGTGTATGGCATGTTTCTGTTGCTACTTCACGCACGGTAATTGAGAATTCATAGAGGATGTGTCATTGATTGGTGTCTAAGGCAAAGTACAGCGCTTCATGTGTGTCAAACCAAGGATCTGGACCACATAGCAAGTGGGAAAGTGTGTCCACATCTGAGTGCTACGTGGTACTTGACGCTGTGTATGATATATTCATCACCTCTTTCTCTATTTTCGAATAATTTCGTCGAACCGAATTTAACGTTTTAGACGCAAATGCAATGGGCTATTCTGTGCCGTAGATGTGTTTGTGGGATAACACTGCACCACTGCGATAATCTGCGGTATGAGTAATAAGCGTTAAGCGTTTACCTGAATTGAATGTTGATGACAAAGGCTCCGAACTATGAAATTATAAGTTTCAAGGAAGCTTTCCGGCACGCCACTCGCCACACGAATTTAATTCCTTTTTTATACAGTTGACTGAGGGGGCAGGGCACCTCGCCGGTGTTGGAAACTAATGTTGTATAATAATTAACTTTGCCCAGGAACGACTGTAGTTCTTTGGGGTTATTAGGGATTGGTAAGTTACTGACTGCGCCCAAATTATCCTGTTTGTGCGTGACCCCTTCTTGACCTACTATTACATTAGACTTGGTTCAAGGAAACTACGTTTGATGAGGCGACAACAAAGAATATGGGCTTGAAGCAGCTCAAACAACATCTGTAGGGCTTGTAGGTGCTGCTCCCATAAGGCCCAGGTAATCAGCACGTCATCTAAGTAATTCACACGACTGGGGTTACCTAGAATGAGTTGCTCAAGGTATCTCTCAAACACTGCGGGAGCGCTTGAAGCTCCAAATGGCAGTCTGTTGTAACAATCCATGTCGGATGGCACATTGATCAAAAAAATGTTTCAAATGGCTCTGAGCACTATGGGACTCAACTGCTGTGGTCATTAGTCCCCTAGAACTTAGAACTACTTAAACCCAACTAACGTAAGGACATCACACACATCCATGCCCGAGGCAGGATTCGAACCTGCGATCGCGAGACCACCGCGGCCGGCGTTTATGGTCACACAACGGGAATTAACAGACTCTGAACATGGAATAATAGTTAGAGATGGAGGCATGGGACATTTCAATTCGGAAATCGTTAGGAACTCCAATATTACGAATCTATAGAGTGTGCCGAGAATAAAAATTACAGGAATTACCATTCACCAAGGACATCGCCTTGGCTGAGGGTCTTCACTTAACGAACAACAGCAGCGGCGTTTGAAGAGAGTTGCCAGTAATAGCAGACAAGCAACACTTAATGAAATAACTGCAGAAATCAATATGAGACGTTCGACTAACGTTTCCGTTAGGACAGTGCAGTGAAATTTGGTGGTGATGGGCTATAGCAGCAGATAACCGACACTAACGTCTTTGCTAACAGCACGACATCGCCTCTCCTGGTCTTATGATCATATCGGTTGGACCCTAGATGATTTGAGAACTGTGGTTTGGTCAGATGAGACCCGATTTCCGATGGTAAGAACTGGTATGGTTCGAGATGGAGCAGACCCCACGAAGCCATGGACCCAAGTTGTTCAAATAGGTCAAACGGCTCTGAGCACCATGGGACTTGACATCTGAGGTCAACAGTCCCCTAGAAGTTAGAACTACTTAAACCTAACTAACCTAAGGACATCACACACATCCATGCCCGAGGCACGATTCGAACCTGCGACTGTAGCTGTCTCGCGGTTCCAACCTGAAGCGCCTTGAACCGCTCGGTCACAATGGCCTGCACCCAAGTTGCCAACAAGGCTCTGTGCAAACCGATGGTGGCTCCATAATGGTGTGGGATGTGTACAGATGTAATGGACTGGTGGGTCCGCTGCTCCAACTGAACCGATCACTGACTGGAAATGGTTATGTTTGGCTACTAGGAAACCATTTATACCAAACAACATGGAATTTTTATGGATGACAATGCGCCATGCCACTGGGGACGAGCTGTTCACGATTGGTGGCAAAAGGTGCGTTAACTACTGCATAAAAAAGGGGTTGTACAAAAACAATATAAATTTAAAACCTCATTTTCAGTGAAAAATAGCTACCAAGCATTTCAAAGTATCAAAGACCATATCCCATTCAATGCAAAGCTCATCTCCCTTGACATAGTGAACTTACATATCGGCATACCCATCAAAGAATCCATATATAAAACCAAAAATAATTTATTTAAAGGTCAGACTATGTCGACAGCTGAAGTAGTTGAATTAATAGAATTGCTAGAGCATGTTCTTTCACACAATTATTTCACATTTAATGGCAAAATGTACAAACAAGAAGTAGGCCTAGCAATGGGAAGTCCTCTAAGTGGCAGAACTGAAAGAGTCCATCCAAGAGATTCACCGATGTGCAATATAATGGAACACACGTTGTAACATAAAAAAGAGTATTACTACCAAAGAGAGAAATTAAAACATTTCCGTTTTGTCGGCAACGTACCGTTGTTTGATGAGAGTATATGATGAGGTAAATTGCGTAAATTATACACCCAGTGGTGAGGTCCAAGCATAATTGTACGATTGAAAGAACCAAACGTTGTAATACGCCTAAAACGAAATAAGTACCTTATGGTTCTTGCCAACAGACTGAATAAATTTTTCTAAAACCTAAGCTTCAACTAAACTAAACACTCTTTCAAAAGCTATGTACAGAGACAAGAAAATTTCAATTGTCATCCAGACTGTATAATGACAACATCGGGAAAGTAAAAATTTACAGTGTACCTTGGATAATATTGAGTTATTTCCATTTGTTAGAAGTGAGGGAGAAATCTGAACATAGTTCTGTAAAGGAAAATTCGCGCTACTGAGCATGAGTGCAGTAGAATGAAAAAGTGGAGAACATGCAATACATTCTGACGTGAACAATAAAAAAAAGAGGTCTAATCGAAAAACTTGTTGAGGAATGATTTACACATAAATCTTACTTTTTGTGGTCGAAATCAGCAAAACCTTATTTGAAATATAAGAAGAAGATAACGCCACTGACTTCACGATGAAGACAGATTTACTTGATGAGGAACAAAAGTAGCTGCTCAGACTTGCGAAGGAGGAAATGACGATAGTTATAGCAACTTTAACTAATTTTAATCGACTGGCAATCTCCATATCAAAAACTGAAGAAATTTTCATGCAGGAAATGAAACAACAGATCCAACACAAAGTAGACTATAAAAACAACTCTAACAGACGTTGCAGAGAAGGCAATTTGGATCATTGGTAGTGTACAAATTGTACAACTTACAGGTATTTTCAATGAATTAGAGTTGAAATACAATATGCTAACATCGTCAACTGTAAACATTGAGCAAGGTCTTCTAGGGCCACATCTGATCAATTCAATTCAGGTTGTCAAGTATTTAGTGCTAATCGAGATGGACATCAAGAACAATAGGTTCCCTGTCGCCTTTAAGTCAGACGGTGGTTCAAAATTATTCATCTGGATGTTTTAATCGCTAGGAGTATTGTAGGTTATGTGTTAAATATGCCGTTAGTAGACAGAATACTACCATTAAAGTCAGAAGAGGACAGGATAAGGCACTAGTTCATAAAAGTTATACCTGAAGACGGGCCTCTCCTAATCAGTGAAGTGAAATGCCAATATGTTAAAGTTAAATAACAGCAGCTACAGTTCACAATAATCGATCAAAATCTCAGAATATGAAATCAAGTATGGATACTTTTATTCATGTTCGACCATGAGATATGTTAGGCCGATATTCTGCAGCCAGTCCGGGAATCACATGTGCCGATCTTACATTCAGAAGTCGACTGCTCCATACTAAATAACGAAATTTTAAAGCATTTACTTACTTTTCTCTTAACCACTGTAAAACAATTATCAATTTCTTTCAAATAACAAAATTAAACTTTTGTGGGACTTGTGTAAAAATGTAGTCACTGAGAATAATGAGGCCAAATCTTTCCCCAGGGGGTGGTATTTCTGTATATGGGGATTAATGCAAAGCTTAAAATGGCAAAGAGCAAAAGTCAAAGTCAAAGATGATTCATGATTTCTATATAAGAATATGAAAGACCCACGAAGGGTTTGGTTAGATGTCGTCCAGATGTCAAAGTGGAACTCACATGGTTCCACTCTGATATCTTACATAATGCAGCTACTGGGCGCAGCAAGCTGTTTGACCGTTCATAGTCACAAGTGGGTTCACAAAAGGTATTGACGCTGGAGTTGGCTGAGGGGAAGGGCACGGCTGATGTGTGAGAACAGAACGCACTGATATGTCACCTGCAACTTAGTTCAGAAATCAGTTACAAAGGAAGTCATCCTACAGGGACTCCTGTCTACATTAGGCCCGATGCCTCTACCTAGAGAATAGCTTTGGCTCCACCGTGGTCTATAGTTAGTCGTGAGTACCTTCCTACAGAGGAATTCTACAGACTGCGCTGTTTTGAGCACTGTACTTTAAAGTACTTTTCTAAGATGAGCAGTAAAGGTTTCCCTCCTTCATTTGTTTGTATTTCTTGGTTGAGTTCGGTAATTCGTCAAAATATCCCATCATCTACCACCACGAGTAGCTAATTGAATGGACCGTCCATTTTATATTGTCATTTAGCACCTAGAGTGCTCTATAGACGTGGTCTCGTTATTGCTCTTAAGAGACCACTAAATGTGAAAGGATATGGGCACATTTTAAGGCACTGTGTACTGTGTACAACGGAGAAAGAGTTTGCAGACAATAACTGTTTTTATCAGGATGAAAGTGCAACCTGTCATAAAACAGTATCTATGAGCTAACGGTTCGTGGACAATAACATTACTGAAATGGATTTATCTGCTCAAAGTCCTCAACACCATTGAGATCAGTAAGAATGTCGAATTCACTCTAGACTCCAGTGTCCAAAATTACTAAGATGCAGGTTTCAGCTCTTGAGGAAAAATTGGCCGCTAGTCCTTCATAGATATTCAGACATATTACTGAAAATATTCACATCAGATTTAAAGCCATTACAAAATGGTTCAAATGACTCTGAGCACTATGGGACTTAATATCTGAGGTCATCAGTCCCCTAGAACTTAGAACTACTTAAACCTAACTAACCTAAGGATATCACACACACCCATGCCTGAGACAGGATTCGAACCTGCGACTGTAGCGGTCGCACGGTTCCAGATTGAAGCACATAGAAGGGCTCAGCCACACTGGCCGGCAAACCCATTACAAACATAAATAGTCACACATCATATTATAGTCCAATGTAAGAAGTTTTCTGTAACTTGGAGGGTAATTTACTATACTATTTTATATAATGTAGGCCAGTTTGTTGTAAATTCGCTGTAACATAGACAATTTCTTAAAATTTTAGTATAAACATATAGATGTAAGGAATATTTTTTTGTAGTTTTGCTTGATGATTATCTGTAACAGAATATAAAAAGACGTATTGGCAGCTTATTACATTTTGTAACTATTTGTTACCCTACAACCCAAAGGAGTATATGGATATTGAGAGTACTGCTCCAAGCCTGTCCCAGGACTGTGGCTACTGGAAATATCCAGTCTCTGACCACCTGTCCCTTTAGGGCTATCCCAACCTAATTTATTTATTAAATTTAACCAAATTCACAAGGAAAATGAGAAGAATTATATATTTTAACTAATTAAAAAATCCCATGCAAAAAATTTTTATTTGTGAATAAAGGTAAAAATATATTATCAAAAATCTCGTTTTTACCTTCCAAAAAATTTTTATGAAAAAGTAAGAAATGTAATGTTTTTTTCCTTAGAAATGACTATGCAAAGAAAAAGCTCGGAAGAGCTTCGAGAACATTGTAAATTAAATTATTTAAAAGGGTACTACAGAGTAAATAGAGATTTTTAATTGTATTAATAATTGAATATTTAATAAGAAACAAAATAAAGGCAAGGAAGAATTGGAAATGAATACCTTGTTCTAAAATAGAAAATCGTGATTATTTAAAAATAATTATATAAACCATTAAAAGAAATAGTTCCATTTTCTACCAAAGTGTCTGGGAAAGACAGAAATAGAAAAACAGTTAACTATAAATTTTAAAAATAACATAGGTCTGCTCGACCCAAATATTTCGTAATTCAATGAAACCCAAAACTATGAAAAATGTTAAAGAAAATAGTACAGTATTTAACACTTTGAAAAAATTTCAGTTTAATTTTGCGAGCACAGTGAGCAGAAAATTTTTAAAATTATCGAACGTGGCAACATCTGAAATTCATACGATTTTACAGAAAAAGGACTGACGGATTACAGTTAGCAATTAAAAATTATGTTTTATTAAGAGGTTCAACTCACATCAAATTACCACAAAGAATGAAAGAAGAAAAAGGTAGTGTTAATGTAAAAATAATGATCAAAAATGCTCCCATATTAAAACCAGCAGATACACAGATATATAAAACTGCCAACAGAATGAGCAATTATAAAGATTTTATAAAAGAGCTCGCAGAAAAAAATACTGGGTATTTCAATCCCTGTTGAAATTAATAATGCCCCAACAATTGAGACTCAGATGAATGTTGCTATTAATATTTATTCCTTTGAGGAACAAATTACTCTGATGAAAAATATTATGATACATATCTGTTAGAAATAGAAAAATCTAAAAAAGAAAAACATATTGATGTATTATATTTTAAAAACGTAAATAATTCATGCTACTGTTCATAATATATTTATCTCGAATTGTTTTTAGTAAAATTAATAAAAATATGCTCCTAAAATTTATTTGTGATTGTGTTTATAACATTTTAATAAAAAATCGAAATTAGAGAAACACACAGAAGTTGTTTAATTAATAAACCATTAAAAGTACAACTACCAAATAGAGGTAAATATACACAATTTAAAAATTATAAGTTTACAGAAGTGGCTAATTTCATTATGTCAGTAGATTTTGACAGTTTATAATTAAAAGTGGATAATCATTGGTGCAATCTACAAAATAATTTAACTATCAAATATCAAAAACGTGAACAAAGTAGTTATTGTTATTATATAAAATATACAATTGGAATGGACAAAATACCAGTTGTTTATAGAAGACCAAATTGCCATAAAAACATATAGAATATATTTTTAAAAAGTTGGAGAAATTAGGGAAATTTATTCTGGAATTGACAAAAACTTTTGAAGAACAATCAACACATTCAAACCTAAATTTGCTCCTATATATAATAATTATTACACAAAAGATAATAAAAATGTTCATCACTATGACCATTTGATTGTGAAACATAAAGAACCATTACACAATAATTGCAACTTAAAATTAAAACATCTTAATTATTTGCAAACTTATTTACATAAATTATCACAATGCGATTCTCATTTGTTTGTGAAAAAGCATTTGTTATGATGAAAAAGAAATAGTTTAGATATCAAATAATGAAAATAAATATATACTTTTGGCACAAAAAGCAGAAAATTTGCAAATGAGGTTTACTGATACATTGAAACTCATGCATTTTACGTATTGATAAACTTCCTTAGAATTTAAAAAAGAACCCAAAGAAAGATATTAGAATTTTTTTCCAGGAAAAGAACTAAAAGATTTAATATGTAAGAAAAGTAGGTTATCCTGATAATTGTATGGATAGATGGAAAACATTTGAAGAAACAAAATTTCCAGCAAAAAAGGAACTTTACAATAAACTAAAAGACTATAAAATAAGTGATGAGGATTATACTCATGCTAAATTAATTTCGCAAAAGTTTACAATAAAAAATATTGGTGGATAATGTGGTTTATCCTTAAAAACTGACATTTTATTATTAGCTGATATGTTTGAGGATTTTCGAAATACTTGTATAAAATCTTTTGATTTAGATCCATCTTGGTATTATGGAGCACCTGTTTATCGTTTGATGCAATGTTAAAAATTAGTGCGCCTCATCAGTTATATACTTAAATACTTCTTTAAAATTTTCAGCTAAATCTGATTTTTTAGATATTTTATACATCTTTACATTATTGTAAATTCTCTAACAAAATTTTTTGATGTTTTCCTCATGGAAATAGAAGACCAAGCTATGTTCTCTTCAGAATCTCTAATAAAACCTTCTGATTATTTATTTGAATAACAAATTTCACCCCACTGATAACCAGTTAAAATATATCATTCTTCTGATTTTTTTATTTTCAGAATTAGATTTGGTTAAATTTTAAAAAAAGTTAGGCTTGGATGGCTCCCAGGGGGGCAGGTGGTTTGGGACCAGCAGTCATAGATGGGTATTGTCGGTAGTCTCAGGCCAGGGAAGAACCAGCAATATCCATCTACTCATAAGGACTGCACAGGTAGGATTGGACTAATTCAAGTGCACTAGGGTGTATTTAAGCAATCATTCTTCCAATGGTCCACAAGTGACTGGAACAGGAAGAAGCCCTAATAAGTGGCACTACAGGAAGTACCACCTGCAGTACACTTCACATTGGTTTGCAGAGTACAGTTCTAGATGTAGTTTCGGATGTTGATCATGAATAAAGCTGCCAGAGAACAAATTACGAAAGCTTTTCTTAATACTGATTGAAATCTGTACTCATAAGACTTCGTCAGATTACTCAAGTACTTAAACAGATTTATAGAATGAACCCAGTTATCCTTTTTAATTACTATCCTTATGGTTATTTTCCATAGTTTGAATATGGTGCCAATTTAGTATGTATCTGGTCTCAGTGAAACGATACCATAGCTAAGGATTGTGTATACTTAGGAATAGCTTGCAACTACAAGGACCTTGCTCTTACACAGTGGTGACAGGACTCTAAGAGCATAATATTCTGATGACATTCTTTTTGGTAATATCTTTCTGTACCTGTGCACTAACAAATGACAGTCAATATTCATCTCCAAAAAATTTGTATTTCTACAGAATCTATGGAATTATCGACAACAATGAAATAATATAAATTTCGGTCTTCAATATGAAATTCATGCTGATTGTTTCTTCAGTTTCATCTTTACTTTATTATTCAGTAAAAAAAATGTTACTTTCTAGTTGTACAGAAACAAGACTGTTGTTATGAGTCAAAAAACACGAAGGGATAGCAGTAACTGAGAAACAAGGAAGACAGGACTGTAGCCTCTCCCAGATGTATAATCTGCACACTGAACAAAGAAGGAGGAACTTGGTAAAGGAATTAATGTTCAGGATGTATGAATAGAAACTGCACGATAATTCTGTCAGGTACAGTAAAGGACCTGGAAGAACAGCTGAAAAGAACGGGTAGTGTGTTCAAAAGAGGACACAAGACGAACGCGAAGAAAAGTACAGGAAGAGTAATGCAATGTAGTCGAATTACATCAGACGATGCTAAGTGAAATACATTAGGAAATAAGACACTGAAACTAATAGATTAGTTTTGTTACTTGAGCACAAAAATGTGTGACGACAGCCGAAGAAGAGAGGATACAGAATGCAGACTGTCAACATTAAGGAAAGCCTATCTGGAAAAGAGAAGTTCATTAACATCGAGTATAAATCTAAAAGTTTTTTCTGAAGATATTCATATGGAATTTAGGCTTGTACAAAAGTGAAATGTGGACGGAAAGCGGTTCAGATAAGAAACAATAGAAGCTTTTCAGAAGTGGTTCTAAGGTACAGTGATAAAGATTAGAGGGGAAACTGAATCGAACTAGAAAGAAAGGAAATTTATGGCATATCATGACTAAAAGAAGGGATCGGTTGGTAGGATACCTCCTGAGGTATCAACGAATCGTCAGTTAGATGGAGAGGCTTGCACAAGATAGACTTGTGCGGATAACATCGAACCAGCTTTCGGACTGCATTGTGGATTGCATTGTTGCTATCATCCGCAAAGACAATTCTTCCCCGTGCCTAATATTGTGTATAAAACAGATCTTTCATCCTTTGTAGCACAATTATTTGCAGAGTGTGTATCCCAGTGGCTAGTGAGTTAGCGTGTTCCGTCACTTCGCTAGTTATGGCGAAAAATTACCGAAGTGTAAACATCCCGCTTTAATGGTAAGTACTCTGCAAAATATCACCTACTTCGCGTCAGCTGATGGTAGATATGACTGTCCGTTGTAAGCATGATTTTTTTCGATTGTGCAACGCTTAATACGCTAGATTGCCGCGCACTTGTCAGGTGACAAGTACCTGGAATCTCCGATAGTGCTACATGCCACGAGAGGCGTTATCGCCATTGGGTCTCTGTTCGAGGGACTGTGAAGTGAGTCACTACGCAGAGGCAGTATCAGTTCATATCGCGTTGCTACATAGTCACGGTGGGAACAACGCTGTTAGCGCAGCCTTCCTGGGACTTCAGCGTTGCATATGTATCCAGTAAATTCTCTTTCACGATTCTGATAATTTCTTGTGCTGCGTTTTTCACAAGAAACAGAATGGATTGATGTAGCGTTCAGAGAGAATTCAGCAGCTTGTGACTTTTTATTTCATATTTATTCACTGTTTATTTAACCTGGGAATACCAGCTCCATCAGTCCATCTGTTACATCTGACGAGAATTTCCACATATTTCATATGACGTACTCTGTCTGACAAAAAAAGTTAAACAACCGGAAGGGGAAGAAGTATGAAATGAAACTTCATGGGTATGTGCTGTTATTTCAGTGATTACAAATCCGAGTCAAATTTACAAAGAACTTGGCGGTATGAGGCCTTTCATCATTATGACGTTACACAACATTTTGTCTTGTTCTATACACAGATTCGGTTGGGAAGGGTGTTGTAAAGCCGTTGTAGCCTCTCGTCAGGCAAGCTGCCCCCAAGCTGGTCCTTGATAACCTAGATACTGGCACTGCGATGGAGTCGAAGTTCGAACTGGTCCCATATATCATCTGTCGGGGTCAGATCTGGTGATTTTGCTGGCCATGCGATTACCTCAACACTATTCGGACAGTTCATAGAGACACATACTATGTGTGAATAAGCATCATCCTGTTGTAAACTGGCGTCTTGCACTTGTAGTGAGTGAGATAAAACACGAGGACGTAAAATGTTCGAGACGTACAGTTGTACCATCAAAGTTCTCTCAGCCACTACCGGCCATGACCTGATGGCAGGGGTCCCCACAGTTTGGGGCTAGGAATGAAACCACTGTACCTCTCCAAAACTGAGGAAGAATGGGACATCTCCTCGGGTCGCCAACATACACGTCGAAGATGGTCAGCCGGGATAGTGTAGCACCACAATTTATCACATACCATAATGCGACACCATTCAATGCCCCTCCAAACACCGCCGTTTGCGCTGCGGTGTTACGGCAGTCCACATACAGGACGATAATATGCTAGTCCTGCTACTGATAATCTCTAATCAAGCCGGCCGCAGTGGTCTCGCGGTTCTAGGCGCGGAGTCTGGAACCGTGCGACTGCTACGGTCGCAGGTTCGAATCCTGCCTCAGGCATGGATGTGTGTGATGTCCTTAGGTTAGTTAGGTTTAAGTAGTTCTAAGTTCTAGGGGACTGATGGCCACAGCAGTTGAGTCCCATAGTGCTCAGAGCCATTTGAACCATCTCTAATCAAAGTTTTGGGATGACACACAGTGCTGCTGACAATTCACTACTTGTTCTCTGAAGGAACTGCAGATGTGAAGGTGTGCTTGGTGCGCACTATGACGACAGTGGTCAGATAAGGTCCACCAGTACCTTAACTAAGTGTATACGTGCTCTCACGTTCCCATGCAGTCCAACATCGAGCCACGGTCACATCTGAATTCTTAATAAATCGGCATATTACATTATTGGACCAGCAAGCCAAATGGAGATCTATAATGAGGGCCCTTTCAAATTCTGTCAGGAGCTGATAACGCTGTTTCACACGAGTCTCTGATGTTTCCAATGATTACTCAGCATCTGACGCTGTTCACCCCCTTATATACCCTATCAAGCCTGATAACAACACTAAGTGCGAGCCCCCAGGGGCTCAGCATTCACTTGCTGAGTACGGGCTTGGCGACCCCGGGGTCCTGAGCTGGGGACTGGTCTGCGCCGCCAGTGTCCTGTCACCGTAACCCCCGAACATGCTTCAGCGACCACCGTACGGCGCGGCGGTGAAATGTTGTGTGCTGCGGGGAATGGTAATCTTGGCTTGACCGCCTGGATTGCGAGGAAGGCCAACCTCTATAAAAACCCCTCAATCTTTCGGTGTGCTCCGCGCCTAGAAGATGCATGGCTGTTGGGGTGGAACAGTCGCAAGCGGGCAACCTCTGGGGCACCTGCCGCACCCCAGTTGTATAAGGCTTACTCAGGCACGCGGGGCTCTGTCTGAGCGGACTTTTAGTTCCCTAGCTGCTCGTGGGACCGCAATGGACCCTTCGACCTCAACATTTCCCCCTACCAGTGGCCTTGGTGGGCCGCTGGTAGGAAAACACACCCCATCGAAAAAGCGGCTACGCGCTGCGAGTCCTCCAGCGCCTGGTGTTGCTAGAGATTTAACAGAATGTAGTAACGGAGCACATGCTGATAATCAGAATGTGTTTTTGATTATTAAAAGGAAGGAGGGTAGCTTTGAGAGGGTTTCTCCCTTTTACATCCACAAGGGTCTTGAGGGAATTGCAGGAACACTGAAATCTGTAAAGCGACTGCGCAATGGGACTCTGTTAGTTGAAACTTCTAGTTCCCGTCAAGTCGCTGCCCTTCGGAAAGCAACCTGTCTAGGAGAGTACGCTGTCGAGACCGAGCTCCACTCCACTTTGAATTATAGTAAGGGTGTTGTGACGTGTAGGGACTTGGTGGATATCCCCATAGACGTGCTAAAATCTGAGTGGGCTGACGAAGGAATTGTTGACGTGCCGCACATTATGAAACGAGACAATGGGGACCTCGTCAAATCTGACTCGTTTATTCTCACATTCAGTTGCCCGAGACTCCCGCAGCATGTTAAAGCGGGGTTCTTACGTTTGCCCGTACGGCCATATTTCCCCAACCCAATGCGCTGTTTTAAATGTCAGCGCTTTGGGCATACTACGTTGGGGTGCAATGGGATAGCCACGTGTGGTAAATGTGGTCAGCCTGCCCATGACGGAGCCGATTGTTCATCGCCTGTGAAGTGCGTGAATTGCTCTGGGAGTCACCCTGTCTGGAGCCGGATCTGCCCCATCTATCTCGAAGAGCGGAAGGTACAGGAGATTAAAACATCTAAGCGCATCCCCTATGGTGAGGCCAAGAAGCTCTTTAAGGCCATGCAACCTCCTGTGTTTTCAACATCTTTCGCTTCCGCTCTCAAAAAACCGGTACAACTGGCCACTGTTGCTACACAAACGGAGGTTGCTAGTGTTAGCACTAAAACCTGCGCTTGCCAGTGCACTTGTACTTCTGCGGTTGTTTTGCAATCTGCGGCTCTCCCCGCTACATCGGACAAGGCCGTGGTTGCTGACATTGAGGTACTTCCAGCCTCCCCCCATATGGCGCCTTCTGCCCAGGCAGTGGAACCTGAATGGTTTCAGGACGCATGTGGCCGAATTACAACTCCTTATACGAGAGTGCCCCTTGTGCTTATGTCTCCAAGAGACACATTTTCGGGCCACTGATTCTCCTTCTTTACGCGGCTATACCATATATCGAAAAGATGATCTGACGGGGCAAAGGGCAAAGGGTGGTGTTGCGGTTTTTGTCCGTGACGTGCACCCCTCATCTGAGCTCCCTCTCGTCACCGACTTGCAAGCAGTTGCAGTTGACATTCTTGTGGGTCGGAGGCTCACAGTCTGTTGTGTTTATTTACCACCTCCGGATGCGATAGACTCTGGGGCTCTCACGGACCTTATTAGCCAACTCCCTCGCCCATTTCTTCTTCTGGGGGACTTCAACGCTCATAATGTCTTATGGGGCTCTCCGACTACTTGCCCCAGGGGTCGCATTCTGGAAAGCGTCATAATGTCTGAAGAACGGTGCCTCCTCAACTCTGGTGCTCCCACTCATTTCTGTACTGCTTCCGGATCGTCATCGGCTATTGACCTTTCCTTTTGCTCTCCAGCACTCGCGGATTCTGCTCTGTGGGAGGCTGCAGCTGACCTCCATTCTAGTGACCACTTCCCCCTCTGGATTCGCCTCCTGGATGAGGCTGTGGCATTACCAGTGCCGCCCCGGTGGCACCTTTGCAGAGCTGACTGGACACTTTTCAGCCAACTGGCTGTTTTGGAACACCGTGCCAGCGTCCACGAATGGGTAGACCATGTTGCAGCCGTGATCTCACATGCTGCTGAATTGTCAATCCCACGGTCATCCGGTCATCCCAAGAGGCGTTCTGTCCCTTGGTGGACCACTGAGTGCCACTCAGCCATCCGCGCCCGCCGTGCAGCACTGCGCCGCTTCAAGTGCCGTCCCTCAGCTGACAATCTTGCGGCCTTTCGGGTGGCAAGGCCCAGAGCGCGGCGAGTGATTAAAGAGAGCAAACGACGGTCATGGCAATCGTTCTTGAATTCCATCTCTCGCTCCACTAGTTCTATGAAAGTATGGGAAGCCATCAGGAGGATTTCCGGGAAACTCAGCCAGCTACCTGTCACGGCATTGCTGCATCAGGGATGTCTCCTCACGGCGCCGAGAGACATTGCCCAGACACTGGCCATGCATTTTGCGGAATCTACCGCCACTATTAACTGTGATCCAGATTTCTGCCGCTACCGCACTGCCATCGAAAGGGGTCACTTGGACTTCCGGTCTCTAAATTCTGAACCCTATAACTGCCCCGTCACAATGTGGGAACTGGATTCTGCGCTGTCTGTGGCTCATGATACTGCGCCTGGTCATGATCAAATCCGGTACAGCATGCTGCGGCACCTGTTGCTGCCATCCAAGGAAGTTCTCCTGAACTGTTTCAATATGATATGGTTATCTGGCACGTACCCTGACTCGTGGAGGGAGGCCATTTTGATTCCCCTCCTCAAACCAGGGAAGGACCGAACGCATCCCAGTAGTTATCGGAGTATTGCCTTGACGAGCTGTGTTGGGAAGACGTTGGAACGCATGGTCAACCGCCGCCTGGTTTGGCTGCTCGAGACCAGGCAGCTCCTTAGCCCCTCTCAGTGTGGCTTTCGGAGATGTCGTTCCACTATAGACAACTTGACCCTGCTTGAGGCCGCCATCCAGCAGGCCTTTCTACGTAACCAGCATTGTCTAGGGGTCTTCTTTGACATTAATAAGGCGTATGACACTACTTGGGGCCGCCTTATCCTCAATCAACTCCATGAGTGGGGCTTTCGTGGCCGTCTCCCCATCTTCATTCGGTCCTTTCTTTCTCACCGCCTCTTTCGGTATCGGGTTGGTAATGTGCTATCGGATTTGTACGTGCAGGAGAATGGTGTTCTTCAGGGCAGCGTTTTAAGTGTCACCCTCTTTGCCGTTGTTATTAACAGTATCACGTCCACTATCCGGAGTCCTGCCCAATGCTCCTTGTTTGTGGACGATTTTGCTGTTTTCTGTTCTTCCTCCAGTCTTGTCAGTGCTAGTCGGCAGTTACAGCTTACGATAAAGCGCTTAGAGGCATGGACTGCAAAGACGGGTTTTACCTTTTCTGCAGACAAATCTGTGTGTGTCCATTTTAATCGTTCTCGGCGTCTTTTTACCTCCCCTGAATTGCGTCTGAGGGACACCGTTCTTCCCTTTAGAGACACTGTGAGGTTCCTGGGCCTCACTTTTGATTCCAAGTTGTCGTGGTTGCCTCACCTTAAAGACCTCAAGGTGCGGGCCCTGAAGGCACTGAATATTTTGAAGTGTCTGAGCCATCGGTCCTGGGGAGCAGATCGGGCGCGTCTGCTGCAGTTTTATAGGGCTTTCGTCCGATCGCATCTTGACTATGCTTGCACCGTGTATGGGTCAGCAAGGCCTTCGTATCTGAAGATCCTTGACGCAGTACACCATGAGGGTATCAGGCTGGCCACTGGTGCCTTCCGTACCAGTCCCATCCCCAGCCTGTGTGCTGAGGCAGGGGAACCGCCGCTCGCCATCCGGCGGAAGCTCCTCATGGTGCGACGGGTGTGTCATTTCCTTGCCTGTCCTACCTCCCCTGCGTACCCTACCGTTTCCCGACCGCCTATGGAACGTCTCTTTTCCAGTCGTCCCAGGGCAACAAAACCATTTGGGATTCGTGCCAAGCATTTGCTTGAGTCCCTTGGTGTGGAGCGTGTGGCCCCCCAACGACAAGGCTTTACTCGCCTGCCTCCCTGGTTGCTCCAGAGGCCCAGCATCCTTTTAGACTTGTCGGAGAACCGGAGGAACTGCACTCCGGCGTTTGTTTTTACCTCCTTATTTTACGATATTTTAAACCAGCATCCGGACCATGTACCTGTATTCACAGATGGCTCTAAACAGGGGGACACTGTTGGTTGTGCTGTTGTTTTCCCTGATCGAGTCGTCAAGTTACGGCTTCCTGCGGCGTTTACCATCCTCGATGCCGAATTGTTTGCAATCTTGCGGGCATTGGAGCAGATAAGATGTGTTACCAGTCTTAAGTTCCTCATCTTTTCTGACTCCCTGAGTGCCCTTCAGACCTTGCAACACTTGTACCCAGCGGATACGGTCGTCCAGAACATCCATGATGCCCTACTCCACCTGCAACGGCAGGGGAAGGAGGTTTCTTTCTGCTGGGTGCCGGGGCACGTGGGTATTAGGGGAAACGAACTGGCGGATGTGGCTGCCAAAGATGCATGTTCCCTCCCTCACGTTGTTGAATGTGCCGTCCCCCTCCATGCTGTAACCTCCCTTTTGCGTTTTCGTGTTATGCATCAATGGGAAGAGGAGTGGTTGGCAGTTTCTGACAATAAGCTGCGTCTGGTAAAGGCCACTACGCGACCATGGCGTACGTCCTACCAGTCATACAGGCGGGATGAGGTTCTCCTCACTCGCCTCCGCATTGGACACAGTCCCTTCACGCATGGTTTTTTACTCCGGCGGGAGGACCCCCCAATCTGCAGTGCTTGTGGCGTCCAGATTACTGTCCGCCACATTTTACTTGACTGTCTTTTATTCTCTGACCAGAGGGCGGTGGTTTCCTTGCCACCGGATTTGCCCTCTATTTTGCAAGACGACGCAGCGACTGTGGTTAAGGTCTTACAGTTTTGTGTTCTGTCCAATATGTTGCCTCGGATTTTAGGGAGAAGGTTTTAATGTGCTGCTGGGTGACTGGCTCACCCAGGTTTTAGGTAAGAGGTCCGCCAGTCACGATTACCTCCTTGTTTCCCTTCGGTATCTGTTCTCTTTTCCTTGTGTTTCCTTTCCTTTTTTAGTGTGTTTCTTCTCCTCTTGTTTTGCCTCTGTATGTGCGCATTTGGAACTGCGTCAGGCCTGTGTCTTTTAGCCGTTCTCCTTGTTCGGCGTCCGTCTTCGTCCCTTCACCGCATGTGTTCCTGTTTCTATGCGTTTGGGCGCTGATGACCACGCTGTTTAGCGCCCGTAAACCTCAAACACACACACACACACTAAGTGCGAACAACACTAATGCAGTCTGGAGGTCGTTGTACCTGTCACAGAGAACTAACACTCTAGTAGTTTCCATATGCACTGATTGTATGCATACTTTCGAAGTTACATTGATAGCCGAACAGCCTTCTGGGTGCTTCACTTTTTAGTCAGGCAGTGAATACACTGCTCCTATCACAGTTAGGTGAAAGAACGTGCCTGTTGAGTGTTTGTGTCAGATCAGAAAATCCACACATCGCGAAATCTGAATGTTAATGGAAGTGGTTGCTTCGTTGTTGGTGATCCTGGAAGTGTACCTCATCTACATTTTATGGTGAACGTGAAGTATATTTAGTATGCTATACGTTACATCTAAGATAGAATATAACATTTAGAAATATTATAGTGTCAAATAAAACATAGTTATATTCTTTTATGAAAAGTTCAACAATGAATAGAGAGTACTGGAAGGTAAGTTTAAACTATGAGCGCTAGACACTATTTCTCATAGAGAAATCTAACCATATACATTAATTTTTAAGGAAAGTTTATTAGAGAGACAGAAGGAAGTGCTTCGGTTTCTTCCTAAAAAGATCAGAGCATGGAATTCTGTGCCGGATAACTGTTCTAGAGGTGAAGGGCAGCAACAGAGGAGTTTGTGAATATTTTTGTTTCATGTATAGACACAGCTAAGATACTAGATGAGTCAGACTTGAGTTTCAGTTATGATGAGATAACAATGATTAATCTTTAATGTGAGGTACTGAGTTCTATCCGCACTGAGGAGCCCATGAAGTAAGTGGTGTGTGGCAGTCGCGTAACTTGTCTGGCACTAACAAAGCTAACTGGGTGAATGAACCACTGACATGGTCATGGTCATACAGTCGTTCGTTGTAGCTGTAATATGCACAAGCATTCGTTGGTAGATCTAACCCTCTAGTGCATCATTACTTGTGATGTGTTGGTTTACATCACAAAAGTGGCGGTTCAGTAGAAAGAGTGACTCCACAATTTTTACGTTTCATGTTTTGTGGAAATATGTTCCGAAACTTTTAGAGCTAATGGAGGCCACCGGAAATGTTCCTGTATGTGGCGACAGTATTTTATAACCAGCTGAGTTTCTAACTCAAAATTACACGATGTCCTTTACTGTTTCTATGATATGATATTGGGATAGCGTCATGAAGGAGTTGATGCAGTTGTTCGTGGAATGCTAAAGTTATTAATTTCTGGCGGGACACTGAAAACACAGAGTGTATATCAAAAAGAATCATAACTGTTATGTTATCTGAGATATGGGCGTGAACAATGCACTGTTGGAAAGAGCAAACTATCTTGTCTTATGGTTCCCGCTAGGTATCAGCAGTGTGCGCCCACTTCATTTCTAGTAAAAATGGTGTCATGACAACAGAAAGCGTTTTGTGTTCTACGTATTGCGCATTGCGGATCAGTAGTAACTGTTCATAGTGACTTTCGTATTAGGTATGGAGTGGATCCTCCTACAACAGAGAGCATTAGACGATGGCATGACAATTCGGAAAAACAGGTCGTTTGTGTAAGAGCAAATCGCCGGGCCGTCCGCGAGTGTCTGACACAGACGTCGAACATATCCGCGATAGTTTCACAAGGAATCCGCATAAATCCGTTAGCCGTGCAGCTCGACAGCTCATTATGCCCCCGATGTCCGTCTGGCGTGTCTTGCGTCGACGTTCACACATGAAACCATGCAAAATTCAGCTCTTCGTGAAGGTGACAAATAACAAGGTGTGGTGTTCTGTTCAAATGGCTCAAATGGCTCTATAGGGTTTAACATCTAAAGTCATCAGCCCCCTAGAACTTAGAACTACTTAAACCTAACTAACCTAAGGACATGACACACATCCATGCCCGAGGCCGGATTGGAACCTGCGACCGCAGCGGTCGCGCGGTTCCGGACTGAGCGCCTAGAACCGCTAGACCACTGGGCAGGCAGGGGGCCGACGACAACTTCTCCTCTCGTCGTCTCATCCTTGTAAGTGTTCCCCTGGTGTCTGTACTCAGCCTCGTGTTGTGCAGGATCTACACTGCGGACCTACGTCAGACCGAGTGGGTACTACCAGCCTTATATTCTGACGACACTAATTTGTTCACGCGCAGCATAAACTCCGTATAACGCGCCGACAGCTGCAGCAGTCAATCGACAACCTCGCTTAGTGAGCAAGGAAATAGTGACCCTCATATAACTCTTTGAAAACACAGATTATCACAGTAACTCACAAGGCGGTGCCCAAAGACTTACAAAAAGTAATGGTGCGGGGCGAACACATAGAATGGTCCCCTATAGCCACGTATTTTGAAGTCACATTGGACAGGAGACTGACGTGGCGCCAACACATTCATCATGTCAGAGGAAAGGTATTCGGAAGACGAAGTGAACCTAACTTCGTCTTAAAACGCAAGGATGACCTGAATTGGTAAAGAGACGACTAGTTGTGTTCGTAAATGACACCCACCAGTTCTCTACTATATCCCCGGTTACTGACATGAAAACAGTTGCAGTTGAAATTTTTGTGGGACAAATAATCACTGCATACTCTCTTAGTTACCAGGATACAAAGAATTCGATCACGAGGCTCTAGAAGACCAAACAGAACATCTGCCCCAACCACATCTCCTACTGGAACAATTCAATGCACATAATACGTTGTGAGGCTTGTAATACACTCCTGAAATGGGAAAAAGAACACATTGACACCGGTGTGTCAGGCCCACCATACTTGCTCCGGACACTGCGAGAGGGCTGTACAAGCAATGATCACACGCACGGCACAGCGGACACACCAGGAACCGCGGTGTTGGCCGTCGAATGGCGCTAGCTGCGCAGCATTTGCGCACCGCCGCCGTCAGTGTCAGCCAGTTTGCCGTGGCATACGGAGCTCCATCGCAGTCTTTAACACTGGTAGCATGCCGCGACAGCATGGACGTGAACCGTATGTGCAGTTGACGGACTTTGAGCGAGGGCGTATAGTGGGCATGCGGGAGGCCGGGTGGACGTACCGCCGAATTGCTCAACACGTGGGGCGTCAGGTCTCCACAGTACATCGATGTTGTCGCCAGTGGTCGGCGGAAGGTGCACGTGCCCGTCGACCTGGGACCGGACTGCAGCGACGCACGGATGCACGCCAAGACCGTAGGATCCTACGCAGTGCCGTAGGGGACCGCACCGCCACTTCCCAGCAAATTAGGGACACTGTTGCTCCTGGGGTATCGGCGGGGACCATTCGCAACCGTCTCCATGAAGCTGGGCTACGGTCCCGCACACCGTTAGGCCGTCTTCCGCTCACGCCCCAACATCGTGCAGCCCGCCTCCAGTGCTGTCGCGACAGGCGTGAATGGAGGGACGAATGGAGACGTGTCGTCTTCAGCAATGAGAGTCGTTTCTGCCTTGGTGCCAATGATGGTCGTATGCATGTTTGGCGCCGTGCAAGTGAGCGCCACAATCAGGATTGCATACGACCGAGGCACACAGGGCCAACACTCGGCATCATGGTGTGGGGAGCGATCTCCTACACTGGCCGTACACCTCTGGTGATCGTCGAGGGGACACTGAATAGTGCACGGTACATCCAAACCGTCATCGAACCCATCGTTCTACCATTCCTAGACCGGCAAGGGAACTTGCTGTTCCAACAGGGCAATGCACGTCCGCATGTATCCCGTGCCACCCAACGTGCTCTAGAAGGTGTAAGTCAACTACCCTGGCCAGCAAGATCTCCGGATCTGTCCCCCGTTGAGCATGTTTGGGACTGGATGAAGCGTCGTATCACGCGGTCTGCACGTCCAGCACGAACGCTGGTCCAACTGAGGCGCCAGGTGAAAATGGCATGGCAAGCCGTTCCACAGGACTACATCCAGCATCTCTACGATCGTCTCCATGGGAGAATAGCAGCCTGCATTGCTGCGAAATGAGGATATACACTGTACTAGTGCCGACATTTTGCATGCTCTGTTGCCTGTGTCTATGTGCCTGTGGTTCTGTCAGTGTGATCATGTGATGTATCTGACCCCAGGAATGTGTCAATAAAGTTTCCCCTTCCTGGGACAATGAATTCACGGTGTTCTTATTTCAATTTCCAGGAGTGTAGTAACGATACGTTGCTGGAAGAAAACTTTTTCGTAATATTTGCTAGGGTTTGCAATACGATGTAAATGGTCCGAAGTCAGACGCATTAGTAGTTTTTGTGCACTGAATTAAGGTGAGCGGGCACAGAGTGTCACCGGCAACAGGCGAGAAGCTTGTCATTGGTGGAGAGGTAGCGAGGGAAATTCACCCGGTACTTTACTGTAGTAAATCATGAGTCCCTGTAACGTTAAATATAAACTGATAAAAATGATAGATACAAATAACAGATTGCGAATACGAAATATATGTGGCATTGTGAGCCATGCAAAAATATTAATGTTAAAAACAGACCATAAATTGACGAATGGAGCATCGGTTGTTGGGGGAAAACATGTAGGAATTGACGCTAGGGTCGTCGTTAATCAGGAACAATATATGGCTGAGAGAGTGACACGTTTTGAGACAAGTGACAGGGCGTAGTGGCGGGCACTTCAGCGGGCTGCTGCAACGCATCTTCGCATCCAACAACATGGTTCAGCGCGCCATCTGCAACTGCCATAGTCGGTGACACTTCAGTTGCTCGGTTGGGAAACTCCGGCCAGATACACGAGGTAAATCCGTTCGTAAGGACTAGGCTGTGTAGGGAATGATTCCAACTGTAAAGCTGTCGGCAATTTAATGGAACATAGTGCCCGTATTGGGAAACGAGAACGTGACCCAGCAAGCCTTTGCATTCAATCTGACAGTGGCCATAAACGATGTATCGCAGGTTAAGAACTGCTTTTTGACGATTTATGGGGATCTAGTGTTCAGAATTCGTTACTCGAACTACTGACTTTTCTTTCATCAATGTCATAACTTCCGGGACTGTCAGCATGACCACTTTACTGATCGAACTCCGAGTGGGGCCCAAGATATTAGGTTTGTGCATAAGTTCGTACGTTTTGGTATTCCATTTTCTATGGGGTTATTGATCGATTGCTGCTTTTAATTTGTAGTTCAGTGTTATTTGCGGTTAACATTGTCATTTTGCCGTTTGGAGATAGTGACTGGAGCTGTGGACGCTAGAATACGTAGGGTCAAGTGGAGAAATCTGAACATTTCCAACATATTCTTCCGTTTAAGTTCAATAAAGGCAGCCAGAAATACTAGCACTGTGTATGGGAATAACGCTATTGGACAAAGCACGGAAATGAAGTGGTTTTCTCGTGTTAAGAAGGATTGTTTTGACATTAGTCACTCTCCAAGTTCAGGAAGACCTTCGAGGTCGGATGAAAATTCTTTCAACTCATTAATCCAACATGATTCAAGTCAGTGAATTCGAGAATTGGAAAATATAGTTAACTGTGATCATTTTACCATCATGTGACATTTGCATGTAATGGGGAAGGTTAAAAAATCGGGTGTATGGCTAAATCAGAAATAGGCGTGTGGTTATATGCGCATCTTTGCTTGTTCGCCGTCGACAGGTTCGTGAAAAAGACCGACTATTCCTATCCCGCACTGTTACTGTTGACGAAAAATGGTATCTTTATGCTAACAAAATGAAAAGAGTTTGAGCACAAACAAAACAGCAACTCCCCGTACAAAGACCTGTGCTCATCCACAAAAGATACTGTTATGCATCTGGTGGAACGGCGACGGTGTGGTGTACTAAGAATTGCGATGTAACCATCACTGCTGACATTTATTGTCAACAACTGAGATGTCTTGCAGATGTAGTCCAATAACAAAGACCACAAAGACCAGGAAGACTGAGGGAAGTGATGCTACTCCACGATAGCGCCCGCCAGCATTCTGCTGTACTGACAATAAACAGTATACTGGAGTTGGGTTGCGAAGTCATTCGTCTTCCACCTTATTCCCTCAATCTTGCGCCCCCAGATTTTCACCTTTATTGCTCTCTATCGAACAGCCTTCAAGGAACTTCCTTTCCGGATGAAAATACGCTCTGAACATGACACGAGAAGTTCCTCACCTCAAAATCACGTGATTTACACAGTTGCGAAATCGAAAAGTTATCCCAGTTTTTGTAGATTGTTGCATTGGTGAAGCAGAATATATTACTGATAACTAAAGTCTCTGTTATGTTTATGTATTGAGTTTATTAAACTTACGGGAAAACGCTAACCGACTTATGAACCAAACCAATAAGAGAAGGTAGGACATGGCCTGATGTTGCCGCCCCTAGAACTGCTTCCTGTAGATGTCAATAAAATGTATAATATTAATATCTAACACTGTAGTCATAGTCGTTCACTGAAACAGTTACGTTTCTGGTGTGGCTTGTTGCTGGAGCCACCATTCTTCTCAACGTTATCTTCATCAGCAGTAACTTCTAACAACCCTACCACAACAAAGGTCAAAAATTAATTATGATTGTAGTGTTGCTCACACTGCTAAATATTGCATCTAACACTGTAGTCATAGTCGTTCACTCAAACAGTTGCGTTTCTGGTGTGGCTTGTTGCTGGAGCCACCATTCTTCTCAACGTTATCTTCATCAGCAGTAACTTCTAACAACCCTACCACAACAAAGCTCAAAAATTAATTATGACTGTAGTGTTGCTCACGATGCTAAATATTGCATTTTCTGGCAACAACAAAGTTATATTATGTGGCAGGTGTCATTAGAGCACAGTTAATAAAGTCATTTCTTGAAGTAATGGATAAACTAGGCACTCAAATGGTTCAAATGGCTCTGAGCACTATGGGACTTAACTGCTGTGTTCATCAGTCCCCTAGAACTTAGAACTACTTAAACCTAACTAACCTAAGGACGTCACACACATCCATGCCCGAGGCAGGATTCGAACCTGCGACCGTAGCGGTCACGCGGCTCCAGACTGTAGCACCTAGAACCGCACGGCCTCTCCGGCCGGCCCTAGGCACTAATCTTTTCGTGTTTCCCACGCTGATCTCGTTGTGAACTCGTGGCTCAATCGTCGAAAATCTAGGTAGTGATGATTCCAAGCTCGGATGCAAAGTGGCCTAGGCGTTATTCTGCGATATTCAAAAGTTTTATAGATGTGTTTCATAAACCATTCTTGAAGATTAAACTTTTGCAAGTTAGGACAATGGTGATGTAAAAAAGTAATCAACACTCCGAATTTAAGTTACACTTCTTTTTTATTACTTTTGTTGCAACATCACTTCACAATATAAAACATATTTGAAAATATTTTCCTCAATGTTGAAGTTCACACTTCATAAACTGACTACAATTTGGATCTTTTCAACATGACGACCAAGACTTGACTCTCTAATAACGCTTACGCGCCCAAAAATCAGAGTTAAAAGTACGTTAAAGATCATAGTAACAAAAGAAAGAATACACATAAGAATAATATCATTGCAATATAAACATATCGATGTATCAAAGTGCCTCTACGTTAATGAAATGAAATCTGAATGTTGTAGCAGAAATATGTTAACTATTTTACAGAAACACAGTAGAATATTGCTGGTATCGATAGGTTGAGGTGAGGTGCCGTAATGGTTACGTAATTAAAGTAACATTACAAACTGTAGTGACAAATTCAGTAAAATATATCATTAATTTAGGCCATTATTATGTAAGTGTGGACTTGACTTCATCTAAGAAGCCAAGATTTGTCTAGCGGTGTTGTTGTTCTGTCAACTTCGCACAGAGTTTAGACAGAAAGCGGAAGATAGCTGTAGCATTCGTAAAATAATACATTACAAATAGTTGCCGACGCCAGGACCACACCGGTTTGCCGCTTTGAAAAAGTGAGTTTCGGTCGGCTGACTAGCTTGTAGCACTTAGTGGGTTAGCCGCTTTTTCATACGCTTTACGAACCTGGTGGACCGGCAGGAGATGATAGTCTGGCGTTTTAAAGTGCCGTCAGTTGGGACTCACGATATTGATGAAGAACACAAAAGTTCGAGGTATTGGTGCTTGCTGAAAACAGAAACGAATGCCATATTTGATAGCATTTCTATGATTGTAGCTAATAGAAAACGAGAGATGACTGTTTATGACCAGTGTCGTTTGGTGCAACAAAGTGGCAAGGACAACCGACATGACGTGAGTCGCCAGTAGCGAACACAAACAAACATTTAAGATCACCAAAAAATTCGAAGTAAATATCCAAATTGGTCAGAAAAATTGATAGGATTCTTGTGTATATGCCACAGAGGCGTTAACACGAGTCAAGAAAAAGTACCAAGTTTCAGTAGATAGAGTTATGGAACCTTCGCTTAATCACCTGTAAACAAACAAAACCAATTAGTCCGATTGCAAGGAAGCCTGGAGATCCATCGCAGCTGGCGAACATAATAGTATAGCTTAATATTTAGACCGCACGTCTGTATCATCAGAATTTTCGGATTTAATAAATGCGTAATATCAAAATGGATACAAACGCGTCAACCAAGAAGGTGTAATCATGGAGCAAGACATCAAGAGTACAGTAGAAATCAAACATTAGCCGGGCTATTGAGATGAAAGTCACATTTCGGTAACTATGGGTTCAGGATCGATATTACAAGAAGTATTAGAAGTATTAACAACGTTCCAAAGCAATACTGAGTTTTTTAAAGTCACTGATGAATCTATAGGTTTGTTAGAAGCAAACATGTAAACAGAAATACAAGCAAACTCAGAAGCTCAGGGGGCACAAATACAAGTGAATTCTGAAACTCTGAAAAGAGAAATGACAGCAGACAATGAGGCCTTGAGGTCAGAGATGATGATATCTATGAATACAGGCTTAGAGACTTTGAAGAAGGAACTCGTTGTTATGAAAACAGATTTTGAGGTGAAAATCAAGGTAGTATGGAATAAAGTCGAATCGGTTAATAAGTAGTTTAATGAGAAGACGTAAATCAGTTTAATGTGGCAGACAGGCGTAGTAGATTCAAAAGTAACCATCTAAATCAAGAAACCTATAGAACAAACCAAAGGAAGTCTTGAAAAGGGATTTCCGAACCTCGTTCTGAGATAATGGGGGACGTAGATGAAACTAAATGAGAAGCTAGTATTCTAGAGGGAATTTCAAAGGAGGTTAAGTGAAAATATGAGGACCAGGTAGCACAAATGAAGAGAGATACTCCCAGAATCCAGGAATATGTAGCATAGCTAGAGGAAAGTATTAAGCACAGAGATTTCCCTGGGTATCACTGACTGGTGTAATAGGGTTCGTAATCGTAATAGGAAGCTTTATCCTGAAGGTAACGAACACCCTATGGTATTTATAAATGAATGTGGGAACTGTGTATCGAGTAACGTTAGCGGAAAAAAATTCTCTTGTTGGAACAGTGTCTTGCTGGAGGTACTTGAGGATGGATATTAAAGCGATATGTGTAATGAGTTAATTAAGCGGTTCAAAGCTAAATGCAAGTCGAAAGTTCGACAAAGGGAGCAACGAATACAGTTCCATGAATTCCCACACTATCGACGTAATTCATGCGATTCCATGTAGGAATGGGAGCAACGAATACAATTCCATGAATTCCCACACTATCGACGTAATTCATGCGATTCCATGTAGGAATATTGTGAAAGGTCGTCTAAAATTGTTGGTTACATTGACTCACCGACGTGTGAGAAAGATTTAATCTATTCCATGCAATGAAGAATGTGAAGGAAGTGCAAAAGCACTTTAGTACAACGAACATTGATCCTGGTCAATTTTTGACTCAAGTAAGTAAGACAGATAAGTGATACAGTAAGGAACAAAGATCTTATTGTTGGGAACGAGCGAGACCCAGTGACGGGAGACGGGTTAATGATTTTGGAATGAGATCGGTTCAGATGAATAGAGAACATCGTGTGGAGACAAGAGCGAGAAGAGGTCGAGGATTTTATCGACATGAGTATTATCAGAGTATAGGGAAACACACCTAGGATGCGATTATCCACGTCAGTCAGGGACTGAAAGGTGCGGAAAATGAGTAGTGGACCGTAACGTTTACAAAAAATGTATACTGATGAAAAAAAGACGGAGCTCAAAGTAACAAAACGAGAGCAAGTTCACGTGGTGGGTAGAGGAAGCTATATATGCAAATGGACCCTGTATCTGATATACATTATTTAATCAGCCCCCCCCCCCCCCCAAGAAAAAGAGATAATGAATTAGGAATTCGACAACTAGTAAACGGAGAAGAATCACAATTAATTCAGTTTATTCTGATACAGATATTTGTAAAACAATTGACATACAATGGAAATATTATTATAACAAAACCTTGGAACATCTGACAAAGGAGTAGCAGGGAAAGATTCTAACAACAGCGGACGTGAAAAAATTGCGTTTGCCAAGTGGCACCATGACTGTAGTGAAGTTAACTGAAAAAAAAAAACAGACAGTACTACAGATTTTACCTACTGTCGGAAGTGAAAGCAGACGAAATACTATAAAATCATTTTATTGTCTCTACACATCGTGTCGCAGTTGCG
This sequence comes from Schistocerca gregaria, assembly GCF_023897955.1. Lineage (NCBI taxonomy): Eukaryota > Metazoa > Arthropoda > Insecta > Orthoptera > Acrididae > Schistocerca > Schistocerca gregaria. Next base: position 405,351,324 of record NC_064931.1, on the reverse strand, counting down.
GCTCGATATCGGCATAGTAATTCATAGGTGGAAGCTGAAACGACTGCAGAATCAGTCATTGGCGGTACCATCGGCCCTCGGTAGGCATCATGCAAATCAGTCCGAAATTTCTCCAAGATCCTCAACACATCAACTCTGGCCGTGGCAGGGCATCAGCAGCTCTCATTGGAGAAGTCTGACAGTAGAAGTTACCGAAGATCGAGACTTTCAAAGGTCAAATCTTTCAAAGAAGACTGACGATCAATAAATTCTGATCGAATGGTTATTAAAAGGAAACCCCGGACTACCGCGTTTTGCACTTCTTATTGTATTCAGATTAGCTGGGCTTCAGATCTTCCAAGTTCCAACCGGTAAAACTGCTCCTTATAACATTTTAGTCTCCTTCCCTGGTCTATCCTGTACTCGGTTAACCAGTAACGTGCGTCCTACCATTCAACGCGGAAGAAAGTCATCTCACTCTCTTTCTATCTCTCTCTGTGACCAGTGAGGTGGGTCCTCGCCAGCATAGTCGAGATTCTTTGTCTAATCTCTAGTTTATTTATGTTAGCCAATCCCAGGGATTCTTATGTTACACAAATATTTTGTCTGCTATAGATACACATGCGGCATGAAGGGCCTGTGCGTGTTGTTAGTGTTGTTGGTATCGAAACCTCTTTGGCATTCGTGGTAGGACAAAATTAGTGAGAGGAAAATGGCTGAGGAGAAGTTAACATCCTCAAAGTGAAAATTGGTCGAATCCCTATGCTTCAGCCCACAGATTACTTTTTATTGAAACATAAACCGACCCCAGTGTCTGTTCATAATGCTAATTTGACAGTATGTAACGAGTACAATGTGAAGCCACATTTTCGACTCCTCTGTGAGAAAATCGCCATCACTTTAGATACTGATGAACGGAAGGCCATACTTCTCAAGCTAGAACAAGAAAGGGAGGAAGAGGGAAGTTCATATAAATATATGTCATTTCTTGAAAATATTACTATTATTTATTTTGCCCATCATTTTACGTTTTCTTTATAACGTATTTACAGAAAGAGAAACATGTCATCCACACTGATGGTGCACTGAGAGTGAGCTATCACATAGCACTTAAAATATCGAAAACAGCACGTTCCTTGAGCGATGGAGAATTTATTAAAGAGTGTTCTGTTGCTCTGAGCGAAGCACTTCCTCTTTCACGGAGAACAGTTTGAGGTTCATCGAAGAAATGTCAAATTACGTGCAAACGCAACTGAAAGAGAAGACGAAAGATTTTGTTGTTATTTTTTCTCTTTGGTTTTGGGGTTTTTTGGTGAAAGGACGGATGTAACTTACGTAACTCAGCTTGTTGAAGTTCTGAGAGGTGTTGAGGTAGAGTTCAGCTTGGTGAAGGAACTCCTTGATGTACTGCCAGTATACGATATAACTACAACCGACAACAACTTTCTCAGGCACCATTATCAACAAATATTACTTTTGTTGGGAAAGGTTTTCTTTAATTGCAGCACATGGAGCTCCTGCACAGATTGATCAAAAGTCTGGTATCAAATGGTTCAAATGGCCCTGAGCACTATGGGACTTTTAGAACTTAGAACTACTTAAACGTAACTAACCTAAGGACATCACACACATCCATGCACGAGGCAGGATTCTAACCTGCGACCGTAGCAGCCCCGCGGTTCCGGACCCCACTGCCTAGAACTGCACGGCGACAGCGGCCGGCAGTCTGGTATCATTGCTATGATAAGGAACAAGGCAAAAGAAGTTGATATCCATCAGGAAGTACCAGCGGTAGCCTGCCTCGAACATAGTGTTAACCTGCTGAAAAAATGTGCCAAAATAAGCGGCGTCATGGATATTGTTGTAAAAATAGTTAGTAAACTGAGATGGCACGGTTTGAGCCATCCACAGTCTAAATCCTTTCTGGTAGAGTTGGGGAGTGACTATGACGATGTGCCGTACTCGTATTTTTGTGAAGTAAGCTGGTTGTGTTGAGGTGTTGTTTTTGAACGTTTTTCCAACTTGTGTGAAGGCATATCATTATTAATGGGCATGAACTGAATGCCTGTAAAAGAAATTGATAACCTCCAGCAAACATTAGATCTTGCATTTCGTACTGACATTACAAAGCACCTAAATTCTTGAGTGCAACTCTTCAGGGTACGCATTAACTACTTACCGTTGTTTTTGACACCGGCCTTGAGTACTAAAACAGCCTGCTTTTGTGGGCAAAGCAACCTTCAGAAAGATCATGCGCTCATTTTTTAAACGTAGCACTAGCTAGCTATAAATAAAATGAATCTTGAAATGGCGACATCGTGCGAACGTTTTGATAAATTTGTTACTTTGCTATTACAGGTTTTGTTACAAAACTTTGATAGTGTATTTAGTGACTCAATTCGACTTGAACTTTATTTTAATGTTTTTGCAATTTCTTCTGCAGTGGGCGTTGCCAGTGTGTCTCCCGAAATTCAGTTAGAGGTCAATGGCTTCCAGTGTGGTCATATGAGGTAGTCGGAGAGGTTTCGCGCTGCAGAAGATACAGAAATGTTTTACAAGAGCTTCTTTAGGGAACAGTTCCTGCAGTTGTTTCTAACAGACTGCTCAAGTCTACAGTATGTTCGGAACACTATATTAGTTTGAAAGTTTTTTTAACAATAATATTAACAAAGTCGAAATCCAGGAGTAGCCTTACTAAGTTTCATCTGACTGGAGCAATGCGTTTGATGACCAGTAATCACACTCCAGACTTTCAGAGGCTAGAGTAAAACATTTAAAGACTATAGCAGTATGATGAAACTAGATGTTTTGTTCTTTCTCGTAAGTTGAAGGCCACATCCGAACTTGACATTTATCAGTGAGATTAGATGTATTAAGTTAAGAGATGTTTAAAAACAAAAGCGTGTGCTCTATGCTTATTAGTTTACGTCTGTGTTGTATTTGTGACCAGGAAATGAATTCGACGAGAGAGGTATTTTATTCTCCTTTTCTTGATCCCTGTACCTCCCCCTCCCTCACACACCCTACTCTACTGAACTGAACGACAGACTGGAACGTCCGTACTGCTTGTAGTTGCTGTCAACTTATGCAGTGTATTATTTTGGTCATTACGACATTACACAGTGAAAGGATTATTCTTTATTTATTTATTTGTCACTGTGTAGTGCCTATATAGAACTGCGCACGGCCAACCGCTTTTCTGTCGTCCTCTGGTGTCATCTGAACGTGTGTACCTACCTGAAGTTTTTCAAACGAAGCTGGAACGATATATTCACGTCCAGAAGAAAGTGGAACGTGAAAATGGTCCCACAGGGAAGAAAATCAAAAACAAAATTTCACTCACTGACAAACATAGGAAATCTGTACGGCTGTTTTACAGCTTAATAATAGAAATGCAAAACCACATGTGACGAAATGGCTCATAAAAGCATGCACACTAGCGTAAATTCATTTGCTTCTATTCGTGACAGGTTCGTTATAAGTTAACTATTATTACTTTTACATTCTATGGCACCTCATTGTAAATCATAATTGGTCTTTACGGTTACAAATGGTTCAAATGACTCTAAGTGCTATGGAACTTAACATCTGAGGTCATCAGTTCCCTAGACTTAGAACTACTTAAACCTAACTAACCCAAGGACATCACACATCCATACCCAAAGCAGGATTCGAACCTGCGACCGTAGCAGTCGCGCGGTTCCGGACTTTAAGCGCCTAGAACGGCTCGACCACAGCGGCCGGCTTTTAAGGTTACACTTCGGCAAAATATTACGCACATATTATAGTGTGCCATAAGTATTCAATACATTGACGTACTGTAGTAGTTACGACAAGGCAGGGAATACTATAGCGGCTAAAAACTGGAGCGTCAGATGTCGATCGTGTATTATCGGCATTCTTCAGTCCTGTTAGCGAGTATGAGTGTGCGAGGCCCGCCCGGTTGGCTGTGCGGTCTAAAGCACGGCTTTCCGGAGTGGGAAGGAGCGCTTGGTCCGCGGCACGAATCCGCCCGGCGGACTTGTGTCGAGGTCCGGTGAGCCTGCCAGTCTCTGGATGGTCTTTAGGCGGTTTTCCGTCTGCCACGGCGAATGCGGGCTGGTTCCCCTTATTCCGACTCAGCTACACTATCTCGGCGATTGGTGCGCAAACAAGTTCTCCAAGTACGCGTACACCACGATTACTCTACCACGCAAACATAGGGGTTACACTCGTCTGGTGTGAGACGATACCTGGAGGGGTCTACCGAGGGCCGAAGCGCACAATAGCCCTGGGTTCGGTGTGGGGCGGCGGAGGGGTGAAGTGGACTGCGGTAGCCGTCGTGGGGTTGTGGAACACTGCGGCTGCGGCAGGGACGGAGCTTCTCCGTCGTTTCTAGGGCCCCGGTTAACATTCATTACAATATATACAAGAGTGTGCGAGCTACGCGCATTGTGCCTACACGACGATACACATTCCCACAGTGTCCGCGGGTTTCGTCGTAGGCAGCTCATGCACCCAGCGCTGCTCTAAACAATACTTTGGAAGATATATCTCAAGAAGGGGGGGCTATGAATACTGATAATCAGGATATGTCAGAACGGTAGACTCCAGAAAAGATGTTAGGAGCACGGGCAAAGCAAATGTGCAGTGTACTTTCAGGTGTTCTAGAATATGGCATGAAACATGGAAAACGAAGAGAGACAGAAAATCCAAAGAAGTTGGAAAAGGGAATAGTATTGGATGAAGATGAGACACACAGTGAAGTGGGCAGTGAAGAGGGTTCAGATAAACTACATTTTGAGAAGGAATTAGAAGATGACTGAAAGGAAGATGACCAGGTTGAAATACTATAGGGGAGAGGGCACAGACAACGAAATAGTTACAGTGTCAACAGAAGGAGCGAAGAGGGAAGGACAGGATTACGACGATGAAATTATAATTATAACATTTTATATAAAGAAGGAGGAAGTGGTTACACCATAACTCATGAAGATGAGGAGAAAAAACTTGAATTATTTGAAAATTAAGGGACAGATGAGAGTACTGAGATGGATCTGAAGAGCCTAGGAGGGACACCACATAAAGCCTTAATCAAAGATGGCGAGAAAAACGTGAGACACTTAGCTGTACAAAGCAGTCATAACAAAATGTCCCTGGGACAAGGTGAAGTAGAAGGAAATCAGTATGATATGTTCTAAAAAGACCTACTAGAAGAGGAAAATATGAAGGAAGAGTTAAATGTATATCATCCAGTAATTAATATAACTGTATATATCAGTACAGAGTACGTGTTGGTCGAGCTGTATAGCTAAATATTGGCTATCTCAGAACCTAGATATGAAGTTATAAGAGACCAACAACAATTAGCAAAGATGCCAGGAACTGACATCAAGGTCTTATAGGCAATAGGCAAATTAAGTAATCCAAATAGGAAAGAGGTATTTTTGGCGGTTGACAGAGGAGGACTGAGTTTGGAGCATGAGAGTTTAGTAATTTCAGGGCAGGCCTGGGTCCTGAAGTACAAAGAAAAAATTAGTTGTAGTACGTGAGGTTTACAAGTTAAAGGTGACAAAGAAGCAGCTGTGATATATTTTAAAGAAATGATAGTAAATTGTAAGGTCTCAGGCAAATCTAACACATTCCATGAGAACGCTGACATATAAGCAAATCCAGTAGTATGTCACATAGCTCCGAATAAATCGTGACATTAAATTAACCAAAGTAATACGAGTAACGAGTGAGCAAATGGAATATCACAGACTAAGACAAAATGACTAAATGCATGTCATACCTTCCCACCGTGAGACAGACGCAGTTCCGAGGGGAGAAACGAGAACAGAAGCCGAGAGCAGAACTGTGTTAAGCTAGAAGGCCCTACGATAAGACACCCACGTCGCCAGCTACCCGACAGGACCCCCCCCCCCCCCCCCCCCAGCTCATGTTAAAAGCTAGAGCCCTCCAGGAGACCAGTATAGATCTTACGATAACACTAAAAGGGCCACACCAGGAGCAAGTTTTAGCGTGAGACTTTTTTGCGTCTCTGTTACATTGCAAACGTTAAAAACATTGCCCCACCACGAAAAGTAACCGACGGTACCAGTCCCCAGCCCATGTTAAAAGATAGAGCCCTCCAGAAGAACAGTATAGATCTTACGATAACACTAAAAGGGCCACACCAGGAGCAAGTTTTAGCGTGAGACTTTTTCGCGTCTCTGTTACGTTGCAAACTTTAAAAACATTGCCCCACCACGAAAAGTATAACGTTTCTCATTGGATAGACAGAATTTTCGTAGGCGGAGCTTAAGGTTAACATTGAGACCCTGATTGGTCAGATGAAAACACAACTAGATAGTTTTTTTTTTTAAACCAACTTCGGTAAATTGTAGCAACGAGAAGTTAGGAGAGAGTTGCTTCCGAAACGGCTAGTTGAGCAGAGCTGCGCTGCCCGCCGCCCCCTGACGAACACGGACAAGGTAATGAACGCACGCAATGCCGCATTTTTTAGCGCATAAGGCTTCACTCATACCTGGAGAAGTCTCATCTGTTACATCCCCTTTTTACGTAATACTAGTGTCGATCGTCAATTGAAGCTCATGGTATTCACATTTGCTACGTAAGTTAAAATCTGAAACGCGATGATTTTTCTGCTACATAATTATTGAGAAGCCACATCAGCCACTGTAATTTACAGCAAGTTAGATAAGTGATTAAAGATAATTGAGGGTCACTGTAGACCATTTTGATAGTTTTCTCTTTTGTGAAACTTAATTTAAACCTAGATTATAGATGTGATATGGCATAGGTCATCCTTCGATCCATTGTAGAGCTTGGAAACCCATTCAGGGAATATTTATTCACATTTTTGTTGAACACAGTTGATTTTATAATCCTGTATTAAAACATTTCCTTTTATCAATAGTGCAATTTATAAACAATGTTTTGTGAGTAGAATAAAATTTCCAATCGTAAACTTAACTGCTTTTTCGACGTTATTTTAGCAGCTAACTAAAAATAGGAAAGCCTTGAACCCCTTCCACTAAATTTAGTTAGTATTCAGATTCTTTTACAGGGAGTGCAGTGGAGCTGACGCTGAAATCATTAAGTATTTGCTTATATCATCGCTAGTCTCACTGAACTCTTCTGAACTCTACATGTCATGTGTGGTCTGGCGTCTCCTTACCAACAACAGGTCCCAGGTTCAAACTAGTAAATTCCCTAAAAAACGCGCTCAGAGCGTCGTTGCGCGAAAGTGGTAGGGAGACACGGCTTAGAACAAACAGACACCACGCAGAATGTTAGAAAATAACAGAAAGGAAAATGGTGTGCCATCACTGAAATTATTGTTCATAGACTGCGGAATGAAGTATTTGAAGAGTTGCAAAGGAAGGAGTAGAATGTAGCCGATTATAAGCCTGCAGATTTGTTACCAATAGATTAAATCAACATGCGAGGATTAAGCAGATGATTCATGAACTCAAATGGGAATCCATGGGGGAAAGATGAAGTTCTTTTCGCAAAATACTACTTAGAAAATTTTGCGTGAGGACCATGAAGATAAGAGAAATTAATGCTACTACTGAGGCATACAGACAGTCATTTTTCCGTCACACTATTTGCGAGTGGAACATGAGAGGAAATGACAAGGTACCCTCCATCATGCACCATATGATGCCCTTCAGTGTATGTATGTAGATGTAGGAGCAGAAGTTAGAAAAATAATCAGTAACCTTGAAGGAATAACTGTGGCCCAAAAGGAAGGCCTTCTGCGATTTAAAGCTATTTTCCAACAGGCTAGGGCAAGTCACAAAATATGAGTGTAAATTCACTATCAAACGACACAAACCATTCAGTATCAGATCCTAGACAATTTCTATCGCTAAAAGAGAAGCCGTAGCCAAAAAACTTAGACAAGATACAGTATTAGAATGCAACACAGCAGAGCTGAAGCAAATATAAGAACCCACTGGCGATGGTAGGGGAGTGAAAGGGAAGTGCCCAGCTAGTAATCGAAGCTAGGACACCATTGCACATCAAGAGAATGATAGGCCAGAAAATGTGGACAAGATCAAACAGAAATTTGAGGAAGAAAAATATATGAGCAGCGTGGATTTGACAACTAGATATTGGCAGCTACCATTGGCGAAAGAATATCGTTGAATTGCTTTTAGGGGGCAACTGCTGTCAATCAATGGTTGTACTGTCTGTGTTAAATGTATTGGTATCTGACTTTATTCAGGAGCTAGATCAAGTACCAGGTCAAGATCTGGATTTTAGAATTACAGTATATGTGGGCGATATACTGATTGCAACAGAAACTGGAAGAACATTGTAAGTTCTAATAAGAGGGGATTAGTATCTTTATAAGTAGGCTGACCCATACTTCAAGTTTCTGATGCTAGGAAAAGTTGTGGTCACAGAATGTCCGAGATAGTGGTGGTCGTGTGAAATTCAAAAATTGAAGACAGCATTAGTGAGAAACATAAAAACTGCAAGAGGGCCGGAAGTTTAAAAATCCAAAGTGGTGGAACTAGTCTAGTTGTGTTTTGCATCCCAGCCCCCCCCCCCCCCTTTGCACTTCCCTCTACACTGTTCCCCTCCTCCTCCTCATCCCCAGTCATTCACAGCATAGTACAAAAATGAGGAAACCAATCAGAATGCAGGTTTGAAATAACAGAAGCTTGTCTTGAATTGGCGCTGAGTTCATAGTCATGCATTATTTCCAAAAAAATAAAGTAAGCTTCACATGCATAGGTGTCAAGTGAAAGACCTTTGCTTGAAATAATGTTAAAAGGTGTCTGTATCTGAACTGCGTACACACACACACACACACACACACACACACACTGCATAACGTACCATCTCTGGAAATACCGTAGTTTCGTCATCTAAATTTCGTTTCACATGTGTGCAGAAAATACTTGATCCTTCTCTTTCTTTCTTCTCATATGTGTGTGCACAACGTATTTCCACATCTGCCTCATCGTTATAAATATAGCAGATGGAATGGAAGAAGAAAGAAAAGATGCTATAGATACAAGTTTTGATATAAAATCTTTTTATACAGTAACTCACCGAAAATTTTGACTTGCTGTCACATATTTTGGAAGCATACAGATTTAATCATTATCATGCAAACGTTTTAGAATATCGTCTATTGCAAAGAGTAGGTCGTTATAATTTTAGTAAGTATTTGTGAAATCTCCATTAGAAAACTCCATCAGAAAACCATGTTTTTACTATGTACCTGCCTTAAAAAAAATCAAAATGAAGCTGAATTACGTTTTGCGGGGAAACTATACAGTATGAATACTGTATCCTTAACTTAACATTCAACCAGTTTGTCGTATTGATACTGAAACAGTTCGTAATTAGAATCTGTAAATACTCTCTGTGAAGCTAGTGTATTATTTCCGCCTTCACTTCTGAAAAAGTACTGAGATGGCAACCAACACCAATGACTTTAAATGTGAGAACTAAACACTGTTGCAACGTAAACAAGGAGCAACAACGAACTTCTCTTAGAGATCTAATGTTAATATCTCTTACAGTTCCACGGCATGATGACATGGAAACAAAAACTGACTGTCTTATATACAGGATCTTGTTTTTCACTAGGCACAAAAAATTACAGATCACTGTTTTAGAAATCTACTGAGTCCATGTTGTTCACTCTTCTGTGACTTGTCAAGCACATGCTACTGTTGCTGAGCAAGTCGAGTTTATCAGCACAGATGGTAGAGAATCTTTGCAGCAGATATATCTTGCAGTCTTTCAGATGAAACGGCACCACTGCTCCACATTTGGTGCTGATGCTTTTAGCACTCAGTATTGAGTGGAGCTTCTCTTTCTCCAATACCGATAGTCTTTCATGGAATACTGTGCTTTCCACATGTTTCAAGTTCTGTAAGTCTTACTAGATGCGTCCCTGCTTTCTTGTATTACTTCAAGTAAATGATAAGAAAAATGAATAGATTCTATTAGTACTGGTAATAGTGTAGAAAGCAAGTGGTAATTTTGTGAAGACAGCAACAATAGGATTGCCATGAGGTTGGTTTCTCTAATGGTACAGCATTCACAAGGAGCTACTGCAGCGAGTCTTCTGGCTTTTATAACACATCACCATGCAGAGTCAGCAGGTAAAACTGTAAGTAGTGAGCATTAGTCAAGCAAAATCTATCTTCTTGATATAAGCGTCCTAGTTCCACCCGGTAAAAATGCTCCTTAGAACATACTAGTCTCCTTCCCTGGGCTGTCCTGTACTCGGTTAACCAGTAACTTGCGTCCTACCAATCAACACGAAAGAAAGTCATCTCATTCTCTTTCTATCTCTCCCTGTGACCAATGAGGTGGATCCTCGCCAGCGCAGTAGAGATTCTCTGTGTAACCTCTAGTTTATTTATGCTAGCCAATCCCAGGGAGTCTTATGGTACATAAACATTTTGTCTACTACCGATATGCATGTGGCAAGAAGGGCCACAGTCGCAAAGAAGATGATCTTGGAAGAATACAAGCTCTGAGACAGCCGCATCTCTCATATTTCTGTCTTACTATGAGTAATTCGATTTTCCTCTCCAATTGCATGCGGTGAAAAGTTGCTATTCCTTCACATGCGGACTTCCTACGCACCGTCTCTCGTCACCCGGGTGGCCTGGTGACAGACGAGTTCTGCTGAGCTTGAAAGGGTTAAGCCAGCAGGTGTGAGGGAGTCGAGTGGATGCTTTCCAGACGTCGACATTGTCATAAGAGCGGAAGCGACACGCCCAGAGGGTCCAGAAGGGGCGGCTGGGCTAGAGATTCCGTTACTTCGCAGAAACTTAGTGAAAACACTTTCTGGCAGGCTACCAGCGAGGCGTGGGACTGACTTGTGTTCCCAGGTAGTCTTGACTGGCAAATTCCCGCGTTTTCTGCAAAATCGTAACTGTGATTGACTTGCTCAGGGCATAGCTCCGTGACGTAGCAAAATCGGCGCAGAAATTGGCGCCAAGAATCTCCATTGGTGGAATGGTATTGCTTCGGCAACAGAGTGGAATTTTCCGCCGGTTTTCGAGTTGCTTATTGGAACGTTTAACCACAGCCACTGTCGTGGGGGCGGGAATGTTCTGTGTTCGGTTTGTACGGGTGCTCTTGTGAGGGTCAGCTCTCGCCTTTCGGTCGGAGTAGGGTACAAGATTGAGCTCTCGCTGCTCTGGACAGCCTGCCTTTCGTTGGTTGTCTAATATACTTTTATTTAATTGTAACTGTTTGACGAAGTTGCTGAAGTTTCGACTTCAACATAAATTTCCGAGTACAGTTGGCAATTGAGCGTTTTGCGAACAAGCGGCCTATGTTGCCTGTCTTGAGCAGTTTTGTCTAAAGTTGAGTGTATCGGAGTTACTGTGTGATTTCGCTTGTTAAAATCAATCACTGTACCACCAGTGATTGTGTGGCGGGCCTTCTTCGTCTCCCTCAGAAGCGCATTGGTATTAATAGGAAGTCTTTAGTATGGAACAACCAGACCAGGATAATTTGTTTCGGGCTATACTCGCGACATTATCAGCACCACGACGGGACGTTGAAGCAACCAGCCATCGCTTCCGGTACGCCAGATTGTGTCCTTGCAGTTAAGAAGACAGCTTGGTATGTATGTCCGCAGCATCGGCAGATTAGGGAATTTGCTCTATGATAATCAGTGCTCAGCAGAGCGCGCCTGTTCCCGTCTTTTCTTACGTGGTTCTGTCTTGGATGTTCATTGTCTGAGTTCTCACTACTGAAGCAGCAATTAATGTTGGGTCGGCTGGGTGTTTCTATTACGATTTGAGTTGCAAGGAATTGGCTCCACATACCACTTGGTCATAAATGTCACAATCTAGCTTATGGACAACTTCACCTTTTATTTGAGTATCCAATTTGATCCAATTTGATGTATTGTAAATGTTTCATGTGTTTTGTTTATGATTTTGAGTTTAGTCATAATAAATCAAATTGTTATTTTGGACAGAAATTTCATTCTGTTAATCGGTAGAGCAGCCCTTTCATTCCTCACTAAGTTAATGAAACTTTCCATTATTTAATTAATGTCTATCAAATTAAATTATTGCAGGTGCCAAACTCTTTTCTACTCCACTTGCAGGGTCGATTGCAGTCAGTTCACGTTTTTTCCTAATCCATGTGCAACAGCAAAAGTCAGAGTTAGAATAGGGGGGGGGGCTTAGACCATCATTTACATATGAAGATTCTAGAAGAATTTAGTGTTAAATACACTGCTAGCCCCGGCACCTTACAAGTGGCCTTTTATTGATACGACCAGCGAATGTAATTTCAAAGACGTACAGATACTGCAGCAGACCACCAAAGGGATGGAATAAGGAAAACTTATGGTGACAGTGCAGATATAATATGATGATTTTTCTGTGTCGAATTAAACTCTTAATATGGAACTAGCTAATATGGAAAATGTTTTAGATGTGAAATACAATTTAGATACGATAATTTAGTATTTAAATATCACCATGGCTGCTTAGCTGCCAGATAAAGCACCAAGCTCTCCTGAACGTCAATGAAGCGACTTATATAAAGATTCTGCATCTTTTGGCTATGACTGAACATAGTGTTGGGGTGAAAAAAAAAGTTTCACTCTTTAAGTCGCGTGTAATGTCCCGTGCATGTCTCAGAACACTCATCAGGTTCTGCTGCGATAAGATAGCGCCCAGCTGAATGCTATCTCAGGTGCTGCGCTCTGTTGTGTCCAAACGCTGCAGTTAACGCGAACTGTTTCCAGACATTTTGCTGGCATCTATTTGCAACGACAGAATGTCCTCAGATGCAGCTGCAATTGATTGTTTTGCTTTATTTTCTACAGCCATCGTAAACTTGAAGCAATAATCAATGCTTTGCAAAGTTAACTCCTCTAAACTTTCAGCCTTCTTAAGTCTGGTTTACACTGTGCAGAACACATACGAATGAGAATTTTCGGACATTCACCAGTGTTTATTTACATTCGCCTGTACTTGAAGGCAAGAATTGACACTAAAGGGAAAAAGAGGTAAAACGAGACGATGAGGATAGCTTTTGAACGCTGCACTAGGAACACAGGATACACCATTACATAGAGCCACGAATTCAGAGCGGATTATTTTCCATGGCAAGCGCACTTTTTATCACAAAGTAGCAAAATGGAGTAGAAGCATTTAGGTGTCTGAATTTGTATGTAAACATTAAATATGTTGATGAAATCCGCTTAGTACTTTCAGCACTAATTATGCTAAGAACAACACACAAACCTATGCCCGAGAGAGGACTCGAACCTCCTGCGGGAAGGGCCGCGCAATCCGTGACATGGCGCCTCAAACCACGCGACCACTGCGAGCGGCGGTACAGTGGTTTGAGGAGCATTTTGGTGAATGATGTCTTATTTAAATCCTATGGAACCCATCGGGTGCCATTATCGCGTACGCAAATTAGCGGCCTATTATTTACTCGAATTCCGTGACCTGTGCGTAGACACCTGATGTCACGTATCTCCACAAACCTATCAAAAAAGTGTCGGATCCCTCATCAGTGATGTATTTCCTTCAAAAGGCGGACAAACAAGCTATAAAGCAGGTAGTCATAATGTTTTGCCTCATCAGTGTGCACTCTAGTTATTAGTAACTTCATTCATTTAGCTTTGTGACAGTTTTGTATTTCAACAACTGCTATATCTCTGATGGTTGGTGACATATACAGTGATACATACGAAGCACTTAAAGGATTTTAGTGGAGTACATACATTAAGGTAACAGAATTTGCTTAATGAAATGTGAAATATATATTCGACTTATCACATAGGCTAACGGAAAATATCTGTTATACACTCTTGGAAATGGAAGAAAGAACACATTGACACCGGTGTGTCAGACCCACCATACTTGCTCCGGACACTGCGAGAGGGCTGTACAAGCAATGATCACACGCACGGCACAGCGGACACACCAGGAACCGCGGTGTTGGCCGTCGAATGGCGCTAGCTGCGCAGCATTTGCGCACCGCCGCCGTCAGTGTCAGCCAGTTTGCCGTGGCATACGGAGCTCCATCGCAGTCTTTAACACTGGTAGCATGCCGCGACAGCGTGGACGTGAACCGTATGTGCAGTTGACGGACTTTGAGCGAGGGCGTATAGTGGGCATGCGGGAGGCCGGGTGGACGTACCGCCGAATTGCTCAACACGTGGGGCGTGAGGTCTCCACAGTACATCGATGTTGTCGCCAGTGGTCGGCGGAAGGTGCACGTGCCCGTCGACCTGGGACCGGACTGCAGCGACGCACGGATGCACGCCAAGACCGTAGGATCCTACGCAGTGCCGTAGGGGACCGCACCGCCACTTCCCAGCAAATTAGGGACACTGTTGCTCCTGGGGTATCGGCGGGGACCATTCGCAACCGTCTCCATGAAGCTGGGCTACGGTCCCGCACACCGTTAGGCCGTCTTCCGCTCACGCCCCAACATCGTGCAGCCCGCCTCCAGTGGTGTCGCGACAGGCGTGAATGGAGGGACGAATGGAGACGTATCGTCTTCAGCGATGAGAGTCGCTTCTGCCTTGGTGCCAATGATGGTCGTATGCGTGTTTGGCGCCGTGCAGGTGAGCGCCACAATCAGGACTGCATACGACCGAGGTACACAGGGCCAACACCCGGCATCATGGTGTGGGGAGCGATCTCCTACACTGGCCGTACACCTCTGGTGATCGTCGAGGGGACACTGAATAGTGCATGGTACATCCAAACCGTCATCGAACCCATCGTTCTACCATTCCTAGACCGGCAAGGGAACTTGCTGTTCCAACAGGACAATACACGTCCGCACGTATCCCGCGCCACCCAACGTGCTCTAGAAGGTGTAAGTCAACTACCCTGGCCAGCAAGATCTCCGGATCTGTCCCCCATTGAGCATGTTTGGGACTGGATGAAGCGTCGTCTCACGCGGTCTGCACGTCCAGCACGAACGCTGGTCCAACTGAGGCGCCAGGTGGAAATGGCATGGCAAGCCGTTCCACAGGACTACATCCAGCATCTCTACGATCGTCTCCATGGGAGAATAGCAGCCTGCATTGCTGCGAAAGGTGGATATACACTGTCCTAGTGCCGACATTGTGCATGCTCTGTTGCCTGTGACTATGTGCCTGTGGTTCTGTCAGTGTGATCATGTGATGTATCTGACCCCAGGAATGTGTCAATAAAGTTTCCCATTCCTGGGACAATGAATTCACGGTGTTCTTATTTCAATTTCCAGGAGTGTATATGTTATTAGAAGGCAGACTATATGACACTGGGCAACCCCACCACCACACTACCCACAACTCCCAAATCATATCCACGGTATTCTCACCCTCTCTTCCTCCTGCCCAGCGGCACGTAATTGATAACAAATTGATTGGCTAATTAATTAATTTTGGTCATGACAGCCCCTCTACATGCTGAGTAATTTTTTCCTGTAGTCAGATTACACTCGCCAGGTAATCATTACAGATGCTTCCGTGACGTCTCTGTAGGGTTCCCACTGGCTAGGTAGTCACTTCCTCTGATGCCAAAATGGGTGGTAACCGTCACCAAACAGCCGAAGACATTCAGTGCTAATAGCATTCTGTCTCTCCGTTGTCTTGTCGTGCTGGTGGAAGTGCGAACTAATCCCACTCAGACCTGTCGATCTATGGGGGCAGTAGGATGTTTCACTCGCTTCATCATGTGGATGGAAGTCGCAGAGTATTCTCGTATTCATATGACATCGTTGGAGATCGAAAGCTCTCCCCACAGTGTCTGTGAGCAACCCTCCCTTTAACACTGCGTCGATTTAATTTACAACTGACCAGGAATAGGAGGGTACTACACCCACTACATTCCACTTCTAATGAACAATCAGAACAAGCCGAGTCTGTAACTGCTGTTCAGCGAAGATGGTTCTGCACCAACCTTACTCATGACAAGCATCTAAGCGCACAAGATCTCTCCAGACGCGTGCCTGTCAAGGAGGTTAGCACCTCTTATCGGTGTATGATAGATAAAAGAGTGTTGTGGTGATATAACAGACGGTTAAGAAGGAACATGTGGTTTATGCATGATGGAGCTCAAGATGAACGGAGTTCATGCTATCAATTCTGACGTACTGTTCCAGTGCCTGGGGTCAGTTCCAAGAAGGTATTGCCAAGAGGGAAATGATCCTAGAACATAAACACATGAACTCCTAGTGCTACACGGTTCTACACTTGAACACGCTATAATACTAGAGCTGTGCGTTTTTCAACCTATTAGTCATGTGGAATGCAACGCTATTAATAGTCCAATGGAAGCAACATATTTCAAGTGCATGACATACATTTTCTCTGCATGTGTCTCCCCAGTAATCTACGGTGACAAACAGTAAAGTGATAAGCCAGTTACCTTGCACACCAAAGAAAAAATCGATTGCTTGTAACACAAACACTACGTAAGCTTTCAGAGGTGTATGGTGCCTACTGTTTATGAAGTTCAAGCCTGATTACGGTTTGGAAATTATGATATGTTCACAAAAGATGTGAGAAGAGATCGGAAAGAGAGAAATAATCGTGGAACATAACACATTCCAAGGGCTACACAGTTCTGCACTTAAACTCCTTATGATGCTAGAGAGTGTTGCAGGAAGCTTTGTTCAAAGACAATACAGGGAGATCTTCCAATCTCCAACTTTATCCTATGAATGCGAGAATACCCTGTGACTCCCATCCACATTCGGAAAGATGACCAATCGTAAGAGTAAAGTCTGCACTATGATCTAAGTGCCAGAAATACTGTACATAGCTAACCTAACTGTATTGGTATAGGACGTATACTTGTATACTTCAGTGTATATACCCGAGAATAAACTATGAATGGACGTACTACACAGTCATCTATATACGTTAGCAATCTAATATATGGTGCTCGCAAAGTAATGGAGAGATGGTTTAGCGGTGATACAGAAATTGGAAGCATGTAACTGTGTCATTGGTTGGCGTTGAAATTATCGAAAAACTGGTAAAGTTGCTAAATTGAGTGCACTATCAACTTTGATGCTTATTACAGTACATCACCCTACGTCGACGGTATCTTTTCCATCCCATCCATCCACAGGAAAGCTGTTGATTAACACATAATGATCAACTGACAGTATAACACTAACCGCCTACACGTGTGCTATCATGTACCAAATTTGGTTTACTATGCACTACATTGCAGTAAATGTTACTCTCTGGGAGGATTTAAGTAAATTGACCGTGAGGTACCTAATGGATTTGGGTTATCGAACCTGTCTTTCCAATTTTTACTACGCAAAGCACCCAAAATTATACAATTTCTTCACATGCAATTAGTAAACTTATTGTTCAAGAATGTTTCTTCTTATCAAGCAACACTAAAGGGGGGACCCTTAAACTGTCCATTATCATAAAGCAAACTAAACACACGTTATGAGACAAACTGTGAGATGCAAATTTTGGTATTGTCCTTTCATTAATTTTACTCACCTTGCAGGACTTTCGAAACAGTTAATGCCGGTAATCTTTTATACAGGTTCTTAAGTATGACTTTAAATGCATTTTACTCTAACTAACCTCAAATCAACGTGCTTCCTTTTGTCATTAGCACAACCAGTAATTTTCACTGTCAGAACTGAATGCAGTTAATCTTTGATGCACAAATACTTTGAATTAAAACAATCATAAATGCAATACTAACTACCTCATTGATTTCAATGAAACCCACAGTATTTCTATTTATCTTGTTGTATTCAGTATTAAGCAACACCAACAATCACTTATTTTCAATCGTTTTTCATCTACAGGATACTCGGATGTTAGTAATTCAGTGGAATGGATCCTAAGAGGTATGGCGAGAGAAAATAATTCAAGGCTCAGACACACAGTTTAACTTAATTTGCCTTGTTATTGCGAATTAATCAACACTTAAAAGTGCTGGTCCATCTACATCTACATCTACATGACTACTCTGCAATTCACATTTAAGTGCTTGGCAGAGGGTTCATCGAACCACAATCATACTATCTCTCTACTATTCCACTCCCGAACAGCGAGCGGGAAAAACGAACACCTAAACCTTTCTGTTCGAGCTCTGATTTCTCTTATTTTATTTTGATGATCATTCCTACCTATGTAGGTTGGGCTCAACAAAATATTTTCGCATTCGGAAGAGAAAGTTGGTGACTGAAATTTCGTAAAAAGGTCTCGCCGCGACGAAAAACGTCTATGCTGTAATGACTTCCATCCCAACTCGTGTATCATATCTGCCACACTCTCTCCCATATAACGCGATAATACTTTGACATAAATCTGACCCGTTAGATTTGCTAAAGTGATGGCGTAATATTGGTGGCGAGTACATGGTGGTCACCTGATCTTTCCTCTGGATGTAATTTGCTCTATTACTTTCTTCTCAGCGACGATACTACCGACTTTAGAGTATTTTCCAATAATAGAGCACCATTTTAGAGTCGTACACACATCCGAAGCCCTTCCATATTAATTCAGGTACTGAATGCCACCCCGGCACTTGCACTGTTCACTCACTTGCTGCTCAGACCAGGCCTAGTACCCTTCCTGATCGAGCAGCAGAGAATCTGTAGGCAGCAACCAAGAATCTGCAGCGGCCGAAGAAGATGACTGAGATCAAATTCTCTCAGTATTCTAAACTTCTTCGACTTTGGGACTAACCTAGTATCATTACCGTATTAGCAATAATTTGCGAAACAGCACCGAAATCCGTTAAATTAAATAGTCTTGAATGGTATGCTGCTGATGTGGATTCAGAAACCGAATATGTACAGGTGTGGTAGATATAATAGCGTTGGGTTTGAGAGGCCTAGACATTTTTTGGATGTCTGTATTCATGTTTTTGAGAACAGAATTCATCTTAGTAGCCAATCTCTTAAACTAAGTTTTTCACTAGTCTGCAAGGATCTCTTGCTCCAGTCAGATGAAGAAAAACAAATGTATCTCAGTACAAAGAATACGAGTTAAATGCCATCCATAACTGGCATAATGATTGGTACACGTAGAGTCATTGATCAGCTGTTAAAGAAACTTGAAACTTTTAAAGAGAGTGATCCCAGCTGGGCGTTGAATGAAATAATTCATCTGTGTCTTAAAGTACATGAAAATTTGGATTTAAACGCTAGACTATACATGGAACTGACCAAAGTCATAGTAAATAAACGCGCAGTAATAAACGTCCAGTCACGTGACAATGCCTGTTTGATGTGGTGAATTCTAGTCAAGTGTGTCCTGTAAATAAGCATGCACACTATGTGTGTAAATACACTCCTGGAAATGGAAAAAAGAACACATTCACACCGGTGTGTGAGACCCACCATACTTGCTCCGATCACTACGAGAGGGCTGTACAAGCAATGATCACATGCACGGCACAGCGGACACACCAGGAACCGCGGTGTTAGCCGTCGAAGGGCGCTAGCTGCGCAGCATTTGTGCACCGCCGCCGTCAGTGTCAGCAAGTTTACCGTGGCATACGGAGCTCCATCGCAGTCTTTAACACTGGTAGCATGCCGCGACAGCGTGGACGTGAACCGTATGTGCAGTTGACGGACTTTGAGCGAGGGCGTATAGTGGGCATGCGGGAGGCCGGGTGGACGTACCGCCGAATTGCTCAACACGTGGGGCGTGAGGTCTCCACAGTACATCGATGTTGTCGCCAGTGGTCGGCGGAAGGTGCACGTGCCCGTCGACCAGGGACCGGACCGCAGCGATGCACGGATGCATGCCAAGACCGTAGGGGACCGCTCCGCTACTTCCCAGCAAATTAGGGACACTGTTGCTCCTGGGGTATCGGCGGGGACCATTCGCAACCGTCTCCATGAAGCTGGGCTACAGTCCCGCACACCGTTAGGTCGTCTTCCGCTCACGCCCCAACATCGTGCAGCCCTCCTCCAGTGCTGTCGCGACAGGCGTGAATGGAGGGACGAATGGAGACGTGTCGTCTTCAGCGATGAGAGTCGCTTCTGCCTTGGTGCCAATGATGGTCGTATGAGTGTTTGGCGCCGTGCAGGTGAGCGCCACAATCAGGACTGCATACGACCGAGGTACAAAGGGCCAACACCCGGCATCATGGTGTGGGGAGCGATTTCCTACACTGGCCGTACACCTCTGGTGATCGTCGAGGGGACACTGAATAGTCATCGAACCCATCGTTCTACCATTCCTAGACCGGCAAGGGAACTTGCTGTTCCAACAGGACAATGCACGTCCGCATATATCCCGTGCCACCCAACGTGCTCTAGAAGGTGTAAGTCAACTACCCTGGCCAGCAAGATCTCCGGATCTGTCCCCCATTGAGCATGTTTGGGACTGGATGAAGCGTCGTCTCACGCGGTTTGCACTTCCAGCACGAACGCTGGTCCAACTGAGGCGCCAGGTGGAAATGGCATGGCAAGCCGTTCCACAGGACTACATCCAGCATCTCTACGATCGTCTCCATGGGAGAATAGCAGCCTGCATTGCTGCGAAAGGTGGATATACACTGTACTAGTGCCGACATTGTGCATGCTCTGTTGCCTGTGTCTATGAGCCTGTTGTTCTGTCAGTGTGATCATGTGATGTATCTGACCCCAGGAATGTGTCAATAAAGTTTCCACTTCCTGGGACAATGAATTCACGGTGTTCTTATTTCAATTTCCAGGAGTGTATTTTCCATGTGCAATCAAACTTTGTCGACAAACCATTGCCTGCGCAACAGACACATGTTCACATTTTCGAAAAACAAAACGAAGTTATCTCTGCAAATATCTACAGCCTTCAGTATTCAAATTATGAATGGACGTTCGTAGACGTCAAGAGAAATGAGAAAAAAATTTTGAGTTTTACCACAAAGTATCTTAAAACACCATCGTGAAAAATATGTAAATCTAATAATGTGGAGTTCTATTGGATAAAAACATTGTTGAAGCTAACATGAGGCAGAATTACTGCTTGCTACCATATAGTTGTGGTATGTGAAAGCTGCCTGTGCTATTTTTATTCCAAGTAGAAGTCAGATGCGTATTTACCTGGTCGTGCCCAGTTTAAACCAGCCAGCAGTATATTGCCACGTGGCAGTAATTAGTATGTAAAATTTAGCAAATTCTGCGACAAACTGAAGCTACATTTCTAATTTATACTGATACTGAATTCATGTTGGATATATTTGCTTCTTGCAGTTGTAGCTGTGACTCAGTTTTGTATTCTGATCAGGTACATTTGTACACACCATTCACCATACACTGTGGCTATCACCATGGGCATTCTAAGTTTAAACAGTGCAGAGGCAGCGACGGCATGTAATTTATCACCGAACAGCTGTATAGAATCACTGAGAGTGTGAATGACTTTTTATTGCAAAATAAAAAGATTGTAGTAAGTCCCGAAGAAGAATAAGTATTTTGCTTGGCAAAGCTGTGCCATATTTGTATGCAACCATTTACGGAAGGTGATATACTACACAGATGCCACTGTCATTTCAGTGGTGCATGCTGAGGCGCAGCACACGCTAGTTGCAACATGAATTACAGGCGTCACTATACAGTTCAAATCGTATGTCACAACTGAGCTATTAAGACAGGCATTTCTTGATCATGAACATTTGCAACCAAAAGGTGTAAGAAGGCAAAAAAGAAGTTAAATTAAACGCAGGTCTTATTTTTCTTCTCCCATCGAATACGTAAAAATATCAGTCTTTACTGTAAAGTCATGCAGTTTTGCACCAAGAGCAGCATTGCAACGTAAATATCTGATTGATCGATTAGATAAATTTATTGACGTGCTCACTTGAAAAACTTGCATCAATCACGAAATCAGATAAACTCAAGATAATGAGGACATATTTTCCCGAGATCGAGATTGTAATCTAGTTAGAAATTTTTCTTGTGACTACATGAGCAATTAAACGATTTTACTGGAAGATCATCTACACTCAATCGAAAAATTTAAAAGTTTATTGATAATAACAGAGCTGAGTACCAAAGACCTTACAGTGTGTGGAGTGTATTTAAGTGTAAAACACTTAGAGACTAATTCCAGTTTATATTTGAAAACTGTCTTGCTAATCCTTGCTGGTATGTTCGAAAGCTTTTGCTGTCTTCGTCTTGAGACATATGAACTGGATCCTGCACATACATTGCTTTACCTGGTTGCTGAAAATTACTGATGGGGAACTGCAGTTAATTACGAATATTGCGTCTGGCAGCAGTTCCTCATGGAGCGCTACCGGATAACATTCTCGCTGTTCCAAATTCACCAGCATATTATAATTTTCCTCACCCGACCATGGATTTTTTTTTTTCAAATTGTTCAAGAGCAGTGAGGCTATTTGGGATCTGCGTGATGCATGAGCTAGAGTGACTTGCGATGGGCAACTAGAAGCACAAATACGGGGTTGGATCTAACTGCTGCCCTAGTTACTGGACAGGTCAATAGTGAGATACTAGATGGATGTGATGTTTGTAAGTGAACAGCCAACTACATATATTTGTGTCAATATTTTAGCTTCTTTCTTGTATAATCCATGTTTTAATAAAAATTTTAGTCACTTGATCAAACTTCTGTTAGCTTCAAGAAAGACATCATAGTGCTATTGTGCGGGTGAATGTGAGTGAGACTGGTAGACATTAAGTGCAATTTTAAGTGAAACTGAATTCCACTAACTTTTAATGTTTTAGAGGTTTTAACCATAATCGTTCATTTGTTAACTGCATTTCATGTTATTACGAATGCTGATAACCTCATCGTTGAGCGCCCATAAACCACAAACCACACACACAGCACATCTCAATGCATCTGAGGTGTCAGATTCATAACACTCTTATTGAGGCACGCAACCAATTGGTGGAAATTTCTTTCGACTGGAGACTGGAATACAAACACATCAGACTGTTATTTTATTGTGCACATTAATATCTTATGGCATTACATCCAGGGTGACTCTCCGTTTAAATGCATTGATTTTACACATGATAGACTTGAAAATGATATCTGCTGTTCACATACAACCATACGATTATTCAAGGAGCTAAGCATTTTAGCCACTCTTCCACAATATCTGCATTCGCTACTGAACATCGTCACAAACAGTCCACCACAATTTAAAAAGAATAGCGATGCTCACAGTTACAAAACTAGAACAAATAACCTGCCTCTCATCAGTGTTCATGGTGCATGAAGAACGATTGGTTAAATACTTCCTTGTGTGCTTGTCTTCGCGGTGCCTAAAGCTGTCCTCACATGGGACGTTTTTCTCACCGTTAAACACGCCAGACATGGTTGGTCCACACTGCACAACGAGCTGATGCATCACATAGGATGTGCCCCTCCCCAAGATACATGACACAGCTCCCCCCTTCTTTCCTCTCCGAAATGCCCTCTCAGCCTTTATTTATTTTGCTTAATTTTAATTTAAGCTCTTTTGTACTTCATTTTATTGGCTTTTTGTCTTTAACTCTAAAATTTGGGATATCATTTTCATATAAATTATTTTTTCTATAGAGAAGACATTGTACACAGTTTAATAACATAAATCAACTCGACATGAAGTAAAATTTAACCACATTTACTTGATGTATCCATCTTCCAACATACGAGTGAACTCAAAAGAGCCGGCCGGGGTGGCCGTGCGGTTCTAGGCGCTACAGTCTGGAACCACGAGACCGCTACGGTCGCAGGTTCGAATCCTGCCTCGCGCATGGATGTGTGTGATGTCCTTAGGTTAGTTAGGTTTAAGTAGTTCTAAGTTCTAGGGGACTAATGACCTCAGAAGTTAAGTCCCATAGTGCTAAGGCCATTTGAACCATTTGAACTCAAAAGATCTAAGAACAAATAAGAGCATGAATATTGCTACAGTTATATCGTTTAAACAATGACCACAAAGGAAATCAATATCATTATGAAAACCAAATCCTGCATGCTGTCCCACGTGCTCTTGCCATCTGCGGACAATGTTCGATGGTTCCAAGTCGGCAACTGTTTCGCTTCATATCAATGTCCACTACGGGCGTCGACCTCTGCACGGTACTCCCCAACTGTGAGGGGGTTTTACGAAGACAGTCTGCAAATAATTTGCAATGAGTTGTCAATGGTGAGGATTTTTCAAGTGTGCTACGAAGGATCATCTTCTCATCAAGGCGGAATAAGCAGTAAATGGGCATGGTTTTAAACCATGTGAGAGTGTGAGTCTTCACGCTTGGGAAGTAGGTATCCTCTGGGCACTGGATGTTCTGGGAGTCAGTTGTGTGAGGCATGGCATGAACGTAACAGGCATGGATCTTCTGTACCAGCATCAGTATGTCAAACGCTGTTCCACATGTTAAACAGTGATCATCATTGTCCAGGAGGTGGCACTACAGGCAGAGGGAAAAATCTGACAGCCTGATATGTCTTGTTTCGTACCTCTAGTTAACCACATTCTACCACACTGCTTATACCTGCATAGGGAGGAAGGACTGTTGGACTGCCCTCCACAACACAGGCCAAAGTATGGCTGTGCTTTTACTCTCAATCACATTGCAAGAGATGGATCTCAGCAGCAAACTACCGATGCCTCTTGCCTTCAGAGTTCGAGTGTCGGGGAGAGAGGGGTGCACGTAACTATATTCGGTATAAACGCCGAGATGTGGAAAGGAGAGGGCGTAATGTGCGCATTCGTAACAGGTGTCAGGGTGGATATCGGCAACAGTTCCTTAAACAGACTGCCAGTAAGTGAAGTACGTTGACAGGTCCTCAGTTTCGCAACTTTGCACAAGTATAAGGCTGCAGTCCTTGTGCGTGCATTTATAAGTCCCATTTCGCCCTCACACAAAGATAGGGTGAGGATCTCATAGCGGGATTTAAAAAGGAATCCAGCAGTAAGGTAATATCCAAATGCCACCTACAGCCTGAATGCCATTGCTATTGATAGTGGGAGAACTAGAATCAAGTGTATCAAGTTACTCGTATCAAGGTTAAGATACTCGACATGCTGTAGGAGGTTCATGCATCGAAGTAGTTTCCAGTGGACGTCTGTGCGTATCGCCTCCACTAGATGTTCATGGTAGCCATGTGACGCATGTGTCATGTAAATGTAACGCCTAGGTATTTGAACGTATCCGCCTGTGGAGGGGCTCCAAGCAGTCCTTCTGAAGGCCCCTGCCAATATGCATCGCCGCCTACTTGACTACCTTCATGTGGCTTCTCGTCACCATTTCATATCGCTTGATCCATTTAAGCATGGAGCGCACCTCAACACTGATTGGACAAGCAGTAGAAGGTCATCAGCATACCCTCTACAATGAAGGGTGTGTCCCCTCAACATAATCCCCGAAAATCTGCGTTTCAGCCCTCCTATTAGTGGTTCCAGTGCGATCACGTAAAAATTCAGAGAGTGGACGTCCTCGTCTAACTGAACG
Organism: Schistocerca gregaria; assembly: GCF_023897955.1. Classification (NCBI taxonomy): domain Eukaryota; kingdom Metazoa; phylum Arthropoda; class Insecta; order Orthoptera; family Acrididae; genus Schistocerca; species Schistocerca gregaria. The sequence continues at coordinate 405,325,956 of NC_064931.1, read as the reverse complement.
CCAGACTGGCGTGTACCAGTAGATGGAATGTGAAGAAGTCAGGTGGGAAGCTAATATGGACTAGAAATGACATAAGAATCTTTTGGTTCAACCTGTCAAAATAATGCTCAAAGTCAATTGAGACCACAGCAGCTCGTAGGCGGTAGGTTGTGACGAGAGCTAGTAAATCCCAACATTCGCCAGTGGCCATTTTCATGTTGGTGTCTCCTCCTTGCGTCGTTTGCCTCATTGACAGGGTTAGTGGTAGGACTTTCTTTAGGTGCTCCACCAGAAGCCGCGAAAAGCTCTTATAGTCCAAATTTAACATTGTAATCGAGCGGTAGTCCTCGATCGTCCGACCTCTTGAAGGCTTATATATCAAGATGAATAGCACATCGACGAGGACAAGTAGCACATCAGCGGTAGGTACATGGTAATCCAACATGGCATACCGAGCGAGGTTACGCGGTGGTTAGCACACTGGACTCGCATTCGGGAGGACGACGGTTCCAACCAGCGTCTGGCCATCCTGATTCAGATTTTCCGTGATTTTCCTAAATCACGATTTCTTTACCCATCCTCCCCTAATCCGATGGGACCGATCATCTCGCTGTTTGGTCCCATCCCCCGAAACCAACCAACCAAATAACCAACGTGGCATCATCTGAGTGCGGAATCCCGACCGAATTCAAGCGGCAGTCCGTCTGGCCCTGATGACTTGTTAATGTCGTCCTGCATAATCGCCATTAAAAGCGACGATGCTGGTGTGTCGTCGAGGGTGAGCGACACATGCTGCAAAATGACGTTATCGTTCTCTCCTTCTATACTCTCCTCGTGGTAAAAACGTCGATAATAGTCTGCAAAGGCTTCTACAATGGCCGCCTGGGTGGTTAAGGATCGACCATCCAGCAAAGTGAGGTCAATGACTAACTGTCGTCGCCGTCGACGGCTAGCGCGACGATGTGGTGGATTGACGGGCTTTCGCTGCTCGCTCAGCCTTGGTGCTCTACCATATGCCAACCCCTTCCGCTTTTCGCCGTGTAACGGAGAATATTTTGGCTTTAATTCATCTGTCTGTCTGGTGACAGAGGTTGGGATGCGAGTTCGCGAAGCATCGTATAATAAAATACCAAAGTATGACAATGCCATTCAGCCTTGTACTTTTCATAGAGGATTAGAAACCGCCGCAACGCCAGTTTTGCACATTTCAGTCACCATGTCCATGTCGAAGGGTATCGAGGAAGACCGTCAATGCGGCGTTGATAATCTGACAGCATTCTGAGTAATAGAGGTCTGCCACATTCATCTTCCACATCATATGGCTGCGCTATACATGTTGTTGCTAGAGGGTGACCGTGCATATGAAGACACTATGGTCTGAGAAGACAGCCGGCCACCGTTTGGTGTCCAACACTCTTGGCACAAGGTCATGTATGACATAGAATGCAATCAAGACGACTGACCGAGTGACTGGTAAGATATGTGTGTCTGGGGTGGTCACCCTGTACTTTTAAACAGGTATCAATTAGAAACAGGCCTCGCTCGAATATATATTGATCGCAGCGACCAAGAAAGGGGGGGGGGGGGGAAGGGGGTGATAACTGCGATATCTCGAAGCGTTCGCTGGTTGCTCATGGAGCATTACGTTAGTAATACGTCTGCCCAGTACCGTGATCGCCACCCCCCTTGCTGAGGAGGCGTAGGTCACATCTCAGATTTCAATACCGTCATGCATTAGTATCGCCATACTTCCAGTCTGATCACACAGTGTCGTTTATGTCGCATAACCAGGCATGGAAACACGCGTAGCGCTCTTCTTGCAATAAAATGAAGTCAACATCCGATGCATGAAGCATCTCTTGCAGCAGATGGATCTTCACCGTTGTTCCCGTCATATTGAGATTAATTGTGGTGATACGATAAACCTGTCGTCGAACTGCGGGTGCCAAGTTATTTCTTAGTTTGGAAATGTTTATTGGGTGTCAAGTTGCGTCGTCACCTCTGCCCACCCCCAACACCTCGGCTGGAACCGTTCCCAACGTGCCAACGCCACCGGGTCTGGATCTGTCAGTGTACCTTGCATCATATCATCATCCTCCCAACCCGCCGTTGAATGCAGAGCAAGAATATCTTCCATAATTTTCTCAAGTCACGGGATAGGAGCCGGAAATCCAGATGTAAAGGGCAGCATCCGTCTCGTGTATCAGCGTCTGATCACTCAGTCATGGGTATGTCCGAAAATTCCTCAACCCCATTCTGTGTTCTCACGCTGCAGCCGTGATGGTTGCCTCAGTGGGAGCTTTGTCTTAGAGAATGGACTCCTCGTCCTCCAGTGGCTGGTCTTCAACCTGTTCTGAAGTTTCTCTGCGCCTCCGCTTTCGGCGCTTTGGGGACGGTTGCTTTCTGGTGTGTTGTTCTGTGTCAGACAAATGCAGGGACTCACGACGCTCTGGCAAAAAGGCCGCAGACGGCACGATCAGCGAGTCTGTTCTATTATCATGGACATCAACATCTGTCGACGGGGTCGGCGCTGTCGGAGTGGAGTCCACGACACGTTTCATCTTCCCGCCGCATCAGAGGTTGCTGCGTTGGGTCATCAGGGAGTATCGGATACCGTGGGGAAGCGACAGCATTCTTGAGGGCGGCAACTTAAGTCATGGGAAGCTGCGTCAGCTGTGATGATGGCACTATGTCTGCAGGCGATAGTTGGATGCATTGGGATAGTATGTGACCATTCTTCTCACAACCGGAACAGGGCTTTGGTTGTCCGTCGTAAGTGACAATAGCGCGGCAGCCGCCGATAGAGAGATATGAGGGAACATGTCTTTTAAGTCCAATTCTGATCCGTCGGACTCCGTTCAGAATGGGATATGTTCGGAATTGCATCCACTTTTCCGCCGCATGGCTATATACCGTCCCTTAGGGCGAAGAGCCGACTCGATGCCTTCTGCTGGGCATTTAAATAGAAATTCAAATATACTGATTGTGCAGAGTCCCAATCCAGCATAATCGACGTCCACAGTATCCACATTGACATCAACGTTGCAGAAACGGACGCCATGTTTTTTCCCGCAAGGATCTGTTCACGTGTTGGATAGATGATGATCTTTACGTAAACTACACTGCTCACAATGGGAAATGTATGGCGATGGTGTCTGCCGCAGGGATTTTCACCTCTTATTGTAGAATCGCTCAACTTCGAGAGCTTTTGGTGTTGCAAATTTGTTTGGGAACGTAAATTTGAGCGTAGATTTTCTGTATTGTTTTGCCATGCTGATCTATATAAGTAAGCCGGGGCGCACGGAACGGCCAAGTACTGTGTAAACAAACGCGAGCGCTCACTCTGCGGTGAGGACACAATCAGCACGTCCGCAATCTGCTCTGCTTTGGCTATCCATGCACGACTCACGGTCTTAGCCGAACTTCCATATTTCGTCGTTCATGCATCAGAAATTGCACTCGTACACATTGCGTAAGTCCCACATGGGTGAAGGACATATTAACTGTAAGTCGCTGCCTGGTATTCACAGATAAATATGATATTTCAGTGCCTTTGTAGTTAAGACGTGCTATGCAATGTTTCTTTGGACATGCATGCATTAGCAGTTGCGAAAAGGGACAAACATTAGCTGTGTAAGGGGATGACAACAATGAAAATCTGTGCCGAACCGGGACTCGAACCCAGAGTTTCCTTTTATCGGGAGCGGTTGCCTTATCCTTAGGCTATCTGAACATGCTTCACGGACAGACGCATACTTCCATATGTCGTCAGGTGTGTGTCTACGACCTGCACTCGTTCATTCATTATACAGGGTGGCCCATTGATCGTGACCAGACCAAATATCTCACGAAATAAGCATCAAACGAAAAAACTACAAGAACGAAACTCCTCTAGATTGAAGGGGGAAACCAGATGGCGCTATGGTTGGCCCGCTAGATGACGTTGCCACAGGTCAAACGGATATCAACTGCGTTTATTTTTTTTTTAGATAGGAACCTCCATTTTTTATTACATATTCGTGTAGTACGTAAAGAAATATGAATGTTTTAGTTGGACCACTTTTTTCGCTTTGGCGCTGTAATAGTCACAAACGTTTAAGTACGTGGTATTACGTAACATTCCACAAGAGCGGACGGTATTTACTTCGTGATACATTACCCACGTTAAAATGGACCGTTTACCAATTGCGGAAAAGGTCGATATCGTGTTGATGTACTGCTACTGTGATCAAAATGCCCAACGGGTGTGTGCTATGTATGCTGCTCGGTATCCTCGACGACACCATCCAAGAGTCCGCGCCGTTCGCCGGATAGTTATTCTCTCACCCAGTTGATGATGTTGTTGTAAACTTATAAAAGAAAATATGCGGGTGCAGGCTTTCTCGGCGAACTTCATATATGAAGTCTTCACGGGTTGTCAGCCGAGTAGCATCGTCGTCTCGCAGCAACGTTTCGATGGAATGCGTCTCCATCATCTTCACCACAAGGTGGTCATTAATCTAACAAATAAGGAACTGGATGGGCCAACCCAAGAATTGCTGTCCAAAGGCCTAAACTTCGCCCCCATTCCGAGCGCCCTGCCGAAACGGGACATCATAAGTGGGGTAGAGCAAGCCATATGGAGACTACCTGAAGAAGCTGCAGAAGAAGTAAGAAGAGACGTCTGCAGAATACTTGACAAAGCAAAGATGCCGAAGAATAACATTTCGGTGGCAGAAGGAAAGGCGCTACAGGCACTCAGGGAGAACCAGGACACACTGGTCTTGGCAGCGGACAAAGGCAACGCCACGGTGCCGCTTAAATCAGACGACTATTAGCAAAAACTCGATCGACGCCCTCCTGCAAGATCCTGCCTATAAAAGACTAAGGAAAGACCCCACCACGACAGTGACCCGCAAGACCGTTGAGATGTTCAACAACTCGGGACTAGAAATGGATATCATCAAGAAGCTGTACCCGAGGGCACCGGCACCACCACGTCTCTATGGCCTCCCAAAGGTCCACAAAGAAGGAGTCCCATTACGACCTATTTTGAACACTATTAACTCGCCGACATTGCTAAGTATTTATCACAGATGCTAAAACCCTTGGTGGGTGACGGTCCACACCATGTGAAAAACTCGGCTGAGTTTGTGAAAGTCCTACAGGGAATGCGGCTGAAAAATGAAGACCTACTAATCAGCTTCGATGTGACATCCTTATTCACACGAGTACCAATAGAAGACTCCGTGGCTTTATTCGAAGAACACTTTGAGGAGGCTATCATAAAGCTCTTTCGAAATGTTCTAACCACCACCTATTTCAAGTGTGGGGGGAAGTTCTACGAACAGATAGATGGTGTACCTATTGGCTCCCCCCTAGCATCAGGCATAGCCGACCTATACATGTAGCACTTCTTAAAGCTAGCACTGGACACTGCTAAACACAAGCCAAAAGCCTTCTACAGGTACGTTGACGATACCTTTGTAGTTCGGCCACATGGCAGGGACAAACTGCTAGAGTGCCATCAACACCTCAACAGCATACATGGAAATATGAAATTAACCATGGAGATAGAACAGAACAGAAGCTTACGCTTTCTGGATATCCTGATCACAAGAAACATGGACGGCACGCTAGGACACGCAGTGTATAGAAAGAAAACACGCACGGACATCTGTCTTAACGCCAATAGCTGCCACCACCCTGCGCAACGCAATGCTGTACTCAACACCTTAGAGCACAGGTCCAGGTCCATCTGCTATAAGGAAAGTTTGCCAGGAGAATTGCAACACCTAAAGGACACCTTCAAGAAGAATGGATACAGTGAGACACAAATGAGAATAGCTCTGAAGACCGACCACAAGAAGAGAGAAGAGAGACCGGATGAAGACGAAGCAATGGGCTGTGCGTTCTTGCCATACGCGGGTCCCCCGACGTCCAAGATCGAGAGAATTCTCAAGAAACATAAAGTGAAGACCGTTTTCCGCGCAGCAGGAAAAATCAAAGACCTTCTCGGTTCAACCAAGGATCCACTAGGTCTGACGGCACCAGGTGTGTACGAGATCGGATGTGAATGTAGGATGCAATATATAGGACAGACGCAGAGTTGCATCTGACAGCGCCGCAGTGAACACATTAGGCATGTACGCTTGGGTCAGACCAACAAAATCTGCTGTAGCGGAACATAGTATTGACGAGAAGCACACCTTCGATTTCGAGGACACAAAGAAAATATGCAGTACAAACGGATTTTGGGACTCAGTAATCAAAGAGTCCATAGAAATACGGTTACACAACACCCTAATCAACCGCGACAGTGGCTACCATCTCAGCACAGCCTGGGAGCCTGCAGTCAGGAATATCAGAGAAGGACGTTCCGTTCCACCAAGGGCCGTGGACGGAGCAGACAGAGACGGACGCCGGGACTCGAACCCCGCGCACGTGTCCCCCCCCCACCCCCCACCACCTGCCAATCCAGGCGCATCGGGCGATTCCGCGGGCGCGTGAGTGGCCGGCCGCGGCAAGCAGAGAGCAGTCCAGCAGAGATAAAAGCCCGCGACCGACGATATCCCGACACTTCGCCTGAAGATCATGGAGACGCATTCCATCGAAACGTTGCTATGAGACGACGATGCTACTCGGCTGACAACCCGTGAAGACTTCATACATTACAAAAGATTTATTTCCATTTCAAAGTGTTTCGATTTCTCTCCTACTTATGGGCTGAAAAAGAACCAGGAAACAAAACCAAAATGCGAAAACGTGCCACACTGCTACATCAGGTGCTGCCATATCAGTGAGGAACATGGAAACAAACATGGACGCAGTCCACTAATGTTATGTACTGAATGAAGCAGTTTCTTCCAACATTATATAAATAAAAAAGATTAAGGTGACTGCTTGTGTAGAGCCAGAAATCTGGGTTTGAGTCCCATTCTGCAACGAATTTTCAATGTTGTCATTACTTTATAATGCTGCAGGTGGTTCATATTCACAGTTGTGAATACAATTCACGAGCAGCAGGGAAAACTGAATTCTGGCACACTTTTGATATCAAATTGTCCAATTAATTACCTCCACCCCCCATTCAATGCCGCTTCCCCCACCACTCCCCTGTGAAATCCCCTCCCCTCCCCTCTGAAAATGGTGGAAAAATTAAATTTTGGTAGGAAATTCAAATTTACCAGTAGGAGCATAAAATTTTCTGTGTTCACCTGTTCACCTTGAGGTTCAGAGACTAACTGACGTAATTCACAACATCACCTCCAGAGGGCACTATTGGCCCTCCACACTACCTTGTAATGTTGTTGCATTAATTTGATATAAAAGCGGTGCTGACAGACAATAAAACTGGGTTAAAAACTGTGAGCTATGTATGGAAGTTAGCCTTGCATTACTGCGCAACTGTTTCACCAGGTATCCCATCTAGGTTATCAAATTCCCAACCAGACTAACATTAATTACAATCTTTTAACAGTCATATGACAATCAGTGGTATATATATATATATATATATATATATATATATATATATATATATATATATATATATATATAAAATTTAAATGAAAAGAAATAAATCAGTTTATATTTGGAAATTTATTTTAACATCGATCATTGAAATTTCAGCATATTAAACTTGATTCATAACTGAACTGGTGCCTTATTTAGGATTGTGAAAATGTGAGTTTGTAATCTTACAGAACACATCAAATATGGAGCCAAGATTGGGAGACTGCATACAACACTGCATTCATAAAATAACACACGAAGAACGTTGAAACATACGCAAGAGGAAATTAAGCACAACCAACCAATTCAATTTTCACCCAAAGAAGTTATGTTCGTAGCGCAATCCTGTCCGTCATGTAATTACCACACACTGGTATACTAAATTCATACTAACTCTCTGTGAAATCTTCCCGAAAAAAATAGTTGAGGGCTACTTTGATGATTACACCACATGCTTCACGTGGTCAACTTGGTTTACACAAAGAGTGTAACTCCACAATAATTTTGATAATTATAATAAATTAGATCGAAAAGCAATTTACAAAAGAAAAACCTCGAACTGATTACTATCGTCTTACTATTAACCTGATGGGTCAAACAATTGTATAAGCACGTGGTACCGGTCTCACAAAGTACACCCCACGTGGGTTGAACATAAAGAAAAGTTGCTATATGGAAAAATATTGTCAAGACGAGACGTTATAATCTCACGCACATTCGCATTTAAGATTGATGATCTTAGTTAGAGTTACTGATCAACACATCGTTCCACTTTACTCACAAAGTAGTGACAAAGCAACTACTGGAAGATATTCTGAAGTTCACACTCGAAATACACTGCGTTGCAATTTAAGATAACATTAGATATTTTAGAGCTAAACCTGAAATAAAGGTGATTAAATTTTCAGTTAGGCTGTACTTAAGAAATCCATTGTCCTGCGGACTTAGCAGACACGCGCTTAGCCGTAGATCTTACCACTTCAGACGCTCGCCGCTGACAGACTGACCTGGCCCGCTACCGAGCGTGCTTCACAAATACCAACAGAAGTGACCATTGAGGCAGCTCCCTATACCAACATGACAAGGGACGGACAGGACCATACTAAGAATAGAAACTTATTTGCTTCTAGAAAGCGTAGCTGCCTGTTCCGACGTTGGTCCTACTGTTCTCTAGCAGACAGGCTTGTCTGCTACCATCCAGCATGCAACTAGAAATACATTTGCTCATTCATCCTCTCACACAGAAGGGAAGGGGGATGACAGTATCTTATCATATACAGTATATAATAGAAAGCGGATGTAGGTTCCGTATGAGACTGTGTGACATGAATTACATATAAACTGTGTTTTAAAGTGTAGTAGTGTGACAGATCGTTCTTGTTTATGTATAAAAGTAACACGTTCCACTACTCACTCTCCTCCCAGGTAGTCAGAAACGCCATAGTAAATTTAGAAGAGGAATTTATGCCGTAAATGACAACAGATTTCAGAAATTAACATGAAAGGAATCCAACAGAGAGCTTTCAACCACTCTCCTCCACTTCTGAGAGAGTTTCAATCTGCGCTAAGCTGGCAGAATGGGGAATGAAACACAGTTATACATATTTACGAGTCACAAGTTGCATTTAAGGTAACAGAATCATTGGAAATGTATCAAACCATACTTTTTACGGATGTAGTGCCAATTGTCTTACCTGAACATGGCATCCCAAGACAAAAAGTAAACTAATCAGTCGCACCAGTCTAGTCTGACGCCATGTATTGACTGTATTGTGTACCTGAAGAACTGCCCAGCCAAGAAACAGCCACTCACGACGGACATAAGCCTCGACATCCGGTCGCCTGACACCCTTGTAAACAGAAGAAATGACCATGCACTTGTTCTCATATCGCTAAAGTACCGTTACTTGTGAAAATCGTGTACAACACTATGGCATACGCTATATTTCCTCTAAGTATTGTCTCATCAGGTCGAAAAATCTGATTCTATTAGCCACATCCTGCACCACAGGACTAGAATCTTAAACTTATTTTCGGCTTAAGACAGAGGGCTCTGTCACTGGATGCCTCCTTCCTTTAGAACTCTCTTAAAATAAACAAATGTCTCATCACATATGAAATCTCTCAAGTTGACAGCACAGAGAAGTTGTAAATAACAGGTTTATACTACATATAAGTTTCTAAATGCCATCATTAAACTACGTAGGTGAGAGATTAAAATTCCATTAAAAGATCTTACTGCAACAAAAAAATGCCTGATTACCGCTCGAACTCTTGAATTATATCTGTGGTATTTTTGCTTTCACTTCCACCAGCTCGGGGGCACGTCATGAGAGCCCCTTTGTATGGTGTGTAATTTATTTCCAGCAGTCGGGTTGGTTCAAATGGCTCTGAGCACTATGCGACTTAACTTCTGAGGTTATCAGTCGCCTAGAACTTAGAACTAATTAAACCTAATTAACCTAGGGACATCACACACATCCATGCCCGAGGCAGGATTCGAACCTGCGACCGTAGCGGTCCTCAGTTCCAGATTGTAGCGCCTAGAACCGCACGGCCACTCCGGCCGGCGCTGCAGTCGGGTTCCATTGGCCAGGTAACCATTACACATGCTTCCATGACGTCTCTGTAGGCTTCCCTAAGGCTAGGAGGTCACTTCCTCTGATGCCAAAATGGGTAATAACCATCGTCAAATGGCTGAGGATATCCAGCACTAATTGTGTTCTGTTTCCCGGTTGTCTTGTCATGCTGGTGAAAGTAAGTCACTTAGAATTCTGGTGCACTGCTCCCGAACTAGACCTGTTGGTCTAAGGGTTCTGTAGAATATTTCACTCTCTTTTCCATCACTATGATGACTCTGCTACCTGATTGTATGTGAATAGCAGTCACTGAGTTTCAAACCTCCGCCCGCACATTACGGCTGTTCCACTTGTGGGGCGGCGAAGAAGTTGTCGAATGAGTTGTTTGAATGTTCATTTCACGTAACAGACTATTGCCGATGCAACATATGTGGGACGGCGAAGAAGTCGTTGTTTAATGTTGAATGAAAGTTGAACATTGCCACCTTAAATCACGCGAGCCTGGCAACTAATTTGGTGGCCAGTCAGAAAACGAAGGGAAACTTACTGACCTTAGTTCCCAGTCTGCACGGCCACATTCCTGTACAGCCCAGCTAAACGAAAAATATCCATAGTTCTTCACGGGATTAGGGCTGCTTCAATAAAATTTAAAGTTCCAAACAAGATTTTATTATCTTAAAGGCTCACACAAATTACTCGAAACTTCTGAAAATGCTAAAGACATTAAATATTGTTAATTCAGCCAATCGTTTAATAGTTCAGAGGCGACTTCTACAGCAAGTTCCTCCCGAATAGTTCATTACTCTAACTAACGGTGCTCTATTAATAGTTCGCAATAATGTTAAAAAAAAAAGATTAATGCTCGCCTTAAAAGTGGAGTTAGTCACCACTTGCCACGCGGAATTATACTTCACACGGACGGCACAATAACAGTTTGTTACCGAAGTCTAAACGATCCAGGACGGTGTACAGTCCTCGCGATTTTCAATGTCCGTTTACATTGCTAAGTACGCGCATGTCACAGCCCGCTATGACGTCACCCGAGGCGAGGCGCGATCGGACGTTAAGCTCGCGTGGACTAGGCGTTGGTCTAATGCGGAGTGAGCTTACTACTGCCTCTGCCGCTCTTTTTATATAGCTCCGGCGCGTACCGCCAAGAGAGCATCTGTTCTTTCCGTTCATATGCAGATGCCTGCGGCCTCCAAATGACCGCTATCTCAGGCACATAATCTTAAATATCACATTTAATAATAGCTTTACAAACTTCTCAATTTTTGTATACATACATCTGAGCAGTACAGAAGCACGTAGAAAATCTCAGCCCGCTAAAATTAAAACTTTACTCTCTAGAATTTTTACAATGGAACTAACGGTAGATTGTTACCTCTGAACCATAGCTTTATCAAGACTTGTATCAGCTGTTAATTATGCTACAAGACTAAAACTTGGTGTAGCTTTGTTAATTGTCCTATCTGATCATTGGTCTTAAAGAATTTGTTTTATCATTAAAATTTAAAGTACTTAATCTATAATGCTTATGTACATTTTACTCACAAAAGTAGTTTTTACTAAATTACTAAAAAACTAGAAGAGGTAACTGATTGTGGTATTTCCATTATTATTATTAGGGTGAACTGAAGCATCCTACCAATTTTCAATATTGTAGCTCTATTATTTCGCGCCTCTGATTTTTCAGAAAAACGCGGATTCTGGAGTCAATTTTAGTTTTATGGTTTTGGAAACCAGCACCACTCATTAATGACTTCTTACTGCACCTTCTCACCAAATTTTGGCTTCCTAGCGTCATTATTTAGCGCCTCCTATTTTTCTTTCAAAACGTGAATTTTACGTAAACTACTAATTTTATAACATTAAGATTTGTTACCTGAAACATTATTACATAGGACTATACTTTAACAAAGTTTTACACACAAATCTTAATTTTTACTTTTATGTTAAATGTGGTGCAATACTATATGCAGGCGCGTTACGATGACGTGACGCTACTAGCAGTGAACTAGGGTAAGTCCCGTGCACTCGCTCGCCTGTGTATCTTATACATGATACAGCGCTTGCTTTGCTTCATCACCCCCTTTTTAATTTTCGTGAAAATATATTTTTGAACAAAATTAAATTTCTAAAAGAACAAACAAGCGATGGATTACTTTAGTATACCTCTTTCAACTTAAGTTGCTTCTTCTTAGGAAATTCCTTATTACTACATACACAAAATAACCATACTCATATACACATAGAAAACCTAGTACAGAAGATATTCACAAATTATTTACATACATTTACATGGAAATATAAATTTTTCAATGGTTACAAAATAGTTATTATTTTTTTTTCTTTAAAATCAGTCTCTTCCTGAAAAAGAAAATACACACGACTTTCATCACTGCAACGCACTCACATTTTTCTTTTACTATAATACTCGGCACTGTGGTGGGTGTCCTATTGTAACACTCATTTAATTTCACTGATTGACAAAATTGTGGGAGGAAATTGTATTCACTGTGGTTTGCGTCTCTACTTCCAATCTCCCTACCGCTTGTTGTCAGTCATTCATGCAGCCTGCATGTCCCTGAGAAACAGACAATACAGTCTAAGTTTCTGTTTTCAACTTATATCTAAGGTAGGACAAAGTACATTTTATAGTTTATATTCTGGCACTATTTTACTAATTGTGAAGGTGTCAGAAAGACATTTAGCACTAAGTCGTATCTGATACAATAGCTCCTACTTTCTTCTTTCATAAATAATCTTTTAGGTTCCTAAATAGTGAAAATTCTTTTAGCAAATTAATATATTAAGATCTTGCTTCAACTTAGAAAATTGAGTAACCTTTTAGTTTTAATGTACTCTGGCTTAATTATCGTATGGATTAGTTCATCAAAGAAGTCATTTGCTGACCAGCACTTTGCTTTATTGTATGAATTACTAAAAAAATTAGTTATTTTCAGTATACCGATTCCAAATTTCTGCATTTTCCAATATTTGTGTGTTTCTGTTGTCTGTTTAACTATTTATTTGCCTCAAGCAAGATTTAGCGTTTTTCACCATTTCACGAGACGTGAGGGAATTATTCTTTAATCCTACATCATTTACTTCAATTTACTTACTTCACTTCTTCACCTCATTCATTTTCTCCCTTTTCTTCCAGATTCAAAATACTTCATTTCTCCACTTCTTTCTCCCTTTTCCTTTTGTCAGCCTATTGACGTCCTGTTTCTATATATTTGGTGCGATCCTCACACCACTTCCACACATCTCCATTTATTTAATTCTAAAACGCCATTGCTTGCCTCTATGAGCATTACCTTCTTACGCTGTTTTCCTTCAGACAACCTTATTTCTAGCAACATACTACCTTCTGCATAATCTCATGGATTATTCATATTCATACCGTACTTCGTATACTGCAAAGTGTCTCTCTTAGTTGTAGTTTCTAACCCTTTACAATTACATGAAATATTTTAATTCATTTATTTTAGCCATGTTTGCCTCTTATTGGTACTCAGACTTTTGTTTTGCCATTCACTAGGTAGATCCTTACTAAGAATACTTAAAACCTAATAGCATATATACAACATGAAGACATATGTGATTCTTACCTGTTATGATAGACCAGAAGAAGGGAATGAAACTTGAAAAGGAAATAAAGTTTCACCCAGCTGGGACTGCACGGTACGCCAAACCGTGTATCCGCCAAAGAGTGGCAGACTCCCTACAGTAATTAATTACTGTTAATTTTAAATTCCTTTAGGATGTGTCTCTCTTCAACCTTAGCACTTTCCTCATTCTCACTGAAAACCAAATTTTCCTGCAAGTATCCTTTATTCTTTATTACTCTAATAGGCAGTTCCCAAGTTTCATTACTACCGCCTATATGACTTCCTATAAAAGACTCTCTTATCACTTTAGAGTCAGGTAAAGTTAAAATTAAGTTGTTCTGATCAAAATTGATCTTTCCCTGGTACTTTGATAAGAAATCAGTACCAATCAACATATCAACACTTAAGCCTAACACAATCAAACAAGGATGATCTATTACTACGTCATTTATACCAATGGGTATCAAAGCTTCGTGTTGAACTGGTCTAGAGACTTTTCCAGTAGCACCTATAATCTTTAAGCCACTTACTTTCATAACTGTTAACTTCTCTTTATTGGGTATGGTGTCAAAAAATGTTTGTGATAAAGCACTTGCTTCACTGCCACTGTTAAGCAGACAACGCACAGTGACTCCTGATATGTTTACTTTGATAACAGGGTGAGTTATTTTACATTGAACAGGTTGCTCACACACCTCGTCTAATAAATCTCGTTCTATGTTCTTCCAGCTAAAGTAATTCTGATCAGTTGCAATTACATTTACATTTACATCCTGGGGCTCATCATGCTCTATAATCTTAGCTGCTTTCTCTAATCTGTCCACTAACTTTAAATCGAAGCATCTGACGACTTTTTCTACTTTTGTTTGCTGCACATCAGCCAAACTATCCTCTACCTCTGAGCAACTGCGTCCCTGCGCAATATTGCTATTCATAAGAATGTCGTCACCTTCAACCATTTGTGGCACGTTTACACAGCTACTAGATTCTTTCACCTCGTTACTATTTCTACCCCCTTCATTCATCATTTCCTCCTCTCTAAAGTTTTGCAGTACTGATTCTACTTCTGCTACTTCTACTTCAGCTTTTAGATTGCCATTTTCATCGAAGATGTAAGCTTTTACTTCATCATTATTCCCATCAGACTCAAACCCATTATCTACCTTGAGTTCCTGTTCTTCCTTGACCCATTTTTCTAGTGTATCCAAAATACTATCCACTATTTTGTGAGAGTGGCTTAACACATCACTGGTATTATCTGTATTTATTTCGTCATCCATGTTGTCTGTCTGTGTATGTTGGCTGATTGTCTGTGTTTCCGTTACTGGCTGTGTTACTGTTACCGCCTGGTGAGCGCCAGTTTCCTCATAGACGGGATTTAGTTTCCCACACGCGGCCTGTTGTGTTCATCTGTGACACCACTAGATATAGTAGCATCATGACTCCCTTCTTGTCTTAATGGCATAGTATTTACTTCTCCACTTTCGTCATAGTAGTTGTTACGAAAGCGTGGTGAGTATCTACCCCCTCTTCCTCTGCCACGGCTTTGGTTTCGATAGTTTGTTCTGGTGTGCCTAACTTCCATATTTCTAACGTTCACGTTTCCATTATTTTGTACGTGATTGTTAGAAGATTTGTTATTCTGCTGCACCTGCTCCTCAGCAGCAGCTACTCTTTCCACTCTTTCCAGATATTCAATAAATTTGTCTATATTATCTCTAGGGGCGGAAATGATCCTCTTCTGCCAGTACCACGGCAGCTTACCTTCTAAACCCATAATGATCATATCTGGCTTCATCTTTTCTGTCAAATGTGACAGTCTTGAAACCCACTTCCTAGCGAAATCCTTTACTGATTCACGCCCTGGGAAAAACTTCTTACCACTCCAGAATTCCCTTAACACATCATTTTGTTTGTTATGTGACCAGTATTCGTTGAGAAATGCAGACTTAAATTCAGATAAAGTTTTACATTTGATCATTACATCCGCTGACCATCGCAAAGCATCACCTGACAAATGACTTCTTATAAATGAAATTTTTTCTCTTTCTGACCAAGTGTTGGGGAGAACATCCTCAAAGTCATTCCAAAATTCAAGAGGGTGAATGTACTTATCAGGATCAAAGCGCAAAAACTGTCGACACCCTATAAAAGCGGCGTCAACTGAAGTCACATGCTGTACAGTAGAATGACTAGAATTAACAGAGGTTACTCTATTTTCTATGTTAGCAATGTTAGTATTTAATTCCTCTACTTGTGACTCTACTACTTCTATCCTGGCAGAACATCTTTGTTCCACTGCACCACGAATTTCGGTACAGGTTTCTTTTACTTTCTCAATGTTTTTCTGACAAGTATCTACTTTAATTTGTACCTCTTTAACTTTGTCAGAGCAAAGTTTGGACTCGTTGCTCAATCTTTCGGACAACCTCACTTCCAAAAGTTCATCTGCCTCTTGATAATTTTTTTGAATTTGATCTATTTCACATTTGAAAGTACTATGCATTTTAGTTAACTGTTGCCCTACTTTTACTTGAATGTCATGATGAATAGCATCTATCTTATAATTCAAACTATTCCATTTTGATTGCAGTTCTTCTTTTAGTTCTTTATTACTATCCTCAATTTTATTTTCCAACCCTTTATTACTAACCTCAATTTTATTTTCCAACCCTTTATTACTAACCTCAATTTTATTCTCCAACTCTTTATTACTATTTTCAATTTTAGCCTCAATTTTATTTTGGTTTGATTCGAGTTTGGCAAACAGTATTTGCATCCAATCCGGAGCTTCTACCTTGATACTTTGTATCTCTTGACTTGACTGAGCTGGAGATATATTGAGCTCAGTTTCACTACCTGACAAAGTTAGCAACTCTACTGGCTCCCTTTTGACTTCTATTTCACTTATTGATTGCATCCCTGCACTCTCATTTAAATTAAAGTCATAATTTACTGGTGACAAATTACGTTCTAGTTCAATATTTGAGGGATTAATGGAACCATCCTCATTAAACTCAATTCCTGATCGTGAGGATTCTTGGTCAGAGACCGGTTCCCTTCTGAAATGTACACTACTTTCCATATCTTTTAGTTTGTTAGCAGCAGTTAATAAATATTTTAAAAGTCTTTGACTTAACTTAAATGCTTGATTTCGACGAATGATGTCGTCGCGGTGTACCAGCAATCGTGATGCGACGCGTCGCGACGTATTGAAGGCAGCAGCAGCAGCCGTAGCGTCGAGTACCGCCACAGGAATCGCATACTGCAATAGCTCCAGGGGGGGGCAGCAAGGCACCGTTGACCGCTCGGCGCAGCCGGCAGCTGTCTCGCAGATCAGCGCAGCTCCGCGATGACGCACCGTCTTCCTTTAGTCTCAGCGCTGTCGGCAGCCGCGATCCAGCATCGTCGCCTTCCTCACCATCGTCACTAACCAACGTACAGCGGTAGACACTTATTGTTTATACACTACACCTGCCTTTACTGGTAACACTGTTCCCACACTAGTTCAATTCAGTGTCCTGTTATTGCCTACCGAGTTCGTTAATTTATACCAATCGCTTTTACACATCGAGCACTTTTATTTGCTTTTAATTCAGTTTTCCCGGCCGATAAGCACCATATGTGGGGCGGCGAAGAAGTTGTCGAATGAGTTGTTTGAATGTTCATTTCACGTAACAGACTATTGCCGATGCAACATATGTGGGACGGCGAAGAAGTCGTTGTTTAATGTTGAATGAAAGTTGAACATTGCCACCTTAAATCACGCGAGCCTGGCAACTAATTTGGTGGCCAGTCAGAAAACGAAGGGAAACTTACTGACCTTAGTTCCCAGTCTGCACGGCCACATTCCTGTACAGCCCAGCTAAACGAAAAATATCCATAGTTCTTCACGGGATTAGGGCTGCTTCAATAAAATTTAAAGTTCCAAACAAGATTTTATTATCTTAAAGGCTCACACAAATTACTCGAAACTTCTGAAAATGCTAAAGACATTAAATATTGTTAATTCAGCCAATCGTTTAATAGTTCAGAGGCGACTTCTACAGCAAGTTCCTCCCGAATAGTTCATTACTCTAACTAACGGTGCTCTATTAATAGTTCGCAATAATGTTAAAAAAAAAAAGATTAATGCTCGCCTTAAAAGTGGAGTTAGTCACCACTTGCCACGCGGAATTATACTTCACACGGACGGCACAATAACAGTTTGTTACCGAAGTCTAAACGATCCAGGACGGTGTACAGTCCTCGCGATTTTCAATGTCCGTTTACATTGCTAAGTACGCGCATGTCACAGCCCGCTATGACGTCACCCGAGGCGAGGCGCGATCGGACGTTAAGCTCGCGTGGACTAGGCGTTGGTCTAATGCGGAGTGAGCTTACTACTGCCTCTGCCGCTCTTTTTATATAGCTCCGGCGCGTACCGCCAAGAGAGCATCTGTTCTTTCCGTTCATATGCAGATGCCTGCGGCCTCCAAATGACCGCTATCTCAGGCACATAATCTTAAATATCACATTTAATAATAGCTTTACAAACTTCTCAATTTTTGTATACATACATCTGAGCAGTACAGAAGCACGTAGAAAATCTCAGCCCGCTAAAATTAAAACTTTACTCTCTAGAATTTTTACAATGGAACTAACGGTAGATTGTTACCTCTGAACCATAGCTTTATCAAGACTTGTATCAGCTGTTAATTATGCTACAAGACTAAAACTTGGTGTAGCTTTGTTAATTGTCCTATCTGATCATTGGTCTTAAAGAATTTGTTTTATCATTAAAATTTAAAGTACTTAATCTATAATGCTTATGTACATTTTACTCACAAAAGTAGTTTTTACTAAATTACTAAAAAACTAGAAGAGGTAACTGATTGTGGTATTTCCATTATTATTATTAGGGTGAACTGAAGCATCCTACCAATTTTCAATATTGTAGCTCTATTATTTCGCGCCTCTGATTTTTCAGAAAAACGCGGATTCTGGAGTCAATTTTAGTTTTATGGTTTTGGAAACCAGCACCACTCATTAATGACTTCTTACTGCACCTTCTCACCAAATTTTGGCTTCCTAGCGTCATTATTTAGCGCCTCCTATTTTTCTTTCAAAACGTGAATTTTACGTAAACTACTAATTTTATAACATTAAGATTTGTTACCTGAAACATTATTACATAGGACTATACTTTAACAAAGTTTTACACACAAATCTTAATTTTTACTTTTATGTTAAATGTGGTGCAATACTATATGCAGGCGCGTTACGATGACGTGACGCTACTAGCAGTGAACTAGGGTAAGTCCCGTGCACTCGCTCGCCTGTGTATCTTATACATGATACAGCGCTTGCTTTGCTTCACACTCCTGGCCAACAACCCACTCCTCACTGTACCGGACAGCTATTAACGATTCCAGATTCTCAAAAGGTGTCCTATCCTTCACAAAAGGACTGGACACTTAAATGATGCTGGGGTTAATACCAGGATTTTGAACAATACGCTTCCCCTCACACCTCATGCAAACTGAAACGTTCTGTGATGTGTTTTCGAAATATCCCGCAAAGGATGACAAAGTGAGCGATAACAAAATACCTGTATACAGACCGCCACATCCCAAACGTGAACGAGATTGCAGACCTAGGATTTCCTCAGAATACAGGCCTATAGAAGGGTTCCTATTGGCTCCCACCAAATTAGTGGGCGGATGTTTCGAGAACTAATATGAAGATAATGTTCTTTTGAAGAAACTCTATTGACTATCGACATTTGACACTGAGCACAGAAGGAGTCTACTGCTACCAACGTACATTTTATATAAGGACCACGAAAATAAAGTACAAGAAAGCTGCTAGGGAGGCATATACGTAGCCTACTTCCCTCGTTATATTTTCGGGTGAAATAGGTAATAGAATGATTATTAGTGGTCCAGGATACCCTCCTTCACACGCCGTACGATAGTTTGCGAATTGAGGATATAGACCTAAATGTAAATTAAGTCTACTGGTTGTCTCCCTGTACCAACCACCGTATTAGCTCCTAATTTCCTCATTGCAGTCACTTCGCGAGACATGTGAGACGGTGTAGTATGTTTGCTCACACTACTTAGAAGAAACACTACTCAGAAGAAACGGTATTGAACTCACCTCTCAGCTACTGTTTCGTCAGAAACAGCCACTGTGCCGAGCTGTTCTAGGCGCTTCAGTCCCGAATCGCGCGACTGCTACGATCGCAGGTTCGAATCCTGCCTCGGGCCTGGATGTGTGTGATGTCCTTAGGTTACTTAGGTTTAAGTAGTTCTAAGTTCTAGGGAACTCATGACCTCAGATGTTAAGTCCCATAGTGTTCAGAGCCATTTGAACCATTTGGACCTTCCGTCAGAGTATCGCTTACCTCCCGTTTTCTCACGAATCACCCAGTTTTCAACATCCACCTGATTTCAACAAGTAAGATACGTCCCCCTCCAGATTACAGACCCCTACTAATTCTTTCGAAATCTCAACACATTCCGATAGTACCATTCCGTTACATAGAAGGATACCAGGTGGACAGCTTTCACAACGAGAAAAACAGCATACTAACATACAGGAGGAAATTCACTACCATGCAGAGTATACGTGGGCTGCACAAATAAATTCAGAAGCGTAACATCTACAAGTTATTGATATCGAATGACAGTCTATAAATATTAATCTCTACATGTCCTAATCTCCTGCATCGTGTTCCTATGATTACCACACCAAAACACGACAGCGTAATGCAGCCTGTATCTTCATTAACAGCTCAGTCTCTCTCTCTCTCTCTCTCTCTCTCTCTCTCTCTCGACGTTATTTTTGTAACATTAAACAGAGTGAAACTACGAAGTATAACAGCGTTGCTAATGTCACATGGTAGAGAACTCAATAAGATTTTACCGTGTCTCTCCCTTCCGATATACCGAGAAACAAACACATCTTTTTCCTAACATCGGACATACATGGTGAGCCCACTAAATATACATGTATTGTTCCACTGGAGCTGGCGAGCAGTGATCGAAATCGTTTCCACGGACCTATTTAAATTTTGTTGCCTGTACTGGAGGAAGACCATATAGACTAACAGTCGCAAAGGGAGCGTTCTTGTGTTGTTGTTTCATAATTAGTTTGATGCATTGTTTTTTTTGTACTCATCGAAGCAGTGTATGACTACAGCTGTCTACTCAGCCGTACATTTTGTTTTTCTACCATGACTTCAAGGTCTAAGCCAGGAGGGAAACTGACATTAAAACGTTTTGATTCATTGGCCCTCACAAAAAGCTGGACATCACATGGTATCTCCGTCCATCTGGAGCTACATCGTACATAAAACACACGTTTCCTCTCAACCATTTTTTTTTATATCATGACAACATTCTCATATTTAATATACCCTGATAAGGGGTGCTAATCTCCTAGACATGTGCACATCTGGAGAGATGTTGTGCACTAGTGCTCAGCTCCCACTGTTCCTCCACAAGACATGGAATGTAGCTAGTATACTACCATCCTACCTTTGGTCTGTTGCAAATTAAATCATGTTCAATGATGTCACTAAACCCTCCTCAAGATGTAGACAACCATGCATTAGCAGAGCCTATTAGACAGAGGATGCCTGAGAGCCTATCAGTTACAGTGATTCCACCAGGAAGGAGGAACAAGGCTCGTGTCGTCTGTAGTTCTACTGCGGTTCGATTGCGGCCGCTTTGTTACTTTGCGCCAGGAAGGGCTCTCAGCAAGGGAAGTGTTCAGACATCTCAGAGGGAACCAAAGCTATGTTGTTCCCACATGGAGGAGATACGGAGAGACATGAACTGTCGATGACATGCCTCGCTCAAGCTGTCCAAGGGCTACTATTGCAGTGGATGACCGCTACCTACGGATTATGGCTCAGAGGAACCCTGACAACAACGCCACCATTTTGAATAATGCTTTTCGTGCAGTCACAGTACATCGTGTTACAACTCAAGCTGTGCGCAGTAGGCTGCATGATGAGCAACTTCACCTCCGACGTCCACAGCAAGGTCCATCTTTGCAAACACGACGCTGTGCAGAGTGGTACAGATGAGCCCAACAACGTGCCGAATGTACTGCTCAGGACTGACATCACGTTCTCTTCAGCGATGAGTGTCGCATATGACTTTAAGCAAACAATCGTTGGGAACGTGTTTTAGGCAACCCGGTCAGGCTAAATGCCTTATCCTCTAAATTTAATCTCATCTTCCATAGTGACAGTGTAGGAGACATCTTGGTGTTCCATGTCCAAGAGGCCAAGAGCATTGATTACTCATATTGCAGCCATGTACGTGAACACAGTTTTGGTGCTGGCCATTCCTGGAAGGTGTTGCTCCCACCAAAACTCTCTCCATCTGAAACTAGTGATGTCAGTCAATCGTTATGTAGTAATCAACAGCTTACCTGTTTGTGGGTGTGATGGAAAAGACACCGTCGGTATAGGGTGATGTACTGTAATAGGTACCACAGTTGACAGTACAATCAATTTTAGCAATTTTACCAGTTTTTCTGTAATTTCAATGACAACCAATGACATGGCTGCATTCTTCTCAATTTCCGTGTCATCATTAAACTAGCCCTCCACTACTTTGCGAGTATCACATACTAGATTTAGATAGATGATTGTGAATTATATCCATTTCTCTTTAACCCTGGAATGTCTGAGCTAAAAACAGAGTCAAGAACAGCAACCTGGTCTGTGGGTCCCAATAAATAAAACAATTCTAACAAGAGACAGATGGAATATTTACATCAAATGATGAAATTTTATTTTGTTTGGGTACTACTAATGCTATATTGACATTATTTTAACTTTCTGAGTTATACAAAAACTGTAAAAAAAATGAAAAACATACTTTTTGTAAATGAGGTAATTAGAAATACAAGTAAAATTGACCCCTCATGAAATATGGACCTTGCAGTTGGTGGGGATGCTTGTGTGACTCAGCGATACAGATAGCCGTACCATAGGTGCAACCACAACAGAGGGGTATCTGTTGAGAGGCCAGACAAACGATTGGTTCCTGAAGAGCAGCAGCCTCCTTTTCAGTAGTTGCAGGGGCAACAGTCTGGATGATTGACTGTTATGGCCTTGTAACACTAACAAATATGGCCTTGCTGTGCAAGTACTGCGAATGGCTGAAAGTAAGGGGAAACTACAGCCATAATTTTTCCCAAGGCCATGCAGCTTTACTGTATGGTTAAATGACGATGGAGTCCTAGTAGAATAATTTTGTATGTTTTAGGACACTAAGACAACACTTAACTTCATTCTATATTTTATAAATAACACAACAGATTTTTAAAATTTAGTATATTTCAATTAACTAAATCGATTTTATAATGTTAACTAAATGCCTATTTTTACAATAATACAACTAATTATAATAACTAAATGATTGATTTAATTTTCAACACGATTTTAGCACATTAATATATATTAGTTAAAAAAGTTATTTTTAAAAGAATCATATTGTGGAGGTAAGTAAATGAATTACAATGCTTTAATTAAAGAAGTACAATATTTTAAAAAATCGCATTGTGTATCTAAGTAAATTATTTAAAATATATTAGTTAAATAAGTACGCTATTTTAAAACTAGCATTGTGAATATAAGTAAATTAATTAAAAAATATTATTTAACAAACTGCATTATTTTAAAGAATCGCATTGTGTATATAAGTAAATTAATAAAATGTATTAGTTAACAAAGCACGTTATTTCAAAAAATCACATTGTGAAGACAAGTAAATTAAATAAAAAGTATTAGTTAACAAAGTATTTTATTTTAAAAAATCACATTGTGAAGAGAAGTAAATTAATTAAAATGAAATAGTTACAAAATATATTTTTCTGAAAAATCACATTGTGAATATAAGTAAATTAATTAAAATATAATAGTTCATAAAAGTACATTATTTTTAAATTTTCTGTTTTTATATTTTCTATCACTCTTAAAATGTTTCAGAAATGTATATACACATGAAGTTAAAATTTTTTTTATTTTTGATTCATTTATATAGAAGCAAATGTTAATAACTAAAAATCTTAAGTAATTAATTTGTGTTTTGCATCATATGTCAAATTTTTCTTTCCATACATAATTATATAAGCAAGTGTATTAATTGCAATTTTCATTAAAATTTGCTGCAAGTTTCATATTTGTGTTTTGAGGAGATATACCATTTTTCTATGTCACATTTGTGGTAAATTAGATGCAAAGTTGGCGAATTAATATCAGTATCTGATTTTAGTAAAGTAATACTTTTAAAATCTTAAAATACATCTTACAGTTTAAAAAAATAATTTGATGATTAAATATTCCACATTTCTTGAGGAAAACTTTATTTTTACTATGTTTTAAATATATATTCTGTAGTTTAACATGATCAAATAAAGATGAATCAACTAATTGATTATACCTGTGACTTGTCTGATATACAACAAAAACAATATATGGCATATCAAACTCTATATACCTGTGACTTGTCTGATATACAACAAAAACAATATATGGCATATCAAACTCTATAGAGCTATAGTAATTCGTTATATCTAGTTCAAAATTATAGTTACCAGATAATAAAGCAATGTCTTCTGTTTGAAGTGCAACTTAAGGACTTTTTAAGATTTTTCATAATAATCAGCTTCATAATTTGGTTCATATTTAACAAAAGGTACAGGAGTTTCGATAGATTATGTAACTATTCTACCTTTTTTTGGAAGAGTATCTTTTGTTTCACCGGCATCATTTTTATCAAAACCATTGTATAATGGCATCTCTAGAAAATGAACTTCATGTAAAAACTACAGTTAAGTTCCTTCAAATATAATTTCTTTATAATCTTTAAAAAACACCAAGCATTGATAACGGATCCAGCACTTCATTTCTTTATTTTTCCTGTATTAATAATATGGCCTTCTAAATATATTTTATCAGTAAGAGATCTAGTTAGAAGTAGTAAAACTGTTGATGAAAGAAAAGGATGTTCACTTCTAGATAATATATTATTTCCTTTTTTATTGTTATAAAGTGAAACAATTTAGTTACATAACTATCAATTAATTTTTTATTTGATATTCCATCATAGGTAGCACAATATATAATATCATTTCCAATAATATTAACTCATGTATATTTGTGCATGATTTAAATGGATCCCACCATCACCAATATTTATTTGCATTTCTGTTTCATTTTAATAATTTTTAGTTTTTTCATTAACAGGAAATGAACAAAACGGGTAACTTTCAATTATATTCATGATTTATTAAGGACAAAATTTATTAATGTATTAAGATATATTTCTAAAATAACTGTTACAGTTATAGTCAATTAAATTACTGTTTTCATCAGTTACAGTAAATTCTAAATCTTGAATTTTATTAAAATAGGAGCAATTATTGGACAATGAGGCTCATATATTTTTGGTCCACCAAATATTGCATTATGTTTAAATCAAGCAATAATATTAGTTTCTTTCTGATAATGATCATTATGTTTTACATATATTACATCAGCAAGATATAAATTTGTATTGGTTTATACCAAAGGAATTGCTTTAGGAACATTTTAGCTAGAGCTACAATGTGCTTATTAAAACCAAGTAAACTCCCAATATTATCTTATTTATCCAAAAATAATTTTACGTCACAAATAATTACAATTCTGTTTAAAATTTCATCTGCTTTAATGTGTATAATCGGGTATTTCAAATGAACAATTTTTTTAAATTCTTTAAGCTATATTGACCTACATTGTTTCTCCATCACAATAAAGTTTATTATTTTTTGTTGTAATATTTGATGTTTAAAATTTGAATAAAAACGAACTAATGAAACATTAGTATAAATATCATGCATTGGAACAATTAATCTTTTTCTACAGTAAAAATTAATAATAAATGACAAAATTATTAATAAATTGAAAAATATTAATAAATGAACAAAACAGATTGGGAACACAAGGTAAGAATTCCAGAAAATAAATTAAAAAACTAAAATGGTGAACTTCTACCAAATTCTATCAGATGTGCAATAATTGGAACAAGTAGTTGTGTAAAAAACTTATTTAATGATTGATAACATTATTTTAGCCACAGAAGAGTTAAATTGAAATAAAATTGAACATTTGATATTTATTCAAAAAGTTAGAAGTACGAAAATTAATTTATAAAACAATTTTTAAAAAAAGAGAGTAAAATTAATAAACTAACAATGGAGAAATTGTTCCATTAGAAGAATGCGAAAATAATTCACTAGTTATTTAGGTGAGTTTGTTCTAGAAAATCAAGACATTGTTAGAAATTATTTTACTAGAGGTAGACACAAAGGTATGGATTGCTCTTATTTAGCTAAATCTTATTCAAAAATACCAAAACACTTAGAGACAATTTAAATTTTTTAAATTTTCTGAGATAAAATGTTACAAATTTAAATCATATTTATTATGCGTTTGTTGGTGGAGATATAAAGTTTAGTAATTTTAAGAACTGGCTAGTTAATGTTGGAATGATGAATTTATTTTTAACAATAGATATGTCTAGAAAAACAAATGAAGGTAAATTTTGAAATAAAATACAACATTTCTTAACGACATTAACATTAAATATAAACATTTATCATTAACATTATCTTTAAAATTGATATTAACTTAAACATTAAACACAAAAAATAAACAT
This sequence comes from Schistocerca gregaria, assembly GCF_023897955.1. Classification (NCBI taxonomy): domain Eukaryota; kingdom Metazoa; phylum Arthropoda; class Insecta; order Orthoptera; family Acrididae; genus Schistocerca; species Schistocerca gregaria. The sequence continues at coordinate 405,299,583 of NC_064931.1, read as the reverse complement.
GAACAAAAACATAAACATACTTAACGTTTCGGTTCATGAATACAAATTTGCAAAGTATGATAAAAAACTTGTGAAACAATCTAACCAAAATAGATTGAAATTTGAAGAACTAAAAGAACAATTTAAGCTTTATAAAAAGTAACCAAGAAAAGAATATAAGAAATATACAAAGGAAGATCAACCTGTTATTGATGCCATTGTAAATGTAAAACAAGGTATTGAAGGTTTAGGAGATAGTGTTTTAAAATCAATTCAAGAAAATAAGGAAGTTTAAAAACAAATGATTACACATCATCATACAGAAGATTTTGAAGATCTTTCAGTAATTAAAAAATTAAGCGATTGGTCTGATGATATTTATGGACAATATGATTATACATTAAGAGAAACAGAAATTAAAGACACATTTAATAAATACTATGAAGAAAAAGAAAGTAAAAAGTTAATAAAACTAAAAAGATAAATGTTAGTGAAAGAATGTTAAAGTATATTAATCATAGTAAAGATAAAATATTTAGTTTGAAACCTATTGGTATGTTTAAATATTTTGGTAATGTACCTGTAGAATTTAATGGTAATATACCAATAAGAGGTACAAAACATATGATGGTACAGATGCTTTAATGAATCTTTTTTTAACTGAAAAACAAAGTACTATAGATGGATTAAATAAAACGTTTGATCTAGTAGATATACCAAATTATGGAGATAATAATTAAAAACAGGAACATTATATTCTGATAATAATCCAAATGAAATAATATTAAGTACAAAAATTTAATAAAACCAGTGTTGAAGATTATTTTCCAAATTTAAGAAGAACTATAGATGATATGGATATTGGTTCTTCTGAAAAAATATGTGAAGGTTCAATTAAAAAATAGACAGATAAAGCAATTGAATATGTTTACTTAAAAGATGTTACACAATTAATTGGTAGATTAGCAGTTATTCATGGTGAAAAATTAGCTGGAAATAAAAATTATCATAATGAAAATTTAGTATTCTACAAATGTGAACAAATAAATTTAATGATTTTATAATTGATAATCCAAAAATCTTCAACGTACATTTTGGAAAGTGGAAATAAGGAAGAGGTTAGTTAATACTTCAATTAACAAGTATCCATTTGAATGCAAATTCCAGGCTATAAAGTTTGTGGTCCAGGTACAAAATTAGAACAAAGATTAGCTAAAGGTTATAAAGGTATAAATCCACTAGATGAAACTTGCAAAAAACATGATATTGCATATATAGGTAATAAAGATTTTATCAAAGACATATAGGTGATAAAGAACTTCAGTTAGCTGCAAAAGAAAGTATGTATGCAAATGATGTTTCATTTGGTGAGAAAATTGCACCAAAAGCAATTAGAGGAAAAATGAATGAAAAAATAATTGGTATGGGAATTAATGTTCATATTGATGAAAAAGTTTGAGATTATAAAAATATTTATAAATTTTGAAACTATATATAAAATATGAATTTTTGAACTATCATAAAATTTAATAATTTTTTAATCTATATAAAAAATTTACTAAATGTTTAACTATATCAGTGAAGAACTTTACAATTGACTATCCTTTTCTACCTAGTGGCAAAACTAAACGAAAATGAGTAATATTAAATTTAATTAATGAACTTATAAATGCAAATGATCCATTTTAACTGAACCACAATAACATAAGAAAGATAAAAAAACTGGTGGAAATTTACCTATCACATTTGGTATTCCTGCTGCAAAAAACATTATTGTATATTTAGCAAAAAAGGAAGATTTAAGGGATTAACACAATATGAAGGTGGAATTTTTCCATTATTATTACTTGCATTGCCATATTTAGCAAAAATTGGTTCATTTGCTAGTGGATCTGCAGCAACTGGCAATGCAGTATATACAAAAAGAAAAATTATAAATAAATAGATAAACGAAACAGACATAACTTAAATATGGAAGAAAGGCTGGTAATTGAATAAAGAAAAGAAAAATTTCAAAAAGTAATTGATAAATATCCTAATGCATTAAGTAATTTTGATATAGAAAAATTAACAAAACAAATAAAAATTTAAAACTTTCATGGTTTATACATGATTGATGAATCATTGAATAAATCATTAAAATGATTATGGTGTAGCAAATTTAGATATATCTGATAATCCTGTTAGTCATTGAATGTGTTGTTATAAAAAATTGGTTCTCAATTGATTTGGTGGTAATATACCACAACAATTAGTTAACTATTTAAGAAGAGATGATCAGTACGGCAATACAGAAAGAATACCTTATTTGATGAAATAATATGTTTTCATTTATGTTTATTTGTTTTAAAATTACTATGTGAGGATTATAAGTTTAATGATTTTTAGATTTAATAAATGGACATTTTTGGAAATAATATTTAACTGAACAAGTGTTCAATACATGGACACTCGATTTAGAAAAAATTGAAAATATTATTAAACAACTTCAATTATCAATAGATTATAATATCTAATTAAACAATTTCAAAACGAATTTAATACTAATTTAAAAATAACTAAAGTATATTTTACTTTTAAAAATTGAATTCTTACTAATATAAAAGATACATTTAATGCAGAAGATGAAGTTAACACACAATACTTAGAAAAAGAATATGTTACAAATTCCGCATTACAACAGTACTTTAATACAATTTAATAATATTATTACTTAAAAGAAGAAGAAAAAACTACTTCAGATTATTTCTCAAAAGCAGATTTAACACCATACATTAAGTAATATTAAAGAAAAAAGTTTTAGAATCTGGTTTGAGTACAAGTTTATCACACATTTTATAATTTGAAACTAATTTTAAATTCTGTCTATTTACTATATTCTCCAATGATTTTCAAAATAATGAATTATTATTTAGTTTATAGATATCTGTTTCATAATAATTTGAATCTTAAGTCCTTAATTGTGAATTTAAATCTATATACTTCTTTAAACAATTAATTTATTTTAATATTAAAACTTTGTGTTGTTTTGTAACTTTCATTCCTAGAGTTAAATATTGTATAAGATATCTATGATGTATTACATAATTATATTTTTATCTAAAGTAGTTATTAATTCTCTTTCATTTCTACCTGCAACAATTGTTCTTTCGTGTGCTATTGGAATATTTTAATGTAAATCACGTAATTTTTTTGGTATTCTAAATCTACTTCAAATATGTAAACATTTTCACAATTGTTTGATTTTTAATTCATTTTTGTAGAACTAAATCCACCAAATGGTAAATATTGTTTAATAGCTTAGCCATATAACTACTTTGCATTTAAATATGTTATATAATTTATATTTCTTTATAATCAAAACCTCTTGAATATTTGCTTATACATATAATTCACGACATTGTGATATTCCTCTTCTTATTCCTTTTTCAACCATTAAAGGAATATCATAATCATATAACAATTAAATATTTGTTCAGAAATTTTTAACACTGCATTTCGAGATAAACCTGAAGCAGTATAATACCAAGAAGGATCTAGATTATATGTTTTTATACAAGTTTTTCTAAAATTTTTAGATACATCACTTCAAACTAGTACAAGAGTTTTAAGATATAAATCACGATATTCGCCAAGATTTCTTATATTGAATTTTTCCAAAACTAATTTTAATGATCATAATCTACATAAGATATATTACAATAATTAAATTTACTGTAAAACTTTTCTATTGCTGGTAATTGTGTTACTTCAAAATTTTTTCCAGAATCCAGATACTCATGTGAATAAACACATTTTCGAATTCGTAAATAAATAGTTGTAGAAAAAAATAAACTTTAAAATTTTGATTTGGTTTTTCTTTAAATTTGATTAATGTTTTACTACTGAAGAAGTCATAAGTTTAAATGTATTAACAAATCTCATTTTTAAATTTTTTGCATAATTCTGGAAACTATTACATTTATTTTTAATATTTGATATTAGTTCTATTTCTTTATTATCATAACCAAGTTTTTTTACAAAAAGGTGAGAATCATAACCAGATAAACTATGCAAATAAGTAGAAATAAAATAAGGTGGTTGTAGTTTGAAATTGTAATTATTGCTTAATGGAGCAATATAATTTCCAATTAGATGATCATGATGACCATCTTTTTCATTATTTTTTTGTATAATAATATTTGCACATTGTACAAAGTTTAGAATTATTATGTATTTATTTTTTTAAATTTAAGTGGTTTCATTTCATTAACTTCAGAATACATTTTTCCAAATTCTTCAACTTGAATTCATGATTTGATATTTCATTCTGCATGATTTTACTGAATTTGGTTCACAATTACCCATTTTTAAAACTAAACTTTCAAAAACAGCATAAATAACAAACAGATGTATTTGTGTATATTGATAATTTTTAAAATATGCAAATTCTTATTCAATTGACAGTTCATGGTGTTATGAGTTAAACAATTTTGTGTTATTATCTAAATTTTCTTTACTATTAGAATTTTGTAAATATAAATCACAAATTTATTTTACTTCAGTATGTTTTGTCATTATCTTAATACAAATCTAGATAAATATTTTATCTAACAATTGTGTCAATTATAATCCTTATTAAAATAAAGTAGATCATCATCATTAAATGTTAAAACATTAATAGATACATTAATTATATTTTTGGTTTTTGAAATGTTACCAATTACTATAGTATTTTCAATATATTCAAGTTTCTTATCAAGTTCAATACCACATATTTTTATTTGGTTATTCCATCAGAAATCTCATCTACAGGAATCAAAGCTGCTTTTAAAGACCATAATACACATTTTTTAATATTTATTTTTTACATGAATACAAGCTTTTTTTGTTTTTCATTTTTTCTGCTACATCAATATAAGATGATATGTTTCGTGGAATAAATTTATTAAATGCTAGTTGCACACCAATAATTCTATTTAATGTTCTTCTCAATCACTATGCTTGAAAATTTGTTATTTTTTCTAAAATACTTCTTTTACTTTGTTAAAAATTTTTACTGAAATCTTTTTCTGTTAAAATAGTATAATTTCTTAGTTGTTGTCCAAAATCCTGAATTTTTTCATTTATTTCCTATGTTTGTATTTTATATTCACAATATAAATTAAAATTTATCTGTAAACCGTTATGTACTTTAAAACATATTATTTAACAATTTTAAAATTTTCCTTACTGCAGTTAAAAAATGATTAGAATCAAGTATATATCTACACTATTTTCAAAATTTATAGTTTGTAATCTGTTTTCAAAAGCTTTTACAACTATGTAATCTTTAATTATATTTCCATCTCTTGGATTTGGTTTTATAAATATATTTGCAGGAAATTGTAATATTTTATGGTTTATCTTATTTAGTTAGAAGAACATCATAAATATTATAATATGGTTACGTTTTCCCAAAAAGTTTCACTTATTTCAGCGACAGCTTTAGCAGCCTTAAAACAGAGTTCAAGGGTATAACTTTTACCAATATCTGAACTATTTTCAGTTACTTCAGGTGTATCATTCCCAATAATAATTATTCACTTTTAATTATAATTGGACGATTTCTAATAATAAATTAACTTTTCGTAAATTTGATTTTCCTCATAAATAATTTATTTTACAAAATTCTCAAAGAGTAGTATTTTAAACTGTTGTAGTTGATAAGCAATTAATGTTTCCATTTCCCTCTTTTATTTATTACGAAAATGATAATAATTTCATATATGGATTAGGATTATTATTTACTAGATAATTAATTAAAAATAGAATTAGTATATTATTAACTTAAAAACATTTAGTATTTAAACAATTACTTTTTGAAAGTATTAGTTTACTATTTGGTTTAACATTTAATAATTTTTAAACAATTTGTTATTTATAGAATTAGTATACAATTTAGTTTATCATTCAAATAGTTTTTAAAAGAATTAGTTTAATATTTTGTTTAACCATCTATTAGTTTTTAAACAATTAGCTAGTAAAAATTGTTTTCTATTTATTTTAACAATTAATTAGTTTATTATTAAGTTTAATAATCAGTTACTTTACCATTTAGTTTAACAATCAATTTGTTTTTATAATTTATCTACTAAATCAAACAGGATTATTATTTAATAAGTAATAAATCATAATGTTAAAGCTTTCTTATTCCTAAAATAATCTAAGGTACACCTCTTATATTTAGTTTTATGTTTTTCTTTAAAGAATTTATATAAAAGCAATTTAAATCTTTAATTTCTAAATAACTTTTACATTTACAACTTCTTCATTATTCATTGTAGATGTGAATTATTTTTTCATTATTCATTTGTTAATAATATTTTTGAATGATGGATTTCATCAGAAATGTTCCTTAAAATAATATTTAGCAACCCTTTTTCCACATACACAAGGAATTCGATTTTTGTTATAAGTTTTTACATGATATTTATTTATAAATGGTCTACATATGGTTCTATAACCATCTTTTGTATATTTTTGTAAAGTAAAATAATCAATTGATTGGCCTGTATTACAATATTTACTAAATTTAGAATTCACAGTAGACTTTTGTTGAACTTTCTCCATTTATACATAAAAAATTTGTTATACTATGGAATAATCAGAGGAGGTGACCTCCTAGCCTGTGCAAATCCTACAGAGACGTCATGGAGTATGTGTAATGGTCACCTGGCGACTGGAACCCGACTGCAGTAAATAAACTACACACCATCAAAGGAGTTCTCATGACCACTTTAATTAATCCGCTTATTAATCTGATATCAATGACGTGCCTCCAGACTGGTGGAAACGAAATCAAAAATACCACAGATAAAATTCAGGGTTGGAGCGGTAATCAGGCATTTTTTCGTTGTAGTGAGATGTTTTAATGGACATTAAATCTGCCATCTACGTAGCGAGAGATGATCATTGAAATAAAACGAGTTTTATTGCGTTATTTATAAAGTGATATGTAGTATAAACCTGTTATTTACAAGTTCTCTGTTCTGTTACTTTGAGACACTTCATATATGGTGACACATTTGTTTACTTTAAGACAGTTTGAATGGGAGGAGTCACCCCATGTCAGAGGTAGAGCATGCTCTTAGCGAAAATGAGTTTAAGATTCCAGTCCTGTGGTGCAGGATGTGGCAGACATTAAGCTAATAGAAAAAGATTTTTCGACCTGATGAGCCAATACTTAGAGGAAATATAGCGTATGCCATAGTGTGGTACACGATTTTCATAACATGTAACGATACTATAGCGACGTGAGAACAAGTGAATGGTCATTTCTTCTGTCTTCGAAAATAGCCGATACAAACAGGAGAAATCTATTTTTATGTGAGAAATTCCAGGTATACTGACAAAATAACATCCCCATTTCGAAATTTTTAAACTGAGGAGTCTATGTCTGGGGTTGGAACTGCAGTTAGTCCAAGTTGCACCTCATTGTGCCATAGTCAGTGGCGGGAGTGTTTACAAGGGTGTCAGGCGACCGGAAGTTGTGGCTTATGTCCGTTGTGAGTGGCAGTTTCTTGGCTGGCCAGCTCTTCAAGTACACAATACATTGAGTACATGGCGTCAGACTACATAGGGGTGACTGGTCAGTGTACCTTTCTTCTTGAGATGCCATGTTCAGGTAAGATAATTAGCACCACATCTGTAAAAAGTATGGTACGAAACATTTTATATGTTTCTGTTGGCTAGAATGCTACTTGTGATTCGTAAACAGGTATAAGTGTGTTTCATTCCGAAAACTGACAGCTTAGCGCCGACTGAAGCTCTCGAAGCAGTGGTGGAGGCGAGGGTTGTGGGGAGTGCCAGTAGTGCCCTCTGGTGGTAGTGGTGTTGTGAATTAGGTCTGATGATCTCTGAACGTCAAGGTGAAATCAGAAAATTTTCATATTCCTACCCATAAATTTGAATTTCGCGCCAAAATTTTAATGTTCCGCCATTTTCAGAGGGGAGGGGAGGGGATTTCATGGGGGAGTGGTGGAGGAAGGGGCACTTCATTGGGGGGTGGGGGTAATTAATCGGACAATTTGACATCCAAAGTGTGCCAGAATGCAGTTTTCCCCAGTGCGCATGAAATGCATTCACAGCTATGAATATGAACCACCTGCAGCTGTATAAAGTAGTGACAACATTGAAAATTCGTTGTAAACTGGGACTCGAATCCAAATTTCTAGCTTTACACAAGCAGTCACCTTAATCTTTTTTTTTTTTTTGTAATGTTGGAAGAAATAACAAACTGCTTCATTCAGTACATAACATTAGTGGACTGCATCCCTGTTTGTTTTCCATGTTCCTTGCTCATACGGCAGTACCTGATGTAGCAGCCGGGCTCGTTTCACATTTTGGTTTTGTTCCCTGGTTCTTTTCTGGCTCATAAGTTGGAGAGATATCAAAACACTTTGAAAAAGAAATAAATCAATGGAAATAAAATACTTTCCTTTTATAAGTGTACAAAGATATCGTCAACCAGGTGCTCTTCACTAAGGAAAAGATACTTTTCACGAATAAAAAGAGAGAATAAAAGAAAATCTCCACTGGTGGTAAAGCAGAAGGTTGGTCCTCAATGGCGCTTCTGCCGCCAGGCACATCATCTCATGGAACTGAAAAAGATAACCATTTGTCATGGTTGATGTATACCTCTTCACTGTGTTTAACCACAGCTTCTCATATCCAGGACGTTCCAGCTGCATGGGGAAGCTCATAACACATTCCCAGAAAAACGTTAGACGATGGGCATCATCATCGCTAACCTGACATACTTGACGTAATGGGGAGTTCAGAATATTGATGGTGCTGTGGAAGGATCCAGTTACTTGTTTACAGTTAACTATCAGGTACCATCTCATTCATGTTTTTGTGTCAAGGGTCGTATGGTGGCTTGTCCGCCTTATCACTAGCCCGCTGATTATGGGGTGTTGTGCTTCCACAGGTTTGTCGGGGCGCCTGTTCATGAGTATTCGGTAGACGTTGTGTGCTGTCAGCAGTTTGTTGGCTGGGAGATCAGTAATAACGTAGCCATAGCCAAGGAAAAAATCTCTGATATGTCTAAAGTTTTGTAATATGTTCTTCACCATAACCAGTCCAATTCGAGAAGCTTGTGCCAGTTCATCTATCAAGAGTACCAATAAATGAAATTCAAATTTGTGGTAAGGTCTTTTGGGACGAAACTGCTGAGGTTATCAGCCCTTAAGCTTACGCACTTCTTAATCTAACTTGAACTAACTTACGCTAAAGAGGACTCGAAACTCCGACGGGGGGAGCTGTGTGGACCGTGACAAGACGCCTCTGACCACGCGGCTATCCCGTGCAGCAGTCTGGACTGTCTGGGCTGTTGCCTATCCCATATTTTCAACATCGACCTGAGATGAAAGGTGACAGTACGATCATGACGCCCGCGGCGTCCTCTTCCAATGGGTAGGGTCGGGGCATCATATCCAATCTTGAAGAGTAATGCTATTCTGACAAACTATCCAAATGCTGTCAGTGTGCATCAAGTGGTCATCTTTGGCATCTGAAGAATCTCTGTGTAATGGGGGATACGTGATGCCATGTGTGTTTGCATGGGAGCCAGTAGAGGTGGTTGCTTAAGATGCCACCCAAACCTGCAGCCGACTGCCCACGCATCCGAAGGAGGATCCATTGGATTTCCATTGGGGACATAAGATGAGCAGCAGTCACAGCTGGTCTTTGTCTGTAGGCATCAACAGCTGCTAGAATATCACATTCATCTTGGAGTTCATCAGGTGTGAGGTCCTGGATGAGCAATTGGTTCTGGGCCTCAAACACATCGGCCAGAGTTTCTACCACATGGAGGGCGTAGTAAGATAACCCATCCACTGCACCGAAAGGATAATTGCTCTCCATTGCGGAGCGCTGCAGGGCTTGAATAAAAGCCATTCGGATTTATGTTGGAGGAGGAAGGCAGACATCTTGTCTTCCCATTGTTCCATTTTCAGTTTGCAAGCCAGTGCCAGAATTCATGTTGAAGACGCTCCATGCAATGGTTGTCCCAAGGATCATGACACTGCTTCCACCACCTGCAAGAGGGGAGGCAAGTCATCGATTGGGATTAAAGCCCTCGGGACAATGGAAGTAGAGGTTTTCATCTCCTTTTGGGTTTTTGTGGTTAGGTAATCAACAGCATTAACCAAACTGGCAGGCGTTGTCAGGTCGAGATGTTGTCATGTGGTTTTATTAAGGGTCCAGGAAAATTTATCCCAGTCCATGATGGACAAGGTAATATGGACGTCTAATGACAGAGTGACGTCAGTAAAGCGCAAGAGCATGGGGTCGTGGTCAGAGGTCAGTTTTCCACCAAAAACTGCAGTGAAATGTTCTTGAAAATGGCCACATCAAGAACAGCTGGCTGCCAGTCAGAGCAGAATGGTATGAGGGTGGGAGTGTGGGGGCTACAGACCGACACCACCAGAGGATCTTCTAGGGCAAGGAAGAGTCTTCCCTTGGGCTTAGCAACGCGAGAATGCCAAGCTGGATGCTTGGCGTTGAGATCTGCCAAACAATGAGTTTGTCAAATCATGCCAGGGTGCCGGCCGCGGTGGCCGAGCGCTTCTAGGCGCTTCAGTTCGGAAACACGCAAATGCTGCAGGTTAGAATCCTGCCTCGGGCATGGATGTGTGTGATGTTCTTAGGTTCGTTAGGTATAAGTTGTTCCACGTTCTATGGGACTGATGCCCTCGGATGTTAAGCCCCATAGTGTTCAGAAAAATTTAAACCATTTTGATGTCAGGATACTACACTACTGGCCATTAAAATTGCTACACCACGAAGATGACGTGCTACAGACGCGAAATTTAACCGACAGGAAGAAGATGCTGTGATATGCAAATGATTAGCTTTTCAGATCATTCACACAAGGTTGGCGCCGGTGGCGATACCTACAACTTGCTGACATGAGGAAAGTTTCCAACCGATTTCTCGTACACAAACAGCAGCTGACCGGAGGTGCCTGGTGAAACGTTGTTGTGATACGTCGTGTAAGGAGGAGAAATGCGTACCATCACGTTTCCGACTTTGACAAAGGTCGGATTGTAGCCTATCGCGATTGCGGTTTATCGTATTGCGACATTGCTACTCGCGTTGGTCAAGATCCAATGACAGTTAGCAGAATATGGAATCGGTGGGTTCCGAAGGGTAATACGGCCTCATATCACTAGCAGTTGAGATGACAGGCATGGCTGTAATGGGTCGTGCAGCCACGTTTCGATCCCTGAGTCAACAGATGGGGACGTTTGCGAGACAACAACCATCTGCACGAACAGTTCGACGACGTTTGCAGCAGCATGGACTATCAGCTTGGAGACCATGGCTGCGGTTACCCTTGACGCTGCGTCACAGACAGGAGCGCCTGCGATGGTCTACTCAAAAACGAACCTGGGTGCACGAATGGAAAAACGTCATTTTCTCGGATGAATCCAGGTTCTGTTTACAGCATCATGATGGCCGTATCCGTGTTTGGCGACATCGCGGTGAACGCACATATAATCAGGAATGGAGAAGAGATCGGATAGATGGGAAGCTAAACTGTTATTCTTACTGAGGTTGTCCGGGAAGAGGCAGTTGTCATGGAGAAGACAGTAACGTGGGGTTGGATGGCTACTAGTAAGGTTGTGGAAGGCTGGCCAGTACTTGGAGGAGTTGACAGGGAGGATGGAGTTGAGGTGTATACATGTCCGCCGCCAGTCTTGGCGTTTCTTTGATGTAAGGAGGTTCTGGATGTGTCGCTGTAATTGCTGGTGGCGGAGGAGTGTACCCCAGTCATGGGTGTGAAGGAAGGCACCGGCGTCAGTCAGGTTTGAGCCCTGACAGTGTTTACTTGCGAGTACGAGCACATTGTTCGTTACGGTCATGAGTGTTGCTCAGCATTGTGTGGTCGTAGTGTCTGAGTCGTCGTTGATTTGTCGTTCGCCTTCTAAGGCAACGTTCTTATAGTGTACTCGTCCCATTGTACCAGTAATTTATAGGCGACAGGCGTTCGTGGCTATAGCCTTCCCACACCATGACTACGTCAGCTGGGCCAGGGCTAAGCATGAATAGGGCCAAGGACAGGAATCCGCAACTGGGAGACTTTTCTGCCACCCCTTCATGCAGCACTGTGTACCGGCTGCTCATCGGCTGTGCTGATATTGACACCATCCAATGAGCTAAGGATCGAGCGCATCGTGCCTCTCACCACAAGTCACCAATAACCACTGAGAATGGTACCGATTCACGTGGATCTTGTACATAGCCTTGCGAAATCCAGGGCTATGGACTACTACACTCGTCAGGTTTCTGGCGACAGAAGAACAAAAATCGTCATCAAAGACCTTCCTTGCGAAGTTACAGAAACAGATGTCAGGGATGAATTACTCCATCTCAAGTTCCTGGACCCTTTGGTCCACCAATACAACCAGAGGGACACTGAGACCTGGAAATTAATCCTTACGTCCACCCATGTTGTCTCGCTTATTAGGAGAGAGGACGTCGAACACATTTTCCAAATCAGGCATTTCCAATGCACCACGGTGTGTATTAAATCATATAAAGGCTGCAATGGCCCCTTCATCTGCCATAGGTGTCAACGTTTGCGGTACACCAGCAATTACTGTTCACTGTCTTTTTGGTGTGTCAAGTGTGCGGGCTCGCATTAGTCAGAGGACTGCAAATTCCTGGCCTCAGAAAAAACCATGTGTGCCCGCTGTTTGGCCACCTCTCACGATTTTCACCATCTGGCTTCTTCGAAGGGTTGCCCTATATACCAGAAGGCTATGAAGTTCTCCAGAAGGAAACCAAGGACGAATCGGCCACCCCCGTTGCCATGGGGCCGCACCCATTTTCCCGTCTTACGGGATCAATCCGACGACCATCCCACCACTGATGCTCTGGTGCCTGACACATCTGCGCCACAGGAGCCCCCTCCAGCTCCATCCCCTATGACCACATTCGCTGATGCAACTCAGTCTACTCCTGGATATCCATCTTCTGTGACGCACACCTACACCCACAAAGCTGAAAGACTGTCTGCGGCCTCCTCTCACCCTCCTGCGTAAGTACCACAACCCTCCATTGTGGCTCCTTCCCCACCAGCCACCACGCCTATCCCTGCCCATTGCAGGGCAAGCAGTGCACCCGGGATGCTCCTCCAGTGGTGGAGACAGATGCTTCTTCCCAGGATGACATGTGAGAGATCCTCCAGGTCATCTCTCTGTTCATGTGGCCCCATGTCAAGGCTGTCATTCTTGAAACAGATCAAAAGATCAGTCGGATGGAGGACAGGCTCACTATGGTCATCACCCTTCTTGAAGGGCTCAGCCAGATTTTGTTATAATGGCGAATCGCCCGCCACACAACCATCAGCCCTCTTCAGATCTAGTTGCCTGTATTTTTAATGTTAATGGCCTTAAAGGTATGAAGACTGAACTGAACACCTTCCTCTATGGCCAACATGTGAACATTTTACTTGTCTCAAAAACCCACCTGAAACCGTCCTACGATTTTCGTCTCTGCAACATGGTTTGCTATTGCACTCCAACGTCCAGGTGGGGGAACAGCAGGGTTTCTGCATAAGTCACTCACCCATAATCACGATGTTCTCCAACCAATCGGCCACATTGACGCTATGGCAGTCACTGTTTCCACCAACCTTGGTGGTATGACATTTACTGCGGCATATTGGAGCCCTACCTGTAGCTTGACATCATTTGACAAACTCATTGTTGGGCAGATCTCAACGCCAAGCATCCAGCTTGGCATTCCCGCGTTGGTAATCCCAAGGGAAGATTCCTCCTTGCCCTAGAAGATCCTCTGGTGCTGTCGGTCTATAGCCCCCACACTCCCACTCACATACCATTCCTCTCTGACTGTCAGCCAGATGTTTTTGATGTGGAAATTTTGAAGAACATTTCGATGCAGTTTTCGTTGGTAACACTCCACAAACTGGCCTCTAAGCACGACCCCATGCTCCTGCACATTACTCTTGCGCAACCTTAAAGTCCAGAAGAACCACTGCCACAGGTGGTAGAAGCAGTTTCATGATTCTTGGGGTAACCATTGCACGAAGCATCTTCAACGTGAATTCTGCCACTGGCTCGCGAACTGAAAATGGAACAATGGGAAGACAAGATGTCTGCCTTCCTCCTCCAACATAAATCCGAATGGCTTTTGTCCAAGCACTATGGCACTCCACAGTGGAGACCAACCATCCCATCAGTACAATGGATGGGTTAACTTACGACGCCCTACATGTGGTAGAAACTCTGGCTGATGTGTTTGAGGCCCAGAACCAGTTGCTCATCTAGGACCTCAAGCCTGATGAACTCCAAGTTGAACGTGATATTCCAGCAGCCATTGCTGCCTACATACCTCCTCTGACTGCCCCTCACTTTACATCCCCCGGTGGAAATCCAATGGATCCTTCTGCAGAAGTATGGCCAGTTGGCTGGAGGTTTGGACAGCATCTTAAGAGACCACCTCTGCCAGCTCCAACGCAAGCCGCTGGTCTTACCAGCATCCTGAACTGCCGTCTCACAACTGGCCTTTTTCACCCATAGTGGAAGCACGCCAAAATGATTGCCATCCCCAAATCCTCGAAGGATCCTACAGTCCCTATTAATAACAGGCCCATTAGCCTTCTAAATACCATGATCAAGGTTCTAGGATCACTGATCCTCCACTGCGTTTCCCAGCCTCTAGCAGTGGCTGGGACAACCCATCAAGAACAATTTGGATTCACTTCCCTCCTGTTGGACAAACTCCAAGTCCTTAGGATCACGGAACATGTCAGCAAGGGCTTTAATTCCACCATGTCGACGCCAGCGGTTTTTCTGGACCCTCAAAACGCATGTGACAAGATCTGGCAGAACGATCTTGTGTACAAAATGCTGACACAGACGACCATCCCTGACATCTACGTGAAGATCGTGGATAATTTCCTCCATGATAGGACTTTCTTGGTTACTCAGCAATGTCACCACTCCAACTTATATAACATGTCGATGAGTACCGCTCATGGCTCTGTGTTGTCTCCCATCCTTTCTAACATTTATGTTAACGTTATGCCAGTCCTCCCACACTGCCACCTGGCGCAATACACTGATGATATGGATCTCTATACCACCAGCTGCAACACAGACCAGATTATTGCTCTAAAGGCAGGTGGACACGACAGTGACCTGGTGTCATTCTCGCAAGTTTGCCCTCAGTGCTGCCAAAACTACTGCAGTCTGCTTCACTAAACATCGCCCCATCCTCCGCCACATCACTATTGCAGGTGTCCCCAGGTTCCATGGTCCCCTGATACCAAATACATAGGTGTTTGGATGGATAAAAAACTGCTCTTCCATCGCCATGGAGAATATGTAACCCACAAATGATTCAAGCTGATAAAAGTGCTGTATGCGCTGTTCCCAGTGTTCACGAGCAGTGAACTGAAACTCAACACCAAGCTCTGGCTGTACCGGATGGTTGCCGACCCTTCCCTCATGTATGGCTCCACTGTGTTGGCTGCAATTAGTGCCTCCCAGATGCACACCCTTCAATGCCCCCAGAATAAAGTGCTTTTGTGGAGACTGCATGCCCCCTCTCCTCATGAGGGTAGTTACCCTCCTTGAGGAAACAGACATGGCCAATCTCAAGACATCCATGCGAGAGAAGCCAAGAGGTCTCTATGTTAAAGTAGAAGCCCTACGTGACACAGACGCCGGTTTACAAAACATTGGCACCATGACACCCTGGCACTGGCACTAACACCCTGTTCCTCTCACCATCCTTCAGGACTCCAATCTCAACCACAGTTAATGATAGCCTTCTTACGGCCACTCATGCAGTGTTAGTATTGACTTGATAGGTGTCGACCATTGTAACCCACCCATGTTGATACCTAATGTTGTTCTTCGTTATATTACCTCTTGCCTGCAGCCTGAACTTCAACTGTGGAGGTTGGTATGGGACTTCAAGTCCCACCCCCACACATTCAAAGTGCACTCGAGTGACGTCTTTGGAATGGCATCACTGCCAAATGGAACAGTTGTACCATCCACCAACACAGTCAGACCGTGAGCAACCGGTGAAGCTGTATTTCAACCTCCCACTAAAAAAAAAAAGATGCATTTGGTTCCCACCCTCTCCAGCCCCCCCCCCCCCCCCCCCCCACTGCACCTTCCTCTCCCGTCTTTTTCCCTACTCTCTGGCCTCGTGTCCCTTGGCAGATGCCTACCTGTGGCTTTTATTCCTCGTGTGTGCTCTGTCACTTAAAGTGGCTTTTTAAGTGTCTCTTGCTCTGTGTGTTTTTATATTGTGGCCGACTTTTAACTTGGGTGCGTGACTCGAGTGAATTTTAAGTGCCCCACAAACCGCCAACTGTGTTATTTTAACTTTATGTCGACTCTTTTACCTATCCCACAGTGAACGCCCCCATGTTAGTGTATATTTTAACTTCCATTATCTCCAATTACTGTGTTTTTATATCCCCTATTTTCGCTCTTTGTTATGTATAAGTTTCCTCTGTTGTTATTTGTATGTCACTCAGCTGAAGAGTGGCGGATTGTACCACTGCAAGCCCTCCCATGCCCAGGGACATGAAATTACAATAAAGGGAAAAAACAGGTGCACTGGGAAAGTAGGCCACTGTTCTAATATTATTACCCATCCTTAACGTCCTCCCAGCAGCTGTTCACTTACTTCAGTGATAGTGTGCTGACCTTATATTATTACCCATTCTCCCCATATAATGCTATTGCTGAAGTAACTGTCTAGTGCTAGACTAATGGCGAAAATATCAATTCCATATCCAGCAGTTATTGACGAAATTGGATGTAGCTGCTGTATAGTGCTCTGTCAATGGCAACTACCCCTTCCCAACTGAAATTGTTTAAATAATCAAATAATTACTTACATCTGTTCTGTCCAGCAGTTCAGCACAGCCTGAAGAGGCCCCTCACAACTGGAGCTGGACGGAGGGGGGGTGGGGGTAGGGAGGGAAGTAGGGAGGGGCGCCCTCTGGTGGTGGTGTTGTTAATTAGGTCTGTTGGTCTCTGATCCCCAAGGTGAACACACAAAATTTCATATTCCCGCCAATAAATTTGAATTTCCCACCAGTTTTTAATTAACCGCCAAAATTTCACTTGGCCGCCATTTCCAGGCGGGAGGGGAGGGCATTTCTCAGTGCAGTGGTTGGGACGGGGTATGTGACAGTGGGGAAAACGCATGATGTCATCAGCAGGTGGGGTAATTAATTTATCAATTAAATTAATTAATTAATCTTATATCAATTTGATATCAAAAGTGCGCCAGAAAGAAGTTTGTCCTTCTACTTTCATGGCTGACATAAGCTGTTCTTAGTGTGACAGAAATGAGTAACATGAATAATTTTTAAAAACTACTTGCAGTGCATCTTAGCAGCTAAAATTTTGACACTGCATTTCTTTTGCTGTACTCTACCCACATAAAAACTTCAGGTTGAGTTTTGACATTTCAGATTGGTCCATTCCTTTGTCAGCTGAGCCTGTGATCTGCCCAGAGACGTTTGTAACTGCCACCGTGCTTATGGTCTTTGTTCATGCTATTACTATTGTACAATAGTAATCATTCACTACAGTACAGTTCATTTCTGGTGTGTTGCTGTTGACCATGCTGAATTACACGTTTGCGAAATTCGCAACATGATGTTATTGTACAGCAAAGCTCAGTGCAATGAGAGGGCTGCTTTTCACTTGTATGCAGAGCGTTTTCCACACCGCCAGACACCTTCGCACTCTCTCTTTGCTACAGTGACCAGCGGTCCTTTGAGACAAATACATTCCCCACCAGTGAGGCTGACTGTGGTGTTCCATGGCCGCTATGCACAACCGAGTTTGAAGAAAGTATATTCCATGCAGCGGAAGAGGACCCTATGGCGAGTACCAAAAACATACAGGAAGACTGAATGTTGATCACCAAACTGTCAGGCATGTTCTCATTGAGCAACTTCTATACCTGTACCACCCCCAGAAGGTAAAGCCAATGCAACCACATGATTTGGTGTCACGAGCCCACTTCTGTAAGTGGTTCTTGCACTGTTGTGTGGAGAACCCAACTTCTCATGGGGAATCCTTTGAATGGATGGAGCCAAGTTCACCAGGAAAGATATTCACCACTTCCCATAACAGTCATGTACGGATTGATGAAAACCAGCACGCTGTGGGCATAGATGGGTTTCCAGAACGATATGGTATGAACACCTGGGCAGGGTTCCTGGGTGGACAGATGATTGGGCCATACCTTCTTCCACAACATCTCACAGCCGCTGCATACTTGCGATTCCTTGACAGCATACTGCATGGGCTCTTGTCGAAACAAGTGGTTCCAGTACAATGATACACCACCTTATGTTTCACGTGTGGTCCAAGATCTGGACTAACGATTTGGGCAGCAGTGCATAGGTCGTGGTGACCTAATTGCTTGGCCTGCACGTTCTCCCAACTTGAACCTGCTAGACAACTACCCGTGGGGTTACATGAAATCCTTAATTTACGAGATCCGTGTGGCGTCCGAAGAAGACCAACTGGCACAGGTTAATGCTGTAGCGGGTACTGGAGGACAAGGGATGGGTGATCACGTGTATCAGAACATGTTGCAGCGGTACCGCAACTGTGTTGACGTCGGTGGCCATAACATTGAACTCTACTTGTGAGTGGATACAAATGGCAAGTAGCACGTGTCAGAGAGCAATGTGTGTTGCGCTATTTTCCGTGTTAAAGTAAAACAGTACATTTCTGGACATGAGTTCCTATGTTAAACTTAACCTTCTTGGTCCCCATTGCAAGTCCTCAATGTCTGTAAGCGGAATTTAGTTACACCGTATGTTCATAGGACATAAATTACAATATACTCACCAAATATGGGTTTCAACTGAAAACAACGAAATCCAATATGGCGTCTCCCCACTTCTGTTTCTGACATAGAATGTGATCTTGCATCTTATAGAGCACGTTCCTCGAACCAAATATTTGACTTACCTTATTAAGTATTTCACGCTGCAGAATGCTGTGGAGCGTGAAATCCCACGCTGTGAAGTCACTAAATTCGAAGAGCTCCTCTTCCACGAATGCTTTATCGTCCCATGCGAGGATGCCTTAAGGGAGTTCTACGCCTCAGGCTTTTGTGGACAGTAGCCGTCTAGCTTCAAGTGTCTGACAGATTAGGTTTTCCATTATCTCTGGGACACTCTCTCGTGGGTTAAACAAACCTGTAACAATTCATGTTGCCTTTCCTTGTATGGGTTCAATAACTGCTGTCAGCCCTATTTATCATGGATCCCACACACTTCACCAATATTCTAGAATGCGTTGTATGAGCGTTTTGTAAGCCGTCTCCTAATTGCCATGATTGCACTTTTCCCCGTACTCTAGTAATGAACTGAAACCAGTTTGGTTTACCTAGAACTGGTCCTAAGTTACTCTAATTACTCATTATGAAACCTGTCAGTGGCTCGGTAAAAGTGTTGAATATACAGCCACAAAAATCTTTGATCATTTTTCCAGTAGCATAAAACAAATTACAGGCACCGACAAATCATCTATACCGAAATGGAACTTGTATTAGGTCCAATTAACTGATAAAATGTGTTTGGTTGGCAGATAACGAGTTAATGTAGTGACGTTGTGTCCGAAAACGCCTAACTGGTCTATTAGAGGCAAGAGGGTTATGAGTGTCCAAATCATTTAATAATCGCACCACAGGAGTAAGACTGTACTGTGGTATGAAAAGTGCAAACGTTTCACTTGTGACAGAATGGCCGAAACGTCCACGCCGCGTTTAGCGCACAAAGCAAACCCTTCGCTCCCCACCGAGACAAGGAATCGTGCGGCGTAATGGCACCTCAGCTCTGCTCTGCGCTCGAACGATCTATGAGCGCGGATCACGTGCGAATCGGCGTCCATTAATATCAAAGTATAAACGACTGCCACAGAATTAGGTTAGACCTCGTTCTGTGTGCTCCTCAAGCCTCTGAAACACGATTCTTGCCTTTGGACAAGGTCAGTGATCCTGCTGGTAGATAACGTCGCTGCCGGGGAACATATCAAGCATGCAAGAATGCAGGTGATCCGCAATAACGTCCACATGATGCGTAACTGATGTGATGCCTTCGATTACTAAGACGCGTCCCGTTAAAGTCCAGGTGAATAATCTACATAGTATAATACTGCACTCACCAGCCTGCGCAGTGTACATTTAAAACAGCGGCTCGCCTGGATGACGGCATATCTGGACACTACCATAGACCTGATGTAACAAGAAACGTGATTCATTCGGGCAGACTGTGCATTTCCACTGACCCACGCTCAAATCTGGATGATCCTGAGCCCGTTGCAATCAAAATTTTCTGTGGCGTCGGATCTACACTGGAACACATACAGGTCGTCTACTGCGCAACCCCGTGTTCAACAATGTGCGCTGAACGATCTCCGAAACATTTGTGCCTACACCAGCATTGTACCCTGCTGTCATTTCTGCCACAGATCGCCGCTACTAGCCCCCCTTTACGGAAATGATAACGTCATCCTTATGTCATGTCGCCCACTCGTGGTTTTACCATGTTTCAACTACTTTCCATAGAAGTTAACGACAGCTGCCCGCGAACAACCGACCAGCGTCCCGTTTCCGAGATGCTGTTTCTCAGGCGCCAACCGTAACAATCTGACCGTTATCAGATTCGCTTATATCAGTGGATTTCCCAATTTCCGGCTCCAGTCGTCGGTAAAATAATCCCCATTCGTCTCTTCTCCGCTTGTGTACTTTCCTTACAGCATCAAGTGCCCACAACGCAACCATGCTTCATTCAGTTGTTTTACTTCCAGATCGAGTATGGTGTCAATCCATTACAGCTGCCGTGGTTAATGTATTTCGCTTTCAGGAAAGCGCTTCTGACTTTAGGTGTCAATTACGTTTTTATTCAAAAAGGGAAATTTTAAAACATTTAGAAAAGCCCTTGGACGGTTACAGATAAAAAACCAGACGCTAACTATATTGACAAAATTTACTGGACATGAAGCTTACCTTTGCACTACACACTCAGATGATCCCAAATGACTTTTTGCAGTTATTCTACTGCACTCTCGCTGTACTTTCCCTTTTATGTATTTTATCAAGAAGTGCGCTTCCTTTTGACATTTTGTCATAAAAATAAGCACACAATACCCCAGTAAAGTTTGTTTTGACAATGAGCAAGGCCTTGCCTTTCCACTATCGGCGGATAAAAGGAAACTCGCTTTTTATATTTCAAGTGAAAATTACATTTCGTTTAGGCATGATGAAAAAGTGATTGTATACATTTAAAATTGCCACGTATCCTCTGTAACATCTTCAGACTGATTACCGAAACAGAAATGAAAATTCTTACCATTTAAACCAACAGTGAGCAGTAAATTGCTAGTGTAAAATACTTTAGTCAAGGTGAATCACAAAAAAAATAATGTTTCAGATGGCTCTGAGCACTATGGGACTTAACTTCTGAGGTCATCAGTCCCCTAGAACCTAGAACTACTTAAACCTAACTAAACTAAGAACATCACAAACATCCATGCCCGAGGCAGGATTCGAACCTGCGACCGTAGCGGTCTCGCGGTTCCAGACTGTAGCGCCTAGAACCGCTCGGCCACTCTGGCCGGCGAATCACAAAAACGGGGCATTCGAATGTCACCAAAAGAACTTTCGGGACAGTGGCACATTTCGGGAAAAAGACTGGACTGTCACGAGAAAAACGAAACGAATGGGCATCCTATTCTGGCTCAGTCTTTTGCTCTACAGAAGCCTAAAGAAAGAAATCTACAAAACTTTTAACTTATGCGGAGCACCTGGAGCTGCGCGTAAGAACCCACCGGTAAGATCCTCGTAACATCTCAATACATACCCTGTAAACTGTCCTAATCCACATCAAATCGTGCAAATTATCTGAGGAATATGTAACTATCTTTCGCATCGCAGGGACTGCTCCTGCACGACGGAATAGTGAGAGTGGCTAGGCGCCAAGAAACTGCTCTGCCCCCCCCACCGCCATGGAATACCACAAGCCGGCGTCCTTGGGCGGGTTCTCGAGCGACGATAAGCACTGTTCGTTGACAGATACTCGGCGGACGCGCAACGCGCGGCCTTTATATAGAGACCGGCTGAGAAGGAGCGCAGAGACGACCTGGCCAGCATGTCGCAGCTCTACCTGAGGACGATCGCTTTCTTCGACAAGCGTGTGCCCCCCAAGCTGCGGCCTCTTTGGGAGCACCCTGCAGGTACGCTGTCTCTGCCCACTGTACATTAAGATCGTCTCACACTTGACAGGATGGAACAGAAGGTTAAAACGTTCCACAATGCATTTCAAATCACGCAGACCGTCAACGGAACGGAACGAAACAGACGATACTTAGTCCATAAGTAAGTGTGTTTTAAAAGCAGCGTACGGTGATCTAAAACATGCCATTCCAAATTATTTAGCTGCAACTTTACGAACAAATTCTTCGGAATAGCCGTTTACACTGCAGCTGCATAAATTGTATACATGAAACCTTCGCTAATTCGGAATTCGCAAAGTGAAACGAAGCCTTACCGTAGCAGACAGCTCATTTGTTAAAAATATTTGCACATCCTCTCCCTTCCCATACGCTTCACCCATGGCCGATAGTGAATAACGTATGTGTATATTATTGTTGGTAACAAATACGCGACAACGTCAAATCCTGCTCAGTTCGCTTACTGAAGGTTGCATAATGAACTGTGTTAATTTACATCTGTGTGATCGCTTAAAAGTGTATTGAAGTGTCGTGCAGCACAGTACAGCAACCAAGATGAGTGTTAGGTAAGGTGATCTAAACATGCCATTCCAAATTATTTAGCTGCAACTTTACGTACAAATTCTTCGGAGTGGCCATTTCCACTGCAGCTGATTAAATTATATACATCGAAACCTTCGCTAATTCGGAATTCACGAAGTGAAACGAAGCCTTACCGTACCAGACAGCTCATTTGTTGAAAATATTTGCTCTCTCTTCCCATACGCTTCAACTAGGGCCGATAGTGAAAAACGTATTATTGTTGTTAACAAATACGCAACAACGTCAAATCCCGCTCAGTTCGCTTACTGGAGGCTGCATAATGAACTGAGTTAATTTACATCTGTGTGATCGCTTAAAAGTGTATTGAAGTGTCGTGCAACACAGTACAGCAACCAAGATGAGTGTTAGGTATAGATATAAATCATGAACTTTGGGAGATATTGGGGATGAAAATATTGTCGTGGTATCATCGTCAGGCAGTAGTGCCTCTTTGGCTGCTATAGACCATATCATTATAGCTCCAGATGACAGCAACAATTAACTGGCAAAGTACGTTCCGCTGTAGAGTAAATGTAGCATAGAAATTTCCAATTAAGTGCCGATTTTCATTTTGGTATACATATAGTAATGTATCGGTTTATGTACAGTGTCTTTAATTTGTTTAATCTTATTGTTCGTTTTTGTGATACTATTACATTAGTTGCTCTTAAATTAACTATAGTAACATTCCTCCACATAATATTACAGTTAATTTAGTTTTTATTTAACCACTACATACGCTGTATGTTCCTACTTATAGCTTCAGATAACTATTTTACCAAAAACAATTATTATTCTTGTTTTCAGTAATTGAGACTGAGATTCGTAAGTTAGTCCGTATTAGCGAGGCTTCACTGTATTCGTTTATTTTAAACAACTGCATCATACTTGCTGCTACGTTATTATTTATTTGCCCAGACGCGTTTCGTTTTCTGTTTCAAAACTATCTTGTATGAGCAATTTGAAATATATCACGAAAAATTAATTTTATATTTAAAACGGTTGACGTCTTGGTTTTTGCATTATATAAAAGAAACCTACAATTAGCTTTCCTAATGCGCACCTGGCAACGTTCCTCTTCCTTCTGGAACCACGTGCTGAGAGTGACATTTGCACTCCACTTGAGAGCATATTGCGCATAATTGGGTTGAGACTGTGTTGATGAAAACCGCAAAGAGGGAAAATGCATGTTACATATGTGTAAAATGCACGAAAATTCGTTTGAAAGTTGGAAACTTGTGGTAAGGTCTTATGGGACCAAACTGCTGAGGTCATCCGTCCCTGAGCTTACGCACTACTTAATCTAACTTAAACTAACTTACGCTAAGGACGAAAACGCACCCATGCCCGAGGGAGGACTCGAACCTCCGACGAGGGGAACCGCGCGGACCAGTACAAGGCGCCCGAGACCGCGCGGCTACCCCGCGCGGCCAAAATTAGTTTCAATTACGGCTGTGGTCATATGGAGAATAAACAGGAACGTTGGTAGTACTTACAAAAATCCGTAAGACCACATCATTGTATGTGAAAATCAAGAAGTGAACTGCTTCAAGTCTGTAAATGAAATTTTGTAGATAAAAAGAAGAATTTGATATTTCAGAGCATCCACTAGCCAAGCAATTTTCGTAACAAATCTAACTAATCCGTCAGCTAAATGCTTCTAATAGAACCTAACCGTGGGAATAAACGCGGAATTCTTGAATATCCCAATGTTCATGAAGTACCGCAATTAAGTTTTACTCCATAAGCAGTAAGTCCATTAACACTTGTTCGCAGTCAGCATCGAATGCGGAAGTAGTGTTTCACAGTCCGTTCTGTTATTCTTCTGATCTACTCCATATGTATAAACAATATTCTGTACTAAAAGTTTTGGTCAGTATTTCGCAAGAAAACAGGTGCTAGAGAAGAAAAAGTCACCGAAACTAAATATAACTTTGGTAAATTACGGGAGTATCATCTATGCCATCTGCTAGCAAATCATGTAAACTCCTATTTGTGTGTGTGTGTGTGTGTGTGTGTGTGTGTGTGTGTTCGTATTTTGCAAACAATGTATCTCACGCAGAAATAACGGTAGAGGTTGTCAACACGTATGCATTTTCGTACTTCTCTTCGCAGTAAAATCACATTTCTTCTTTACTACCAACTTTGGCTGAGCGCCTGTCTCCATCACAGGCCCCAGCCACAAGCAATTTTGCGTCAAAATTGGTACATGCTTCAACAGCAAAAGAATTCGTCAACATAGACGTTGCTACCACTACTGGCGGAATTCTAATTTCAAGGCGGAGAACAAAGATAAAAACTCCGGCCACGCTTTCTTGAAAGACGCAGTATGTGAGAAAAAGATATACGAGACAGGTAAAGAAATTTATGCTAGAGAGTCGTCTATTTCGGAACTGTGCGCGAATATCGCTGCATGTGAGCAGTTGCTTTTAAGCGATCCAAGGGTGTCTTATTTTCTCGAAACACTCATCTTTTTCATAATTTTCTGAGGATCCTTCCGGGAATATAATGCAAGCTTTTTATTTCCACCACCTCTATGTTCATTGTCTAATTCCCTTGAAGCATCACTTCTCGATAGCTTATCATTGTAAAATTGTGAGCAGCGCCAGCAAGAAAAACTTCCCTGCAAAAGATAAATATGTTAACATCGAACAGAAATTTGTTATAACGCCCTTTCTGATAGCATTTGTTTGGAGTGAGGAGTTATAGGCAAGTACGATTTTGACGATAAACAGTACAGACAAGATGAGGACAGAAGCTTTTGAAATGTAGTGCTGTACAATAACTCTGAACCTTAGATGGGTAGATCGAGAGACTGATGAAGAGGTACAGAATATAACGATTGAGAATACAGCTTTATGGCACATATTTATTAAAAAGATAGGATAGTTTGTAGGACACCTCCTAAAGCGTCAAGAAATCGTCAGTTTGGTAGTGGAAGAACCCGTGGGGGTAACACCTGTAAGGGGAGACTACGGCTTAAATACTGTGGACAACTGAAACGGATGTAGGGTGCAATAATTATGCAAATATGAAAAGACTTACTCCAGGAAAATTAGCGTTGAAGACTCCACCTTACCAGTCTTTGGGCTGATGACAATAACAACAATATTGTACAACTTACCACTGATGTCCGGTAAAAGTGATTTTTCACGATATGACGTTTGCACCAGAAACATCGGGAAAAGCAATTACCAAACTGATAAACGACCCTACACGTACCCTACATCTATACTATACAGGGTGTTACAAAAAGGTACGCCCAAACTTTCAGGAAACATTCCTCACACACAAAGAAAGAAAATATGTTATGTGGCCATGTGTGTGGAAACGCTTACTTTCCATGTTAGAGCTCATTTCATTACTTCTCTTCAAATCACATTAATCATGGAATGGAAACACACAGCAACAGAACGTACCAGCGTGACTTCAAACACTTCGTTACAGGAAATGTTCAAAATGTCCTCCGTTAGCGAGGATAATGCATCCACACACCGTCGCATGGAATCCCTGATGCGCTGATGCAGCCCTGGAGAATGGCGTATTGTATCACAGCCGTCCACAATACGAGCACAAAGAGTCTCTACATTTGATACCGGGGTTGCGTAGACAAAAGCTTTCAATGCCTCCATAAATGAAAGTCAAGAGGGTTGAGGTCAGGAGAGCGTGGAGGCCATGGAATTGGTCCGCCTCTACCAATCCATCGGTCACCGAATCTGTTGTTGAGAAGCGTACGAACACTTCGACTGAAATGTGCAGGAGCTCCATCGTGGATGAACCACATGTTGTGTCGTACTTGTAAAGGCACATGTTCTAGCAGCACAGGTAGAGTATCCCGTATGAAAGCATGATAACGTGCTCCATTGAGCGTAGGTGGAAGAACATACTGACGAAATTAAAATGAGCTCTAACATGAAAATTAAGCGTTTCCGGACATATTTCTACATAACATCTTTTCTTTAGTTGCGTGTGAGGAATGTTCCCTGAAAGTTTGGTCGTACATTTTTGTAACACCCCGTATAAGACATCTTACGATGTCGGGCCGAAGGTACTTCCGGTATCTGTATACACCTTCTGTTCCAGTTCCAGTCGCGAATGGCGCTTAGGAAGAATAATTATCAGTACCCCTTTGGCATTACGTGTAATTCGTCCGATTTTCTGGTTGCGGTCAGTTCGCGAAATTGTATCTGGGAGGAAGTAAAATGCACTAACATACTCTCTCGGATTTTCAATAGTATACTCTCTGTGATGTACAACGGTCGACTAAAAGACTGCGCTGTTCCTCTCTGGGCCTTGTCTATCCTAACTGGTAACGGCCCCAGAGAGATGAGCAACACTCAAGCATCGGGCGAATAAGTGTTTTGTAAACCACTTCCAGTTAATCTCACCCTGGTATCTGATTTTCTTACAATTTGTTTTATATGGTCATTCCACTTTAGGTCGGTCCTACTCCTATGTAATTTACTGATGTTGGTGTTAGCCGCCGGCCGAAGTGGCCGAGCGGTTCTAGGCGCTACAGTCTGGAGCCGCGCGACCGCTATGATCGCAGGTTCGAATCCTGCCTCGGGCATGGATGTGTGTGATGTCCTTAGGTTAGTTAGGTTTAAGTAGTTCTAAGTTCTAGGGGACTGATGACCACAGCAGTTAAGTCCCATACTGCTCAGAGCCATTTGAACCATTTTTTTTTTTTTTTTTTTTTTGCTGTTAGCCGTGATTTGTAGCCAGTAGTGTAATTGTACCATAGTGAACTTTTTTGCCAGTTTATACGGTAAACGTTACATTTATTTACGTTACGGTCAACTACTACTTCCTGCACCAATCGTAGATCCTCTGTAGGTATTTATGCAACTCGCTACGGTCTTCTGGCGCTGCTACCTTCCTACAGACAACCACATCGTCTGCAAACAGCCTCATGAAGCTTCCGACGATATCCACTAGATTATTTATATATTTTGGATCTGTCGATATTGTTCCATTAAGATCGACGTATTGGGTTCTGTCTGAGGAAAACTCCTGAATCCAGTCACAAACCTGTTCCGATACTCGTATTTTTTCACTACACGACTGTGAGGAACTGTATAAAACGCCCACTTTAAGACATTAACACGCCATCATCATTGGCGTCTTTGTCTACAATATTCTGGATCTCACTGCCGAATATAGTGAGCTGAATTTCGCAAGATCCCTGTTTGCGGAATCCATGTTAATTTTCATAGAGGACGTTTTCCTTCTCCAAATA
This sequence comes from Schistocerca gregaria, assembly GCF_023897955.1. Classification (NCBI taxonomy): domain Eukaryota; kingdom Metazoa; phylum Arthropoda; class Insecta; order Orthoptera; family Acrididae; genus Schistocerca; species Schistocerca gregaria. Next base: position 405,271,506 of record NC_064931.1, on the reverse strand, counting down.
TGTTATAGTAAGTCAGCATATTCGTGAATAAGCCTAGCGTCACTGTAAAAAGACGAACACACATCAGACCGATACACACAACACTGCATGTGTCACGCTAAACCACCCGTGCGCTGGTGAAGAAGAAAGAAATAAAGTAATATGGGTTTAATGTGTCATCAATGTCAGTGGGAACGGAGCACAAGCTCGGAATGGACAAGGAATGGGAAAGCCGCGCCATTTCCAAAGATGGTGGTAAGTTCCAGTGTGACCAAACTGCTGAGGTCATCGGTCCCTAGGCTTACACACGACTTAATCTAATTTAAACTAACTTACGCTAAGGACAACAAACACACACACACACACACACACACATGCCAGGACTCGAACCTTCGACTGGTGGAGCCGCACGAACCGGTCCAAGACATCATAGACAGCGCAGCTACCCCGAGCGGCCATTTCCAAAGGGTTGGGTTGGGTTGTTTGGGAGAAGAGACCAAACTGCGAGGTCGTCGGTCTCAACGGATTAGGGAAGTATGGGGAAGGAAGTCGGCCGTGCCCTTTCAAAGGGACCATCCAAGCATTTGCCTGGAGCGATTTTAGGGAAATCACGGAAAACCTAAATCAGGATGGCCGGACGAGGGATTGAACCGTCGTCCTCCCGCATGCGAGTCCAGTGTGCTAGCCATTGCGCCATCTCGCTCGGTGATTTCCAAAGGAAACATTCTCGTGTTCACCTGAAACGATATAGAGAATTCACTGCAAAACCTGTGTCTAGATAGCTGCACGAGACTTTGAATCCCACTCCGCTAGTGGGTTAACTGCTGATATACTCTGCTCTTTCGCTGGTAAGTTTAGAGTTTTAGGCTGTGCGGTGTACCATCTGAACATGGAATGCTGTTTCCTAACTAATTCGAGCTGATAATACAAACGCTGGGCCAGCTCGACCGCGAAAATCTGGTATCGTATATGGCGTGCACAAAGAAAATTCAGCACGGACGAATGAACAATACTCGACGTCCGGTACTGATATCTTGCTAGCTACTGTCGGTTTGCATGTGGTCAATCAATGTTCGACGTTCCAAAAATATGGCATACAGCTAATTCTTAATTTACTCATTGTGGTTCTTATTGTTAACATGACTATGTTACTTTCCTGCAATATGAAAGGAGAATCGCTCTCCTTCAGTCACAAATCGTGATTTTTGTTAAAATGGGCTATGTTTTAGAGCCCTGCCGACTCAACTTCTGATACATTACATAATTTTTATGTGACGGTTATTTTTCGTACTGCACACACAGAGACTAGTTACAAAAAAAAAGGCTCTGAGCACTGTGAGACTTAACTGCTGAGATCATCAGTCCCCTAGAACTTAGACCTACTTAAACCTAACTAACCTAAGGACATAACACACATCCATGCCCGAGGCAGTATTCGAACCTGCGACCGTAGCGGTCGCGCGGTTCCAGACTGTAGCGCCTAGAACCGCTCGGCCAACTAATTAGAAGATGATATAGTTATGACTAATGTATTCTTACAAGAGTTACTCACTGGCTTAATAGCAAGTAAGCATTTGAGGCACTGATAATTTACGCTGTATGAAAAAGGCCTTGCGTATTGCAGTATTTCACTTAAGCATGTATGTAAAGATACGAGGTGACTTCAAAAAGTAAATTACGCATTATTACCGCAGGCCATTGAACTCGCATTAGGAAAGACGAGGGTTCAAATACGCGTCCAGCTATCCAGATATAGGTTTTCCGTGATTTTCTTGAATCGCTACCAGACAAATGTCAGGACGGTTCCTTTGGAACGGCACAGCCAATTTCCTTCCCCATCCTCGAAACAGTCCGAACTTATGCTCAGTCTGAAATGACCTTGGCATCACCAGAACGTTAGTCGCTAATCTTTCTTTTTTTATTGTGGCAGACCAAGTAACTTTTATTGAATGCTGCACTGTATTTGTAAGTGACAGAAATACGTGACACTGTTTTTCAACACAATCACCAAGTTCCTGCAAATAACGCTCGGAACGTTAAAGTAATCGTTCAATTCCGCGACGAGGGAAATCCGCTCCTTTGTCGCAGACCCACTTGATAACCGCCGAATGGACGTCTTCATAGTTGTAAAATCTCCGATTTTGGGGTATCAGTTCTTCGACTGCCTGGGCATGGCCGTCTGTGATCGACGTCGACGATCAGCATCATTTGGTCGATATACCAACAGAATTTGCTCACAGGAATCGCACTGTACCGCGAACTTCAACTTTGAAGTACGTTCCCAGTTTGCTGCGCCATTTCACTCTCACAGTGCGATGCCCGTGTCATCCGCACACCGCAATAGGACTGCGTCGGCAGGAATCCCAGAACATGTACTCTTTTCTGACAATACGCCTGCCGCTCTGGTTGAGCAATGACCTTAGCGCGGGCCGACATGTGTAATTCACTTTTTAACATAATGGCTTCCTGCAGACTTCGGAGGTGACGGGTACAATGCACACACAAAGCGCGTTTTGAAACAGAATTACAGTTAACTGCGCGTATATAAATTGATTAGCAATTTTTGTTTGTTCTCTGCTTAGTGACCTGTCACGTTGTGATCAACTCTGTCAACTCTGCCGGGAAAGTTACATCACATTCGTCTTATTCTTTAGGAAAGAAAGCGGTGTGCCTTTTTTTTTTTTTTTTTTTTTTTTTTTTTTTTTTTTTTTTTTTTTGCTGAATATGCGAACTTCGTGCACACTAAGCGGTAGCCGGGTCCATAAGGCATGTTAATGTGGTGCACTCTGCGCGTACGTAACCGTTTCTCATCTCAGTTCGTTGCAGAAAGTTTCATCGCCAGTATTCGACCGCCAAGGCATGGGCATACAAGCACTGAACTGTGCATCAGCGTTCTGGGCTTAAAAAAAAAAGGTTCAAATGGCTCTGAGCACTATGGGGCTTAACTTCTGAGGTCATCAGTCCCCTAGAACTTAGAACTAATTAAACTTAACTAACCTAAGGACATCACACACATCCATACCCGAGGCAGGATTTGAACCGTAGCGGTCGCGCGGTTCCTGACTGTAGCGCCTAGAACCGCTCGGCCACTCCGGCCGGCTCTGGGTTAAAGTCGAGGCTTCTGTGGAACAGTGCTTTTGAGTTACTGCAATCGCATTAGAGAAGACCTACGTGGAATTCTTTAGCCTGCCATCCAGATTTAAGTTTGCCGTGGTTACCCTAAATCACTTAAGGGAAATGCCGGGACGATTCCTCTGAAGAGGACACGCCCAATTTCCTTCCCATCCACTCCCTGCCCGTCTTTGTGCTCCACCTCGAATAATTCCGTTGTCGAAAGAACGCTAAGCTTAAATCTTTCTTCCTTTTTTTAGAATACTTCTCCGGCGTGTCTCGCAGCGTGTGGGAATCTGCCCCTATCGCTCTTGAACTAACTTCGACTGCTCCCCACAGAAAATTTATATCACCGTAAAAGGAATAATTTTTCTGGCTCAATTTGTTTGGGCAGTAAAATAAACACTCATGTATGTACTTAGTGTCCACAGTTCTTCCGAAACCGTCTTTGTACCACTCAACTGAAAATCACGTTTCACCGATTATTTAACGATGTTCGCTGATCGTGTTAATTTAGGACACACAACGTTTTGACAGCATCACGATACACAAAGAACAGCGAGCGGCCTCTCAACTCACAAGCATTAATGACAAAGATTACCTGCTTATACTTCGAAATCCTGAGGTTTAACATATATATTTGTAATTCAGAACAACTGTTGTACTGACAACTAAATATTATAAAATAAAATAAGGACAGATAAAACAAAAAAAGATATTTACGTAGATTCTCAACAGCTAATTACAAGATGACTGCCTCGTCAGAAGTTGCTGATACGTTTGCAGAAAACTCTGCCCAGAACGTTTCGTTTTTATATGTTCATCGGACGGATATGTAATGCAGAGAAGAAGACAAAACGTCTAAAATCTACTACGGTTTTTTATTTCACGGGAACAGAGTGTCCAATCTCGTAATAATGAATTCTGAATAAAAAGTGTTTGGCGTTTAATAGGACCAAAACGGATTTGGCTTTCTAAGAAGATAAAACTGTTGCGAGGGTGCAGCATCAGCTTTAAACTAATAGGAGTATGGTTCTTTTCGCTTGGAGAGTGCGCTAAAAGTATTCCAATAACTAGCAGATAAATTTCATCGGCTCTAAGAAATTGTTAAAAATATTTCACTACTATCATTACGATCAAAGTAGGTCACAAGAAATGGAAACTCAACTTACAGGGGCAGTATTTTCATAATATGGAAGTGTGTTACAAAAATTGCATCTGGTGCTAATCGAAAAACGTCCTTCGGAGACCTCTTCAGAAAACTGGGTATTTTGACAACCACTTCAAAATATGTATTAATGGCTTTTGTCACTGTCAATAATTCTCTTTTCACAAAAAATAGTGAAAAGCGGTAACATAACACTAATACCGAAAACATCTGCTAACAAAGACTGCAGCAGGTTAACAGAAGTACAAAATGTAGTCAGATGCATGGCTACACATGTATTCAAGAACCTATCAGAGCAGATTAAATGCCAAGAAGATCTGCTAACAAAGACTGCAGCAGGTTAACAGAAGTACAAAATGTAGTCAGATGCATGGCTACACATGTATTCAAGAACCTATCAGAGCAGATTAAATGCCAAGAAGATAATTTGGTGGAATTTAAGACTGAATTAAAGAACTTTCTGTTAGGCAACACCTTCTGAAGCAATGAAAAGTATTCAAATGCACTGCAAAATATTCTAATGCACTGAAAAGTATCTTCAAAGAAACTCTTACATTCAAAGTTTTAAGTTCAAATGGTTCAAATGGCTCTGAGCATTATGGGACTTAATATCTGAGGTCATCAGTCACCTAGAACTTAGAACTACTGAAACCTGACTAACCTAAGGACATCACACACATCCATGCTCGAGGCAGTATTCGAACCTGCGACCGTAGCAGTCGCGCGGCTCCGGACTGACGCGCCTAGAACCGCTCTGCCACCGCGGCCGGCTAAAGTTTTAAGTAATTTTTAAGTTAGGTTTTAAGTAATTTTATAATTATGAATAACATTATAATATAGAAAAATTAAGGTCATTTCAGGATATTTGCACTAAACTGTGCATTTCTGGCTTCTCCTCACATGCCAGAAACCACTCTCCGCGGGATCCATGCGATATCACTAATGTATGCGCAACTACACTCCTGGAAATGGAAAAAAGAACACATTGACACCGGTGTGTCAGACCCACCATACTTGCTCCGGACACTGCGAGAGGGCTGTACAAGCAATGATCACACGCACGGCACAGCGGACACACCAGGAACCGCGGTGTTGGCCGTCGAATGGCGCTAGCTGCGCAGCATTTGTGCACCGCCGCCGTCAGTGTCAGCCAGTTTGCCGTGGCATACGGAGCTCCATCGCTCTCTTTAACACTGGTAGCATGCCGCGACAGCGTGGACGTGAACCGTATGTGCAGTTGACGGACTTTGAGCGAGGGCGTATAGTGGGCATGCGGGAGGCCGTGTGGACGTACCGCCGAATTGCTCAACACGTGGGGCGTGAGGTCTCCACAGTACATCGATGTTGTCGCCAGTGGTCGGCGGAAGGTGCACGTGCCCGTCGACCTGGGACCGGACCGCAACGACGCACGGATGCACGCCAAGACCGTAGGATCCTACGCACTGCCGTAGGGGACCGCACCGCCACTTCCCAGCAAATTAGGGACACTGTTGCTCCTGGGGTATCGGCGAGGACCATTCGCAACTGTCTCCATGAAGCTGGGCTACTGTCCCGCACACCGTTAGGCCGTCTTCCGCTCACGCCCCAACATCGTGCAGCCCGCCTCCAGTGGTGTCGCGACAGGCGTGAATGGAGGGACGAATGGAGACGTGTCGTCTTCAGCGATGAGAGTCGCTTCTGCCTTGGTGCCAATGATGGTCGTATGCGTGTTTGGCGCCGTGCAGGTGAGCGCCACAATCAGGACTGCATACGACCGAGGCACACAGGGCCAACACCCGGCATCATGGTGTGGGGAGCGATCTCCTACACTGGCCGTACACCTCTGGTGATCGTCGAGGGGACACTGAATAGTGCACGGTACATCCAAACCGTCATCGAACCCATCGTTCTACCATTCCTAGACCGGCAAGGGAACTTGCTGTTCCAACAGGACAGTGCACGTCCGCATGTATCCCGTGCCACCCAACGTGCTCTAGAAGGTGTAAGTCAACTACCCTGGCCAGCAAGATGTCCGGATCTGTCCCCCATTGAGCATGTTTGGGACTGGATGAAGCGTCGTCTCACGCGGTCTGCACGTCCAGCACGAACGCTGGTCCAACTGAGGCGCCAGGTGGAAATGGCATGGCAAGCCGTTCCACAGGACTACATCCAGCATCTCTACGATCGTCTCCATGGGAGAATAGCAGCCTGCATTGCTGCGAAAGGTGGATATACACTGTACTAGTGCCGACATTGTGCATGCTCTGTTGCCTGTGTCTATGTGCCTGTGGTTCTGTCAGTGTGATCATGTGATGTATCTGACCCCAGGAATGTGTCAATAAAGTTTCCCCTTCCTGGGACAATGAATTCACCGTGTTCTTATTTCAATTTCCAGGAGTGTATATCCTCGAAAACCATCCGACGACACCTCACATTTTATTGGTTGATTAATAATTAAAATTTTGTATATGTGAAGTAATATTTAAATTCACCCTGAACTCAGCCACAATTTTTTGCAGCAGTTGTATGATCATAAGCACTATTAAGAAAAACAGATTGTTTAGAAGAATGTTGCACTCATTGGCAAATCACGTGAAATCTACCAGTGTAATTTTTTGGGATATCAACCCCGTATAAGTTTTACGTAAGTACAGCATGCGACGCACCGACGCAAACCCCTGAAAGAAAGCTAGAGTATTGTCACAGCACAACAGACAGCGCTAGGAAGCCGAGGGGGTCTGAAGTTCGTGTGAACGATGACGATTGACATGGGAGTGCACGCAGAAATATTGAAACATCTGCGATTTTGAGAGGTTACTAGTGCACGTGAAAAAAATACAGAAAAATATTTGATAAAATGTTGAACATTGTCATACAGTCTGGTGTAGTCGACGCTAATTTGAATGATAACAGTTGGCGCCGCCAAAAAATTTGAAATAATAAGCTATAATTGAAACAGGCTATAGGCCTTTTCTTGCATTTAATCACAGTAAAATATTTGATAAAATGTTGAACATTGTCATACAGTCTGGTGTTGTCGACGCTAATTTGAATGATAACAGTTGGCGCCGCCAAAAAAGTTGAAATAATAAGCTATAATTGAAAAGAGAATGAATAGGCTATAGGCCTTTTCTTGCATTTAATCACCTTCCCACGAATCATCCTCAAAAATTAGATCGACGCAGTGAATCAGAGCTCACCATCATATTGTAGATAACAAAGAAAATATCATACACATGTGTAGGAGAATACTTCTTCAAACGTAGATGATATACCGGAACACTGTTTCAAGATAAAGGCTATGAAATTTATTGTTCAAAATTAAATAGTGCAGGTCGCAAATTCTGAAACTAACATTTCATTGCAATCAGTCTACACCATATGAACAGATACAAATTCCGTTGCGCAAATAGACGTAACAATTGACGTTTAATAGGTAGAAGCATTTTAAATAGTATAACATACAGTCGTATTATACGTATACAAAGAAAAAAACGTACACAGTACACAAATCGAAGAAACACTTTTCATTAAATTATCTATTTTTAACAGTGTAAATGTCAGCTTCATTAAAGGAGAAAAATACATTTGTTTTTGACGGTATTAGGTACCTAGAAAGGAAAAAAACACAATGGATAAAGTACATAGGCTCTATATTTTGCCTTATAAATACTGTCCGATGTGACAATTTTTCTCTACCAAATAAATATCGATATTCTGACTTGTTAGGGTGATAGGTGTCCTATTATTTCGGTTCTGAGCAGCTTGCCATAGAAAATCGTTAAGAATACACGTTAAAAAGTTGGCTTTGGCCATTAATAAGTTTTGTCATTACTAGCTCCTTAAACCCAGAACATTAAAAGTGGGTGGGGGGTGAGAATGTTACATTTCTGCCAAACCATCGTAAAGTTTACTCCACATTTTATTAAAAGGAAGTCATAATTTATAGGTTATGATTTAATTAATTACAATTATTCGGTTTCCAATGGTACGTTACATACGAAATTAAGTACACAATGTCCATTTTATACCATACTGCAATCATAGGTTTTACGAGGGTTTTCGTAATCTAGGGTTAATTCTGATACTATATCATGACTTTTTGTATGACGGTTGGTATCCTATAACCTCACTTTCACCGTTAGGTATTGGGGTAAGCGATGTGACGTTGTGTTGGTGTTCTGTCTAACGTGAAAACATCGCTGTTTGACAGTGACGTCGCTTGCCTTTCCGTTCCGTACACATTCAGTACGAATCGACCATTACTCTCTGGTTAGCAGTATTGAATAGAATTGGGGAGGAGTATGTGGCACAACTTGACAAAAAGAAGGGACCGCTTAGTAGGACATGTTTTGAGGCATCAAGGGATCACAAATTTAGCATTGGAGGGCAGCGTGGAGGGTAAAAATCATAGAGGGATACCAAGAGATGAATACACTAAGCATATTCAGAAGGATGTGGGTTACAGTAAGATGAAGAAGCTTGCACAGGGTAGGGCAGCATGGAGAGCTGCATCAAACCAGTCTCATGACTGAAGACCACAACAACAACAGAAAAAAATTTCCACTACCAGTCACAACAAATTATTACTTATTCGTCACACGACCGGTTTAGGGATTGTGCCCATCCTCAGGTGTTTACACATTCATGTACGTGTATATATTGCTGCAGATCACTGTACATATACTAAGAAAAATTTTTACTGGTGACGAAACAGATACAAGTTGAACAGTTGTAAGTGGCAATGCAGCATTTGTCAAAAATGTATCTGTACTTACATAAAGGTGAAGCATCATTATTACAATTACCCTGTGGTGACAGTTTTTCACTTAGCTGCGCATTTGTTATCATTTTCACGTCCATATTTCAGTTTCGTAAAATTTAGCTTTGAGCTTCGAGCTCGGAATCCAATGATTATTTTTATTTTTGTTTTTCACTTACGTACCCATGGTCGTAGAGTATTTACTAGATGAATGTTTTCCATCGCATACTGAAATAACGTTGTCCTTATTCGTCTGCTATTTGTATGTCCGGTGAAATAATTAAAAAAGACCAAAAAACAATAAATGAATGAGAAAATTATTTGAACCTGTTGTCGGTGAAATTCCTGAAGTGCATCTTGATTCATGGCCAACTGAAAGAGCTAGTTTTCGATATGGTGATCCATATTGCGTAGTTTGCCGTGAAATTATTGCCAAATCGTAAAATCTTCAACAATGTTGACGCCGTTTCTTTCCCGATTGAGATTCGTACGAAGAAATATCACTGTGGCAAACATGCCTTGAAAGTACAACACACACATATACTGATCCGGCAGAACTTTGTGATCACCTACTTAATAGCCGGTGTGTCCGCCTATGGCGCTGATAACAGAAGCGAAGCGTCGTAGCATGGAAACAATGATGACTTGGTAGGTCTCTAGTGGGAGTTGGCACCACACCTACATACACAAGTCACCTGATTTCCGTGAATTCGAGGGAGCGGGGCGATGTGCTCTGACGCCACGTTCAGTCACATCCCAGATGTGTCCGATCCGGTTCAGATCTGGCGAGTTAGGGTGCCAGCACATCAACTGGAACTCGGAACTGTGTTCCTGTAACCACTCCAACACACTCCTGGCCTCGTGATATGGCGCATTATCTTGTTGGAAAATGCCACTGCCGTCGGGAAACATGATTGTCATGAAGGTGTGTACGTGGTCTTCAGCCAGCGTACGGTACTCCTTGGCAGTCATGTTGCCTTCCAAGAGCTCCAGTCTCTGGACTGAAGACCACAACAACAGCTGCATCCACTGACCAGCACTAGCGAAGTCATATATGACTTAGACCCTCCGGGGGATTCATTCCTAATCCTCTTGTCGTCGGCAGGGCGTTAAGTACTAATCTTCATTCTTCGAAATCTACGAGTGTTATTTTTCAGAAATGACATGGCCTTCATCGAGGTTAATCGTCTCCTCTGTCAAAATTAGCGAGGGTTTCGTAACGACTGGTCGTGTGAACACAGCTTGTCCTCGAAACGCACATAAGCCAAGCGGCAGATAGCGGCTAGCAGCTAGATACGGTGTTCCTTGACATTCAGAAAGCTCTTCACGCCATTCCCACAATAAAGCTCCCACATGAGTGGTATACGACTGGCTCGAGTATTTGTTCTTTTGTAGGACGCAATATATCTCCAAAAGCACAAAGGCGTGTGGACCTCTCCTCGATTGCAAGCGGTCATTGAGACCGCTTGCAGCAAGAAAAAGGACTAGTCACCACAACAGTATTTTCACTTTCGGTGTTCTCTCAGGTGACAGAAATGCCGATCTTCCTGGTGCGTTGTATATGGGAGAACAAGACACAGCACGTGCTTGGATTAAAATAAGCGTAAGACTGGGATGTAAACTTTCGCCTCTGCTATTCAGCCAGTACAGGGTGGTCCATAGGTGTGAAACCACCATTCTAAAACACACATAGGTGGATAAACAGAAATTTAAAGTCGAGTGGTATGAAACGGAAGAGGGTGGGAAACCTGTGAGGGGATGTTACCAACATGGTGGCCTTTTTGGAAGTCGCCGTCTTAGATCCAACTCGTAATCTCCAAATGAAAGGGGGGCATGTGAGATATTAAACAGATAGAGAATTGCACGATAGAAACAATGGTGTTTTTCACTTGAGCACTTTATGCATCCTCGAGTTACGTCGTAGTTTATACATAACAGGGCAAATGCTGAGGATGACACATAAAGGTCACTAAATGTGTTCGACGGGTTTCCAACACTTTGAAAGGTTGTTCTTACCCACTTCACCCATTCCGCATGGACTTTAACCAACACATGTACCGGAGTGTGAACACAAACGTCAACAATCCGCTCCCTGAGGTATGACGTAGGCTGGTCTCAGTTTTCTGCCAAATTCGGATAACACGGGTGCGCATCTATGCTGAAATCAGGGTGTTCTCAATGTGTTCGGCTTGCGTTAACCTCATCTTCTTTCGCGTCACTTGTAAGGAAGAAAAATCAGTCAAAACTCGAGAGTTGTCTGTCTATTTAATATGTCAATCACCCCCTTTCCATTTCAATATTACGAGGATCATCCGAGATGAAGGCTTTCAAGATGGCAGCCAAATTGTTAACATTGCCTCACACGTTTTCTTCGTCTCCTATCTCATATTACTTAACTTTACATTTCTGTTTATCCACCCGTTTATGTTTTAGAACCGTGATTCCACGCTTGCAGATCATCCTGAATATCGAGAAGCAATGAAGGAAATAAAAGATAGGTTCAGAAGCGGGATTAAAATTAAAGGTGAAAGGATACCGGTGATAAGATTCACTAAGAACATTGCTGTACTCTGAGAAAGTGAGGAAGAACCACAGTTTTTTTTTTTCCTTTATTGTTATTTCATCCCACTCGCCCCATTTGGGCGGGATGTGGGCTGTCAGCGAAGACAAATCGCTGCTCTTCAGCCATATGACAGTAAAAATTTTAAAACATATCATAAAATTAGACAGGTCGGTTGACAAAGGTGAATGCTTGACGCAACAAAAAGACAGATCGTCAGATAAATAAGTCAAAATATAAAATGTTGATTTGGTGAGTTATTAAAATATTGACACAGATGAAATGACAAAATGCATGTTTCACAATATGTAAAAGACACATGGACAAATACATAAGTTAAAAGAAAAAAAAGTCGATGTGTTGACTAGTTAAGATAGAGACAAAGACGAGTGAAGTGATGAGTGGATATGGACTCCCAGGGATAGGATTGTCATGGGAACAGGGCGGTCGGGGTAATCCACAAGAGGGTGATCGTGTGGGCGGATGTTTGGAGGAGGGATCTGGGAGAGTGAAGAGGAATGCTGTTTTGGAGCAAGCCTCAGGATGTGAGTGGATAGGAAGAGAACCCTGACCAGGTGAGAAGGTTGGGTTCTTTTAGATCTGGTAGGACAGGCATACATCAGGGCGGATTTCATGGTCGGGTAACGAAAGGCGATGAAAATTTTGTTGAGAGAGGATGTGGAGGGCGTGGAGGTGTAGTGCTGGGGTAATATGGTGGCAGAGGCGCGGAAGAGCACCAGGATCAGCGGGCAGGGAGGAAACTAGCGGGTGGCAAGTATCAAGTTTACGGGCAACGTAGGTACTCGGATAAGTTCAGGATGGAAGAACAGGGTGGAAAATTTTATAAGTTGATAGAGGATTCAGAGTTATAGGGTCTTCGAATGGAACAAATAGTCTATTGAGCACAGAATATGAATTGAGAGTTAAACAAAGAAAGACGAAGGCACGGAGAGACAGCAGAAACGAGATTATTGACAAACTTAACATCAAAATTGGAAACCATTTAGTAGAAGAAGTGAAGGAATTCTGTTGCCTTAGAAGCAAAATAACGCCTGACGTCTGAATCAAGGAGGGCATAAGAAGTAGACTAGCGCCGGCGAAGAGAGCATTCGTCGTCAGAAGACATCTACTAGTATCTTATCTGATGCTGATCCCACGCCGCCCAGCAGTACTCCAGAAGAGGACAGAGAAGCGTAATGTCAGCAGTCCCTTTAGCAGACCAGTTGCATTTTCTAAGTTGCACTTTCACACAATGCTGTGGTCCACATGTACATTGCCTGAACTTTCTTTCTAAAATAAATCGCAGTCCTTGGTTTGCTTTCCCCACAACATTATCTACGTGATCGTTCCAGTTTAAGCTATTTGTGATTGTAATCCCTTAGTATTCAGTTGAATTCACGGTCTTTAGATTTGTGTGTTTTATCCTGTAACCGAAATTTAGCGGATTCCTTTTAGTACTCATGTGGACGACGTCACATTCTTCATTATTTGGAATCAATTGCCACTTTTCACTCCACCTGTATTTATGTTCAAGCATGTTTTCACATTTATGTGCAGCCCCTGTAGATGTTGACGTTGGAACGTTGATGATACAGTCCGCGCGTGACGTCACTGTATTGAAGCCAACGCCTCTACTAGCTGATGGAAGTTGACATCACTTGACATCACTTGACATTACAAATAAACTTTTAGTGGACATAAGCTACAGATTTTGATATTTCTTTTGTCCATTTCTACTATTAAGAAATTATGCATCGATAGAGTACATATCTTATGTGTCTAAACAATATGATATGGTAAGAAGTGTAATCATCATACAAAAATTAGAACTTGAAAGTATAAATGCAGATTGTGGAAGAAACTTCTATTATTCTCGACTGCAGTATTTCCGACAAATAGTTTTTTATTAAAGTGATGAGTATTTTGAAACTTTAGTAAGCACCAGTAAATATGTCGAAGGATGTAATATTTCGTATCATATTAAAGTTGTTTTAAAAATAAAAGAAAAGCGAACACATTTTCGAGATCAGCTCAGTAAATTCCTGGCTGAAGCTAAGGAGTGATATAGTTTGCGACAAGATGTAAGTGGTCTTCTATTTGAGAGCATTTTTTTAACTGAGTTGTCCATCAATAGCAAGGTCGCCAGGAAGAGCTCAATTACTTAGTTTTAGACGAGGATGGGGGAGGAAACGGCTGCGACTTGTTTAAGGCGAAATATCGTCATAGCGCAACATCAACACGCACAGTCACTGAAGACCCTTATGGGAAAACAAACTGCGTTTATTCAGTCTGCACACAGATGTAATTTCAAAATGAGTAATTTAATACTATTAGCAAGTGAGAATCGACAAGCTCGATAATGAGATACTTTATTTTAATAGTGAATGCCACAGTCCACTCAAGGACCTTCACAGATTCGTGACAGCTAAAGTGGCATTTTCTTTGATTCATTACCTTGAACGCTGGCCTTTTGCGGTCGCATGTGCAACGTTATCGCACAAACAAATCACTTTTGGGAAAAGAAACAGAGGTACAGCTACTCGGGTATTTTATAACGATGCTGTTCGGAATTTCCACTGGTAATCAGTAACATCTGAAGAGATGAGAAACTCATATCGATTTCTGGAACCCAAATCTTATCTGATACTATACGACCTACACTTCAGATATCGTACAGATAGATTTTATGCGTGTTTCCCAGTCGCTGCTTACGTTCCACACCTTCTGAAAACCGAACAATGAACAGTGACACATTTAACAGATTTCCCACTTTTTAAGATATATCCAGGAGTACCATAATGAGATATTTTAATGTATACAGTGGATGTACACCCAGCGGCACATTTAAAATCTATACTGATGCTCGAGATGGGATCCGAAGTTGCAACTTCGGCCTTACAAGGCAACGACGTGGCTCAGAAACACGGAGGACAGCGAGAAGAAAATCGTTTCGTTTTCTTGGGTCATTAGTTCTTCTGAGTTGTCCAATGCGACCCTTCATGATTTCCTCTCCCATGCCACTCCCTTTATCTCAAAGTGCCACTTACACCTAATGTGCTCAGTTGTTTGTTGGGTATATTGCAAATACTGTCTTACCTTACATTTTTTGGCCACTGTGGCTCCCTCTAGTACCACAAAAGTTTTTCCCTGATGTTGTAACACTCGCCATATTCTTCTGTTTCATATTTTCCGCGTATTCCATGAATCAGCGATTCTGTCGAGAACCTCATCATATCTTGTTAGTCCACTTAATTTTCAGTATCCGTCTGTAACGACAGATCTCAACCACTTCGACAATCTTATTTTTCGGTTTTCCCACAGTCCATGACTCACGTTCATACAGTGCTGTGCTCCACATGTACATTCCCGGAACTTCCTCTCTCAGATTAAAACTTGTATTTGATACTAGTAGATGTCTTCTGACGACGAATGCTCTCTTCGCCGGCGCTAGTCTACTTCTTATGCCCTCCTTGCTTCAGACGTCAGGCGTTATTTTGCTTCTAAGGTAACTGAATTCCTTCACTTCTTCTTCTAAATGGTTTCCAATTTTGATGTTAAGTTTGTCAATAATCTCGTTTCTGCTGTCTCTCCGTGCCTTCGTCTTTCTTTGTTTAACTCTCAATTCATATTCTGTGCTCAATAGACTATTTGTTCCATTCGAAGACCCTATAACTCTGAATCCTCTATCAACCTATAACATTTTCCGCCCTATTCTTCCATCCTGAACTTATCCGAGTACCTACGTTGCCCATAAACTTGATACTTGCCACCCGCTAGTTTCCTCCCTGCCCGCTGATCCTGGTGCTCTTCCGCGCCTCTGCCACCATATTACCCCAGCACTACACCTCCACGCTCTCCACATCCTCTCTCAACAAAATTTTCATCGCCTTTCGAAGGTGGATCTCGAAAAACTTCAAAGAAGGGCAGCTCGTTTTGTGTTATAGCGGATCAGGGGCGAGAGTGCTACGGACATAATACACGAATTGGAGTGGCAATAATTAAAACAAGGATGTTTTTCATTGCGACAGTATGTTTTCATAAAATTTCAGTCACGAGATTTTTCGTCAGAGAGAGGAAATACGAGGGTTGTAACTTAAATAGTGGCAACTATTTATTCACAGCCGATAAAAAAGGGTTACATACTTGCACCTGTTACTGTCCTTCAAGGTAGTCACCAGCGTTGTGTAGAACCCGTTGCCAGAGATGTGGAAGGCGTACTATATCGTTAGCAGAACCTATTCTGTTGATGGTGCGAATGGAGCGGTCTAAAGTTAAGGTGATTCTCGTGTAAGACTCTGATGATGTTATCCTAACGTATAACGTTCCTCCACGGCAGACCGTCAGTGCACAGTATTACTGTTCGTTTTTCGAGTATCACCTACAACCAGCTTTGCGAAAGAAGCGGGGATACTTTCTGCGCAACACACCCATCATTTTGCACGACAGTAGACCGCTCCACTCGCACCATCAACAGAACAGGCTCTGCTAACGGTATACTACGCCTTCCACATCGCTGGCAACGGGTCCTACACAACGCTGTTGACTACTTTGAAGGACAGTAACAGGTGCACGTAACTCTTTTGTATTGCCGCTATTTAAGTTCCAACCCGCGTATTTTGTTGGCGCCCACCTACAATGGAGAAATGATCGTCATTATAAACCATGAAAAATCAGAGCTCGCACGGAAAAATTTACGTCTTCGTTTTTTCCGCGAACAGTTTGAGAATGAAATGGTAGAGCAATAGCTTGAAGGTGGTTCGATGAACGCTTTGCCAAGCGCTTAATTGTGAATTGCAGAATAATCAGGTAGGTGTAGATGTAGATACTAGCAAAGTCTGCAGGTTACTGTTTTGTATTTAACCACGAACTGCACCTGCACAATGCCCTGAACACGTTGTAAGTGCCGGCCGCGGTGGTCTCGCGGTTCTAGGCGCGCAGTCCGGAACCGTGCGACTGCTACGGTCGCAGGTTGGAATCCTGCCTCGGGCATGGATGTGTGTGATGTCCTTAGGTTAGTTAGGTTTAAGTAGTTCTAAGTTCTAGGGGACTGATGACCACAGCAGTTGAGTCCCATAGTGCTCAGAGCCATTTGAACCATTTGTTGTAAGTGTCAGTCGTGCTCAGAACAGTGTTCCGTGTAATTTTGAGTGCGTTAAGTCGGAGCTAAGAGAATTCGAACGTGGGCTTCTGCTCGTATGGTGGGTGCTTCCGTAACCAAGATAGCCGAAGTGTTTGGTGGTTCGGAAGGCACCGCACGGGACATTTATACCACATACAGAGAAGGGGGTTATACATCATGCGGTAAGTAACAACGCAGACGGAGGCGCGTGTTGAGCGATCGTGACGGACGCCCATTAAAGAGGCTTGCGATGAAAAATAAAAGGACAACAGCTGCAAAAGTCATTGCAGAACTGAACGTCGCACTCGCGAACCCTGTCAGCACCAAAACAACAGAAAAGGAGCTCCATAATCAGGGAAATGCAGGCCGAGCTGGAATTCCAAGGCCACTTATGAGTGATGCAAATGCCCGTAACAGGAAAACGTAATGCACGAAGCCATAAAACCTGGACTATGGAAGAAAGTCAATTGGTCGGATGAGGGAAGGGAGAGGAAAATAAAGAGTTTAACGTCAAGTAGACAACGCGGCAGCCCGCATCTCGAAGTCGTGAGGTGGCGTTCTCGCTTCCCACGCCCGGGTTCCCGGGTTCGATTCCCGGCGGGGTCAGGTATTTCCTCTGCCTCGTGATGGCTGGGTGTTGTGTGATGTCCTTAGGTTAGTTAGGTGTAAGTAGTTCGAAGTTCTAGGGGACTGATGACCATAGCTGTTAAGTCCCATAGTGCTCAGAGCCATTTGAACCATTTTTTTGAACAACGCGGCATTAGAGACGGAGCTCAGGCACGGATTACGAATAAATTTGGAAGTCAAAGGAAGTTAAAGGAACCACCGGCAATTGCCTGGATCGATTTAATGAAATGACAGAAGACCTAAATTCGGATGGTAGACGGGGATCTGAACCGTCGTCCTCTCGAATGCGAGTCTGGTGCGCTAACCACTGCGCCACCCCGCTGGGTATTTAGTCAAATGTGTCTTGTTTCACACTGTTTCCAATTTCCGGCCGAGTTTACGCTCCAATAGTGAAAAAAGGAGAGTGTTCAGTCATGTGTGTAGCCACATCGTTCCTTCTCTGGTCCCCATAGTTTCTCTACAAGGTCGCCTTACTTATATGACCGTTGTGGCTGACCAGAGCCATCCAATGGTGCGATGTTTGTTCGCCAATCGTGATGCTGTGTTCCAAGACGACAGGGCTCCTGTTCATATAGCTCGTATCGTCCAGGACTGATTTTGTGAGCACCAGGATGACGTGTCGCATATCTCCTGGCCAACACAGTCACCAGAACTTAATATTATTGATTCTTTGGGAAGGAGGGTGCGTGATTGCTACCTACCTCCATCATCGTTACCTCAACTTGACACTACTTTGCAGAAAGAATCGTATAAGATTCCCTTGTCCTGGAGGCCAAATAAAAAATAAAAAAAAACAAGATTCCCTTTAAAACTATACAGGACCTGTATTCATCCATTATGAGACGACTGGAAGCTCTATTGAATGCCAAAAGTTTTCCTACACCGTATTAGGCAAGGTAATAGGTAATGTTTTGGGGGTTTCCGCATTTTTATCCACCACCTGCACATCTAGTGAGGTGTTGGCTGTTTCGCGGACAACCGTTATTCCTCGATTTACTGTTCTACTGACGACTGATGCTCGGGAAGAACCGCTGTTACTGGTCCTCAATGTCACCTCCAGTTTGTTTTACTTCACCATCTAGATCATTCCGTAATATACACAACTGGCCATTAAAATTGCTACACCAAGAAGAAATGCAGATGATAAACGGGTATTCATTGGACAAATATATTGTACTAGAACTGACAAGTGATTACATCCTCACGCAAATTGGGTGCATAGATCCAGAGGAATCAGTACCCAAAAATAACCACCTCTGACCTTAACAACGGCCTTGATACGCCTGGGCGTTGAGTCAAACAGAGCTTGGATGGGGTGTACAGGTACAGCTGCCCATGCAGCTTCAACACGATACCACAGTTCATCAGGAGTAGTGACTGGCGTATTGTGACGAGCCAGTTGCTCGGCCACCATTGACCAGACGTTATCAATTGGCGAGAGATCTGGAGAATATGTTGGCCAGGGCAGCAGTCGAACATTTTCTGCATCCAGAAAGGCCCGTACAGGACCTGAAACAAGCGGTCGTGCATTACCCTGCTGAAATGTAGGGCTTCGCAGGGATCGAATAAAGGGTAGAGCCACGGGTCGTAACATATCTGAAAGGTAACGTCCACTGTTCAAAGTGACGTCAGTGCGAACAAGAGGTGACCGAGACGTGTAACCAGTGGCACCCATACCATCACGCCGGGTGATACGCCAGTGTGGCGATGACGAATACACGCTTCCAATGTGCGTTCACCGCGATGTCGCCAAGCACGGATGCGACCATAATGATGCTGTAAACAGAACCTGGATTCATCCTAAAAAATGACGTTTTGCTATTCGTGCACCCAGGTTCGTTGTTGAGTACACCATCGCAGGCGCTCCTGTCTGAGATGCAACGTCGAGG
This sequence comes from Schistocerca gregaria, assembly GCF_023897955.1. NCBI lineage: Eukaryota > Metazoa > Arthropoda > Insecta > Orthoptera > Acrididae > Schistocerca > Schistocerca gregaria. Next base: position 405,252,312 of record NC_064931.1, on the reverse strand, counting down.
GCAACCGCAGCCATGGTCTCCGAGCTGCAAACGTAGTCGAATTGTTCGTGCAGATGGTTGTTGTCTTGCAAACGTCCCCATCTGTTGACTCAGGGATCGAGACGTGGCTGCACGATCCGTTACAGCCATGCGGATAAGATGCCTGTCATCTCGACTGCCAGTGATACGAGGCCGTTGGGATCCAGCACGGCGTTTCGTATTACCCTCCTGAACCCACCGATTCCATATTCTGCTAACAGTCATTGGATCTCGACCAACGCGAGCAGCAATGTGGCAATACGATAAATCACAGTCGCGATAGGCTACAATCCGACCTTTATCAAAGTCTAAAACGTGATGGCACGCATTTCTCCTCCTTACACAAGGCATCACAACAACGTTTCACTAGGCAACGCTGGTCAACTGCTGTTTGTGTATGAGAAATCGGTTGGAAACTTTCCTCATGTCAGCACGTTGTAGGTGTCGCCACTGGCGCCAACCTTGTGTTAATGCTCTGAAAAGCTAATCATTTGGATATCACAGTATCTTCTTCCTGTCCGTAAAATTTGGCGTCTGTAGCACGTCATCTTCGTTGTGCAGCAATTTTAATGACCAGTAGTGTACAACATGTTTCAAGAAGAATAGTTAATATTTTAGGAGGTGGTGGTACAGACTAATTCAGAATAGTTAATATTTTAGGATGTGGTAGTATAGAGTAATTCGAATAAAATAAAACAGGTGTCCAATTTTAATTTTTTATACAGACGCAGCTGTTAGCATGTAATCCTTACAAAAACTCACAGAAGGTGTCAAGTAGAGACAAATGATTACGTTCAAGATTGTTTTTAACAAATTCCGCCTTCGACATTTTGCACTTTCAAATTCTCCTCACAACACCACGTGTTGCTCATCTGAAGTCGTCTTGGCGTTCTTTTACTGGGGGTGGCACTACCCATATTCTGAACGATCAATTCGTCTCTTGTGTTTACTTTCTCTTTGTAGACTTCATCTTCCAGCCAGGCAAAAATTTAAAGCACTAATGCGCAGGGTCTTTGACGGCCAAGAAATCTCTCCTCCCCTCGTCGGCAAATACTGGTAGTAAAAATTCCGTCCACCACTAGGACTCGAACCACATTACCTCCGAATTCAGCGCCATTGCACAGGCGGCGTTAGTGACATCGTCTACAGAGGCAGGTAGTATTTCACTGACGAACGAGTTACGAAACAAATTGCTGTAGTTTGGACATTCTGTATTAATCCCAGCTGCTAATGTCCCATACTGACGAGGAATACTCAAGAATCTGTCGAATGGAAGTTTGTCAAAAGGGCTTTGGCGTTGTTTAAATTTATTATGAAACTCTCTCTGCTGGCGTTGCCATTTTCTAACACAGCTATTGGACCAGTTTCTCATCCTTCACCACTGTGCTCGGCACGTAAGTCCCATATCTAAAGCGTATTGTACAAATTGTTCATACTCCGTATTCTCAGCTGCAGGAATATACGCTATCTGATCAAAAATATCCGGACAACCCTTTGTAACGCGGAACTGACGAGTAGATGTCACGAGAGACGAACCCACAAGCATAACGGAGGCGGGTCAGCAGAGAAACAGGAACAGCAGAATTCGTCGGTCAGGAGAGTTAAGTGATTTCGAATGTGGTCCAGTCATTGTGTTTTGTCTAAACAACAAATCCATCAAGGACATATCAACCTTCAAAATTTGCCCAAGTCGACTGTTGGTGATGTGACTGTGAAGAGAAAACACGAAGAAACAACCACAGCTGAACCAGGACCAGGCAGACATCATAAACTGACAGACAGGGACCACCGAGCACTCCGGAGGGTGGTTACAAAAACAGCATGACATCTGCGGAAGGGAACACTCGTGAGTTCCAAAATACTGCCAATCATCCAACTAGCACAATGACTGCAAGGGAATTAATAAGAATTGGGTCCGATGGTCGAGCAGCTCCACATATGCCACACATTACTGCTGTCAATGCAAAGCTGCGCTTGGTATGGTGTAAAGAGCAGTGGATGAGTGGAAACTAGTGATTTGGAGTAATGAATCACGCTATAACCTTTGGCTGTCCGATGTGTTTGGTCAGTGCCTGAAGGACATTACCTGCCATGATGTGTAGTACCAGCAGTGAAGTCCAGAAGAGGTTATGTTACAGTATGGGGATTATTTTTGTGGTTAGAGGGCGGTCCCTTTATTGCGCTTAGTAAAACGGTAAATGCAGAACAATGTGAATACATTTTACAGCATCGTGTACTGCATACAATAGAGGGACAGTTCGGAGACGATGTATCAGCATGACATGGCACCCTGCTATAAATCAGCAAACGTGAGACAATATCTTGTGGACAATAACATCCCTAGAAAGAACTGCACTGCCCAGAATCTCGTTCTGAACCCAACTGAACACTTTTGGTGTCAGTTAGAACGACACTTCTTTCCATATCCCAGTATCCATCATCATTATCTTCTCTGCTTTCGGATCTTGAGGAAAAATGGTCTGCCATTCCTCCATAGACATTCAGATACCTCGCTGAAACTGTCCCCAGCAGAGTTCAAGACGTCATAAAGGCGGAGGGTGGACGCACCCCATGTTAATGTACACTAATAAGTGTCCAGATATCGACCAGATGAAGTATATTTGATGTTGAGTGTTCAGGTAATCCGCTATACGTTTCTTGTCACACTTACAAAACAAACCAGAAATTGTGGCCATGGCAGTGTGTCTGACGTTCCCAGGGATCTAAACGTCTGGTGCAAAATAAGTGCTCGTAAAGCTCGTTGGGTGTTACAATAGATCCTGGGTGACTTGCTTGATACGCCAACTGATAAGACGTTTCTCAGAGTAATTTACGAATGCTGTCGCCGCGTGTTCTCTTATCAGCACACGGCAGCGCTATCTTGCTATAGTATCGCCGACATCCCTGACGGTGATCGGGTTTTTCCTTTAGGGAAATCGCACATGTCATCTACTATCAGTCTTCAGTATTTTTATTTACAATTGCAATGACGTGCAAAGGTGCGAAACGAATACCGGAATTATTCGGATTTTCCTATCGTTACCTGGGTCAGTGATTCCCAGAAATTTTCCGTCTGAGTAGATCTTTTAAACAAAAGGTTAAGTGTACTCTATGTTCTCAAACTAGCTAACTTTATGTTGTAATAATTTACCCGATGATTGTTTCGAAGTAAATTATAGAAAATGGGTTCTTATTTCGAAAGTAATTATTACGGTACTACGTGAACAGACAAACTACATATATAATTTTATATGTTCAGTATGTGCTCCGCAAATGACTGTACAATAATTGGCGGAGAGTGCTTCTTACCTTTCGTGCTTCATTCCTACCGGTTGTGATGGAAGAGTAACTGCATGGATGCTTTCTTTTAAGCTCAAATCTTTCTTATCTAAATGTTTGTTACTGAAAATATACGATCAGAAAACAGTAATTATTTTATTTCCTAGCTGATATACCGACTCTCTGAAACTATGCAAAAACATTTCACCAGAACAGGGAGTCCAGCGCTTCAGTTGCCATCTATACTCGCTAATCAGTTCGGTAACCGTTTCGTATGAATTAAACGAGTCGATTGCAGAACTTTTTCGAATGCGTACTAACTAATGGATGTTCGTATATAAACTTTCCATGGATTTACGGTTTCCCGCCACTTCCTAATGCTCCACGCGTTATTTTCCCAATTTCTTTTTGGTATTATATTTTCTAGTTAGCTTAGTTAGTTAGTTTCATGTTCCATGGATCATTTGCACAATAAATCTACACTCCTGGAAATGGAAAAAAGAACACATTGACACCGGTGTGTCAGACCCACCATACTTGCTCCGGACACTGCGAGAGGGCTGTACAAGCAATGATCACACGCACGGCACAGCGGACACACCAGGAACCGCGGTGTTGGCCGTCGAATGGCGCTAGCTGCGCAGCATTTGTGCACCGCCGCCGTCAGTGTCAGCCAGTTTGCCGTGGCATACGGAGCTCCATCGCAGTCTTTAACACTGGTAGCATGCCGCGACAGCGTGGACGTGAACCGTATGTGCAGTTGACGGACTTTGAGCGAGGGCGTATAGTGGGCATGCGGGAGGCCGGGTGGACGTACCGCCGAATTGCTCAACACGTGGGGCGTGAGGTCTCCACAGTACATCGATGTTGTCGCCAGTGGTCGGCGGAAGGTTCACGTACCCGTCGACCTGGGACCGGACCGCAGCGACGCACGGATGCACGCCAAGACCGTAGGATCCTACGCAGTGCCGTAGGGGACCGCACCGCCACTTCCCAGCAAATTAGTGCCACTGTTGCTCCTGGGGTATCGGCGAGGACCATTCGCAACCGTCTCCATGAAGCTGGGCTACGGTCCCGCACACCGTTAGGCCGTCTTCCGCTCACGCCCCAACATCGTGCAGCCCGCCTCCAGTGGTGTCGCGACAGGCGTGAATGGAGGGACGAATGGAGACGTGTCGTCTTCAGCGATGAGAGCCGCTTCTGCCTTGGTGCCAATGATGGTCGTATGCGTGTTTGGCGCCGTGCAGGTGAGCGCCACAATCAGGACTGCATACGACCGAGGCACACAGGGCCAACACCCGGCATCATGGTGTGGTGAGCGATCTCCTACACTGGCCGTACACCTCTGGTGATCGTCGAGGGGACACTGAATAGTGCACGGTACATCCAAACCGTCATCGAACCCATCGTACTACCATTCCTAGACCGGCAAGGGAACTTGCTGTTCCAACAGGACAATGCACGTCCGCATGTATCCCGTGCCACCCAACGTGCTCTAGAAGGTGTAAGTCAACTACCCTGGCCAGCAAGATTTCCGGATCTGTCCCCCATTGAGCATGTTTGGGACTGGATGAAGCGTCGTCTCACGCGGTCTGCATGTCCAGCACGAACGCTGGTCCAACTGAGGCGCCAGGTGGAAATGGCATGGCAAGCCGTTCCACAGGACTACATCCAGCATCTCTACGATCGTCTCCATGGGAGAATAGCAGCCTGCATTGCTGCGAAAGGTGGATATACACTGTACTAGTGCCGACATTGTGCATGCTCTGTTGCCTGTGTCTATGTGCCTGTGGTTCTGTCAGTGTGATCATGTGATGTATCTGACCCCAGGAATGTGTCAATAAAGTTTCCCATTCCTGGGACAATGAATTCACGGTGTTCTTATTTCAATTTCCAGGAGTGTAATTATTAAATATACAGATGTGAGTTAGTAATTCCTACCCACTACCTTTTACACATTACAATAACAGAAAATCTTCTACAGAATAGCAGTTGTCAAGGAGAAACTTTTTCAGGGTTTATTTACAACAAAATTCGTGAGGGAATAAATATCCTGTGAAGCGGTACTCAAAACAGATTTCTGCAAGATGACTGTGGGAGAGCACCACATATCATTATTATCGAACATTTCTGAGCAATGAACACTTTCTTTTTTTATGTTAGAACAAAGAAGCCCTCGGTCACAAATATTAAGAGAAAATTGACCAGGTTTCGACGCTACTATGAGCGTCGTCTTCAGAATTAGACTAACTGTTCTAAAACATATTAGGTATATACTACATTAATAAAATTAAAGTTTGTACTGACTGGAAAAGATTCAGTACTTAAAAGTCACATATTAAAAAAGATCTAAGCCGGAAAGGCGACGTCATGAATAGTTGAGAGATGGCGAGCCGCTAAGGGGTGCTCGTACTGTGAACAAGAGTTGCAACAAGACTCAGTCTGACACGGTCACTGAACCTTAGCAGCTATGTTCAAAGTTTTACTTTCTTTTTGGAAGATGAGTTACCATAGAACATTTTCCCATACAAAACTATTGATTGAGAATATACAGAATATGTCAACTTTCTAATTTGTCTCTCCCCAGGAATTAAAATGATTCCATCAAAATGGACACCTAAGAATTTTGAAGTTTCCACACTCGTCAATGGTGTAGTACCCTAGATGAGTAGAACTAAGTATGTTGTGTAAAACTGAGGGTAATACCATCCATAGAGTCAATGCTGCATTTAAAAACACTGCTTACCATTTTTTCTGTTGCTGTATGTATGTTTGGGTTAATTACAATACTAGAATCATCTGCAGAAAGAAGTACTTCTACTTGTTATATTTTAGATAGCATATCGTTTACATTTATGAGGGACAATAGTGGACCTAAGATTGAGCCTTGGGGGAACCCATATGTGATTTCTCCCCAGTCACAGTAATGTCCCCAGACTACATTGTTTGAATTACCAAGCACAACTTTCTGTATTCTTTTGGTTAGATATATTATCCATTAGTTAGCTATACCATCAATCCCATAAAACTGGTGTTTATCTAGGAGAATATTGTGGAGAACTCTTCTGAAATTCAGACTGTGATTTGCTGAGGATATTACTGTTGTTCGGACGAGATACTATTGTAGAACACATCATCATTTCAAAAATGTTGTAACATTATGTCCGTCGTGAAACTGGTCATAGTTATTGACATCTCTCCTATCACCTTTCTTACAGAGTGGTTTAACAACGGTATATTTCAATCTCTCTGCAAAATGGCCTTGAGTTAGTGATACATTATATATTTCAGAAAAGATCGCTCTTATTATATGAGATCAAATCTTTAATATTCTATTGAAACATCATATCCACATGAACTTTTATTTTTATGAGACTATATAATTTTCTTCATTTCAGAAGAAGGAGTTGGTGGTATATTCATATGAATGAATTTTATGAGAGTTGCTTTTTCAACATACTGCTATGATTTTTCCCCTGAACTGTTCGTCCCTATACTTTCTACTATAGTTAAGAAAGGATTATTAAATATATTTGCTACATGTGGCTCATCATTTATAGCCCTTCCATTCAGTTCAATAGTGATTTTATTCTGTTCTGTGGCTAGTTATCCCGTCTTTTATTTCACTACATACCATAGAGCCTCAAGTCTGTTGTCATAATTATTGATCTCTGACATTACATACATGCGCCTTGATTTTTTAATAACTATTCTTAGTAATTACGACTTCTTTTTGTTGTGTGCAACTACTACAAGATCTGTAAGTGTTCTTGCCAACAGATACATTTCCGTTTTCCTTTCGCAAGATACTTTAATCTCTCTAGAGATTCATGGTTTTTTATATAGCTATTTAATGCCCTTTCTGATTAGCTTATGTGGAAAACTATTTTCAAATAATAATATGAATTTAATATGTAATAGATCAATTTTTAAGTTGGCAATTGGTGCATTATAAATTTCATTCCGTGTCATATCTTGTATGTTATTCTTCAGAACATTTGCCGTGGAGTCACTAATTCTTCTAAATGATTTCAACTGAGGATTATTAATACTGTAAGGCACTGCCTCTTTTATCTTAACTAACTGAACATCATGATCAGAGAGAGATCAACCTTTCTGAGACTACTAGCCCTGTACGAGACCAGATGTCAGCCAATATCCCCTCCCTTTTCTGCATAAAGTTTAGCCCCTAACAAAACTTTCAATTAATGAAAAGAAAATGGAACAGGCCCATTTCTGAAACTACGAAAGATAAATTATGTACCGTTAATTCTCGAACAAATAATTTTCACCTGCTTTGGAACCAAGAGAGAATGTGTCAGTGAGATGGTTGATTTTGCTTACCTTTTACAGTCTTTTATAGTCAGTTTAATTTCGGCCAGCAAAATCGTGCGTTTTGCTCCACTTCCACTAAATTCCTCATTTTTCTTGTTCATTGCTAACATAGTATAAGTTTGTATTCACATCTCTGCCTGTTTGTTGGGACGAATGAAATCAGTTTTATTAAGACTTTTTCTTATAGTAACGGATACTAACCACCAGCCTTTCGCGAAAATGTTGTCAGTTCTACCACAACAAATTTCAAGTGCGTTGTCTTCACAGAGTTCAAGATGTTGCACTTTGGGTCGAATTTCACTACCTGAAAATATTTTTATTCATTGAAATTGTTCAGAAGCCGTTAATTTTTTATTGTTTTTGATATTAGTATAACATCTGTTAATACAATAATTATGACAAGTGCTTATTCATTTAATCCAAGAATGGCCATTTTCATTCCTCGCGTCACCATCGTTGTCAGTTGTGGAAACAGAGGAATGTTAGTAAAGCTCCAATCTGCGAAGAAAACTGGTAACGTTATATTGTGTTTTCAAAAGATATTCACAATATTTGCATGTAAGCTGAGCTTAAGGTAGTTAGTTCTTCAAAGAAATCCACACGCCGTTTCTGATAAATAGATTATCTGTTACTTTGAATCAGTTGGTGAGTGAACAATTCTAACCGACTAGCGAAACAAAAAGCGACAAGCGAGATGGTTTTGATAATGATTCGCTCCAGCGAATGCCATACTGGCAGTAAGCTGCGGTCACTGGTGTCTGCGAGAGAATTTCAAATAATACTGCTCACCATTCCAAGCTGTTGATTCCACAACATCATATCACGCGCTAACGATCGTATTCGAAAACTGCACTACATTCTTTGAAATTCTGAAGGTAGCGGAGATAGAATAAAGGGAGCGAAAGGTTACCTACAACTCGTACAGAAGACAGATTGCAGTTACAAGAGTCAAAGGGCATGAAAGCGGGGCAGCTCTTGAGAAGGAAGTGAGACAAGGTTGTAGTAGGTCCCGTATATAATTCAGTCTGCACACTGAGGAAATTCTGAAGAATGTAAAGGAAAATTTGGAAAGTGAATTAAAGTTCACGGAGAACAAATAAAACCTTACATTTCTTTATGAGACTACAATTATATCAGAGACGACTAATGAGGTGGAAGAACAGATGATTTGAATGAACAGCGTCATGAAAAAAGGTTATAAGATGAATGGCAACAAAAGTAAAACAAGAGCAATGGTCTGCAGTCGAATCAAGTCAGACGATGCAGATGTGGTTGTATTAGGAAATAACACACTGTAAGTGGTACATAAGTTTGCTATTTGAGCAGAGAACTGAATTTAAATTTAAACGTCAGGAAGCCTGTTCTGGAGGCACTTGTATGAAGCGTAGCCTTCTACGGAACTGAAACGTGAACAACATCATTTCAGACAAGAGGAAAATAGAAGCTTTTGATATGTACTGCTACAGAAGGACACTGAAGATTAGACAGGTAGATCTAACAACTAATGAGGATACACTGAACATAATTAAGTGATAAAGAGATTTATGTGACAATCTGATTAAATGAAGCGATCGGTTGATAGGATATATTCTGAGGCAGCAAGGATTCGTCAGATTGGTAATGGAGGGAAGGACATGGGGTGAACATTGTAAAGGGATGCTAAGGTTAGAGCACAGTACACGGGTTGAAATGGATGTATGGTGCAGTAGTTACGCAGAGATGAACAAAATTTGCACAGAACAGACTAGCACGGAGGGCTACATTAAACCAATCTTTGGGCTGAAGACCACAACAACATTTTCGTGACTGAACCCTTTTCGGTTTTACTCTCCAGAGAATTTTGTTTCATATTCCAAACAGTAGTAACGCGAAAGTTGGGAATCAGTGTTCTAGATGTTGCGGCATATTATGTCACCTACCTTGGATCTCGTGCGCACGGCTGCTCTCCGGCTTACAGCACTAGACGTTAGCTGTAATAAATAACTATGGGCCTCGGTAATTACTTTATCACAAACTGAAGGAAATGCATCTTTCGCTTAGGGGCATTTATTCAGTGCGCTTTCACAGGTGCTATACGGTGTACAGAAGAAATGCAGAGAAAAAAACTAACGAACTGCCCTCGTTCCTTGGTTTTCCTAGAAACCGGCAAACAAACGTCTACTATTTTTATCCTAATTAAGAAGATTATAACCTTGTTTCGGTGCACATTCACCCTCATCTTGTAATATTCAGAATGATAGACAAGTGGATTTTACGAAAATAGACTATTACACTGAATACAGACTATGTCTAAACTCTGCTCACTGTGATTTCATGAGATATGAAGCAGCTAACGAAATACATCTGACGGACAACTATTTTGACTCCAAATAATACATGTTATGTTCACCATAGGATTTCAAGGAGAAACATGTATCCTTGAATATTTCTTTTATATGCTGTTCTGCAGCCCGACAAATTGTATAAAATTCATACTATTGTAATGCAAAAGCAACTCTGATGGATTATTGTTGCAATAGTACGATATTAAAACATGCATTCCTTTGCAATTTTTACGTTTGAAGCGAAGTGAATGGTTTTTTTTCGTAGCTTCAAAAAATAACAGGAAAATATATCCACAAGAAATTATTTACGCAAATGTCCCCTATAGCGCTGTGAGTGTGAATGCGTTGTGGGTGAAATATTCATTAGTCTTATTATGGAGAACATGAGCTATTTATTCCTTTTTATTAGTTTATTTCAAACCAGATGCGTTTATTGTTTTTCGCTACCTCAAATCGATTTCAAAGCAGAAAAGGATTTAACTTCAGACATGTAGTGTGATAATCGGTATATTACACAACTGCGTGTGTATCAGGTAATCATAACGGATCACTGGTAATTCACCGAGTATGCCTACAACACTGATGTGTAATACATCGATTATCACGCTATGGATTAACCCTTGCGTGCTTTGAAAGCGATTGCACTTAGCGAGAAACAACAAGTGCAGCTGATTGGACATATAATAACAAAATGGAGTAAATTGTGTGTATTTTTGGTAATGCGTCATTTAGTGCTCAGCACTTCTAGCGCAATGGAAAGAATGAGAGTATTCATTAGTCTTTAGTCTATCCTTTGCTTCTCTAATAAACACAGCTTTCTTCAGACCGAAGGTTTATTTGAACTCCAGACTCCTATGCCCTTGTGTTCCTCGGATCTGTGAATTGACTTACCCAGCCAGTTATACACTAACGTACAACTTCATGTGGATTACCAGTAGTGCAACTTGGCACTGAATATATATTTCTACGATGCAAGAAACAGAAAATATCTTAGGATCAATCAGGGATAGAGTGCCAAATAGTTTGGTTCGTAGTCTGTCGCTTAGCTTGTCGGCCACAAAGCAACTTGGCGATTACAAACACATATTAGAAAGCAGCAATAATCAGATTTCCGCCCAATGATACTCATTGATTATTTTAGGCTTCCATAAGTAACTTCATGTGAATGGCAGTATGGCTCCTTTCTTCTTCTTTTTTTTAACTGGCTTTCAGGATGTGCCCATAAAGCCATCTCACCGGTGGGAGATACAACAGTGCGTTTCGACAAATCAGAACATTCTTTAGGGCCAAACCATGCCCCGTTATAAAGTTACATATGTTTCGTCTTGTCACATGACGCGATGCAGCCGATTTTTGTTTCAGTTATTACGGTACTAAGATGAGAATAACGCGACAGTCAGTCCCCGAGCGAAGAAAATCACGACCCAGCCGGGAATAGAACCCGAAGCCTCCTCTGTTAGCAATCTATCAGACTGACCCCGCAGCTACCGAGGCGGATAGGATGCCTCCTTCGACAGAGTCGCTGCCGGTTCTCTTCTCAATTATTGCCCAAGCTTCATCTCTACTGACCTTCCTGTCCTGACGGTCTTTTCTTCCTTTAGTGTATATAAGGCGAAACAGAATTATAATTTTTCCCAACGCCATTATCCTTATTTCGGAAACACCACGACAGCACTACATTAGACCGCTCGCTACTCAAGGCTCTGTTCTCGTAACTGCGCATGTGTGTGATGTGAGAAGAGCTAGCTCACTTGCTCTGAATTAAGGAAGTAGGTGAATGTAACTAATGTGTGATATAGGTGACATTGGAGTCCATTACCTTGCGTGAGCTGGAACTTCAACAGTGGCAGTGTTGCCACTGTTAAAATTCCACCTCACGGATTTATGAAGTGAGATGGTGTTTGTCAATGTAATGGACTGAAGGACTGCTGTCGAAATTGACGATGCCATTGGATTAACGTGGGAACACGTTGGGGTCGTCTGCTGTGGCCCTCATTTTCAACAATGCGTTCAATGGTGTGCCCCGGAACACTTGTGCCTGCACCAGCATTGCACTTCGTCGTTCAAAATGGTTCAAATGACTCTAAGCACTATGGGATTAAACATCTGAGGTCATCAGTCCCCTAGACTAAGAACTACTTAAACCTAACTAACCTAAAGACATCACACACATCCATGCCCGAGGTAGGATTCGAATCTGCGACCGTAGCAGTAGCGCGGTTCCGGACTGAAGCGCCTAGAACCGCTCGGCCACAACGGCCGACGCACTTCGTCGTCAGATATGCCACTGGTCGCCGCTTATCCCACTTTACATAGCGGGCAAGCCTCCGACCTCAATGTTCTGTGATGAGACTTGGACGTCCGACACGTTGTTGCCTCCCCACGGTTTCACCGTCCTTGAACCACTTACCATAGATGCTCACGACAGCAGTACACGAACAGCGACCAACGTCGGCGTTTCCGAAGCGCTCGCACCCAGGCCGTCAGTCATAACAATCTGCCAGGTTCCAAAGTCTCTTGTCCTCTTTTATTTTGAGAGCCCAAAATAGCTTTTTGTACAGAAAAAAATAAAAAATATCTACAGAAAATGTTGTTTAACTACTTCTTCTTTTTCTTGTGTCTTTGTCCAACATCGGCGTAGGATCGGCATGGTTGTGAAGAGATGTGGCATTGTTAATTTAAGGGGTGGCGGGACACCCTTCCTTTGGCACCCCGTTACCCTTGGGGCGGAGTATGAGTACCCCAGCTGTTGGCGTGTAGTGTCATCCATGAGAAAGTGAACGAAAATTCTCTAAATGTTTGCGAATCGTGTGATTGAGGCGGAATTTGAGTACCAACACAGCAGAATAACAGTCCAACGTCAAACTTTATTTTATAAAATTAAAATAACTTTCATACAGTTGTAGACATATAGCAGACCACTCTGTTAATTTGTTCAACAGTTCCGTGTTGTTCCATATTAAAGCCGTAAAATAAAACTTATACATTCGAAGTGGATTTTATGTCGATGAAGTTACCATCGATCTACCCACTGATTCGTACATGTTGAACAACAAAGCAATGAACTAGTCTATCCATCTTTCAAACGAATGGTTCTTCCCCAGTTCCTGTTTTGTGTTTGCATATGTGTTTTATAGCTCGCATTAACGGTAAAAAATAAAGGCATTTTTGGTATCCTTGTGGCCTGTGTTTTGTTTTTTGTAATGAGCTTTATGTGTTATTTAAAATAAACACAGTAACATAGCAAAACAGCCTAGCTTATCAGATTTCTTCCGTCGGCAATAAAAAGCTATTAAACCAAATGAGTTCATTATAATGTCTCTGGAAATAACTCCACAGATTAGTTTTCACGATACAGAAAGTAAAATAGTAAAAACTGTGTTTGATGATGATGAATTGGAAGTAAGAAAAGACTTTAAAACTGTTGGAAAATGAAAAATTGAGTGAAAGTCAAAGGTAAAGATTATTTTATATTCCTACCTGTACCACACGCCCCACTAGTCCATCTGCTTCAGTTCGTGACATATCTACAAACCCTAATGATGAAACAAAACAACCTCTACTAGGACATTTTCCTTTTCCTTTGTTTGGCGACAAAAAATAGATAAATAAATTTCCAGCAAGGTTGGCACAAAATTCATCCATAGTTGGAACAGAGTAAAATAAATGATGCTGCATTTCGTTTTGTCTGTAGATTTTTCTATCCCCAAACTCAAGGCACAAAAAGACAATAAGATAGTTTTGTAAATGAGAGTTTCAGTAATTGGAAAACAACAACAGAATCTCATTCCGGTTTTAAGCAGAGTGAGAACAGCTTCACACACAAAACTCTCTAGTTGCTTGGGAGTGTGTGTAAAAATTATAAAAAGTAAGTTTGGAGGTGATGCATCTGTTGCTGGTCTGCTACATAAAACACATACTGTAGAAGTTCAAGAAAACACAGGACACACAGAAACTACTGCTTATCTGCTTTGATACACAGCCTTTGAAGGAATAGCTGAAAGAGTTCATAATAAATCGAAAGATAATGCAAATAAGGAAAAACTTTTAGAGTTAATTGAACATATAGGGGAAAAAGATCCAAGTACTAGGAGAAAACTTAAATGTCAGAGAAAAATACAGACATCATGATCCACGTAATGAAATCCTTAGAACAAGCAGCATTATCGTGCTAGAACGGAACTCAGATCAAGTGAATTAAGCACAACACTTTTCTCTAATGGTTGATGAATCAAAAGATTGTTCAAAAAATGAGCAATTGTCAACTGTTATTCAGTACTATTTAGATGGTAATAAATACAAAAGGTTTCTTGCCTTTGAATCTGCAAGAAAATTGGTGGCTTCTTCTTTATTAGTCTAAATTAAAAAAACACTTAGAAACTGTCGAGTTAATTAAAATTACTGTGTTGCACAAACATAAGATGGAGCTTCAGTCACGAGTGGTTCTTGTGCATGTATTTAAAATCTTTTAAGCAGCGAGGTCCGACAAGCCATCTACACACACTGTGTAAACCATAAGTTTTATGTCATCGTAGTAGCAATAGGTGGAGGTATCAAGTCGGCTACAGCTTTTCTTTTATGACACTGCAGGGAATGTTTAATTTTATGAGTGGGCTACCAATGAATCAAATGTTTATTCATAAGCTAGTAAAAAGTAAGTGACAATAGATGGGCCTGTCAGTATACTTCATGTTTGGGTGTGAAGATGACAACAGTTGATAGAGAATCATCAGAATTCAGTGCAAAGTTCAACTGTTCTTTTGTAATTTACGCCTGTTCACAAGGTTGCTATGGAAGTGTAAATCACTATCTGATTTCCTTCACAGCAACGACTGTCACATTGTTGCTGCAATCAACTTGGCAGAAGCTACAAGGGATCATTTCAACCAAATGTACGGATCAAACTCTGGTTTCACTTAATTCAGGAAAGAAAGGGCAGTTGTGGCAATAAAAATAGGTGCTGATATTCTCCTAGATTCCTCTTCTCCTGGTAGAATTCGAGAGTTTCCAAAACATCTTGGGGAACATGTTTCTAGTTTGCCGAATGAATGCAGTCTAGAAACTATACGACCGAGCTCAAATCTTTAATATTTATTTAAGTTTTACGTATAATGAACAGTGAACTTGAGATACCTTTTATTTAAAACTCTGGAATTATTAAAAGATTAACTTGTCTGTTCCCAAAAAGTGAAAATTTCATGGGGAAACAAATGTTACTGCTATCGGCACAAAATTACTCAAGCAAGCAAGCTGGCAGAAATTAAAATATTAAAAAACCTTATCATAAGATATGAACGGCAAACTGGAGTGAATACCGATAATTTACTTGCATTGCCTGAATTGTTGTAGCAATAGAAACTTGCGTTACACGACTTGTACAGATTCAGTCAAATAACAGTGACTCTTCCAGCTTCCTTTGCATCAATGAAATAATTTTGGTATGTGTGACGCGTAAAAAGCTATTTAACGAATTCCATCTCTGATGAAAGCCTAAGTTATTTGTCTATTCTTGAAACAAAAAGGACTGTGGCAGAGACCATTGAACTTCAAAGAGTGGTTGATGAATTTGCCACAAGGCACAACAACAGAAGGATAAATTTGTTTTAAAGGTAAGTAAATACCTATTTCTTATTTCGTATTTCGCAGTTTCTCGGTTTCTCGGTTTCTTCACAGTGGTATTAATTTTGCTGCTTTCCAGGTGAACATAAAAAGAATGTCCTCTAAAACGAGTGTTTTGAATCATAATTTGCTTTTGTTGTGTGGCATGTCGAGAAAGGGGTTCCAGTCCTATCAATATGTTACCTTTCAAGCTTTTGCTATTAATAGGGTATAGGTGTATGGGAAAAGACAGATTATGTATATGGGTGTACTTCAGTTTCCA
This sequence comes from Schistocerca gregaria, assembly GCF_023897955.1. NCBI lineage: Eukaryota > Metazoa > Arthropoda > Insecta > Orthoptera > Acrididae > Schistocerca > Schistocerca gregaria. Next base: position 405,236,475 of record NC_064931.1, on the reverse strand, counting down.
ATACAAGAATGCAAACTCTTTTGCTGTTATTGGGCAGTGCGTGTATTGGAAAATGTAGTTTATGTATATACATTAACTTCAGTTTCCGACACAGGAATGGAAATGTTTTTCAATATCGGTATTTTCCTGTTAGTAGGGAGTGCAAGTGTTGGACAATACAGTTATGTGTAAAAGTGTGCTGTGTTTTCTGACACATAATTTGTTTATTGTACATTATTATGCTGTCCCCTTTCAAAACCCATATATGAATGATATATTTTTAAATGATCTAAGTCAATTGACACAAATTTGCGGGAAGTCTATAAAAACTGTTTAAATCTTCAAATTATTACTTATTGGCATGTTTCTTCACATTTTTATGTAATATGATCCAAATGTGGTTCTTTGAGAAACGACTGGATTTCTAATGTTATATTAAAGTAATGTAATAAATTGTTGAAAATTGAAAACTGATACCTTAAAAATATTCTGGAAATGTACACACATTTTACTAATACTTTCGTTGTCTTCATAGCAAACAATATAACAAGTACGGTTCTACATTTTACAATAGTTATGTCTAATTCTACAACCAAATTCAATATTTCACAGTCCATTTATTTGTCATCTTGGTTTTGTTCGTTACACGCTCTTCAGAATTTCTTAATAGAAATGTTACGTTCATTAGCAGATAATGTTTTAGTTTTTCAAGTCTCTTATCGAACTGGACTTAACTGGACCCTTTGGTGAGGGGTAAGTTAGTTTATGTGGCGCAAGCAGTGGACCATGGTCGAGTCCCAGAAGAAAAGTGTCCACTGATTATCGTAGAAGCGCTAGTGCAAACCTTCTCTGATACTGTCAAAAACAAAAAGTGAAAAATTGCTGGTAGAGAAAGTTACCTTTCCTTGTCTTACACTCCTTTGAGTGTCTTCAGATATTCTGGACTTCCTGTGATATAATGGCCACCATGACTTGAAATGTAATATCTCAGTAGCACTAAGGTCTTTACTCGCAATGAGAACTTTACTTACCTTCAAACTTGTAAGAATCACCTCAGTAACATCATGCACAGTTAAACAATCTGTCCTGTTTTCATAGTTCCCTTTTTATAATGCCAAAATCCCTATAACAGGGAAAAATAGTGTGCTCCCTCATTGGGAAGTATTGTTATATTTTGTTCAATCTCCCAGAATCGGTTTTCACAGTTCCCTTTTTATAATGCCAAAATCCCTATCACAGGAAAAAAAGTGTGCTCCCTCACGGGGAAGTATTGTTAAAATTTTGCTCAATCTCCCAGAATCGGTTAAGAACAACACAAATCTGCTGAGGGTTTATTTTTAATTTGAACCGCCCACCTACATAATGTCCACCCCTACAGCACCCGACACGGTAGTTCAGCGTGTTCGGTCAGAGGACCAATTGTCCTCTGTAATAAAAAAAACGAATAAAGGACTCAACGATCAACCTGAACGGACACCATGTGACGTCCGCGCAGACCAAACGCAACGAACTATACTGAACAAAATGAAAAATAATTTAAAAAAATAGTAAAAATTCCCACTCCGGTACAAATTTTGATTAAAAAAATAGCTGAATGGTCAGCGTGACGGACTGCCGTCCTAAGGGGCCCGGGTTCGATTTCTGGTTGGGTCGGAGATTTCGTCCGCTCAGGACCTGGGTGTTTTGTCGTCTTTATCATCATTTCATCCCCATCCGGCGCGCAGGTTGCCAAATCTGGGGTCGAACGTAAAAGACGTGCACCAAGGCGGACGGACCTGCCCCGTAAGGGGCCTCCCGGCCAGTGATGCCAAACGCTCATTTTCATTTTTATCTACATAATAGCGTTGTTTCTGCGGAAAGGACGATGTATGATCTCGCACTAAATCATGCTCTGCTGTTGCTAGGCTGTCGGAAATACACCTTCCTCTCTTGCCTGTGGACGTTCTGCCAGAAATTTTAGTGCTCGTTTCCTTACTCCCTTCGCGCTGACGCTGAAAACTTTTTTAAATGCATCGGAACATATTCTCTCTTTCTTTCTCCCTCTCTCTCTCCCTCGTTGTTCCTTCAAGTAGAATTAATCCTTGGAGCGTCATTCCTTGAGCACCTGTGCTTCAGAACATATACATGTCAGCCCTTGAAGATATATATGTCGATCATTATTTGCTGTAATATTATGAAACTGTGTAAATATATGCAGGCAGTTTCCTTCTCCAAATTTTCCAAAGCAGTTTTGTATACACCTATAATAAGACACGTATTTTTTTAATATCAGTTTCAGGTAATGTAATATGTACACGAAAATACAAATTATATAACTATTGCTATATAACTGTCTCATTATCTAGAGGTGCTTAGTGTAGAATGCTCTTGTAACACGATATTACAGAGATATGTCGGACTACAGCTTAAAGTGGTCTCCAGAGTTTTTTGTAGTAATGAAAATGGGCACAATACCTTTTCTTCTTCTGCAACTACTTTTATTATGCTGGTCAATGTAATAAAATAGCTGGTACTTTGTACACAATCTGATGCTTTGCTTACTATAACAATAATAATTTTAAGCACTTTATATATGCCTATGTATAGCCAGCTTATGATCTGAAAATGTTGTTGATTAAATATCAGAGTATGTGAGAAGAACGCACTAAACATCTACTGAAATAACAAGACTGTGATAAAACTTGTTGCCGGCCGCTGAGGCCGCTGAGGCCGCTTCAGTCCGGAACCGCGCTGCTGCTACGGTCGCAGGTTCGAATTGTTTCGGGCATGGATGTGTGTGATGTCCGTAGGTTAGTTAGGTTTAAGTAGTTCTAAGTCTAGGGAACTGATGACCTCAGCTGTTAAGCCCCATAGTGCTTAGAGCCATTTGAACCATTTTGATAAAGCCTGTTGCCTTTAAACACTTATCTTGTATTAACTTGTACAAGACGACGACGAATCATGACTTTTACAATACTTCAATCAATATGAAAAATAGAATAAAGTAAACTTCACAAGAGAAATAAATACTTCAGTCCCTTCGTGGTGCTGAGCAACGTATTGGAGCCTACAACGAGATTTTGATACCGATGATTGGTTTAGCAACTTTTACACAATGGCTTCCAAGCCGTAAATCCCATCGTAATATTTGGCCAGTACAGTTGGCAATGCTACAGCATAATGACTGCCTCCTTCACAGCAAAGGAATTGCCACTGGCCCTCATAATAACATTGCCACTTCTGATAGGTTAACAAACAGCTGTTTAACACTGTAGAATCATGTGTAGCAATAATTTCCCGTCCATCCGAGACCGTTTAACAATGAACGTGCTCTCTTTAACTACCACACAATACAGTATGTGTACATAATACCACTCTACTTCAGAATCATTGCGACTCACAAAGAAGACCATTCTGGAACTTTTTGTCGCAACGCTTCTTCAGCCTTTTCCTTCCGCGGCGGAGTCCCTTTAGATTTTACTTAAGTCTAAGGCCATGACTCCTTACAGTTTTAATTAAAAAGGTTCCTAATACTTTTAAAGCTAAGATCTACTTAGCAAGATTAATACAAAACACATTACATACAGCTACACATTAAAACGGTTACAGATTATTCGTTGCGCACTCCGCAGGATGGTGGCAGCATCTTAGCAGCGGGCTGCCTCACTTTGCCCTGCTGCCATTACATGGCGTATGCGCCCTCAGTGCTATATCACCCCACTGCTTACTTTATACAGGTTTTTACATCTGCCCTGTTCCTAATCACATGTTTAACTTATGACAGAGAATAACGGAATAACTTCTACGAAATGAAATGGAACAATTCCTACACTGTGTCGTTACACTGTCCATCTCCTTTTGTTGTCTTCTCTCTTCACATGTTCCCGGTGCGGTCAAGGATTTTCACCTGCCTCGAGATGACTGAGTGTTTGTGTTGCCCTCATCATTTCATCATCATTCATGAAAGTGGTGAGATTGGGTTGAGAAAAGGTTGGGAATCTGTACAGGCATTGATAACCGCGCAGTTGAACGCCCCACAAACCAAACATCATCATCATCTCTTCACATTATGACCCCTACTCCAACAGGAGCCTGGTGGTACTTACTACCACAGTATTTCATTCCAGATCGTAACTTACATGTGTACCAGATTTAACTGAAATCGTTTCAGGGATTTAGGATTAGTTTTTTACCCATACCTTTGCCCACGTATACATTTCACACGTATTTGTAGACATATGTACCTGTATCTCTAGGGAATTTCGCGCCGCAGTTTCATTTTCTCGCAGCTCAGTGTTTGTGATGTCATATCTCCAGAACTGAGCATCGTACAATGATATAATTTTGTAGGTATCTCCAGTGGCATATGTGGCTGCTGTATGCGAAATGTGTTGCGAATAGAGTTAATATCAAAGAAGTAATAAACTTAAAACATCATGCAGAATGAGGCAATGGTTCAGGTATCTCAATGATTATGACATCATATCTCCTGAATTGTTTGTTGTATGTTGTACATATAATTTTGCTGGTACAATCAGCGCTACATTTGAATACTGTCTGCAAAATGCGTCACGAGTACAGTTAGTAGTAAAGAAGTAATAAGTTCAAATGTCTTACTTCATGCATCATTTTTATTGCAGGAATAGCAAAAATGTAACATTTCTGGATTATGACGGTAACATGACAGTAGCCGTATAAAGAATCCCCAACAATATATTATTTGATGTTTTGGAGTAATTAGCCAAACTTTATATTCACAAAGATATCAATGAAAACTGTGTAGACTAATGCGGATATGAGATGTGTTTTCTTTTTTAATTTCTAGACTTAACACGTAAGGCTATTCACTGGTTCCATAATTTTGCTCCCACTTGGTTCCTAACGGAAAAATAAAGCCGAAATGTGGGTCATTCGCAGAACCTTAGGAGTTCGTGAGGGTCATTTCTTTTCTTGTTTTGATGCTGAAATAGCTAGTGTTTACTAAGGAGATATCTACTACCATTTCTGAAAATATATTCAATCGTTGTCAAATGAACCATTCTCGGCCGGGCGAAATTGAAAGAACATTCAAATTATTTGTATTCGTTATGTTTAAAAGCTAATAGTTTCCGAAAAATTTGAAGAATAAGTACTTTCAATCTACTGCATACACAGCAGCCTACTCGACAAGTCATACCATCGTTGATCAGCACAGTGGCAGGTACCCTCCATTCGGGGCCTGGTATTGCGACCCGACATCGCATTATATGTCTGTCTGTATTTCATATTCTCTCTAATTCGGCCATCATCAGTTATGCGTTGCCCTCAGGGGCTCAGCATTTATTTGCTGGGTACACTCTTGGCGACCCCAGGGTTCCTGAGCTGGGGACCGATAAACACCACTAGTCCTCTGTCACTGTAAGCTCTGTGAAGCCCGGTGGTGGGAAGTTGTGTGTCTAAAGGAATGGGGTCTTGGCTTTACTGCCCAGATCGCGAGGACGGAATAAACCTTTGTAATAAAAAAAATAAAAAATAAACCTTCAATCTCAAAGTGTGCTGTGTGCTGATGAGATGCATGGCTGGTGACGTGGAACAGTCGTTGGCGGGCAACCTCTAGAGAACATCCCGCTCCTCAGTTATATAAGGTTTACTCAGGCACACAGGGCTCTTTCTGAGTGGACTCTTATTTCCCTAGCTGCTCGTGGGATCAAAATGGAACACTCTTAGATATATCCTTCTCCTCCCAGTGGAAAGGGTGGGCTGCCGATAGACATTAACACCCCATCAAATAAAAGGGCTCATGCAGTTAGTCCTCCAGACTCGGGGATTGTACAGAATTTGACCATGAATAATAACAGAATGCATGCTGCGGCGAGAATGTGTTTTGGACTGTGAAACGGAAAGAAGGCATTTTAGAAAAACTTTCACCTCTTTATGCTCAAAAAGGTTTGGGGGCATCGCAGGTTCATTGAAATCCCTCAAGCAATGGTGTAACGGCACACTGTTCGTTGACACTGCTAGTTCCCAACAAGCAACAAACCTCTGGACGGCTAAATGCTTTGGAGAATATACCATCGGAATGGAGCTCTACAACAGCTTGAACTACAACAAAGGTGTTGTGTCGTGTTAAAAAAAATGGTTCAAATGGCTCTGAGCACTATGGGACTTAACTGCTGTGGTCATCAGTCCCCTAGAACTTAGAACTACTTAAACATAACTCACCTAAGGACATCACACACATCCATGACCAAGGCAGGATTCGAACCTGCGATCGCAGCGGTCGTGCGGTTTCAGACTGTAGCTCCTAGAACCGCTCGGCCACTCCGGCCGGCTGTCGTGTACAGATATGTTCAACATTTGTAAGGAGGAACTGAAAGACGAGTGGGCTCAAGAAGGGATCGTTGATGTGCAGAATATACCGAAAAGATTGGATGGGGATCTGGTGATATCTGACTCCTTCATACTTACCTTCAATAGCATAAAACTCCCTGAGCATATAAAAGTGGGTTTTTTTCCACCTAAGTGTACAACCATACGTCCCTAACCCAATTCGCTGTTTGAAATACCAGTGCTTTGGGCACACCATCTTATGATGTAAGGGTGAAGGCATTTATGGCAAATGTGGCAAGATCAACAATGGTGGTGTTGGCTGTTCCTCCCCTCCAAAGTGTGTAAACTGCTCTGGAGATCACCCTGTCTGGAGTAGGGACTGCAGTGTCTTCCTTGAAGAGCGAAAGATGCAGGAGCTTAAGACTTCAAATCGCATTCCAAATGGACAGGCGAAGAAAATCTATAATGCCATGCACCTCCCACATTCACTAGTTCTTTTGCTTCAACCCTTAAAAATCCTATTTTGATAGCCAATGCTTCTACACAAATGGAGGTTGCTAGTGTCAGCACTAGTACCTACGCTTGTCAGTGTATTTATTAAGTTGCAATTGTTTCAGAACCAATACCCCCAAGAGGACATCAGAGAAGACCACAGGCACCAACACTGCAGAGCTCATAGTACCTCCAAGGGCAGACTCTTGTAAAAAACCCAGTGCTGCCTCTGCCACTGCTGCAGTAGTTTCTGTAAAGCCTCCCAGGCCAAGAAAGCAAATGGGAAGCTTCCGCCACAGGCAAAAATAAAGTACAGAAAGTAGACTATCAGACCATGTCGATGTCAATCGACTTGATAGCTCTGCTGCTTCTGCTTCATAGCCAATGAACTGCAAACTCTGCCTGTGGCAACCATCTTCTCCCTAAGCTGGAAATCCAATCACTGTGGGCTCCCCACCCTGGCGAAAAGACAGTGTGAAAGTCCAACCATCATGATAAATGGCACTCATACTACAGTGGAACATGAATGGGTTCAGGACTCATGTGGAGCAACTGAAACTCCTGGCACAGGCACAACCGCTGTGCTTGTGTTTACGGAAAACACATTTCAAAGCTACTGATGTCCCTGTGCTATAGGGTTATACCCTTCACCGTAAGGATGACCTGTCTGGGGAAAGAGCTAAGGGAGTTGTTGCTGTGTTTGTCTGTAACACATACCACTCCTCTGCGTTCCCTTTAGTTGCTAACCTGCAAGTAGTAGCTTTTGCAGTTCATGGAAATCCAATGATAACTCTCTGCTCCCTGTTCATACCTCCGCAGGATGCAATAGACTCTGAGGCAGGCCTTATTGAACAACTCTCCAGCCCATTTCTCCTACTGGGTGAGCATTTCTTGGCTGCTACTGGATCATCCTCAGCCATTGATCTCTCATTCTGCTGCCTAGGCCTTGCACACTCAGCACAGTGGGAAGCAACTGATGACCTTAATTCCAGTGACTACTTCCCACTGTTAATCCACCTACTGGATGGAGAATTGCTGAAACAGAAGCCACCAAAATGGATGTTCATCAACGTTAATTGGGCGCTGTTCAGCCAGTATGCTGTGTTTGAACACCGTGATAACCTCTAGGAATGGGTGGACCACATCACATGTGTGATCCATCATGCTGCTGACTTATCCATACCACATTCTTTAGGTCACTTAGGAGACGACCAGTACCTTGGTGGGCAGATGAGTGTTCTTCGGCAATCCAGGAGAGGCGTGCAGCTCTTTGCCTGTTTAAATGCCGCCCGACAGCAGACAACCTCATAGTGCACACTCCGCTGCAGAATGAAAATCTTATTCTAAAGGCATATGACACTACTTGTAGAAACAGTATTCTCCCACAACTGCATCAATGGGGCTTTCGTGGGCACCTACCCATCTTCTTACAGTCTTTCTTGTCTCAGTGTTATTTTTAGGACTCGACTTCGTGACACGCTATCAGATCGATTTGAGCACGAAACTGGTGTCCGTCAGGGCACTGTTTTGAGTGTTACCCTCTTTGCATTGCCATAAACATTGTCACATCTACGGTCGGGGTGTGTGTGTGTGTGTGTGTGTGTGTGTGTGTGTGTGTGTGTGTGTGTGTGTGTGTGTGTGTGTGTGCTCATTTTAATCATTATCGCCGTATTTTTAATTTTATATGCATATGAGGGACACCATCCTAAATTTAAGAGACTCAGTGAGGCTTCTGTGCCTCATTTTTTACTCCAAATTGTTGTGGTTGCCACACCTAAGATACCTGAAAACCAGAACTCTCAAGTCACTGAACATCATGGAGTGCATTAGCCACAGGTCTTCGGGAGCTAACAAGGTGCATCTCCTCCAGTTTTAGAGAGTTTTCATGAGTTCACGGCTGGACTATGGGTGCACGGTATATGGATCGGTGAGGTCTTCTTATTTGAAGATCATTGAGGTGTCGTCCATGAGGGGATTCAGCTGGCCACGAGTGCTTGTAGGACCAGAACCATACCCAGGCTCTTTGCTGAGACTGGGGAACCAGCACTTACTACCCAGTTGATCATGGTGCATCAGGTGTGTACATCCCTAGCAGCTACAACTTCACCTGCAAGCCATACCGTTGCATGCCCGCCTTTGGAACACCTTTTCTCCAACTGTCCATGAGGCACAAAGCCGTTTAGGATCTGTGTGCAGCTTGTGCTAGAGTCACTTGGTGTGGAACAAGTATTACCCCAGATCCACGGTTTTAACCGTCTGCCATCCTTGTTACTGGAAAGACCCAGAGTGATTTTACATTTGGTGCAGTGTGGGAGAGACTGCACTCCTACTTCCATTTTTAATGCGATATTTTCTGACATTTTGTTCGAGCAACACAACCATGTAGCTGTTTTTATGGATGGGTCGCGTTTGTACCCAGCAGATAAAGTAGTCCAGATTATCCAGGATGCCCTCCTCCAACTACAGCAACTGGGGACGGAGGTGTCTTTCTGGTGGGTACCAGGGCAGATGGGAGTTTAAAAATGGTGCATCGTCGACTTACACAACGTTGATAATTTTGGTTCCTATTGGCATCAGCTATCCAGGGTGGGGAATGAAAGGGCAGATCTAGCAGCCAAGAAGGTGTGTTCTGATCCTCAGGAATTTCAGTGTGCCATACCCCTGCATGCTATAACCTCGCTGTTGAGCTCCAGAGTCTTGCGTTGGTGGGAGGATGAATGGCTAGAAGTAACACACAATAAGCTCAATTTTGCAAAGCCCAGAACGTGGCCGTGGTGTACTTCCTTACAGCCATGTAGATGGGACGACATTCTCCTCGCTCATCTTTGTATAGGCCACAGCCCTATGACGCATGGCTTCTTGCTCCGACTAGATGACCCTACAATGTGTGGCGCTTGTGTGTACAGATCACTGTGCGCCACATTTTATTGGACTGCGTATTATTTTCCGACCTGCGGGCTGGGACTGATTTGCCAACGGATCTGAAATCTATTACAGGTGCCAATAAAATGAATGAAGTTAGAGTTTTAAAGTTTTATGAATTGACCAATATTTGCACCAATATTTTAGGGAGATGAATTTAAAATGTTCACAGAGAGACTGGTTCACCCATTTTTTTTTTTTTTTCGCAAGTGGCCAGCCAGTGAGATTTTCCTGTGCTTTCCGTTTAGCTCCTTTGTCATGTTCCTTATGTTTTAGTATCCTGTATAGCATCTTGTATTCTTTCCCGTTGTCTTTGCGTGTATGATCACTTTTTACCAATTTTTCCCACATATGTCTCTTTTAACATGTGTAAGGGCGCTGGTAACCTCACCGTTGAGCACCCGTAAGCACCACACACACACACACACACACACACACACGCACACACACACACACACACACACACAGCGTGGGAAAAAAATAGTGTCACGAAATTTTAACCCTGGATAGCTGATGCCAATAGGAACCAAAATTATCAACGTTGTGTAAGTCGACGATGCACCATTTTTAAACTCCGAAAACTTGGCGCCAGGCGTTCCGATTGGCAGAGGGGTCGCGCTGTTGCCGTTCGTCGGTTGACGGGCAGCGCTATAGTTGTCGGTTCTACATCTACATCTACATGGATACTCTTAAAATCACATTTAAGTGCCTAGCAGAGGGTTCATCGAACCACCTTCACAATTCTCTATTATTCCAATCTCGTATAGCGCGCGGAAAGAACACCTATATCTTTCCACACAAGCTCTGATTTCCCTTATTTTATCGTGGTGATAGTTTCTCCCTATGTAGGTCGGTGTCAACAAAATATGTTCACATCGGAGGGGAAAGTTGGTGATTGAATTTCGTGAGAAGCTTCCATCACAATGAAATACGCTTTTGTTTTAATGATGTCCAGCCCAAATCCTGTATCATTTCAGTGACACTTTCTCCCATATTTCGCGATAATACAAAATGTGCTGCCCTTCTTTGAACTTCTTCGATGAACACCGTCAGTCCTATCTGGTAAGGAGGCCACACCATGCAGCAGTATTCTGAAAGAGGACGGTCAAGCGTAGTTTAGGCAGTCTCCTTAGTAGATCTCTTACATTTTCTAAATGTCCTGCCAAAAAACGCAGTGTTTGGTTAGCATTCCCCATAACATTTTCTATGTTTTCCTTCCAATTTAAGTCGTTCGTAATTGTAATTCCTAGGTATTTAGTTGATAGAGAATAGTGTGACTGCAGTGATTTCTCTCTGGCACACTCCCCGTGAGACTCATATTTGCAACTTACTGTCCACACACTACATTTGTACTGCCCCTGCCCACTACTCTCATTACTTGCAACAGTCAATCTACCAATTCCCGTAACAGTTTGAGCAATGTGAGTGCATCCACAGTGAAGAAGATCACTGGCTGGTAAGCCTTATCTATAAGAAGAGGGTATCTGTTCTTTCACACATGTACGAAAGAACAGGTACGATCTTCATATAGTAAGTTTTTGTTGCTCCCCCCAAATTCAACACACATCTGCCAGCCTCTAAACATGGCATTGTTTCGCCTAATGAAGATAGCTTTGCAAAAAGCTTTGACTGTTTGGAAGAAAGGGGTGTTCTTCCAAAAAGCAACTTCTCTAAGACATTGAAGCCGACATTTCACCACATGGGTGAGAAAATTCAAGACAGTGCTACTGTAGGATTTCGTGCTTCTGGTATCATACCTTTCAATCCAGAAAACGTTTTATCTCTCTTACCTGTTAGTAGTTTAGAAAACGAAACAGGTAAGCCAGTGCAGGTATGTTCTGATGCCTTTGTGGAATATCTGAGAGATGTTTGTTATGGGTCTGTTAATTCCCAACCCAAAAAAGCTCATGGTAGAAAACTGGAAGTTCTCCCTGGAAAAAGTGTCATGTCACAGACAGAAATTTCAGACAATATTGGAGTGGGCATCAAGGAAAAGGAAGCTGATGATCCCAAAGTTTTGGAGCAAGAAACTGTAGTATCTGAGACAACAACGGAAGAGAAATATGGACCTGAACCTTCCGAGGCACCTCCAATGACACTGGCCAAAAAAGATTTTGTTTTGGTTAAGTTTTCTGTTACAGAGACTAACCATTCAAAATTATATAAAGGAAGGATTGAGGCTGTGGATTTGCCTGAAGACATTCAAGGTAATTTCATGAGGAAGAATATTAGTGTGAAACAAGAATACTTCTTTTTTCCTGATGTTGTAGACATGTGCTTGGTGTCAAAAGCACAAGTTTGGATGAAGGTGAAAGGAACTTATTACTGACATGGAAGTCATTGACATCATGTAATATTAAGTGTTGTATTAAGTAATGAAGTTCAGAGATTTAATGGTTAATACAGCTGGTTGGTAATGTAAAAATATTAATTGGCATTATTTAATATAAAGCTGAGGGAGTATAAATGCATTTTCCTTAGTAAAATGCTTGATAGATGTGTTTCACATGTTCCAGTTCACCTCAACACATGTTTCAAATGCAAGTACTGTTCAAAATATGCAGTTTTCCAAATCACCTCAAGTCCTGGGGTGAAGAACGGGTATGGCAGAGCATTTTCATTCTTGTAACACATTGCTGTAGGAAGGACTAGAGATGCTGTATTTAAAATTTCAAAATTATAGTACAATATTTAGATGTTAATTTTCAGTACAAACTTCATTTTCTGTACCAATTCACCCCAAGTTATGGTGCTCACATTCACAATGACTACTAGAACAACAACTACTACTACTACTATTTCGAGCATTATATTGTAGTGCCCATGTAGAATATGTTAGATGCAAGAAAAGGCCCTAACTTTCACAGGTGAAATAAATGCATAAATAAATATTTCAATTGCCTATAGTGCAAGGCATCTAACTTTTAATACCCCTACTTGGCAAAGCACTGTTTACAGACAGATATGAATTTTGCTGTAGGTTACTACTTGAAACTTTCTTTTACCTAACAAAATGGAATAGTGTACATTTTATGACAGCATTCAGTATCTCATAAACAGAAGACAGGAATCACATAACAGGTGTCAGTACCTGGATTAAAGCTTTTCACTATAAAATGGAGTACTGGTATGCATACACTGATTCTTCTTCACTTAGGTGTGTCACAGAGTTTTGCACAAAATTGAATATAGTTCATATCAATGGAAATAACGTACTAACAAGAAGGGATTACCAGTACTGGAAAACTGTAAAAGTAGGTAAGGGTTTAAGTGCTCCCTGTTGGAAACCTTAACTCAGCTTTTGTAACTGTACCCTAAAATGCCTTGTATTATTTGATAATCCTTGATAATTTGCTTACAGTTGCCTCCAGGACACAGGACTTTATCGCTTGGCTAAAATGAAAGTAAAAAATAACATTCCCTTATCAGAATTCTGAAAAAGCCTGAAAGACTGGATTCTGTGGCTTTGAATAAACAGCAGTTGAAACAGCAGTTGCCTTTATGTATTGTATCTGAACTGGCTAAAAATATTGTTAAAGAATTTTGAGGAGTAGGAGCAGATAAGTGTTTAATGTCCCTTCGACAGTGAGATCATTAGAGTCAGAGCACAAGCTCGGATTAGGGAAGGAAGGGGAAGGAAATCAGCTATGCCCTTTCACAGAAACCATCCTGGCATTTGCCTGAAGTGATTTAGGAAAATCACAGAAAACCTAAATGAGGATGGCTGGATGCTGGTTTGAACTGTTGTCCTTCTGAATGCGAGTCCAGTGTGCTAACCACTGCACAACCTTGTTTGGTCAAAGAATTCTGGTAATGGCATCATATGACTGCAATTTTAATTGCAGAGAACAAACATGGATTCAAATTAAGAAAGAAGTAATCTTAGGCATTAATGTACCATTGATGTTAAAGTCATAGAGATGGAGTAAAAGCTCCAATTGGTTAAAAATAAATAAACTGTATCCATTTCAAAGGACCCATCCCAGAATTGGCATTAAGTGATTCAGGAAACCCAGGGGAAAGTAAAATGTGAATGGCTGGACCGAGATTTTAAGTGCCATCCTGCTAAATGCGAGTCCAGTGACTTACCATTGTGGCCACTTGCTCGCTGACTCTTAAGGAATATCAGACACAGAACAATACAACACTTACTCACCAGACTGACATAACATCATAAAACACTCAAAATATGTAATAATGAAATTGTGTGAGAATGAATGTGCAGTGGAATATACACTCAGCACCATCAATTCATTATTTCTTTAAAATCTGACAGCTACTTAGTTGACACACAAATGACAACAAAAATTATAAATCATTTAAGTACATTGCAGTCATTGCTGATAAAGCCAATTATGCATAAAATTCATCTGTGTTATCAGCTTGCAACTATTTGTGATTATTAGCAAATTTGTTATTATTTGTTGTTCGTTGTTCATCCTATGGGTTGTCTTCCTTTTCAATGAGTACTTGAGATATCACTATCCATGGAACAATGATTACACCTGCTACCCCAACTGCCATCACCACTATGATACCTTCCCGACTACTGACAAAGACCCTGAAAGTTTGTTTACTTTCAATATGCTGCACACATGCAACTATAGATTGCATGGGCAAGTGGCATGCTATGTACTAGCTGCCAACACTACCTGCTGCCAAGCTCATCTGTCAACCACAGAGTTATTTTAATCAAGCTATATAATAGTTTTTCATTGTAAACTATTAATTTTGCTTAACCACACAGATCGAACATGAACTTTCAATGGCTTGTTACAGAGTAGTGATGTAATTATGATTTATTCCATTTGCTAAACAAATTACCTTTGTATCCATGAAAATATCCTCACAACCGCAAAAAACTGCATAATATGCAATAATCAAAACAAAAAACATGAAACACACAGTACTGCAACAACCCTCAGATTTTACAAGAGTACTGTGACGTGGTTACCTTTACCGAAGGAACAGCCCACAGCATAACATCTATTTCATACTGTCAACATGTACATAAGGTGTGTATCAGCCAAGTCTTCATCAGTAAACCCATCCATGCTGCTATGTATCCACGTTAACATACAACTAACCCTGCCATACCACAAACCTAAAAAAGAACCAAGCAGTACTGACAGCAAGCTTGAGGGCAAAGAGTAAAGTGTGCATTACTCCCGTCAGTATCAAATACTGTGAGTTGCTTGGACAAGATTGTTTCCAAACAAGATACACCTCAATCACGGCGAACATAAATCAAAAATAGATAATTTTAAACTCATCATGGTTCGTGCAACTCCCCTCGTCGGAGGTTCGAGTCCTCCCTCGGGCATGGGTGTTAGTGTTGTCCTCAGTGTGAGGTAGTTTAGGCTGGATTACGTAGTATGTAAGCCTTGGGACCAATGACCTCAGCAGTTTGGTCCCTTAGGAACTTACCACAAATTTCCAAATTTAAACTCATCCATGAAAGCAAACACATCCTAATTCTTGCTTTTGTTTTTGCAGGTCCTAAAACTATATTTTTCTGGTCGCCATTCTTTAAGTGGGTAAGTATGAAATTGTAATTTTGACAGTTTTCACTTTTCTTGTTTGTTGTTAAATTAAACTTTGAATGACAGTTTCTTCCACGTCAGAAACCTACTTCACTCTTTCTTTCAATAATGTGTTCTTGGAATTAAGAGCAGATCATTTTGGTATGTACCTTGTGTCTACGGACTTTAATTTTCTTTTATTTCTTATACTCCCAAGGAGAACATGACAAGTGCCATAATCCAATTTCCCAGAAAATTCACTCAGTGGATGAGAAGTCAGAGTAAGTGAACACATTTTAGAGTAAGTGAACACATTTTGGCTTATCTGTAGACACTCAACCATTTCTGAAAAAATTACAGTCAAAGTTTTGGAGATACTTTATAGGACTTTTACAACACAATATCCTCAGACAAAATGGTGGCACAACGGTTAGTGTTGTGGCTTCTTAATTTTGCACCTCATGTTCGAAATAGAATTATTACCCTTTTTTCTCATTTATATATCCATGTCTATAGAAGATTACTACAGTTTATATTGATATAACATTATTCGTCTATCAATTGTTTGTCAGATGACTGAGTTAGAAAAAGAATGAGAATATTATTTGAAATTGTTTTCGGTGAAATTCCTGCAGTGTAACATAGTTCATAATCAACTGCAAGTGCCAGTTTTTCAAAAGTGATCCATTATGCATGGTTTGCTGCAAAATTATTGCCAATGCATGACATCTTCACAAATGGTAGCTACGTTTCTTTCCTGGGGGAGATTCCTATGAAGAAATGTCACTGTGGCAAACCTGTGTTTGCGCGATACTAGTGGAGTTTGGAATATATGTGTTCTGAATGTTTCTATTATTGGTACTATCCAAGGAAATGCATCAAATCTTCCTGAAGAATAAAGATCATTGTAAAACGTAATAATGTGAGAGTGGAACATGAGAATTTAAAAATACTGCAACCCGTCAACATACCACACACGCATATGCAATTACTGTGAGACACTTATTGTGAAATCCAATTGTAATTTTCCAATTAATATAATGAATGCCCTTAGATCCCCTAATTTGATAAGAGACATTCGTGTAACAACCATCTAAGGGCATGTGTAGATAAATGAAAACAATAAAAATAAAATAAATAAAAAACAAAAATTAGTTTTTGAACATGGGGTGCAAAATTAACAAGCTGCAACCCGAACCACTGAACCATCACTTTCTCTGTGGATGTCTTGTGATAGAAGGCCTATACCTTGAAAGCTTTGATAGTTGTTTATTGAGAAATGGTCATGTATCTACAGATAAGACGAGGCATGTGTTTGCATACTTTGACTCCTCTTCCACTGATCGGTGTTCCTGGGAAATTGGGTGATGACACTTGCCATGTTCTCCTCGTCAGTAAACAAACTTAGAGCAACTGTAAAACTACAGATACATCATTTCTATATAGAAAATGAAAACTTTAAATTGCTTACATACAGACTCCTGCAAAATAGAAATGAAAGTAGAGTAAAATACTAAATATAAGTTATGTTGTCATGTTTTGCAGGGGCTTGTAATTGCAGGCTTGAGTGACCTCCAGCGACCAGTAGAAACAATCAGTATATCACAGTCTTCTGCTTTGGCAGTCACAGGCATGATCTGGTCTCGATACTGCTTAGTTATTATCCCCAAGAACTATAGTCTGTGCAGTGTAAATGTCTTTGTCGCCCTGACAGGACTTTATTCTCTCTCAAGAGCTATAAGGTATGGTGATCCACTTTTTTTTAATTACTGATACTTATAAAAACCTTGTAATAAATTAACACAGGCAAGATTACTATATTAAAACCGAATGGACTCTCATGAAATGTATTTGAACAAGTACTAAATAAATGTTTAAATAACCATTACATCAGAATTAAATTTTACTATAAAAGCTTTTAAAAACGGCCAATTACTTAGACATCAGTATCTATAATAGTCTTCTATTTAGATTTAGTTTATTTTTCATCACACTATGTACATATTAAAACTGTGACATAAATATGTAAACAAGCAATATCAGAATAAATGAATGTGTCAGGTCAGGCAGAGTAATAGAAACACATGTATTTGTACTATGGAAGGTGTGACATATTGACAAAAGCACATTTTTCGATGAGAAGGGAAGGGAATACTCTCTTCACAAGAAAGAGAGGTTGTAGGAGACTGAATAAGAAACATTAGAGATGGCATAAAAAGTTGGGTAAGAGCTAGGATGAAGGAATAAATCAGCTACCAGTATGTTCTTTTCAAAGGAACCATCTCAGAAACTGGTTACATCAGTTTAGAAAAATGTATTTCTTGACTAGTTTTGGAAAATTGTGTCCCAGAACTCCATGTATACAGCTCTCTGCAAGCCCGTCCTCCCTGTAAATGCATCACTACATCTGTTACACACTTGTGCAACACACTCATATTGAATAAATGAGGGTATAATGAAGAGTACAACTCTTCTCTGCACACCTGTTGATCTCTTCTGCTAGTCAACCTGAAAGAGGGTCCCAGTCTGATGAACAATAGCCAGGAATTGGTATAAAATGATTTTGTTAATGACTTCCTTCATTGCTGACAGCAGACATGAGTCTGGTAAAT
The DNA here is from genome assembly GCF_023897955.1 of Schistocerca gregaria. Classification (NCBI taxonomy): domain Eukaryota; kingdom Metazoa; phylum Arthropoda; class Insecta; order Orthoptera; family Acrididae; genus Schistocerca; species Schistocerca gregaria. The sequence continues at coordinate 405,218,660 of NC_064931.1, read as the reverse complement.
ACTTTCCTCGTGGAGATATTTTTTGTGCCCATTCCACTTTAAAACACTCAACAGTTTTACTCCTAGATGTTTCACAGCTTTGTCTTATTTCGGTACATGAAGATCAATCACTAATTCAAATGTTACTTGATGCTTTGTTTATTGATGCACATTATATTGCATTTACTTATGTTGAAGGTCGGACACAAATCTTTACACCAGGTGGTAATCACTTTGTCTTTCTATATTCATTTCAAATTTATAATGATGTCAACTTCTTGTACACAACTGTGATATACCTGAACTGCTTCACAGGGCTACAAGTGATTTCTGTGTTATCATTAACAATGGTAGCACTATCAAACTACCTTGAAGTAGTCCACATGTTACTTTAGTTTCTGATGGCACCTCCCCATTACAAATGTTGTTACGGGTTCTGTTTTCTAGGAAGTCCAGTCAAACTTCTATTCAGATATTTTATTTGCATGTATTTTGTTTGCTCAGTGATGGTATGGAACTGTATTTCAGGCGTTTTGGAAGCCAACAAACGTGATGTCAACCCCAGCTGCTGTACCTACTGCTCTGTTCATCTCATTAATGATAAGAGCAAGCTGAGTTTCATATAGTCAATGATTACATAATCATTGTTGGTTTTTTAGTAGTAGTAGTAGTAGTAGTAGTAGTAGTAGTGTGGTGGTAGCACAGTCTACAGAAAAGCCATCACATGATAACAGAAATTCTGCAACATTTTGACTTCAATGAGATAGGTCTAATGTTAAAACTTGTTACAGGTTATAACTGCATTCAGGATTGGGACTTAAACCTAAGACTTTGTTATTTGCAGGCAAGTGCTCTGCCAACTGAGCAATCCAGGCAGAACTAATGATATGCTCCCATCTTTATTTCTGCCAGTACCTCTCTCTCATTCTGATGGATTAATAATTCTCCACATCTGTCCTGTGCCCCTTCCTTTGTATTGTAATTACCTGCACCTTTTTAAGTAGTTCAGGATAGCCAGCACACCCTCCTCTCGCTAAACAGCTGGGGCAGATTCTGTCCTTTTGCTGGGTGCCAGGGTACAGAGGTATCACAGCGAACAAAACGGCAGATGAAGTGGCCGAGGAGGCAAGTTTTGACCCTTAGTTACTTCAGTGCCCCAACCCCCTGCATGTTTTTGTTTCACTGATGAGGAACAATGTCATGTGTCAATGAATGGCTGAAAGTAACAGGTAATAAGCTCCATCTAGTAAAGCCTACAATGCAGCAGTGGTGTATCTCCTCCCAGACTCTCAACAGGATGAGGTTCTCCTTACATGTCATCGCATATGCCACAACCCTGTAATGCATGTCTTCTTGCTCTGGCGAGAGGGCCCTCCAACGTGCAGTGTTTGTGGCGTACAGATACTGGTGCTCCACGTTTTTAAACTGTGTTTCATTTTCTAACAAGTGTGTGGATTTGCTGACAGGTTTGCCCTCTATTTTAGGTAGTGTTCATGTGAATGTGATTTAAGATTTTGTGATCTGTCCAACTTGTTTCCTAAGATTATTGGTAGATATTCTTAACGTGTCAATAGGGTGACTGGCTTACCCATGTTTTTTTTGTAAGTGGTCAGCCAGTTACATTCCTCTGTGCCTTTCTTTTAGGTCTTTTATGATTTTACTTCTGTTTTGATTATAGGTGTAGCACCTTTCACCATTTATCAGTTGTCTTCAGGCACGTTAGATACAATGAATGTGTGGCTCAACACAAGTGAGATGGGTTTGAGTGAATGAGTGTCATTTAATGGATTTACTCCTCATTGTGTGCAACGATTTTAGAGACTTAAACCACAATTGTTTGTTTGCATGAGGGTAAGGGTGCTGATAACCTTGCTGTTGAGTGCCCATGGGCTCCAAACCACACACCTGCACCTTTTTCCCAGTCATGTTCCACTTCCAGCAATATACACCACATGTTAAAAAAAGCTCCGAGACTTATTTTATTACTGGTGTATAAGCAACATCAGCACAGTAACTATGGTAGTTGCTTGAGTTAACAACTGTAAACAGCAGATGTGGATTTGAGCAGTTAGTTGTGAGGTTGTGGAAGTGTGCATGAGACCATAGAGTGTCAATGTCATGTCAAATTGCAATGACACAACAGACTGAACATCTAGAAATCAGGTGTTCAATGCCTACTACAACTTGACTGAAATGAACAATGTGAACTGTTCTTTTTTAGAAAATATCATCACAGGTATGGAGACTTGGAGATATCAAAGCAAACCTATTACAAAATGACTAAATGCAGACTGGGTCTCTAACAGTTTCTTAAGACCGAAGTAAACGCAAATGTGATGTGTGAGTTGAACACCACCTCAAAGGAGGACTTTTCTGACAGTTTCACAAGGTTGTATGAACATTCTGTGTGCTGTACTTAAGTATGGGAAGCCTGTGTGCACCTGAAGCATTAAAACCACCATATTAACTGTTCTCTACTTTTTATCAATCCAGTCTCAAAACATTTTGGACTGATGGAGCAAGATAAACTGTTGCAGATGAGGGGGTCAAGTTCTACCACATATTTGATAAAGAATTCAATGGACAGCCCATCAGGTCTAGTCATATTTCCTTTATCAAGACACACGAGCCAATTTTCAATTACATTCTCATTTATTTCTCTATCTGTTATTTTCACATCTGTACAGCTGCTGAAAGTAGGAACTATATTGTTTTCTTTCATCTGTCACACATGTTAGTATCACTAAAGGTGTCACAAATGGATCTTCTTGAACTGTATGCCTGTAAACTGCTGTAGGGAAAGCTAAATTTGGTACATCTGTATGGTCCTGGGTACAGCTGTATGGTCATGGGTACAGACACGGGTGGGGGTTAATCTCCATGTGCACCTCACATATTGCCTCTTAAAGATCAACAGATCAGAGTCCAATGGACTGACAAAAAAGGTTCATGTCAATTATGTTTTACAGCAACAATAGCAACAAAATCTGAGACTATTTTCAATTTCTTTACACAGTCTGTATAAGGAAGTTTTACACCAGGATAATAATTATTATATGGATCATCAGAAATGGGGTACAGTAGAGAGAGTTGCAGCTCCAGTAATTAAACACAAATTAATAATAATTGTAGTAATGGAGAAACTCTCTGGATTGAGGGAAGTGAACTATTAATCTAGAATTAAGATTCATGTGGGAATAAGTCTTGAAGGTATGACTGTTTTGTGTTTCGTTACAACAGTGTTTTGTAATCTGTGTTATTAATCAAAAATATGACTCAGTAACTCATTTGTACTTGGGCCAAATTTGATGTGCATTTCCTTTCACATTTGAGTTTTTCATGTGACAGCTCTTACAGCTTTTTAAATAAAAACAAACAATATTAACATTCTACATCTTTATCCTTCATGTCTACATATTCATTTCTCAACAGTCACCTGGACGATGAACATATTTCTCCCAATGAGAGACCAGTTTAACAATACCATCACTATAGATGTTTGACTTTGTAGCTGGAGCCACAACCTCACTTCTGTTTACCTTGAAGGTGTTTTTCATGTTTTGGAAACTGGATGGGGCTAAGTTGGGACTGGATGAGAGATGATCAATCACAGCGAACCCATGGCATTGGATTGATTCAAATGTCGCCATGCTTTTGTGTAGTCTGGCATCGTCACAGCAAAGGAAGGGGTGCTCTGTGGGTAGCCACATCTTCAAAGTAGGAACTAAATTACAGCACGCTATTTCTCAGATACTGACATAGTTACATTACGCACCACCTTATTACATGCTATGATTTGGAGTTATCAAGTAGTAGAGGGCTGCAAATATCTAGACGTGAAGAATGAAGATGTAGGATGTTGGTAATTTAAAAGTTTTAAGAGTTTTGACATAAGAAAACTCAGAATGAAGCAATACTTTTCAGCACACCCTCATATCTGTCTGGATTCCCTAAGAGTTTCATAATTCGTTTTCACTTACTTTACATTGTTCCCTGTCAAAGACAGATATTGTCACAAGGAAGGTAAGTTCATCTAACATGTTATCAACCTATACATGAAAGGTAATAAAAGTGTCAGGTAAACCGGATGCAGATTCAGGAGGGTATCAGCTTTATCTTAGCCATATGAACCATCCTGATATTCACCTCAAGTCAATTAATAAAACTATATCTGGATATCAGGCATAAGAATGCAATGTCTTAACCACTGGTTAGTTCTTCAATAATTGCAGAAACACAAAGCACAAGAGCTGAAAACAGTCACATGTAGGAGAAACATCTTAACATAGTACTGTTAAAGTGGATGATTCTTTCAGCTGACATTATGCTATGAGATGCACTAGTTGTAGCATAGTTGTTGGTAGCCCTACCAACTTGAACAGGTATTAGCTGATGTACTGCATATTCGGGTGTGGAACTTTACACATTAAAATATTGTATGGAATTCGGAGGAACCAATGGTATTGTTACAAGCAAGAAGGTGAGTTACAGAATGGGTTATTAGACATACTGCAATTGTGGAAATATTCTTCCAAGAATTAAAATGAAGCTATTGATGCCCATCAGCGTACATGTTTAGATGTCCGTATTACAAGCTGATGATTAATAGTATGTAGGGATTATGTGAGGAAATGACAAATCATTAAAAGTAACTGGAAAGGGGATTAAAATCTGACAGTCAAGGATGATCGGATTGCTACAGTTGGGGAATGAAAGGACACCACAACTGCTGCACAATGTGGACTACCAAAAAAGGAACCTGAGAAAATAGAGAATGCTGGAGTTCTGAATTATGTTTCTACTGCTTTTAGCAAAGATCCACTTCAGGAACCATAGGGGGAGGTGACACATATGTGGAGTAAGTGTAAACAAACAAAGAAAAAGGTAAAGAAAACAGTCTAAAGGATAACAGAAACTTCCTACAAGCTGGAATAGGATAAAAACCTTGGAGAAAGTTAAACAACTGCTGTATTAAGTGAGTAAAAGTAGGATGATCAAGGGAGATTTCAGAAGCTTGACACAGATGAAGACAATTGAGATGCGGGATTGAAGTTCCTTACAAGATCATCCTTATACACTGATCAGCCAGAACATTATGACCATCTACCAAATAGCCGATATTTCTACCCTTGGCAGGAATAGTAGAGGCAATGCATCATGGCATGGACGCAATGAGGCCTTGGCAGGTCGCTGGCAACACATCTGCACACACAAGTCACCTGATTCCTGTAAAATCTCCAGGGAGAGAGCAAACAGCTCTGACACCACATTCAACCACATCTCAGATGCCTTTAATAGGGTTCAGATCTGCCAAATTGGGGGCCAGCACATCAACTGGAACTCACCACTGTGGTCCTGAAACCAGTCCACCACACTCCTGGTCTTATGACATGGCACATTATCCTGATGAAAAATGCCACTGCCATTGGGAAACATGATCGTCATGGGTGGTTGTACATGGTCTGCAAACCAGTGTACAGTACTCCTTTGCCATCATGGTGCTTTGCAAGAGCTCCAATGGACTCATCGGCATGGAAATGTTGTCCAGGTCATAATGAAGCCACCATCAGCTTGTCTCTGTCCCACAGTACAGGCGTCAAGGAGCTCCTCCCGATTCACACTATCCCATCAGCATAATGAAGAAGGTATTGGGATTCAGTACTACTTGCCGATGTTGTGGAATTAATATTGGCACATGTATGGGTTGTCTGCTGCAGAGGCCCATCAGCGGGAGTCTTCAGCGCACTGTGTGTTCAGACTCACTTGTACTCTGTTCTGCATTAAATTCTAATGTTAGTTCCACCACAGTTCACCACCTGTCCTGTTTTACCAGTCTGCCTGGCCTACGACATCCGACATATGTGATGAGGGGTGGCCGCCCAACTCCACAATGTCTGGACGTGATTTCACCTTGGTTTCGCCACATGTTGAAGACACGCACCACAGCCTTCTCAAATACCCAACAAGTCATGCAGCTTGTGAAATGCTCATGCCAAGCCTCTGGGCCATCACAATCTGCCCTCGGTCAAACTCTGATAGATTTCCCGCCTTCCCCCTTCTACACATGGACAGCAAGCTCACTGACGCTACATGCATTGTTGCATGTCTGACTAGCAGTCATTCTTCACCATGTGACACTGCTATCACCTGGATGGGTTTATACTGATAGGTCAGTGGTTGTATTGTTATGGCTGATCCGTGTACAAAAAACATTCTCAAGTTTACTTAATGTGACCGATCTGTTTACAATTTCGAACTTTTAAAGAAAAATCCTTCATCATTTCTGTCTCGAACAACTGACTGTTATGGCTTGTGTTGTGCTAACCATTAAAAGCCCATACAACATGAATGTACAGAAGTGAACAGACCATTGGGCAAAATCCAGAGATGAAGGGAATTATAAGTAATCTAAGTGTGGTGCTACAGAAACTCTTTGAAAAATTAAGTGGAAAGATATAGTGCATAATATCAGAACAGATATGCAAAAAGTTAAGTTTGTGGAGAATGGACAAGTTCAAGGAATAACAACAGTTAATTTGGCCCTGTATAGACCAAGGAGACAATCAAAAGATTAGGATATGCCAACCAAATTCTTCAGGATGTTAATTTAGCAGACATAAAAACATGGAATTCCATGTAACTCTGTGTGCAGTATGACAAGAGTGTAGAAACTTATTTTTCCTTTTCCAGGTACCAGCTCCAACTAAAGGAAAAGGAAAACAATGGAAGGACACAAGAACAAAAAATGCTTTTATGAAAGAAGTTTTTGTGTGTGTACATATGGAAGGAGTGGACTACTAATTTATTTGGCTACGTATGTAGCAGAGGCATCGGCAAAATAAAAGATTAATGATACTGTATAGTAATCCTTTTACTTGGTTTAGGGTACATTCCATAGTAACCACGCATATGTCACCTCAGCAAGCCACTTCCCAGCCTTAAAAAATAATAGCAACTGCTGCATGATGAAACTGTTTGTAATTTAAAGAGTTGGCTTCTTGTAGATAAAGCTATTACTTTTACTACAGCTATTACCAATGTTAATTTACATTATTTAAATGCAGAATTTGCTCAAATTAGAAAAGAAGACTGACATTAATTTAGTATATATATAAATATTTATATGTTATATGTTGTATTGAAATGTAAAAAATATGGAAGTAACATCTCTAAAAGGTTCATGAAATTGAAAATGAAGTATGATTGTATATTTTGTGAGTACAAATCTTAACTTTACCTCATTTACTTTAAGAGAATTACTGTATGTTAAACTTCTGTACCACAGAATTACATAACAGACAAACCGCAGTCCATATGGACAGTAAAAAATGTTTATATTTGTATGCACCTATTAGTAGAGAGATATGTCTTAATAAATATGTATATGCCTTAATAAATCAAAATTTGCAACCATGTAGGATACAATTACATTTCTGAAATGTTACTGGATATGTCAATTTAGTTTGAACTGTATAGTACACACACTGGTTGACAAAATAAAGTGAAGCATGCAGAAGAAGAAGAAGAAGAAGAAGAAGAAGAAGAAGAGGAGGAGGAGGAGGAGGAGGAAGAAGAAGAAATTAAATGAAGCTTCAGGGTTCATACGGTATTTTATGTTATTTCAGGGATTACAAAATCATGTCAAATTTACAAAGAAATTCACGGTTATATTTGTACCATCAGAGTTCCCTCAATCAGTACCAGCTGTGACCTAAAGTCATACCAAAATGCTTCCCACACCTTGATGTCAGGAGGAACACCACTGTCCCTCTCCAAAATATTGGAAAAATGTGACCTCTCCCCAGGAAGCCACCATACTTGTTGACAATGGTCATCTGGGGCACTGAAGAACGGTAATCATTGTGGAACACATTGAGACACCATTCATCAGCAGTCCATGCTTCCCGGTCATGGCACCACTCGAAACAGAGCCGTTTGTGTTGTGGTACCAACAGCATCATATTCATGGGATGGTAATTGGCTAGTCCGGCTGCTGCTAGCCTCTGATGAATGGTGAGGGATGATACAGAACATTGCATGGGGCCTACAACTTGTTCCTACATGGCAGGTGCAGATATGAAGGAGTTACAATGTGCTTGGTGCACAATATAGGAATCCTCCTATGTGCTAGTCAGACGTGGTCGACCACAACCTTGACGAGTATGTTTATCCTCACATTTCCATGCAGTCCAGCATCATGCTTCTGCCACATTATAGAGTGCTTCACAAATCTGTATCTTGGATTTGATCAGCCAGCCAAACTGATACCCACAATGAGGCTCCATTCGAACTGTGTCAGGTGTTGATAACCTGAGTATGCAGCATCTCTGTGTCCTTCACAGTGGTCACTCAATATCTGATGATGTTCACGTCCCTTTTATACCCTACCAGGCCTGATAACAGCAAAACATATTAAAGACACTAATGCACTCTGGTGGTTGTTCTGCCAGTCACAGAATGTCTACTCAGTCATTTCTGTCACCACCCATGGTGTGTATGTGACAAAGCTACATTGACATCTGACCATGTCTTCTAGACGCTTCTCCTTTTTTCAGACAGCATATTTAACTTTAACCATTTTTTCTAACTAACTTTGTAGAGTCAGTTTCTATAGTTACAACTGTTCTGTTACTATGAAGCTCACTTGACTGTTGCTACCTGCCATTAAAGTCATCTGTTACTTAAACAAACGTCTCTGGATATCACTGAAGACCTGAGTCACTTCCCCCAATTTGTTCTTCATTCAAAATTTGCTGCAAGACTTGCATGTTCGCTGCAAGCAAAAAGACTTCATGGGATACATTTTTTGTATTTACTACATTACTGACCTGTTTCTGATAATTTAGTACTAATTTTAGATATGTTGCCTGCTGCTTACCTAGTATGCATGTTCCACTGCCAGTCCAGGCCACGGCACCAGCTTTAAGGCCCTGCTGTAGCTGCTACCGGCCTAGTGGCAGTCAGTATGTTATCTGACATAGGACCTCACAACAGAAGAATGGGTCACCAAAAATTTTAATCTCCTATAGTTTTTTTTTTCAAGTTGTTCTAACATATTTATTTCAGTCATTAAATTAATGAAGTGTGTGAGACTTTACTAGGTGTTCGTAGTAATTCTTGCCCCTTTCCTTGATGTTATCATTTTACAAGAAGAATCAAAATCATTCAGCAATGTACACTTACATGTAGAGAAAATGTTATACCTACTTAATTTTCTGGTATACTGAATGTTACATACATGTAGGATAACATTCATTGTATTCACACCATTTCATAAGCCATTCATGCTCATGGCTAATTCTAAATGTTAAGCACAAAACTTGCAGTGCACTGGCTGAGTTTGGGTTTGGCAAATCCAGGGTCCTTGGAGTGTATCCTGGCCGGCACTGTCAGTTCTATACAATCTTAAGACTCCAATTTTGGCCACTGTCTCATGTATTGTAATTGCATCAATCATTAAGAGATGTCAAAGAAAAAAAAAACCTTAAAAAGTTTCTACCATAAGGTGAGATACACAACAGAAGTACATGTACAATGATAAGAAACACTCAATAATGAGCAGCTTGTGGTTAAGGAGCTGCAGAGCAGGAGGCCAAAGATGGGGAAAGTTTAAAAAGTTGCTGCTGGGCAAGTACTGCAGTAGTAAAAAACACTTGCCTGTATTTTATTAAGCTGAGCAACCTGAATTTATTTAGACAATATTAATCTGCAGGACAATGATTTCATACACTCCTCTGTAATCCCAGTAGTATGGCCGAGATAACTGCCACATACAGTTCACACAAGTGGGTAAATGTGCTCCAACTAACACACAACATTTTCTGAAGATTTCCTGGTGATATATTGTTCCAACAACTTCAGGAATGTAGCTGGACATTATTACTTAGTCTTCTAATATTTTAGCTATAATTTGTATAACCCATGACAACGAGCATTGTTGACAGATTACAAGTGTGATGCCACTGTCTGTTTATTCCTAGTGATGCGGCATGGCTAAACAAAGAAATTGCAGACAACGCAGACAAAACTTAAATTAAAACACAAGAATATGGGGTGGAAGATGCAACTCCAAACTAATTATATGTGAGGTGGATGCTCATTTAAACTATCTATCAGTACGTAATCAAAATGGAAATTCCTCCACTGCTTTTTATGGCCTATTAGGGGCAACATTGTAAACACCCATTTTCAAAAAATATAAAGAAGTGAAAGAATAGTATGATTTTTCAAGGGCCAAAGCGAAACTGCAGACATGTCATGATATTTTGCATTGCCAGGTTGAGGAATAGGAATCTCAACTCTACTCACTCCCCCCCCCCCCCCCCTCCGCAACAATGTGAGTTATGTAGCTACTGTCATCACATCTGGAAATATAATGGATCCAAAACTGATGCAATATCAAAATAACATTGTTACACTGTAGAGATGAGTTTGTCATTTGGACACTGCGGTGGTAGCATCTATAAAAGCACCACAGAGGGTCAGTAGAATCATTTACGTTAGTATCAGTTGTAGTCTCTACTTGTGGAAGCCAGCACAGCAATTTTCTTCATGTGTTACATTTTTTATCTGCTGAGGTACAGTGCTAACAAGAATTTCAAATTCAGTAAAAAAATTGTCAGAAAGATAAGTAATGCTTTAGATCAGAGGAGTAGAGGTGAATTATATTCTTTGATCCTACAAAGTATTCAAGTCTGAACTACGCCTTGTGCATCCAAAAAGTACATGAACGGAATTAAGGGCAGTCTTCTGTAGTGTCATACATTGATTAAAAATGCAAGCTTGGACTTCAAAATACATGGAACTGAAACTATATAATTAATTAACATCTAAAAGAAAAATGTAATGTGAAGGTAGATTCTCCAAAATAAAAATGCAGGATGAACTGATACTATGAGCATGATGGCTGGCGCAACTTTATTTTATTCGTTACGACACAAAGAAAATAAGTCAGTTGTGAAAAAGAGAAAGGAGCTGCATCACTGAAATATGTAAACAGGCTGCAAGCTAGTAACATGTAAAATTACCTGCTCAATCAGATTCATTTGAAAATATGCATCTCTCATAAAGCCCCATTACATCCTGATGTGGTACAGAGAATAGGGGAGGACTCAACTTACATGGTAACAAAAATCAAAAGAAATCCTGTTGACATGAAGTTTGTTCCAAACTGAGATAACAAGATTGCCTCTTCAAAAGAAGAAAGCTAAACGTAAGGAAATTGAAAGGTTATTTCTTCACTCTTTTCAGTGAGATTGCTATAGCTGAGCAATTACACAGCATTATAGAAGTACAATCAAAACCATTGTACCATAGAGACCATCTACAGGTAAAGTGTTCGTACTTTAGAAGAAACATAAAGCTAATTACACTCTGTTTAAAACGATACAACCTTATACCAAGGTATGACTTCAGTTATGGTAATGGATGAAATAGCAGTATATGCAGCAGATGATCCATGCTATTTGATACCTGTCCTCATCACAGCTGATACTGAAAGAGTTATTTAAATAATACTATTAAACATTTCCTTATAGTATGAAATGATCACAAAAAAGTGCTGCACAGTTCCATATCATAACCTCCTGGAAGTCAAGTTCTACAGGGTCTCATGTTATCAGAGTTAACATATGATAATATACACTGAGATGACAAGTCATGAGATAGCTCCTAATATCATATTGAACCACCTTTTGCTCTGCACAGTTCAGCAGCTCTATGTGGATTCAACAAGTCATTAGAAGTTCCCTGCAGAAGTATTGAGCCATACTGCCTTTACAGCCACCCATAACTGCGAAAGTGTAGTGGGTGCAAGATTTTTGTGCATAAACTGACCTCTCATTTATGTCTTATAAATTTTCAACGGGATTCATGTTAGCTGGCCTGTATGGCCAAATCATTCATTCGAATTGTCCAGAGCGTTAATCAAACCAATCACGAACAGTTGTAGCTTGGTGTCACATCACAATGTTATCCCTAAAACTAACATCACTGTTTGGGAACATTAAGTCCATGAATGGCTGCAAATGGGCTACTTGGAGAAAGCGGGGTTTCACTGTACATGGAATGTACTGGGTCCTCTGGTCCAACTGAGTCAATCATTGACTGGAAAATGTATCCATTTCCAGTCAATGATTGGTTCAGTTGTACATTCCATGCACAGTGAAACCCCACTATTACAGTTTTCATGGGACTTCAAAAAATGGTGTACAATGCAGGAAAATATAAAATAGGGAAATAACATTTTAAGTTGTAAAATTTACGTAAAGGATACCCCCCTTGCATTTTTGCACTTTATGTATATGTACACAATAGGCATCAAAATACTTGTCAGGGACTTGTTTATTGCCTGATACAAGTTTATTATCTAATACAAACTGCTGATGTAACATGAATTATAACTGTCTGGGAATTAGAAACGTTTATTCAATTTCGTATGTCATAATCGATGTTTTTGGCAAGCCTGCAATTGTCATTTATTATTTAACTAGTGAAACTCTTCACTAGTTATGTATTTTTTTAATGATTAGCTCGACGTGTTTTGAGAATTTTTTCTCATTGCCAAGTGCAAATATTTAAATATTTTGTGTGGTAGCTGCATATGCATTTTTCTGCATCTCTTGCATTGTATTTGTCTTTTTGAGGTTATCAGGTACCGTGTGTCTCCTCAGTTATGTGTATAAATCCCACACACACCCACAAACTGTAACTCACAGTGTTTGTTTGTGTAACATTACAAAAAATACATATGTACATAATAAACCTGACAGCGAGAATAAATTCTCTAAACACATTTTGCCCAGTGTAAAGAAATAGGTAATTGGTAATTTGTTTATACCACAAACAGTTGAGCAATGCAAAGTGGGTGAATACGTCAACTAGCACTACAAGTGTTCAAATGATGAAATACACTAAATATGATTCGACAAATGTGTTACTGATGATCACAACAATCATGAATTTGTGCATGCGCAATAGAGACAGTTTGAAAATGGTTGTGGTATCTTTATTCAAATGAACCTTGACCACCCTGAGGTAATGGGAAAATAGTTTACAAAATCCGCTTTTGGGAGTACCATGTATACGGGGTGCTAGTTACTCCCATCAGCCACCATGCTAAGTGGATCTTGGCAGCGGCAGGAAACACAACATGAATTGTTCCAACTTTTACACATTTACCGCTACAAATCCACTGAGCAGAGCACCCTGGTCACAAGTAACTTGACCACACAATTTTTGTAAACACTTCTTGATGTCCAACGTCATGCCATCATCATTTTATGTCTGCTTTTTCTCCACTAATGTTTTTTTCATAAAGTGTAAATTACGGAAAAATTATAAATATATTGACAGAAAATCAGGTGTGAATTAACATTGTGGACACAGGAAATTGTCGTAAACAATGGGAAAACGTTAATTCTGGGAACATAAAAGGTGGGTTATACTGTACATACATCCCCATTATGGTGCCCACAAACAGCTTGCACAGTGCCTTATTGACAATTTATGCCCATGGCTTCATGGTGCTTGCGCCACACTCGAACCCTACCATCAGTTGTTACTCATCTAACCAGGCCACAGTTTTCCAGTCCACTAGGATCCAACCGATATGGTCACAAGCTCAGGAGAGGCACTGTAGGCGATGTCATGCTGTTACCAAAGGCAGTCGGATCGGTCATACGTTCTCATTCATAAAGTTAAGGCCATCAGCCATTACATTGTCCATGGTGTGAGGTAACATCTGAAATTTGGTATCCTCAGCACACTCTTGACACTGTGGATCTAGAAATACTGAATTGCCTAATGATTTCTGAAATGAAATGCCCCACGATTCTAGCTCAAACTACCATTCCACTTTCGAAGTCTGTTAATTGTGGCTATGATCACATCAGAAACCTTTTCATATGAGTAAACTGAGTACAGACAATAGCTCCACCAATACACTGCCCTTTTATTCCCTGTGCACCCGATACTACCACCATCTGTATATGTGCATATCACTATCCCAAGACTTGTCACCTCAGTGTACACTTAAGTACTGCAAATGGGCCATTCACTCTCACACTACAAATCAGATCTCACAGAAACTACTCAGTGGTAAATTAACAATGACTTGTATGTAAGCGACCACTTATTAGAAGTAAACTACCTGCACTGAGGTCAAGCAGAGTAAACTGGATGCTTTACAAACATTCAGCTATCTCTGTCCACATAGGGTTGGGTTGGGCTGTTTGGGGGAAGAGACCAAACAGAGAGGTCATCGGTCTCATCAGATTAGGGAAGGATGGGGAAGGAAGTCAGCCATGCCCTTTCAAAGGAACAATCCAAGCATTTGCGTGGAGTGATTCAGGAAAATCAAGGAAAACCTAAATCAGGATGGCCGGACACGGGATTGAACCGTCGTCATCCCAAATGCGAGCCCAGTGGTGTGCTAGCCACTGCACCACCTTGCTCGGTGACCACAGAGGGATTATCTAGATTTGAAGGAGGGCAACGAAACTGTGAATATGATCCACAAATCAGAAAGTCTTAATGTCAGCTTAAGCTGCAGATGTCCCATGGTGAAATTGTATCAATACTGAGATTGTTTTAGGTGTGCAGCAAAACAATAGTTCAAATGCATAGAATCTCCAGCAAACCAAAAAACACTCCAGATTTAGTAATCCATTCAATTTAGCTCTACTATAGTTTGAAACTACAAGAAGAAAGACCATTTCTGTCACAAGGTCACCAGGAAATGATCTGATGAACCTGTGAAACCTATAAATAATACTGTGTAACATATCATAATACATGGATGTGAACTGCTTAAAAAAAGTTATCAAGAGGACATGAACTACATTTTGAGGATTACAAAGAAGAGTCTCTGTCCAAAAGGCACGCTTTGAGGAACCATAGAGTTAGTTGCTCGTGCCATGCAATTTATTTATTATCAGACAGGAATTTCCTGGCTTGCCTGACAGACACATTCACTTTGATGTTGCGGCCATTAACTGACAGAGCTAAATGTAAACACATTGGAGGAAATACCATAAATCCCACTCACGAAAATTTTCAAGTTTCTACTAAAAAATCAGCAATTTTATTTGCACATCCACTGATAAACCAGAATGTTATGACCAGATCTGGAATACAATACAGCAGCAGTTCCGCATGGTCTGTATTTACAAAGTTTTTCATAGGTTTCTGGGGTACGTGGCACCAAATGCCATGCAATTCCTGAAAATTGCAGGCCAATGGTTTGGGGTGTGTAGGTGGTGCCCCAATAGTGTGCTGGATATGTTCTGTTGGGTTCAGATCAGAGAAACGTAGTGGCCAAGACGACATCATCAGGCTCCTTCAAACCACTGCAACACAATTTTAGCACTGTGATAGAGACAGTTTTTTCATGGTGGAAGATGCTGTCGCTGGCAGGATAGACATCATACCCGAAGGGATGTAGATGGTCCAAATTAATGTTAATGTAGTCCACAGTCATTGTGGTGTCTTCAATTACTAACACGGGTTCCATAGAAGTCCAGGCACATGTCCCCCACAGAACAACACTACACCACCAGCCTGTGTCCATGCCATTGTCCATGTTTTTACCAGCTGTTAACCTGGATGACTGCACATTCAGATACATACATTGACATGGTTGAACAAGAAACATGAATCATCACACCAGATGACATGTTTTCATTGATCCACAGTTCAATCTTGGTGATCCCATGACCACTCCAATCTTAACTGACACCATTTGGTCAAAACATGAACACACATGGGATGTCTGCTGCACAGCCCATGGCCAGCAATGTGCAGTAAAAGATATGCTACAAAACAGGTGTCTACACCAGCACTTTACTCTCATCATTTCTGCTACAGGTTGTCATCAATGCTGCTTTATAGATGGCAAGCCTTGAAGCGTCATGTTCTGTGTGGGCATCCGACGCCTTCTTGTTGACTCTTGCTTTCACAGTCCTTCAACCACTTTCCATAGACACTCACGACAGTAACACGAGCATAGCCAACCAGCTTCATTGTTTTTGAGATGCTTGTTCTAAGGGCCACGCCATAACAATGTCTTATTTGTACAAGTCACTTAAGTCAGCGGATTTCACCATTAGCAGCTTGCACTTTCGCTAGAATGTTTCTCCATTGCATATCAATACCCCTTGCAAAATTTCCTTACTGCAACAAGTGCTTGCAACAACACCAGGCAGCATCCAATCTCTCAGTGGGCAGTCGTCATAATGTTTTGGTGTGTTAGTGTATATTCCATGCTTTCTTCAAGGTACACCTGATTGGACTTGTCCAACATCGTGGAATGTCACAAAGAAAGAATGAAGTCAAAGATAATAATTATGTAAGCAGGTTTTACATTTCTGATCACTTATATATAACATTTTCACAGACAGTACTCAGGCAGAAATAGTTAATGTGTACCCAGCTGTTAATGGGCTATCTGATAATGATGTGCAGATAGTGGAAATAACACATATAGCACCTTACAGGCTTCAGGCAGGGAGGCTTATTGATACAAACAGGGTACAGAGCTTTAAGAACATCCTAGAAAAGGCAGAATGGGCTGAAGTACACACAGAAAATGATGCTGATGCCAGATTCATTTTATTCCTCCA
Organism: Schistocerca gregaria; assembly: GCF_023897955.1. NCBI lineage: Eukaryota > Metazoa > Arthropoda > Insecta > Orthoptera > Acrididae > Schistocerca > Schistocerca gregaria. Next base: position 405,202,062 of record NC_064931.1, on the reverse strand, counting down.
TAAATGTGTCTCAATATTTGAGAGGTGCTTCCTGAAATGTCATCCAAAAAAACCATTACAAAGTCAAGTAAGCAATAGATTATTAAGGGAATTAAGATAATGTGTAAGAGGAAGAGGGAAATATATGGACAGGCCAGAATAAGTCTTGATCTAATGTTACTTGCTTACTACAAAAGATATTGTAATATGTTAAGGAGAGTCATGAAGAAGTCAAGAAGCTTATGTGTTGTGACAGAAATTAATAATGCGGGTAATAAGATTAAAACTATATGGAATATTGTCAAATGGGAGACGGGGCAGCCTGACCGTGCACAGCATACCATAGCTATAAAGCTAAATGATGATGATGATGATGATGATGATGATGATGATGATGTGAGTGATAATTCACAAGTTGCAAGTATTTTTAACAATCGCTTTCTGAATGTAGCAGCGAAAATTGGGTTAAAAGGTTCAGTTGAAGAAGCAAAAAAATTGTTAAAAATGTCATTCCCCAGGACTTTAGAAATAGCACCAACATACCCCACTGAAATTAGGGGAATTATAAATATACTGAAAAACAAGAGCTCATGTGGTGCTGTTGGAGCCTGTAACAGAATTTTGAAGTGTTGTTCCAATTTAATAGTGGAGTCCTTACTGATATATGTAATGCTTCGCTGGCACAGGGAATTTTTCCAGACATATTGAAACACGCAATTGTCACATCTCTTCATAAGAAAGGTGACAAGAGTGACTTAAATAATTATAGACCAATCTCATTGCTGACTTCATTTTCTAAATTATTCGAAAAAGTTATATATTCAACAGTAATCTCACATTTAAGTGAACATAATTTACTCAGCATGTCACATTTCGGACTCCAGAAGGGTTACTTGACTGAGAATGTTATCTACACATTTACCCATCAAATAGAACAAGCCCTAAATAGCAAATTACCGCCAATTGGCATTTTTTTGTGATCTTTCCAAGGCATTTGACCTTGTGGATCCCGTCACACTCTTAGAAAAACTTAGGTTTTATGGAATTGAAGGCTACACACACAGCTGGTTGGAATCATACTTAAAGAATAGAAAGCAAAAAGTTGTGCTGAATAACACAAACAATGTTGGGAGGGTGGTAAATTCTAGTAAATGAGGAGTTATCACAAAGGGAGTCCCACAGGGTTCAATTGTGGGTCCTCTGCCGTTCCTCATCATTAGTGTTATAGTAAATCCCCATTCCAGAAAAAGCAGCTGAAGATATTGTTATGGATGACTTTCAAAGAATTATTTTAATTGGTTCTCAGAAAATGGACTCTCCCTTATTTTTGAAAAAACTTACTATATCCAGTTCTGTACATCGAATAGTCATACCGACAATTGATGTAACATATGGACAGGGCTCAGTTAACAGGGTAGATTTCTCCACATTTTTGGGTCTTCACATTGATGACAACTTGAACTGGAAGAAGCATATTACTGAGCTTCTCAAACAATTAAGTTCAGCTTCTTTTGCTTTTTGTATAATCGCTAATCTTCATAATAAACAGATCAGCCTCCTAACGTACTTTGCCTATTTCTACTCAATTATGTCTTATGGAATAGTTTTCTGGGGTAACTCACCACTTAGACATAAAGTATTGACTGCACAAAAGATAGCATTGAGAATAATTAGTGGTGCTCACCCAAGGATGTCATGTAGGCAGCTACTCAAGGAGATAGGTATTTTAACTGCTCCATCAGAGTACATACACTCCTGGAAATGGAAAAAAGAACACATTGACACCGGTGTGTCAGGCCCACCATACTTGCTCCGGACACTGCGAGAGGGCTGTACAAGCAATGATCACACGCACGGCACAGCGGACACAACAGGAACTGCGGTGTTGGCCGTCGAATGGCGCTAGCTGCGCAGTATTTGTGCACCGCAGCCGTCAGTGTCAGCCAGTTTGCAGTGGCATACAGAGCTCCATCGCAGTCTTTAACACTGGTAGCATGCCGTGACATCGTGGACGTGAACCGTATGTGCAGTTGACAGACTTAGAGCAAGGGCGTGTAGTGGGCATGCGGGAGGCCGGGTGGACGTACCGCCGAATTGCTCAACACGTGGGGCGTGAGGTCTCCACAGTACATCGATGTTGTCGCCAGTGGTCGGCGGAAGGTGCACGTGCCCGTCGACCTGGGACCGGACCGCAGCGACGCACGGATGCATGCCAAGACCGTAGGATCCTATGCAGTGCCGTAAGGGACCGCACCGCCACTTCCCAGCAAATTAGGGACACTGTTGCTCCTGGGGTATCGGCGAGGACCATTCGCAACCGTCTCCATGAAGCTGGGCTACGGTCCCGCACACCGTTAGGTCGTCTTCCGCTCACGCCCCAACATCGTGCAGCCCGCCTCCAGTGGTGTCGCGACAGGCGTGAATGGAGGGACGAATGGAGACGTATCGTCTTCAGCGATGAGAGTCGCTTCTGCCTTGGTGCCAATGATGGTCGTATGCATGTTTGGCGCCGTGCAGGTGAGCGCCTCAATCAGGACTGCATACGACCGAGGCACAAAGGGCCAACACCCGGCATCATTGTGTGGGGAGCGATCTCCTACACTGGCCATACACCTCTGGTGATCATCGAGGGGACACTGAATAGTGCACGGTACATCCAAACCGTCATCAAAACCATCGTTCTACCATTCCTAGACCGGCAAGGGAACTTGCTGTTCCAACAGGACAATGCACGTCCGCATGTATCCCGTGCCACCCAACGTGCTCTAGAAGGTGTAAGTCAACTACCCTGACCAGCAAGATCTCCGGATCTGTCCCCCATTGAGCATGTTTGGGACTGGATGAAGCGTCGTCTCACGCGATGTGCACGTCCACCACGAACGCTGGTCCAACTGAGGCGCCAGGTGGAAATGGCATGGCAAGCCGTTCCACAGGACTACATCCGGCATCTCTATGATCGTCTCCATGGGAGAATAGCGGCCTGCATTGCTGCAAAAGGTGGATATACACTGTACTAGTGCTGACATTTTGCATGCTCTGTTGCCTGTGTCTATGTGCTTGTGGTTCTGTCAGTGTGATCATGTGATGTATCTGACCCCAGGAATGTGTCAATAAAGTTTCCCATTCCTGGGACAATGAATTCGCGGTGTTCTTATTTCAATTTCCAGGAGTGTATATTCACTAATGAAATTCGTTATAAATAATCCATCTCAATTTGTGAAGAATAGTGATGTTCATACGTACAACACTAGAGGGAAAAATGACCTTTCCTATTCCTTACTGAAGCTGTCAGTTGCTCAAAAAGGAGTACATCATTCAGCAATAAAAGTCTTTGATCATTTTCCCAACAACATAAAGTGTCTGGCAGGTAGTAGATCGAGTTTTAAATCTAGCTTAAAATCATTTCTTTTGCACAACTCCTATTCCATGTACATCTAAATGTAACTGCATGTGTAGAACTAAAAATTTCAGAAATATTAATATTAACACTATTCATGTGCGTATATACATATCTTGTAATCTGGCTTGTTCCACATCATATTCATAAAATAATCGTAAAAATGATCTATGGAACATGACATAACTAAACCACAAAACAAACATTGCCATGACTTTGCCAAACATCTTCCACTATAGGTGAAAGACACGCGTTACCTCGACTCATTACTGCATGCATTCTACAGTAATGTAACATCATAAAGTTCTGCAAAATATACGAGTCCTTTATTAGTGGAAGGAGTTTCATTTCCGTTTAGATTTGTATTCCACCCAGATAACAGTCCTAAGCATACCATACGAATGTGTCACATTGATTGTAATACTTGCCTTATAGTGTACAGTTTTTAAAATTATTGTATTCAATTTTGTGTGAAAATCTTTTGTGTCTCCTTTGACGCAATAAATCATTTACATGCTAACTAAAATTAGTAAAGCAAAGATTTTCTAAAGACTTTACTCAGGCAATGACAAAGTTTTTGTCTTTCATTATTTCCACTAGAAACAGTGATTCAGTTCAATGCAGCTTTTGTTTATGGGTGTAGACAGACAACTGGATCATTGTTTCTGTCACTTGGGAAGGATGTAACAACACTCGGTTTCTACTGAAACCATGTTCTGCATTATCTAAGACTATTTCTGGAAAGTAATTTAATGTAGTGCTGTATGTCACCATATAGGAAGTAAGTTGAAAGAAATCCTGTTAATTCCTTTTTAGTAATACCTCTTTGAACAGACCCTTTTGTGGCACTCGGGCAGAAGATCTCGGCCCCCCATGTTTAAACTGTCCAGATATTATCTTAATGTTGTCCTACTAAATGTACATCAGAGACCCTGAATGTCTTCTACTGTACATGTTTTGCTTATACAGATCCCACAGCAATTTATTGATGACAATATGTTCTCTAGATATGTAGTAAGTTCAGAACTTATTTCCATAGCATTGGCCTTCTAATGAAACATAACAACCATCTTAATGCATATGGTTATCTGATCCTGATCTGTAAGACCTGATACAGCACTTGTTTAACTTAAGACCACACAACAGAACACCATAACCACAGTCACAGGTGTAACACTGAATATTTTGACATAGTTTTTAACATTAGATTAGATTAGATTAATACTTGTTCCATAGATCATGAATACGACACTTTGTAATGATGTGGAACGTGTCAGGTTAATGAAAGATGTCTGTACAAGATATTACATTACACAAAATATTGCATGACACTAATGCTTAAGTTAGTTTTTTTCCCTCCCTTAATTTATATCTAAAAATTCAGCCAATGAGTAGAAGGAGTTGTCATCTAGAAATTCTTTTAATTTATTTTTAAATGTTGGTTGACTATCTGTCAGGTTTATGATGCTGTTTGGTAGGTGACCAAAGACTTTTGTGGCAGCGTAATTTACCCCTTTCTGTGCCAAAGTCAGATTTAACCTTGCATAGTGAAGATCATCCTTTCTCCTGGTGTTATAGCTATGCACACTGCTATTACTTTTGAACTGGGCTGGATTATTAACAACAAATTTCATAAGTGAATATTTATGCTGTGAGGATCCCTAGATCCTTAAATAGATGTCTGCAGGATGACCGTGGGTGGGCTCCAGCAATTATTCTGATTACACGTTTTTGAGCAATGAATACTTTTCTACTGAACGATGAATTACCCCAGAATATGATACCATACGAAAGCAGTGAATGAAAGTAAGCATAGTAAGCTAATTTACTGAGATTCTTATCACCAAAATTTGCAATAACCCTAATAGCATACATAGCTGAACTCAGACGTTTCAGCAGACCATCAATGTGTTGCTTCCAGTTTAACCTCTCATCAATGGACACACCTAAAAATTTTGAAAATTCTACCTTAGCTACAGACTTCTGTTCAAAGACTATATTTATTACTGGAGTTGTGCCATTTACTGTACGGAACTGTATATACTGTGTTTTATCAAAATTTAAAGAGAGTCCGTTTGTTGAGAACCAATTAATAATTTTGTGAAAATCATGATTTACAATTACATCACTTAGTTCTTGGTTTTTGGATGTTATTACTATACTTGTATCATCAGCAAAAAGAACTAACTTTGCATCTTCACAAATACGGAATGGTAAGTCATTAATGTATATCAAGAACAGTAAAGGACCTAAGACCAAACTCTGTGGGACCCCGTACTTGATAGCCCCCCAGTTTGAGGACTCAGCTGTTGTACACTCCTGGAAATTGAAATAAGAACACCGTGAATTCATTGTCCCAGGAAGGGGAAACTTTATTGACACATTCCTGGGGTCAGATACATCACATGATCACACTGACAGAACCACAAGCACATAGACACAGGCAACAGAGCATGCACAATGTCGGCACTAGTACAGTGTATATCCACCTTTTGCAGCAATGCAGGCTGCTATTCTCCCATGGAGATGATCGTAGAGATGCTGGATGTAGGCCTGTGGAACGGCTTGCCATGCCATTTCCACCTGGCGCCTCAGTTGGACCAGCGTTCGTGCTGGACGTACAGATCGCGTGAGACGACGCTTCATCCAGTCCCAAACATGCTCAATGGGGGACCGATCCGGAGATCTTGCTGGCCAGGGTAGTTGACTTACACCTTCTAGAGCACGTTGGGTGGCAAGGGATACATGCGGACGTGCATTGTCCTGTTGGAACAGCAAGTTCCCTTGCCGGTCTAGGAATGGTAGAACGATGGGTTCGATGACGGTTTGGATGTACCGTGCACTATTCAGCGTCCCCTCGACGATCACCAGAGGTGTATGGCCAGTGTAGGAGATCGCTCTCCACACCATGATGCCGGGTGTTGGGCCTGTGTGCCTCGGTCGTATGTAGTCCTGATTGTGGCGCTCACCTGCACGGCACCAAACACGCATACGACCATCATTGGCACCAAGGCAGAAGCGACTCTCATCGCTGAAGACGACACTTCTCCTTCGTCCCTCCATTCTGTTAATTGTGGCTATGATCACATCAGAAACCTTTTCATATGAGTAAACTGAGTACAGACAATAGCTCCACCAATACACCACTGGAGGCGGGCTGCACGATGTTGGGGCGTGAGCGGAAGACGGCCTAACGGTGTGCGGGACCGTAGCCCAGCTTCATGGAGACGGTTGCGAATGGTCCTCGCCGATACCCCAGGAGCAACAGTGTCCCTAATTTGCTGGGAAGTGGCGGTGCGGTCCCCTACGGCACTGCGTAGGATCCTACGGTCTTGGCGGGCATCCGTGCGTCGCTGCGGTCCGGTCTCAGGTCGACGGGCACATGCACCTTCCGCCAACCACTGGCGACAACATCGATGTACTGTGGAGACCTCACGTCCCACGTGTTGAGCAATTCGGCGGTACGTCCACCTGGCCTCCCGCATGCCCACTATACGCCCTCGCTCAAAGTCCGTCAGCTGCACATACGGTTCACGTCCACGCTGTCGCGGCATGCTACCAGTGTTAAAGACTGCGATGGAGTTCCGTATGCCACGGCAAACTGGCTGACACTGATGGCGGCGGTGCACAAATGCTGCGCAGCTAGCGCCATTCGACGGCCAACACCGCGGTTCCTGGTGTGTCCGCTATGCCGTGCGTGTGATCATTGCTTGTACAGCCCTCTCGCAGTGTCTGGAGCAAGTATTGTGGGTCTGACACACCGGTGTCAATGTGTTCTTTTTTCCATTTCCAGGAGTGTATTAACATTACATGAACCACTTATTTCAACTTTCTGCATTCTTCCAGTTAAGTATGAATTAAACCATTTGTGCACTGCCCCCCTCAAACCATAATGATTTAGCTTATCTAAAAGAATTCCATGATTTACACAATCAAAGGCCTTTGAGAGATCACAAAAAATACCAATGGGTGGTGTCCGGTTATTCAGAGCATTTAATATTTGATCAGTGAAAGCGTATATAGCATTTTCAGTTGAAAAGCCTTTCTGAAAACCAAACTGACATTTTGTTAGTACTTTATTTTTACAAATATGGGAGGCTACTCTTGAATACATTACTTTCTCAAAAATTTTTGATAGAGCTGTCAGAAGAGAGATTGGGGGATAGTTGTTGACATCCGACGTATCCCCCTTTTTATGCAATGGTTTTACAATGGCATATTTCAGTCTATCGGGGAAAACACCCTGCTCCAAAGAGCTATTACATACGTGGCTGAGAATCCTCCTTCTCTGTGGGGAACAAGCTTTAAGTATCTTCCTGGAAATGCCATCAATTCCGTAAGAGCTTGTACTTTTCAGTGAGTTTATTATTTTACTGATTTCAGAGGAGAGGTTGGTGGAAATACAGTTGTTTCAAACTGCACAGGTATGGCCTCTTCTATTAGAAGCCTTGCCTCTTCTATTGAAGATCTAGATCCTATTTTCTCCACAACATTTAAAAAATGATTATTGAAAATATTTCCAATTTCAGATTGTCTGTTAGTACACTTGTCATTCAGTTTTATGGCACTAAAGTCTTCCTGTGCTCTTGGTTGCCCTGTTTCCCTTTCAATAATATTCCAAATTGCTTAAATGTTATTATCAGAGTTACTGATCTCAGACATGATACACATGCTTCTGGACTTTTTAATAACTTTTCTTAGTACCGCACAATAGTTTTTATAATATTGAACAATTTCAGGGTCAGTACTCCCTCTTGCTGTTAGATACAGTTGTCTTTTACAGTTGCAAGATATTCTTATTCCTTTAGTTAGCCAAGGTTTTTTATGTTTTCTTGGAATTATGTTTCACTATTTTCTTGGGAAAACAATTTTCAAATACCCTTAAAAATGTATCATGAAATAAGTTATATTTCAAGTTTGCATCGGGTTCCATATACACTTCATCCCAGTCTAGCTGCTTTAGGCTTTCCCTAAAGTTTGCAGTATTTATATTGTTAATTTAACGCACTGCTTTGAAATTCTTATTCGATATACTGCATGGAGCTATGTCATGTACTGTAACTAGCTGTGCACCATGATCTGAAACACTATTCTCAACAGGATAAGCATTTATGTCCTTAAACTTATCTTGGTCTATAAAAAAGTCATCTACCAATATCCTGCTGTTCTTTGTTATCCGAGTAGGAAAATCAATGACGGAGCTCAAATTGAAAGAACTGAGTAATACTAAAAGGTCATTCTTCCTATTACACTCTTTCAGGGAATCAACATTGAAATCCCCACAAATGATAATTTGCTTCCCCCTGTCTGACAGATAGCACAACAAAGCATCCAAGTTTTGTAGAAATAGCTGGAAATTCCCTGAGAGGGACCTATACACTGTTACAATCATGAAAGTGCCATTATTTAGTTTTAGTTCAGTGCACATACTGCCATATGTTGCTCTACACAAAATTTTTTAGTTTCTAAATTTTTTGCGCTGTGGAAGCTTTTGACATATATAGCAACTCCTCCTCTCATCATATTATCTCTACTTACGTGTGCAGCTAATTTGTACCCATTGATGCTAACCTTTTGCATATCAGTGACAATGTTATGCTCAGACAGGCATAGTACATCTATTACATTCTCAGTTTCTATATCTTCTAAACAAAGCAGAAGCTCATCAATTTTCTTCTTCAATCCCCCAATATTTCGATGAAATATACTAACATTTTTCATTTTACTTTTGTGAGTATCTTGAACTTTTTCAACATCTTTAGTACTTGCCTGGCTGAGTTTCCCACTGGACACTGATCTTACACTAAAAAAGAGTTACCACCATGAGATGTAGTTCCTCCCCCCTTTAAATTTCCTGCTATCAACCCAGCCAGTTTACCCTTCCCCTTCTTGTTGAGGTGTAGGCCATGTCTAGTATAGTCCCACCTACAGAGTGAATCAACAGGAACCACACCAATGTGTGACCCTGCATCAGATCCAAGTAGCCGTTCCAACTCCAAATTAACGCTCCTGACAGAAGAGCTCAAATGAGGCCGGTCATGGCACTCCAGAACCAACACAAACCCAACACTGGTACGACTCGATGCTGATTCAATATTTGCACACACTATGCTGTACCCCGGAACTCTGTCAATACTGTTGCCCGGCCCACCCACAATAACCATGGTATCTTCCTTAGTAAAGCCTCTACATAGTGAACCTAAATCCTCTGTAACCTGCCCCAGTCCAGCACTAGGTTTGAAAAAACTTGTGACCTGGTATTCTGACCCTAATTCATTCTGCAGAAGTTGGCCCACACCCCTAGCATGCCAACTACCTAGCAACAAGACTTTCATTCTCTTTGCAGACTTCCCTACCTTCTTATTCAATTTGCTGCTGAGAGCTTGTTGAGCCCTGTCTACATCTACTTCTATGAGAGGCTCATCAGTTTCTGACTGAGGCAACAGGTCAAACGTATTTTGTACATTAATAACAAAGCTGTCAGAAGAATTTCTTGGCCTGTTCCTTATGCCTGTTGCCACTTCCCACCCACTTACCCTTCTCCCCCCTTAACCTGCACAGTTCTCACCTAGCCTCATCTAACTCAGCCTGAAGGGCAGCAATTTTCCCCTCCTGTTCCACAATCTTTCTATCTCTACTGCATAGCCTACAGAACCACTGATGAGTCTCGCTCATTTTCCCAATTCCCACGCCACTACACTCTCCCCAATGAAAAAAGTTACTACATCCATCACACCAGACCCCGGAGCTAACGGTTCTACGGCACGTCAGGCACTTTACACTCATGATACAAATCGATTTTAGTGACAGAAAGACAATTACGTTACCGGAAAACAATGAAAATACATGTACAAAAAATTAGGCCTACTCGCGACAATGTAAACAATGGTTCAGAAGTTTATTACTGGAAATTACTTAAGAGATGACGATACTCTACAGATATAAAGGGGCAGCAAACGTATTTAGCACACTAAACTATCAGTAAATGCACTTAAAAATGCGGTATGAAGTTTAATCTGAAAGCTCAAAAGTTTGGCCTGGCCGTGATATGTAAACAAAATGAACTTTGCGTGATTACTGTGAAAATACCGAAGTAAGACAAAATCTTTTAATGGTACGCTTGAAGAGCACTATAATTAACGTAATAAATTAGTTTAAAGTGTTAGAAACAGTTTATTACTACTAAAATTACTTATCTTGTATGGGAGCTGTGACTCAAACGTCCGTATAGCAGGCGCAGGGCTACCAACCACCTTACCTGCATGGGAGAATACATGTTTACAGCTGAAGCACTGTCATTAAATTTTGACACAAGACTATATACTCTTCAATACTCCTCAGATAACTTTGTATAATCCACATGAACAATTAAATACCTGAAGGATGTGACTGTCACGCAGTAACATGTTACCTTGTTGATTTCACCTCTCTTCATCAGAATTACTTCAGCAATGTACTCAGCAGCCTTGTAGGCTATTACTTGGACCGATTTACTTCACATGGTAACCATAATGAATGGCTTATTTACTAATCCAATTAAATTAGTTGTCTCTCCAGCAATAACACACTTAACCTCAACACTTTATATGCAAAGCATGAACACAAAATGTTGAATTTTGAGGAAACATTTCAAATTACGATAGATTCATGAACTTTTAATGAACAATCACAACAGGCTGTAAGCCTTTAGTGATAAGATGCAACTACTTTAATGACACTTCTGTTGAGTTTCAGTACCAGTGGATGAAGAATTCAGCGAAAGCTTCACTAACAGCTGTTTTGTTCAAAACCTCTCCACTAAGAAAACAGGGCACGAACGTATTAAAGTTGTCACCAATAAGTGAAGAATCTGATAATTTCAGTCCATGAAGTAGTTTCTCATGAGAAAAGTGAATCAAATTTCATGCTGGAATTCTAGCTGAAAAGTCTGAATTTCATGGTGCAGTACTTCTCAAAACTCAGCTGGAAACCATGAATCATCATTCATTTACAAATAAAAATAGCACATAATACCACGGTCTCCATAAGCGATTTATAATTAGCGATTATGCACAGTCACAACAGCTATCACACATTTGTGTCAAGTGTTCTTAGTGATTGCATGATTGCAGTAAAAAAAATTGACAAATGACATGCCCATATGAGACTCACTGTGTGTGTGTGTGTGTGTGTGTGTGTGTGTGTGTGTGTGTGTGTGTGTGTGGAGTGGGGGGTTGCACATGCCGCAGTATGGCGGGTGGGGGTGGCAGCAGGTGGAGCAGAGGGGAAAGGGGGGTGCGCAAGAGTTCAAGTGAGTAGAGGTATTTAATGTATCCAGTTTGATAGTGTGTTGTGTGTACTTAGCATTAAGTCACAGGGCTGCAGGATGGCATAGTAAAAATAGTTGGCTGAAGTTACGCGTCACAGGGAGATAAGCCACTCTCCAAACTGAGTGGATTGGGAGTTGAATGTTGTTGGTATCATCATTTCACGGCTGTATAGAAGGGGGGGAAACACTCAATGACAATAAGAGCAGCCTCTGGCTCAAATATCTTCATCAGACTCTGTGCTGTCAGCTTTTAGAGTTGTCAGCTTTTAGAGCTGCCAGGTGTGCCAGACGCATTCCCCTCAAATGAAGACATTGCATGGTTTTGCAAATATGACGGTTTGCCCACAACGAGCCAACCCAAGAACAGTCAGTGTAACATCCTCTTCACAAATGTTTTAGTTTACCTTTGAGAAGTTGTCTCTCCATCTGTGAACTGGAACAAATTTTAAAAGTGTCAAAACCCTGCCAATACTTCTATTCTTCAGATATTTGTTAGGTGCAAGTGTGTCACTGCACGTGTTTTATCCAAGGATTGTGTAATCTGCAATTTATAAGATGCCTGCAAAGGTATGTGTGCCTTTTTATAGTACATATACAGCCAAATTCCAGCTGATGGATTATAATGCCCAGTCACAGAGAGCTGACTTGATTAACAGTACCTGCAACATTGGGACATTGTGCATTTACAGTGGACTGATCAGTTTCAGGACTCAGAAATATGATGCCTCTGGCTAGGCTGCTCCAGCTTGAGTGCCCACCTGTGGGTAGCTGGGCAGTCAGGTATCTGGGCTGTAGCCTCTGCAATTGTATTGCCCTGGCTGAGAAGCTGTGGGGCCAATTAACGTATGCATGCACATTATGCTTGTAAAAGAGCAACCTAGCAGGTAGCCTACCTCAACTCTGCCTGTGTGCGGAGCACAGGCAAACTGATGGTCTCATGCATAGCCTGTGCCCATGGGGCAGCATTGGAACAAGCTGTTTTAGACTGGAGACTGTAGCACTGCCACTGCCATCAAGGACCATTGCTGACAAGCAAGAGGGCTACTACAAAAAACTGTGGCATCACAGCAATAACCAGGCCAATAGTATCGAAAGTGCATGTACATCCAGTGTTGCCAAGTAACAGCATCACACTCCATACAGACTCTTTTTCAACATCACTGTGTTAAATGGCACAGTATTTCTAGGGAAACTTCATCATGCCTCTTCTTTTGTGGACCTGCATAATCCCATAACTTATGAAAAAAGGCATATTAACTTTTCAATCACACCTCTACTGTGCAGAAAAGAGAGAGAGAGAGAGAGAGAGAGAGAGAGAGAGAGAGAGAGAGAGAGAGAGAGAGAGAGAGAGAGAGACAAACGTGTTTCTGAAAAATACTGTGCTGTTCAGCAAGTTTATAGGGAAATCACTTGCCCAGCTTTTTAGTCTGAAGAAGTTCTTGTAAGCAACAGAACGCAACCAATACTACAGTTGTGATCATTACAGTTTTCAATTGGCTCAATCCACTACAAATAAGCCATGAGCGAGTGTGCCTATGTATAAAGTGTGCTAATCACAAACAACATTGTCTTGTACTGGTCTGTTGTTGTTGTTGTTGTTTCAAAATTACAAGCTTGTACATATTCCTTGTTACTGCCTCTGCTAACACAGCTGTCAGTTGTGCTGTCATATACTGAAGTGACAATCAGTAATATAAAATGAACAGTGAGTTACGTGAAAAAAAAATTATGATCTGGGCAAGAGATGACCCAGATTCTGAGCTAGCACCGTGATCCCACAATGAGACAGTTATCTATGAGATAATTAGTAATCAATTAAGTGGTAGGTAGGTACCTGATGAAAGTTCCCTGTTTGGTGGTTCAAGTGGGTCATTAGTGTGGTTAACACTTGTATACAGCAACAGAGTGATACACTGAAAAGTTTATTTTATTGTTGTCTAATTAAATATTGATTTACTTCCTATAATGTACGTTTCTTTTATCATCATTTATTTAAATTAAGAGTAAACTGTGATTTTGCACATACACACTTACCTTGGTAACATAAAGACAACTAATCTTTACACATGTAAAAACTGTGCCCACGCCAACTCTTGTTATGAAAAACAGCATGACCACTCGAGGGTTGATGTATCACTTTACATGGTCAGTTTACAGACCAAAATTAATAAAAATTAAGTATGTTATTTGTTCTTTTAATGTACCAGATACAAATGTCCAGTTAATTTTTGGAGCCTTTATTGTATTATGATCACCTCTGTAACAGTGTGCCTACACATTCTGAAACTTCCTGGCATTTTAAAACCGTGTGAAGCCCCTACTGGTGAGATACAGTTATGTATGTAACGTAAGTGGTAAGTACTGGTGTAAGCAGAACTTTGAATGAGGGTATTGAGTCATGCCTGCGTAGCTCAGCCATCAAGAGTATTACCCATGAAAGGCAAGATTCTGGATCCGGCACACTGTTTTAATCTGCCAGGACCTTTAAGCTTATGCAACTTACACTCAAAACTTGTCTGTATGATTTTACAGCACACATCTACCTCTCTGTGCTTAAAAATATAAACTGTGTAATAGTAACATCATATATTGCGCCCCAGTTATCAGAATCCCGTTGTCCCTAATTATGCATTTGTAAAAACAACAAATTTTTTAGTTTAACTTTCACAGTCTTTTAAGATAGGTCAGCACGGCTTTGCATCAATGTGTCTTAATTGCTGTACATAATCAGCTTCTTGTTCTACATGAGCCGGGAAATTTATATTACATTTATACAATTTTGCGTTTGAAAAACTAGACTAGGTATTGTAACAAGTGATGCAGGTAAGTGGTTGGAAAAAACAACAGTCAGCCAGGGAAACACACAATATATTTCAGTATATTGTAACCATTAATTACATTTGTTTTCACCTACATGCACATTTATCTGTTATACATACACTATATTTCTTAACATCCAACAGATGAAAAGGTACATTATGAAGGTGGTTAGGAATCCCAGTGGCTACTTATATTGTCTATTTCTTTTTAAACAAGAAGATCTTGAAATAACTTGGAAGAATGTATGCATCATAGTTAATTGTTATTCACTCAGGCGGGTTACATTAACTCATTCTTAATAAACATATTATAACTTATACCCCAACACAGTCTTCACTTGTGCAAATACAAATATTTCTCAGCCACTCCTGAAGTCATGAACAATCAAACCAACATTCATCCAAATCCGGTATGGAAACTGCACGCATGCAACCAAGCACTTACACACACACACAGACACACACACACACACACACACACACACACACACACACACACACACACACACACACACACACACATACAGTGCCTCTCAGTGAAACTAACAAGAAGAGAAAACCACATAATAATAATAATAATAATAATAATAATAATAAGACAAAATAAGAACATTTAAAATTAATGAAGTAATTATTATCATTAAAATATAAAAAGTTATTATAGAAATTACAACAGTGACATAGGAACTTTCAGTAACATAAACCTGCAGTACGTCTTCTACAAAGCAATACCTGCAACATTCTTCAAGGGCAGAGCTACTTTACTTTTGTCAGGGAATCAATAAGTATGATGAATGAATTTCACTCTTCTGTGGAGGTTAGTATCAAGGGGAGTCACCATCTGTATTGGTTTGCAGAACATTTTTTGGGGGGGAAAAAAAACTGGATGATAAACTACAGATTACGAAGAAATCTTGTTTGAAAATCTATTCAGAAGACTAGACAATGGTATATTCGCATTTTCTATTCTTCATTAAATGTTTATGTTGAAGACAACTTTAAATCATTCTGGGAAGAACTTATTAAACAACAGAACTGACCACTGCAAGTGGAATGTTTGTGTGAAAGGTGACGACAAAATGGCAAGTCAGGTCATTTCAGAATGGTTTCATATTTGAAGAAGAGTTTTAATAATGACACACACCTCTGAAACAGTTACACTACAGACACACAGATATATATCAACAGTTTTGATCAAGTGAAATATTTATAGGCAGAAAGTGGTTATTGCACTCTAACAATTTCTACTTCACTCGACCCATCAACTTTTATATTCTCTGTTACAACATGTAAGCACACTTATTACTCGAAATATAAAATTTTGTAATTTTATGACAGTTAATTCCTGCTACACAAAAAATAATTGGTTGTAACAACTTTTTGTTATAAAATGCTGAAATTAATCACAAACAGACACTTGATCACAAACTGTACAGTTCTCATATACAACTTTTCACATATTCTGAAGTATGTACATACACTCATATATGATTTATAGCAACACTAAAGAATATTAATTTATCGAAAACAATTTTAAAAAGATTTTTTTTACATAAATAAATCAAATTACTTTATTTCCAGTATTTCAACAAAATGTAGTAATTTATCCTTCTGTATCACCCAATGAAAGGAAATCTCATTTGTTTTAGAAAATTAATTCAGCTATTTATTTATTAATGTGCATTAACACTATTTTTAATCTGATATTTTATAGTCATTCTCTGGTATGTTTTATAGAACACGGTAACTTGAAAATTGACATTTTTCCTTTATGATTAATAAAATATTTGGCGAATTCTGAAGCTGACATCCAGAACAAATAAAATATTTTTAGGCTAGCAGTAATCTCTTTTACAATGAAAGAAGGCCATTTCATGAAGCCCTTAGGTATACCCAAAAATAAGCTGCAACTGGTCATAAATGTACGTCAGCCTACTGTTACAAGTTGTCAGCTATTTCAGATCAGTTGTATCCTCAGCATCCAGCATCTCCTCAATTTGATTCTCCCAGTTTGAGTCTTGTTGACTGTCTCCATCTGCAACCACTTCATAATCTTGTAGTTCTGCTTCTAGCTCTTTCTCCCACTCTTCTTCTGGAGGAGAGAGACAGATACGGAGGAAGCATAATGACAACAGAAAGCTAAACATCTAAAGGATACAGATGGGAGAATGGAATTGGAGAGGAAAGGATAAAATTAACTTGAATGACTTATGGTGTGAACAAAAATCTCTAAAACGAAATAACGTGCACCAGTAGTTGGAAATAATTTCCTGTCAAAGTTTTTTAAATTCTACTCTTGCTATTTATCTTAGCACGAGATCTGCAGCTTAACTACATCACATCTGCACTGTCTTGGTTTCCAAAAATGTGTAAGTACATTACAATTCTGGCATGAAAAGTGGTTACTTTCCATTTATCTACATACGATCACAACTTTCGTCTATGACTGCTACAGTAAGCTGCTCATTTTATAAATTGAGCAAGTAAAAACTATCCGGATGTAAACAAAGAATACTCCGTTTTCACAGTTTCTCTGCACCACCACTATTGTCTCAAACTGCTTCACAATTTTGAAAGTAAAAAATATCTGTCTTGTGCGCAGCTTTAAGCACAGTCTAATCCAGCCAGAACTACTTTGGACTTCAAAAACTAACTAAATAAACTGATAAAAGGTACAAATATTTAAGTACTTAAGCCTACAATTTATGTAGCACTGAGTTCTCCCATTAACTCAAATAAAATTAACTAAAATTAAGCAATGAACAAAAACTCCATCTGAACAGGCCTCATAAGGCCCAACTGCACCAACCAACCGTTGTGTCATCCTCTGCCAATAGGCATCACTGGATGTTGATACAGAGGGGCTTGTGGTCAGCACACCACAGCCGTTGTCAGTTTTTATGACCAGAGCCACTACTCCTCCATGAAGTAGCTCCTCAATTGGCCTCACAAGGGCTGAGTGCACCCCACTTGCCAACAGTGCTTGGCAGACTCTGATGGTCACCTGTCCAACTGCTTGTCGAGCCCAACAGTGCATAACTTCGGTGATCTGATGGGAACCAGTGCCACCACTGTGGCAAGGCCACTGGTGTAATGAAGAAAGTAACAGAAGGAAAATGGTAAACTGAAAATTGGATAACAAAAACTGCTGAAGAAACACCATTATTCACCTTACAAACATGAAATTGCAAGGGATAAACAGCACGCACTAAAAACTGTGACGAACGTTCACTTTTGCTCTTACTACTTTTTCGAGTGCCAAGAGACTGAAATGATTTGTCTTAACACAACTTCCTAGTATGGAACACAACAATGCACTCACCTTTTAAAATATGCCCAAAATGTATTGACAGGGTAGGAAATAACGCATGGGTATCATTTAAGAAAAATACACAGATGTGCTAAACTGCACAAGACCATCAGCTGACAGAAGTTAAAGGAGGGTAACACTGAGAACATGAAGCAAAAATTGTGATAAAGATAGTAAAATAGCAAAAGAAGACTATCCGGATGAGCATTAAAGACATATTTTAATGCCACAAACAGGAGCTGACCTAAGATCTGAAGCAAATAAAGATAACTGACCAACTGGCAACATAATAAGTCTACTTGCTGAAGAAAATTCCTGTGTTTGTAACACAGAGAAACAGTTGTCTCACAGGTATGACAAATAGCTATAGTTGCAACAGCGGTCAATGCTGTGAGTTTTGTGGAGAGCCTATTCACAACCTTAGTCACGCGTTTCAGTACATAGTGTTGAGATATGAACTTATACATGGACTGTAAACTGTGGTCAAGGAACACTTTATGCTACACAAGAGAACATAGAATTTTAAAAATAAAAGGCAATGTGATACAGCCTCTGCGTTAGACTAAAATGAGAAGGAATGAACAAATTCATTTCACAAATCTATAAATGGGCCAGTAGTGAGGGTAGTGCCCTTGTGCAAAAAACACTGCCTCTTTCAGCCTGTACACTGGATTACTATACTTCACTGTGGAAGTATGAGTGGGAGTGTGAACAACAACGAACTTTGTATCTTTGGCATGAGAGAAAGAAGGACACCAGGTACACTCTTGAAAATACAGCATCTTACTAGGCTTAAACACAGTAACCCTATTCTTCAACATTATGGATTACACTGGTTCCTCGAAATAAAACCATCCACACTATCCCTAGTTATATTCCATGATCTATGCATCATGTATATTGTCCTAGTCCATCTGTATTATGCCCATTTGGTAATTACATTCTCTGATAAGTAGAGTCCCATTCTATACCCCACATGTTCAATGCACCACCAATTTGAACACTGATAACAAATGCAAAACTGTCTACAGGCACAATGTCGCCCAAAAACTATGCTGCACGCAATCTTCCACCTCTTACACAAACTTGTTCATTAAAAAATTTACATGTACGTTAATAGCAATCACCTAAGTTGACTAACAGCCACTGAACACAGGGTTCCGTAAGCTGGGGTTACTTTGGCCCTTTATGGGCAATTTTTTTTTTAAATTTTCCCCCCTAAAATTACATCATCAGTATGGAGCAATCAAGGTAATATACATTTACAACACGTGAAGAGTGATCTACAAGGTTGTGAGTTCTATGAAGTGGTTCAGAGTTGGCAGTACTGGACAAACTGTTGTTCATAAAATATTTAACACCAATTACACCCCAGTAACTTCTGCCTGGAAGGTTAACATCAGTTATGCTAAAAATATGCTGAGTAATTTTGCATGCTGTCAGCATTAGGTAATAAGACGAGAAATGGTCATTTGTGTGAAATTCTATTAGTAAACATATTTACCCCTTCTTTAAAATGGTGCACATTTACAAAATATGGGGTTACTTTAGTCCAGGCCAAAGCAACCCCAAAATGAAGATGCAGTGGTGCTAGAATCTGATGGCAAATCTGAAAGTTTCTCTGATGTGCAAGTAGATGTCCAGCACCACAAAACATTGAAAGATAAATTATTAGTTGGGCAGTATGCTACAGTTTTATACAACTAAGAAGAATATTTGAGAACTGGAAAGACATGAGTGATGAAGGTGCTAAAGTGAACTCTATGGGGAAGTTGAAGTCCTACTGCAAACTGCCAGAAGAAAAGGGCAAACCATTTTATCCTTGGGAGAATTTGATATGAATTATCAGTCCCACCCGAATAACACAATTTGGCTATTTTCAAGTACCAGAACTTAAGTAAGCGTGCAATAAGGCTCATAGCCTTACTGTACAGTACCCTTAACATATGATATAATCTCTTTGCAAATACTTACCACAGTGTAACAAATAAGTTAAAAATGAATTAGTCACCTAACGAAATATACTACACTTTTATATTTACTGTATCACTCTCTTAGTAAGTTCAATTCCCATGTGCTTACCTTCAACATTTGGCAATTTATTTTTCTGCTCATGCTCCTAAATTCCATTCTAGTGACATTCATTGAATTTACTTTGTCCCAACATCATAGTAGTACTCTTCCATGAAGAAATGAGCAAGTGGGTTGAAACAGTCCCAACTGTAGGTAACATTGGCCCACTTACGTTTATGGAACTACAGCAACAAAAGTGATGTTTTTTGTTATTAACCTATTTAATTGATGGTACAAGCCTCTGACAATACTGGCAAAAAAATATTTAAATTTTCTCATTGTTGTTACCCTTTGGTTTCTTGCCACATTTAAAGAGCACAGTAATCTCAGTTTACAGTAACCCAGTCCATTATTCCAATGACTGAAGCAGAAACTTCATCAGCAGTGCACATAGGATACCTAAGTGGTTTTTACACTTAATCTTCATGAAACATTATCAGCCAATCATATTTTCTGTCAATTACATTTTCGTAAATATATGAAGTTCTTGTTAAAGTGTCCTCCACATTTACACTGGACCGTCCTTCCCCCATAATCCTCCAAACTCCGCCTATTTTGACCTTCTGCCCTATTCATAAAACAATGCACTTCCCTTTTACTTGCCAACACTCACTGGCTCTATGCCATATACTACACATAAAAATGATTGTTAAATAGGCATTATGTTTCCTAAAATATAATCTTTGACAGTTCATTAAAGTATTTAGTGTGTTCTGTTCCCTGCTTGCAACTTCACTTTGAAATTGAGTGGTGTTCCATCTTCTCTAGAACCGTAATTCATCAAAAGGTCACAAAACAATAGAATAAAAAACATATAATTCCAATGCATGAAACATCATGTCAAAAAAGAATGGCGAATTCAGTTATATTAATCAGCTTCACAGTCTTATTTGAATACATGAAATATATTTGATCAGTCATTTTGGGGTTAGAGATATATATTATTATGTCATAGGTTATCCTCAATTCAGACCTATAAACCTTTATTTTTTTCCTTCAAGCCAACAGTAAGAGCCACAGCCATTTACATTACAGAATTTTGCAGAGACCCAGCAGTCAGCGTAACACATTTTACTTCTGTTAGTTTCACGGCATAGCTATTTGTTTAATCTCTCATTAATCAGTTCTGTCTCCATTTCACACATAATAAGAAAATGCAACCAAAATCCAATGTAAGTCTGGCTTTGAGCATTAGAGAATCAAAAAGGTGCGTCTAGAAAATTATTTCCACAGTGCAAATGCGAGCATGCATTTAAATAATTGTTAATATTGTGACACAGCCATGCTCATTGAGGTAAACTATTACATTAACTAATGTATGAAAATTAGACTCAAGTGGCATCAAAGTGGCAGGAGACTTTACAGGAAATGGGGAAGGCCGTGTGTTCCATGCTTTTCTCCTTCTTCTTAGGCTGTAGAAAAAAGAGCAAACAGGAAGCCTCACCCTCTGGACTGAAAACTTCGTAATTTTTATACTAACAGAGTTTATTACATACAATAAATGGAACACCATGAGACCAGCACTTACCAGCACACCTGAGAATTGAGAAGTAACAGCACATTCTCACAATTATTGTATGCATATAAATCCATGAGCCCAACTTCATGAGTTCCATGAACGCACATTTATAAATGAACATACATGTTACATTTAGAATTACTTGTGCACAAGAGTTACACAAGACTAAATTATTAAAAGAAATGGTTGAAGCTATACAAATCGGTTGTAACAACAACTATCCATTTCTGTGGTGAGAAACGTATGGCAAAAGATATTATAGTTTTTTCCATTTTATTCTATATTTTTGCCTAATTATGAAGCTCTGTCTCTAACTCTAGAGTATTGAAAACTCAAATGACTGTACAACCAACATTTATTCATGAAAACAAACAATATGGTTTCTGGGATAAAAGAGCTCAAAGGATTCTGTAAATTTCTGAACTATCTTATTTAAAATTACTTTGGACACTGACTAGCATTTAGTAGTTGCATCAGTGAATTACATAGCATAACCATGATGCCCTTGCATTATACTGACCCAAAGAGAGTATTCACTTAAATGAAAAATGATCGAGAAGACCAACAGCAATCAACATTAATAATCAGTATTTGGTTAGTATCACAACACAATGGCAGCCACACACATGTCCAATAGTAAACAAATCATTTGGTTCAGGTACAGTACAGTCACATCAATTGTAACTGAAAGTAACACAAAAAAATTCTGTGAATTTATCATCAAATTAGCTAAGTTAGTTGCACAGAAAGTCAAATTATGTTTGTGACAATGTGAGAAAATAAAAATAAGTGAGAATTGACGTATTTCTTCTGAAGTATTGAAGTCTTTGTCCGAAATAAGGTATCCCATTTCTTACCAATAACATTTGTTTAATTACGTTTTGTGGTGTGTGCTTTGTCAGTCAGGTGGGTTGGAGATTTGTATTTCAGTTGTTTGGCAGCAATATTATCTTTTTAATGGAACTTAATATCAAATGGTTCAAATGGCTCTGAGCACTATGGGACTTAACATCTATGGTCATCAGTCCCCTAGAACTCAGAACTACTTAAACCTAACTAACCTAAGGACATCATGCAACACCCAGTCATCACGAGGCAGAGAAAATCCCTGACCCCAACAGGAATCTAACCCGGGGACCCAGAACTTAATATCTCGAGATTTTTATACATGTACACTAACCAAATAAATTCTCCCAGTACTTCAAGTGATGTATTAATCTTTTATAGTCCCCGTAAAAATTGGCAAGGGCAGAGGGATGGATTAAACTGGTGTTCTGGTCAGATGAAGGCAACACCTTTCGCTCCCATTACAGCCATGTTCCATACAACTTTGCAGCGTTGAAGCACGCCTCTAGATTGATGACTGCTATATTTTTTGAGGAGTACTATATCTTTTTACATGAATCCTGCTATGGCCATATGTATGGAACAGCAGGAGTAGTTGTGAATTCATTTTGCCAAAGAAAATAAAGAGCATTGATAAATGAGCAGAACAATGAAATGTAAAACAGCTTTTTGTCAGGAAATACCCCCCCCCCCCAAAAAAAAAGTGTACTTTGGTCCTCCACATTTTATTTTATATTTGTTGTGTCAGTGGAATAATGCATAACATAGGACATAAGACACCTTAACATGACACTGAAAAGGCAAGTTCTGGACACTAGGTATTACTCTGGAATGCTTTTAGAAAGGAACACAACCATAATCACTGTTGAGACATGCGTGGTACAATATGTCCCAGTCAGGATCACAACAGCCTCTGCTCATAGATGCTAATATCTCTCTGACAAGATGGGAGCCACGTAACAGCCAACATCATCAACAAACCCTCCAGTGCCTAATAGTGATCTGTGCTAAAGCACTCCAGCAGAAGCCTGCCTGCCAAAGTTCCATTACTAACACACAGGAAAGTGAGTCTGAGGTATGTAATATGGACACCATATTGTTTTCTTTTTCCATCTTAGTGTGATAGAAATTTGTAACTGTTTTGCATCGAACATTTCAGAGGTTGTTATTAAGTAGCTAAGTGGAAGGTAACTACTTTCAGTTTAGCCATGATCCAGAAGAAAAGATAAATTTTTGTTGAAATACAACCTACTTGAATTTACTTAAATTACATTCTCACATTCTTATATTCTGCATTTCTTTTTATTAATTGTAAATGTCACACTAGTGCATTATTTGTAATTCGCAAAAAGCAAGTAATGTAAGTCAGCTTCACATGACCGATAACAGAACAAATGTGTCACCATAAATCAGTTGCCACAGTGTATTTAACTGTGTGCACCACATAAATTAGCTAACTTTCTTTTACTTTCCAAATGGATTGGACAATGACAGTTCAATAAGGATGAGTAAGGAATTTAGTTATCATTTCAAGGAACCGTCATACCATTCACTTTAAATGCTGTAGTAATATCATAAAAAACTTATCAAACAGTTAGATGAAGCACCCTGCTGCTCACAAATACGAGCCAGTTGTTTGAACCGCTATGCCACCCTTGTCTGTATACCCTTATAGTACAAATTTACATGCCAGTTGAGAGAAGTGTCCTATTAACTGGACAGTTGCATTTATGGATATGAATTAACAGATTTTCAAGGAAGCTGTACTAGCAGCAACTGAGCTTACATTAATTCTTCTTTGAAGCATTGTTATTTAACCATTCAATATTTTTAATTATATTAGAATACCATGTCTACAAAGGAACGGTTCCATTCTCTTGAAGAAGGGCTCACGAATGTGTTCCCTAAATAGTTTTAACTGATAAGAAAAATCTCATTGCTACTGGCCGTAACTGGTGATCGTGCATATGCGTAACACGCGCGCGTGCGCCCACACACACACACACGCACACACGACTAGACTGCTGAAACTGTGCACCATGTTTACCGCACATGATGTCAAACAAGTTAGTTATATTTCTCCATTAAAGACAGTTCATTAAAAAATGAAACTATTGTATTTACAGGTAATATATTCCAGTTTCATTTCATATGGAATGGGAACACAGGTGAAAGAGGTGATCATGTTTCTGCACAAATTACACGCATTTTTGCATTACTTTCAAATATTTATGTCTCATCCATAAAAGACTTATTAATACTTTCTGTTAACTAAACTTATCACAAATAGTGTACACATTTAGGAGGAAGTACCATATTTTTATAATTAACTCGCAACTCACATTATAAAGACCAACTCTGAAATAGTATTTACTTACCTCATTAAGTTGGTACGTAAGTAATTCTTGCTATTCAGCTGTGTGTCCTAAGAATGTGAACAGGCACACACAAGTACAGACGCAAATCAAACTGAACTAACCCTGAATTCCACACTTAATTTCTACTTTGAGGTCTCCCTTGACTGTAATGAACTTTGTGAGTCAATATATTATCTGTGTCAGACTAAGTAAAAAAAAATCTGTGTTTACAAAATCTACACAACAAATTATGATTTTAAATTAAACTAAAACTAAATGCAGCTAGAAAAAAACATTATAGTTACGAGAGAGAGAGAGAGAGAGAGAGAGAGAGAGAGAGAGAGAGAGAGAGAGAGAAATTTCAACACTCCAAACAAGGAGTTCTTTTGCCCTGAAGGACAGAAGCGCACAGCTGAAGAGAGACTGTTTTGAAGATCACGTGGAACTGTCACTCAGGGTCCTGAATAAAAGCAAGTGGGAAGGGGCAAGATGTACATTCAGGTTCCCTTCTTTTAGTGTGATATCTGGATGTGACTTCTTCCATCTGAAACCTTTAAAGTACCTTTCTTCTATTTCTCTGGACACACAAATACCTTGGTCTAATACTATAAATTATTTTGCCTTTCTGCTGAGACACTCACTCTCCACCTGCTTCTCTGCAAAGTTGGGAGGCCATGCTTGTTGGTAATAAAATAATAAAACATATGTGAAACAGTGTTTTAGAGAGAGAGAGAGAGAGAGAGAGAGAGAGAGAGAGAGCTATTACTATTTTGTTTTATCATGGAGCTCTCTAAAGAGATCACATATCACCAAGCAAAATCATACACTCCAGCTCCCAGTAGTCAAACTACAAGTATCCTATAGTACTTACTTTGTTGACAAAAAAATATATAATGACTTACTTTCAATAACCATATTTTTTTCGCATCCATAAAAATACAATCCTCAGAGTGTAATGAGCATTTGATGTCAAGATTCTCGCAGACAAAAAATTTGGGAGGGGAGGGGGGGATGCATGGGAATGGAGAGGAGGAGGAGGAGGAGGAGGAGGAGGAGGAGGAGGAGAAAGAGAAGAAGGGGAGGAGGAGGATGGGACTTCCTTGCATATTTTTGAGAGTTAATTGAGAAGCTTCTTGAAGCACCTTCCAAATCAGATTTTCTGGTAGTTCTCAGACACCATTTAACTTCTGGTCTAGATTCCATATGCAATATTCCTGAATACTGTGTGCAGGTGTGTTCTGAACTATCTCTCTTATAGATCAAGTGCAGTCCCCAGAACTGTACAAACTAACTGGGAACTTTTAACTGATTTACTTAAGAGAGAAACTGTATGGTCATTAATGCTTCCATTAATTTTGGCTTTATCTTTAACCCCCCCCCCCCTCCCCCCCAAAGATACAATACAGAATGGTGGTCACTGTGTTACTGCTAATGAGTAAATGTCTTTGCCGCCAATTTTCCCTTGGTGGGAAGACTGGAATCAATATACATTACACAAACCGGTGTGTGTGTGTGTGTGTGTGTGTGTGTGTGTGTGTGTGTGTGTGTGTGGCAAATTTTAGGAATGTAACATACACTATTCCAGACAGCTGTAACTGTCAGATCATTTTCTCCGAGACAACTTTTTAAATTTAG
Source organism: Schistocerca gregaria (assembly GCF_023897955.1). Lineage (NCBI taxonomy): Eukaryota > Metazoa > Arthropoda > Insecta > Orthoptera > Acrididae > Schistocerca > Schistocerca gregaria. Next base: position 405,175,819 of record NC_064931.1, on the reverse strand, counting down.
AGATTATTATTAAATTTAGAGATGAACAAATTGAATGTGATAGTAAATTTCTCAGTACATCGTAACAAGATTACTTAACTTGAGAAGACAAGGAAGGCAAGCCACACATGACAGTGATGACTTCGCAAAGCATTGGCAATATGTATATTTCAGTAAAATGTCATACAATGCCTTTCATTATTTTTGAATTTCCCAAGCAATGGAACCAGAAGTTCATCTTGATGAGACAGTTTTCATAAACAGTAAAAATATTAATCATTCATACAAACGATAAGCTAGAAGTAACTCTGCTTTCAGTGCCATCACTGATTTCTGACCTACTTCACTACCACCTAGCACTCTCTTCACAAATATTACTGCAAGATCATTTCTGTTTCACATATTACAACATTCACTATTTGTCAGACATTTTGATGGAATACGGTCATGGAAAGGCACAGTCAGTCAGTACTTCAATACACAGGAAATAAACTGATGGTCCTCATATCTAGGTTAGGAATAGCAGCAAAAGCTTAACAATGCCATATTTCCATTGCATGCTCTATTTTGTTTCAAAATGCTTACAAAACTTCAGCAGCCCATTACTCGGTATTTAAAAACATACATGACATATAAAAATGGAGACAGAATGTGATAAAATAAGCAGTGTTAGTCTTCAGAAATATTAAGCGATGTTGGACAATACTACTTCATATATGCGCAGTACTGTAAATATATGATCATAACATTCCAAAGCCATGCACAAAAGCAGCAAGCAATCATTCATGCAAACGTATTAAGAAATGTCAAACCTTACTCTCTCGAAAGTGGGATAGTACTAGCAGTACCAGACAAACACAGATCACATTTGCCAGCTGGTTCTTGTATAAAACGTCCTCTCCCCCCTCCCCCTTCCCACTGGCCCTCTGAAGTGGTATACTAAAAAGCAAAGTCCATCTCGTGTCAGTTACGGGTAAACTGAGATACAAAACATTATTTAACAACTAGGAAGTCATCAAACAATTCTCATCTGAATTACCACAGTCGCACACACTCTGGGCAATCTATACTGTTCAATGCCTTGGTTATATGCGTTCCTACTGCTCATTACACCAATTGTTCAGCATTCCTTGCATTAAATTGATCAGTTAAATATATACTTAAACCAATAAGATATCAACTATTTCCTGGCAGGAAAAATTGGGAATATGATACATGATATTTACCAGAAGAAAAAAATTTACACTGGGAACACTGGCAATATGCAAAATGCACAAATATACTATTCTGTGAAAGCTGCACAACAAAGATTAATCTACACTATACAACTATCCACAGAATAGGTCTGCTCAGTTATTTTACTTACCATTCCTTTTGTCAGGATCCATACCGAGTTTTTTCATACCCTCTCGAACCTCCTCTAAGTCCCTGGAACTTGCCTGGAATGTGTCTGACACAAACTCGTGAGAGGGGCTGTCTGCAGGTGCTTGTTCCGCAACAGGTACTTCATGGGGTTGGGGTTTTGCTACATAAGACAAACAGCCAACATCGACATTCACAGCAAATTATGGGGGTGAATAATGGAAACAGTGCAAGCAAACACTGAAAACATGCACTCTGTAAAAATAGAACTTAAAATTCATGCCACTTAATACAATTTGATAGCTACTACTGGTCTCTTTTACTCAGTTTCCAACATTAAAAAACTAATAAATATGGAAAGGTATCATTACCTACCAATAGTGCATATTATTCTGTACCACTAGCTACAACACTGATATCACGATTTACACAGCATTTCTACAAGTTATTTCTGTCTACATAATGGTAACTGCACTCAAATGAGCTAAACTCTCCTGAATAATATATAAAGTGAGCAGTTTGTGACTACAAAATTGTCATTTTCTCACCCTTTCAATTATCCAAAGAAGTGTGTCATAGGGTATGGCGCAAACAGAATGAAAAATATATTTCCCAACACTGTTGATGGAAAATCAAGTGGCTAAAAGATAAAAGGCAGTGTAGTTTCATATGTACTTCCTTGCATCATGAAACAAAATTGTTGAAAAGGTTTACTCTATAAGAGTAACTAAAACATCATATTTTTATTTCAAGGTGCAATTCACATTACAGGAACAATAAAAATCGTTCAGTGAGACTAATACTTCTGTTCCACAGCAAAATTACAGGGTGGTGGTTGATGGCACCAGTTATAAAACTTGAATAAATTCTTACATACAGTCAACTCTAGAGGGAAGTTTTAAGGGCCATAAGACTGACATGTCACTGACACATTAACTTCTTAAATGCATGGAAACCATCACCAGCAATATAAAATATATGGAATTACAAGGTGATGGAGAAGTATGTGGTAAAATCTGTACACGCAAATGCTTCTTTGTGATGAAAATCTGTAAAACACAGTTCTTACGTACGTGTTGGACATGTGTAAGTTCTAAAAGGACACATGGAGGGTATTTGTATGTCATTTTGTTGGTCAAATTACTGTTACAATTTCTTTCATTAATTACATTTGTGTGAACATAAAATGAACTCAATTTTTACATATTCCATTGTATCCAATACCGCTCTATGTAGACATAATCATCTCATTTAGTGCACAGTATCTGTTTTGGCCAGGTTTTATGGCCCGTATGATTTGTACATAATAGCATTTAATGTAGTGGTACATTTAACATAACAAAATCAAATTATATTAAATGAAACAAACTGATATGAACATGAGATGTGACAATCAATTGTGTACCAGCTTACAACTTCTTCCTACCAACACCAAAAAACATTTTTTTTTTAATTAACTCGACGATTTTCTGTTTGGTATATACACTCCTGGAAATGGAAAAAAGAACACATTGACACCGGTGTGTCAGACCCACCATACTTGCTCCGGGCACTGCGAGAGGGCTGTACAAGCAATGATCACACGCACGGCACAGCGGACACACCAGGAACCGCGGTCTTGGCCGTCGAATGGCGCTAGCTGCGCAGCATTTGTGCACCGCCGCCGTCAGTGTCAGCCAGTTTGCCGTGGCATACGGAGCTCCATCGCAGCCTTTAACACTGGTAGCATGCCGCGACAGCGTGGACGTGAACCATATGTGCAGTTGACGGACTTTGAGCGAGGGTGTATAGTGGGCATGCGGGAGGCCGGGTGGACGTACCGCCGAATTGCTCAACACGTGGGGCGTGAGGTCTCCACAGTACATCGATATTGTCGCCAGTGGTCGGCGGAAGGTGCATGTGCCCGTCGACCTGGGACCGGACCGCAGCGACGCACGGATGCACGCCAAGACCGTAGGATCCTACGCAGTGCCGTAGGGGACCGCACCGCCACTTCCCAGCAAATTAGGGACACTGTTTCTCCTGGGGTATCGGCGAGGACCATTCGCAACCGTTTCCATGAAGCTGGGCTACGGTCCCGCACACCGTTAGGCCGTCTTCCGCTCACGCCCCAACATCGTGCAGCCCGCCTCCAGTGGTGTCGTGACAGGCGTGAATGGAGGGACGAATGGAGACGTGTCGTCTTCAGCGATGAGAGTCGCTTCTGCCTTGGTGCCAATGATGGTCGTATGCGTGTTTGGCGCCGTGCAGGTGAGCGCCTCAATCAGGACTGCATACGACCGAGGCACACAGGGCCAACACTCAGCATCATGGTGTGGGGAGCGATCTCCTACACTGGCCGTACACCTCTGGTGATCGTCGAGGGGACACTGAATAGTGCACGGTACATCCAAACCGTCATCGAACCCATCGTTCTACCATTCCTAGACCAGCAAGGGAACTTGCTGTTCCAACAGGACAATGCACATCCGCATGTATGCCGTGCCACCCAACGTGCTCTAGAAGGTGTAAATCAACTACCCTGGCCAGCAAGATCTCCGAATCTGTCCCCCATTGAGCATGTTTGGGACTGGATGAAGCGTCGTCTCATGCGGTCTGCACGTCCAGCACGAACGCTGGTCCAACTGAGGCGCCAGGTGGAAATGGCATGGCAAGCCGTTCCACAGGACTACATCCAGCAACTCTACGATCGTCTCCATGGGAGAATAGCAGCCTGCATTGCTGCGAAAGGTGGATATACACTGTACTAGTGGCGACATTGTGCATGCTCTGTTGCCTGTGTGTATGTGCCTGTGGTTCTGTCAGTGTGATCATGTGATGTATCTGACCCCAGGAATGTGTCAATAAAGTTTCCCCTTCCTGGGACAATGAATTCACGGTGTTCTTATTTCAATTTCCAGGAGTGTAGAATCACTTGAGTTACATAAAATTTGTAATTTTTCATATAACACAGAGAGGGATCAGCTTCCACAGCACACCTTCAGCTTCACTTCTCACCAAATGGCAAATCAAATAGTCACAGAAAGAAGAGGGAGCATTAGGGTTTCACACGGTATACAAGCGACGGGGTCATGAGAGAGAGAGAGAGAGAGAGAGAGAGAGAGAGAGAGAGAGAGAGAGAGAGAGAGAGAGAGAGAGAAGTGGTAAAGCTAGGGCCAGTGTTCTTTTCAAAGGAACCATACCAGACTTTTCCTTCAGCAGTTTAGGGAAATTACAGAAAAATCTGTATTTGGATTGTCAGGTGCGTATTTGAAGCCTAGTACAGTGTTTTAGCATTACCCCATGAAGTAACAGTGCACACCGAATGGTGCTAAGCAAAATTAATTGATTGAATCCTTTATGCAAAATGAACTGTTTGCAACATAATTACTGCGTTTAATGTAAATAACGCGTTCTCTCTCCTGAACTACAAAGTGCAGCATTGTGTGTCACTGCTATCACAATGTCGTTGTTGTTGTTGTTGTTGTTGGTGGTGGTGGTGGTGGTAGTGGTGGTGGTGGTGGTGGTGGTGGTGGTGCTGTTTTTAAGGCCAAAATTCATGAGCAACTGTGTCCATAAGGGACATGTAAGTCTTGCCTTTAATTGCAGGACACTTTTTTTGTTAATCTTCCAGAAAAAGTGTTCCAGCAACGATCTGTATTTCCTCAGATCTGTCAGTTATGCTGGGAACATTTCTTTCCATTTCCAAAAGTAATTAATAATATTAGAGATAGCTGATTGCATATTTCTCATAGTTTGATGATTACCTTTTATGGAGGAGTGCCAGTAATTCCTAGAGAAGAATTTCTTTTCATGGTCCTGTAGAAATGCCTATGTTAGAAACTTTTCTGACACATTAATAACTCATCTGCCATTCCAGTTCCACAATATCTATGATCTTTCTAGTTCTTATGACACCTATGTTGTTATTGTTGTTGTTCTTTTTCCCTCATTGTTACTGGTTTCATTTATAAACATTAATTGTACAAGAACAAAAATTATGACTGTTTGGCATTAAATCTTTAATTAGTATGAAGGAAGTGTCTAAACAACTTTCTATTTGAAAGTTTATTACATGCATCACAGTATTAAACTATGGTAACCTGATTTTATGCTGTCTTCCAAAAAACAAGAAGAAATTGTGTACTGCATGCACACTATTATTTCCGATTTTTGTTTCAGTTGGGAGCTATAGTTACCTAGTAAACTGTTCCATCAGTCTCTTTGTTCCGAAGAGAATGTTACTTCCATAAGTTAAAGCTGGAAAATAACTGATGAAACAGTCCAATGATTTAAACAGTAGATGCCAAAGAGTCTGGAAGATTTTTCATATTTAAACGTTGCACTAGCCTACAAACAAGCCTGACTGGTGAGAAAATAATAAAAAAAGAGACAGTTGGACCAAGATACAATTTTTCGTATCACTATTTTGTGGAAGGCTTTACAATTGGAAGACAAAATGCTAATGAGTGTATACAGTATTGTAGAAAAAAGGTATCAAAACAACTCTGCAAATTAAATGCTTTACCATAGTGTAGTACATAAAGCACGTGAGTGTGTCACAAACTGCAAGATTGCTATAGAATGATATGACAGATTTTGTGTGCACAGCTTTGAAATTGATGAACAATACTGGTTAAAGGATGAAATCCAGCAACAACAGTCCCAATGATGGACAAGAATTCATTCCCACATGAGAAGGCAAGCAATTTAATCAGCAAAGGAATTCTTGCACATATCTACAATGAGGAGTCAGTATATTTTGATAACCCACCAAATAACCTTCAGTACAAGCAGAAGGCACTACCGGAGTGGTGTGTGCCTGTTTTGATAACAAAAAATACAATACAGTTGTAAAATATGTTCTGACACATTGTCAGTAAATTAATTACTGGGATGACACTTTTACAGTAGAGAGATATAGAAATAAGTTTGAAACAAATTTTAAAATTGAAAAGCCCATGAAACTGTACATGCTTATATCATAAAACCTAGAAATTTTATTTTTACTTCTGTAATCTACAACATTATTTTTTAATCTTAATATCTAATAAACACAATTATTTTAGAAAAGGCTAATTGTGATCAAGACGAGAACAGGACATGAGTTACAATCCAGTAATTTTCAGAGACGAACTGAACTCTCACGACAAAACACTTTTCGCTGAAAGATCAGGAGACTACAGAAATACTGATGGAACAATGCTCTGGTACAATAAATAAAAGGATCAAACAAGTATAAAAAATATGTTTACTTCTCAGCTGAGAATAATGGTAATGTCGTAAAGTGAAATTTTGCCCCAGCAAGAAGCAATGAAGAAACTTTTTCAAAGTACACAGTTGCTGTATGCTAAACTGTGCACATTTGCCAGAATATCACCATTAAGAGCTGAATGTGGTATTCTGCTAAATCGGAAGGTGTAAGAAATTTACATGCATCCCAATAATGAATCATATCTATGAATACTATCTGCAGTGGGATGACTGATCAGATAAGAAACACCAAGATATAACTAAATCATGTTGTTGTGATGAAAAAATAGAATTTTGACCACTCACAGACTTTCAAAATTGCATGTAAATTTGGCTGTGAAAATGTAGACAAGAAGATAATTTCATTCAAGTAATGTACTGTGTAATTGTAAGCACTATGCAGTTTGTTACATCAAGCAATGCATTAACAGACAGCATATGGTTCTCACTATTACACGCATCTGCACAGATTGTTGGTAAGTGTAGGTACAGCTCATAAATGTTGAGGAAGATTTACACTATGTGATATCTGAAAATATTTGACACACTTCACTGATTATCTAGAATGTCCGTATTAACCCTAGCCTTTCATACAATCCTTAATTTCTGGATTTATGTCACTATACTGCACAAAATTATCAATCTGATCACATTAAACTCCTTCAGCAGAACAAGATTCTTGTACAACTGTATAACACTGTAAATATACATAATGAATTAAGAAACAGTAACAGTGAAAGTGAAAAAAGATTCTGCATCTGAATATGTCTTCATCAAGGAGATGTTGACATGCCTCATAGTGAGATGGAGAATATATAGGTGATATTGGTAAAAGAGACATAAAACAAGAAAGGAAAGAGAAACAACAAATACAACATTTAAAAGTTGATGAGTGGTATTAAAAGATTTCTTTTTATGTCAGTTCTGCTTTCGGACAGAAATTACCAGGCCATTTAATTGTAATTAAAGAACAGGTCCCCACAATCAAGGTAGTTGAAGAAATTGTGAAAAACGACATAAATCAAAACGTGCACATATTGCATCCAATGATTATTGTGTCAGAAGATACAAAGTGAAAAGGAGACAGGTCATGTTATGGCATCTAATTTCAGAACATACAAGATAATTACTGCTGCAATCCCATGGGGATGAGGCAGATGAAATCATAAATTGGTGGACAATTACATGATTGTTTCACGGTCTTTACAGCCTACAAGTCCAAATGTCATATGCGAAGTTACTTGCACTGTGTTGTGATTATTTAAAAGTTGTCAGATAAATGAGAAGTATTGCTGTTAAGTACATTATGTTCAGTAAATTCAATTCAGTGACAGCTCATTCAAACAGCTAAGAATTAATGCACTCTTTGGAGTGTTGTTCAACTTTCTAATTAACACAAAAAGTTATATAACCAATTTTTGTTTGTTTGTAGGTATCTCTCTGCAGTCCTAGTACACACTGAAATCCCCACAGCACAGTACCATAACACTTTGCTACAGGAGCCCAAACAAAATGTTGCAGTGCACTGATAAAGGGGAGTACTGTTCAGTAATTTGTTTTCTGTATTTGAAGGGGAACACTGCTCCAAAATTCATGCCTAGTTGGTGGATCTGTACAGCAATGATGCACCGTCATACAGTGAGGTCAAATAAGTCTAAATGATAAAAAACAAATTAGCAGGACATTTGTAAAAATCCTTGACAAACTGAGGATTTCAAGAGACATGGACATAACGTCACTTTTAGATCAGCGTATCAAAATCAAGGTGAAAGTGGAAAAAATGAAAACTGGTCATTCATTAATTTTTGACATTTTGCAAAAAATTTTGAACATGATGAATAACATTACCTACTGGGTTCTGTAACTGTTTACAACTACTGAAAACACCCACAACATCAAGGCAGCAACTAAATTGTGGGAGGTGCCTTAGGCCAATCAAAATCACTTTTTCAGTATCGCAGTCATCATGGATTAATACTGGATACATCACAATGACCACGAGACCAAGGAGCAAAGCAATTGGCAGCAACATGTGGATTCACAACCATCCCTCAAGCAAGATTATGACGAGTGTTTAGGGATGCCATGGTGGTGTGCAACAGCCTATGTTCACAAGGGGCAAATCAACACAGGCAAATGCTGTGGAAATTCCTTGACAAGGATGTGGGAAGCTGTTATGACATATCATGTTAGGAGACTGTCCAAGGGGGTGTTTTTGCTCCATGACAGTGCCCCACCTCATTCTGAACATGACAGTCACACATGCTGTTTCTTTGGGCTACCAAATTTTGCCTCACCCTCTCATATTCTCCTGACTTCTATCAGTTTTCCAGACTGACAAACCCATTGCGTAGCACCATCCACGTATGATGAGATAGTAATTTCGTAAGTGGATCATTTATTGAACAGCCAAGATATAGATTTCTAAACCCAAGGTTTCCACCAAGTCAGCCATCAAGAGGAGAAAAAAATGGTGAACTGAACACTGAATATGTGAGCAGGACAAATACCATTACCAAGTTTCATAGTCCTAATTTGATTTTTTTTTTGTTTCGAGGTGATATTTATTTATGACTAACTGTCTAACGTCTCTTCACCTCCAGAGCAGCAGTTTGTGGCTTTGTCATTGTGTCCTAAAATGCAGTCATTAGTTTTATCTGAATCTGTCCCTGGACATTAGATTCTCTGCTAATTGTGTCATGGAGATAATCTGCTGCCCTATACTAACATGTGAACCTTGTAATGCAGTTGAGTAAAATGTTTTCTTGCCACAATATCTGTTTATCCTGCTCCTTCTCATGGTGCAAATCACGGCTTACAGTGTATGTTACATAAACAAGAAACTTGAGCTAACAGAAATGAAATACCCAAATTTGGAAGAAGGAAATCTGAGGACTTTTAGTACCCTTGCTTAAACAGAGCCAGCTGAACTCTTCTATCGGTTCTATCGCACTCCTGCTAATAATTTTTTTTCCTCTTTACTTATTTTTCAATTTATGTATATTTTCCAAGTAATATACGTGTGGCACGTACTGAAATATCTGAATACCTTTACTATTCTTTCCCCAGTTGGATCCATTATCCATAGCATTTTTCTCAGTATGCCGACTCCAGTGCTGTATCTAGTTTTACTGGAAATCTTGTTAATCAAAATATTCAAATCATTGAACTTTCTACTACACTATGACTGTCACTTTTGCGGGAGTTAATCTGCATTTACAGAAATAATGACACCACTCATCGGGAAGAATGGCAGTCCAAATTATCAGTAATGTACATTAGTTTCAGTGAAACTAATTAATTTCTGAGATAACTAACACTAGCACTCATGACCTACTACATACTACAATGTAGTGAACCAGCCATGTAAGAGCATATTATTGTGAGCCTGAATGGTATACTGCAGCAACACTGACAGCAGGTAGGCAAAGGATGATGATATTGTAGTAATTCAACAATGTCAATGCAGTATTGCAAATCAGGTTAGCTTGTTGAAACAGTTGACCGAGCTGAGCGATAGCGCATGAATTTGTGCAGCAAGGGGCAAGGCAGAGTTCCACACTGGTAGAGGCGTTTCAGGATACATAACTGTTAAAGGTGCACATGCGCAACAAGCATACCGCTACCGAATTTTACTGGGCTTATCCTTAGTCTCACAGTCCTACCAGGATACCGAGGCTGTGCCAAGCAATATCATTACATGGAACTGCCTGTATTCATCACTGGTTCAAGGCCATGGCAGAGCAACAACTCTACACACTGAGTCTCTTGCTGGTATTCTCCAGCAGCACGTCCAACTCCTGCCCCGGGGGCATGCACACTTAGTTTATTGTGGCAGACTACACTCGCTGTGATGCAGCCAAGTCACCATCCGGGGCCACAGCAGTGCAACAGATATGGCATCACCGAGAGTACACAATGCTCACATGGAATTCTTGCTGCCAGCTTACAAAATTTGGACTCTGGCACATGGCAAAGGCTCTCTGTCAGCAACTCGGGGTGTGCTGGCTGCCAGCCCAGCAGAACTCAGAAGCCAGCTGGCCACTGACCTAGTGTACTATACAGTGCAGATGTCACAATTACGAACTTGCTAACTTTGCAGCTCCCTTTCTCTGAAGCTAGCTCCCCCCCCCCCCCTCCCTCCTCCTCCTCCTCCTCCTCCTCCTCCTCCATCATCCACTCATACCAACCTGGTTCAGAGCTACAGCTGCATGTGCTACAGCAGATTTTCCCTCTGTGCTTTTCGGATTCCAGTCTTTATCATCACACTTTTTTTGGCCTGGATTTTATGCTAAAGCTGACATAATCCACTAATTGACTAAACCATTAATTAAGAATTCTGCATAATGTACTGTAATTATCAATATGGTGCTTGAACCTGTAAATGTGGTGTTTTTAAAATGGATGGGTAAAACTGTTTCATGTTCTTCAACTGTCACATAGTTCATAAACCGAGTTACTGTTAATATTTATAGTTCATCCAAAATGGAAAAATCTAACTTATGCATTTTTCAAATGATTATGTGCTTTTTGTGATCATAGTATGTTCTTCAAAGTCTGAAGTCAACAAATTTTTTCACAGTTTGGGACCAACTTGCACTTGCACAAGACCTATGCAAGACTTCTAGAAAATGCAGTTAGTCTGGAATGTACTTAAGTTCGTAGTTGAGTTTGTGCCTAAACATCTATCAAGCAGCACTTCTAAGTTATCTTTTTACACTGTGTTAATATCTCCATGTAAGCTAAGTACATTTCTGTGTGATATTATTTGTCATCGTGCAACTTACCGTTGCCACTAATTTGAGAACCTTCATCTGTCTGACTCCAAGTAAACATGCACTGTGACACTGTGCAGTAAATTTGATGTGCAACCAAACTTCTTAAGTAGTAAAAATGACAATAAGCCAAGTTACTCCGAAATCTTTGTAATGTACATTATTTGCAGAATTCCTAGAAATAAATTTACAACTCATCTACACAACTCTTATCACCTTAACTCTGAGGGCCTAATGGACAATGGAGATAGTGCCTCACTGGAACATCAGAGCCAATATTATGTCAAGTTCACTATTTTTATATGAATGGTCCTGTTCATAATCTGATATGAAGATTATGAACATTTTACTAAACAGTAAATGTGACTGTTCATTGGGAGGAAGTATTTTGACATTTAGCAACAGATAGTAACAGGAAACAGTGGGGGGAGGGGTGGGGGTCAAAATGAAATCAAGAGAGAGAGAGTAAACACCACTTCCTATCATGTCTTACTGTTTTCATGGTGATCCTTGGTTCTGGTTTCCAAAACAATCCTCGTGTCCTTTTCTTCCAACACACTTGTATTTTTCGAGAAGAAAGAAGAAAGACCTTCTGGCTGTGATATCTAGCAACTATGGTCTTTGCTTGCATTTGTTTAATGACATGTTGTAAGTGGGTGTTCTGTCTGGCCTCTGAACATCCTTTTCTTTGTGGCTTCACAACAAAATAAGTTCAATCCAGTGACATGGTTTGACCAGTAATTATTGTGCATCATCATCACTGTACTTACTCCACATCTGCTAAAACTACTCTGCTCTCTTATAAATCTGGCACCAATAGTTTTCTTATTCAATGACTAATTTAGTAGTGTTTTGCAGTTGTCTCTTGTAAGCTGATACAGGCAAGCAACACTAATATTCACAGTATACCACTGCCTGCCAACACACAGTTTGGTTACATATTTTTATTACTTGTCTTAACACTGTATTGCTCTTTCTTTACTCACCATAAGGCTTGTGTTACATAACTTCACTTCAGGAACACTGACCTTTCCATTCTACCCACAGGGACATTCAGCAATCCCAGGTGATACAGAAACTGCAGTTTCTAGAACTAATCAGTGTCATTCCCTATTTAGCTTCGGCACCACACAGCTTGACTGGCCTTTTTTATTTTAATGTACCACTGACCCACCAAGCTATACAGTCTCTGTTTGAAGTGCCAGACTACAAATACAAAGGTCTTGGGTTTGATCCCCAGTCAGTCTTAGGATTTTCATCCATCACTTATCAGTTGTTTCACCCCTGATGAAGTTTGTTTATGTGAAAACAACCACTGGGTATGCCAGTTCAGAGATTGGAGGAAGACAATGGCATTCCATTCCCAACAATACCACACCTAGTAAAGTGCTGTGGTGTTCAGAACAATCTTCATATTGGTAACAGTTTTACTTTTTATTAAAATATCATAAATTCAAGCACTTGCATATGGACACACACTCGCCTGCCCCCAGCTCTCTCTCTCTCTCTCTCTCTCTCTCTCTCTCCGGTAGGGGTGGCGGATGGAATATCAGGAGTGTATAGCGTATGGCCCTGTACCTGATTGATGCTAATTATCATACAAAGTTTTGTGGAAAAGAAAATTAGAAGTTATAACTTTGCCAATTGTAAACTACAAAATAGAGAATATATGCTGACAAATACGGCAACAACTGTTAGTATGGAGCAAGAGGCTGTGGTAAAATTTATGGAGGTCACTAAATTCCTGATGTTTGGCAACTAATGATTTTTTTTTACAGACTCTTAAAATTTGTTTAAGTTATTGCTTGGGCTGGTTTCAACACATTTTAGGGTGCCTTAACAACCATTTCCCTGAAGCCTACAAACTGCCCACATACAGAGGAATGACCTGAAAACCAATTTCAAATGTTAAGGCACATTATAAAGCAAATATTTGGTATCAGAAATAAACAAAAATAGGACAAATAATCTATGTAGGTTTCATCTACATCTACAATTAATGCATAATATTTTCGAAGTATTGCCAAATCTGTTTTTCCATGTCTGATAGTCAAAGAAAGTCCGAAGTTGTCTGAAATAATTCACACTTTCAAAGAATGACAATGAAATTAGGAAATTCTATGCCATTTCACTGCATGCATCTCTCTTTTAGCAAAATACTTTTAACATCGTAGCAGTTCAACTACTACCATTACAAAATACTTCAATTCAACAAAGAAAGCAACTGCTTCATTTTCTAACACTTAAGCTTTCATTATCTGTTAGAACTTGGTATCCAACAACAACACTTACAATTGTCAACAAAGCACTGTAACTTCGGCTATTGAGATCCATTCACATTAAAATAAAAGTTGAATGCAGAACATTCACGTACCAGTTGGTTCAGCAACGTCAACACTGCCAGGCTTTGAAGCATTCTCACCCTGTTCCTGGACCATTGATGACAACTCATTAGCCTGACGGATAAGGCTCACACGATAGAAGTAGTTCCGCCAGAAGTTTTCTTCACTTATCCTAAAATGATAACCAGCCTTTTAGTTGGTAAAAGAAAATATAGAAAAGAAACACACAATTTTTTAAAGAAAAGGGCTGTAAATGATTGCTTTTAAGTATAGCATTATCAATGAAATTTTTGCACTCCCTTTTCAAACAGCTGTCAATATTTGCTGACTTTCCGCAATGACACCCTCAGTCTTCACTATGACTTACAGGCAGACAAACATCGCATCATTCCCAGTAACTATAACAATATGAAACATGCACCTTGTGACTTTGCTTCGACTGTAAGTTGCATTCACCAAATGAACTAGCAATACATCAAAATCTTTAAAGTGCTTTCCTTTTCCCATCTGCTTACCAAAATAATTGGTACCCAAAATTGACAACAACCATCACTGGATTCCATTAAGAGTGGCAATAAAGGAATCAAGAAACAATACAATAAAAGTATCTACGTCTGAAAAAGAGATAGCTACATTGATATAACAGCAGTATAAAAATTCATGCCATCTTTTATAGAAAGATGATCATGTATAACTACATACTACCTACACAAAACTTCATACACTCTAAAAAGAAAAACTTATTTTATGATAGCCACAGAGGCTTTCCTTCATGACTTGAGGAAAGTAAATGAAACATTGGCAAATTCTGGTAATTCTGGTGTGTGTGTCTCAAAAATGGTGTCCACAGAATTAGGATAGGCACTCATTAGTTAGGCACTCATTAGTTCCCTCAGTGGTAAGAAGCAACTTTGATGATGTAACCTTTTCAAATGTTTATCACATCACTGCATAAAGTCTGAAGTAAATCGGTCGAAAACTTTTTTAGATTGTTGGAAAAACAGTTTATTTTTATGCTGAAGCCAGATTAAGATAACGCCAAATATAAGAGAGATATGAATAACCTTAACTTATGAACACTGTTATTACTGCAAATGTTTCAGATAAATTAGAATTTAAGGTACCCAGCTTTGCCCTACTTTTCCTAACACACACGTCTAGACTGCAGCTACACTAATATTACAGAAAATTGCAACACCAATGCACTATGAAGAGGTTTACAACAACAGAAAAATAATTAAATTTACATAACTATATGTGATCTCTTAGAACTTCTGTATGGGGTTAACTACCTATGTGCTGCATAGAGACACTTTAAAGCTTGAGGCATCAAAAGACCCTAGATATTAACCTCAGAGTTCATATGTGGGTACATAAATTGACAGAAATTGCTACAGTGCCAGAATGAGAAAGTTGCTGGACAATCGTATCCACATACTTGTTCAACCATAACAAAAATATGAAGGCCAAGGAAAAAAATGATACTCTTATTGGTTTTCTAAGAAGGCTTCCACATTCCTCCAGTTTTGGTTGTGCCTGTGTGATGTGCAGTTGGGTGAGTGGGCAACTGCTCATACAGCAGCCTATACTTTTCATTTTTGTCACACTGTTTGGTATTAGGTTGGTGCAGAAGTTCATTATGTTTTTGGTATGCTTGTTCATTTTCCTGTTGTTATGTTTTTTATCAATTGTCATTTTTATTTGTAGTTCACTGTTGCTATCCAAATTTACGTACTGTCATGCTGACATTTGCGAGTGAGTGGACCTGTGAACACAACAAAATTGAGTATCAAATGGAGAAATCTGAATGTTTCCAACATATTCTTCTGTTTGAGCTCAATGAAAAGGGCATCCAAAAACATTTATGCCATGTATGGGTATAATACCACTGGACACAGCACAGCAAGAGAATGGTTTTCTTGATTAAGGGGACCACACCACGGTTCAGGTTGAAAAAAAACCTGATTTTCGATTTTCACCATATTTCGATATATTAAGGTTTTATTTAAGTACTGTGAAAAGGATTTTGCTGATTTATTTATTTATTTATTTATTTTTTGAGCATTTAAAGAGCATTTTCCTACCATGTGTGTTTATGTGCCACGCTCACTTTTCTGCATGTATTTTAGATCTTTATATCCCCTACCTTGCACGTTAGGGATTTTCTTTTTAACTCCTAAGTGTGTTGCTATCCTTGGAATGCAATGGTCAGTATTCTTTTGTTTCTGCTGTTTGTAAACAACATGCTTTGAAACACGCAGTTAGTTTTGTTCAAGTGTGATTGTGAGTAGTTGTTATACTTACGTTTGCAGTGCTTGTTTTTGTGTGTTTTGTTGTGTTTATTGAAGATGACAAAACAACGGTATTTTCAGGAAATGACAATTTAGAGGAAACAAGTTTAGAAAGCTTTCTGTACAAGAGCTTATGTTGCCTGGCAACGATGTTTCTAATTACAATTCTTCAACAAGTGCATCATCAAAGAAGCTCTCACTATTTCAAGAGAGTTACAACGAATTTACTGTAAGTTACAACGGATGCAGCAACATTATTATAAATTCGAGAACATTGTCAGATGTAATTTCTAAATTTGTTCACTAGACAGTATGGTGAGCCACAAAGTGTAAAAATTTGTTGAGAGTGCCAGTCGGAGAAAATGCCCAGCAATTCCTTTGGATTTAATTTGCACTAAATGCTCAGCTGTGATTTCATTTATGAGTTCTTCAAAATCAGATGGAAGTGGCCCTTCTGAAATCAATACTAGATTAGTTTATGCCTTACGATCCACTGGCAAGGGCATGGCTGCAGGGAGAACATTTTGTTCAGTGATGAACTTAAATCAATCGTCAAATAAATTTGAAAAACTGACTGCAATATTAGAGAAAACTGTATGTGAGGTCAGTGAGGAAAGCATGAAACTGGCTGCTAGGGAAGCAATGGAACAAAATGATGGATGTTCGGGTACAGCAGTTGCACTTGATGGAAGTTGGCAGAAAAGAGGACCTACTTCTCTGAATGCAGTAGTGACTGCCATGAGTGTAGACACTGGTAAATTGTTAAATTCGGAGATAATGTCTGAGTATTGCAAATGTTGTAAAGTCAATGAACATAAAGAACACAACTGTGTGGCTAATTTTAGAGGAACAAGTTATGGCATAGAAGTTCATGGAATACAACAAATATTTCATTGCTCCATAGATACAAGAGGTGTATGGTACACCAAATATTTGGGCGATGGTCACAGTAAGGCATACAACAATGTGGTGCACTCTAAGCCATATGGAGATGCCCTTATTAGCAAAATAGAATGTGTAGACCATGTTCAAAAATGTTTGGGAACAAGGCTGAGAAAACTAACTGTTGAAATGAGAGGAAAAAAAATTAAAAGATGGAAAATTGTTGACCGGACAGGGTCGGTTAACTAAAACTGAAATAGAAAACTGGCAGGTATTCTATGGGCAGGCAATTAGGAGAAATAAAGAAAATCTAGAGGCAACGAAGAGAGATGTTTGGGCCATATTCTTCCGTAAGTTCTCTACTGATATGTCATGTCCTGAGTTGTGTCCATCAGGATAAAATTCATGGTGCAAATACAATAGGGCTCAGGCAACTGGAGAATCTTATTCTCACCAGCATTCTCTTCCTGCTTCAATTATAGCAATTAAATCTATTTACAGAGTCTTGGGTCATCCTGACCTAAGGAAATGTTTGCATGGGCAGACACAGAACCCAAATGAATGTTTCAACAGAACCCAAATGAATGTTTCAACAGCATAATTTGAAACCGCCTTCCTAAAACTGTATTTGTAGGATGAACTAGGAGTTCATGATGCTGTTATTACATTCAATTATGGTAATATTGGAAAGTTTTGGGTACTGAAAAATCTGGGAATTAATTCTGGTGAAACTATGATCACTGGGCTGCAACATTGCGATAAAATGAGGATAGCTGATGCAGACAGGTCTGCATCTAATATGGCCAAGAAAGCAAGACAAACATCTAGTACGGTGAAAAAGAAGCTTGAAGACCTGCTAGAGGCCAAAAAAGGGCCATCATATGCAGCAGGACAGTTTTAATTAACTGTAAGTAACAAATTTAGAAAGTTTTTTCTTTATAGTCAATTTCCCGCAAACTAAAATTTTCAGAACATACGGCCCATTATATCAGAAACTATCATAGAAAAATGAATGAAATTTTCAGAGACTCTGCATAACAAAAAGCCACCTCTGGTACTACATTCATTAATATTCCCCCACTAGGAAGTTCACAAAATAAAATATTTTCTGCATAAAAAACTTAATATTTTTTGTTCATAAATTTAAAAAACTATTTCTTAAAAACTATAACATGGATAAAGTAGATTTTAGTACAGTTGACTATTAGAATCATGTAACATACAGTAAAAATATAAAGGCCCTGCATCAAATAGTTTCTTCAGAAATGGGTCAAATACTTGCCTAAATTAACATGGGTTAGGTAGGCAGGGTGTAGTCCCCTTAAGGTGGATCATTTTGATGTTATTGACTCTCCACATGCAGAAAGACCTTCAGGTTTTGACGAATGTCATATGAACGCATTAATCCACAATGATGATGTCAATGGAATCGAGAAATGGCAGATGTGATGAAATGTAATCCTTCTACCACTGTGTGACATTTGCACGCAATGGGTAAAGCTCAAAAATTAGATCTATGGGTACCACATGCTCTAAGCCAAAATCACAAACATCAGTGGATGGCCATATGTGCACCATTACTTACTCATCGTCAATTTACTCGTGAAGAACATGAACCATTCCTATCCTGTATAGTCAATGATGATGAGAAATTGTGTGTCTATGCTAACATAAGGAAAAGGAAGGATTGGTTAAGTCGAAAAAAAGCAGCAACTCCCCTTGCAAAGATCTGCTTCTTCCACAAAAGATAATTTTATGCAGCTGGTGGAACAACGATTGTGTGGTGTACTACAAACTGTTTTTCAGAGGTGTAACTTTCACTGTTGACATTTATTTTCTACATCTGAGATGTCTTGCAAACCCATTCCAAGAACAACACCCAGAAAGACGGCATGAAGTGATGCTACTCCATGATAATGCCTGCATTCTACTAGACTAACCACACCCAACCTGTTCACCTTATCTTGCACCCTCAGATTTTCACCTTTTCCACTCTCTTTCCCACAACCTTGAAGGAATTTCATTTCAGGATGAAAAAGCACTCCAAACATGGCCACATGACTTCTTTGCTTCAAAATCACACGATTCTACAGTCGCAGAATGGAAAAGTTACACTGTTTTAAATAGTGAAGGAGAATATATTATTGATGAGTGAAGTCTCAGTTATGTGTATCTGTTGCGTTTATCAAAATTACAGAAAAAATGTTACAAACTTATGCAACAACTCTACAGCCTCACATACAACACTATCAGGCAGAGACTAGGACTTGTTTTATTTTTCTTATTTATATTTTGTGTATTTCTTTGTTTTAGCAGTGTAGATTTAGGACTTTTGCAGTGCAACAGTCAAGCAGTTCAATCTCCCTTGTTGCTGTGGTCTGCTTGCACTTTTCCTGTTGACTGGCTAATTCAGAATATAGCAGGAAATGAATTGCAACAGTGCTTGTGTGGACATGAGGGAGATTAGTCATTGTCCAGACAAGGCATCATCTTTATGATGATGCCCTATGCTGAAGTGGCAGTGGAGCAACTGTGGCAAAAGCTGCAGTGCCTCTGGTGCCACCAGGACCCCTTGGAAATCTACGTCTTTCGATGCACATGAGCTAGTCAATTTGTCCTCATCTGAGGTTGATGGGGTGGAAAAAAATACCTGCTTGAAACATCATTTTATTCTACTGAAAAATTGTTCTTCTGTAATAAGGAAACAGTTTACGTGCAGCTCTTCTGTTGCACACATAATCCGAACTCCTGTTAACCATACCCTTATCAGTCAAATGTTTAAGTAACAAAAACAAGACACACTATGAAATTACACAGTATGTTTTCATTCGAATTTTCATAGCTGAAGAAATAGAGGGAAATACATATATTGAATATCAAATTGACCAGCCTGATGCCAACTTTGCAAAACAGGGTTTAATTGTTAGAAAAATAAAGATAATTAAGAAAAGCCTAATTGGTGATTTGAGGGAAATCTGAAATGTTTCACAAATAGCTACTGCTACCTTTGCAAGTGAAGCATCAGAAAGTTTCTCTCTTTAGGGCCTAGCTGTTTTGCATATAAAATTTTGCATTGGCGCAATATTCAACTGACAAAATGGCTTCTTTCAAACCTAAATTCAAAACTCTTGAAAGCAAAAGAGGCTAGGAGACCAATTATGTAAACATCTCTTTGATAACACCTCAGTGTTGTTGCATCTCTGAAGAAGATTGCTGTTTCTCTTGCAGCCATTGGCACCTCACAGTTGAAAGCTGGCAACAGCACTGCTAGCTGTCGGGAATCTTCTCACGTTAACTCGACTACAGAATGTCTCTTTGTATCACCTGAGGTGAGCAAGCACAGCTGAATACAAAAGATGCCAGGTAAATGTGGACAATCATCCAGAAACAATGAAGGCAGCGTAACACGTGAGAAGACACCGAATGATGATCAAGGAGCACAGAATTACATGAAAGTAGTGAGAAAATTTCTTGCAGACATAGACACTTTTGCCAACCAACTCTTGCTGTGTTTGCGATCGCCAATATTTTCTACATCTTTCCACATGGTGTGCAGATAACACAAGGGTTTCTGATGATAGAGAACCGTTCACAAAATGCTATCACTAACTGACCAGGCACTGCAACTTTTCTCACACAAGGTGCAACATAAAGGAATTGTAAAAAGTGGCGTCTCTCTTCATTGGCTTGTCTTTTGCTGAGGAGTGTTGTCTTGTGTTATTCCACACATTTATAAACATCCAAAGTAACTTCGATTAATTAACAGAAAGGACAAAGAGGTCATTTGTTGTTTCCGACAAATCATGGAAGAAGTATAGGAACATCTGCCAAGCAATCTTATAAATATCATCATTGCCTTTGATTGATATGCAGATGAATTTTGACATTTGACCACAAGTTGGTTTTTAATTACCTTAAGAAGCACAAACACCTGTAAGTCAACATAAATTTTGAAAAATTGGCTAGCTCTGGAAATGATTCGCATTTCCATGAAACATTGGCTTCAAAGCAGCCATCAAGAAAAGACATCAAGCACTGTATTAGGGATGCATTTTACAAGAGTAGGAGTAAAAGAGACAGCTACTCCTATCTTCAAACTTCCACAAATCAGGCAAATTTGAGGCATTACCTTCGGGGTGGTAACTTTAAGCGCTGTTGTGGCTGTTGCTCTTTGGGAAGCAAGCTTGAAGCCCATAATCTCGTGGGGAAATGCACAATTTTGTCAAGTGCATACGCTATTCGCAGAAATAAGTGACAGAAATTGGGTCACATTATGCTTATGACAAATTAAATAAATAGGTTAAGTCAACACTACAACAATTATTCAAGCTCTTCTCTCTGTTTCTAGTCTTAGCAGAGAAGTAATGTTGATCGACTGCTTGAACAGTAGTTAAGTAACAAAGGAGGGATTGAGATTGGACAATACCGCTTGGTCTGAAGACTTATATACTAGTAATGGATGGGATTCAGTTAGCCATGAACATTTTAGTGACTATTTAATAATGCCTGGTGAAAACACGACTATGGTTTTGCATCAGAGTCATAGCCTGCATTACTACATTGACTGGCAAACTTTAATTCCTGCTGGTTATTGTTTGAGATTATCTCCTTGCAACTGCAATCATCAATCATCATGGCTTACTGATAGTTATACTCAGGCATCTCAGAAAAAAAGAGGAGGAGGAGGAAGAGGAGGAGAAGAAGAAGAGCTTCACTGAATCATGAACTGAAAAACAAATGCTTTTTCAACCTTTGTGCACAACACTCCAGTTGAAGTTCAAAGAGATGTTGCTTCACACTCTGCCCAAAACTGGAACAGTTTCTGAACATTCGATTCTGACGAAAGCAGAACAGCGATTGAAAAACATGTTCTGCTGGTGAATAAAGAATTTCAGCCACCAGTCATTGAGTGTTCGGGGTGGGGAAAGAGGGGGGGGGGGGGATGATGAGAAAGCAGATAGTTTGTCACAAACATAAAGCTGGAAAAACCTGCTGTCCATTACATCAAATATATTTGAAAGATATCTGTAACGACCTGTAAGTATTTCCAGCAGCATGTTACAGGTAGCGAAAAAAAGATTCTGGCTCAGTGATTATCTTTTTTTTAATGCTCACAGATTAGTTGGCTGAGTTGGGGGAATGGACCAAACAGCAAGGCCATCAGTCTTTATCCTCCCAGAAGAGTTGAGTAAGAGCGTGCAAATGAAAATATCAATTATGTGAATGATTTAAGCACCCTACATTCTGGAATATTAAACATGGCGAAGCTGACAGATCTGAACTCATATTTTTATAATATGCATTGTTGTTCAAGCGATCTCGTCGGAATGGTCAACCAGTTAGGATCTTTTTCCGATTCCATATTCTCGGCTCTAATGACCCTTTCTGGCATTAAGTTATCAGCAATCTGTGTATTCTTGACAGCACTCCTACCACGAAAAACACGACAATGTCACCCCAAGAGAGGATGTCATAGTTACTCAAATTCCCGGTTAATCTGACACGCTAATTTTTATCATTGCTTTATCAAATATGCAATGTAATTTTGAAGACAAATATATTGAAAAGACATGTCACTGATTACTTTATCCGTTTTGAATTTCACATGAAAGGTTTTGTGCATGCCCACATACTGCGCTAGATGAGGATTTTTCTGACGTCAAGGGTCAATTACTATAATCTTGACATTATCAAGCTAAGGCACGCCAATATAAACATTCAACCAGTTGGTTCTAGGACTTGTATTGTCATTTATATTTTGAAATACATTGCCACAGCTGAGAGACATTATCAACAAAAATATTCTACCAACTGTAGAAACAGCTCTGTGAAAAAGAAGGGGGGCAAAAAGGCATATCTTTGTTTGATGACACCAACATTCTGAACAGCCAATAAATGTAAACACAAGAGGCAACTGTGATGCTTTGTAATCGTAAGCTGCATCTCTCGGGTAGGTAGGACATATTCTTGAGCACTGTTCACAAGTAAGAATGGCTAAAGTCAGTCTCACGGCGATATTTTTAATCTGCAGCACCTCTTCAGTTTCGTGGGACTCCGTCAGAGTAAGTGACAGCATGATAATGTGTTCACTGAATTGATCTATCAACTTTGTAAAGCCAACTTCACTTCTGATGACATAAGTGTCCTCTACAGCAGAATATATCCCAAGGATTTAAGGTCAGGGACCAGGAGAAGAAGTTGCTTCAGATTCATCCAATAAATGCACAAAACACTACCTGCAGAACCGGCTGCAACAGTTTATCAAACTTGTGCAATTGGTATATACTCCGAAATTTAAGAGGACACAAGAAAGTCAGCATTGAAAAAGCATAGCAAACTAAACATCAATTACTGTGGTAGACTTGCTGATGAAATTAATATTGGAGTCGGCAGTATAGTCCAATCCACGAACAATGGCGGTTTGCACAAGTCGAGTCATGGTCAAAGCTTGCATTATTGACAATTCAAGTGGCAGTTGGGGTGGGCGCATTCTTTCTGCTTGTAGAAAGAATACATACTGCAAATTACGTCTCTCGCTTACTGATGCAGAATTTATCACTTACTAACACTATTAGCGATGTCAGCTCACGACAAATGGAAACGGATTTCACTTAACAGCTTGCTACGATCACATTTAGTGCTCGCACTAGCTACAGTGTTCACAGCAGAGCACTCTGAACGCTCACTGGCTGTCAGAACATACGTGACGTAGGTGTGCAGAACAAGCCTTAACACTACCACCATCATTCGTGACTAACTATAGGCTTATGTTGATAAGACCAGTGCTATCAGGCATGTATATCCTCAACTGGTATTGGGCGAAATTGTTGAGATTAATTGGATCCATTAAGTTTCAGCTTCACAAAGGTCAATAACCACTGAGAGTTCTCTTTTGCTTAGACAATCATCTCCACATTTCAACTAATAATCAACATCTTAACACCATTCAACAGATAGCTGTTGATTAGAGCGGCAAATTCTACACAAAAATTCAGCAGTTTCAGTTATCTTTGACAATGAGCTGGGCTACGACTCCTTGTAAGTTGCAAGGGCTAACTTTGTCTCCTTCAGGCGCAGTCTACTTTGAGAGATGAATATTTGCTACTCGTTGAGTGTATATGATGTTAACCAGTTTTCCACCTTTGGATTCTTTTTGTCCATTTTGGATGATACTGATGAAGGTCAAATGTTGCATGCCTGCTCCTCATCAGTAGTTGTCTATGAGTATGCACATTTGAGAGGCTTTCCACTGTTTGACACAGAGCAGCACTTTACAGTTACAGGACTTCCTGAGACTACAATCCAATTGTTCTGAGACGATGACAACAGTGAACATCAAGGTCGAGCATCTCAGGAACTGAAGAAGATGGCAGAATTCTACTTATGACATTAGAAACCATGGATTTCTTAGTTTCATGCCGGGAAAATAAAATAAATACCAACTCATAGCACAAACTGGAACATCTCTGCTTTTCCTTGGTCAGTGCTTAATTATGTTGTACTTCACATTTTCTGAACAAAACTTCAAATTACAAATACACTCCTGGAAATTGAAATAAGAACACCGTGAATTCATTGTCCCACGAAGAGGAAACTTTATTGACACATTCCTGGGGTCAGATACATCACATGATCACACTGACAGAACCACAGGCACATAGACACAGGCAACAGAGCATGCACAATGTCAGCACTAGTACAGTGTATATCCACCTTTCGCAGCAATGCAGGCTGCTATTCTCCCATGGAGACGATCGTAGAGATGCTGGATGTAGTCCTGTGGAACGGCTTGCCATGCCATTTCCACCTGGCGCCTCAGTTGGACCAGTGTTCGTGCTGGACGTGCAGACCGCGTGAGATGACGCTTCATCCAGTCCCAAACATGCTCAATGGGGGACAGATCCGGAGATCTTGCTGGCCAGGGTAGTTGACTTACACCTTCTAGAGCACGTTGGGTGGCACGGGATACATGCGGACGTGCATTGTCCTGTTGGAACAGCAAGTTCCCTTGCCGGTCTAGGAATGGTAGAACGATGGGTTCGATGACGATTTGGATGTACCGTGCACTATTCAGTGTCCCCTCGACGATCACCAGAGGTGTACGGCCAGTGTAGGAGATCGCTCCCCACACCATGATGCCAGGTGTTGGCCCTGTGTGCCTCGGTCGTATGCAGTCCTGATTGTGGCGCTCACCTGCACGGCGCCAAACACGCGTACGACCATCATTGGCACCAAGGCAGAAGCGACTGTCATCGCTGAAGAAACACGTCTCCATTCGTCCCTCCATTCACGCCTGTCGCAACACCACTGGAGGCGGGCTGCACGATGTTGGGGCGTGAGCGGAAGACGGCCTAACGGTGTGCGGGACCGTAGCCCAGCTTCATGGAGATGGTTGCGAATGGTCCTCGCCGATACCCTAGGAGCAACTGTGTCCCTAATTTGCTGGGAAGTGGCGGTGCGTTCCCCTACGGCACTGCGTAGGATCCTACGGTCTTGGCGTGCATCCGTGCGTCGCTGCGGTCCGGTCCCAGGTCGACGGACACGTGCACCTTCCGCCGACCACTGGCGACAACATCGATGTACTGTGGAGACCTCACGCCCCACGTGTTGAGCAATTCGGCGGTACGTCCACCTGGCCTCCCGCATGCCCACTATACGCCCTCGCTCAAAGTCCGTCAACTGCACATACTGTTCACGTCCACGCTGTCGCGGCATGCTACCAGTGTTGAAGACTGCAATGGAGCTCCCTATGCCACGGCAAACTGGCTGAGACTGACGGCGGCGGTGCACAAATGCTGCGCAGCTAGCGCCATTCGACGGCCAAGACCGTGGTTCCTGGTGTGTCCGCTGTGCCGTGCGTGTGATCATTGCTTGTACAGCCCTCTCGCAGTGTCCGGAGCAAGTATGGTGGGTCTGACACACAGGTGTCAATGTGTTCTTTTTTCCATTTCCAGGAGTGTAAAATTTTTAAAAAAATGAGTAAAAGATATTAAATTTTTTCTGAAATCATTTGCCTAAAAGCAAGAAATAATACAGATTAGAGAAACATTTCACAGATCTTCAAATTATTTTCAAAATCATGCACAGCAAGATAGATGCCAATTTAGAATTTAGAGTTCAATTTTTACTTATAATCTTGGAATATTAAACAGTGCTACAGGATACTTGTCTGATGGATCATGTAGATAGTGCAGTTGCTGTTGTGTGGCCTTGACATATTTCTATTATCTGTGCCCAAATGTGTAAATAATTCCAGTAATTCGTCACCCTTAAAAATTTTCTGTAGAGATTCCTTCATATGTCAACAAAGAGAAGGTGTGTGTGCTACAAGAAGTAATATCATGCTTATAAGTGCTGTTGCTATCATTGCTGTGTCATTCCGATTATCATCTGAATTTGTGTCAAATGTTTCTCCCGTCTGCTTCATTTCATACTTTTAGACAAACAATTTCACAAAACATTCTACTTTTTTTTCCATTTTGTTTTCCTTTATTTCATATGATCTTTAGGCTATTATGGCATCAACTGTACTTGTAACCTACTGTGAAAATATGTATTTCAATCAAAATCTGTAATGGAAAAGTTATGTTAAACACACCACTCCTGCAATTTATTGTTACTATTACATAGTTACTGTAATTGATGTTGTTATTGCTGATATTCTATGTATGGATATTCATGTTTTATGGATTGATTTATTCTGCATCCGCATGACTTTCTCACACATCAAATCTACAGAAAATGTGTACCATGAAGAAATGAACATTCCATGCTTTACTTCAGTGTAATTTTCGCCAGGTTCCTTTCTAACAATTTTGTTATTGTGTCTTACATAACAGGTTAATTCATTAATACTAGTAAAATGAAGTAAACTGTTTCACAGGGAGATTCCATGATGATGTTACTATGTTTCAAGGATGACAGACAAGGGTAAATCTACAAATTCCAAGTAAGGGACCCTGGTCTGGAAATGACAGTTCAAAGTTCTATGTGAAAACCATTCTTATATCTCCAACACTGGAATGTTTGTACCAGTGCTGCTGTTCTGAAGATTGCAGGGTATGCACTTTTCAAAGGCGGAAACAAAACAAGAAAAAAATATCCAGTAAACACAGGATCTAAAGTGTGTACCTTAAAAGCTGCAAACACTTTTTCACTTTCAGTACCGTGAAACATCTCTTCTACTGAAGATGTGCTTATAGGTCTCAAGGCATGCATTTCAGAGCCCACATTTATTGGACTTTTTTCTTGTTTTGGTCCATACTACCTCCAACAAAAATATAGGGACTAAAGGACTTTGATTAGAAGAGATGTGTTTCTCAGCATCTAATATGAGTAAGTTATGCAGAGGTATCACAATGATTTTCGTTTTCAACTTTCAACTTTGTAATTTCCAGACCAAGGTCTCTTACTTCAAACTGATACATTTACCCCTCTTCATCATCTCTGAAAGTTTCCAACATCTTCAGTGTCTTTTTTGACAACAAATCCATAGTTCCATGCTTTATTGTCCTGTTTAGCTTTCTTTCAATGGGCACTGTGTATTTTGCAACACATTCTTTATTCATATTAATGACACAGAAGGCAACTGAATGAAAATAATGTGAAGATATAAATGAAAGGTCTGAGCTAGCAAAGCTGCTGAACCACATGGTCAAATCATTCCTATCAAAAGCACACATAACTCTATAGGGTTCCACCGTAAGTCTCAGTTCTTATGCTCACTTTGCACACAGCCTAGATGACTGAAATTTTATGAACAATATAATGTGACACCATCAAGCACAAATGCTTTTCCAAAAGAGGTAAAATGTGTCAATGTTCTTAACTACAGATCATTCACAACCACACTAACACCGAAGTGGAAACTATCTAGACCTTCTGTCATTCTGCTTATAATTTATTACAGTCAGAACTGCTATTTCTGCAGCAAGTTACATACAGTTCTGGAACTGTGTAACCTCCAATTGAAAAAGAAATGTACTGAAACTTAAGTGTTCTCTTCATCAACAGGAAGCCTACATGAAAGACTATATGAGAAAATATAACTGGCAAGATCACTCACTCATGAATTGTGTGTTGAATACTGACTTTGCAGCATATCCAGTACAAATTTATATAAGAAGTCAATGAGGAATGGAAAAGATAATTTTTTTAAGAGACAAATGAAGAATCTTATGTAGACAAGATCATTTTCCATTCTGTCTGTGTGTCTGTCAATCACTCAATGCATCAGCTGTATGTTGAGTTGTTACCTTTACTCCTTGCATTGTCTGTATTCTACCAAAAAATTATTTTCTAATACTGAACTCTTTAAATCTTTTATTATTATCATAGACAAGTTCAATGACACCCATACAAGTACCATGAAAGAGCAGAATCATAACCTTTCTACTTAAGATATTTTCCAATTTGAATAGGAAAGAGCATAAAAAATGCTTACCATCACTGCTTTCAACCAATTTTGTTCAGTGGGAGAGGGTTAATGGGATAATGGAAAAATTAAACATAACATTCCAACTAAAGATATGAACATACTGAAGCACTTGCAACAGAGACATATATTGTGTGGAAACTAGTACTTACACTTTAGGAACCAGTTCAAATCTCATCTTCTCAAGATTTGGGTCCTCTGCCAGTGTTGCCATGGCTACAGGATATGACACTTCATAGTCAAAATGAAAGTCTACACCAGCTGGTGGGCTACGGACAAAGGTTCGCCTGTCCTAGAATTTTAAGAAAACATTTGTTTGGTAGTTCAGAAAAAGAGAAGTTTCACCTGTAAATTAACATCACCTAATACTTAACAATTAAGTCTATACTGACACATTTACTGTGTGTGTGTGTGTGTGTGTGTGTGTGTGTGTGTGTGTGTGTGTGTGTGTGTGTGTGTGAGAGAGAGAGAGAGAGAGAGAGAGAGAGAGAGAGAGAGAGAGAGAGAGAATATACGAACCTGATCTCTCAACACAAAAGCTAGTTGAATTACAAAGGTTGCAGAAGCAGAAAACATTTTTTAAATATTTATGTTGTATTAAAGATCTTCTAAAGATGGTATCAACATGTAACATATGAGGGTATCACATCAAATCAATGCCCTGTATGGTTCACAAGATGGCTTGCACCAGAGGCAAAGAAGTAACATACAGCTTTCTTGCAGTATACCCAGTAGTAATGTAAACATTTCCCTATGGCTCTACTGCGATTTTAATGTTCAATTCACATATAATCAATTTCATGACTGTAAGCTGCACATAACAATGCACTGAATCTCAAAATAAATTGTGATGCTGTTAACTGAAAATGTTGACATAATTACCAAAATAAATTAAATAGGTGTAAAGCAAAGCACATGAATGTCCTAACCACAATGGTCTCCAAGAAAATGGCTTTTCAGCAATGTTTCCTAGATCTGATTCTTACCCATCACACAGGAATCCTGTTACACATTTGAGAATTGCACTGGCATCAATAGGGCAAAAAATTTATGTTCTTGAAATATTAGGTTGGTGAGAGTTTCCCTTGGTTGATATCCACCATTACTTGACAAAGGAGATAACCTCTCCCCCCTCCCCACCTCAATGTCTGGAAGCAGGCAACAATGTGACAAGCAGAATTGGTATTTCTTGTCTTATATAATGGCTATGTCAGCACCAGTGAAGGATGTTTTTTTGTCCCAAGTGGAAATGTACCACATTGCATCCCAAATGCTGCAAAGGGAGAAATTACACAGGGCCCTGGGTCAAATACACAGAATCAAAAGCAACAAAAATCAATATTCATAATAAGTGTTTATTTTTTGGACAGCAATAGGTAATGCTGAAGACTGTCATTCACATGGACTGACACTAAACTTGCATGTTAAATCAAAAATTTTCTCACCATGTCCAATTTAAAACAGTGTTTGGAAGTTAATCTTCTGAAATGTAGACACAGGATTTATGAAACTGTAAGTCAAACGAGACTACATTAAATATTGATGAGAATATGAAAAAGTAGCACAATGAGTGAGCTGTGTAGTACGAGAGCAATTCAAAAAGTAAAGGAAAATTTAAAGTAATTTTTCACTTGTAAAATAACTGCAACATAGTTCCACTACACAAACTCCCTCAACCTCCAAACACTTCACCAGTCTCTTGAAATGATACACACACCCTATCCAGTCACAAAGTGACCCCCTTTTCAAAAGCCTGAATAACCACCTACTGCAGTGCGGGACATCAAGAAGTGTCACTGAGGTTCTGGAAGGTACTGACATGGATGTGAAGCCATGCCGACTTCAGTGCCTTGGCCAACTGTGCTACGTTTCCTGGTTGAGAATACATGGCTCAATCAGCCTGACTGAGGTGGTCTCCCTCACAACTTCGTATGAACCCAGGGTGTTTGGTGGCCACAAGAGTACACTAAATTCATCCTGGCACTATCCAAACCACATACATATACTGAGAGCAGTTCAACACATTGCACTTTCCTGCTGGTAGATGCCATCATGCTAAGGAAAAATGAAATGCATGTAAAAGTGGGCATAGCCCCCAAGGATAATGTAACAAAAATTCGCAAGACCGTAACACTCTCTCCTGGTTGCAGGGTGTTGCTTTCAGACATTTCATGCTCCACACACCAATAGAAATCTGTCTGATGGGACATGAAACACAATTCATTTGCAAAGGCCCTCTGTCACCACTAAAGGGACATCCGGTTGCAGTACTTGTGTGCAAAATTCAAGTCTGACATCTATGAACAGCTGTCAGCATAGGTCCATGACCCACACACTTACTGCAGCAACATTCACTTGAGGAGATACGGTTGGAACCCCTTGGTTCATCTGGGCAGTCAGTTGCTCAACAGTGGTGTCTCATGCACATATACTTTAACCACAGTGGCACACCAACACTGTACGAACTCAGCTTTTTTGGAAATGCTTCCACCCTTGAGCTGAAAGACAATAATCTTGCCTCTTTGGACATCAGACAAATCACTCTGTTTCTACATTATGACAAAGAAAGTACTGTTTTGTGCATGTCCTGGACACACTTCATATACCCTCCACAGTTCATTCTGCCATCTGCCGTATGTGAGCGATTATTGCATATTGATATCTAACATAGGCAGTGGTCACATTAAAGTGACTTAATCGTGTAATTCTGTTCCAGAAGAAGCTTTGTGCCATCATCTAGATCCACTCTTGCACTTGCATTACATGCAGGTGCTCCTTCATGCAATCAAATAGGATAAATTCATCTTGAGCTAGACCATGACTGTTAAGTGGGTGCTCCAGCCACTCAAAACCAATGTTTTGAGGTTACTGGATTTTGTCTTCCCAGCAGTACAAAGACAGCTGAAGCAATATCACACCTTTTGAATGAAGCAATATCACAACTTTTGTAAACTTCCCTCTGCTATTAGTTTTTGATTTTTGATTTGAGATCACACATTAGCTCACAATTGCTACCCCTTTTTATTGTTTTACCTTTAGAAGTGTAATGAATTAGTAGCGTATCTTCCATATCCCGGAACACGTATGTCATCAACTTCTCTGTAGAATGCTGGCTTTTGAACTTTATTCTCTGGCAGTTAATCTGTTTTCCTAATGATGGACCCATGTCATGTCTTAAATGTGATTTCAATATTTCCAAGGATTCCTTTTTGCATTTTTCAGATGAGATGGCATTCAACAAATGTGCACATTGTGATAGTTTAGAAATTTGTGGACAACTGCAATCACTGACCACGGCTAATGTTGGACTCATGTGCAGTGACATCAATTCTCCCATGATGATCATCATAAGTAATTTGGTCATTGTGTCTATATTGCTATCTATTTTTTAAGCGAGTGGCGTACCCAAATGCTCTTCATTACAGATCAAGACACACTGACTTCTGAAATGATTTATACTCTCTTAAATTTTTTTGTTAAGTAAGAGAGCTATACCACACTGCAGGGGCATTCTGCAAATAATATCCACAACTTTAGTCCCTTCAGAGTATAGGGAATAATTACTCTTCAGTTTTTCCTTGGTGCATACAGAAAACAAGGCACTCATCATAATCTCAAATCACTACAAAAAGAGTTAATCACTGAAGCAATACAGCTGACATACAGGAACAACAGTGAGGTTAAGATTTGTTATTGTTGAGTCGCTACAGTCTACCAACGGAGCAGAAAAAGTGCCCTTACTTACTCACTTGTCTTTTTTCTCTGGATAACATATTTCTAATATGGGCTTGATTACTCTGTTATGGTCCTCTACAAGAGAAACAAAAAATAACTGGTATGGAAACACAAAATTATGTAAACCTAAAAAATGTCTGAAAATGCTGTTTTATCAAACCACAATCCTTTATCAGATTTTCTTATCTGGCTTAAAGAGAACAGTTAACTGATAAGGCAGTTTAGTTACATTACTTATTTTTGTGTTGGAGGATACTGACAATTCTTTGTAACATGAGTGGTTTTATGAACTGGACGCATTTGTGGTATGGAATCCAATGAATCACTTGATTTAGTGATGTAAGTCATCTGTAATGTCATACTCCACAAACATAATTAATATATAAGGAAAAAAGTACCGTAGAAAGTGTGAGGCATTCTTCTTTGAGAGATTCTTCATTAGCACAGCCCACCCATGGAGGAAAGGCAGGTTCCGCACCTTTTGCTTGTTTTTCCTTGATGAATGATTCCTGTTCTTTGTTGAAGTCTCCAAGAAGGCTCTGAAACACAACAAATATATGTACTAATCTCACTGTTGATTTTTGAACAAGAATTGTCTGACCCGTTGCGTAGAAAAATCAATATGAATTATGTTACAGTCACAAACTTTTGTACCAAATCTTGGCCCTTCACGTGTCTAGAAGGGCCACGTGAGGCTGCTAGGAGGTGTTTGGGGGAAAGACTGCTTCATTCCACATTTTTGTGCTACTGACTTACATGCAAATAACTAAAGTTTAATGGTGTTGACCTACTACAAAATAAGAGAAGTTCAAAAACACTGAATGAATGTGTCTCGAAGAAGGGGGGGGGGAAATTGTCTGACTGATACAAACTTCAGTCTGCTACACATAAGTAGCCATCATAATCAGCTGTCTCTTCAAAAACATGTGTTTATGCCAGTGACTGTTAAACTTTTTATTTCCACTATTGCAATTTCGGCCTCAGGCCATCATCAAGTGCAGATTTTTTGGCTTTAAACCATTTCTACTTTATACAAGCTGACACATTTGTATGTCATTGTCATTTGTTGTTACGTACATTCGTAACACTGCTAAATAGTGTGAGCACACATGTCTGTATATCATAAAACAGCACAGTCTGCACATACGTATGTTCGTTCAGCCATCACTAGTAACTTTTGCACTAAACCACAGCAGTGAACTACTGTTTACAGTCTGTGATTTGTTGATTTCGGAGAGAAGTTCTTCAGCATTGATAGGGAAATAATATTTTGTAAACAATGAGAAGTTAAAGTTCGTGAAGAAAAGCAGTTTAATGTGCAACAACACTGTGATACAGCCAGACACAGCAGCTTTGTGAAGAAAAGAGGTGGACAGCAGATAAACACTTATTTGAGCAAACAAGTCTATCTACAATCGCGTAGTCATCCTCAAGGGCCTGTGTGCAATTTGTCTTGCAATTCCCAACTGGAGAAGCTGAAGAATCTCTGCTTCAGACAGTTCTTGGAGAGGAAAACAGCAGATCCAGAATGCTCACGAAAATATGAATTAGTGTTGGTGACCAAAAGATTTGAGTGTTGGTTGATTGGTTTGTTTGAAAAAAGGGGGGAGGGATCAAACTACTAGGTCATCGGTCCCTCATTCTGATTAAAATAATTCCACAATGTGCGAATAAAATAATCGAGACAAACAAAACACAGCAGGATGAAAGTAGAAAACCAGAAGAATGACAGAATGGCAACAAACACTAAAATAGACAAAAATTGGACCCGAAAACCACAGAGAGACACAAGAAACATGTAGAAGAGATCAAAACAAGAGAGCAGATTACCATAGCTGGCTGACCATGAGAATAAGAAGGAGAAGCCAGCCACTCTGCAAAGTTGTAAAGGGAAGGACTCCAGTTAAGACATAAGGGATTGGACACAAACTGCAATAGTAAGCTCTGACCTGGGCCGCCGATGTGGGAGATGAACCACTGTGGTTGGGAAAAGGAGATGGTAATTCAGACACGCAGGAGAACTACGAACATGTGCAATGTAACTAGCGAGCAGTTGTGCATGCCTAACCTTCAATGAAGGAACTCCTGCCTCCACCGGGACACTGGTCACTGGACTCATTCTGAAAGTTCCTGTCGCTGGGTGGACACCACCACAGTGGTGCAATGGGTTGAGTAAAGGCAACGCGAGGGCGCCACCGAACTGTAAACCCGACTCCCATAGTTATGGCGGGATTTAACAAGGGCTATGTATAGCTGCAGCAGTGGAGAGCGATTTGCACCCCAGTTGGTGTTGCTCGGGCAGCGGAGGGCACTGAGGTGCTCCCAGCACTTCTGCTTAGCTGACGAAAGTGAGGTAGCCAAGACAATCGGGCATCGAAAACCAATCCTAAGAATCCATATGTCTCCACTACAGTGAGTGGATCATCATTAAGGTAACGACAGAGCTGCATGACACACGACGTTGCGGATGAAAACTGGAAGCCATGGGCTAGAGCCCACGACTGTGCCTTCTGAATGGCTCCCCACTCAGCAGTACGAAATGCAGAAGTCATCTGCATACAGAGCAGATGAGACCGCCGGCCCTACAGCTGCTGCTGGACCATTAATAGCCACTAAAAATACAGAGACACTTGACATGGAGCCAGTATGCCACGTGACTCCAGGACCCAAACCGACCGACGACACACCATATGTTCCAGTACATTACAAAGGAAGTTGGTGCAGCTGATGGGCCGGTAGCTATCCACATCAAGCAAGTTTTGACTGGGTTTGAGCACCGGAATGATGGTGCTCTCCAACCATTGTGATGGAAAGATGCCATTGCACCAGATCCGGTTGAAAATGACAAAGAGACGTCACTTGTAGTCAGACAAGATAGTTTTTATAATCTGACTGTGTATCCGATCCGGCCCAGGAGCTGCGCCGAGGCAATGTGCGAGGGTCCTGAGGAGGTCCCACTCTGCAAATGGGGAGTGACCGGTTTCACTGTGGCATACAGTGAACGAGAGGACTTTCCTTTCCATCCGCCATTTGAGGGTGCAAAAGGCCACGGGGGATCATCTCCAACACAGAGGCTCGAGCATAGTGCTCAGCAAAGTGCTCGGCAATCGCGTTTGCATCGGTAGATAACACGCCACTGATGTTAATGCCAGGGACGCCTGTTGACATCTGGTACCAAAGAAGACAAGTGATCTTCGTCCGGGGTTGGGAAGGTGATGTATGGCACACAATGGTCGACACATACCTCTCCCAACACTCCTGTTTCCATCGTTTTATAAGCTGGCAAAGGCGAGCACGGAGCCCCTTAAAGGCTATTAGGTGCTCTAGGGAAGGGTGCCGATTATGTCACTGTAAATCTCGCCGACGTTGTTAATTGCCTCAGCGACTTCCAGCGACCACCAAAGGACTGTCTATCACCGGGCAGCACCTTAAAGAACATGGGATCGCATTTTCCACTGCAGAAACGATCGTTGTAGTGACCTGCTCAACTACAACATTGATGGCACCATGTATGGGAGATTCAGCAATGACAGCAGAAGTGAAGGTATCCCAGTCTGCCTTGTTTAAAGCCAACCTGGTTAGGCGTCCGTGAGCATGACGCTGGGGGAGAGACAGGATATGGTCACTACCACACAGGTTGTCATGTGCTCTCCAGTGGATAGATGGGACAAGCGCATGACTGGAAACTGGGATATCAATGGGCTTATATGTGCCACTTGCCACACTGAAATGTGTGGGGATTTCCTGCATCGTCCTTATCCTGACAGCCACA
Organism: Schistocerca gregaria; assembly: GCF_023897955.1. Lineage (NCBI taxonomy): Eukaryota > Metazoa > Arthropoda > Insecta > Orthoptera > Acrididae > Schistocerca > Schistocerca gregaria. The sequence goes on along the minus strand of NC_064931.1, from coordinate 405,140,015 downwards.
GCTGGAGGAGGGGTTCGAAGGGGCACAGGTTCACTAAATACTGAGTTCAGGACGTAGACGCAAACTGCACCTGGCACTCTATTATAGTCGCTACGGTTCCTGTAATATCCCTTATAGCTGCAGAGGTCAGTGGTTCGCATTACTGGAAACCAGGTTTCCTGGAGAGCAATGCAGCAAGCAGGTGTAAAGCTTAACAGTTGCCATAGCTCAGCCAGATGGTGGAAAAATAGAACGAGGGAAAAATGACTGCATATATGCCTCTGTACAAGCCCTAATCTCTCTTATATTATCTTTGTCGTCTTTCCGCGAAATGTAAGTTGGTGGCAGTAAAATTGTACTGCAGTCAGCCTCAAATGCTGGTTCTCTAAATTTCCTCAGCAGCAATTCACGAAAAGAACGCCTCCTTTCCTCTAGAGACTCCCAACCGAGTTCCTGAAGCATTTCTGTAACACTCGCGTGATGACCAAATCTACCAGTAACAAATATAGCAGCCCGCCTCTGAATTGCTTCTATGTCCTCCCTCAATCCGACCTGATAGGGATCCCAAACGCTCAAGCAGTACTCAAGAATAGGTCGTATTAGTGTTTTATAAGCGGTCTCCTTTACAGATGAACCACATCTTCCCAAAATTCTATCAATGAACCGAAGACAACTATCCGCCTTCCCCACAACTGCCATTACATGCTTGTCCCACTTCATATTGCTCTGCAATGTTACGCCCAAATATTTAATTGATGCGACTGTGTCAAGCGCTACACTACTAATGGAGTATTCAAACATTACGGGATTCTTTTTCCTATTCAACCGCATTAATTTACAAAAAGGGTCAAATGGCTCTGAGCACTATGGGACTTAACATCGATGGTCATCAGTCCCCTAGAACTTAGAACTACTTAAACCTAACTAACCTAAGGACATCACACAACACCCAGCCATCACGAGGCAGAGAAAATCCCTGACCCCGCCGGGAATCGAACCCGGGAACCCAGGCGTGGGAAGCGAGAACGCTACCGCACGACCACGAGATGCGGGCATTAATTTACATTTATCTATACTTAGAGTTAGCTGTCATTCTTTACACCAATTACAAATCCTGTCCAAGTCATCTTGTATCCTCCTACAAGTCACTCAACGACGACACCTTCCTATACACCACAGCATCATCAGCAAACGGCCGCCATTGCTTTCCACCCTATCCAAAAGATAATTTATGCAGATAGAAAACAACAGCGGACCTACCACACTTCCCTGGGGCACTCCAGATGATACCCTCACGTCCAATGAACACTCACTATTGAGGACAACGTACTGGGCTCTATTACTTAAGAAGTCTCCGGGCCACTCACATTCTTGGGAACCAATCCTATATGCTTGTACCTTAGTTAGGAGTCTCCAGTGGGGCACTGAGTCAAACGCTTTCCAGAAGCCAAGGAATATGGCATCCGTCTGATACCCTTCATCCATGGTTCGCAAGATGTCTTGTGAAAAAAGGGCGAGTTGCGTTTCGCAGGAGCGATGCTTTCTAAAGCCTTGCTGATGCATGGACAGCAACTCCTCTGTCTCGAGGGAATTCATTATATTCGAACTGAGAATACGTTCCAGTATCCTGCAACAAACAGATGTTAAGGATATTGGTCCGTAATTTTGAGGATCCGTTCTTCTACCCTTCTTATATACAGGCGTCACCTGCGCTTTTTTTCAGTCGCTTGGGACTTTACGCTGGGCAAGAGATTCATGATAAATGCAAGCTAACTAAGGAGCCAATGCAGTAGAGTATGCTGCGTAAAACTGAATTGGAATCCCATCAGGACCTGGTTATTTATTTTCAACCCATTCAGCTGCTTTACAACCCCAGGGATGTCTATCACGATGTCCTCCATACGGGAATCTGTACTAGACTCAAACGGCGGTACGTTTGTACGATCCTCTTGCGTGAAAGATTTCTCAAATGCTAAATTTAAAATTTCAGCTTTCTTTTTGCTGTCTTCCATTGCCACGCAGACTGATTAGTGAGTGACTGGATGGAAACCTTCGACCCGCTTACCGATTTTACGTAAGACCAGAATTTCCATGGGTTTTCAGCAAGATCTTTTGCTAAGGTATGACGGTGGTAGTGGTAGAATTCTTCGCACATCACTCTTTTTAGAGCAGCACGAATCTCTACCTACTTTTGCCTTATTCTCCTGACCTTCCTTGTACCGCGAGTGCAACTGCCTTTGCTTCCTGAGCATTCTCCAGATTGCGCTGTTGAACCATGGTGAGTCTTTTCCGTCCGTAACCCACTTTTTCGGCACACACTTGTCCAATGCGTGATTTACAATGTGTTTAAAATTTTCCCATAATTCTTCCACTTCCATCGTACGGGAAGTAAATGAAGTCGATTCATTTACTAAGTGGAATGCTAACAACTGCTTATCTGCTCTTTCTAGTAAGAATACTCTTCTAGCCTTCTTGACCGACTTTTTAACTTTCGTAACCATAGTCGTAATGACAACATCATGATCACTAATCCCTGTCAACACTGAGCCCGTCGATGAGGTCTGGCCTGTTCGTGGCTACCAGATCTAAGATATTTCCATTACACGTTGGCTGTCGATTTAGCTGCTCAAGACAGTTTTCGGATAACGTGTTCAAAAGTAATTCATACGACGGCTTGTCTGTACCACCTGTAACGAATCCATAGATTTCAGTCTATACTAGGTAGCTTGGAGTCGCCTCCGACTAATATAGCATGATCCGGGTACTTCTGCGATACAGAATGTAGACTCCCTTTTAACGATTCTAGAACTGTCACGGTGGAACCTGGTGGCCGGTAATAACACCCCACAATTAACTATTCCCCCTTGCTCTGTTAAACGTGTCCAGATAACTTCACAATCACACTCTATTTCGACCTCAGTAGACACAATATTTTTGCCAACTACAATGAAAACACCACCTCCTATGGTGTCTAATCTGTCTTTCTGATACACGTTCCAACCCTCACTAAATATTTCAGAACCTCCTATTGAAGCAAAGCAAGCGCTGTATCATGTATAAGATACAGAGGCGAGCGAGTGCACGGGACTTACCCTAGTTCACTGCTAGTAGCGTCACGTCATCGTAACGCGCCTGCATATAGTATTGCACCACATTTAACATAAAAGTAAAAATTAAGATTTGTGTGTAAAACTTTGTTAAAGTATAGTTCTATGTAATAATGTTTCAGGTAACAAATCTTAATGTTATAAAATTAGTAGTTTACGTAAAATTCACGTTTTGAAAGAAAAATAGGAGGCGCTAAATAATGACGCTAGGAAGCCAAAATTTGGTGAGAAGGTGCAGTAAGAAGTCATTAATGAGTGGTGCTGGTTTCCAAAACCATAAAACTAAAATTGACTCCAGAATCCGCGTTTTTCGGAAAAATCAGAGGCGCGAAATAATAGAGCTACAATATTGAAAATTGGTAGGATGCTTCAGTTCACCCTAATAATAATAATGGAAATACCACAATCAGTTACCTCTTCTAGTTTTTTAGTAATTTAGTAAAAACTACTTTTGTGAGTAAAATGTACATAAGCATTATAGATTAAGTACTTTAAATTTTAATGATAAAACAAATTCTTTAAGACCAATGATCAGATAGGACAATTAACAAAGCTACACCAAGTTTTAGTCTTGTAGCATAATTAACAGCTGATACAAGTCTTGATAAAGCTATGGTTCAGAGGTAACAATCTACCGTTAGTTCCATTGTAAAAATTCTAGAGAGTAAAGTTTTAATTTTAGCGGGCTGAGATTTTCTACGTGCTTCTGTACTGCTCAGATGTATGTATACAAAAATTGAGAAGTTTGTAAAGCTATTATTAAATGTGATATTTAAGATTATGTGCCTGAGATAGCGATCATTTGGAGGCGGCAGGCATCTGCATAGGAACGGAAAGAACAGATGCTCTCTTGGCGGTACGCGCCGGAGCTATATAAAAAGAGCGGCAGAGGCAGTAGTAAGCTCACTCCGCATTAGACCAACGCCTAGTCCACGCGAGCTTAACGTCCGATCGCGCCTCGCCTCGGGTGACGTCATAGCGGGCTGTGACATGCGCGTACTTAGCAATGTAAACGGACATTGAAAATCGCGAGGACTGTATACCGTCCTGGATCGTTTAGACTTCGGTAACAAACTGTTATTGTGCCGTCCGTGTGAAGTATAATTCCGCGTGGCAAGTGGTGACTAACTCCACTTTTAAGGCGAGCATTAATTTTTTTTTTTTTTTAACATTATTGCGAACTATTAATAGAGCACCGTTAGTTAGAGTAATGAACTATTTGGGAGGAACTTGCTGTAGAAGTCGCCTCTGAACTATTAAACGATTGGCTGAATTAACAATATTTAATGTCTTTAGCATTTTCAGAAGTTTCGAGTAATTTGTGTGAGCCTTTAAGATAATAAAATCTTGTTTGGAACTTTAAATTTTATTGAAGCAGCCCTAATCCCGTGAAGAACTATGGATATTTTTCGTTTAGCTGGGCTGTACAGGAATGTGGCCGTGCAGACTGGGAACTAAGGTCAGTAAGTTTCCCTTCGCTTTCTGACTGGCCACCAAATTAGTTGCCAGGCTCGCGTGATTTAAGGTGGCAATGTTCAACTTTCATTCAACACTAAACAACGACTTCTTCGCCGTCCCACATATGTTGCATCGGCAATAGTCTGTTACGTGAAATGAACATTCAAACAACTCATTCGACAACTTCTTCGCCGCCCCACATATGGTGCATCGGCCGGGAAAACTGAATTAAAAGCAAATAAAAGTGCTCGATGTGTGAAAGCGATTGGTATAAATTAACGAACTCGGTAGGCAATAACAGGACACTGAATTGAACTAGTGTGGGAACAGTGTTACCAGTAAAGGCGGGTGTAGTGTATAAACAATAAGTGTCTACCGCTGTACGTGGGTTAGTGACGATGGTGAGGAAGGCGACGATGCTGGATCGCGGCTGCCGACGGCGCTGAGACTAAAGGAAGACGGTGCGTCATCGCGGAGCTGCGCTGATCTGCGAGACAGCTGCCGGCTGCGCCGAGCGGTCAACGGTGCCTTGCTGCCCCCCCCCCCCCCCCCCCCCCCCCCCTGGAGCTATTGCAGTAGGCGATTCCTGTGGCGGTACTCGACGCTACAGCTGCTGCTGCTGCCTTCAATACGTCGCGACGCGTCGCATCACGATTGCTGGTACACCGCGACGACATCATTCGTCGAAATCAAGCATTTAAGTTAAGTCAAAGACTTTTAAAATATTTATTAACTGCTGCTAACAAACTAAAAGATATGGAAAGTAGTGTACATTTCAGAAGGGAACCGGTCTCTGACCAAGAATCCTCAGGATCAGGAATTGAGTTTAATGAGGATGGTTCCATTAATCCCTCAAATATTGACCTAGAACGTAATTTGTCACCAGTAAATTATGACTTTAATTTAAATGAGAGTGCAGGGATGCAATCAATAAGTGAAATAGAAGTCAAAAGGGAGCCAGTAGAGTTGCTAACTTTGTCAGGTAGTGAAACTGAGCTCAATATATCTCCAGCTCAGTCAAGTCAAGAGATACAAAGTATCAAGGTAGAAGCTCCGGATTGGATGCAAATACTGTTTGCCAAACTCGAATCAAACCAAAATAAAATTGAGGCTAAAATTGAAAATAGTAATAAAGAACTAAAAGAAGAACTGCAATCAAAATGGAATAGTTTGAATTATAAGATAGATGCTATTCATCATGACATTCAAGTAAAAGTAGGGCAACAGTTAACTAAAATGCATAGTACTTTCAAATGTGAAATAGATCAAATTCAAAAAAATTATCAAGAGGCAGATGAACTTTTGGAAGTGAGGTTGTCCGAAAGATTGAGCAACGAGTCCAAACTTTGCTCTGACAAAGTTAAAGAGGTACAAATTAAAGTAGATACTTGTCAGAAAAACATTGAGAAAGTAAAAGAAACCTGTACCGAAATTCGTGGTGCAGTGGAACAAAGATGTTCTGCCAGGATAGAAGCAGTAGAGTCACAAGTAGAGGAATTAAATACTAACATTGCTAACCTAGAAAATAGAGTAACCTCTGTTAATTCTAGTCATTCTACTGTACAGCATGTGACTTCAGTTGACGCCGCTTTTATAGGGTGTCGACAGTTTTTGCGCTTTGATCCTGATAAGTACATTCACCCTCTTGAATTTTGGAATGACTTTGAGGATGTTCTCCCCAACACTTGGTCAGAAAGAGAAAAAATTTCATTTATAAGAAGTCATTTGTCAGGTGATGCTTTGCGATGGTCAGCGGATGTAATGATCAAATGTAAAACTTTATCTGAATTTAAGTCTGCATTTCTCAACGAATACTGGTCACATAACAAACAAAATGATGTGTTAAGGGAATTCTGGAGTGGTAAGAAGTTTTTCCCAGGGCGTGAATCAGTAAAGGATTTCGCTAGGAAGTGGGTTTCAAGACTGTCACATTTGACAGAAAAGATGAAGCCAGATATGATCATTATGGGTTTAGAAGGTAAGCTGCCGTGGTACTGGCAGAAGAGGATCATTTCCGCCCCTAGAGATAATATAGACAAATTTATTGAATATCTGGAAAGAGTGGAAAGAGTAGCTGCTGCTGAGGAGCAGGTGCAGCAGAATAACAAATCTTCTAACAATCACGTACAAAATAATGGAAACGTGAACGTTAGAAATATGGAAGTTAGGCACACCAAAACAAACTATCGAAACCAAAGCCGTGGCAGAGGAAGAGGGGGTAGATACTCACCACGCTTTCGTAACAACTACTATGACGAAAGTGGAGAAGTAAATACTATGCCATTAAGACAAGAAGGGAGTCATGATGCTACTATATCTAGTGGTGTCACAGATGAACACAACAGGCCGCGTGTGGGAAACTAAATCCCGTCTATGAGGAAACTGGCGCTCACCAGGCGGTAACAGTAACACAGCCAGTAACGGAAACACAGACAATCAGCCAACATACACAGACAGACAACATGGATGACGAAATAAATACAGATAATACCAGTGATGTGTTAAGCCACTCTCACAAAATAGTGGATAGTATTTTGGATACACTAGAAAAATGGGTCAAGGAAGAACAGGAACTCAAGGTAGATAATGGGGAAGAAATAGATAATGGGTTTGAGTCTGATGGGAATAATGATGAAGTAAAAGCTTACATCTTCGATGAAAATGGCAATCTAAAAGCTGAAGTAGAAGTAGCAGAAGTAGAATCAGTACTGCAAAACTTTAGAGAGGAGGAAATGATGAATGAAGGGGGTAGAAATAGTAACGAGGTGAAAGAATCTAGTAGCTGTGTAAACGTGCCACAAATGGTTGAAGGTGACGACATTCTTATGAACAGCAATATTGCGCAGGGACGCAGTTGCTCAGAGGTAGAGGATAGTTTGGCTGATGTGCAGCAAACAAAAGTAGAAAAAGTCGTCAGATGCTTCGATTTAAAGTTAGTGGACAGATTAGAGAAAGCAGCTAAGATTATAGAGCATGATGAGTCCCAGGATGTAAATGTAAATGTAATTGCAACTGATCAGAATTACTTTAGCTGGAAGAACATAGAACGAGATTTATTAGACGAGGTGTGTGAGCAACCTGTTCAATGTAAAATAACTCACCCTGTTATCAAAGTAAACATATCAGGAGTCACTGTGCGTTGTCTGCTTAACAGTGGCAGTGAAGCAAGTGCTTTATCACAAACATTTTTTGACACCATACCCAATAAAGAGAAGTTAACAGTTATGAAAGTAAGTGGCTTAAAGATTATAGGTGCTACTGGAAAAGTCTCTAGACCAGTTCAACACGAAACTTTGATACCCATTGGTATAAATGACGTAGTAATAGATCATCCTTGTTTGATTGTGCTAGGCTTAAGTGTTGATATGTTGATTGGTACTGATTTCTTATCAAAGTACCAGGGAAAGATCAATTTTGATCAGAACAACTTAATTTTAACTTTACCTGACTCTAAAGTGATAAGAGAGTCTTTTATAGGAAGTCATATAGGCGGTAGTAATGAAACTTGGGAACTGCCTATTAGAGTAATAAAGAATAAAGGATACTTGCAGGAAAATTTGGTTTTCAGTGAGAATGAGGAAAGTGCTAAGGTTGAAGAGAGACACATCCTAAAGGAAATAGAGGAAAAGGTACAATCAACAAAGCAAATTGCTGACGAACAAAGATCAGAGTTAAAGAGTGTGTTAACTAAGCATAGTAATGTATTCTCAACCGCACCTGGTGAAGTTAAAGGTTATGAATGCCATTTGAATATCAAGCCTGGGAAGGTATTTTTTAAGAAGCCTTATCCAATACATGTTGCAAGGAAACAAGCAGTGCGAAATGAAATTAAACGTATGTTGGCATGGGGTGTCATAGAGCAAGCAATTAGTGAATACAATAGTCCTCTTGTTGTAGTGCCTAAGCGTGATGGAAGTGTTAGATTAGTATTGGATGCACGCTGGTTAAATGAAATTGTCATCAGAGAAAGTGATCGTCCTCAAAATATGGATGAGAAGAAAGCACAGGCCAGGGCAAATATACGCAAAAGAGCTTTAGATAGGAAAAAGAGGCATGATGCAAGGGCTTCCCCCACTAGTTTTAAAATTGGTGAGCTAGTGCTGGTCAAAACAAAAGAAAAATCAAAGAAAATTTCTGCAGAAACTAAAAAGTTTATGCATGTATATCATGGACCATTTAGAATAGTAAGTAAACCTCATGCAAATGCCTATCGTTTGGAATATCCAAAGAGTAAGAGAGAACTAGGTCTAAGAAATATTGTGGATCTAAAGGAATTTAAAATTAACAGTAATTAATTACTGTAGGGAGTCTGCCACTCTTTGGCGGATACACGGTTTGGCGTACCGTGCAGTCCCAGCTGGGTGAAACTTTATTTCCTTTTCAAGTTTCATTCCCTTCTTCTGGTCTATCATAACAGGTAAGAATCACATATGTCTTCATGTTGTATATATGCTATTAGGTTTTAAGTATTCTTAGTAAGGATCTACCTAGTGAATGGCAAAACAAAAGTCTGAGTACCAATAAGAGGCAAACATGGCTAAAATAAATAAATTAAAATATTTCATGTAATTGTAAAGGGTTAGAAACTACAACTAAGAGAGACACTTTGCAGTATACGAAGTACGGTATGAATATGAATAATCCATGAGATTATGCAGAAGGTAGTATGTTGCTAGAAATAAGGTTGTCTGTAGGAAAACAGCGTAAGAAGGTAATGCTCATAGAGGCAAGCAATGGCGTTTTAGAATTAAATAAATGGAGATGTGTGAAAGTGGTGTGAGGATCGCACCAAATATATAGAAACAGGACGTCAATAGGCTGACAAAAGGAAAAGGGAGAAATGAAGTATTTTGAATCTGGAAGAAAAGGGAGAAAATGAATAGGTGAAGAAGTGAAGTAAGTAAATTGAAGTAAATGATGTAGGATTAAAGAATAATTCCCTCACGTCTCGTGAAATGGTGAAAAACGCTAAATCTTGCTTGAGGCAAATAAATAGTTAAACAGACAACAGAAACACACAAATATTGGAAAATGCAGAAATTTGGAATCGGTATACTGAAAATAACTAATTTCTTTAGTAATTCATACAATAAAGCAAAGTGCTGGTCAGCAAATGACTTCTTTGATGAACTAATCCATACGATAATTAAGCCAGAGTACATTAAAACTAAAAGGTTACTCAATTTTCTAAGTTGAAGCAAGATCTTAATATATTAATTTGCTAAAAGAATTTTCACTATTTAGGAACCTAAAAGATTATTTATGAAAGAAGAAAGTAGGAGCTATTGTATCAGATACGACTTAGTGCTAAATGTCTTTCTGACAACTTCACAATTAGTAAAATAGTGCCAGAATATAAACTATAAAATGTACTTTGTCTTACCTTAGATATAAGTTGAAAACAGAAACTTAGACTGTATTGTCTGTTTCTCAGGGACATGCAGGCTGCATGAATGACTGACAACAAGCGGTAGGGAAATTGGAAGTAGAGACGCAAACCACAGTGAATACAATTTCCTCCCACAATTTTGTCAATCAGTGAAATTAAATGAGTGTTACAATAGGACACCCACCACAGTGCCGAGTATTATAGTAAAAGAAAAATGTGAGTGCGTTGCAGTGATAAAAGTCGTGTGTATTTTCCTTTTCAGGAAGAGACTGATTTTAAAGAAAAAAAATAACTATTTTGTAACCATTGAAAAATTTATATTTCCATATAAATGTATGTAAATAATTTGTGAATGTCTTCTGTACTAGGTTTTCTATGTGTATATGAGTATGGTTATTTTGTGTATGTAGTAATAAGGAATTTCCTAAGAAAAAGCAACTTAAGTTGAAAGAGGTATACTAAAGTAATCCATCGCTTGTTTGTTCTTTTAGAAATTTAATTTTGTTCAAAAATAGATTTTCACGAAAATTAAAAAGGGGGTGATGAAGCAAAGCAAGCGCTGTATCATGTATAAGATACAGAGGCGAGCGAGTGCACGGGACTTACCCTAGTTCACTGCTAGTAGCGTCACGTCATCGTAACGCGCCTGCATATAGTATTGCACCACATTTAACATAAAAGTAAAAATTAAGATTTGTGTGTAAAACTTTGTTAAAGTATAGTTCTATGTAATAATGTTTCAGGTAACAAATCTTAATGTTATAAAATTAGTAGTTTACGTAAAATTCACGTTTTGAAAGAAAAATAGGAGGCGCTAAATAATGACGCTAGGAAGCCAAAATTTGGTGAGAAGGTGCAGTAAGAAGTCATTAATGAGTGGTGCTGGTTTCCAAAACCATAAAACTAAAATTGACTCCAGAATCCGCGTTTTTCGGAAAAATCAGAGGCGCGAAATAATAGAGCTACAATATTGAAAATTGGTAGGATGCTTCAGTTCACCCTAATAATAATAATGGAAATACCACAATCAGTTACCTCTTCTAGTTTTTTAGTAATTTAGTAAAAACTACTTTTGTGAGTAAAATGTACATAAGCATTATAGATTAAGTACTTTAAATTTTAATGATAAAACAAATTCTTTAAGACCAATGATCAGATAGGACAATTAACAAAGCTACACCAAGTTTTAGTCTTGTAGCATAATTAACAGCTGATACAAGTCTTGATAAAGCTATGGTTCAGAGGTAACAATCTACCGTTAGTTCCATTGTAAAAATTCTAGAGAGTAAAGTTTTAATTTTAGCGGGCTGAGATTTTCTACGTGCTTCTGTACTGCTCAGATGTATGTATACAAAAATTGAGAAGTTTGTAAAGCTATTATTAAATGTGATATTTAAGATTATGTGCCTGAGATAGCGATCATTTGGAGGCGGCAGGCATCTGCATAGGAACGGAAAGAACAGATGCTCTCTTGGCGGTACGCGCCGGAGCTATATAAAAAGAGCGGCAGAGGCAGTAGTAAGCTCACTCCGCATTAAGACCAACGCCTAGTCCACGCGAGCTTAACGTCCGATCGCGCCTCGCCTCGGGTGACGTCATAGCGGGCTGTGACATGCGCGTACTTAGCAATGTAAACGGACATTGAAAATCGCGAGGACTGTATACCGTCCTGGATCGTTTAGACTTCGGTAACAAACTGTTATTGTGCCGTCCGTGTGAAGTATAATTCCGCGTGGCAAGTGGTGACTAACTCCACTTTTAAGGCGAGCATTAATCTTTTTTTTTTTAACATTATTGCGAACTATTAATAGAGCACCGTTAGTTGGAGTAATGAACTATTCGGGAGGAACTTGCTGTAGAAGTCGCCTCTGAACTATTAAACGATTGGCTGAATTAACAAATATTTAATGTCTTTAGCATTTTCAGAAGTTTCGAGTAATTTGTGTGAGCCTTTAAGATAATAAAATCTTGTTTGGAACTTTAAATTTTATTGAAGCAGCCCTAATCCCGTGAAGAACTATGGATATTTTTCGTTTAGCTGGGCTGTACAGGAATGTGGCCGTGCAGACTGGGAACTAAGGTCAGTAAGTTTCCCTTCGCTTTCTGACTGGCCACCAAATTAGTTGCCAGGCTCGCGTGATTTAAGGTGGCAATGTTCAACTTTCATTCAACATTAAACAACGACTTCTTCGCCGTCCCACATATGTTGCATCGGCAATAGTCTGTTACGTGAAATGAACATTCAAACAACTCATTCGACAACTTCTTCGCCGCCCCACACTATCTCACGGTTCAGCCAGGTCTCAGTCCCGAGAATAATTTGCTTGCCACACGCTTCCTGGAGGGCAGTAAATTCAGGAACTTTATTCCGAACACACTGAAAATTTACTGCTAATATCTTGATAGCTGAAGTGTCTTTACACTGAGCGCGTCCTGATTTCCCTGGCTGCACGTCCACTGGTGAGTGTTCATCAGGACACCTAGCACTACTGCCTAGCCTAAAAATCTTGTCTGCAAATTTGGCATGCATCAAGGTTAAATTTTCAGTGGTATCGAACACTATCAACATGTGCAGTTGGGTCAAGCTCGTGGACATGTGACTGATGAAGTGAAGTACACAATGTAAAGTGTTCTCCTGTGGAACATTAGATATTCAATAACATGCAAAATTTGTGACAGCTTTTCTGGGAATGCCACTATGTTTGAAGATCCTGAACCAAAACCGGCCCAGAGTGACCTTGCAGCCTTCAAATACACTTCGTTGATGTCTTGTCACATAGGGATGAGCTTTTACAGGTACAAAAATTTCGTCAGTGGCAACTGTAGGATCTTTGAAAATATAAAACCTGAAAATGCACCTTGTAATCCAGAGCGGCTCTGCAGCAACTGAAGATTGACAGGACACGTTAACTAATTTTAATATACAAGCGGTGTGCAGTAGTACAAACATTATTTTATTGTTTTGATAGGTGTTATTGTTTTCATTGGACCTTTTTCCTTTAAGTGGTTCAAATGGCTCTGAGCACTATGGGACTTAACATCTGAGGTCATCAGTTCCCTAGATCTTAGAACTACTTAAACCTAACTAACCTAAGGACATCACAAACATCCATGCCACAGGCAGGATTCAAACCTGCGACTGTAGCGGTCACGCAGTTCCAGACTGAAGCGCCTAGAACCGCTAGGCCACAACGGCTGGCCCTTTTTTTCAACTCACACACATGCAGACATGTACGTGCCAGTTAGTTTCAGACACTGCAAAACAGTATGCACTATACTCACAATTGGTTCACAAGTGTATTTTGTATTAAATGGTACATAAAAAATTAACAATGTTATTTAAATAAACTTACATGAAGTCACTTTTAAAGATCATTTTCATCTAAGTTTTAGGCCATCATAAAGATCTGTGTCATTAAAATCTGAGTTCTAGTTACAATCACGGGACAGGAAGGAGGTGTCTGCCTGCCTGCCTGCCTTTCTGGCCAGCCTCCAATTCAAGTAACACACATGTCACATAATGCAATTTCCAAATTCGTCGTCACTATTGTCAGACACCCCCCCCCTCCCCCCCAATGAACCATGGACCTTGCCGTTGGTGGGGAGGCTTGCGTGCCTCAGCGATACAGATGGCCGTACCGTAGGTGCAACCACAACGGAGGGGTACCTGTTGAGAGGCCAGACAAACATGTGGTTCCTGAAGAGGGGCAGCAGCCTTTTCAGCAGTTTCAAGGGCAACAGTCTGGATGACTGACTGATCTGGCCTTGCAACATTAACCAAAACGGCCTTGCTGTGCTGGTACTGCGAACGGCTGAAAGCAAGGGGGGAACGACGGCCGTAATTTTTCAAGAGGGCATGCAGCTTTACTGTATGGTTAAATGATGGCGTCCTTTTGGGTAAAATATTCCGGAAGTAAAATAGTCCCCCATTCGGATCTCCGGGCGGGGACTACTCAGGAGGACGGCGTTATCAGGATAAAGAAAACTGGCATTCTATGGATCGGAGTGTGGAATGTCAGATCCCTTAATCGGGCAGGTAGGTTAGAAAATTTAAAAAGGGAAATTGATAGGTTAAAGTTAGATATAGTGGGAATTAGTGAAGTTTGGTGGTAGGAGGAACAAGACTTTTGGTCAGGTGAATACAGGGTTATAAATACAAAATCAAATAGGGGTAATGCAGGAGTAGGTTTAATAATGAATAAAAAAATAGGAGTGCGGGTAAGCTACTACAAACAGCGTAGTGAACGCAATATTAAAGCCAAGATAGAGAAAGCCCATGCCTACTACAGTGAGTAGTACAAGTTTATATGCCAACTAGCTCTGCAGATGAAGAAATTTATGAAATGTATGATGAGATAAAAGAAATTCAGGTAGTGAAGGGAGACGAAAATTTAATTCGTCAGTAGGAAAAGGGAGAGAAGGAAACATAGTAGGTGAATATGGATTTGGGAAGGGGTGGGGGGGAGAGAAATGAAAGAGGAAGCCATCTGGTAGAATTCTGCACAGAGCATAACTAAATCATAGCTAACACTTGGTTCAAGAATCATAAAACAAGGTTGTATACATGGAAGAATCCTGGAGATACTAAAAGGTATCAGGTTGATTATATAATGGTAATACAGAGATTTAGGAATCAGGTTTTAAATTGTAGGACATTTCCAGGGGCAGATGTGGACTCTGACCACAATCTATTGGTTATGAACTGTAGAGTAAAACTGAAGAAACTGCAAAAAGGTGGGAATTTGAGGAGATGGGACCTCGACAAACTAAGCCAGAGGTTGTACAGAGTTTCAGGGAGAGCATAAGGGAACAATTGACAAGAATGGGGGAAAGAAATACAGTAGAAAAAGAATGGGTAGCTCTGAGGGATGAAGTAGTGAAGGCAGCAGAAGATCAAGTAGGTAAAAAGACAAGGGCTGTTAGAAATCCTTGGGTAACAGAGGAAATATTGAATTTAATTGATGAAAGGCGAAAATATAAAAATGCAGTAAATGAAGCAGGCAAAAAGGAATACAAACGTCTCAAAAATGAGATCGACAGGAAGTGCAAAATGGCTAAGCAGGGATGGCTAGAGGACAAATGTAAGGATGTAGAAGCTTATCTCACTAGGGTAAGATAGATACTGCCTACAGGAAAGAGACCTTTGGAGAGAAGAGAACCACTTGTATGAATATCAAGAGCTCAGATGGCAATGCAGTTCTAAGCAAAGAAGGGAAGGCCGAAAGTTGGAAGGAGTATTTAGAGGGTTTATACAAGGGCGATGTACTTGAGGACAATATTATGGAAATGGAAGAGGATGTAGACGAAGACAAAATGGGAGATATGATGCTGCGTGAAAAGTTTGACAGAGCACTGAAAGACCTGATTCGAAACAAGGCCCCGGGAGTAGACAACATTCCATTAGAACCACTGACGGCCTTGGGAGAGCCAGTCATGACAAAACTCTACCAGCTGGTGAGCAAGATGTATGAGAAAGGCGAAATACCCTCAGACTTCAAGAAGAATATAATAATTCTAATCCCAAGGGAAGCAGGTGCTGACAGATGTGAAAATTACCAAACTATCAGTTTAATAAGTCACGGCTGCAAAATACTAACGCGAATTCTTTACAGACGAATGGAAAAACTGGTAGATGCAGACCTCGGTGAGGATCAGTTTGGATTCCGTAGAAATGTTGGAACACGTGAGGCAATACTGACCTTACGACTTATCTTAGAAGAAAGATTAAGGAAAGGCAAACCTACGTTTCTAGCATTTGTAGACTTAGAGAAAGATTTTGACAATGTTGACTTGAATACTCTCTTTCAAATTCTGAAGGTGGCAGGGGTAAAATACAGGGAGCGTAAGGCTATTTACAATTTTTACAGAAACAAGATGGCCGTTATGAGTCGAGGGGCATGAATGGGAAGCAGTGGTTGGGAAAGGATTGAGGCAGGGTTGTAGCCTCTCCCCGATGTTATTCAATCTGTATATTGAGCAAGCAGTAAAAGAAACTAAAGAAAAATTCGAAATAGGTATTAAAGTTCATGGAGAAGAAGTAAAAACTTTGAGGTTCGCCGATGACATTGTAATTCTGTCAGGGACAGCAAAGGACCTGGAAGAGCAGTTGAACGGAATGGACAGTGTCTTGAAAGGAGGGTATAAGAACAACATCAACAAAAGCAAAACGAGGATAATGGAATGTAGTCAAATTAAATCGGGTAATGCTGAGGGAATTAGATTAGGAAATGAGACATGAAGTAGTAAAGGAGTTTTGCTATTTAGGAAGTGAAGTAACTGATGATGGTCGAAGTAGAGAGGATATAAAATGTTGCCCGGCAATGGCAAGGAAAGCGTTTCTGAAGAAGAGAAATTTGTTAACATCGAATATAGATATATGTATCAGGAAGTCGTTTCTGAAAGTATTTGTATGGAGTGTAGCCATGTATGGAAGTGAATCATGGACGATAAATAGTTTGGACAAGAAGAGAATAGAAGCTTTCGAAATGTGGTGCTACAGAAGAATGCTGAAGATTAGATGGGTAGAAAACATAAGTAATGACGAAGTATTGAATAGGATTGGGGAAAAGAAGTTTGTGTCACAACTTGACTAGAAGAAGGGATCCGTTGGTAGGACATGTCCTGAGGCATCAAGGGATCACAAATTTAGCATTGGAGGGCAGCGTGGAGGGTAAAAATCATAGAGGGAGACCAAGAGATGAATACACTAAGCAGATTCAGAAGGATGTGGGTTGCAGTAGGTACTGGGAGATGAAGAAGCTTGCACAGGACAGAGTAGCACCGAGAGCTGCATCAAACCAGTCCCAGGACTGAAGACAAGAACACGAACAACAACAACAACAACATTGTCAGACACTCTGGAGGGATGAAACACTGCCAATTTTATTGCAAACAACATATTATTATACAGGTAAATAGCTAATCTAATAATCTGTATTCAATGTATTCCACCAAATGCACTTTTAACATACGTACTAGAATGAGGCATAAAGTATCAGCCACAGTAGTTAAATTTGACACTTTAAATGACAAAACTGCTTCACTGGAACTGAAATGTCACACAATGGAGAGTTAATAGTTCATGAACAGATATAAAGATGGAGGTGACAGCTATTAGATTTGTTACTTTATATGGCACTACAACACGGGAGGGGCAGTAAAATGAAAATGACACAGATGGAAAAAAGTACGTAAATTATTTATTATTTGTAAAGTAATCACCATAACTGGTAACATATTTATTCCACTGTGGGACAATACTGTCAATTTCCTCATGGAAAAAATGCTTGTGTTTGTTTACCCTCTGAACAATGATTTTATCCAGGGATGCTCCTGTTTGTCTGAAGCAAATCAATGGTCATGCACATCTTTCTCCAAGGCTTCAACGACATGCAGATCTCGTGGGAAGATATCTGGACTGTATGAAGAATATATAAGGGCTTCCCAGCGAAACTTCTGGAATGTAGTCTGAACAACCTTTCACAAGTATGGGCAAGCATTATCCTGCAAGAAAATTGTGCTGTCCAGCAAAATTCCTGGGTGTTTGGACCTGACAGTGCACTTCAATTTTTGCCGAGTGGCCACATAGCACTGTGCATTGATTGAAGCACGCTATCAAGTCCAAACACCAAACAGTGCTGATGGGTGGCATCATCATGATGCAAGATAATGCTTGCCCACATGTTTCTCAGGTTGTTTCGACTATGCTGCACAAGTTTCACCGGGAAGCCCGTCCAGATCTCTCCCCACATAATTTCAACAATTTTGGAGCCATGAACAATGACATTCGAGGTCGCCGATTTGATTCGGACAAAGAGATGCATGGCTGGGTACAATCATAGTTCCATAGGCAAGTGCAAACATTTTTCCATGAACGTATTGACAGTCTTGTCTCACAATGGACTAAATATATTAACATTACGGCGATTACATTTGAAATGAACAGATTACTTACTTTTTTCTTTTGACTGCCTCTTATATTTTGACCCTAAAACAGCAGTTACTGACTTGACAAATTCAGCGGTGTAACTATTTAATTTAAGGAGTTATAACGAAAAAACACATTTAAAATTGGTGTTCTCCTGTTTGTGTCCCAAGTTCATCAGTTCAGGGGTTCTGTGGCACTTCTATCATTTGTTGTTGTTGTTGTTGTCTTCAGTCCTGAGACTGGTTTGATGCAGCTCTCGATGCCACTCTATCCTGTGCAAGTTTCTTCATCTCCCAGTACCTACTGCAACCTACATCCTTCTGAATGTGCTTAGTGTATTCACTTCTATCATATTATTCAATAATCAGTGAGATACTGCTCAGGGCCCCTTTTCTCTCTACGATGTAAATTTACGTTAGGAGTGGCATAAATGTATGGATGGTGCTCCACGAAGCAGTTTTAAAGTACACAGGAATCTAAATTCTGCGTGCTATTTTAATCAGTAATTTTCTGTCAATCCTGCACACAGTAACCTAATTTATTAACAACAGCTCATATGATGTGAATCTAAGGTTACATACCAAGTGGCAGTAACCCTATGAAAAGCACTTCAGTGTGAATTGCAGAGTAACCATATAGATGTAGAAGTTTGGAGACAGGGTCTCTTTCCTTAGGGGATACGTTTTTTTGGACTGGTGCAAAAACCAGAATTTAACTGAGCACCCTCAACTTTTTCTTCATAAAACTTTTGTTCATTAAGTACACAACCACAATATTTTGTTTTGATCTCTGGCCTAGATTAATTTTAAGGAATATCTCAAAATCTGTGATTACATTGTGAAAGCTGGGTGCAGACTGATCTATCAGGGAAGCAATGGCGGACTGTGTGTAGCAGTAGTGTCTGAAAGCGTCAAGATTCTCTTTATTACTCGTTCAGAAGTCTCTTTCTGCTGAGATTTAGCTAAAATGACTTAGCACAACATTTTATGAAGCCATTGTCGTCGTGCCTGTGATTTGGTTGTCAAGGAGATAAAGAGCAAATCTTCATTCACTAGGAAATGCTATCAAATCAACGTGTTACTATGCACAATGAAGTTCGGATCCTCGACAGTAATCCGAAGTGTTGCCGAGTTTAGGGACCAATGACCTCAGCGGTTTGGTCCCTTAGGAATTTAAGAACATTTGAACATTTTTTGTTGTCGAATTCGTTGCTGTTTTCATACTCGGAAAAGTACTGATGCTACAGAAAAAAGGCTTGTACGTTCATTGAATGAAGCTAACAAGGGTAGCATACATCCATCGGTTCACCGATTTTGCTCAAATTTCGTGCTATTGTAGTACGTACTTAGATGTAATATATGTCGCTTTGGTACGAGGAACTTTTAAACGTTTTCGAGAAATCCATGTTTCACGATCTGAATACTATGCAAGAGTTCCAACAGCGCAACCGGGTAATTCGACAAACTAGAAGTATGCCTCTGCTCCATGCCTCGCCATTTGGTTTTCCTTCTAATATTACACCACGCACTGTTATGGCGACATGTCTGAAAGATTAGAGAAATAACATGTCGAGACTAAAGCGCCATAGATAGATAGATAGTTGCGTGTTCCTCATTGACCAATCGCACTGTACGGAAGACGTTATGGTGTGGAACGTGTCAAGTGCACAAGAAATGCACATATGATAAAAGATTTTGATATTTCTATTATTTACCCCATTCCCTTAAATGGCACACCATGCATATACTATATTAACAGATTTATTTATTCCTATTCTGGTCTGTGTCTTTCTGTAACGCCACCGCTTGACGGCTGGCGCTCTTGTATCGTATTCAGTTCGAGAAACTCTGAACCCAGATTTCTCGAAAACGTTTGAAAAGCGCATCGTATAGACAAATATTTGTTGCATCGACGTTTATATTATAATTGTGCGAAAGATAGGCACTCTCTGTAATCCCCTGGGTGCATGCTTTCCTTCCGTGACCTCCTTTCTAAATCTTTGTCTTAGTTCTTCGTGTCTACACTGTTATAGCTTTGTGTAAGTCCCGTCAGCCGCATGTTCTTTCTAGTTCTCGTATCTGGTAGGAGAGCGGCTAGAGCGCCATTTCCTCGAGACCTTGCTGGATCCTGATGAAAGCCGATAAGCGATTGCCCTTCGACAAGGAACTAAGTTTAAGATAAAGAGTGCCACGGAAGCCAGTGATCAATATGCGTGGCGCGCCACGTGACCGGCCAATCAATAGCCGAGGGCCTGCCTCCGTCCAGTCACTAAGGCACGCTCTGTGCGCGATTCTGCTGAACGCAGTCATACCACTCTACAACCGCGTGACAGCTGCGCGCCTCGGCGCTAGATATGCTACAAAATTTCTCTCTGGCACTATTTCGCTCAGTCGATCACTCTCCTAGGTACTGTTTTATCGCGTTTTAATTCCCGCGCCCGAGAATCGGCTCGCCCGACCAGTTAGCAGATAGAACAAACCAAAATTTTTGGCACGAAAGTCCAATACGTTAACAGTGATGTGTCGCAGTAGGTGGAGGTCGCAACTTAACCTAGGTCGGAAATCCGAACTGAAGACCAGCACTGTCTGCATTTTCGTTCGTTTCTATTAAATGGGATTTTCTCAATTGTCTTTAGCTATCTTAAACTTAACCGACACCTTGTTCAGCACATTGCTCCCCTAAAGAAAGAGAAGATTATTTTTAACCTTTCATTGACGACGCGGTCATATATTTATTTATATACATCTGAGTGTTTTTATGCAATCTATGTCGTCATAGGGAGTTTACATATATTGCACAAATACGTTTTGTTGCCCCAGTTACAGTACACATACTAATAACACACAGCGCATAAAACAAACATTAGAGAACAATTTCTTAATTTTACAGTCCATAGAAAATAATATACAGAAGTATCAAATAAACTACTGACATACTAAGGTAAATACAAAAAGGTTTACCGTTATAAATGATTTAATAACTCAGGTCATCCTTAGAACAGTTTTGAAATTCTGAAATATTATAGAAAGCCTTTTCTTTCCACCATTTGTCAGTGTTTTCTTAAGTCATTAAGCGAGACATGATGCGCCCGCAAAGGTAAAGTATTAAATAATTTTATGACTCATAATTATACTGTGTTTTCTTTAATCTAGCTGTGGGCATATCTGTTTTATTTGCATAGTCTTATATTGGTGCACAGCGTCGTTTAAGCTGTGTAATTTTCCTTTAATTTAAAAGGCAGCAGTATACAAAACGTGATGGGGCCGTAAATACTTTGAAGTCTATGTTTCCGCCTGAGTACTAGTTCGGTTTGGCCAAGGATGCGAAAGAAAAATACCGTGGCATTTTCAAAGTAACCATTTCGGCAGTCACCTTGACAGATTTAGGAAAACCATGGAAAATCTTAATTCGACTGATCTGCGAATCACGTGGCAAACTATTGCACTATTTCGCTCAGTCGATCACACTCTTAGGTACCTTTTTATCGCTTTTTAATTCCTCTACCAGAGAATCGGCTCGACCAACCAGTTAGCAGATACAACAAACCAAAATTTGCGAATGACACAGAAGTCCACTACGTGAATTGTGATACGTTTGAATTTTTACACAATGAGTTCGGACGATCTTAATATCAGCCTGACCTCTAAAGATAGTAATAGTTATTCTGTCCCAGTCATTCATTTGGTACAGGCCCACTCAAATGGAAGAAAACATGCTAAGAACTATAGAAAAATACCGACGGTAATGACGAAAGCACACACTTATCATTAACAGGCGACAATAAAACAGACTGTGCATCTCATTACATATTCGCTGGTGGGAGCTCTTTTTGATATAAGATTGCCAATGTAAAAGTCACGTAATCTCTCTTGCCAAAAACATTAAGACTGCCATTTCATTTATTTTATTTTCTAACGTAATATTAGTTTGTGCCGAGCTGTACGTCGGAGCTACATCTACGTAAGTCACTTTACACAGAATGGCGGAGGGCAGGTCGCATCAATAACAGCAATTTTCTGTCCTGCTCCACTCTCGTATTGAGCGAGGGAAAATTAATTGCCTACATGCATCTGTATGCGTCCTGACCCCTCTTTCATATATATGTAAGTTCCTCGAACAATTGGTTCAAATGGCTCTGAGCACTATGGGATTTAACATCTATGGTCATCAGTCCCCTAGAACTTAGAACTACTTAAACCTAACTAACCTAAGGACATCACACAACACCCAGCCATCACGAGGCAGGCACGAGATGCGGGCAGTTCCTCGAACATGCAGGTTGCTTTTTCACATGGGTTACAAAAAATTTGGTAGACCTTGGTGGTCATACCTAGCTGGTAAGAACTCCAAAAGCTGGAACAATTCTCTGAAACTGGTCGCAACAGAATATTGAGAGAAATTTCCTTTACAGATGTACTGAATTTTCCCAAAGCCCTACCAAGAAATCCTAGTCTTTCATTCACCTTCCCTAACATTAATTTGGTGTTATGTTCCTTATCGCATTTCAGGATTATTGCTAAATATTAATGTTAAAATAGTACACTATCGTATTCTTCCTCGATATGCAGGATAGAGCTAGCTTCTAGTAAAATGTTTTTTAAGTGGGCGGTCTACAGCTTGTCTAGGGGTACCTGCCGCCAGCTCCACGTACTGCCTGTGAAACTATCCCCTGATAATCGTCCTGTCCAAGGGGCGGCCTTTCAGAGAAGAGCACCTTTAGGCACCACCCGTCACTAACAGGCCAACTAGCCCTACGCAGAGGTGGTGCTGTTAAAATATCTTTTATATCGCTGCCGGATACAGAAGACGTAAAATGGAGCCAGTTCCGGAGTCAGACCACAACAACAAATAGGGCACCTCCAAGGCAGGTGTCGAGCCAGCAGACGTAAAAACTGAGCTCGTTGCCTAAGTTACAGATGACAACGTGGAGGGCTCCTCCACTCAGCGTTGGTTCCCGCACTATCGGAACATAGCCGGTAGTAAGGTTATTCTGTAAGCAGAAAGCGACGTCGATCTTCACGTGATCTCCAAATCACGCTGGCGACACCATGTGACATGGCAGTTCCGCTCGTCAAAGCTGTGTATAAGGCCTGCCAGTATCAATTACAAGCAAAGAAGAGTTTACGTTCCTTGCCGAAAAAGTTGTTTGTGTGAACTCAGGGCCAGTCTTATCGTATCGCCATAAACAATCGCGTTTGTGGCAAGATGTTGCGTGTTTGGTACTGGCTAGGACGCTTGCTAGGCGAGATAATCCGGAATATCCAGATGTATAGGACTTTATAACAGGGCAGATACAGATCCAGGACACTTGCTGCGGCGTGACAAGCCACGGCCTGCTGCGTCAAGGAAATAAGAGTTTCTGTCGCTCCTGTCTCCTTTTTTGAGTGGCTCATCCCCCACCCCCGATGAAATGGATGTCGTCGAAGTACATAAAACCAGAAGCGATGCCTACAAGAGGAAAACCAGCGGAGACGACGAGACAGGAAGAACAGTTTCTGCTACAGCAACGCAGGCAGGATCTCATCAGGAAACTTACTGAAGATGACATCCAACATATAAGAAGGAAATACGAAAGCACCGACAGTGGTCACGGAGACGTAAGTTCTTCAAGTGATCCCTTTCGGACGAAAATACAACAGCTATACAAGAAGAGAATCTGGACCACCAAGAATTGCAACTAGTTATAGGACGGAGAGCACCGTAACACAAAGCAGTGCAACAGTCAGAAGAAAGAAAAGAGCGACTCTGTTGCAACAAGTAACATTCTGTAACATCCTCCCACAGGTGGGCGCAAATCTAACGTGAATCTCTCAATACAACACAGTGGGGAGACCACAGAAAAAGAACCGCTTCCCGGTACCGTCAACAGTAATCTATCATGTCGGGAACTACTAGAAGCTGAATCAGGAATTGAAGAGAATGATCAAAGGAAGTCTCAGAATAATATACCGTGACGACAGTGACAAATAGTTACGTCATTCCCTAGTATACCAGTGGGCAGCGAGCAAATTCTGCCCACAGAAATATTCCTTTCTGCACCTACGAGGATCAGAACTCGAGAAAGCCAAGTGTAGTAATCAGACGTCTATCCAGTGAAATTCCAGAAGTAATAGACGCAGAAGTTCTCCAGGAGAAAGCATTTGTAATTAAGAACGCGTACCAATATAAAAAAATGAGATCAAGACAATGAAATCTTAATACCACTGCCTCTCTATGCAGTCACTCTGGGGTAAAACGAATAAGCCGACCTACTAAACATAAAATGCCAGGTGGAAGACTTCACACCGAAAAACGGACCGGACAAATTTAAGAAATGCCAACGGCTAGACCACACAAAAAGTTAATGTTGATTACCGGCATTATATGTAAAGTGCGCAGGCTATCACAATTCCAACGATTGTCATTTTCCACAAGACGCGAACGCAGGAAGTGTCTTATGTAGTGGTCATCATCCAACGCTGTGACTTTGCTGCAAGAAACGCCAACAGGTCATCAAAGCGTACAATGCAGCCACACTAGCACTTAAACCTACAACGGCGCCCCCACAAGCAACGCCGACAACTACCAGTGAACAGAGACAAACCGCTGCCAAAGTTACAGAAAAGTCGCAAACGCCATAAATGGAAACACATTGAAAAGCCTGCGCCAAACGTAGACACCAGCGGACACCAGCAAATACCTCATGCGAGAAACCGCTACAAAATGCTTACGCAAGCAAATTAGTTGAAGATGCAAAGAAGAAAATCAAGGATTTCGGAAGGGCTTACAACGGATTTTTTTTTATGTCTAACTGTGGTAACTACGAGAAAAATCGAAGCAGCGTCCGACAATGTAGCCTGTACGGATAGCTAAAGACTATGGAATGGTAATGGGATTACAAACGAGAAATAGGTCTTTCTACTTATCGATATACAACATCGACGTCTTGTCCCTATCACAAATACACCGGAAGGCTGAAGACATCGTCGAACTTTGCAACATGATTGGCTGTAGACCAAACAGGAGAGACATAGGAGGGGTGACAGCATCTTTGTTCGTCAATGTATCCACCACAAAGAATAAATGCGGCCTCGTTTAAAAATCTTTGAAGAGTCGGCAGCAGCGCAGCTATGCATGTGTGTGTGTGTGTGTGTGTGTGTGTGTGTGTGTGTGTGTGTGTGTGTATAATAATTGGTAACGACTGTTGTAGAAAAACGTGTTAAAAACACGACCGTAAATCAGGGCCCTGAGACGGATGCAGTCAGGTACCGTCCTACGAGAGGCACATCTCGAGACAATGAAGAGAGAATTTTTGACGAGTCTCAACTGCCTGCTAGACAAATTAGAAGTGCGTTGGCGATGACCTTATACGGTCATACGTAAGGCCCCGCAGGCTGGTGTCCGGATGCGTCAACGTGGAAGGACCGGCGTGACCTGTCGCACAGTATAAAGGCAGAGCCAATATAGCCCGTGGGAGTGTTCAGTACAGACAGTGGTCCAGGAGGGATGTCTGTATAGGTCAGGCCTGGGGCCTGAACTTGCACTGGGCTATCTGGATCTGCTCGCGCTCACACTTAACCGCGTACCTCCCTCCATGTGATTTTGCAATCAGGAATAGTGTACTTACGTTGAAATCATTATCCAATTCTTGCTCAGACGAGCAATTAAAGATTGTAGTTATTCAAGTGATGTCTCTGTTCGATTATATCTCGACCGAGTTCCATAACTCTTTCGGACTTCCAGTCAGCTACATCAACGTTAGCTCACTGGAATCACTTTCTCCAGTCTCCGATGTCATTGAGCGTCTAGACCGCTCGCAGGACGCGACGAAGGGACTATTTTCTGGTGCCAGGTGTGTGGGGTTGATACTGGATTAGCGTGCAGTTGTCACACCAGAAGTGAGAGGAATAGGTCACCTCTCTTTAGAATATCGAACTTGCTCAGTCCGACGTCAAGCAAAACGACAGAACGGCTTTGAGACCCACTTTGCATTACTTGAATAGCACGTACGCAGGCCAGCGGCAGAGTCAACAGAGTAAAAGAGCTCCCGAGAAGGAGGCGGCTTCTGAAGAACGAAGAGGGGGCCGGGACTAGCCCAGCAACAGACGGTGCCTGGGGACAAGGAGGGCAACCTAGAAGGCGGCCATGGGCGGTGCAGCCTCAGCAGAAGCTGACGGACGGGGCCCGAGTCGAAGAAAGCGGGTAGGAGCGGTCGACGGCAGCGCGAGGACAGCCTATTGCCACGGCGGGCAGCGCGGGGACGTAGGCGGCGCGCACAGGTGCCGACAGCGGCACGAGGTCGCAGACGTTGTGAGAGGCAGCCAACATCAGCGGCGGACGCAGCGGGCGACGGCAGACAACGGCGCGAGGGCAAGCAGCAGCGGCCTCAGCGCAGACAGAATCACCAGGTCGCAGGCGGCGGTGAGAGACAGCGGCAGGGGCACCGCCGCACGGGCAACGCTTCGCGGCAAACGGCTTACAAAAGCAACGGTAGCAGTGAGAATTCCAATGGTGAGTTAAAAGACTAGCAGACATGTCGCGACACGTAGATAATGTTGCTGGCTCAGACTCTGTTGCGCCTTAGTCACAAACTAGGGAATTCGTTAGTTTGTCGGCTATGCTAATACTGCAATCGCTTGCCTGCACTAAGAACACACTCATTGTGTTCCTTGATAACTGTGATCTTCCGTTTGACCTTATAGGACTCAGAGCAGCGTGGCACCTTTGAACTTCTACACTTGTCGGATGTTTGCAAGTCGGCAAGAACGTGGACAAAGTATAGCTCACTTGGGGCTCGAGTTTGGATACCATGCAGTACCATTTGAGGTAAGGAATCAGAGGTACCAAGCGAGAATCGGAGGTAGAAGGCAGGCTTGCTCCCATTTGGAAATTAAGCCGAACAGTGTTTATCCAAGGGATTTACAATGACAAGATAAAGACGATAGTGCGTGAGCGAGGTAAGCAGCTAAGTTTAACAGAGGCTATAGAGATAGCTCTGACAGAAGAGAGCGCGATAGAGTCGTCCCTAGAAACGATGAATCCCGGGATGGTGATGCGGTACCGTAGGCCGACAAGAAAGCCACGAAGTGCTTCAGGTGTGGGATACCAGGCCGTATGGCGCTAGTGTCGTGCAGTTAAAAGAATAAGAAAGGTGGGGTCGGGTGTATCAAGAAAAGACAGTGAAACGGACCAACGACGAATAGTGAGGTTCTCAGTGCATATGAAGTCCATAATGTGTTTTAAACGCAACGGTCAATACGCGAGAGATTGCCCAGAAAGCGTTTGCCATGCACAGAATGCACTTGAAAGAAAAAGCCAGGAAAATAAAGTAAGGGCGTACTAAAGCAGTCTCCTTACGCTGTATCTGGAAAGATATTAGCCGTCGACTGCGAAAGTAAAAATGAGTTTATACAACTGGAGTCTCAGGGCGGCCTTACTAATTGCCTCAGTCTCCTCGGGCATTGCGGTGTGCAGATAAGCCTAGTTAGGAGTAGTAGTGTGAGAAACGACGGAGAGTATAATCCAGCCGAACATATTAGAATTCGTGGAATCGCTAATGCGGTTGCAAGGACAGAGGAAACAGTAACCCTCCAATTACGAACGAGAAATGGAATGCAAGTGATGCAACGTTTCCACGTAATTGGGTAAAGATGTAGATGTTCCATATGACGGGTTGGTGGGCCGGGATTTTTCCACAGAACAAAGAGTCATAATCAATTATGCCACCGGAAATCTGTGGATCCGCGGGGAACGGATCAGAATTAAGACTGAGCAATAGTGTGAGCTCCGCCCGCTGCAGATTGGTATTAGAAGTTTGAAACTTGCTAATACGGCTGTGCAGGTACAAGAAAGAGAATGCTCTTTCAGAGAAACCTCATATGCTGGGAGAAAGGCGTGTAAGGAAAGGAAGACGGAGTCACAGGTGAGCTCTACTTTTTTTAGGTTAGAGAATTCCCTCCCTAGGCCCGACAAGACGCCTCCTGAAACGCGGCAAGGCAGGAGTAGGCAAAATGCAACAAGGAATAACAATATTAATGTGCTAATAGTAAACTGCAGAAGCGTCTATAGAAAGGTCCCAGAACTGCTGTCATTAATAAACGGTCACAACGCCCATATAGTACTAGGAACAGAAAGTTGGCTGAAACCAGACGTAAACAGTAATGAAATCCTAAACTCTGATTGGAATGTATACCGCAGAGATAGGCTGGACAGTGAAAGGGGAGGCGTGTTTATAGCGATAAGAAGTGCAATAGTATCGAAGGAAATTGACGGAGATTCGAATTGTGAAATGATTTGGGTGAAGGTCACGGTTAAAGCAGGCTCAGACATGGTAATTGGATGTCTCTATAGGCCCCCGGGCTCAGCAGCTGTTGTGGCTCAGCACCTGAAGAATAATTTGGAAAATATTTCGAGTAGATTTCCCCACCATGTTATAGTTCTGGGTGGAGATTTTAATTTGCCGGATATAGACTGGGAGACTCAAACGTTCATAACGGGTGGCAGGGACAAAGAATCCAGTGAAATATTTTTAAGTGCTTTATCTGAAAACTACCTTGAGCAGTTAAACAGAAAACCGACTCGTGGCGATAATATATTAGACCTTCTGGTGACAAACAGACCCGAACTATTTGAATCAGTTAATGCAGAACAGGGAATCAGCGATCATAAAGCGGTTACTGCGTCGATGATTTCAGCCGTAAATAGAAATATTAAAAAAGGTAGGAAGATTTTTCTGTTTAGCAAAAGTGACAAAAAGCAGATTACAGAGTACCTGACGGCTCAACACAAAAGTTTTGTCTCAAGTGCAGATAGTGTTGATGATCAGTGGACAAAGTTCAAAACCATGGTACAATATGCGTTAGATGAGTATGTGCCAAGCAAGATCGTAAGAGATGGAAAAGAGCCACCGTGGTACAACAACCGAGTTAGAAAACTGCTGCGGAAGCAAAGGGAACTTCACAGCAAACATAAACATAGCCAAAGCCTTGCAGACAAACAAAAATTACGCGAAGCGAAATGTAGTGTGAGGAGGGCTATGCGAGAGGCTTTCAATGAATTCGAAAGTAACGTTCTATGTACTGACTTGGCAGAAAATCCTAAGAAATTTTGGTCCTATGTCAAAGCGGTAGGTGGATCAAAACAAAATGTCCAGACACTCTGTGACCAAAATGGTACTGAAACAGAGGATGACAGACTAAAGGCCGAATTACTAAATGTCTTCTTCCAAAGCTGTTTCACAGAGGAAGACTGCACTGTGCTTCCTTCTCTAGATTGTCGCACAGTTGACAAAATGGTAGATATCGAAGTAGACGACAGAGGTATAGAGAAACAATTAAAATCGCTCAAAAGAGGAAAGGCCGCTGGTCCTGATGGGATACCAGTTCGATTTTACACAGAGTACGCGAAGGAACTTGCCCCCCTTCTTGCAGCGGTGTACCGTAGGTCTCTAGAAGAGCGAAGCGTTCCAAAGGATTGGAAAAGGGCACAGGTCATCCCCGTTCTCAAGAAGGGACGTCGAACAGATGTGCAGAACTATAGACCTATATCTCTAACGTCGATCAGTTGTAGAATTTTGGAACACGTATTATGTTCGAGTATAATGTCTTTTCTGGAGACTAGAAATCTACTCTGTAGGAATCAGCATGGGTTTCGAAAAAGACGATCGTGTGAAACCCAGCTCGCGCTATTCGTCCACGAGACTCAGAGGGCCTTAGACACGGGTTCACAGGTAGATGCCGTGTTTCTTGACTTCCGCAAGGCGTTTGACACAGTTCCCCATAGTCGTTTAATGAACAAAGTAAGAGCATACGGACTATCAGATCAATTGTGTGATTGGATTGAGGAGTTCCTAGATAACAGAACGCAGCACGTCATTCTCAATGGAGAGAAGTCTTCCGAAGTAAGAGTGATTTCAGGTGTGCCGCAGGGGAGTGTCATAGGACCGTTGCTATTCACAATATACATAAATGACCTGGTGGTTGACATCGGAAGTTCACTGAGGCTTTTTGCAGATGATGCTGTGGTGTATCGAGAGGTTGCAACAATGGAAAATTGTACTGAAATGCAGGAGGATTTGCAGCGAATTGACGCATGGTGCACGGAATGGCAATTGAATCTCAATGTAGCGAAGTGTAATGTGATGCGAATACATAGAAAGATAGGTCCCTTATCATTTAGCTACAAAATAGCAGGTCATCAACTGGAAGCAGTTAATTCCATAAATTATCTGGGAGTACGCATTAGGAGTGATTTAAAATGGAATGATCATATAAAGTTGATCGTCGGTAAAGCAGATGCCAGACTGAGATTCATTGGAAGAATCCTAAGGAAATGCAATCCGACAACAAAGGAAGTAGGTTACAGTACGCTTGTTCGCCCAATGCTTGAATACTGCTCAGCAGTGTGGGATCCGCACCAGGTAGGGTTGATAGAAGAGATAGAGAAGATCCAACGGAGAGCAGCGCGCTTCGTTACAGGATCATTTAGTAATTGCGAAAGCGTTACGGAGATGATAGATAAACTCCAGTGGAAGACTCTGCAGGAGAGACGCTCAGTAGCTCGGTACGGGCTTTTGTTGAAGTTTCGAGAACATACCTTCACCGAAGAGTCAAGCAGTATATTGCTCCCTCCTACGTATATCTCGCGAAGAGACCATGAGGATAAAATCAGAGAGATTAGAGCCCACAGAGAAGCATACCGACAGTCCTTCTTTCCACGTACAATACGAGACTGGAATAGAAGGGAGAACCGATAGAGGTACTCAGGGTACCATCCGCCACACACCGTCAGGTGGCTTGCGGAGTACGGATGTAGATGTAGATATTCAAAGAAATTGAAAGACTTTTGCGAGAGACGCTTAGGCACAAAGCGAGAACCATGTGGAAGGGCGAGAGCGAATAGTGACAAACTTATGAACTGTCTGAACGCAACAGAGGCAGGCAACATGTAATGCCGGAGAGAAGCAAAAAGTGCGCAAACCACTTGTTTCAGCATTGACAACAGGACCCCGGGGGGAACGGGTGTGTCGATTAGAAAGAGAGCCGAATGGAATAGGGAGACTATCATTCCCAAACAGGAAATCACCAAGGGCATGTATTTACCCGAGGCATTCGTAAAATTAGCATCAGGAGAATGAGGAACACTAAAGACGAAAGTGTGTCAGTAAACTGCCCACGGGTGGTAGCAGAAGCAATTCCGGAGCGGACATTTTTGCGGCAATCTTTCAGTGTGAACCGTGGTCAGTAAAACTAGGCTACAGCTGAAATCAAGGATCAGTGTACTAAAGGAGAACATCCGCCACGAGTCACTTGAATGCAGAAGAGAAGGCAGCAATCACAGAGTTTGGCACCATGCACAGTGACGTTTTCCACTTGCCTGAAGACATTAACTCACAAGGATAGTATTGGGCACGAATCTAAACTGCTATCGGGAACAGAAGGTAGGGTGATATGTTCGCGACTCTACAGTACACCACAAGCACAAAATGAGGTTCTCCAGCAGGAAATTATTGAAAAGATGTTATACCAACTAAAAGTGGTTGGAATTTTACTTTGATTTTAATTCCGAAAAAGATGGATGCCAGCGGAAAGCGAAAGTGGTGAACAGTGACGGACTAAAAGCGACTTAATGAGATCTACCCAAATTCAGTGTATCAATTGCCAAGAATAGGCGAAATTCTTGACGGTGTACGAAAAGCAAAGTACTTCTCGATCCTCGATTTAGCGAAGGGCTATTATCAAGCCTTGCGAGACGAACAGGATCGAGCAAAAGCGGCTGAGTCATTGTCACCTTTGTGCTCATACGGCAAGGACTACCAAATCCACCGGTTAGTCCCTCAACCGTTAGATGTAAAACTCAATGGGACTCGGGGCAAGTAAGGCTAGCAACCTGCTCCCCTGGTACTTTAAATATGATGCTGGCAACAATCGGAGCAAAATGCCTCGAACCTTTGGAGGTGACGGAGTCCCACCTCTAACTGACAAACCAGGGACTTCTAAGATACTACTTGGCAAACAAATGGTAATGAGATGGGGAGCTATTAATATCAATGGGGGCTACTCTGGGAAGAAGGTAGAGCTGGCAGAGGCTGCAAGTAAGATGGGGCTGGACGTTTTAGCTGTTAGTGACATTCGGGTAAGGGATGAGAAAGAATAGAAAGTGGGAGAATGCAAGGTCTACCTGTCAGGAGTCAAAGCAGGAATAGCACAATAGGGTGTAGGGCCTTACATCAGGAAAGAAATGGAACCCAGCGTAGTTGCAACAAGGTATGTAAACCAACGACTGATGTGGATAGATTTGACAGTGTCTAGCAAGAAAATTAGGATTGTGTCAGTATATTCGCATTGTGAAGGGACAGATTAAGATAAGATGGATAGTTTTTGAGACACACTGTGATGTAGCACATTTTGTGCTTGGCAGAGGGTTCATCGAACCACAATCATACTATCTCTCTACCATTCCCCTACCGAACAGGGCGCGGGAAAAACGAACACCTAAACCTTTCTGTTCGAGCTCTGATTTCTCTTATTTTATTTTGATGATCATTCTTACCTATGTAGGTGGGGCTCAATAAAATATTTTCGCATTCGGAAGAGAAAGTTCGTGACTGAAATTTCGTAAAAAGATCTCGCCGCGACGAAAAACGTCTATGCTTTAATGACTTCCATCCCAACTCGTGTATCATATCTGCCACACTCTCTCCCCTATAACGTGATAATACAAAACGAGCTGCCCTTTTTTGCGCCCTTTCGATGTCCTCCGTCAATCCTACCTGGTAAGGATCCCACACCGCGCAGGAATATTCTAACAGAGGACGAACGAGTGTAGTGTAAGCTGTCTCTTTAGTGGACTTGTTGCATCTTCTAAGTGTCCTGCCAAAGAAACGCAACCTTTGGCTCGCCTTCCCGACAATATTATCTATGTGGTCCTTCCAACTGAAGTTGTTCGTAATTTTAACACCCAGGTACTTAGTTGAATTGACAGCCTTGAGAATTGTACTATTTATCGAGTAATCGAATTCCAACGGATTTCTTTTGGAACTCATGTGGATCATCTCACACTTTTCGTTATTTAGCGTCAACTGCCACCTGACACACCATACAGCAATCTTTTCTAAATCGCTTTGCATGGGTAATTTTAATGCCAGGATTGGAAATCGAACAGAAGGGTATGAAAATGTTATGGGTAGATTTGGAGAGGGTATGGAGGCCAACAGGAACGGGAAAAAACTCTTGGATTTCCGTGCCGCTATGGGCTTAGTAATCACAGACTCATTTTTTAAACATAAGAACATTCACCGGTATACTTGGGAAGGCAGGGGAACCAGATCTGTCATTGACTATATAATAACAGATCAGGAATTCAGGAAGGCTGTGAGGGACACACGTGTATTCAGGGGATTCTTTGATGACACATATCGTTATTAAATCTGCAGTGAAATTGGGATTGTGAGGCAGGAGGTCAGGTCCATATGTAGGAGGATAAGAGTGGAGAAACTTCAGGATAAGGAAATCAGGCTCAAGTACATACCAGCGATCTCGGAAAGGTACCAGTTAGTTGAATGTAGTCAATTACAGTCATTGGAAAAGCAATCGACAAAGTACAGGGACACAGTACTAGAAGTGGCTGAAGAATTTCTTGGAACAGTAGTGTGTAAAAATAGGATGAAGCAAACAGCTTGGTGGAATGACAATCAAGGCAGCCTGTAAAAGGAAAACGAAGGCGTATCAAAAATGGGTACATACTAGAACTCAGGCAGACAGAGAAAGTTATGTTGAAGAAAGAAACAAAGCCAAACAGATAATTGCAGCATCCAAGAAGAAATCATGGGAAGACTTTGGAAACAGGATAGAGACTATGGATCAAGCTGCTGGAAAACCATTCTGGAGTGTAATTAGCAGTCTTCGAAAGGGAGGTAAGAAGGAAATGACAAGTATTTTGGACAGGTCAGGAAAACTGCTGGTGAATCCTGTCAATGCATTGGGCAGATGGAGGGAATATTTTGAAGAATTGCTCAATATAGGTGAAAATACGATCAGCAATGTTTCAGATTTAGAGGTAGAATGGGATAGGAATGATGATGGAAATAGGATCACATTTGAGGAAGTGGAGAAAATGGTCAATAGATTACAGTGCAATAAAGCAGCTAGGGTGGATGAAATTAAGTCGGAACTCATCAAATACAGTGGAATGTCAAGTCTTAAATGGCTACACAGGATAATTGAAATGGCCTGGGAGTCGGGACAGGTTCCATCAGACTGGACAAAAGCAGTAATCACACCAATCTTTAAACATGGAAACAGGAAAGATTGTAACAACTACAGAGGTATCTCGTTAATCAGCGTTGTGGGTAAAATCTTCTCAGGTATTGTTGAAAGGAAAGTGCGAGCATTATTTGAGGACCAATTGGATGAAAATCAGTGTGGGTTTAGGCCTCTTAGAGGTTGTCAGGACCAAATCTTTAGCTTACGGCAAATAATAGAGAAGTGTTATCAGTGGAACAGGGAGTTGTATCTATGCTTTATAGATCTAGAAAAGGCATATGACCGGGTTCCTAGGAGGAAGTTATTGTCTGTTCTACGAGATTATGGAATAGGAGGCAAACTTTTGCAAGCAATTGAAGGTCTTTACATGGATAGTCAGGCAGCAGTTAGAGTTGACAGTAAATTGAGTTCATGGTTCAGAGTAGTTTCAGGGGTGAGACAAGGCTGCAACCTGTCTCCACTGTTGTTCATATTATTTATGGATCATGTGTTGAGAACAATAGACTGACTAGGTGAAATCAAGATATGTGAACACAAAATAAGGAGTCTTGCATATGCGGATGACTTAGTTGTGATGGCAGATTCGATTGAAAGTTTGCAAAGTAATATTTCAGAGCTAGATCAGAAATGTAAGGCTATGGTATGAAGATTAGCTTCCCCAAAACGAAAGTAATATCAGTGGGAAAGAAATATAAACGGATTGAGTGCCAAATAGAAGGAACAAAGTTAGAATAGGTGGATGGTTTCAAGTACTTAGGATGCATATTCTCACAGAATGGCAACATAGTTAAAGAACTGGAAGCGAGGTGTAGCAAAGATAATGCAGTGAGCGCTCAGCTACGATCTACTATCTTCTGCAAGAAGGAAGTCAGTACCAAGACTAAGTTATCTGTGCACCGTTCAATCTTTCGACCAACTTTGTTTTATGGGAGCGAAAGTTGGGTGGATTCAGGTTACCTTATCAACAAGGTTGAGGTTACACATATGAAAGTAGCTAGTATGACTGCAGGTACTAGTAGATGGGAACAATGGCAGGAGGGTGATCACAATGAGGAAATCAAAGAAAAACTGGGAATGAACTCTATAGCTGTAGCAGTCAGGGCGAACAGGCTTAGATAGTGGAGGGTCATGTTACACGCATGGGAGAAGCAAGGTTACCCAAGAGACTCATGAGTTCAGCAGTAGTGGGTAGGAGGAGTCGGGGCAGACCAAGGAGAAGGTACCTGGATTCGGTTAAGAATGATTTTGAAGTAATAGGTTTAACATCAGAAGAGGCACCAATGTTAGCACTGAATAGGGGATCATGAAGGAATTTTATAAGGGGGCTTTGCTCCAGACTGAACGCTGAAAGGCATAATCAGTCTTAAATGATAATGATGATTCAACAGACGAGTCAGATAACGGAAGTTGGATACACAATGGTGAGGTCCTTACACGGTGGTACGAACAACAGGGCCTAATGTTGTAATCTGTCTGAAACGAGATAAATATCTCGCTGTTCATGCAAACAGATTAAAGGAATTTTTCTAATTCCAGATGTCGGCATCATACTGCTTCGTCGGTGTTATCCTACTGCTCATTGGGGTTGAGCACATCAGACAAGAACCACATACGCAAGTAGCTAAGATATAGTCATCATTTGGACTGTATTATGACAATATGTGTCGAGAAAAAATTTACAGTGTAGCATGGAAAATTGAGTTATTTTAATTTAACGAAACTTGGAGAGAAATTTGAGTGCAGTGAGGTTCTCGCGAGGCGACCAATCGGCTATTGTAAAGACACGTTGGCATTATTGAATGAGTGCAGCATAATGCGTAAGTGCAGAGTATATGTGCCACTTTAACGTAGGAAAAACTGCAAAGGTATTAGGTCTGACTGGACAGTTGGCTCGGCATGAATCCCGTATAAATAAACGAGGGATCGAACTTCGTGGGCGAGGTCAGTAAGATTATCTTCGGAATCCTAGACGAAGATGACGGCACGTACTTCAAGGCGAAGACAGAGGTCTTAGACGGAGAACAGACACAGCTACTCAGACTTTCGAAGGAGCAAGTGACAATAGTTACAGCAACCTTGACTAGTTTTAATCAAACGGTAAGCCACATAGCGAAAAAAGAAGAAATTATCACGCATGGAATGAGGCAATTAAGCTGGCACATAGTAGAATATGAGAACAGCACTGACGAACGATTACAGCGAGCCGTAATTTTGATCGCCATTAACGAACAGCTGACAACTGACGGGCAGTTTCAGTGAGCTAGAACGGGAAGGCGATATACTAATATCAGCGATTGTCAACGCTCAGGAAGATATTCTGGAGCCGCACCTGATCAATGCAGTTCCCATCGCTACGTACCTAGAACTAATAAAAGATTACATCAAGCCAAGCGGTTCCCTGTCGAACTTGAGGTAGACAGAGGATACCAATTAATCAGAATAATCGATCTAGATGTTTTAATTACTGGAAACACCTTAAGTCGTGTGCTAAATGTCCCGCTGGTATAGAAAGACGTGTATAACCTCAACAACATACTACCATTACCATCAGAAGTGGACGGAACGAGACACATATTTACGTATATTGTCCCAGATAAAGAGCTACTGCTGAATTATGACGCGCAACGTCAATATGCGAAGTTAAATAACGAGCTGTTATATTGTAAGAGGGTATATCAGAGCCTCAGAATATGCAAGCAGGTATTTATACTTTCGTTCACGCATGATCATGAGAAGTATGAGGCTAAGATGCTTCAACCAGTGCGAGAAATTCTGAAGGATTGCGGGCAGAAGCCAGTAGTGTTAAACGAAATTCTGTGGAAACCATTAAGTAATAACGAATGGTCGGTGGTTGTTCCAGTAGACAAAGGCATTACCGCCGTCTGTCATGATGGAAGTCCCACAGACGTGCTCCGAGAGACAGGGAAGATAATGTTTTTAGGTAAATGTCGTGGGTATACGGCTCAGATGATAATACAATCTGAACATATTATACGAACGAATGTCCCCAGTAGTGGTATTTAGCCGAAATTAAGCATCTGCATCTACATCCACATATATACTCCGCTAGCCACCAAGTGGTGTGTGCCGGAGGGCACAATTCGCGCCAAAGTCATAGTTTTCCCTCCTCTGTTACAATCGCAGATCGCGCGAGGGAAAAACGACTATCTGAACACCTCAGTACGAACTCTAATTTCCCTTACCTTTGAGTGGTGATTATTGCACGATTTGAAAGTTGGTGGTAATAATATATGCTCTACATCCTCGGCGAAGATAGGATTTCGGAATTTTAGTGAGCAGCCCCTTCCGTTTAACGAGTCGTCTATCTGCAAGTGTGTCACACTTCAAACGTTCTATGAGATTTGTAACGCTCTCGTGATGGCTAAATCTTGCCCATCATCTTTGGACCCTCTCAATCTCTTGAATCAGACCCAGCTGGTAAGGGTCCCATACAGATGAACTATACTCTAAGACTGGACGGACTAACGCATTGTAAGCAATTTCCTTTGTTGAAGGCCTGCATCGCTTCAGGATTCTACCAACAAACCGCAGTCTATAGAGTTCGCCTTCTCCGTTACTTGTGTAATCGGATCATTCCATTTGAGATCATTTCGAATAGTCACACCCAGATACTTGACGGATATTACCGCTTCCAAAGACTGGGCGTTTATTTTGTACTCTTACATTAATGGAGATTTTCGCCTTGTTACACGCAGTAGGTAACACTAGTATTGAGAGATAGCTGCCAGTCATTACACCACGCATTTATTTTCTGCAAACCCTCATTGATATGTCCACAACTTTAGTGTGCTACTACTTTCCTGTAGACTACAGCATAATCAGCAAACAGTCCAACGCAGATGTCAATACCATCAACCATATTGTTTATGTAAATCGTAAAAAGCAGCTGATCTATTCGCTGCCTTGGGGCACACCTGAAGTTATGCTTATTTCTGTTGAAGTCACCCCATTCAGGACGACATACTGCTCTCTGTCTGTTAGAAAGCTTTCTATCCAACCACATTTATCATCGGACAGACCGTAAGCGCGCACTTTTTGGAGCAAGCGACAGTGCGGAACTCAGTCGAATGCCTTTCGAAAGTCGAGAAACTGTGTCTGAATACAATATATGTTCCATGGTTCTACAAGAAATGGACGTCAGTGAAATCGGCCGGTAATTACGTGCATCCGATTTTCTCCCCTTCTTATAGATTGCTATGACCTGGGCCTTCTTCCAGTCCCGTGGAACTTTCCGCTGTTCCGTTGGTCTCAGAGAGGATGGATAAGAATGGTGCAATATTTGTAGCATAGTCAACATATAATGTTAGGGGGGATACCGTCTGGGCCAGATGCCTTCCTGGCATCTGAGGATAGTTAATAGTGAGAGGAAGAATGTAAGTAAACTTAAGTTGGAACTGCCAATACAACCTACAATAAGGCAGTCAGATGACCCAACAGCCGCAGGACGTAACTTGTATGAGCTACAACGTGGAACTGAATACCAGGAGGAAGTGTCTGTAACAACTTCTCCTTATGCCCTGTCTCTTGCTGGGGTTTGATGGGCTCTGGTGTCTTAATATTATGTTGTCTACGCAAATATTGTAAATGTTGCACAGACTGTTTTAAATTTGCGTGCAAAATAATTAGTAAGGGCTGACGTAGAAAATGTGTGTTAAACACACAATCGTAAATCAGTGTCCAGATACGGATATAGTGAAGAACCGTCCTACGAGAGGCACATCTAAAGACATTGAAGAAAGAATTTTTGACAATTTAGCGCCTACTAGGCACGTTAGAAGAGGTGTTTATCAGGGTGTTAAGACAAAACGGACAAACGCTGAAGAATATCACTGGTGGAAAGTGTGAACAAACTAGAGTGAAATGTCTTCTCCTTCACGAACCGATATTGTAATTACGTTACGAAATGTACCCTAATGTACCAAGTGTAATTTATTTTAAAAGTGATCCTGTACTATACAGGCTATCCCAAACTTTTCGCTGCCAATATCTCTGGAACCACTATAGATATTGGCAAACGGCTTTCAAGGGTATAAATATACGGCAGAGACTCACGAAAGTAAATACTATGAGAATTCTAAACCGTGTGTAAATATTGATTTCAGCAACTTGCGTTTTTTTCAATGGGCACCCCATTTTATTCCATATGCAATCAATAACCTGAGAAATAAAATAATGATGACGTTGGTTCCATCGCAATTCACCAGTTACATCCCGAGAAATTGGAATGCGAAGTTGACGCGTGAAATGAACGAAACTCGCCACTGTTACACTTTCCGCAATGCAAGCGTGACCCGCACATTGTTCGTAATCGCGATGTGATTGACGTACGTATCCTTACTTTCACTGTTATCACGAGACCCGAAAGTAATAATAGGGATTCCTGCCACAAACACTGATATGTACATAACGGTGTCTCTCGTGCGTGAACAATATCAGCCAATGTACGCTGCCCCGTTACACTGCCGAGGTCAACCCATCGCCTCTGCAGTTGTGCACAGAAACGGGCGCAATCGGCGGTCTGTGTGCGAACGACTCATTACGAAGCAGACTGTTCTGCGCGTAAGCGGTACAAACCACCGATGTACTGTACACTGCCGTAATCGTGATATTAATTTACCTGTCCACCCGTTCTGTGTGTTCGACATTGTATTCACAAATGAGGAAATGGTTGACATGATATTAATGTATGGAGAATGTCACCAAACTGGCGCACGTGCGCCTAAGTAATATGCCCAGCGGTACCCTAACAGACGTCATCCGACCCGCCCTACCTTCATAAGTACTATTACAAAGCTTCGTGCGACGGGGCGGTTGTCTCCACGAACGCGGAACCGGAGCAGAGGTGTAACACATGAAGCAGCAGAGGTTGCTGGTCTGGCGGCCGCTGCAATAAACTCTCACGCAAGTATTAGTGGAATGGACAGACAGATGGGAATCATTCGTATAAGCGTGATGCGTATTCTGCACAAGCATAGATACCACCCATATCACGTGGCGCTACATCAAGGTCTCTATGACAACGACGTTCACAATCGCCTGGAATACTGTCACTGGGTTCTACAGCAAGGCCATGACTTTATGCGTAGGTTAGTGTTTACTCATGAGGCAAAACATGCGAAAGTCAACTTACACAATATGTACCACTGGTAACCAGAAAACCCACACTGGATTAGCCAGGTTGAACATCAACATCAGAGGAGTGTCAATGTATGGTCTGGTATTGTAGGACACCATATCACTGGCCCACATTTCACTGATGGCACTCTTCAACCGGCGACAGTACGAGCGGTTCCCGAGTTGTACCTTATCTGGACTGATGTAAGATCTAACCCTTCATTTGCGTCAAATAATGTGGATCCCTGTACAAAACGCCATTGTGGCACGACAAGCGCTTAACCAACAGTTCCCACATCGATTGATTGGACGAGGCAGCCCCGTTCATGGATTTCCAGCACGGTCGCCGGACCTCACTCCTGTGATTTATTTTCTGTGGGGACACGTGAAAGATGTGTATCAGCAGGTTCCAACAACAATGGCAAACACGAAAGCCCGCATTACCACTGCATGCACTGCAATAAAACCACAAACACTGTCAGCCATGAATGGATCCGTGATGGAGCCCGTACAGCAGTGTTGCGAAGCAAATGGCGATCTCTTCGAACATACGTTGTAGCGTTTAGACTGAGACGTGTGATTGCACACTGGCGTACATTTAGTGTATTACGGAGAAGACGTGTGTTTGTTTTGTTGGTACTACTGTATGTTTATGTATGCGTTGCACCAGCTGCAACTGTTCAACTGTGTTGCAGTCATTAAAGATGTTCAGTAACATGTCCTGTACGTGGCATGTACCACTGTGTAATTTATGTACAACTACGTACAAATAGTACTTATCCTCTGTGCGACCCTTTGAGAGCCATTAATTTTGTTTACTCTGGATACCGGTATTTCGTTACCGTAATGTCCATTGCAGTACTGTGGAGAAATTCAATAAAGCACGTGCATGAACATGTACGAGTAAACCGTGTCCTTGTTTTCATTGTGGCTCACTGGACATCCGTATGTTCCCAGGCCATGTACTTGGGGTTGTTCGGGGAAGGAGACCAGACGGCGAGGTCATCGGTCTCGTCGGATTAGGGGAGGATGGGGAAGGAATTCGGCCGTGTCCTTTCAGAAGAACCATCCCGGCATTTGCCTGGAGTGATTTAGGGAAATCACGGAAAACCTAAATCTGGAAGGCCGGACGCGGGATTGAAACGTGGTCCTCCCGAATGAGAGTCCAGCGTCTAACCACTGCGCCACCTCGCTCGGTACCCAGGCCACGTAGTAACAGTGTACATAGCAAAATAGAAGTACAGAGCGTTTCTCGCATCGTAATACATCAGTCACATCGCGATTAAGAGCAGCGTGCGGGTCACCTTTGCATCGCGGGAAGTGCAATAGCGGCGCGTTTCGTTCATTTCACACGTCAACTTCGCGTTCCCATTTCTCGGATGTAATTTACGTATTGCGATGAAACCAACGCCATTATTATTGTGATTCCTCATGTTACTGATTGCGTATGGAATAATAAAGGTATCCATTAAAAAAAAAAACCAATATTTGCACACGGTTTAGAATGTCTCGTAGTATTTACTTTCGTGAGCTGCTGCCGTACATTCATACCCGTGAAAGCCGTTTGTCAGTATCTATTGTGGTTCCAGAAATATTGGCAGTGAAAAGTGCAGGTGAGATACCCTGTGTATACCCAACCTACCAGAAATGAGAATTGGTAGAATAATACGAAATGTCTCGTACTGTAAAATAAAACTTATCTTATTCCAGGTATTAGAATATGTACCACTAATAGTAAGCGTAAAATGTAAAATTGTAAATGTTTCTCTTACACGAAAAGATTGATTTATATGTATTTCTGTCTTGGCAGTAGTAAAGTAAATGTATGTGTTACCCAATTAATGAAATAAAATTTGTGATAAGCCTTGTACAAAAATTTGTAGTCACTTAAGGCAGCGCCTACAAATTTTTCCCTGAGGGGGTGG
Organism: Schistocerca gregaria; assembly: GCF_023897955.1. NCBI lineage: Eukaryota > Metazoa > Arthropoda > Insecta > Orthoptera > Acrididae > Schistocerca > Schistocerca gregaria. Next base: position 405,097,854 of record NC_064931.1, on the reverse strand, counting down.
GGGGAGCGGGAGGTATCGCATAATTTAAAAAAAAAAAATTACAACGCCTGAAAGGCAACAGAACAGCAGACAGAACGAATAATTTTTCTAACGAGAAGCCAAAGTAAAAGCGTTGGTTGCAGATGTTAAGGAGACACACATGTTGAGACCCGAGGCACGGCAGTGCATTGGCGGTGACCATACATGGTGTCTGGACGCGCCAACGTGGAAGGCGAAGTAACCCGTGCGAGAAGTCAGTATAGACAATGGTCCACGAGGGATGTTCGTGTAGGGCAGGCCTGGGGCCTGGACTTTTAGTATTCGCTCTGGCTCTGCTCGTGTTCATACTTAGCCGTGTACCTCCCTTCATGAGATTTTGCAATTAGGAGTAGTGTACTTTCATTCGAGTTGTCATCCAATTCTTGCTCAGACGAGCAATTAAAGATTACGGTTATCCAAGTCTTGCCTTTGCTTGATTATTTCCCGACCGAATTCCATAACTCTTTCAAACTTCCAGTTAGCCATCTCCACGTTAGCTGACTGGGCAGACCACCTCTAGTCTTCAACTGCACTGAGTGTCTAGAACGCTCGCTGGATCCGATAGGAGGTTCGGCGCGGCTGCTTCGTGCGCCTGCCGTGACGAACCATTTTGCTTACGTTTATATGGTAACGTCTCAGCGTTGTTGATGTGTTGGACTACTACATCTTCGTCAGTGTTGCGGCAGCCGTTTGAACTTGGTGGACGAAAGCTTACACCGCAGCTGGTTGTCAGAGATCGTCCTTCGCAGTATGGGCTGTAGTGAGTGCCATAACGGGTGTCGTCCGAAATCTCCAACTGACCCGCATTTGCCTTATGCGATTAGGTGAGAGCACCGAAAACCTTTAACTGGAAGCCTGGGAGTAGATTTGAACCACAATCCTACCAAACAGGAGCCCAGTGTCTAAACCTCTGTGCTACTCACTAGGTAAGCGCCACCACAGAGCTTTTATCAGGCAGAACTAAAAATTTCAACGACTTTAACTTTTAAGATTTTTTATATGGGTTCATTCCCAAACAAGTTACGTCTTCTGAGAACGCTAAGTGATGGTGCATAAGCAGTGACACTTAACCCTGGAAAACGCAAAAGCGCGTACATCACTGGCAAACGTTTCTCGGGGCTTCTTGGACGTGTTTTGTGTAGCACACAAGAAACTGAGAAACTGCACAGTTTCTTCGAATGTGGAAGTCCAGGACGCTGTTCAAGAGAGGGAGGAAGCCGTAAAAATATTTTTTGTCCACATTTTTCACTATGAGACATGACTTTCAACACGGCCGCTACATTTGGCTAATGATTGTGCTCACATTTCCGTTAAGAGTCTGTCGTACTTTTTCTGTACAATGTAACTGAACCTTCCTGGCTGGCTTTTTTACCAAGAAGAAACAGGCCAGGAACAAAGTTGTCTTTCGCCAGCATTACACTGGCTAAGGCAAAGTTCCGTGGAAGTAAAGGCCTTGCAGGTACTTTCAATGTTAGAAAAAATTAGGTCATGGCACACATCGCTTCAAGGTAGAAGTTTCATTGTAGATGCAACGAACTGTTATGGCTGGTTTTCCTGTTTCAGAGAAAAACTGATTGATTGAGGGGAGATGGTTATGGGACGAAACGGCTAAGTCGTAATTCCCACAATTCCAAAGTTACTTGCATTAAAGAGAAGGTTTGCTAAAAGTGGATGAATCCAGTCAGAGGGGTCAAATTATAAAGCGGAGAAGTTAAAACACACACAGTAGAAGGTATAAAAGAGTAAGCCAAATCTAAAAACTGGAAAAATAAAGGGACAAAAAAAGGATCTTTGCATGGGGGAGCGGTCATGGGTCCAAGACCTAGGAAACATGAAGAGGGGCCACAATCACAACCACTCTGCCCCTGCTCCATGAGTAAAGCAAAATTTAAATCTTAAAACAAAAACCACTTAAACGTACGAAACTGAGGACCAATTCAACCACCCATGAATCGTTTGCTAATGTTGAAGACAAGGAGTCTTGAAGGCTATACATAGTATAAAGGATAAAAAAAAAAAGGAGACACTCCACCGGAAAAAAAAAAGGTTCAGATGGCTCTGAGCACTTTGGGACTTAACATCTGAGGTCATCAGTCTCCTAGAAGTTAGAGCTACTTAAACATAACTAACCTAAGGACATCACACACATCCATACCCGAGGCAGGATTCGAAGCTGCGACCGTAGCAGCAGCGCGGTTCCAGACTGTAGCGCCTAGAACCGCCTGGCCGGCGAATGGATTAACAAATTACCATTAATCATTACGTCAAATATTTAGCATGATAATAAGTAGAATTATGAAGTTGTAAGAAAAGTGTATTGCAGTCCACGATCGATATGGCAGAGCCGGCCGGAGTGGCCGTGCGGTTCTAGGCGCTGCAGTCTGGAACCGAGCGACCGCTACAGTCGCAGGTCCGAATCCTGCCTCGGGCATGGATGTGTGAGATGTCCTTAGGTTAGTTAGGTTTAATTAGTTCCAAGTCCTAGGCGACTGATGACCTCAGAAGTTAATTCGCATAGTGCTCAGAGCCATTTGAGCCAAATGGCAGATACTGGGAAACAAGAGTTTGTCTACAGGAGATATAGCATGCAGAACACTAGCACATCCCGTAACTGCATGCTGCTGACGTCGATGATATCCATATCACATCAGACTAATGGGGAGGGACATCAAGTGTATACCAAGGACTGACCGCCACAGCCACGTTTCAATGGCGTGAAAGTAACAGAAATGTAAAAAAAAAAAAAGTCTAACCGCAGGCACTCGTTAAGACAGACGCCGTATATCTTGCGGAAAGCTGCACAAAAAAATTCAACAATCTTCTTTCTGGGCACAATTTACGATGATCATTAATCCCGGTGGGTAGAGATATTGCATAAAAAAATCAGGCACCTACCAGCTCGGACATCTGAGAATGCAACAGGAACACACCCTCATACACATTACAATAGAAAATACCCTCCGTCATACGCTTTACAAATATTCGCAGACTATAGATGTACACGTAACAGAATTAAGAATTTCATGGTATTTTGTGTAGCAGTAGTGTAAGAAGGAAGGAAGGAAGGACGGAATGAAAATTGGTGTCAAAGTTCCATCGACAAAGTCATCAGGAGCTGCGCTCGGACTCTTATTGGGGAAGGAAACTGTCCGAGGCCATTCGAAAGAACCATCCTGGCATAGACATTATTTAATCTACTGAAAACGTGTAAAACATATTTGCCAGGCCAGAAGTGGAGAAATTGCGTGCTTCCAATACAAGTACTGTCTTAGCAGTTCGCTATCTCGCACGGTTAGATCATTCGTGCTTGCAGGAAGAAGAGCGAATAAAAAAGTATATTAGCTGAAGTAGTCACGTTCGTACGCTCTAAACCAACGATATTGTTGAGTCCTCTTCCGCTCTCGCGAATCTTTCCTGCCGCACGACAAGGGCCCGCCTTATTCGGCAGGAATCATTCGTCAGTTTCTAGCTGCACCATCCACTTTAGACACCTGGTTTTACACATCCGGGTTACTGTGTCCCACCTAAACTGAAATGTAACTGACGAGTTAAACGAACGACACAACAGATACCGAAGGCTTTGACCGACAAACTAGAGATCATTCTGAAGGATGAATTGTCTGGGGCCTTTGAGAAAGTGGAAAGTCGCAATGAGAAATACACTCCTGGAAATTGAAATAAGAACACCGTGAATTCATTGTCCCAGGAAGGGGAAACTTTATTGATACATCACATGATCACACTGACAGAACCACAGGCACATACACACAGGCAACAGAGCATGCACAATGTCGGCACTAGTACAGTGTATATCCACCTTTCGCAGCAATGCAGGCTGCTATTCTCCCATGGAGACGATCGTAGAGTTGCTGGATGTAGTCCTGTGGAACGGCTTGCCATGCCATTTCCACCTGGCGCCTCAGTTGGACCAGCGTTCGTGCTGGACGTGCAGACCGCGTGAGACGACGCTTCATCCAGTCCCAAACATGCTCAATGCGGGACAGATCCGGAGATCATGCTGGCCAGGGTAGTTGACTTACACCTTCTAGAGCACGTTGGGTGGCACGGCATACATGCGGACGTGCACTGTCCTGTTGGAACAGCAAGTTCCCTTGCCGGTCTAGGAATGGTAGAACGATGGGTTCGATGACGGTTTGGATGTACCGTGCACTATTCAGTGTCCCCTCGACGATCACCAGAGGTGTACGGCCAGTGTAGGAGATCGCTCCCCCACCATGATGCTGAGTGTTGGCCCTGTGTGCCTCGGTCGTATGCAGTCCTGATTGAGGCGCTCACCTGCACGGCGCCAAACACGCATACGACCATCATTGGCACCAAGGCAGAAGCGACTCTCATCGCTGAAGACGACACGTCTCCATTCGTCCCTCCAATCACGCCTGTCGCAACACCACTGGAGGCGGGCTGCACGATGTTGGGGCGTGAGCGGAAGACGGCCTAACGGTGTGCGGGACCGTAGCCCAGCTTCATGGAGATGGTTGCGAATGGTCCTCGCCGATACCCCAGGAGCAACAGTGTCCCTAATTTGCTGGGAAGTGGCGGTGCGTTCCCCTACGGCACTGCGTAGGATCCTACGGTCTTGGCGTGCATCCGTGCGTCGCTGCGGTCCGGTCCCAGGTCGACGGACACGTGCACCTTCCGCCGACCACTGGCGACAACATCGATGTACTGTGGAGACCTCACGCCCCACGTGTTGAGCAATTCGGCGGTACGTCCACCTGGCCTCCCGCATGCCCACTATACACCCTCGCTCAAAGTCCGTCAACTGCACATACGGTTCACGTCCACGCTGTCGCGGCATGCTACCAGTGTTAAAGACTGCGATGGAGCTCCCTATGCCACGGCAAACTGGCTGACACTGACGGCGGCGGTGCACAAATGCTGCGCAGCTAGCGCCATTCGACGGCCAACACCGCGGTTCCTGGTGTGTCCGCTGTGCCGTGCGTGTGATCATTGCTCGCAGTGTCCGGAGCAAGTATGGTGGGTCTGACACACCGGTGTCAATGTGTTCTTTTTTCCATTTCCAGGAGTGTACATCTCGTTACATGTATCCTATTATGTGTAAATTATCTCCATACGACGTGGCGCGCTATTTTGGTGGCATCACAAACGTCTCACACTGATGTGCCTTCGGACGGTTGGAGTATGGCACGGGTCAAGAGGCAATGTGCCTACAAGGCCGTCGGGGCGCGTAGAAGGAGAGAGATATTTGAGTTTACCTGATCACAGTATTTCTCCCTTCCTCCCAACTATTCTTCTTCCCACGTCCTCTTTAGCGATGGACATGACCGGTAGCAATGTTTATCGAAATCTCTCCCACAGCGAACAGCTGCAGCACTAGATGCGAGCTCAAGTCACTTCCTTACAAAATGCTCCCTGTAACGTGTCCATAAGCTATGGATGACACACTGCATAGGCTACTGCAGCAATACGACCGAAATTCCATCCTTTTTGGATCGAACAGACCACCCTGGCAACTTGTACTGCATTAAGATGTCTCGTTGCATTGGATGTGCTTGGTTGAATACAACGTTCATCAATAACAACTGCCATCTGTGTACCTCAACCCTGCCGCAATGACTGAGCGGCCTTAGGCGCTTCAGTGCGGAACCGCGCGACTGCTACGGTCGAAGGTTAGAATCCTGCCTCAGGCATGGATGTGTGTGATGTTCTTAGGTTAGTTAGGTTTAAGTAGTTCTAAGTTCTAGGGGACTGATGACCACTGCAGTTAAGTCCCATAGTGCTCAGAGCCATTTGAACCAATTTTTTGTGTACCTCACTAGAAAACACGGACACCGAAACTCACTTCCTTTTGATACGTCATCATACACTGCAACGTACAAACAACCACTAGATGGCGAGTATTTTTTATTGTAGCCTACACCGAAAGCGATTATCAGAAACCATGCAGTAAGTCCATAGATACCGCGTATGTTGAGTCCCATAGTGGTAAGTGCCATTTGAACCACAGATACCGCCTGGATCAAAACAGATTTAACGTACCGCTCGTCGATATACGTGTTCCCCTTATTCTTTTGAACTGTGTAAATTGTTGCCTGTACATCTACATCGTAATAGTGTGTGGCGGAGGATACTTTCGGTATCACTATCTGATCCCTCCAACCCTGTTCCACTTGCGATTAGTGCGTGGGAAGAATTATTGTCGGTAAGCCTCTGTACTGGTTCTAATTTCTCGAATTTTCTCCATGTGGTCAATACGCGAGGTGTATGTGGGGAGAAGTAATATGTTGCCTGACTCCTCCTGAAAAGTGCTGTCCCGAAATTTCAGTGGTCTCTCCGTGATGCACAACGCCTCTCTTGTAACGTCTGCCAGTGGAGGTTGTTTAGCATCTCCGTAACGCTCTCTCGCCAGCTGAAATATCCCGTGACTGAAGGCGCCGCTCTTCGTTGGATCTTCTCTATCTCCTCTATCAGTCCTACTTGATAGGGATCCCAGATAGACTAACAATGCTCAAGAATCAAGCGAACAAGCACCTTATAAGCCAATTCTTTCGCGGCTGAGTTACATTTCCTGAAGATTCTTCCGATGAATCTGAAACTGGTGTCTGCTTTTCCCACTATCTGTTTTATATGGTCATTCCACTTAAGGTCGCTCTGGATAGTTACGCCTCGATATTTCACGGCAGACGCTGACTCCAGCTGTTTGCCAACAGCAACGGTCCTACCACACTTCCCTGTGGTACTCCGAATTTACCTTTACCTCTGTCGATTTAGTTCCGTTAAGAGCGTCGTGTTGAGTTCTATCAGCAAGAAAGTCTTGAATCCAATCTGACGTCTGCTCCGATACTCCGTAAGCTTTTTTTTTTAATTTTTTTTTATAGTAAACGGCAATGTGGGACGGTGTCAAATGCCTTACTGAAGTCAAGGAACACGGCATCAGTCTGAGCGACGTTGTTCACTGTGCTGCCGATCTCATGGAGGAACACAGCGAGCCGAGTTTCGTAGGATCTCTGCGGAATCCATGTCGATTTTTATAGAGGAGCTGTTTATTTTCCAAAAACATCATAATTCTTTAGCATCAAACATGTTCCATAATTCTACAACAGACTGACGTCAACGATATAGGTCTATAACTGTGTGGATCTGTCTTACAGCCTTTCTTAAAAAACGAGAATGACCTGCGCTGTTTTCCAGTCGTTAGGCACATTTCGTTGTTCAAGCGATCCACGATAAATTACTGCTAGAAAGGGAGCAACTTCTTTCGCAGAATCTCTATGGAATCTTATAGGTATCTCACCTGCTCCCGAAGCCTTTCCACTAATAAGCAATTGTAGCTGATTTTCAATTCCGTGACCAGTTATCTCAGTATCTTGCCATTTCGACGTTCGCACGACGACTGAAAGGAGGGACAGTTACGATCTTCCGCGGTGAAAAAACTTAGAGAGAAGGACGAAATAATCAGTTCGGAAAACCTGTTACTTTCCGTTTCGGTGCCGGTGTGGTCGATGAGAGAATGAAGAGTTGATTTTGACCCCTTTACTGATTTTACATGCGACCAAAATCTCTTAGGGTTTTTCTTAGGTCGGTTGACAACGTCTTACTTTCGAATTCACTGAACGCTTCTCTCATTGCTTTCCTTACGCCCATTTTCGCTTCGTTCAGCTTTTGTTTGGCAGCTAGCTGTTTTTACTTCTCTTGAATCTGAGATGAAGTGCTCTTTGTTTACGTAGCGTTTTTCTAACACGGCTTTTAAACCAGGGTGATCTTTCCCATCCATTAAAACCTTACTAGGAACATACTTATCTAGGGCATATTGAACAATGTCTTCGAATTTTTTTCCATTTGTTCATCACATCTTCGGCCTCATCACCGAATATTTGATGCTGACTGCTGAGATATTCTGAAATTTGTATCCTGTCACCCTTGCTGAGCAAATATATCTTCCTACCTTTCTTAACATTCCTTGTAGGACCCGTTGTCATAGATGCTGTCACAGCCTTATGATCACTGATACCTCCCTCTACGTTAACTGATTCGAGAAGTTCAGGTCTGTCTGTTGCCAGGTGGTCTAAGACGTTACCCTCACGAGGTGGTTCTCTACCTATCTGCTCAAGGTAATTTTCGGACTAGACATCCAGAACAATGTCCCTGCCCCTGGCACCAGTTTTGATGGCATAATACTCCGATTCTATAACTGGCAACTTGAAGTCACCCCCTATTACAACGGCATGGACACGAAAACTAATAATGATATTTTGCAAGCTCTGTCTGAAGCGCTCTACAATTAAGATCCTGGCCCAGGTAGTCTGTAAAATCATCCGATCATCATTTTTGACTATTCTTTTATACTCAATTCACCCAGATTAATTCAAATTCTGAACCCGTGATAACCTCGCTAGATTTCATCGATTTTTTTTTACTGCAATAAACACGCCGCCACCGTTGGCGACTAACCTATCCTTACGATAAACATACCAGTCTGAACTTAGGCTTTCGTTGTCACTGACGTCTGGCTCCAACCAGCTTTCTGTTCCGAATAGTATCTGTGAATTATATAAATCCTTCCGTGCGAGCTTCGAGCTTTGATTTCCATTAAGTTGTTCATTGTCCCTATTCAGGTATGAGCCAACAAAATACGAGTATTTTGGCATTCTGAGGACAAAGTCGGTGATAGAAATTTCATGAATTGATTTCGTCGCATCTAAAAATGCCTTCGTTTTAATTATTGCTATCCCAACTAGCTGATGATCACCTTGACACATCCTCCCCTACTTCTCTTTCCTTTCAACTTTTTCGATGTCCTTTGTCAATCCCACACCACGCAGAATACCGCAGAAGAGGGCAAACAAGCTTCCCAATAAAAAGTTCTGTAGCACTGAATGAAAAAAGTTACCATAAATGATTACACATACCTTATGCCACTTTGTTTCAATATGACCCCAGGATTAACTTAAAACACTATGACCGCCTCAAGTGTTACTACACACAATGGTATGGAGCAGATCAGTGGTTCCTTCAGCACCGTCCAGTTCACACCGTTAAGGTGACTAGCTCAGTGAGAAAGTAGGTGTAGAATGTTATATTCCCGCCACACTGTTTCACTTGACACTGTGCTCTCTCCGATTAATAGTCAAGGTCTTGGTTATCACGCCGAAAAAATGATGTTATGTAATTAGTTATTTGTTTATTGCAGGGATGTGTCCTCAATTCCGGACGCCTACAAATTCTCGTGCCACGGACAGTAGTAGCACAATGCTTGATCGAAAGCAAGATGGAGCACTTTGTTCATGAAGTGGAGTATCGTTTGGTAATTCATTTTCAATAGCAGCGGAAATGTTACAGGCATGTTAGGTCAATTCAGACGGCTAAAGAAGCCCTGTGGATTGGCTTGGCACAGCTGTCTCCTAAACCCCCAGACCCCTTTTTCTGTATTTTTAAAAAAGGTTTAGATCCTACACCGCAAGAGACTGTCAACCTGCAACTAACGTGTACCATCAACAAAAGAGAAAGGATAACATGAAGGTGGGGCAAAGGGAGGAAATTAACTACTGAAAATGGTTGTACTTACATTTTCTTCCACTGTTTTCTTGATTTTTGCACTTGCTTCGCTCACTGTTTTTCCAGCCTTATTCACAGCAGAGAAAAGGAAGCTTCCTATGGATTTGGCGCCTTGCAAAGCTTTAGTTGAGACTGAAAGGAAGAGAATTCAGACATTATACACTATTAATTGAGAATAAAAAAGATGATGGTTAAAATATGAACAAATTTTTGTACAACTTTCAAAACATTTCTTCAATGGCAAGTACCATCAATTGCATTGTTTAAGTCCAAAGTGTTATACACGCGTGTGTGTGTGCGTGCGTATTTGTTTTGGCCGCAGGTTCGAACGCTGAAGTCTGGAAAAACTAATTGACGAAGACACTATCGTTGGAAATTTCGAACCCATTTGGAACCTATCAACTATATGGTAAATACCTTCAGTTTAGCAGTCAAGAAGTGGGGGCAAACACTCGCAATAAGATAATCGGGACTGACAACGATCTCAGCGTGCGAAAAAAAAGCGTTGACCAAAACAACATACTACGTGGTAAAGTAACCAGTCTCAATACGACAGTAAAAAGATTGTGGTACAGAGCAGCTTCATAATTTTAATATGCAACTTTGCAATTCTTCATCTCTTAAAAGGTTTTTGCAACTTTTTACGATGATGTTGTGTATACTGAGTGTTACAGTAATTTTATTATTTGCAATTATTTTGTTTGAATTTTATCCGTTTCTCTTGTTCGCGTTGTCAGCAATATTCTATATTTCTGAACTGCTCTTCCAGAACCCAGTACCAATTATAGGTTAGAGGGGAAAAAACTCAATTTCCAATATTTCGCGTAGTTATTGACCGAAATAAAGAAATTTAAAATAGCGTCATAATCAACCCCATGAAGAGATATACTCTTATGTCAACAGTTTAACACAAAAAGGCAGCTACTACAGGTAGAAACCGCACTTCTCTCTAACACCCGAATCTCCAGATGTCAGACACTCAGATCAGTACTAAATGTTGTAGGTCAATAGACTATACACCAAAATACTGATTTATTTAATGCTATGTGCTGTCGCCCCGTAGAACATGCGTAAACGGTAAGTAAAAGCAACACCTGAACTCCGGAGCACACGAAAAACATTCAGAGTTTGGAGCAATGCTTTTTAGGCAGTCTGCTTTCGCTTCCCTAGTTCAACGTTATGTACTTATTATGCATATTATTTTGTTTACTACTACTCATGTAACACTTTCAAGAATAATACAGTAAAAAAAAAATATCATTGGGGTTCAAACCAAATATCCCAGGTACGATGATCTGACATTCGTTACGTATTAGTTACAGTTATGCTTTTTTCCTGTGCTCTGCAAATCTGGCGTTATTTTAATTAACGTTTATGCCCATTCTGCTGGACGACAGCACATAGTACGAAGTAAATAGGGAGTTTTGGGGTAAGCAACATAACTGATAACGCGCATCTACTATTTGAGAAATAGCCCACTTCGTGACTTCCAACAGACTTTACGCATAACTCAAAATCTTTCCCATATTTTTCTCGCTTACAGTTAAAGCAAAATACTTAACACATTACGTCATTTGTTAAATAATCAGATGTCTAAAGCTGTTTTACACACTAGAGTTCGATTCGTTAAATAATCGAGGATTTACAGGTTTTTATGTAACTACCTAGTCTGTTGCCAGCATCTTAAGCAATAATACGGCATAATCTGTTTAACAGCTGTGTTCTTGTTTTTCACCGATCGATGGGCGTAATGGCCTCGGAGTTCAATTAAGCTGCACACAAGCAAGAAGTAAGCTGTTAAAAAGTAATCTATTCTGTGAGCATCGGAGATGTACCGGTTGTTTGGCTAGTTGCGCGTCACTGCGTTGCCCAACAAAGGCGCAGAGAACAAGGGAGCGGGGCTGAATACCGCCCGGCGCATGTAGTGATGAGCAGGGACAAGGCCCGCTATTACGTGTTGTAGGTCACGAGATGCGCCGGGCACCTGTTGCTTTGTGGCCGGTTCATTTCGCGCTCCATCTCCTCCAAATCAATTAGCCTCTTATTACGCATCCCGCTGTGCGTCCGACCAAATGACGCGGCTGTCTGCCGTAAGTATGAAAGCAGCATGTTGCCCTAGCCAAAGTCTCCTCCACAGGCACACATTACAACAGCCACATTCATTAACTAAATACTGTTTACGCGTAATCACATTTCCACTTCAAAAACAGTAGTTTTTATGCCGAAACAGTAACAACAAAAGATATTTTCCGTTCTCCTCTACTGTTTTTTCTTACTCGACATTACATACCCTGCAGACTACTTTTCTACGAGAACCAAATGGAAGCTGTATTACTTGAAAGGTTAAGGGCGCTGTAACATTGTAGGTCAGTACGACAGGTATTTTACTTCTTGTCCGTCATAAAGTTACCCTCTTCTACTCCAGATGAAGGCTATAAAGCTCACCCTTGATCTTTCCCTTTTCTACATTCCACATCTTCTATCACCATAAAAGGATATTCTCTACAGACCCCCCCTTGCATCAAAATCCTTCACCAAGGAAATGTTAACAAGAGCCGACAGCGCTATCCTTAATCCTTATTCGTTTCACGACTGCACACGGTCCCAATTCCTCAACTATAAGATCATTGATTTTATTCCCAACATTGCATTTACGTATTTTAATGGTTTTATTCAAAGATTGGAAATCGACGACGTGGCCGATGCTAAAACCGCATCCCTGCTCTACTCGGGACATGTAAATAACTGTCAAACAAAAGCAAGAATATTGCTTAACAGTGAGAGCGCCAGTGTTTGCTGATGCAAAAATGGCGACCTTACAGTGGGAGGAGCGGATTACAGCTTCAAAACACTGACGCTGAGGAAATCTAGCCGAACATATGTCGTACGGTTGCAAATCGCAAAAAAACGGAAGTATTTCTTACCAGTAATGGTTCTTAATGAATACTCTAACAACTGTCAACTTTTTAATAATTTCATTTCTTTTTTAACTGCAGTTTCGTTAGCTGCGTCAATGACCTCCGCTGCCCTGTCTGTATACTATCTTTTTCGAGTTGCTGGATGGGTCGCAAAGTCTACGTGCTTGTCGCTGTCTTCGTTGTTACGTTGAATACCATCCTGTATGAAGTCTATTTCAATCTCCTGTTCCACTTCAGCATCGTAATCCCAAAGCTCCTTTTCAGTATTTTTAACGTGTCTACTAACTTTCCCCCGATCGTTTACAATTATCTATTTTACGCAATTTCGTGTCAGTTCCTCCTAATTTATCAGTGACAGATGGTTGATTTTATTTTATGGCATTTTTCATTTAACTGAGTTCCGAATATGTCTGGATTTTAGTCGCAGTGGTAAAGGAGTTAATCGAAGAAAAGAAAGCCTTTTCTTTTAAAACGCTGTCCAAAGTGTACACGTGCTCAAGTTTGTTGTGGCAATTTCTTGTAGCATTTTTTTTCTTTTTTTGAGCAGAACTTTTTAATACGGTTAACTTCTCTGAAATGGTACTTACAAAAGCTGCGCTACACTCGCTAGCAATTACGGGCTTGCCGTAACAGTTCACACAGACTCCACGTCCATCGCTCGCGAAAAGGCATTAGATATACCCACTTCTCAGCCCTTGACAGTCCGTACCGTTACTTCATTGCTATCTATCACTAGATATAGAAACTATTATTTAAATATACTCTGCAAACGACCTAAGTTCATGATAGACGGTACTCACCCCTGGAGTACATATTACGATTTAGTCCCGTTCCATTTGAGTTTGGAGCATCGATGGAAGAATGACTACTGGGAAGGTTGGAGTTGACTCTTTCGTTGGAGCAGCAGCTCGTCTGGACGAGGATGCGGAGTGGGGAATTATTAGAGGAAACAGCCCAGTTTTTGAAAATGTGTGAGTTAGACGAATAGAGGTCAATTCGCAATGTACATAATGATCACGTCGCGTATTTTTTAGTACTGAAGGACGAAAGTGTCTTGAAAGGATGATATAAGATGAACATCAGCAAAAGCAAAACGAGGATAATGGAATGTAGTCGAGTCAAGTCAGGTGATGCTGAGGGGATTAGATTAGGAAATGAGACACTTAAAGTAGTAAAGGAGTTTTGCTATTTGGGGAGCAAAATAACTGATGATGGTCGAAGTAGAGAGGATATAAAATGTAGACTGGCAATGGCAAGGAAAGCGTATCTGAAGAAGAGAAATTTGTTAACATCGAGTATAGAGTTAAGTGGCAGGAAGTCATTTCTGAAAGTATTTGTATGGAGTGTAGCCATGTATGGAAGTGAAACGGACGATAAATACACTCCTGGAAATTGAAATAAGAACACCGTGAATTCATTGTCCCAGGAAGGGGAAACTTTATTGACACATTCCTGGGGTCAGATACATCACATGATCACACTGACAGAACCACAGGCACATAGACACAGGCAACAGAGCATGCACAATGTCGGCACTAGTACGGTGTATATCCACTTTTCGCAGCAATGCAGGCTGCTATTCTCCCATGGAGACGATCGTAGAGATGCTGGATGTAATCCTGTGGAACGGCTTGCCATGCCATTTCCACCTGGCGCCTCAGTTGGACCAGCGTTCGTGCTGGACGTGCAGACCGCGTGAGACAACGCTTCATCCAGTCCCAAACATGCTGAATGGGGGACAGATCCAGAGATCTTGCTGGCCAGGATAATTGACTTACACCTTCTACAGCACGTTGGGTGGCACGATATACATGCGGACGTGCATTGTCCTGTTGGAACAGCAAGTTCCCTTGCCGGTCTAGGAATGGTAGAACGATGGGTTCGATGACGGTTTGGATGTACCGTGCACTATTCAGTGTCCCGTCGACGATCACCAGAGGTGTACGGCCAGTGTAGGAGATCGCTCCCCACACCATGATGCCGGGTGTTGGCCCTGTGTGCCTCGGTCGTATGCAGTCCTGATTGAGGCGCTCACCTGCACGGCGCCAAACACGCATACGACCATCATTGGCACCAAGGCAGAAGCGACTCTCATCGCTGAAGGCGACACGTCTCCATTCGTCCCTCCATTCACGCCTGTCGCGACACCACTGGAGGCGGGCTGCACGATGTTGGGGCGTGAGCGGAAGACGGCCTAACGGTGTGCGGGACCGTAGCCCAGCTTCATGGAGACGGTTGCGAATGGTCCTCGCCGATAACCCAGGAGCAACAGTGTCCCTAATTTGCTGGGAAGTGGCGGTGCGGTCCCCTACGGCACTGTGTAGGATCCTACGGTCTTGGCGTGCATCCGTGCGTCGCTGCGGTCCGGTCCCAGGTCGACGGCCACGTGCATCTTCCGCCGACCACTGGCGACAACATCGATGTACTGTGGAGACCTCACGCCCCACGTGTTGAGCAATTCGGCGGTACGTCCACCCGGCCTCCCGCATGCCCACTATACGCCCTCGCTCAAAGTCCGTCAATTGCACATACGGTTCACGTACACGCTGTCGCGGCATGCTACCAGTGTTAAAGACTGCGATGGAGCTCCGTGTGCCACGGCAAACTGGCTGACACTGACGGTGGCGGTGCACAAATGCTGCGCAACTAGCGCCATTCGACGGCCAACACCGCGGTTCCTGGTGTGTCCGCAGTGCCGTGCGTGTGATCATTGCTTGTACAGCCCTCTCGCAGTGTCCGGAGCAAGTATGGTGGGTCTGACACACCGGTGTCAATGTGTTCTTTTTTCCATTTCCAGGAGTGTAGTTTGGACAAGAAGAGAATAGAAGCTTTCGAAATGTGGTGCTACAGAAGAATGCTGAAGATTAGATTGGTAGATCACATAACTAATGAGGAAGTATTGAATAGGATTGGGGAGAAGAGAAGTTTGTGGCACAACTTGACCAGAAGAAGGGATCGGTTGGTAGGACATGTTCTGAGGCATCAAGGGATCACCAATTAAGTATTGGACGGCAGCGTGGAGGGTAAAAATAGTAGCGGGACACCAAGAGATGAATACACTAAGCAGATTCATAAGGATGTAGGTTGCAGTAGGTACTGGGAGATGAAGTAACTTGCACAGGATAGAGTAGCATGGAGAGCCGCATCAAACCAGTCTCAGGACTGAAGAACACAACAACAACAACAACAACAACAACAACAACAACAGCAACAACAGCAGCAACAGGACGAAAGCAAGGTTATACAGAGGAATCCAGTCTTACGCGACAGATAGGAATATAATCTCAGAATTTAGGAATTTGCTTTGGTATTGCCGTCATTTCTTACGTTCCAAAACTCGCATTAAAGATGTTCTTCACAAGGAGCATTTTGTAAATTCTACCCACTGTGTGGAGCAGCAGCAGCAGAGCGTCGTACTAACATTTTACTATCTGCCAACATTCATTTAGTTAATGAGACGAACAAGGTGAGTCTCCTATGTAGTTCATCTCAAACATTTCAGAATTGTTTGAGGCATCACAACTTTGTTTAACCCAGGTATACATTGAGGAAGTTCTCACTAAACGATGTGTAATCTCTTGTTCTAGTAAGATTTATTACAGTGAAACCGGTATCGCCTCAGAATTTTTGAAGCCAATATTGTAGATCTGAAACTAACCAATTCGATATAGTTTCTCTCTCCGAAATCCGGTACACTGCTTCGAGGAAATTACAATTATTATTGGTTACGATTTCTCCGTTTTGAACAAACAAATAGCTGTTAAATGCGGAGTATCAGATTTATTTTCATGACCATGTAAAACCAAACGTCTTTAACTGTAATTTCTCCGAAACTTAACTAGATTCAGCGAGTGAAACTACGTTGAAATTGTCTATTTCAAATTTACGATCCGTCTTTTTCTCCTTTTTCATTAACGTTTGTCCCGCCTAGTGGTAGGATCCTCTGAGTGGATTCGCTCTCTCCATTTTGTCCGATCGTGGGCTATGTCTGGATGAAGATTCACAACCTTCTTGTTGTGCAGAGTGTCGGCCCATCGCTGTCTAAGTTGTCCTTTGGGTCTCTTTCCCATGACTTCCACTGTGTATGCTGCCTTTGGAAATTGTATAATCCTCTGCGTGCAACAGCACAGCCCAAACCATCGCCGACGGCTTTCTCGCATTTTCTTCTAGATCGGTGCGACCACCAAAACGTTTCCTGATAGTGTCGTTCAATAAGTGATCCAGTCGACTGATGCCACCTGACGATCTATGCATCTTAGTCTCAATCACCCTCAATCGCTGTTCTACCTACCTCTTTAGTGGCTGGTCAACGCTCAGTGCCGCAGAGAGCAACAGGACTGATGACAGTCCGGTACATCTTTGACTTAAGATGATCCTTAATCCGACGATCGCAGGTGACGCCTATTTTCTTCGCTACTTCATCCAGGCTGCCTGCGCTCTTGCGTTGACCTGGTCTGTAAGTTGGCCATCGCTAGCGATTGTCGAACCGAGATACTTAAATTATTCTGCTCTCGGTAGACGATCTCCGTCAACGTCGACTCTCCCAACTTCTCGCGAATATTATGTCATGTACTCAGTTTTCTTTTTGTTCAGCCGAAGGCCACATCGCGCGAGTCGATCGTTCCAGTTTTGTGTTTGGGGGCTGGAGGTCAAACTTGTTTTCCGCAGCCAAAATGACAATCAGAATGAACAAGTATCCACGGTAGTGGCATGTGCATGTCTGACGTGACACTGTCCGTCACAAGAATAAACAGCAACGCTGTTATGATCGAACCTTGGTGACTCAATGTGATGCGAAAGTCATTTGACGCTACTGCAGCCGCTTGGACATACCTCCTCGGCTCTACATACAATGGAACGCCATGGTCTAGAAGCGCTAATCAAATTATGTGATATGGTACCCGATCGAACGTCTTTTCGAGGTCTCGAAAAGTAAGGAGCAGTGGCTTGGTCTATTCGCGGTATTTTTCAACTAGCAGCCAGACAGCATGGATTTCGTCAGTTGTGCCACAATTTTTCACAAATCCGGTTTGGTTCCTTGTTATGTGAGGTATCTCACCAATCCTTTTGTCAAGAATGCGTTCAAGGATTTTCATCGCGTAATCTGATCGCGGGATAGTTAGAACACTCAGCAGGGCTTCCTGTCTTTTGAAGATTAATAAGGTATTTATTGCCGATCTAACTTCTCTGATGATTTGTTTGAAAAGATCTATTTCTTAGCCAACCTGTCGCATTCCACTTTTGAGAACACCGTAACTCTGCTGGGAGGTCATAAGAGCCAGTGGCTTTCGCTTTCGCTCTCAATCAGACCAGCCTCCACTTCGGCAATGTTAATGTTCTTGAGTGGTCCTTAAACAACAGCCGTATTGAGTACTGTGTATGAGGAAATTCCTTTGTCGAAGTTCTCTCAAAGTAGCTCCGTCAGCGCTCCCTTCCTTTCTTCCGGTCGAACAGCAGCTCACTAGTTTCGTCATTAATGCTGTAAAAGCGTTGGATGTCTTCCGTTTTCCAATGTTTTGATGTGGCTAGTCGATAAATGTCCCGGTCTCCTTCGCGCGTGTCTACTTTCGTTTAGAAATCTCAATACTGATCTGCTTTTGTTATTACAATAACCTCTTCCGTCTCTCTATGGGCTTGTTTGTAGGCGTTCCAACGCCATAGTGTTTTGTCTGCAAGAAACATTTTGTACAATTTTTTCTTCTTGCGTACGGCATCCTTAACATCATTCCAAAGCCACGTGTATTTGCTGATCCTTCGAGTCCTGGATTCGTTGTTCCGAGAATAGAGCGTGCAGCTTCATGAACAGATATCTCTGATTTACTATAGCTATCTTCAACAGTAGTAATCGATGATTCTTAAGTTAACTGAAGTTAAAATCTTGATAGTACTGCATTTTCTGTCATAATGTCAGCCGCCGCCGCCGCCGCCTCCTCCTCCTCCTCCTCCTCCTCCCCCCCTCCCTCCCTCCCTCCCTCCCTCCCTCCCGAGACGCCACCGTTTGATTCTTGATGATCCATTACTGGAAGAGTGCCCACAGCTTGCTGAGTTTATTCTAGACATACAGATGACTGGTCCATGTTTCATTGCAGAGGTTTCATATGTAACAACTTTCGTGTCTAACACATCTTTGATTATGTCTTGGTAAATGGTCGGAACTTCAATCTAAGTCGCATTTGATCCACTATAGTACGTGATTAGGTGAGTTCCACGATTTTTGTAGCAATTGTTCGCGATAGCCAGTACATGACTTTCTGGATAATCGAGGATTCGCTGGCAGTCATCGTTTTTCTCTCCATGTCCATGTTCACCATAAGCGTCATGATCTTTGTCCAACATGTCCATACAGGTCACCAACGACGATGAGGTCGTCTTTTTCTGGGACTTTAGCAGTCTTCTCGTCAAGCAGTGACCAGAAGGCGTCTTTGGTTTCTACATTCGGACTGGTTTGTAAGGCACAGGCACTGAAGAAGTGGACTTTTCATCTGTCTGCAATGTAGATAATTTTCATAAGGCGATTGTCGTTACGCTGCACTCCATACATAGAATCATCTAATTTCGCTGGTATGACAATGCCGATTCCCTTTGCTATTCTGTAAGCGGTTCCGTTGTGTATCATTTCGTAACAACAAATAACGTCATTTGGCTTTTGCCCTCTCCACCCTGTTTCTTGCACTGAAAGGAAGCCGATGCGTCTTTTTGCGAGTGCATTAAATAGTTGGCTGCAGCTTCCATAGTCCCGACGTTCAGTGACGCGAGACAGAATGTGCTGGCTCGCTTGTTTAGTTGACGCCAACCTAGCGACGGTAACCGTCGCATACTTGCCAACGCGCGTTCAGGTTTATGATACTACATCTACATCATTACTCTGCAATTCACATTTTGTGCTTGGCAGAGGGTTCATCGAACCACAATCATACTATCTCTCTACCATTCCCCTACCGAACAGGGCGCGGGAAAAACGAACACCTAAACCTTTCTGTTCGAGCTCTGATTTCTCTTATTTTATGTTGATGATCATTCTTACCTATGTAGGTGGGGCTCAATAAAATATTTTCGCATTCGGAAGAGAAAGTTCGTGACTGAAATTTCGTAAATAGATCTCGCCGCGAAGAAAAACGTCTATGCTTTAATGACTTCCATCCCAACTCGCATATCATATCTGCCACACTCTCTCCCCTATTACGTGATAATACAAAACGAGCTGCCCTTTTTTGCACCCTTTCGATGTCCTCCGTCAATCCCACCTGGTAAGGATCCCACAACGCGCAGCAATATTCTAACACAGGACGAACAAGTGTAGAGTAAGCTGTCTCTCTGGTGGACTTGTTGCATCTCCTAAGTGTCCTGCCAATGAAACGCAACCTTTGGCGGGAGAAATTCCGTTTGACAAACAAAGCTGACGTCAATATCTCTGCAATCAATTTATAGCTATGATAGAAACAACACGTCGTTTGGTGAGGACTTTCTTAAGATTTGTTTGGGTGACAACGGTATCACAGTACGTTAAACGGTTCAGGTAGTATGCGACGTTAACAGCTTAGGTGACTTGCCCATGAAAGTGGCTGCAGTCCAGTCACACTGTAGGGGAAGGACACTCCTTGCAAAAAGCGGGTAGACGATCTTATTTTGTCGCGCGGGATTAGCCGAGCGGTCTAGGGCGCTGCAGTCATCGACTGTGCGGCTGGTTCCGGCGGAGGTTCGAGACCTCCCTCGGGCATGTGTGCGTGTGTTTGTCCTTAGGATAATTTAGGTTCAGTAGTGTGTAAGCTTAGGGACTGATGACCTTAGTAGTTAAGTCCCGTAAGATTTTTTGATCTTATTTTTTAAAGTCGTTCATATGGTTGGAAAGATTGGAAAACCAAGTTTCACTAACAAAATTTATGTTGGCTGAACTTTCTGTAGTAAAAAAACACCCTCGTAAAGTATTTGACTTTCATTTTTTTTCAAAAATCTGAATTTCTTGTGCGCATAGCGCTTTGGCATCTACTTCGTTTTTAAAGGAGCTTAAAGTTGTCTTCAAATCTGATTACTACAACTTTTTCTGCACCCACACCAAGAGCACCACAGTTCATCAAAAAATAACTATTTCTCAAACTCTGTGCAAAATACCATGTCTTTGAGCACTTTTATTTCAGTCTGTTTATACAGAGTGAGGCAGGTAAGTCTTAACACCCCTTATCTCCTCAACCGTAATAGATAGAAATATACCGTTTGGACAGTGAATTGAAGGGACAGGGGCTACTTGAATACATCACATTTCATGTTTATGCTATTTTTATGATAGCGATATGAACCCATCTTCGGTTTTTTTTAAATGGAACCTTATGTTAGATTTTAGAGTACCACGATGGGCTTAAAAAGACGGTTTCAAGTATGTGTATATCATAATATGTGTATATCATTATTTGGGCGAATAGTTATTGAGACACAGATATGCTCCCGTAACGTATTCGTCCTTCGAAGCGGCGTTGTCCAATGCGACCTTTCCTGCTGACCACTGAGGAACTTAACAGGGAAGGCGTTGTTTTCCTGCTTCTCGATAACGCCGCAAGGTGACGCACGAAGTAGCTGGAGAGAAGGGTATAAATGTGCTGCTGGGGTAGTTTCTTGGAGCAGACATGTACACCAACGAAGAAAAGCTAGATATGCTTCTAGTGTATGGTGAAAGCAGAAGAAATGCTGTTAGAGCAATAAAGCGATATGGAGCTGTATCCTGATCGTGAGCGTCCTACGTGCCAGCTTCTTGCACGTATTTGCAAGAATCGGGATCATGGAACACCATACACAGCACATGGCAGAAAACTGCAACTGGTGAAGTACATGACGAGGGCGTTCTAGCGTTGGCGCATAACGACCTTACTGTTTCGTAGCGACGTATCGTCTCGGAATGTGGTATGTCAGAAGTGTTCTATGCATATCGCACCGGCATAGATTTCACCCGTTTCACCTCTCATTACATCAAGCACTCTCCGGTGTGAATTTCGAACGGCGCCAGGAATTTTGCCTGTTTCCTCTGCAGCGCCTACAAGATGATCCAGCGTTTTTTCAACGGGTGCTTTTGTACTGATGAAGCGACGTTCACCAACCACGATGATGTGAATTTGCATAATATGCATTACTGGTCAATAGAGAACCCTCACTGGCTTCGACAGGTACAGCATCAGCAACCGTGGGGTGTTAACGTGTGGTGCGGCATCATCGGAAATGTCACAGTGAGGCCGTACGGGAGCCCGGGTATACTAAATGGCAATAACTATGCACAGTTTCTGCGAAACGTTCTGTCCATTTTGCTGGAAGGGGTACCGTTAATTACGCGTCAGTGCATGTAGCTCCAACATGACGGCTGTCCTGCTCACTCTTCCAGTGTGGCTACAGAGCTGTTAAATGAATAGTTCCCGGATTGTTGGCTAGGACAACGTGCTGAAGTGAAGTGGCCAGCCCAGTCTCCTGATTTGATCCCTCTTAATTTTTTTCTGTGGGGAGCAATCAAACAAACTATATTTTTAAATACCAACTACGCCAGACGATATGAAGCAACGTGTCATCGAAGCGTGTGCTGATACCCTCACAGCCGTTCACAAATCATTCGAAAGGCGATTGAAATGTGATGTATTCAAGTAGCCCCTGTCCCTACAATTCACTGTCCAAACGACATCTTTGTATCTATTACGGTTGGGGAGATAAAAGGGGTGTTATGACTTACTCACCCTGTATCGTAGAAATGTATGTTATGCACTGGAATTGAAAATATGGCTTTGCGACATGGCCATTATACAGGGTGGTCCATTGAACGTGACCGGACCAAATATCTCACGAAATAATCGTCAAACGAAAAAACTAAAAAGAACGAAACTTGTAGCTTGAAGGGGGAAACCAGATGGCGCTATGTTTGGCCCGCTAAATGGCGCTGACATACGTCAAAAGGATATTAACTGCGTTTTTTTAAAACATGAACCCCTATTTTTATTACATATTCATGTAGTATGTAAAGAAATATGAATGTTTTAGTTGGACCACTTTTTTCGCTTTGTGATACATGACGCTGTAAGAGTCACAAACGTATAAGTACGTCATATCACGTAACATTCCGCCAGTGCGGACGGTATTTGCTTCGGGATACATTACCCGTGTTAAAATGGACCGTTTACCATTTGCGGAAAAGGTCGATACCGTGTTGATGTATGGCTATTGTAATCAAAATGCCCAACGGGCGTGTGCTATTATGCTGCTCGGTATCCTTATCTTGGACGACATCATCCAAGTGTCCGGACCGTTTGCCGGTTAGTTACGTTATTTAAGGAAACAGGAAGTGTTCAGCCACATGTGAAACGTCTACCACGACCTGCAACATATGATGATGCCCAAAGTACATGTTTTAGCTGCTGTCGCGGCTAATCCGCACATCAGTAGCAGACAAATTGCGCGAGAATCGGGAGTCTCAAAAAAGTTGGTGTTGAGAAAGCTACATCAACATCGAGTGCACCCGTACCATATTTCTACGCACCAGGAATTGCATGACGACGACTTTGAACGTCGTGTACAGTTCTGCCACTGGGCACAAGAGAAATTACGGGACGATGACAGATTTTTTGCACGCGTTCTATTTAGCGACGAAGCGTCATTCACCAACAGCGGTAACGTAAACCGGCATAATATGCACTATTGGGCATCCACGATGGCTCCGACAAGTGGAACATCAGCGACTTTGGCGGGTTAATGTATGGTGTGGCATTATGGGAGGAAGGATAATTGGCCCCCATTTTAGCGATGGCAATCTAAATGGTGCAATGTACGCTGATTTCCTACATAATGTTCTACCGGTGTTACTACAAGATGTTTCACTGCATGACAGAATGGCGATGTACTTCCAACATGATGGATGTCCGGCACATAGCTCGCGTACGATTGAAGCGGTACTGAATAGCATATTTCATGACCGGTGGCTTGGTCGTCGAAGCACCATACCATGGCCCGCACGTTCACCGGATCTAACGTCCCCAGATTTCTTTCTGTGGGGAAAGTTGAAGGATATTTGCTATCGTGATCCACCGATAACGCCTGACAACATGAGTCAGCGCATTGTCAATGCATGTGCGAACATTACGGAAGGCGAACTACTCGCCGTTGAGAGGAATGTCGTTACACGTATTGCCAAATGCATTGAGGTTGACAGACATCATTTTGACCATTTATTGCATTAATGTGGTATTTACAGGTAATCACGCTGTAACATCATGCGTTCTCAGAAATGATAAGTTCACAAAGGTACATGTATCACATTGGAACAACCGAAATAAAATGTTCAAACGCACCTACGTTCTGTATTTTAATTTAAAAAACCTACCTGTCACCAACTGTTCGTCTAAAATTGTGAGCCATGTGTTTGTAACTATTACAGCGCCATCTATCACAAAGCGAAAAAATTAGTACAACTAAAACATTCATATTTCTTTACGTACTACAGAAATGTAATAAAAATGGGGTTCCTATTTTAAAAAAAAAAAAAAAAAAACGCAGTTGATATCCGTTTGACCTATGGCAGCGCCATCTAGCGGGCCAACCATAGCGCCATCCGGTTTACCCCTTCAAGCTAGACAAGCTTCGTTCTTTCGTTTGACGCTTATTTCGTGAGATATTTGGCCCGATCACGATCAATGGACCACCCTGTATATAGCAGGGGTGGTTACAAAGAGGCTCGCGAGCCACGACGTAAGGCCGCGTTTACGCCGGACGCGCACTAACGCGCGGCGCAGGTTGGAGCAATATGTTCTAAGCACGCAGCTATGTTCCACAGGAGGCGCGCGTCATTAAAAGTTGAGGAACGAGAAACGCAGTCCAAAGAGTTCCACGCACGAACGAAACATAGCCATACCTAAACCGTGCGAAACTTATTCGTTATCGTGGAATGTGGCGCGGACTGCCGTCCACACCCGACACTCCGCGCTGCAACAAACCTCTTTTGTTGGTTATGCGCAGCGCAGCTGGTGTTGACGCGGTTTAATACAAACGGAACTCCTTGGTCAAACTTACAACTGTGCTCATTGCTGCCAATTTAGCGACTTTGTCGCTAGAAATGGCGACTTTTGCCTTCGTCTTAGCGACAAAAAAAACTTTAGCGACAAAAATTATTTAGCGACTTATCTGGCGACTTTTGGAGTACTGACGACTTTTCAAGTACAAATCAAAACTATTTTGGGCCAGTATTTTCATTAACAAAACTAAGATTTTAACTATAGAATGGGTACTACACTCACTTAGTTCTAGATTTACTAAGTTAAACTAAGTTCTTAGCAGATCATATAGCATTGTTCAGCATTTAGTACACCTGAATGTGGGAATTGCCTACAGAGTAAGAAAATCTTGACTATAGAACAATTCATTATTCATTACCCACTGGCCTGTTATCGTCGATAGCGCATCGATCTATAATTCAACTTTTGAACTCCCTTTATTTTTCGAATTGACAAAAAACATACGTAATATTAAGTATAATAAAATACATTTCTGTCCAGCAACCTTTAATTTTTCTAAATGTTAACTCGCAGTCAAATTATTATCACATGCACAGTTGTAACGCAAGAGCAATTCGGTGGGGGTATCTCAGACATTATTACGCTTTAAACAATGAACAATAGGACTGGTATCGAGTTACCGAGTAAGTAGATTGTTTCATGATCTCTAGTTCGCTTGAGTTTTAATGTATTTTCAGTGATTATAAATTGGTGAAACTTACGTTGTGATGGATTACATAATGGTTTTACTGCAGAAGAAGAAGCAGGACGAACAAAAATATCGGGATGCTTGGGAAGCAGAACCTCAATTTAATGGGTGGCTGAAACCAGTCGTTGGAGACTTATCCAAGGCAAGATGTCAAATATGTGCAACACAGTTTTATGCTAAATTGGGTGATATTAGAAAGCATTCGAAAACTATTAAGCATAAACAAAAAATTGATTAAAAATAACACAAACCACGTTACTTGTGAGAATTGTTCCGAAAACTACAGTTAGAATAGCAAGCAGAGCGGAAGGCGCCCTTTCTTTATTTATTGCTGAACATTGTTCTATTTTAACTGTAGATCATTTAGGAATACTGTGCAAGAAGGTGTTTTCCAGTGATGAGGGCGCTAAAAACATGCAATTACATCGTACAAAGTGCGCTAACATTATAACTAAAGTTTTGGCTCCATATTTTACACAATCATTGGTTGAAGATATAGGTAACCAAAAATACAGTGTACTAATAGATGAATCCACAGATGTATCAATATCTAAAATGCTAGGTATCATACGATACTATAGTGTAAGCAACCAAACCATTAGATCAGCATTTCTCAAACTCGGTGTAGTAGAAACTGCAGATGCAAGAAATCTGGCTGCTCTTCTTGTGAATTCTTTGAAAGATCTCAAACTTCCAATCGCTAATATGGTAGGAACTGGCACAGATAATGCTTCTGTAATGGTTGGAATAAACAGCTCAAGAGAGAATATGGTTTGAAGCATTTGGTATTGATCCGTTGCATTTGTCACTCTCTTCAGCTTGCAGTTTCGCACGCCTCAGTGAATACCATACCTAGAAACAGAGTTTCTTGTACGGGAAACCTAAATTATTTCTCTATTTCACTTAAAAGACAAGAGGAATCTAAGAAGGTTTATGAGACAATAAATTGTGGAAAACAGCCACTAAAAATTTTGAAGGTCTGTGCAACACGTTGGCTTTCAATTGAACCAGCAATACGAAGAATTCTGGAGCAGTGGGGAGAACTAAAGCTACATTTTTCACTTGCCATGGTTCAAGACAACTGTTACACTGCCGATCTTTTGCACAAGATGTATTGTGACGACTCAAATCATCTTTACATGTTTTACCTTAAACATGATTTCAAAGACGTACAAATAGCAATAAAAGCTTCCGAAGGAGAAGACAATGTCCCCACTAAATTACTAGATATACTTTTACTTCTTATGCAGTCACTTGGACAAAACAGTTTTTCCAACTGTTGATTTGTTGACAACACCAGTTCCAAGCGAATGTATGTACGCAAATCCGAACCTTGGCTTTATGTTTGAACAGAAATTGTCTGAGTCAAGTTTGTCCGAAGAAAATAAAGTTTATTTAAAGAAGAGACGCATTCAGTAGGGTCTGAAGCTCATAAATGAAATTCAACAAAGATTGCCGAGTAACGTTACGATCCCGAAAAAAATGTCAATGTTGAATGTTGAAGAAACACTAAAAGTGAATAAAAATAATGCTTTAGCGGATGTAGCCAAAGAATTGGGTTTTAGTGGCGATTTCGTAGACGGTATGCTGCAAGAATGGCATAATATCAACTTCATTAGGTGCAATAACATTACTAACACTTCGATTTTGGTGTGAGGTTTTGCAGTATAAAAATGCCGCAGGGGAGAATCCTTTTTCTTTGATTTCACAGCTAGCAATGACTGTTCTATGCCTACCGCATTCAAATGCGGAAGTGGAAAGAATATTCAGTTCTATGAACATTATAAAAACTAAACAACGTAACAGATTAACGATAAAGACAATTAATGCTTTGATCGTATTGAGAGACCAGCTGAAGAAACAAAATAAAGATTGTACATCTTTTGACATACCGTCAGACGTATTTGAGCTTATTGGAACGAACAAAAGTTACTCTTTTGCGACAAAACCAATCGAACTGCAACATCATCTTTTGAGCGGCGTTCAACCCTCTACATCAACTACAGTTCTGTCAGAGCATGAAACAGAAGAGTTATTCGATCTTCTGAGTGACGACGATGAATAGCTCACATACCGGTATGTATATATTTTGTAACCTAATTTGAGTTCTTGCTTTCTTTTGTTGCAAATATAGTTGTATATTTCTAGTATATTTGACTACTGAGATTGAAACAACAATTTATGTGTTGCGTCAATTATGATAACATGTTTAATTAAACGTTAGCGTATTTTATATGTATGTTGTTGCAAGCGATGCGTCATTTAATTAAGACAATATAGCAATTACGTATTAGACAATTTTTATTAATATTTTATTCTTCCCCCCCCCCTCCCCACTGGCTTATTGCACCATTCACAGCACGAAATTTTCAGTACACCCCTAGTAAAATCAGTTTTAGCGACTTTCGATATTGAATCTAGCGACTTGGGTTTTTTAGAGTTGGCAACACTGACTGTGCTATCTTATTGTTGATTTGACAACGCTATGCCGCTCTGCGCCGTGCCGGCCATGTAGCAGCAAGGATCGAGGTGAGGCAGTCAGTTGTTGGTCACATTCGTAGCTAATAATGTAGTTTCTTTTCTCCGTGCAGTATAACTATTTAAATAAACTTTTAATTATTATTGGTGTTCCATTAGTTATAATACTATCTAAGAAGCGTAAGGTTGATGTGCACTGTCAGAAGTATTACGCATCCACAAGTGATAGCAGTATTAGTAGAAGTTAATGCATTTTAATTATGGTAAATTCACTGTGAGTATTCATTAGTCAATTCATTTGTATTGCATAGCTCCTTTACACAAGTACAACCAACTACCTATTTTGGTTTGCCTGTGGTTTGCTAATAATATTCCAATTTTCTGTCAGGGTCAATCCATACCAAGTGGTCCAGCACTGGTTGCTTGTCCATCACACAAAAATTGATATTCACTTGGTGAATTCCCTCATTTGGTGGACTCTAAAATATTTTTAAAAAATTTTTATTGGTTATCATTAAGAAACAGTGGCCATTTTTGTTACTGGTCACAAGCATTCTTTCACATTCACAAGCATCTGCAATTTTTTTTAATTATTCAGAAATCGATTTCCCCACACATTTCAAATTAAAAGTATTTAATTCAGCACATACTGGACCATTGATTAAAGTCATGATCACTTAGCTGAATGTATTGCTGAATATATTTTAATGGCTCAAAGTTATTGGTCACAAATTAGAAAAGAAACTCAATTTTTGAACAGTATTTTTCCAAAGATGGGATCATTTCTCAGCTTCAATCTTTTTTGTGCTATTATACTACACAATATAGTTACTTTTCATGGATTATGAATGGTAAGAAGCTTACACTTAAGAAATACACTATTTTAAAAAACTGATTTTTTGAATTTTTTCCATTCTTTGGCCTACAATCCCTTTGTTATGAGACCAGATAAAAGCCTGAAAATTACACACTTCATGGAACTTTATGACGTCAAACTACAGTATAAATTTCAACTCTGAGATTCAATGGGAAGTTAAAAAAATTGTGAATACATATCAATAACATGTTTCTTAGTATCTGCAATATACAGGGTGTTACAAAAAGGTTCAGGAAACATTCCTCACACACAAAGAAAGAAAATATGTTGTGTGGACATCTGTCCGGAAACGCTTACTTTCCATATCAGAGCTCATTTTATTACTTCTTTTCAAATCAGATTAATCATGGAATGGAAACACACAACAACAGAACATACCATCGTGACTGCAAACACTTTGTTACAGGAAACGTTCAAAATGTCCTCAGTTAGCGAGGATACATGCATCCACCCTGCGTTGCATGGAATCCCCGATGCGCTGATGCAGCCCTGGAGAATGGCGTTTCGTATCACAGCCGTCCGCAATACGAGCACAAAGAGTCTCTACATTTGGTACCGGGGTTGCGCAGACAAGAGCTTTCAAATGCCCCCATAAATGAAAGTCAAGAGGGTTGAGGTCAGGAGAGCGTAAGGCCATGGAATTGTTCGGCCTCTACCAATCCATCGGTCAACGAATCTGTTGTTGAGAAGCATACAAACACTTCGAGTCAAATATGCAGGAGCTCCATTGTGCATGAACCACATGTTGTGTCGTACTTGTAAAGGCACATGTTCTAGCAGCACAGGTAGACTATCCCATATGAAATCATGATAACGTGCTCCATTGAGCGCAGGTGGAAGAACATGGGGCCCAATCAAGACATCTCCAACAATGCCTGCCCAAACGTTCACAGAAAATGTGTGTTGATGACGTGATTGCACAATTGCGTGCGGATTCTCATCAGCCCACACAGGTTGATTCTGCAAATTTACAATTATGATCACGTTTGAATGAGGAAGTACAGTACATACTGACGAAACTAAAATGAGCTCTAACATGGAGATTAAGTGTTTCCGGGCACATTTTATTTGTGTGTGAAGAATGTTTCCTGAAAGTTTGGCCGTACCTTTTTGTAACACCCTGTATAAACCAATGGATAAAGTGTATCAGTTACATAATTTAAATATATCACACCTTTTTCTTTTAAATGAGCCAACTGTTTACATCATCTTGTTCATACCTTATTTGTTGTTACTACCTTGTTCATTAAAAAACAAATTTCTTCGCTCAGTTTGGGCACTAGGTTAAAAGTTTACCCAGTCACAGTTGTAAACTTTGGGGGAAGACAGATACTTCAGTTAATTGTAACAGGGATTCAGACCTGATGCTTTTCAACTTTTTTTTAAACAAAGTCCTTGGTCCTCGCGGGTGGTAAAATTTAACATGCACGTCTTTGTTGAATACTATCAACTTCAGCAATCCACTACAGTTTGCCATGAACACAAGCTACTACACACTTATTTTGAAGTGTCAAGTGGTACAAAATTTCCACACTGATGGCGTTCACTATGAGCTGATGTTGATGTGAACTTACACTTGAGGACGTTATGTAACTGAGGTATACAACAATGGAATGCCTTTAACCTTATGGCAAGTGTTGCATCTTTCCTCAAAGACATTGGCATGAAGTTCTTGTATTTCCTCACATTTTACAAAAAACAGAGGCAATCCCTTTTACCTGTTCTTTACAGAATTTAAGCATTTCTTGAGGCATCATGGTCTGGTTCTCATAGGTCCACTGCAGCCTAGCTTTTGTTACAGCTCACTTTTTGTACCCCCGACGCAATCACATGCATTCTTCCCATGGCATAAAACCAAAAAAGTACCTATTTGTATCAAGTCCATGGTTGCCTTTGTGAAAGGTGATGTAAGTACATCAGTTTGTTTATGGAAGGGTAGTGCTGTTTTATTTAGTTCATTAACTGCAGTTGAAAAGTGGGCACTGCTGTAGTGCTGTGTTCGACGTAGTCACTTATGACACAAAAACTGTGACACTATCTTTATCTTTATGACAGAACAAATGGATGAACTGTGGCCTGTTTGTTTACCCAATGGTGCGCTTGTACTTCATCTTGACTGGCAAAGAAATAATATTCAGGAAAGTCAGCAAGAAGTGAGCATTCAACAACTTTCAAGGTTTGCTTTTTGTCTTTCAGAAATTTACCCTGAGCTTTGGCAATAAAATTATGCATTTTCAGGTTTTCAAGGTTGTTACCAACACTTCAAAAAACTCTTCTCCTGGTTTTTTAACTGTCACCATTTCCATTCTGTCTTCTGTTGTGTTTGCGTTCTATATTGCCAGGCATTAAATCATCATCTTCCAGTTCTTCAAACATGTCAAGTAAAGCTTGTTTGCCTGGAAAGTCTTGACACTGTCCCATGATCATACAGTTTACCTGTCACTACTGAAAACCAAAACTTCTGAAGGAACTTTATAGTCAACTCTCGGATTGGCTCCATTTATCATCAACTTTAAATTCTGGTGATACAACTGAACGCAATTATGGGTACCACATGCCCCTGCAGCAATACACCATTTTGGTCTAAACTCACAAAATTTTTACCTCTCCAATGCTAATGTCAGGATTTTCTTTCTTGAATTCAGTGAATTTCTGGGTCTTAGTACCATATTCTTTCACGAAAAACACTATTTTTTTCAGACATCAAATGGCTGTTATTGTAATCTTCATAAAACCTAGTAATCTTTTCAATCACGTTTTCATCTATGAAATAAGATGCAATTTTCTTTTGTAATGCAGGTAAAATTCCCTGCTCTTTTACCAACTGCCTTGTTGACTTGACCAAGCGTTCTGAGACATTAAATTCATCGTTAACTTTTGCTCTACTCCAAGAATTTGGTAATAAATTGACAATAGAAATTTGGCACAGGAACAAAATTTTGAATTTTTCAGAATTTCACTATTTATGAAACAGACACAATGTCACAATGCAATTATCTGTTTTTAAAGCCTTTATTTCTTCTTCAAGTGCCAACACTTCTTTTGTAGCATTTTGTGAAATTTTCAAACTGTTTGCTTTCAACTTTAACTTCCATGTATTTTTTCCATTTTTCCAAAATAGTCTGTCCCTTTTCATGCTGCTGTCCATTGAGTTGATTATGATCGCGTACATACTTTGAGTCTGCATTCCTTTCATATCAATGAAGTACTTTGGAATATCCAAATTGTCAATGCCTCCACTATCGGACAATGCGTAGCATATTTGTCTATGTGTAACAACGTATTTCTTCCCCCATGCTTTCAAAGAGGCACTGATCATTAACAGAAAATGTCCCTTTCATTTTGAGTATTCCCATAGGAAACACTGCAAACCAGTTTCACAGCATACAAAGACTTAATATGAGTATTTAGTAGGCAGCACACATTGCCCTTCTGCTTACCATTTGCCCAATAATGTTAGAAACTGAATTTTTCTCCATCAATCTATGTAACTATTTCACTGTCCACATCAATTTCACAATAAAAGTCTCTTCAGGACAACCATTTATGCTCTTAATTATTCAAGAGTGGGTCCACAGTCTGCTTCAAATGAACAGTACAGCATCTGAAGCTCAAAGTCGCAAAGAAATATCTAGCTGAAACTACAACAAGAACATGTCCTAATAAAAATGATAGATCTGATTGTTCACGGAAATGTCCCAAATCACAATGCCTGATGAACCTAAGTAGTACTTGGTGTAGACATGGCGTAACATTGCTGCAACTACACTGCGTACGCATATTTCCATTTCACATTTTCCACAGCTTCAAAAATTCTTTGCAAGTGCTTCACTGTGAATATTCACAAATGCTGTATCATTGTATTTTATTTTTCTGCAAGCTATAGAACCTAGTTAAAAGTACACAGTTCTGTTTAACAATATGGATAGTTAGGTGCAAATTAATGATGAATATAATAGAGGGTAACATTCCACGGGGGAAAAATATATCTAAAAACGAAGTTGATGTGACTTACCAAACAAAAGCTCCTTCTCTTTGCCTTTACAAATGTCTGCTTGTGTGGGTGGATGGGTGGGCAGGCGGGTGGATGGGTGGGCAGGCGGGTGGGTGGGTGGGCAGGCGGGTGGGTGGGTGGGTGGGCAGGCGGGTGGGTGGGTGGGTGGGCAGGCGGGTGCGCGCGCGAGTGTATACCTGTCCTTTTTTCTCCTTAAGGTAAGTCTTTCCACTCCCGGGATTGGAATGACTCCTTACCCTCTCCCTTAAAACCCACATCCTTTCATCTTTCCCTTTCCTTCCCTCTTTCCTAAAGAAGCAACCGTTGGTTGCAAAAACTTGAATTTTGTGTGTATGTTTGTGTATCTATCGACCTGCCAGCGCTTTTGTTTGGTAAGAAGTCACATCAACTTTGTTTTTAGATATATTTTTCCAATATGTATAGTTACTTTTATGCCTCTGAAAACATGTCAAATGTTAATCATAATAGAAATACAATGTCCCTTAAATACCATCATTTAAGGCAAAGAGAATTTCAATATCCGCTGTATATTTTGGGCAGTCTAAATTATGTGAAATAACCAGTGCACTAGTGAGTATGAACTGACGTCAGGCTATGGCTTTCCAACAGTAACTAATAAGTAATGAGCACGTGGGAGTGTGACCGCTATTCTAACTTGTCACATCTAGGAGATGATATGTTGAACAGCACCACCACTGGTTAAATTAATGCAAGTTGACTGCTTTAAGTATTAAGATCAAATCTGTAGAAACTTTGGATTCATATCCACTGCTGGTTACATTTGATGTTCTCTCTTTCCTATTACATCTGATGATCAAATGTGTTAGGATACCGATTACCATCATGCCATTAATTTGTTAAGGTAGATGCACCTTAGATTGCAAAAACCACACACAAGGTACAGTAGAGTCTTGATAGTTCTAGTTTCCAATAATCTGAGCCTATTATTTTATTTTTTAACGAAAACATCATTGCAAAAGATAGACAGGGAGAGTACAGCTCAGTGACAAAACAGACAACAATGCAATCAACACCGACGATTAGCTCCCTGCCCTGTTGCACGAACATCTGTTGTCAGTATGGCACGAAATACCCCGACTGCTGCCGGCTGCTACCGATCAAAACTGGGGAGTTGATACGCTGCTGTAGTTCCCAGTACCAGTACTGTACAGTGTTTTGTGTCTTTTGTTTGTTGACTGTGTGTTGCGTTTTACACCTTACAAAGATGAGTGCTGTAACAAAAAGAGGAATTTTGTGCCTTTGCAGCTAAAATTAGAAGCACTAAGACGACTTGACAAAGGAGGAACAATAAAAAAAACTTGCTCTTGAATATGGTGTCGGTGAAGTTACTGTTGGTGACTGGCAAAGAAACCGCCTTAAATTGGAATAGTTTTCTTCACAGAAATGCTCACGAATCTCTCGGTCTAAGAAGTATAAAGAAGTCAGACTTCGAAAAAACCAGTGAGGCATTGTTCATGTGGTTTACCCAACAGAGATGAGAGAGTGCTCCCATTTCTGGCCCAATCTTGCAAGAAAAAGCTTTGTTTTTCAGAACCCAGCTGCAGGAAGGAGATGGCAATTTCGCCGCTAGTGTGGGCTGGCTGGACAAGTGGGAGAAGAGGTATGGAGTGCGTCAACTATACGTATGTGGACAGAAACTCTCTGGTGATGCTCGGGCCATTTCAAAATTTATCACAGATTTTTTAAAAAAATCGTAACAGACGAAAATTTGTCTAATGAACAAATATATAACTGTGACGAAACTGGGCTAAATTTTAAAATGTTACCAGAAAGTACACTTGCTTCTTGTGAAGAAAAAAGTGCTCCTGGACACAATAAAAGCAAAGAGCGGCTCACAGTTATGGCAGCTTTAAATGCAACTGGAAACCACAAACTAAAACTAGATGTGATTGGGAAGTCTGCCAAGCCAAGAGCATTCAAAAATGTATCCATCTCAGCTCTTCCGGTTGTCTATACACATCAGAATAAAGCCTGGATGAATCAGGAAATCTTCACGAACAGTTTTTTTTTTTAAACTCAATTGTACCTGACGGCAAGAATTTTTTAAAAGAAAGGGGACTGCCACGCAAAGCAATTTTGCTCATGGATAACGCGACCTAACATCCAAGTGCAGGAGAACTGCAGTGTGACGGTATCTGTACCTTTTTTCCCCTATCAAACGTTACCTGTCTCATTCAGCCCACGGATCAGGGCATTCTGGAATGTCATGGCGATTGCTACAGTCAATCCTGTATTCCGAAGACAACAAAAGCATTGTAGGAGCTTTGAAGAAAGTGACTTTGAAGAACGTCATGTACTGGATTAGCCGATCTTGGAATGAAATGAAGTCGGACACAATTTCTAAGCCATGGAGGAAAGTTCTTCAGGAAAGTTCTACAGGAAAGTTCTACAGGAAAGTTCTACAGGAAAGTTCTACAGGAAAGTTCTACAGGAAAGTTCTACAGGAAAGTTCTACAGGAAAGTTCTACAGGAAAGTTCTACAGGAAAGTTCTACAGGAAAGTTCTACAGGAAAGTTCTACAGGAAAGTTCTACAGGAAAGTTCTACAGGAAAGTTCTACAGGAAAGTTCTACAGGAAAGTTCTACAGGAAAGTTCTACAGGAAAGTACGCCAGACACACAAACTGAAGATTTAGCAAATGAGGACGATCAACCACTGTATAATTTAATCAGAAGATTGCCAGGGTGTGAAGAGGCAGAAGAGGTGGAAGTAGGCAAGTGATTAAATTCAGATGAACAGTTGGAAGTGACAGACTCTTCTATAACTGACATGGTAAACATTCCATAGCAGTGTGAGAGTGACGAGGATGACGAGCAGAGGCTGCACCTATGATGAGTCACACCGATTGCTACGCTGCTCTCAAGGCCGCCATATGCTACATGGAACAACAGCCTGAGGCAACAGCAACTGACCTATTGCTCCTGAGATGGTGGCGTGACATTGCCGCGAGGAAACGTTGCAGCTTTGCCAAACAAAAGACACTTCACTATTACTTGTCTAAATAAATAATTGTTGTTATTCTGCAAATGCATGTGTAAGTACTTTTATTTTAATAAAGTTCATATTTTGACCTGTACTACTTACAATATCATAATATTTCTTTTTCCCATTTAAATTTTGATAGTCCGAGTTTTCGATAGTTCAACGTGGTTCAGGTCCCATTCACCGTGAACTATCAAGAATTTACTGTACTGTGCAACCTGAAGTTATAAAACTATGAAATTGAAGGGTTACATGTTTTGAGTTTTTTTGCCGATGTACTGACAACAATACTCAACTTTTTTGAATAAAAAGTTGATCAGTGTGTGTTAACTAAAGGTTGATGAAAATAAAACTAATGAACAATTTAAAACCCTTGTTTTCTAAAATAATTTTTTGTACACAAAATGCTCCATATTTCTGCATCCTACGTCATTGCAAATGTTGGCACCACTGGAGAAATTGTATATAAACACTCTGAAAATTCCATACATTTGGCAAATGATTTTCTTAACCTCAAAATTCTTAATCACTTCATTACAGGTGATGACTGGTGTTTGGAAAATGTGGGCCTTAATGAAGCTCCACAGAAATTAATCAAGAGGTGTTAAATTGGGTGATACGGCAATCCACCACATTTAAAAAAGCAATTTAAAGCAGTGGAGAACTATACTGATGTGATGTGCTTTAGCGTAAGTGAAGAGAAACACCTTCCAACAGCACAAGCAATCCCACAATAAAAAATTGTAAATAATTCTGTCAGTTTAAAATGGAAGTGGAACAGAAGCTTTGATTAAAGTGACAATAACGATTCCTGTCACTCATTGACTGAAATTATTTTCTGGTCATCATATTTTTTTATAGTAATGGTGTAATTTTCCATTTGTCAACTGGTGACAGCTGTGGATGATACAGACTCTTTCCATAACGAAAAAAGAAAATAAACGCCTACTCCGTAAATAATGTGCAGCACTAGAAATCAATATGCATGAATTCTATAACACTTAACACCTAAGAAAATTTCTTGTCGGAGTAAATATCTACTTTCACGCACAAGCATTTCATGCTTGATAGACACACTGCCAGTTGTTCAGTTTTGGCAATATAAACACACTATTTGTAATGGAATGCTGAAGTACCTCACTGCTCTACACTGCCCCATTTTGATGGAAACATGACAGTTTTCTCTTTAATATTTGCCAACACTACTGGTGGCATTCTGTTTGGGAAATTTTCAGAATTATCACATTCCCCACACCCATTTTCTGTATGCTATATGAAAGCATGTTAGCTCATTGCATCCACACCTGTTCACGGTGACTGCAGCATGATGCTGTGCATGGCAGCAAGTATAATGTTGCACTACCACCACAGCAACTTAGACAAATCTTCACTGTTAAGTATGCCCAATGAGGTCTGATTAACGGAAAACTTTCAAATGCTCACACGTATTGGCTGCTGTTGCACAGCCATATATAAAATATTTCATTGCACACCATGGTTACACATGACAAATTTAAATATCAAGTTTTCTTCCCCACACTGTTTATCTGTAACAGGGTGACTATATAAGCTTTCTGGAAAATTAATACAGAAAAAATACTACTTTATATCTTTAAATTCCTCCCCCCATGAACCATAGACCTTGCCGTTGGTGGGGAGGCTTGCGTGCCTCAACGATACAGATAGCCATACCGTAGGTGCAACCACAACTGAGGGGTATCTGTTGAGAGGCCAGACAAACGTGTAGTTCCTGAAGAGGGGCAGCAGCCTTTTCAGTAGTTACAGGGGCAACAGTCTGGATGATTGACTGATCTGGCCTTGTAACATTAATCAAAACGGCCTTGCTGTGCTGGTACTGCGAACGGCTGAAAGCAAGGGGAAACTACAGCCGTAACTCTTCGCGAGGGCATGCAGCTTTACTGTATGGTTAAACGATGATGGCGTCTACTTGGGTAAAATATTCCGGAGGTAAAATAGTCCCCCATTCGGATCTCTGGGCAGGGACTACTCAGGAGGACGTCGCTATCAGGAGAAAGAAAACTGGCATTCTATGGATCGGAGTGTGGGATGTCAGCTCCCTTAATCAGGCAGGTAGGTTACATAATTTTAAGAGGGAAATGGATAGGTTAAAGTTAGATATAGTGGGAATTAGTGAAGTTTGGTGGCAGGAGGAACAAGACTTTTGGTCAGGTGAATACAGGGTTATAAATACAAAATCAAATAGGGGTAATGAAGGAGTAGGTTTAATAATGAATTAAAAAAATAGGAGTGCGGGTAAGCTACTACAAACAGCATAGTGAACGTATTATAATGGCCAAGATAGACACGAAGCCCACGCCTACTACAGTAGTACAAGTTTAAACTAGCTCTACAGGTGATAAAGAAATTGAGGAAATGTGTGATGAGATAAAACAAATTATTCAGGTAGTGAAGGAGACGAAAATTTAATAGTCATGGGTGACTGGAATTCGACAGTAGGAAAAGGGGGAGAAGGAAACATAGTAGGTGAATATGGATTGGGGCTAAGAAATGAAAGAGGAAGCCGTCTGGTAGAATTTTGCACATAGCATAACTTAATCATAGCTCACACTTGGTTCAAGAATCATAAAAGAAAGTTGTATACATGGAAGAAACCTGGAGATACTAAAAGGTATCAGACTGATTATATAATGGTAAGACAGAGATTTAGGAACCAGGTTTTAAATTGTAGGACATTTCCAAGGGCAGATGTGGGCTCTGACCACAATCTATTGGTTATTAACTGTAGACTAAAACTGAAGAAATTGCAAAATGGTGGGAATTTAAGGAGATGGGACCTGGATAAACTGACTAAACCAGAGGTTGTACAGAGTTTCAAGGAAAGCATAAGGGAAAAATTGACAGGAATGGCGGAAAGAAATACAGTAGAAGACAAATGGGTAGCTCTGAGGGATGAAGTAGTGAAGGCAGCAAAAGATCAAGTAGGTAAAAAGACGAGGGCTAGTAGAAATCCTTGGGTAACAGAAGAAATATTGAATTTAATTGATGAAAGGAGAAAATATAAAAATGCAGTAAATGAAGCAGGCAAAAAGGAATACAAACGTCTCAAAAATGAGATCGACAGGAAGTGCAAAATGGCTAAGCAGGCATGGCTAGAGGACAAATGTAAGGATGTAGAGGCTTATCTCACTGGGAGTAAGACAGATACAGCCCACAGGAAAATTAAAGAGACCTTTGGAGAAAAAGAGATCCACTTGTATGAATATCAAGACCTCAGATGGCAATGCAGTTCTAAGCAAAGAAGGGAAGGCAGAAATGTAGAAGTATATAGAGGGTTTATACAAGGGCGATGTACTTGAGGACAATATTATGTAAGTCAAAAAGGATGTAGATGAAGATGAAATGGGAGATACGATACTGCGTGAAGAGTTTGACAGAACACTGAAAGACCTGAGTCGAAACAAGGCCCCGGGAGTAGACAACATTCCATTGGAACTACTGACTGTCTTGGGAGAGCCAGTCATGACAAAACTCTACCAGCTGGTGAGCAAGATGTATGAGAAAGGCGAAATACCCTCAGACTTCAAGAAGAATATAATAATTCCAATCCCAAGGAAAGCAGGTGCCGACAGATGTGAAAATTACCAAACTATCAGTTTAATAAGTCACAGCTGCAAAATACTAACGTGAATTCTTTACAGACGAATGGAAAAACTGGTAGATGCGGACCTCGGGGAGGATCAGTTTGGATTCCGTACAAATGTTCGAACACGTGAGGCAATACTGACCTTATGACTTATCTTAGAAGAAAGCTTAAGAAAAGGCAAACCTACGTTTCTAGCATTTGTAGACTTAGAGAAAGTATTTGACAATGTTGACTGGAATACTCTCTTTCAAATTCTGAAGGTGGCAGGGGTAAAATACAGGGAGTGAAGGGCTATTTACAATTTGTACAGAAACCAGATGGCATTCATAAGAGTCGAGGGGCATGAAAGGGAAGCAGTGGTTGGAAAAGGAGTGAGACAGGGTTGTAGCCTCTCCCCGATGTTATTCAATCTGTATATTGAGCAAGCAGTAAAGGAAACAAAAGAAAAATTTGGAGTAGGTATTAAAATTCATGGAGAAGAAGTAAAAACTTTTAGGTTCGCCGATGACATTTTAATTCTGTCAGAGACAGCAAAGGACCTGGAAGAGCAGTTGAACGGAATGGACAGTGTATTGAGAGGAGGATATAAGATGAACATCAACAAAAGCAAAATGAGGATAATGGAATGTAGTCAAATTAAATCGGGTGATGCTGAGGGAATTAGATTAGGAAATGAGACACTTAAAGTAGTAAAGGAGTTCTGCTATTTGGGGAGCAAAATAACTGATGATGGTAGAGAGGATATAAAATGTAGACTGGCAATGGCAAGGAAAGTGTTTCTGAAGAAGAGAAATTTGTTAACATCGAGTGTAGAATTATGTATCAGGAAGTCGTTTCTGAAAGTATTTGTATAGAGTGTAGCCACGTATGGAAGTGAAACATGGACAATAAGTAGTTCGGACAAGAAGAGAATAGAAGCTTTCGAAATGTGGTGCTACAGAAGAATGTTGAAGATTAGGTGGGTAGATCACGTAACTAATGATGAGGTATTGAATAGGATTGGGGAGAAGTTTGTGGCACAACTTGACTAGAAGAAGGGATCGGTTGGTAGGACATGGGAGGGCATCGTGGGAGGGGGGGGGGGGGGGGGGGGGGTAAAAATCGTAGAGGGAGACCAAGAGATGAATACACTAAGCAGATGCAGAAGGATGTAGGTTGCAGTAGGTACTGGGAGATGATGAAGCTTGCACAGGACAGAGTAGCATGGAGAGCAGCATCAAACCAGTCTCAAGACTAAAGACAACAACAACAACATCTTTAAATTTGATTGGCACTTTTCTCAAATGGCATGAGGAAGTTTGCAGGAGCACCAGACTGAATTTTCATATTCATTGTCCGTATCACAGTTGCACTACAGTGATGTTAGGATATTTGTTCTTAAGTTTTAAATCCACATATTACCGCTGTCTAAATGAAATTTCAACTGTAAATATAAATGCCATTTTTCATATATGCAAGGCATTGCCACAGGTAACAGTTTAGCTGCCAGAAAATAATTCTATATAGGACTGACTGGAGAGTGAACACGGGATCTGAATGCTCACTTGCTCCATAACCAACCCAATCATCAAAATACACAGTGGATGGCAATTTCTGAGGATACAACAAGAGCATTAAAAGAAGGAGCACATGTTCAGATTAGGGGAAGGTTGGTGAATGATACTGGCCGCATCTATTTGAAGAACCATACTAGCATTGGCCTAAATGGTTATTCTCAACTTTTATAGCAACTAGACTGCTGTTATATGGGCATAAGGGCATGAAAAGGAGGCAGCAATTAAGAAACGATTAAAACAAGACTGCAGCCTGTCCCCCTTGTTGATCTGTACACTGAGCAAGCTGCAAAAACAAGGAAGAAATTCAAAAAGTGAATTAAAGTTCAGGGAGAAGAAATAAAAACTGAGGTCTCCTGATGATACTGTAATTCTGTCAGAGATGGCAAACGGCTTTGCAGAGCAGTTAACTGGAATATATAGTGTCTTGGAATGGGGTTTAACATGAACATCAACAAAAGCAGAACACGGGTAATGGAATGTAGTCAAATTAAATCAAGCACTGCTCAGGGTATCAGAGAAGGATATAGGATACTAAAAGCAGCAGATGAGTTTAATCGACCAGATCCTTGATGACAAGGATGTCTGCCCTCTATGTTTTGGTACAGTCCAATACTGGGCTAATGTCACATCTGAATGCCCCACAAATGTGGATATTGCACGATTTGACCAGCCAAACAAGCAGAGACCCCACAATGAGGGCATATTCAAATACTTTCAGGTGCTGATAATGCTCTCCGACACGAGTAACTTTCTCTCTGTGCCCTTCACCCAGAACACTCAATATGTAATGCTGTTCATGCTCCTTATATACTCTACCTGGTCTGGTAACACTCACTGAACACTAGCGACTTTAATGAGCTCTGGTGGCTGTTCTACTGTTACCGAGAACTACAACCCTAATTATTTACATAGCTGCCAATGGTGTGCAAATGTACAAAGTTACACTGACATCCAACCCTGTCTTCTGGGTGCTTCACTTTTTTTCAGGGCAGTGTGTATTGAGATCAAATCAAAAAATCCTAGAATAAAAAATTAATGAAACAGCACTTTACGGAATACTGAAGCAGGTGTTTTATCACTTAAAAAAACATGAAAGCTTAATTACAACTGAACAGAATAAGAATTTTGTGTGAAAAGTGTGCCAATTACATTTTCAACTGGTCATAATGAGGATAGTTTGAAAAGTTCTCGGAATGGAACAGAAAAAAAGTGCTTACATCACTGAAACTTTTTTTTATTTTTCAATGCAGTCTCCTTGTAGATTAATGCACTTGGTCCAATGATGTTCCAGTGCCTTGATCCCATCTCGAAAATGAGTTTCCTCCAGGCCTACAAAATAGTTGTCAATTCCAGCTCTCAATTCTTCGTTTGAAGTGAATCTTTGTCCACCAAGAAAAATTTTCCACTTTTGGAAAGCAACTGAAGTCTGATGGAGGTGAATAAGGCGGGTGTGGCAACAATTCACAGCTTAGTTCGTATAATTTTGCCATGCCATTTGCATGCGTTTTTGATCCAGCATCAAGAGTCGTGGCACCCATCTTGCAGGTAATTTTTTCATTTCCAATTCCTCAGTTAAATTGTGATATACCCTTTCAGATGACATCTGCCAAGTAGGAGCAATTCCACGCACTTTCCATCAGTGATCCTCCATGACCATTTTGTGCACTTTTGCAATGATTTATGGAGTAGTGACACATCTCGGCCAACCACTGGGTGGATCATCATCTAAGCTCTCCCAACCAAATTTAAATTCATTTGTCCACTTGGCAACAGCTGAATATGAAGGAGCACAGTCCCCCAGTGTATTCGGGAAATCAGTATGAATGTCCTTTACTTTCATACCTTTCTTTAAGAAGTAATTAATCACTGCTCAAATCTCAACTTTTTCCATCTTCGCAAATCACTACACGGGAACAACAGCAGAGCCACTTCACCACCACAGCTCTCTTCCAAGAGCACTGACATGGCACATGTTTACAGACTACAGGGCAATGAATATCACGTGAACAACTTGTTGCGCTAGCGCTGACCTCTCATGGTGATTTCGAGAACTTTTTTAATCACCCTCGTAGCATTCCAGGGAATGTGTGATGGAACTTACAGAAAGACCAAGAAAACCACACTGTTTGAAGTGGTGAAACGTAAGTCTGCAAAATG
Source organism: Schistocerca gregaria (assembly GCF_023897955.1). Taxonomy (NCBI): domain Eukaryota; kingdom Metazoa; phylum Arthropoda; class Insecta; order Orthoptera; family Acrididae; genus Schistocerca; species Schistocerca gregaria. The sequence continues at coordinate 405,054,951 of NC_064931.1, read as the reverse complement.
TGTAATTTATTAACAGCAATCAATAGCATTCTAAAGGAAAAATCACTTACTGTCTAAGACAATCTAATGGAATTATTTGTCAGTTATCCACTCGTGTCTATAGTATACCTAACTTTTATCCTTTTCCAGCAGCTGTATTTCCTTTACACTCTTAAGTATTATGCAAGAACCGACCCCCCCCCCCCCCCCCCTCCATCCCCAACGCCACTAAAAAGACAGCACACAGGACTGACTACCCCTGTAATAAGTAGCAGTCAAACCACAAAAATGTTATAATGTTATGCCCTCTGACCAAAACATTAGAAGAGTGATTATTCAATAATAATGACAACTAGCCTGCACTATTTATTGCTCCTTACACAAAATGCACACGAGATATCCATCAATTTAAAACAAATGGCACTAGCTGGCACTCAAAATTAGGAGGGGAGCGCCATGGAACAAGAACTCTTTAAGCAAGTCCACTATAGGGCTCTGTATTTCAAATAGCTAAACTGCTATGCCATGATCAAGGGAACAGACCAATCCATAATGATGAAACATATCCACAATTTTTTGTACAGAACCAATTCACCAAAAGAAACACAGTGTTGGAATGTTATATACACGAGACATTGCAAGTATTTATAAAAAAAATGTTGAAAGTTGGCAAATTTGTAGCTTGCCAGGCTGGTGGCCCTACCGTAGCTGTAGCTTACAGCTCGTGCTCAACATGCAGGCTCACAGCCTTGGTTGCCAGCACATCAGTAAACATATGACATGGCACAATGCGCTCTTACTTTGCGAATGAATTTAAGATTCTATTGATAGTTTCTCCAACACAACTGTTCACAATTACTATTTGCTCGAATTTGCAACTTATTTAATATCCACAACATTTATCAGCTGCCTCTGAGGTATCAATAAGCATTACTAAGGAGATAAAATTACTTCAATTTTCATTGTGTTTTTTTTTTTTCGTACACGCTTGTTAATAGGAGGAGGAGGAGGAGGAGGAGATTAGTGTTTAACATCCCATCGACAACGAGGTCATTTGAGACGGAGCGCAAGCTCGGGTGAGGGAAGGATGGGAAGAAAATCGGCCGTGCCCTTCCATCCTGGAATTTGCCTGAAACGCTTTAGGGAAATCACGGAAAACCTAAATCAGGATGGCCGGAGACGGGATTGAACCGTCGTCCTCCCGAATGCGAGTCCAGTGTGCTAACCACTGCGCCACCTCGCTCGGTGCTTGTTAATAGCATCTGTTTTTGTAGAGGTTCCAATTTCACACTAGTGTGGAATCCAGTTAATGTTTTGTTTCTTGCAAACATAAATATGAAGAATGTGGTATGAACTCTCAATTGTGTACTTCCCCTGAAGACCTACCATGTACTATTTATTAGTCAATTTCTTGAAAATTCACTCTAATGATGTCAACATTTCATCTGAAATTGTGGAAACACAAGACAAAACAGCAAAGAACTGACAATTCCTTAACAGGTTCGAACAATAATTGTTGTGCTACTTTAAGTCCGGAACAAAAGTACACTAACTTCCAGGCTCAAAGAAATGTAAAGTAATAGATTTAATGACAAAGAAAAGGCTGTAAATTTTTTGGTTAAACAAAAGAAGGAAAGAATGCTTAGAGCTAAGCAGTGTGCAAGCCTGTTTTGGTTTGTAAAATTTGAACATGAATTGTGTCAATGGAAAAAGATTTATATGAAGCATCAAATACGAGTCAAAATGGAACTCACGAAAGTATGAAAGATAAACCATTTGAAAGATTTAGAACTGCTTGTCAGAGTCAATGCACCATTATTGACAGGAATTTACAAAACCAGGGCCTCTGAATTGCATGTGATACTAACATTACTGATTTCCAAGCTTATCTGACCTCATGAACAGATTAAGGAAATTTTACAGTAAATGAAGCCACAAAATTACCAAGTTTATTTCAAACAAACACACACAGGATATTTCATTAACAGTGAATACCATACCAAAATCTGGAGATGGCATGAAGGTGAAGCTTCTTGTTACCCGCTAAAATGCTGTGCGTAAGGCAAATCAGTCAGGTTTTGTGCAAGAAACCTCACATTATCATTTTGAGTGAGAAGACAGAGTCACTTGTGCAGTCAACAAATGGTACGCCACATTCATATGCAACACTGCCAGTGATAAGTATGAGTGGATTACTATTTCCACAGCTCCAGACCTGTCTTTAGGAACATCAAGGCAAAGTAGGACTAAAAATTTAAAGACGGGCATGGTTAGTTGTAAAAATCTTAATCGATGTTGCAAAATCTGGAAAAATAGGAGACAGTAAATTTCAATATTACATACATAATGTCTTCATACCAATAGCAGAAAATAATTGATTGTTTGTGTTGAACTCTTGGCCTGGATGTAACAACAACTCTGTCTTTAGGATGATGACAGAAAGACTTAATATAATTTGGATTCCACCCGAAACTAGTAGTATCATTCAGCCTCTCGATAGAGAAACTTTTTGACAGTGTAAACTTTTTCAAAAGATTGTCTGACAATATAATTTTCGATAGCTCTTTGTTAGTTTAGGTTTATCAGTGGAAAAATATTGCTAGTATTGTCATATAGCATAACCACATTTTATAAATTTGATAAAGTACACCCAGTATGCAACACAATGTGCATACCAACACTCATCACCGTTTCTCATTTCATCCCATTTCTGTCTGAATAAAACTAGTAATTTCTGTGAATTGCCTGAATGCATTTATTTTCATTTTGTCAGGTTTGCTTAGTCTAAGGAAAAGGTTTGTTTTCATTGTACAATGGACACTTTGTATTTTTGTAATGACTACAGGGTATAAAGAAAGAAGTGTGTTATTTTGGTAAAATATAAATGATTACAAAGTTACCATATGAACCGAGCAAGAGGAATTGTTATAAAGTATTTCATCATACACTGCCTTGATTCTCTTTCCTCTGCTAGTCACTTGTGTAAGAATTACATCTGAACAGTTTAGCTGTCAATATGAACCATGAGTTACTCAAAAAGTGAATGATTTGAGGCTTTTCGACATGGTTGGACAGCAAGTGCTACATTCTCTTGGCGTGGCTGCGTCTGCTAATTCGCCAATTGTGTGCTAGGCTGTGGTTTTTCGTGCAGCATAAGTAACTAACATTAAATAAAAACAAAAAAATACTTGCAGTGTGTCATAGCAGCAAAAATTCTGACAGCGCATTTCTTTCAATGTAATTTTCTTATGTGAAAAATTTCAGGATAGGTTTCAACATATCGGACTAGAACATTCCCTAGTAAGAAGGATTAAGTCTGCATTAAATTAAGCTGAGCCCTCCTCTCCTCCCCTCCCCTCCTAGAGAGAGTTTTACAAGCAACCTAGAGGAAAAAATTTCATGTGTTGGTGAACTAACAGAATTAATTTAATAATGCAACCATTCCACATCCTACTGTCAGATGTGCTGTTATTTTCGATGTTACTAATTGTTCCTTGAGGCTAATATTCTCCTGTACCAATGGGGCAGAAGTTTAATATATTTTTATTTCCTTTTATTATGTTTCTTCTTTTCTGGTGTTACAGCCCATGAACGGCCCAGGCCTTTGTGACCACCTGTCTCCTCCAATCATCTCTTGACTTCGCCAGCCTTCTCCACTTTTGTACTCCTGACCTTCCCAGAACCGTTTCTACCTTATCCAGTCATTGCAGTCTTTGTCTTCCCACAGAGAGACTAACCTCACGCACTGTAAATAATACCTTCCTTGGCACACTGTTGTTCCATTCTCTGTTGTTCCAACCACTGTAACCTTCATGCCTTTAAATCTATGGTGATTGGTAGATTTTTATAGAGTTTAAACAGTTCTGCACTGGTCCTAATTCTCCACATACCATTTTCACATACTGCCCCCATGTATCTTGTACAATACGTTGCATTCCCAGGCATTGTAAATGTTTCTGACCTGGAGTGTTACTGTCCACATTTCCGACCCATACATAGCAACTGGTTTTAGAATTGTTTTATAAGCTGTTGTATTCAGCCGTCTTGACATTTTGGATGTTCGAAACATCGTAAGGAAGCTGAATTGCCGGCCGGTTTGGGCGAGTGGTTCTAGACGCATCAGCCTGGAACTGCGCGACCGCTACGGTCGCAGGTTCGAATCCTGCCTCGGGCATGAATCCAATATAGCCATGCTTGGAGAAGCAGGGAATTTTTGCTGGAAAACTATATTGTTTCGGAACGCAAAGTGGCTGCACTTGGATTGGACATAGCAAAGGAAAAAACTAAACAATGGTTAGCACTAGAAACAAAATAAAGTGGAGAGTCATTATACTGTTTGTAGTGTTTTAAAGAGTAAATCAGTGAAAGTATTTAAGAGGTATTATTACAGAAGATGATTAGGGTACCAACAAAGATAAAGGCAAGAACAGCTGCAGGTAACAGGTGATGATTCAGCTTCAAATTCCGAGTCATTCTGTAGAATATAGAAAACTATGTTTTCCCATGACAGCCCCAGGAGCCAAGTTAAATAATAATATTGATAAAGAATCTCCTTGCTTTAGTCCATGGGTTTTACTGGCCTTGGCAGTATTCCTAGCTTCCTAATACCATTCCTGTTGACTGCCGTATGTTGTTGTTGTTGTCTTTGTTGTTGTAGTCTTCAGTCCTGAGACTGGTTTGATGCAACTCTCCATGCTACTCTGTCCTGTGCAAGCTGCTTCATCTCCCAGTACCTACTGCAACCTACATCCTTCTGATCTGCTTAGTGTATTCATCTCTTGGCCTCCCTCTACGATTTTTACCCTCCATGCTGCCTCCAATGCTAAATTTGTGATCCCTTGATGCCTCAAAACACGCCCTACCAACGGATCCCTTCTTCTAGTCAAGTTGTGCCACAAACTTCTTCTCCCCAATCCTATTCAATACTTACTCATTACTTATGTTATCCACCCATCTAATCTTCAGCATTCTTATGTAGCACCACATTTCGAAAGCTTCTATTCTCTTCTTGTCCGAACTATTTATTGTCCATGTTTCACTTCCATACATGGCTACACTCCATACAAATACTTTCAGAAACGACTTCCCGATACATAAATCAACACTTGATGTTAACAAATTTCTCTTCTTCAGAAACACTTTCCTTGCCATTGCCAGTCTACATTTTATATCCTCTCTACTTCGACCATAATCAGTTATTTTACTTCCTAAATAGCAAAACTCCTTTACTACTTTGTGTCTCATTTCCTAATCTAATTCCCTCAGCATCACCCGATTTAATTTGACTACATTCCATTATCCTCATTTTGCTTTTGTTGATGTTCATCTTATATCCTCCTTTCAATACACTGTCCATTCCGTTCAACTGCTCTTCCAGGTCCTTTGCTGTCCCTGACAGAATTACAATGTCATCGGCGAACCTCAAAGTTTTTACTTCTTCTCCATGAATTTTAATACCTACTCTGAATTTTTCTTTTGTTTCCTTTACTGCTTGCTCAATATACAGATTGAATAACATCGGGGAGAGGCTACAACCCTGTCTCACTCCTTTCCCAAACCACTGCTTCCCTTTCATGCCCCTCGACTTTTATGACTGCCATCTGGTTTCTGTACAAATTGTAAATAGCCTTTCGCTCCCTGTATTTTACCCCTGCCACCTTTAGAATTTGAAAAAGAGTATTCCAGTCAACATTGTCAAAAGCTTTCTCTAAGTCTACAAATGCTAGAAACGTAGGTTTGCCTTTTCTTAATCTATCTTCTAAGATAAGTCGTAAGGTCAGTATTGCCTCATGTGTTCCAACATTTCTACGGAATCCAAACTGATCCTCACTGAGGTCCGCATCTACCAGTTTTTCCATTCGTCTGTAAAGAATTCGCGTTAGTATTTTGCAGCTGTGACTTATTAAACTGACAGTTCAAGTGGTTCTCTTCTCTCCAAAGGTCTCTCTAATTTTCCTGTAGGCAGTATCTATCTTACCCCTAGTTAGATAAGACTCTACATCCTTACATTTGTCCTCTAGCCATGCCTGCTTAGCCATTTTGCACTTCCTGTCGATCTCACTTTTGAGACGTTTGTATTCCTTTTTGCCTGCTTCATTTACTGCATTTTTATATTTTCTCCTTTCATCAATTAAATTCAATATTTCTTCTGTTACCCAAGGATTTCTAGCAACCCTTGTCTTTTTACCTACTTTATCCTCTGCTGCCTTCACTATTTCATCCCTTTGAGCTACCCGTTCTTCATCTATTGTGTTTCCTTCCCCCATTCCTGTCAATTGTTCCCTCATGCTCTCATTTAAACTCTGTATAAGGAGGAGACTGTCATAAGGTGCTTTAAATCCACATACAGCTGATACACCATTATATTGAAATCTAACACTTTTCCATTACTAATCCAACGGTGAACATCTGATCTTTCGTTGCACTTTCTTTCCTGAGCCCACACTGTATTTCCCTATCGTGGCTTCTGCATATGGTCATAATTTTTTGTTCAGTATCCTAGAAAATATTTAGTAGGCAGCATTCAGCAGTTCTATTCCTCTGCGGTTTTTGCAATTTGTTCTATTGTCCTTCTTATGTATTGGTTTAATTATGGATGCATTCCAGTTGGCATTTTTTCCACTTTTATTTTCTCAACCAGTTCATGCCTATTCCTCAATACCTCTATACCACCACACAAAGATTTCACTTGGTATCCATCTTCCCCCACAGCTCTGTAGATCCTAATCTCTGTAACAGCATCCATTACTCCTCCCACATTAGCTTCTCCTCCTCCTCCTCCTCGTCGCCGCCGCCGGTTCCCTGAAACATACGGTCTCTATGTCTTCCAATCTATTTTTCTCAAATTTCCTCTTTTTTCCTTTGGTAAATAGTTTTTGCTTTACATTTCATTTCTTTGTAAGTTTGTCCTGCAGCCCGCATATTTCACTGCAGCATTATCTTCCTTTTGCTATTTCGTTCCTCAATAGCTTTATCAAAGTCATCATTGTACTACTCACTCCATCTTACTCTGTTTTCCAGTCATGCTTGACTTCCATTGCCTGCTGTATTGTTCTTTGCATCAGTTGCACTGCTCTCTGGGACTAGTTTCCTCCCCAATGGTGAGATTTCATAGACAGAGCAGTCCTCCATAGGAAGCTCCCTTCTTGGAAGTATGGGGGAGTCAACCACGTGTGTCCTTAGCTGAGTATGACATTACTTTCAGTTATTTGTGACCGAGTACTTCTGTTTTCTTTCATAGCAGCCTTCTTTGGCCAACACTTGATTTATCGAGGTTTTAAAGACAGAGGGTATCTTTCATTTTTCCTTTTCTATCTGAACAGGACACCAGACTACTGAGGGTAAAAGTAGGAATGTGTTGTCTTGTAAGACGAGGATGGATCTTCAAAGGCTAAGCGGCAGCTGCAGTAGAACAGCCGATCTTGGAACTAGTTTCCTAGTACACGACACAGGCACACAATGTGATTGCAGCAAATGACTTAAAGTTGTTCTAAGAGAGATGAATGCCAAGGTGGTAATAGAAATGGCATTTAGACCAAATGTGAACTATAGTCAACATGAGAAATGTAATGAGAACAAGATGAGGTTGGTTGGTTTTGCCATAAACAAAAACCTCACCATAAGCATCAGCATATTCTCACAAGGGACACAGAAGTCTCCAGATGGAGAGACAGTCAGCCAGACGGATCAAGAGCTTGTCCAAAAAAAATACGCCTCAGACCTTAAGAATGGGGGGGGGGGGGGGAGGGGGGGAGGGGGGAGATGATGCTGGTTTGGATCACTACATGGTGATTGTCAGGTACAGGCAGAGGATAACAACAAAAATCTATAACCATATATAAAGGGATACGAAGTATAATGGGGAGCCAATCGCCATCAATGAGAGGGAAACAGCAGAATTTCGAAGAGAAATGGATGAAGGGATGAGAGCAATCGCAATTGAGGAGGAGATGGGGATGTAGTAAGAGTAAATTTCATGGTGTGGATGATTTCCATGGTGTGGAAGATGCTGAGACAGCAGCATGTGGACACCCACATGGGAGTCTGGACATTATTGGCAATCTTAACCCTGCACTTTCTTCTACACCAAATCATGATGTTAATGTCTTCAAATAGTATTGTTAATAAAACTTTTGTTCCATAAAACACCTTAAATTTATTTTCAAGACTTCATTGGCAATTGCAGCATTTAAAAGAACATCTGAGGATGATTTACCACCCACCCAGGTAGCCAAGCATGTTAAAAAAAAAAAAAAGAGCAATGGGGTAGGGGGATGCAGTGGCTGCAGACTGAATCCACCTGATGGATTAACGCAAGTCTGCCTGGATGTGGTTTTTAGGCTCTTTCTCACATTGGTGAATACTGGGCCAGTACCAAAGTTCTGCCTCAGTTACACATTCTGCAAACATTTAGAAAACTTTTGCTCGCATTCACACGAATGATACTGCATGCAGCCAGGTGGGGTACACATATTCTGTTCCAGGTAATAATGGTGTGGCACCAGGAAGGGCATTAAGCCACCCCTGTAACTCACCAAGCCAAACCCATTACCAACAAACCCAAATCTGTTAGCAACTAAGCCAACCCTGCACCAATGTGGGACAAAGGCACAAAAAAAGAACTGAAGGTCTTCAGCTGAAGGTGAAACCAGTGCATTGTATTTGGGGAGTGGAACCAGGACACACACACACACACACACACACACACACACACACACACACACACACACACACAGAGAGAGAGAGAGAGAGAGAGAGAGAGAGAGAGAGAGAGAGAGAGAGATTGTGGGGGGGGGGGGGGGGGGGGGGTGAGGTGTTACAATCAGAGCACAGTTTGCACATAAAGTATTCTCAGCTTAACTGTTGACCATGTGAGCACATTAATCATACAAAAGGAAATGTGTTATGGTACGATGCATGAAAAATCGACGATAGGTAAAGAATATAATAACTATAAAACAGTTTATTACTGGAATGTGCAATATTGAGAAAAAAACACTGATGCATTGCAAATATTGCTACATTACTATTTTCAGGAATCCTTGAGCCTGTTGTCAACGAAGTACAATTGTCAGCAAGCAGGTAAGCATTCGCAGCTGCACTTAGGTTTCCTACGTTTTTCCTGTAAGTTGTTCCACTGTTTTCAACAGCAACAGCACTAGTGGCAGGTAATTATTTTGATAAAGCCTAGACTTACGTCCACAAACACATTAGAGAGAATATCCTTCATTATTTCAAGAAACCTAACATATTCTGACCTTTCATTTATTTCAATTGGAGGCATCTTTAACTGACTTACAGCAAAACTGGTAAGACTACTACCAGACACTTGTTAATCAGTGTTACTCTTTTCCTTAACTTTTGGCCTCAATATTTTTATTTTTTATTTTTACTCTCTTACATACATACAATTCTTTGTGTTATGTACAGAAGGAGATAACCTACCCTTGCAAGTCAAAGTAAATAGTAAATGCACTGTCATCAAAAGTGGAGGCACCAATCCCTCCTGCAAATAGTTGAAGTCTCAATTGTTTTGCAAGAGACAGATGATACTGACTGCTTTTGCATATGGAGTAACTTCACACAGCAACATCTTTGAGAAACCTACTCCTCCACCAGCACCCACCATCTCCTCCTCTCCCCCACATTATTGCATGTTGACACAACACTGTAACTTATCGCCTGAAGCAATGGATTGCCTTGCTTTACATCACTTTCTTCGATTTGTCTCAGAAAAGCGAAAATTGTTTTATCAAATCAGGAAGGGACAGAAGAGCACCTTACTGACAAATCATCAAAGATGAAGTAGTAGCTCAGCTGGACAAGGCAAGAGAAACTAACTGGATGTAATTTCATCGAAGGAACTATCCTGTATTGCCTGTAATTGTTCAGGGAAACCTATATCAGGATGGTTGTATGGGGATATGAAGGGATTGCCATGTTATCTTCCATGCTGCTCATTTAGTAGTGACCATGGTAATTTGGTAAGTATTGACACACACTCAACAAATTTAATACTTCCGCAAAAGACTCAACATGCATTTTCAATCTTTAATCTGGGTCTCCAACCTTCGCATTGCAACACAGAAATAATATTAGCATATCTGTATTCATTCTTGCAGCAACAACAAAAAGGAGCGTTTAATATCCCCGTCAACAGTGTTGTAATTACAAACAGAGCACAAGCTCAGATTACGGAATGATGGAGAAGGAAATATGCTGTGTCCTTTCAAAGGAGCCATCCTGGCATTTGCCTTGAGCCACTTAGGGAAATTATGGGAAACCTAGCTCTTTATGGCCAGACAGGGATTTCAACTGTCATCCTCCCAAATATGAGTCTGGGGTGCACAACCTCAGCACTTTGATTAGGATTTATCCCACTTATCAAACAGTAAGCACAAAAAACAACTGAAACATACGTAGAGTAATCCGTTTGCTACTAATCGAGAAACTGCATCAAAACATTTATTATACATACATGTAATATGTTATGACCATTACATAGAAGAAGAACAACAACAAAACGAACTTGAGAGACAGCGTATGGTGGGTAACTTATCACTAATGTGATAACTGTTTTATAGAAGGCATGAGGGAATTTTCATGCTAGCACATTCTCTCGAAACCAGACGTGTATCTTGAGCTTCCTCAACAAATCAGTTGTCTGTATTCTCCTCGGGTGTCAAGCCGAGTGAAGTCTTCTATAACACAATATTCCAAAAACGTATCTCTAAGTCACCTTCATGAATGAGCTGCTCTGCTGCATCACGCACCTTCGCTACTCTTATCGCTCCCCACTCCTTCCCCCATTATGTGGTCGCAGGCTTTATCAGGTGGAATGCTAGGGAGAAGGGATATTTGATTGCTGGGTCAAGCTCTGGTCCCTCAGAGCATCTGCCACGCCTTTTGAGTATGGAAGTCTTTCTTGGCAGACATTGTGACTTCAGCTAGTGCAGTGTTGGATTCCATACTTTACTGGAGTGGAGCTGTTATTCTGATCAGGCTGTTTGTCACTTATTTCCATAGACTGCTTTAGAACCCAGTCCAAAAATGACAGAACTTGTCTCAGCATTTCTGTTCATCAAATTTCACCAAGTCCCCTGTAGCCAATGCAATGTTCTGCTGCATAAGTTAGGTTAGTCTCCTGTGCTCTTTGCACCTTTCTTCAATTGCACAGACTGCCTTGCTGCATTTGCAAGGAATACAGTAGACACACAGTTTCCAAGTCATTTTTCACCAAACCTAACAGTGTATGTGTTTTCATAGGTGATGTCTCTGAGACTTACAAAGCTGGATACCCATCGTGACAGAAAAGGACATCTCCTCAGCTCTCTTACCTTCTTAATGAGGTGCAGTGAGCATAGTATAATACCGACATTTGCAAGGACCACCCAACATATAAATACTGAGGCCACCCAAAAGATTACAAGACTTTGTTGGCTGCATATGCTGGCATGACACACGTAATAGGTTGTACTTTCTCCATTTGAAGACTGCTGGTCTTTGTCACTGTGGTTTGGACGCTGATGGCAGATTACACTTGGTGAATACATATGCTGTCATTGTCTATTATCTGTGCTTAATTTTCTCCTGTAGGGTTTCAGAGTTCCCTTCACTGTTGTGTGTCATACTGCAGATAGATTTTGCGTTATTATAATATACCAAAACTACTTTACCTTGAGTTGTGTGTTTCAGCCGTCTAACGTACACTATTTAAGAGTATTTCATGTCTCCGCATTTGTTATCCACAGTTTGCATAGAAGGGCCTCAGTTCCTCTATAGTTACTTGAATGTATGGCTGATCTAGGTTCCTTGTAGATGCCAGTGCATATTCTTGCTTTTTAGAGTGGTACAGGGCTATAAGGATTGCCACTGCTTAGTGTTGACCATTGTCATGTTGCATATAGTTCTCAGTAGTATGAACATAGTTGTCTACCTAGAGTTTGCTGTGTCACTCAAGAGGTGGTCACGTGCATTTAGTAATGACCACATATAAGTCTTTGTCTTAATGACGTAACAGTTTAGCTTATATGACAGTGTGTGTTTTTTGGTGTTACAATTACAGATAGTGCTTCTTTGCACTATTTAGCTTTTTGTCTATGGCTGCCACTCCTACTGTATTTTATAGGTGTCTGAATAGAGGTGATTACTGCATTTTTGCTTGTGGCAGCTGGACGTTTATGGAGTCACAGGTGTGTGTGTGTGTGTGTGTGTGTGTGTGTGTGTGTGTGTGTGTGTGTGTGTGTGTGTCAGTCACATACAGTCTCCTGGTTTTTTTCATTGAACTAAGACATGGTCCATGGTGCTGGTCTATTATTTTTGGATGTTTCTGGGTTGGCAGTAGTACTGTTTGCCTATCACCGAGTTTCACATACTGAGTAGTTTATCACACCAGGAGGCCGTATTTTACCTTCCACTTGTACAGGGTGTGGTGTGGTAACTTCTTTATTTGAAAATAAAAAAATAATAAATCATAAAGTATTACAGATATCAATTTAATTCTTTTTTATTTACAAAGAGTAACATCTAAAGTTTTGTTCCATTAAGTTCTGAAAATATCTCTAAGATGGCATCCATTCTGCTCAATGAATTTGCAGAGTCAAAAACAGAAGTTTTGGCCCACTTTTCCTAACATGTCTCTGTCGATGTTGGCAGTATCAACATGAATATTGTTCCATAGCTCAGCCAGGGTCTGTGGACAATTGGTATACACCAATGATTTGAGATAGCCCCATAAGAAAAAGTCACATGGCACTAAATCTAGCAAGTGTGCTGGCCACTGGAGATTGCCCCTCCAAGATACGAGATGATCGGGGAAGTGTTCGTGCAACATGGTTATCGATGTTCGTGCCGTGTGAGCTGTAGTACCATCTTGTTGGAACCAGACATGACCCACATCCATTTCTTAAAGTTCTAGAATAAAAAACTGTTCAGTCATCTGAACATAACACTCAGAAGTGACTGTCTCTACCTTATCATTCTCTTCGAAAAACCATGGACCAATTAATCCAATTTTAGACAGTGCACACCAAACAGTTACACGTCCTGTATGCAGGGGCTGCTCATGAAGTTCTTGTTGGTCTGTCCCACTCTAATACTGCATATTTTGTTTATTCATACAGCCAGACAAATGAAAATGTGCCTCGTTGCTGGATAACACTAAGGTGTCATGAGGCAGCTCATCGATCAAGGCTTCACACTTATTTTTTCGTGAAACAAAATCACGCCGAAGTGTGTGCACCACTGACAGTTTATATGGACAAAATTTCAACTCTTCATGAATAATTCGTCTCACTGTGCATTCAGAGACTGTGAAGGAAGCTGCATGTTTGTGTGCAGATCGCTTGCAGGAATTCAAAATCGACATCCTTACCCTCTGCATGTTTTCTGGGGTTCTGGTGGTTCTTCAAGATCCTGATTTCTTTTTCTGCACACTTCCAGTATCCTTAAAGGTAGCTACACACACAACAATTTATTTCACATCAGGACCATGACCTGCAGGCACAATGTTGAACTGTTTCCTGAATGCATGTCGAATCACAGCTGTGTGTGCTCCGCATTTCAAATAAGGAAGTTCCCGCATTGCACCAAGCACTTTCGTGCTGTTGCTTTGTTTGTTGATGTGTACACCACACACTGCTTTGCAGGTATTCAAATATTTCACTGTTCTGCATCTTTAAACAAGTACATATGTTTTCTCATGTCTTGTTGTCCCCGATATGGATGTATATTTAGTTTTTATATAGCTTTCGAATTTTTTTATGTTTTTAGGATTTTCTGTGGTGCTTGTATTGGAAAGGCTGTTTGGTCATTACATATCCAGTCGAAATGGTCCACTTCTTATTTTTAAGGTATGTAAGCATGTTGATCTCTCTTATTACTTCACCATTTTTACTACTTTGTGCTTGCTTTTGCAATGTTAAGTTGTGACTTTGTTGTGGTGGATGTTATGCTATATAATGAATGACTTCAGGTGCCACTTTTATTTTCATTTTAAATGTATGGTTTTGGGTCTGGTTCATTAGTGACTGGATATGTGGTTCCAGTGGAGAGTTTTCCAGGATGAAGTGCCTGTTTGTGCACAATTTGATTTTACACTGGTGCTCCCCTATCACAGTGTAGTTTAGGTGTGGGGAGTTTTAATATACGAATTATGCATTTTTTCTAATATTACTTTCATGTTGATTGCAACTGGGTATGCGATGGATGTCACCACCTTTACATAGGTTAGCAAGGACATGAGGGAATGTGCTTCGTTTTTGTCAAGTTTGTGTAAGTTATTGTCGGAGTTCCCCTTCTTAAGGACTCTTCGGAGTTCATTTTCTTTCTTTTATACATTAATACATAGGTGTCTCCTGGTTTCGTGCTGTTGGATTTTCATATGGACGTTTTGAAGTTCATGGTCCTGTATGTGTGTGTTCAAACAAACGGGCCTATTGGTTTTACTGATTTACTCCTACTAATAGGTTATTGTTACATATAAACAGAGTATTTGCACAAAAGATGTTCTTCGGTAACTGCTCATCAATACGTATCACACAGGTTACTTTTAAGCCCGTAAGTACATAGTGACAGTGGAGGTCCCTAAAGTTAGCAACATTGTTATATGTCCATTACATTTCCTGGAATTAGCAGAAACACTGGTGACTTATTTCGTTGTTACTCTGGAGATGTTGCATATTTATGGCCTTTTACTTACAGGAGTTACGCATTCGCTTAATGATATACTATAACTGGGATGCTATATAATAATATCAATGGAGCACTTTTTGTAGTTTCTTCCAACTTCAATTCCACTTGTATACTAAGTTTTAGACCGTGATTTACATTGTTTATGTATTGGAGTTGATTAGAGAATATGTGATGTGATGTTATTTCAGTGGGTTTCAATTATCCAATGAACATTTGTTCATTAGGTTTCTTTTACATTTGTTTACTCTGCCTGTTTGATTTTATGTTATTAGGTTTCTTATTTTATGATTGGTATATCCCATATTCTTGTGTGTTCTGGTTAGGTAAATATGTGACTTCAGTTGCTTTGCTGGTTTAATTCATTGAATGTGTGGGCTCCCCTTGGATACGTTACGTCACTGGAGAAAGTAAGAGAGAGTTTGTGTGTGTGTGTGTGTGTGTGTGTGTGTGTGTGTGTGTGTGTGTGTGTGTGTGCGCGCGCATGCCGGAAACATAAATTAAGTGTTAAACTTTGTTCTGTATGGGTATCAATAGTATATTTTTACTATGTAAGTTTATGATGTAATATATCCCCATTTCGCCCACAAACTGTGATTTTTGTTGTTGGAATTCTCATTACACTTTACTAACATGTTATAAATGTTTCCATATTCAAGAGCGTCTCAACTGGTAGCATATTTTGAATAAATGACATATAAATTACAATAAAGCTCTTCATTTCAATTTTTATTATTCACATACAAGATTACTCTCCACTGAGTGGGTTGACAGGGTCTACTGGACTCACGCAGACCGCTCTCGACAGAGTGCTACACCGAAAGAAGTCTCCAAGCTCAAATGTCTAGCAGCAAGAGAACAACAACTATGAGCACTGCAAATAAGAACTGTAATGAATCTCACAGGAAAAAAAGATAAACACAGAGAAATCAGGAACTCTATTTCACAACAGCACCAACTGTTATACCTATTGCAGATATCATCATGGGTAAGAACTACCACCCTCCCCAGTGATGAAGCAGAGAAGATACATTGGGAAAATACTGCATGCTCATGAGACCCCTTGCACTGAAAACAAACTTCACAAAAGTGAAAAAAGCTGCGATTTGAGAACTACGGAATGATCCTGAAATTTTGATTCAGTCTGCAGACAAAGGAAATGCTATTGTACTACTTTCGCTATCAGAGCAAAATCGTGAAATGGTCAACTTACTCAACTTTACAGCATACAGGAAACTAAGTAGATCTGACCAACAAAGTGAGAAGGAACATGATCGAACTTCTATGCTGGCAACTGGGGAAAAAAAAAAAAGAGATCAACAAGCTTAGACCACGAGCTGCTGCACAGCCAAGGCTCTCTGGCTTACCAAAAATTCACTAACAATACATTTTTCTATGGTCTACTGTAAGCAATACAGGTGCAAGTATGTACCAGGTGGCCAAACATCAAATGGGACTATTAAGTAAGCCCTTACATCAATGAGTGGCAGCACCACATCAGGAACTCCAGACATTTCATTCAACAGCTGTAATAACTATGTCTTCATGTTGAGGACCTCATGGTGAGGTTTGATGCCATCTCCCTCTATACCAGAGGGACTCTTCTGATTCCACCAAGCTTATGAAGTAGATATTCAACCTGAGAATGAAGTTGTCCTCACATCTCCCTTCTGCTCTTAGGCAGTAATTATTATAAACCAATAGGTGGCGCCACCATGGGATGCTCTCTATCACTGGTTGTGGCAAACTTATTCATGGAGGATTTCAGAGAGTAGGCTTTGCAAACAGCTGCACCGATTTCTCCATGCTTTTGCAGGTATGTTGATGAAACATTTGTGGTGTGGCCACATGGGAGTTACATTGGGAAAATGCCGCGTGCTCACGACAGCCCTTCCACTGAAAACAAACCTCTCAAAATTGAAAAAAGCTGCGATTTGAGAACTACGGAATGATCCTGAAATTTTGATTCAGTCTGCAGACAAAGGAATTTCTCCCATATCTGAATTTTCCACATCCCAGCATCAAATTCACTATGCAGGTGCAAAAGACTGGCACATTCCCCTTTTGAGAATGTCTTAGCCAAGTGCGGAGCCTACGGCACTATGGGAGACAGTGAATACAGTAAATCCATCAATGAAAATTTGTTTTTCCACACTTCCAACTGCCACAATCCTTCAAAGCATGAACATGTGCTATGTACACTAGTTCACAGAAGCTGTGCACTAGTAGACGAAGGAAGCCTACCATTGTAGTCATTTTGAGACTGTTCTAAAGGGGCTAGTGAAATACACTTGACTTCCACACCCTACAGTGGCAGCAGAAGCAGCGAGGGATCGGAGTCCACACCCAGCATTTGGTGGGCATTCACCACTCAACCCGGTGAGGTGTGCAACCAGGTAGTGGGGGGAAGGAGTGGGGAGTGATAGGAGTATAAAAGAAGCACAATGTTGCAAAGACACTGATCATGTACGGGTAACAGCGACAACATTTCATGGCATGGGACCAATGAGGCCTTAGTAGGTCACTGGAGAGAATTGGCATTACAGCTGCATACATAAGTCACCCAATTCCCATAAATTCCGAGCAGCGCAGCAATGAGCTTCAATGCCACATTCAATCACATCCCAGATGTGTTCAATCAGGTTCAGATAAGGCAAGTTGGGGATGACCAGCAACCAACTGAAACTTGCCACTGTGTTTCTTGAACCATTCCATCACGCTCCTGGCCTTGTGACATGGTGCATTATCTTGCTGAAAAACATCACTGCCATTGGGAAACATGATCATCATGAAGAGGTGTACGTGGCCTGCAACCTGTGTACGATACTTCTTGGTCGTCGTGTGAATTTTCTCCCCATCATAATGGAGCCACTGACAGCTTATCTCCGTGCCGCAGTAGAGGTGTCAAGGAGCTGTTACCTTGGGAGACGACAGATTCACACCCTCCAATTGGCATGATGAAGAAAGTATCGGAATTCATCAGACCACGCAATGCTCTGCTACTTCGCCAACGTCCAGTGCCGGTGGTCACATGTGCATTTCAGTCGTAGCTGCCAATGTCGTGATGTTAACACTGGCATATACACAGGTCATCGGCTGTAGAGGCCGAACGTTAGGAGTGTTCGGTGCACTGTGTGTTTAGATACCCTTGTAACCGGCCCAGCATTAATGCTGGATGTTAGTTCTGCTACAGTTTGCCGCCTGTCCCATTTTACCATTCAGGCAAGCCTGTGATGTCTAACATCTACAGTGATGGAAGACCGCCCAACCCCATGATATCTGGATGTCGTTTCACCATATGTTGAAGACACTGACCACAGCACTCCTCCAGCTCTTGACAAGGCATGCAGTTTTCAAAATGCTGCTAACAAGCCTACATGCCATCACCATCTGCTCTTGGTCAAACTTATATAGAATGCACATCTTCCCCAGCATACTTACTGGTACAATGTGCATCATGCGTGTGTGACTAGCAGTCATTCATTGTCAGGTGATGCTGCTATCGTCTCAATAGGTTTAGTTTGATAGTAGGTTGGTGGTCATTATATTCTGGCTGATCAGTGTATTATGTTACTTAAACACCTGAACCTGGCTGGACATCTCAGAGCAGTCCAAACAAATCTCTGAATTATTTTGTAAAGATCCTGTGATCAAACAGGATGCTTATTCAGGAACACTTTATAAAAGGAGAAAACCATTTTCAGATACTTAAAACAAGGTGTGATGTTTCCTTTGCTCTACAACATGGGTGACAATAGACAGGTAGGGATGACCTGGAATGTAAGTTACAAGCTGGACTGACTACAAAGAGAAGCCTCTCAAACAAAGTTTCAGCCACTGCGTGAACTGGTAAGAACCCACATTGATGAAAATCCCCTAGCAATCCATTTCTAAGTATTTGTCTTTGATATTCTCATGCATGTTGGGGAGGTACACTCCACTACGAGCGATACAGCACTGTGTGTGCCTCAGGCACGACCATGGGTATTCGGGTAAATACAGTGAAAGATGTGTGTCTACCCCTCATTCCCAGCCCATAACATACCTGGTCTTTAAATTACTCAACCTCTTCACATCTTATTCTTATGACGAACAACACTCCAACAGGCAACTGAACAAGACCCTGAGAAGCAACTGCTACACTGTGTGAATGAAACCGATTCATTTCTTTACCAGGTGGTTAAGATCAATTTTGACCTAGCACCAAATGCTCAACCTTTTTGTATCATGTAGTTTCCACCAACTGCAAGCCTTCCCAACATGAAGACTCAAGAGTTTGATGACTGCTGCTGATATAAACCCAAAAGATTACTGAAAATGCTAGACCTTATGACAGTCCTCACCTTCAATCTTCCTAAATAAAAAAAGAATTAAAATGAATAAATAAATGAATATTAACTTTGGCCTCAGTTGTTGCTGGCCTGTAAAAATTATTTTAGTCTTCAGGCGATTTTTTTAGAAGTCTGTATTAACTGCATCAGAAATCATTACCATGACGGAAGATCAATCATAAACATTGAAGTCAATCCTACAAGAGACAGATCGACATTCACACTCACTTCGGAATCACAAAAAAAAAAAATGGTTATAAACTATTTCTTCCATTTCCAAACCATGAATAGACCTACTAATTTCCTGCACAGGATGACCATAAAGGCATTTCCTTGTTGAATAATATATTTCCTATGGCTGTAATATTTTTCTTTGAAGAGTAACGATAGGCTTTAACCAAATAATCCTTGCAATTTTCATAAATATGTGAGTATCTTTGTGAAAGAGATTTTTCAGATCACTAAACCAGGAGAAAAGAAAAGTCATAATATTTGTCTTAATAGAGAAGTGGAGTGCTGAGGCATGAGAAAGGGGGCAATACAGCACAACGGTACATCTTTGCATTCAATTAGTTGGGGAAAAAAAAAAGTGGTCTTATCTAGCCTACCCACATTCACAAAGAACTGGTGGTTCGACGCACATATTTAGGGAGGCTCAGCTGTTCTGGCCCTCTTCAAGGTCTCTTTCTCAACAATCAAAGAACACTCCCCTATTTGTACAAGTGATGCTGTACACTCTTTGTCCAAGTATCAATCGGAAAAGATCACACACTATCTACCAATCAAACAATCACATTTTTATCAGTGCAACACATTAAGATGGGCTGTGATCTTAGTGCCAACACATTCAAGTAGACGGTCACACAGTAGAAAGTAACATAATTATGTTAAGAACTACAGCTTAGTGAACACACACACACACACACACACACACACACACACACACACGACCAAACATAATGACCATGGCACCCAGTGGCAATGCTGTAAGGGAAGTTTATTACAGGAGCAGAGATGAAAGAACAATCATTGTAGCAAAAATAAAGACCACAAATGGGGAAAGCCAATGGCAAAAGCAGCTTTGACAAAGGGCAGAGTATTATGGCACAGTCCTGGGAATGAAAATCTCAGAAACTGCGATTATATCTGGCACTTGCATGCCAGTTTGATGACCACCTATGGAAAGGGGAAGTCACAAGTATATAACTCAATTTACTGTCCTGGTCTCTAAAAATAACAATTGTCATTGCCTAATTACATCTTCAGTATAGTTCTCAGAGGCTACAGTACACTAAAAATTAATTTGGTACGCAGCAGGAGAGTTTAGCTACTAATGAAGTTTAGTTTAAAGAGTTGGTGGCCAAATCCTACTCCAATGGAAAGTTTCTTAGCACAAGCAAATAATGTATATCTTACTGATAGTATTGAAGAAATAAAATCAGGCTTCGCTTCACCACATCTTCAATGCAGTAATGTAATTATTTGTCTCCATGTTACATGAGAAGTTTGTTATTACATCAAATATATGTTAAAGATTTCTTTTTTATTTATTCCGCATCCATTTCACTTAGGGTATTGTCCTACCATCCTTGAGTAGCTCCTTGATCTACGGAACAAAATGTGTACGTAATCCAAGGTCATGCCTTGCAAAATATGAAACGAATATGCAAGTGTACACTGTTGTCTTCTGGTACATGTATTTCTGGCACAAGACAGCTTTAAACATTGTATTACACAATTCAAGTGACCTCATTATCTCCACAGTACACACATACAAACACTCTAACTCAACATATAAAAAGTGAAATAAACATACCAGCACCAAATGCTTGGCCCCCTTCCTTGTCCTCCACAGGTGTTCCTGGTTCAGAGGCAGCCACATCACTGTCTGCTCCTCCTGTAGCACTGTAACAGAAATACAAAAGTTAAAAAACACAACAGCGCGTGTGCGCCCACACACACACACACACACACACACACACACACACACACACGAGGGAGGGAGGGAGGAAAATATTTTAATGCTGAATGTAAGTCTCATTGATTAATATGGCACACTTAAGATGATTGTATGCACAACCGAATGTAGACAAGTACTTCAGGTTTCCCAACTTCAGAAAAATTGTGTTAATTATAAGGTCAAGATTATTTATTTTTGCAATGCCCTGAGAAATAAAAAAAAAATCCTCTGGATGAAAGGAAAATTTTGTAGTATTTATGTCATCACAGTTCCGTTAAGACATATACATTGTCCTATTGCCAATACAAACTATTGCAGAATTCACCATAATCAGAATAGGATCACTCTACCAAACTTCAGCAAGGGGTAGATGGATTCATCAATGCATATGATGATTAATCACTAGACTGAAAATTATTTTAGTATGGGAACCTACAACTTCATGATGTGACTACAGACATGCCAGTTGTTTGCAACATCTCAGTAAAATTAGTTTAAAATGTAGAAAGCAATGGATTAAGTAAACTAAGAGCTACAGAAATGATAGTATTTCCTAGCAGATTACAGGACCTCTAACTAAAACTTAGTCTTCTGTTGACAAGTTGGTTACAGATGGATCTATTCCACCGTGACTTACAATCTGCCCATGAAGCTTGATATGTGAAGTTTAGGAAGTAGTACGTGTCCTAGCAAAAGTTCTGCATTCACGACACACAATATTTGTCGTATGTTATATTGCAAGACTCAGAATTTACAATTAATTTATGGAGAAATTACTCTCATTACAATACTACAATTTAAATAGTGTGTTTCACTCTTAACAGGCAGCAGCGTAACAATAGAACTATATGTAATGACTGGAGCAAACTAAGTATAACAATACTGCATTAGATCTTTAATACAGAGATTACTTGATATTTGAAGTAATTACATGTAGTTATTAATTCAATGTGCAATAAATGGCCATTGCATCCAGTCCTTACCCATTTGAAGAACACTATTTTCTAGCTTACCTCCAGAAATAACTAGATTAAAATTGTGTTAGACAGTCCACTGCACTGACAGGTTTTTTGTCCTTACTGGAGCCAACGTGGTCTAATTTTGGAAAAGTTTCACATTACCATTACATATTTTGCTGAAATTTTGTGACAGCACTGACACATCAGCAGAGTTTTACTTTTGCCAATATAATACTTCCAGGGATATAGTCATTTGTTTAATTACACAGTTCAGCTACCGAAAGTACATCCTCCATTCTCCCCCACATACACATACATTTTCGGCTATGTTGAGACACAATGTCTCCAGAAATATTTTCTTGAAAGAAACAAAACTTGACCGTCTCACACAACTTTTTACACTCTCAAGTAAAATCATCAAAAAAATTTCTGAGTAGTTTTTATATGGATAATTTTAACCACAGTCAGCCGATAAAAGACACACTTGAAAAAATAAATAAATAAAAATGTAAAATTTGCTTTTTATATCTCTGGAAGTAGCTGCAGGATAAACCTGAAACTTTGCACATAATAATTTACCAATACAAAGTTTTTTTTAATATAAAATTTCATTCTCTTACTGCATGTCAGCAATTTAAGACAAAGTTGATGACATTTTTAAAATGCCAAAATTGGCGATTTTTAGCCAACTTTTACAAAATAAAATTTTCTGAAACTGTTTTTATTAGGAAGATCATGTTCTAAACCACCAAAGAAACTAATATTTTTCGCAATGTGAGCACATAAGCCCCCCCCCCCCCCCCCCCCCCAAAAAAAAAACAACAACACCAAGGTAGATTTGCATTAAAATAGGCCCATATTCCGCAGTACTCAAATTAAATTTGAAATCTTTTTATTATGTTCTACAATTGCTTAGAACTCTATATAGGGAAGGCAACATCGGAAGTCCTGATTGTTAGGAAGTGAGATCGAGTCAGAACAACTATACAAACTTCCCAACGATGGGTGTAATTTTGTCACGACTTATCAGGACATATTTCAGCCTGTTTTCCGCTATGATAGCTACAGAATCAAACTAACTGTGCATTGCCAATGTACTGGACATCATGTTAGTAAAACTGTTGCCTAACAGCTGAATAAAATTGCTTTCTAGCTGTACACCATCATCACATTGCCCAAGTTTTACAGAAGTTCTTATGAGTCTGCCAGACCTTTTTTTTTTTTTTTTTTTTTTTTTTGCAAAGGACTCACATTATAGACCATTGTGAGTTCTTTTATTGTGCAATGCTATCGACATGCTAGTTTAATTCCAGTTTAAATTATAGCATATTTTGTGTTTGCATAGTCTACACTTTATGGGAACTGATGAAAAATGTTGCTGTGGTCCATGGTGGCTTAACTACTGCTGGTGACTTTTAAAGTGAGAAAACCAGCATTCCCATCACCATAGGGGCCACATCCAATAGTCAGTCATCAGCCGTTACCGGTCAGTTTTTTTACCACAGGTTTCAAAGCCTGATAAGGGTTTCTTTACACAGGATCCCAAAGCCAGATGATCTCTTTCTTTAAGTGTCAGAGGACAAAGTTCAAAGAGGTCTCTTTTAGGATCCTAAGCTTGGGTTTCTTCCAAGCTACTTTAACTTTTTACAGGTTTCATTAATTTGCTGTAGGATGTCATGAGGAATAACTGCAATAACGTGCTATTACGGAACACTGGGCTTGTGACCTTTGATGGCCAATAAAATGAATTTGCTGGGCCATGTCAGTGCATGAACCTTATTACAGCATCCTCTTCCTCTTCCTCTTTGAGGAAGTCTCATGGATATTTCCAATCAACCACACTTTTTCATAAATGCTTGCAGAATATTACCCTGATTGGAAGTCTGATGTTAATGTGTATCCTCCACTATTGTCACTAATTATAGCCTGAAAAGATTATTCATCATTTGAACCTGCTAACCTGAATTGTCGATAATCACTCTTCTCTTAAGACTTTATTCCGATCACTTTCTTCTTTGCTGATGAAAACAAATTTAATGCTGTTAATGCTCTCAGTGCAGAAGAGAAATGTATCAGACCTCCAGCCAGGAAAATACGCTGCATGCATTTATGGAAGTGAGCGGAGAGCTTGAAATATCTGAGACTGCTGCTGAGCTTTATGCACCCACATGGCCCAGGAAATTCATTTTATTGGTCATCAAGAGGTATCAAGTGCTGGGTTCCAAAACAGTATATTATTTCAGTGACCCAGCACCCTCACTGACATCATCTGGTTGACAGTATAGCTTTCCTGATGACGTTCCACAGAAAAATTAATGAAACTTGTAAAATTTCATGTAGCTTGAAAGTAACAACATGTTTAGGATCCTAGAACAGTTTTCTGGATTTGTCCTCTGACACTTCTAGAAATATATCAGGCTTGGGATTCTGTGTGCAGACAGGCTTGGGAACTTGTGGTAAAGAAACCCCATCAGTGGCTGCCAATGCACAGCTACTGGGCGTATCCCCTATGGTGCTTGGAATGCTAATTTTCTCACTTTAAAAGAAACCAGCAGTGATTAAGCCACCTTGGACCACAGCAACACAATTTTTCATCAGCTCACATAAACTGAAAACTATGAAGACAAAATTTGCTATACTTTTAACTGGAATTAAACTAGTATGTAAAAAAAAAAAAGGTAGGCTGCTATGAACATCCCAGAACTTACACAATGTGATAACAGTGTACAACTTTAAGCAATTTATACACAGAATGTGTGTGTGTGTGTGTGTGTGTGTGTGTGTGTGTGTGTGTGAGAGAGAGAGAGAGAGAGAGAGAGAGAGAGAGAGAGAGAGAGAGAGAGAGAGAGAGAGATGTCCTGATGAGTCATGAAAAAAAGACACCCATTTCTTGATGTTTATACAGTGGAACAACTATCTCACTTCCTAGTCATCAGGATTTGATATTACCTTCCCCAGACAGTACTAAGTAATTGTAGAATGTAACACAACGCGTCAGATTTAATCCGAGCACCATCAGAATATAGGCATATTTCACATGCACCCCCACCTTCTCAATGTCTTTTTTTTTTTGGGGGGGGGGGGGGGGGCTCTTATGTACACACTGCAAAACCAAATTAGTGGTTTAGGTGGTTTAGAGCACGGACTTTCCAATGAAACTGGTTCAAAAGAGTCTGTAGAAGACTATTTAGTGAAAGTGGGCTACAAATAAACATTTTTGGCATTTTTAAAATATCATGAACTTTGCATTCAATCTGTAGACTACTCGAAAGCAGTAGTAGAACGAAATTTTATATTCTAAAACCCTGGGTAACTTACTATGTGCAAAGTTTCATGATTATCCTGCAGTTACTTCCAGAGATATAAAAAGCTAAATTTCATGTCTTTTTCAAATATCTGTTTTTTTTTTTCATCCTACTTTGGTTAAAATTATCGATATAAAGTTGCTCAAGAATCTTTTTTTAATGGCTTTTGCTTCAGGGTGAAAAAGTTGTACAAGATGGCCTAGTTTTGTTTCTTTCAAGATAATACTGCTGGAGATGGTATGTATCCAAGTTGTCGAAAACTCAGAAGTGGGCTTTCGATAGTTGCGCTACGGGGTCAAGAAAGTGATGATCTCTGGATACATTACATTGGTGAAAACAAAATTTTACCAATGTTCACTGGGAACATGTGTGAAAGTTCATACAAAATTTCAGAAAAATACATGCTAGACCCTACAGCTGACGATGATACATTTATAATCTTGAGTGACAAAGTAAACAGAGGTTGCTTAGGGCACAAACACCAGCTCAAAGTTCTGCTACATTATCTATGGGCACTGCATGTACTAAGCATAATTATATTGCCAATAATATCAACCAGAATACCGGGCAATTTTCTTTTGCTCTCCAGGGCAAACACACTTATAAAAACGTTCATGGTAAACAAATCCACCACAATTTTAAAATACTTTGGTCAATAACGTCTTGCACGATAGAAGTCGCTATGCATTACCACAATTTCTTAGTCGCCCCATCATCGGACGAGTCTGAAATCTGAAGTAAAACAACAATTGTAGCGTACTTCATTAAGCAATTATGAATTTCTTAAACAACTGAAGGTTGAGATTAAGAAACTGAAAAAAGGATGAAGTGGTTTGACAACAGCCTACCTGGCAGTAATAGGACGTCATGTCCAGGCTTTAACAACTGACACACAAGCATCTATCGTAGGTGGACCATCAAATAATATCCCAAAATTGTGGCTGCAATGAACTCCAACTTTCAATTGCAGCCCTGGAAATTTCCTCTTGTTCCAAAATTGCCACCAAGAATGCATACAGTCTATAGCGATAATGTCACCATAGGACACTGGGTCGAAGAAGTCATGTGCCAAACCAAAGTTAAACTAAATAATGACCCTGCACTGCAGAAGGCCCAAGTCAACTTATAACCTGAATGAAATTTTTACTCTGCAGCGGAGAGTGTGCTGATATGAAACCTCCTGGCACATTAAAACTGTGTGCTGGACCAAGACTCAAACTCTGGACCTTTGCCTTTCATGGACAAGTGCTCTACCAACTGCTAGGTTTGCAGGAGAGCTTCTGTGAAGTTTGGAAGGTAGGAGACGAGGTACTGGAGGAAGTAAAGCTGTGAGAATGGGTTGTGGCTCGTACTTGGGTAGCTCACATGGTAGAGCACTTGCCCACAAAAGGCAAAAGTCCTAAGTTCGAGTCTCGGTCTGGCACACAGTTTTAATCTGACAGGAAGTTTCAACTTACGTGATATAACAAACCATGCCAAAATGCCTACATTCAAGACCAACACATACCAAATGCTGATAGTGTTTTCTCATGTGGCTACAACAAGTGGACTGAGCAGTAATAGTGCGAGCCAGATTGATAGTAAATACTGTGAAAGGGGTGCGTAACATGACATGGAGAGGAGCTAAGGTACAAGAATGTACAAACACCAAAATAGTGCAGAAGAAATATACCCAACAACCGAAAGTCATGGCACTCCATTACAAGATATGTTCACTTTAACAAACAAGTAACAAAAAAAATAGCATGATTAACAACAGAATAAGTGCAATAATACTTGTATTTATCTTAATTTTTTTAGTTTCTTGAAATGTTTTTAAAGAAGTTTCATCTTTCAAATGCATTATGTTTTTAACTTCATCGGTTCATTACCTGTCATTCGTTATGTTAGAACTCTTCAGTAACTGGATTTATATTTGCCAGTTTTATTTTTTAAATGTTTTACCTTTTAATTTCACTGGTTTACAACCCATTGTGTGTTATGTTTGGACACTCCTGATATTGATGCAGATTTTGGCAAATTGTATGTGTCTCAGCCTTTGGCTCATTCTGTTAGTTATATTAGGATTCTATGTCTTATGGATTGCTTTGTTGCACATATTCTGTTACTAGTCATGCTGCTTTTTCTGATTTGTTTATTAAGGTGAACATCTTTTGTAATGGACCACCATTACTTTACATTATTGCCTATATTGCTTCTGTATTTTTTCGGCATTCG
This sequence comes from Schistocerca gregaria, assembly GCF_023897955.1. Lineage (NCBI taxonomy): Eukaryota > Metazoa > Arthropoda > Insecta > Orthoptera > Acrididae > Schistocerca > Schistocerca gregaria. Next base: position 405,027,512 of record NC_064931.1, on the reverse strand, counting down.
TACGAGCTTATACCTTAGTTTCTATCTCTGTCATGTTATGCCCCTCCTTCAGAGTGTTTACCACAAATATGGCCTATGGTGTTACTGTTCAGTCTGCTTGCTGTGTCGCAGCCACAATTTGGGATATTATTTGACAGTCCACTTATGACAGATGTTTGCTTATCAACTGTTAGCTCATAGACATGATGCCCCACCACTGCTAGGTAGGTTATTGTTGAAACATTTTCTATCTTTCAGTTTTTAATTGTCTATCTTTAATTGTTTAAAAAATTCTTAATCGCTAGATGGAGTAGGTTAGAGCTGTCATTTTACTTCAGATTTCAGATACACCCGATGATGGAGCTAAGACCCAAAAACCATGGTTGCCTATAGCAGCTGATGTCATGCAAGGCTTGGGTGTCCCACAAATAAAAATTTAGACACTTGTAAAATACAGAATCTGGCTTGCTTCAAAATTTATCAAGCTGTGACCTACAACATCCATCCAATTATCCACAATTAATGTAGGTGAATGTGACAATGTTTGCTGCATTAACAAATGCCTCCATGAGCTGATATTGTGTATCAAGGCAACCTCTTTGTGCATTACTTGTAGGTGGGTCATTATGATGCACCTTCTGGTGGACATCTTACCAGTATTACAATCCTTGCTGTGTAAGTGGTGCACATGTTGCATACACAGCCTTAGCAATACTTTACTTTGCTACTACATATGTGACAGTGATTGAACATCAGCAGTAAGTAATGGTACCTCAGCTTCACTGGTTTCGCAGATGACCATGTGCTAACCAACACAGAACACCTGGGTTCAACACTACCTCTTTCGAGTTCTTATTAGCATTGGCTATATTGAAGCCAAGAGTTTAATAGGCTGGAGGTATCTAACAGTCATCTATATGCCTTCGCAGCTGCAATTCAAGTGCGTAACAGCGCATTTTATCACAATATTTGCATCTAGCTCCTCAATTTCAATCTTCAGTTAGTGTATCGTACACATTCCATATATTGTCGTGAGGCAACATCGCTGTGGAACACTAGTTAACTACAATAGCCATTGACACTGCAGCAAATTTACTTAAAAGTGCATTTGGAAAGAAGTTTTACATACAACATTATCTATCTCTAGCAATTTCTCTAACAAGGGCTTGTGTGTGTGTGTGTTCTGCTAGCCCAAGAACACATTGTTAGTCTTGCAGACTGCAGCAATTTATACAACCAAACTGACCTGTTCCACAACAATTCAAAAATCATGTGGAGCAATATTATAATCATTTAATATGGTTCTATATGTCTCGATATGACTTAATCATGTACAAAGAATCTTGCCTCAGTGAGTTGCCAAAGTTCTACAATGAACCAATCACTGAAAAACTGATTTATACCATCATTTATTTAGCATTTCGGCCACTAGGACAGCATGTCTAACCATCTACATTACACTCAGACTCTACGAACCATTGCAAACAACCGCAGCAAGTGTGTATTGTACCACATGTTAGTATTTCTTCCGATTCCATTTGACTACCAAGCAGGGAAAGAATGAATGAAAGCTTGGATGCCTCTGTGCATGTCAAAATTAGACTAATCTTGTCTTTGCATTCCTGATGGGGCCTGAAGTCAATTCCTGGGTTCTTCATTTAATATTGATTCTTGGACCTTTGTGATCAGGCTTTCACAGGATAACTGGTGTCTGAAGATTCTCTCTCTTTTCAGCATTTTTGTGGTGCTCTCCTGGGGGTCAGACAGACTTTTGACTATTCACACTGTCTTTCTTTGTCTACATTATAGTAAATTCACTGCTGGTGCGGGTCCCACACTTGAGCAACATTCTAAGATACAACATGTAATAGTTTTGGGAGTAATTTCCTTTGTAGACTACCTACAAGTTCTCAGTATCCTGCCGTGAACCAATGCCTGCTACCTGCTGCTTAAGCAGGTACTAGCATGAATGTAATTCCAACTGTGACATACCTATTGTTGTCACACGATACACCTGAAGCTACCTCAGAATCTGTTGTTGATTTAAAATCTAAGATAACATGTGGAGTCCTCCCTACAAACGTAACTTCAATTCAGTCACAAATTTTCAACTTCTGAGTCCAGTATTTTGTTTGAGGGATCTACAGTATATTATGGTTAAAATGGGGGATAACTGTTGCAAGGTCTGTACTGAATATTATGGGTAGTCTATTAGACGGTGAAACAGTGTTCAGTTTCAATTATTTCAACTGTTTCTGAATGCCCATGACACTAATACTTATATTATCCACCTCTCCCGTGAAATGCACATTAAACCGAGATAACAGTCTTGCAACTTCTTTTATTGAAGATTTGAAAATGGACTTAAAAATTGTGCTTAGGGTTTGATCAAATTTATTTTGGTTCCTGTAGCATTTAGGTGTGTCTACACACTAGCTTTTGTGCTGCTGACAGCTTTTTCACATGACCTGAATTTCTCTGTATTCTGCAAGAGGTCTTTTGATGATGATCTACTATGGTACTATAAGCAGTAGAAGCTGTTCCTTTTTAAGTTTCTTTACAGTGGCTGTATACCAATTAGTCCGCACTCCAATCATGAACTGTTCTACATATACGTATCTGTCCATTGATTGGTCAACTATTCTTCAAACTAGACCCACAGTTCCTTTACTTGCTGGACTCCAGGGCATTTGAGTTTTAATTTCAGATTCGATGTGGCTGTCTCTCTGCCTAGATTATTGACCACAGAAATATTTCTACTTGTTTTTAGTTCATCTTTGTAATGTATGCGTTGTCATTACAACTGCTTCACATTGACCGATACAAGTTTCCAAGTGACCATCATCAAAGAGGGGATTGTCCCCCTAATGAATAAGCTTCCAAACTATTTTTTTCTAATTACTTTTCAGAGAAAACGTTTAGCATTTTTTGTATGATATGTTGTCATCTGACAAATTGCAACTATTAACATGGATTACAACTTTGTAGTACCTATGGCTGTAGTAGTACTAATAATGCATGTGCAATTTGTCATACGGAAAATGGCTGCATCATTAATACAAAATTCCAATCATCACACAGTAGTGAGTACTTGCACACTGTTTTCACCATTTACATACAGGAACTTATGTATGATGATCCATGTGGTAAGAACGTGTTCAACTTCTCTCCATGAGCCCAAGAGCTACAGTCCTCCTCGTGTTCAGGACATGTACAGGTCCGCCACACTCATAAGCTGACTCTTAACTTTTCTGAGCACCTTTTATCTTCAAAAGTTTATGGAATTATGGTACTTATAGCATAGCTGATTTGTTAGTGAAGCTTTATAAAGGGAAAAATCACAGAAAAAAAATGTGTGTAATTAAACCAGCTGTGGATTTGTGTCTCTGACTGTTCACCTTGTATTATTACTGTGAGCTAACTAGTAACCAGGCTCATTAGTGAAGAAGGCATTTGCTAGATAAACTTCATAAGTAGCTTTTGATATCCCATTTTGTTCTCTTTCTTCTCTATTGGCAACTTCATGTGTTCAATCGTTGCCCACCCTGAAATTTGCTAACATAGTTATATTTCTATGGTCAAATGATATTCCTAGCGCTTAGCTTACTTTAACCACAGAAGGGAAGAATGTCATATGCCACATCTATCTGAACTGTTTGAATTCTGATCTATGTGCTTTTATATCTTGTGTTTCTGCAGTCTAATCAAACCACTCTTGTTAACTGTTGAATGGATTAAAGTCTACGCTGGTAGCCTGGCTCACCTTCATTTTGCAAGCTCATGCATTCATGTGACACACACACACACACACACACACACACACACACACACACTTATTGCATGCTGATGTACTACCTCTTATGCTAGCTTCCAGACCTTTGTCTTTCAATCTACAACTATAGAGTATTTGCCACTGTAGTTCTGTTTTATTATTTATAGTGTTTAAAACACAATTGGTATTAAATCTCTTCCTCAAATTTTCCCCTTCACAATGGAAACCCATAATTGATGTTAAGAACACTGCACATGCATTTGCAAATGCCAATTTATCTCCATGTTTTACTTGGTCACAAGATATAGAAGACAAGGAAGATCATATTTCACTCTCCATGGTAAAATTTGTAACATAGTAATTTATTCCACGCCCATCACTAAAAATATAAAGAATCAAAATGAAACTCTTTCTGAAAGAAACCATTTACAAAACATTTGCAAAAGTAGTAACATGCTAGAAAGCAAGCTACTACCGGTAATGGAAACACTACTGCAGAACGTACAAGACCCTCAACACACAATCTCAGAATTTAAATAATATTTGATAATAAAGGTTGTAGAAATGCTACTCAATACTGCCACTAAATTTGGAGGGCCATGCTACTATATTTAATTTCAACTCTCACCATGAGTTATGCTACACACTACTATTTAGAGCAATCACAAGACCACTACAAGGCTAGTTTAGCTTGTAACTGATGAGTTATTTTTATAACTAACTAGAAAATCTGAAGAGAAATATGTAACACAGCTCAATTTCACATACACTTAATGCAGAGAAAACTGCACCAAATGCTTATTAGTTAATGGTAATGTTATATGAAAATGTAAGTTGAACAACATGTTAAAAATGTGGTGCTTATGCTGGCCTTCTTTGGGAAGTTGAGTGTTGATACATCTACGAACCGTTCCCCATTAGGCTCTAAGCAGTGGTAAAGCAGATTAAGAAAATGGATACCAGCATCTGTAAAAATGTGTAACTATAAAAGAAACAAGTTATCTGAAACAGTGTCGTTAATGAGGTTGTAAAATTAAGAGGAAGAGCCATGAAGTTGTTTCACAGACTAATCAATTTTAGGTATGGTTCCGTTTGTATTCTAATCACAGATGTTTTATTACAATAACCAAATATGATCATGTTTCACTTTGTGCCATTTACTAGCTTAAATTGAAGCCAATAAATTCCTTGAAGTAAGACGTGTGTAAACAAAGTTCCCAACTTCTTACAATTTATGTGTAAGTAAAGCTGAGACCTGTTACGTGTTTCAAAAACTAACAAGCTTATGATGTATTTTTCCAGTACTGATTCAATGCATCATGACAATGAAAAGTTCTCATTACTTGTGATTTTGTACTAATATGATTTTATAATTATGATATACATGTCTGCACCTTTGGCCATAATGTTAAGCTAGAACTATGAGAGTTCAGTGTCTTAATACTGAGGTCCTTGAAGATGTCTGACTAGCTCGGTTGAAACAGGAATGAGAGAAACTGGGTAGAAACATTAATTTTAGTTTATATTTATGAATTATGCTTTTTTGTACTGGAAGTGGATGAGAAATGTCACGAAACTTGACAATTCAGATGTCTCCACATGTGATGACAACATCCAAATGAAACCAATGTTATTTCATCCTACCTACTGTAATGCATACTATACAATGTCAATTTATTTATTGATCTTAATATCTGTACTAACATTCATGACACTAATTAAAATCTACAAACCTGGAGTCATCATCTTCTTTGGTTTCTTGAGTTGTGTCCTGTGCTGGCTTCTCAGAAGTAGAAGTCTGCTGAGCAGGATCACTTGATTGATCTGATGGTTGCTGGCCTGTAGTTGCATTTGGGTCTGATGGGTCCCCCTTCCTTAGGCCTCCCAAAACACCAGACCCTAGCCAGCTAGTCATCTGGCTCTTTACATTCCCCAACATCTCCAGTTTGCTTCCTTTAGTCGGACTGCAAAGAATAAGGGAGTTCAATTAAAACTCAGTCTTTTCAGTGACCTCACTTCTTTAAGGCAAAAACTCTTGCACATACTTCATTTATGCAGCACAGCAATTTTCTTATAAACAGAAATGATAGAAAATGAAAGATTTTTAATAGCAGTGGAATAGAAGTTAGCCATTAACATAAATGAACAGTGATTTTATTTGAAACCATTTGCCCTACAACTTTTTACAGCCAATGGCCTTTAGGAATTGGCCACAGCCTAAAATAAATGACTATGTCATCATTTTGAGCTAATTAGAGGCATCATACAATTCCAGACAGCACAATGTTACCAACACACAATTACAGAATTAAAAGATGAAATCTTGCAGTCACCTAGTTTGGTACAAGAAACGAACATAATGAAAGAGGTACTGAATACGGTCCTCAATAATGCAAATTGCGAACATGTCTTCTGACGAAGCAGAGAATTTTCACTATATATTAAATCAGAAACAATTGAAAAAATAGGAAAACATAATTTATTCTGCATTTATCTTTAGCAGTAGGGCTAACAAGGAGAATACTTTAAGAGGCCACATATGAACAAAACGAATTTTGTATGTCTTGTTCAGTTTCTAAGGAACTTTATATGCTTTTCACTCTTCACAGTGACATTTTACATGGAGGGTATGGAGTGACATGCTAATCATATTACGTGAACATGGATAAGCTTCTCCAGTTATCAATGAAACTTTGAAACAAAATTCCCATGTTACCACAGTCCTTGCAAAATAAATCATCCACCCCATGAGAAAGTGCACACTGTTGTGTAACTGAAAGACTAGAGCTGAGTGCCAGATCAGACCCCCAAGACTTATCCTTCCCAATAAGGTAAATGACTGGGTTTGGGTCCCAGCCTAACATATGCTTTTAATCTCCTCACAGTTTATTTTCATCTTAACTTTCTGGTTTCTGTTACTCTTGTTACTATTAGAGTTCTTCCATGTTCTGCACATATCCCACTCCTAGCTATTGCTGACACCGAAGTTTTTACTACTAACATGAAAAAAATCTAGGATACCTCTTCTGAACTTCATTAAAACCAGAATCAAGATATGTAAATATGAAAGGCACTGATACATATTTCAGTGACAAATTATTTTTGTTACTGTAAAGAATGTATACAGGAAGTCACAAGTGGAAGTGGTTTGTCTCAAAGACTGGGAAGCAATTCTAAAAACAGCAGGCAACTATTAATTCATGGGTGTTACACTGATGTGTTAATGACTTCACAGTTTCATATGAATAAAATTAGCTTTAAAGTATGCCCATTATGGTCATAATGAGGATGTAATTGGACAGTAAATGCTGATACTGTAATATGGCCTAATTCATTAACGCTTATTATACTATACCATAATGTGGGAGGAAAAGCAAAGGTTATACATACAACAAGTTTAGTGTGGCTACAGAAGAAAGCTGTAAAATATACTATATATCTGCCTCTCTACCTCCCTCCCCCCCCCCTCCCATTTTTAAACATGACGAGCAGACAAATTTGAGAAAACGAAATATCTAGTCTGTGGAAAAGTACAATTTCGTACTGTAGCTGGAAAGTGAAAGCAGAAATCTGTCAATACGTGTTATTAACATCTTTATACGAAATTTATTAAATTAGGAATATCATGAATACAGCGCTCATTCACTACAAAACGTTACCACTAGCAAAATACGAGTTTGACAATCTCTATTTAAATGAATACTTAGAAGCTGATCACCTAAGGGCAGAAATTTTCCTAAAACATCGTTAATTACAATACGCATGCAGAGAAAAAAAAAGTATGATAAAACGCTTATGTACAATTGCTAAGTTGTAATATCGTGACATGGTCACACAATAGGGCCTTGCGATATTTTATGGAGTAAAAGCTTGCGTATTTATGACACTGAACATGCAACAACGAAATGCGAATGGTTTTTGTTGTCAGTCAATAACTGCCTGCTGGACACTAGACTTACAGCATTTTAAAGCAAGAACCTAGGTACAAAAGCCAAATAACATGTTTATCGGTATCAAGAATTTACTTGATATCAGGAACAACAAACAGATGACCGATGAGTTAAATTCCTCTCCTTTGCAGTAACCCACAAACTCAATTTTCCAAAGAAATAATTTAGTAGATAATAATCGTAACTGCAAAGAACTTCAAATCTTGAGATACTAAAACTACCTTTGCATTTATACATTATCCTGGGTTCCTGACAGTTCCGCTGATCTGTGAATGCTCTCTGCTGGTGTCTTATTCTTTTCGCAGCGGTACAAAAACGTCGCAAATACAGGAAATTTCTCCATGTTCGTGAACTTTTTATACACCCTGTAACATCGTACACTACCGCTGTATCATTAATATAACGAAGACACGCACCTCAGTACTTTTGTTTAGCACCTGAGAAACAGTATAGTTTTCGAATATACCAGCATATAAATATTGTGTATAAATAGAACAATGTATTCAATTTTGTGGAGATTTAGTGATTCATCGAAACAAAATACGCAGGGTTTTCACAAAGAAATGTTAATAAGGGAGTTTGCTTTTGGTTTGTGTGTGTATTTTTTTTTTAAAAAAAGGGGGGGGGGTGAAATATGAGACATTTTAAACAGGACACAGTAGGTACCTCAAGTACTGCAAGCTCTTTTTACCTTAACCAAAAAATTAATTTGTCTGCTGAAATAAAACTGTTTTTGTTCTCTGTGTATGCCTGTGTATGTGCGGACGCCCGTCCCCTTGTAAGCTGCCTCTGAGCTACACTTGAAATACCAGTTGCCACTGGCCAAGCATGCCATTTTGTCACTTTCTGGTGGAAAACTTTTCAGTACATTACGTTCTAAAATACTTTTGGTGTAATATGTACAGGGTGGGGCAAATAAAAGTGGCCTGGAGAACAGAGTTCCACGGTACCATGAAAAACAACAGAGTAAAGATAAAGTACTAACCCGACAACAGCAGGTGTTTAAAGTGACCACAGTTCATCTCTTGGCACTTTTGGTTCCTAATCAGCAAGTTTCTGAAGGCAGGTGGAAGCTGGATTGCTGAATTACAGCAGTCACATCCAAAATGTTCTGCTACAGTTTTTGAAGGCTATGAGGAGTGTTGCGATGCACCTTACACTTAAGGGCTCCCCTCACAAAGTAATCGCACACTGACAGATCAAGTGATCTAGGTAACCAGACAGGGCCGCGACCAGACTTCCCTCTGCTAACAACTCAGTCAGTTTTGAAGATTGCGTATATGTGCTGTATCGGCAGTTGCTCCATCCTGTTGCATATAACCACAGAGGGTGTGGTTATATGCATAGATTCACGTCAATAATCAAGAATTTTATTTACCGTAGATCATTTTACAATGATATTGGCTTCGTCATACAAGACGTACTAGTACATACAGAATAATAAAATAAACTTCTGTCAATACATTATAGAATACATTTGAAGCATGGCAGTGTACCAAATTACAAAGGACAGCTTTTAAAAGTTAACGCAGCAAGCTATCTTATAATCTAATATAATATGGTATTTTATTGTTTATAGTATAAACTTTGTAATTACACACGATTAACCACAGCACAAAATAATATGTTTAACTACAGACAACTTTTAAATGCTTATATTCTCCTCAGGCATCTCAAAGAAATCTTTAGTGTCATAGAATGGATGATCTGACAGCCAGCTGTACCACTTAATTTTAAAAGAATTTGTATCCATAAACTGAACATGAACTGGCAGTTTATTGAACATTTTGAGTGGGTTAACTTTGTGGGAATTTCCTGTTCTCGCTAATCTGTGGCGCGGTATGTCTAAATTACCGTTAGCCCTGGTGTTGTGTTCGTGTATTTCCCTTCTGGCAATAAATTCTGAAATATTTTTAATATAGAGTACAGACACATAGATGTATAAATTTATAATTGTAAGTATTCTGAGTCTGGAAAAAAGAGGACGACAGTGCTGCCTATGACCTCTTTTACATATTATACGTATGACTTTTTTTGTAATTTCAATACGTTTTTGATGAGAGGGGAGTGCCCCGATATAATCAGACCATATGAAATATGTGACTGGAATAGCCCAAAGTATGTCTCCCTGAGGTACTCCAAGCTCACTACCTCCCTTAGTTTCAAGAGAAGGTATGCCACCCTAGATATTTTTTCACATACATGATTGACATGTTCCTCCCAATATAGTTTTGAGTCAATGTGAATACCTAAGAGTTTTACCGACTTATTGCCTACTTCATTTGATGTTCCCATTAAAAGTTGTTGTGTTTTGTCAGGGTTGCATAGGAGCTAATCGTTACAACTGTTAGTATGTGAACCTCACTGTGAGACTAGACGGTCGGTGCCTTCATGGGGAAATGTCTGCAGTTGCCTATGCAACCATGATTGTACCAAGGTGTGCACCTCCGTCTGAAACAAACAGACGGCCACGAATGTCTTTTTTTCAAACTCCAAACATACAGAGGCATCGGGGCTGTATGGAGGATGTGTAAGGGCTTTCCGGCGAAATTCCGTATCATACTCTAAACAATCTTGTCAACAGATGGGCCGGCTCATCAACGTTATTTCCTCTACGCCGCAGAAGTTTTCATGGGTAGCCCTTACACATGCCCCGTACAGTCCCGATGCCTCCCCTTGCGGTTTCCATATATTTGGAATTTGGAGCCACGAAGAAAGACAAGGAGGTGCACGTCTGGGAACAACTGTGGTTCTGTACGCAATTGGAAACATTTTTCCGCGGAGCCTTTGATCTCTTAGCTCACAGCAGGATACATCTACTAACAGTTAAGGCAATTAATTTTGAAACAGTTTAGATACTTCTCTCTCTCTCTCTCTCTCTCTCTCTCTCTCTCTCTCTCTCTCTCTCTCTCTCATTTGACTGCCCAGTTGCCAGCCATGGATTTGATCTACTGTAGGAGGGTCCGAACAATTTCAAATTTTATTATATACGAAAAAGTCCTTAAATAATTACGTATTACACACATGACATAAGAATTCCTCCTTTATGAACGAAATGGATCGTGATGGGCGACAATGTTTACAATAGATAGCGATTCTGTTGCCTACCAATTATTTGCAAACCAGTAATGTACTTAACTTCACTGCGTGTGTGGAGTGTCCTGTTCAGTCCACGGATCCAGAGGGATAAATAATGATGTTTCGTTTGTGGGGCGCTCAACTGCGCGGGCATCAGCGCCAGTACAAATTTTTACACAATCCAGTCTAGCCACTGTCACGAATGAGTATGATGACAGCACATACACCCAGATCCCGGACAGAGAAAATCCCCAACCCGACCGAGAATTGAGCCTGGAACCCCAAGATCCATAGGCAACAACCAATAGCCAATAGACCACGAGCTGCGGACATCCAGAGGGAGAAACAGTACTTAATATTTACCTTCAGGTGAATTGATTACATTGTCTTTTCTTGTCGTTACATTTGAAAAACGTGCCCCATCTTTGAAATGAATACCTCGAGAGACACACATCTTACTTCGCATGGCTGGGGTTCACAGTCGTATAGAAATTTTTAAGAACGTTATATTCGCCACTGACTGAAGAAAATTTTTATGTTCACAACTGCAATTTTGGCCTTACGGTCATCGTCAAGTGGTGCACTTCCGACGACTGTCATCACCGTACTGGCCTATACTGTTTAAATGCGAACTAAGGTTGTTGAAGCTAACTGTTTATATACGAACAAGAACGATGGTTCACTGGTATTTATGTTGAGGATGTCAACATTTGTAAAATTTTGTTTAATTCGTATCGTTTTCACGATGTTTAGTCCCACTGTATTCTTACAATTGTAAGACTCTCATACGACGATGGTATGTTTACGTATTTTCATTGTTGACATGGGCTGAAGCATAGTCGTCTACAGTACAGCACTTGATAATGAGCTTAATCCCTGCAATACAAAGGGCTGCATACCTTACGTCCACCTTTTGAAAATGATATCTAGTGAGTTACTTTACATTTTAAAATTTTGAAAAGTGTTTTTTGTTTTTAATGAATTCTTCTACCAGATTCCATACATCTTTTAAATTTTTCAGTTAAACTGAATCACAAACTGAAGTCTAAATATTAGAAGTCACTTTCCACAGTGAATTTTATTCAGTATTTTCAGGTTTAGGACCTTTCTTACACATCAGAGGCCGCGCGGGAATAACCGAGGTCTGAGGCGTTGCAGTCATGGACTGTGCAGCTCGTCCCGGCGGCGGTTCGAGTCCTCCCTCGGGCGTGTGTGTGTGTGTGTGTGTGTGTGTGTGTGTGTGTGTGTGTGTGTGTGTGTGTGTGTGCGTGTGCGTACTGATGACCTTAGGAGTTAAGTCCCACAGGATTTCACACACATTTGAACATTTTTTTTTTTACTCATCAGACCCTCTTTAGGAAGTATGTTGCGAGTAAAAATCAACAAAAATGATCAAAATTTCCTTTTTTAAAATCTTTTTGTTGTGGTAATGAAATACCTCCAGCTTGGTTGTACACGTTATTCAAAATACATTGATTGGCAATTTATCTGGTCATAAATATGCAACCACTCGCTTTTTTACGATTTATTAAACCATTAACACGTTTTCGAGTCACTGCAGGCCAATCATCAGATGGAGGTGTTATAAGATGATGACAATGATGATTATTTAAGGCTAATCGCGCTCGACATCATGGTCATCAGCGCGCTGACGAAAAGTCAGCATGCTAATCTCATGGGTGGGGACGAAGGCTGTCACCACATGCACAGCAGTTTATAATGTATTAAAGTCTGCCTCCCTCCCGCACCAATTTAGGGATGAGGCCTGACGGTTCACAAAATTTCACCACTTTTAACACTGGTATCAGTATCTGCGAGGATGGTGGGCAGATTTCCGTCTAGACTGAGGGCTGCCCTAATATCAATATATAGGACGCACGTAACCACAATATTCCGAACAGAGTGGCACGTCACAAACTTCACTGAGTGGTGGATCCTCCCGCCGGAGGAGGAAGCAATGTGTCAAAGGGCCATGCCCGATGCGCAGTCTGCTAAGCAGAACTTCCTTCCAGCGGTGAAGTTGACACGAAGTCCGCCATGCTTTTGTCGTCAATTTGAGCGACCGCTGTTTGTTGTCCGATACCTGCAACCATCCAGTTTCCCACTGATGCTTGATACATCTGTCAGGAAATGAGATGCTGGCTTGCAAGAGAGGATGGAACATTGATGGACAGCACTACTCCAACATGCTTCCTTGGCGGCGTTGTCGGTCATGTTGCCGTGTGTCCCAATGTGGCCAGGTACCCAGCAAAAGATCACCACCTTGCCACGGTGTTGGAGCCGCTGTAAGGAGTCATGGATGAGCTGAATCAGCGGGTCTACTGAACACATTTTGTGAAGTGTTTGCTGTGCACTATGCGAGTCGGAACAGGCAAGAAACCTTGTACGGTGATGTTTATGAATCCTCTCCAGTGCCATCAGAATGACATATAATTCCGCATTATAATTTGTAAAGTGTTCCGGAAGATGCACTTTAAAAACCCTATCAGGGAAAACAGCAGAACAACCGAGGACATTCTCTTGCTGGGATCCATCTGTATAAACAACTATAAAACTGTGGTACGTACTTAAAATTGACGAAAACAATGTTGTAAAAACAAAATCTGGAGTACAAGTTTCCTTGTGCTGTATCACGCTTAAAATCACATTGGGCCTCTGAAGACGCAATGCGCTCCATACCTGGCTGTGTATTTTGATGCCTGATAGATCCAGATCCTTGAGACAGTCTGTTGCATGTATCCCAACTGGCTTGGTCGCATGGGGCCGATTCCTGAACAGCTGTTCAAAGGTGGGTTGGACCTCTGAACTAAATGTCAACGACTGAGGTGACGCGGAGATTTTCAGCATCTGTCGACCCAAAAGGATACGTCACCGAATTCAGAGTGGTGGTTCACCAACCTCTGCACACAGACTCTGAACTGGACTGGTCCGAAACGCTCCAGTACATATCCGAATGCCCTCCTGGTGGACAGCATCTAACTAATATCTTGAGATAGGACGGGCGAGCAGATCCGTAGACCACGCTGCCATTGTCTAAAGGTGATTGAACAAATGCCCCATAAAACTGCAGGAGGCGTGACCTGTCAGCTCCCCATCTTTTTCCACTAATGCATTTCAAAATATTAATGACTGGGAGCCCTTTGTTCGTATGTCTTTTGGGTGTGTGAGCCTAGTTCATTTAGAGTCAAACAATAAACCCAAAGAGCCACAGTGTCTTGAAAACGTAAAATATTGTCCCCCATTGGGATCAGTTGTCGCTTAAAACTTCGACGAACACGGTTAATATTGACAGATTATGTCTTCTCTGGTGCTCTGTTCCAAGAACATTATCTTGTTGACCAAGTGTAGCAAGATGTAGAGCTGATGAGCCTGCAGTGGCTCGGAAACATGTTCATGGTTGAAAAAACCGTAATAAAGCGACTGGTTGCATATTTATTACCAGATGAATCGCCAATTTAAGTCACAGTCGCAGTTCATCATCCACGGTGGATATAATGAAAATACACTGATGATGCTAAAAGTGTCGTAAAAAGATCTTTTCAGGTTCTGGATCCTACTTACACATCAGTGTTACTTTTAAAAAGTATGTTCGTAATGTCAACAAAAATCAGCGTACTGTGTTGTATTTTAACTTCTTTAGGGTGGGGATAAAGTAACTCCCCATCTTTGGTGATGGGCGTTATACCGTGAAGCGCCAAAGAAACTGGTATAGGCATGCTTATTCAAATACAGAGATATGTAACCAGGCAGAATACGGCGCTACGGTCGACAACGCTTATATAAGACAACAAGTGTGTGTGGTGCAGCTGTTCGATCAGTTACTGCTACTACAATGGCAGGTTACCTGGATTTAATTGAGTTTGAACGTGGTGTTATAGTCGGCGCACGAGCGATGGTACACAGCATCTCCGAAATAGTGATGAAGTTGGGATTGTCCCGTGCGACCATTTCACGAGTGTACCGTGAATATTAGGAATCCGGTGAAACATCAAATCTCCGACACCCCCGCGGCCGGAGAAATGTCCTGCAAGAATGGGACTAACGATGTCTGAAGAGAATCGTTAAAAGTGACTAAAGTGCAACCCTTCCGCAAATTGCCGCTCATTTCAGTGCTGAGCCATCAACGAGTTTCAACGTGCGAACCACTCGAAGAAACATCATCGACATGGGCTTTCGGAGCTGAAGACCCACTCGTGTACCTAGCCTGGGCCCGTCAACACCAACATTGGGCTGTTGGTGTCTGGAAACATGTTGCCTGCTCAGACGAGTCTCATTTCTAATTGTTTCGACGTGTACTGGTATGGAGACAATGTCATGGACACAATATGTCAGCAGGTGACTGTTAAAGCTGGTGGAGGGTCAGTAAGGGCGTGGGGCGTGTGCAGTTGGAGTGATTTGGGGCACCTGATGTGTCCAGATACGACTCTGACAGTTGACAGGTACGTAAGCATCCTCTCTGATCACCTGCATCCAGTCATGTCCATTGTGCTTTCCGAGGGACTTAGGCAATTCGAGCAGGACAATGCGACACCCCACAGAGTGGCTCCAAAACACTCTTCTGAGTTTAAACACTTCCGCTGCCCACCAAACTCCCCAGACATGAACATTATTGAGCATATCTGGGATGCCTTGCAACGTGCTGTTCAGAATAGATCTCCACCCCTCGTCCTCTTACGGATTTATGGACAGCCCTGTAGGATTCATGGTGTCAATTCCTCCAGCACTACTTCAGATATCAGTCGAGTCCACGCTTCACGGGCTCTTCAGTGTAGAAAATGCGTTCATTTGCTAGGGTTAATGCCGAAATTGCACTTCTGAAAATAAAAACTTTGTACTGTCGATGGTGAATATAACGTTTCAAAAAGTGTTTCAGGTAAAACTTGTTGCAGGCATAGGGGAACAACAAGGCAACCCTAATATTTTCATCTTGAGTAGCACTGCAATCGATGAAAATCGAGTTAAGTTCATTTTTTATTAAGACCTCTGTTTTAATTGCACGCGGTAATAAAGAAAAACACAGTGCTGACTGTTGGCATTAGCTTTTTCTGATGAAGACCACGAAGAGACTGTACCAGTGGACGTTCCACACCATGGGGCGTTGATAGAGGATGTTTTTGACTACTTGACGCTTCGTCTGCACGCTGCAACACGTGAAGGTAACAAATACGTAGAGTTTTAACAAGAGCGTACGCTGCACCAACACCAGCGATGTCGCAAGCAACTGTGCCGAAGTTCACCAACAGGTTTTACGTGCACGTAGCAAAGCACTGGTAGTGAGCAGCCAAAATCCCCACGCAGTCAATAAGAAAGTAATCAAGGCCACCTGATGTACATGAAGTACGCTCGCGGGTGGGACTACGCAAATTTCATTGTAGAGATTACTTACCGCTGCACAGGGTCCGGCAAAAAGACCTCCCGTATTTCATAAGATAGTTACAAAGAAAGAAAGATACAGAGAAAATACTGTGATTTCTGTACAATAGATACTACAAGTTACATTAGCTGGTCTTAAAAATTGTGTCCGGTAAATGACAGGCTCCATTACCGACACATTGATAAAGCCTTCCTGGAAGTCACCCATAGTTTTCCGTGTCATTTCCTGTGGAATTTTGTGTGGGTGCATGTGAAGATCTCTGCGCAGGGTTCTTTGTGCACTTCCATCAGACAACCCCCATGCAGCTACACATGCAAGTGCTGAACGCTTTGGAAATCGCTGAATATAGACGCTCAAACACGTGCCATATATTCCAGCGATGTGACAGTCCGAGGTCGGCCAGTAGATTTTGTTTTCAGTGCAGAACTTGATGCTCTGAATTTTACAACCTGAACAACAGTTTTCCTATCAGAAACAGAATCATGAGGTACAAGTTCGAAACGAATGTGAAATGTTCGCTACGTGGTCATCACAGAACCACCATTTTGAGTATACTACTCCACAACAAACGCATGATGCTCACCTAGCGAAGCTACTGCGCCTACTGAAAATAGCACGTACACCGCTATGAATCGATACCCACTCCACCTCTGTACCCCCACCAAAGCTGACATAGCAGCCTCTCCAAATAGGGGAAGTCCGTTTGTCGGACCCTGTACAACATAGTAGGGGTTGTTCCCGTTACAGTTGGCTATGAAGTGCGGAAAGAACGACTTTAAATGCACATGAGCGCTCTGATACATATTACGACTTGACTCCGATACGCGAAGCGTCCCCCGTCAAGCACACTATTAGGTGAGTGGCAGAGCATAGATGTAGATGTCCGTTCTCCAATAAACACTAGTCCTAAATCCGTAGGTAATAACTACTTGGTATTTACTTAGCCAGGGATCATCTCGCAATGATAAAGGATTTGTCATCATGATACAAAGAGAGAGAGAGAGAGAGAGAGAGAGAGAGAGAGAGAGAGAGAGACTACCCCACCTGTTGGACGATGAACCAATAGCTTCGACGCACGCACAGAGCTTGTCAGTCATCCGGTAGGCTGGTGGCTGACGTCCCAGAGCCCTGTGTCTGAAGCCGCCTGCCTGTGTACGTGTCCGATCTCGCATGTGTCTATCCTTGCCGTTGTCAACCGAGTATCAGTCGCCACGGCAGCGTCGTCCCTTGTACGGCCAAGTAGTTCTTGCTTTTCTTTGCTGCAATTTCAACATGACCCGCGTTGGATCCCATGCTGCGGTAAGTTGGTACCCTGTGTCCCTGTTCAGCTGATTAGTGGAGCTGCGAATTTCCAATGCTAATTTAATAACGCTGTCCCAGTACGAGGACGTCGACGAAACAATTTTTGTGTTTTTTGCATTCCATAGTGTTCCCAAACTGCGAAAACGCTCGGCCACTGCAGGTTTTTCTGGTTGGTCCAGTCGTGTCTGTAGTAGAACTTTGAAGCATCTAATTTTTTTTTTTTTTGTGTCCATCCGTTTGGCTGGAGATCTTGGGGATCACGGCCGTCCAATATGTAAGAAAAGGAAATGCCTACAGCCGTCCTTACGATCTTATTTATTGTGCAGCTACCAGTTTCGGCGCTTCAGTGCGCCATCTTCAGGCCTTAGTTGATGCTGAAGGGATTATCACGATCTATATATACGCTGTATCAGTGGCCAACGTAACAGCCTGCGTAAACTAGTTATGTTGGCCACTGATGCAGCGTAAATATGGATCATGTTAACCCCTTCCACATCAGCTAAGGCCTGAAGACGGTGCATTGAAGCGCCGAAACTGGTAGCTACACAATAAATAAGATCGTAAGGACGGATGTAGGCGTTTCATTTTCTTACAACTTGAAGCATCTTTCTTCCACGTTGCGACTAGTCTTTCCAATGTATGACGTCGCGGAACTTATAGTTCATTTAGGCTCAGTGTAAGATGATCTCGGTTTAAAAAGGCCCGGTGTCTATTAAGATTCCCTGTAGCTCTGGGGCGTCATACGTTGGACAAACTTGTCGCACCGCGAAGAGTAGATGCGTCGAACATCGACGACGCACACTTCTGGACCAACCTGAAACATCTACAGTGGACGAGCTTTGTCTCGGTACAGGACACAGTATGAAGAACAAAAACAACACAATTCTGTCATCGACGCCATCGTACAGGGATAGCGTTATTAAAGCAGCTGTGGAAATTCCCAGCTCGATTAATCTGCTGAACAAGGATACCAATGTAGCACCGCATGGGATTCGGCGCTGGTCAGGTTAAAATCACAGCAACCAAAAAGAAACTATTGGTCTTAAATGGGACGACGCTGCGGTGGCGACAGATATTCTGTTAACAACGGCGAGGATGGGCACACGTCAGTGCGAACACGTATATCCGCAGGCCGCTCTGGACAGAGGGCGCTGGAGCCCCCAGCATATGTGCATGTCCGACAGGTGGCGTAGCTGTCTCTCAATACAAATCAGTGTATCTGCGCTATTGTTCAACGAATTTGGCGCGTTCACGCCTGCGCTATTTCCCTTCGGACTAGCACAAATGAGGCGGCTTGGGTCACAGCCTTAGCAGTGTGTTCGCCACACCTGAACATGTTGGGCAGTTGCGCCGACAAAATTGAGGAAATTTCACGACGACATGTGACGTCTCGCCCGAGAAACTATTGACAAAATCCTAGATCTTTATTCGTCATGTCTCCGTATTTAAGTTTCGGAAACAGATGAAAATCGGATGCGGCCATGTTGGGACTGTTTGGAGGATAATCGATAACACCTAACCGAAGATGTTACACACCACCATGCTGTACGCTGCAATCCGGAGCCCTGTAGCGATAGGGGGCTGCAAATATGAAGACATGATGAATAAAGATGTAGAATGTTAATAACATTTGTTTTACTTAAAAAGCCTAAACAGTTTGCGCATACAAAATTTGGAGTCATTACTTTTCGGCATGTCCTCGTATTTTAAAATTATGTATTAAATGCATACATGTTACAAAAGTGTATCTGCGTGTGTTCCCCACCATATCTTAAACCACCGGATCGATTTCAGCTGGACTTGGGAAACACATTGCTATACAGTAAGAAAAACTGGACGGGGTTAAGAACCAGCAACCTCCTATTGAGATAAGGGTGAGATGCATAAATAGAAGACTCGAATAAATATATACCTGGGCAACGCAGATTACTTAGCTAATATTAACTGTAAGCCGTGTGTGTTGTGAGGGCGGACGAGAGAAATTAAATAGACAAAAACGATGCCACGACATAGGATTTTGTCCTTAAATGTTGTGGCTCTTGGTTGATATAAACTCTAGAGTTAAAAATTTTCGCAAAGATATTTTCCGGCGTAAGGAACTCCTTAGTGTCTAGTTTGAACGTGCCTTCGCGTACGGATATACCAAGGGCGTTAGAGAAGTGAGGTTAATCGTTCGAGGAAGGCAGTGCAAACAAACCTAACTCAGTTCAGTGGCCTGTTCCAAACTGTGAAAATGAGCACTGTCAGATTGGCTATTAAAAATAGAACCTCCGCACAGTCGGGCGTTTTCTCCCAAACACGAGCTATTAACCCCCATAGTAAGATCTCTCTCTCTCTCTCTCTCTCTCTCTCGGACCAGAGTTGTTTTGCATTCTACACTTTTTAACATTTTTCATCTGATAAATATACGATTTCCGTCCACTCTTATCAGAAAACCACACCGTGCTTCTGGTAATCATTTTTCCTAAGAACAAGATTCGTGAATATAACTTGTTGGAATCCTAACCGTTACGTGTGTATCCGTTATTAGCATCGTCACAACAATCACAGGAGCATTTTACGAAGACATTCCCCCTTCGCATCATAAATCAAATTTCACAAAAAATTAATTGGATTAGCACTTTTAAGAATTAGTTACGTAACACCTACTTTATGTGCGTGCGTGTGTGTGTGTGTGTGTGTGTGTGTGTGTGTGTGTGTGTGTGTGTGTGTGTGTTTTTCAAATAAAAAGACCGTTCAGGACATGATAATGAAAACAGCGACAAATGAACTGGGCGTTCTTATCCCGGCGAGCTTCCAGAATTTCCTCTCTCTAGTATGAATAGGTATGCTATCACAATGCCGGTACTTGTCTTCTTCGAAATTCAGGTATCGGTGCCTCCGCATTGTATTACAACTTACTCAGACTTAGAGGCGAGATGTCTCCCCGTCTCAGGATGTGAACTACTGCAGCCTCGAGCGTATGCCTGACTGGAAGGGACGCGCATAGCGAGGCGGGCGGGCAGCTTGCAAATGAGGCGCCGAGAGCGCACTCCCGCGGGACTGCTCTCCACTTAACTGCCGCATTCAACCTCTCGGCGTGCACGGCCCAGCTGCCTGCTGCCTGCAGCGCGCTCCCAGCTACCGCCTCCACTAGAAAATTTTGCTCCACGTACTGTTTGCTTGTAACCGGATCTCATCATTTTCTCGCACATAACTTAAGGCATATTTGCAGAAGTATTACTGCCGCTCTGAAGGCCATGAATGATTCTCTAATTAAGTTAATTCTACAACAGCCAGAAAATTTTAATTTGATATTCATACAGATTCTCAGTCACCACTAAGGTTAATGATGATGAATGCAAATAAACGTCTTGATAAAAAATAAAAAATTAATTAACCGTACTTTACAAGAACTACCGTAAGCGAAACGGTTTAATGTTCTTAGCATCTCCAAGAATGGGTTGGGTTGTGTCGCTTGGGGAAAGAGACCAAACAGTGAGGTCATCGGCATCATAGGATTAGGGAAGGACGGGGAAGGAAGTCGGCCGTACTCTTTCGAAGGAACCACCCCGACATTTGGCCTGGAGTGATTTAGGAAAATCACGGGAAACCTAAATCAGGATGGTCGGACGCGAGATTGAGCCGTCGTCCTCCCGAACGCGAGTCCAGTGCGCTAGCCACTTCGCTCGCTCTCATAGAATGAACGCTAGTTCAAATTGTGCAGATGTTAATTTAATGCAGTTTTTTGAATCAGTTGTTTGACTGGGAGTATCATCCAATCTGGTAAAAAGTCTCTGCAGGACGTGAAAGAAAGACGACTCATGAACTCGTTCACAACAAATCGACTGCATTCACAACCCAGATGTCAAATTATATTCCAAATATGAATGTTTTCAGTCAGTCTTGTCAATAACGGCAGAAGGAACACTATTAGATATGTTCAGCATTACCAAATGGCTTCAATGAAACGCATTTATATGGAAACCTGTGTCACGTTACTTTCGAGAATAAATCAAAATAAAGGAATTCTGTACTTAAAATTCCCGAGGCAGTATTTTGAAATTCACTGGTTATTTTTGAGAAGCACGATTTATTCGACATGCAACAATGGTTGCCTGTCTGAAGAACATGTGTTACAAATTACCTATTGACCCGATTCAGGGCATCGTGGTGTTTATGTATTCTTACGCTGACTTTTTTTCCGTACCTAGTTCAACCGAGTGGCACCTCTGAACAACTGAATGACGATGGTCGTTCGAGGATTTGAAGTCTTTTCTTTTTGCGGGTGCTTATCCCATCCCGACGCCCCAAGTCCAGCAACTTGTCGGGCGTATCAGCTGGCGCCGTCGCTACACAGCCTGAATTACCCACATTGCCGCCATTCATTCGCACCTGCACAGAGATGGCTGATGTATGTTGATAACACTTCGCTACACGTGTTGTGCATGTGCACAGGCCTCTTTCCTCTGGCAACAGACATCTCATAGAGCGACCATAGTAGTGGCTAGACCAGTACCTCAATATTCCACTAGATATTTCAGTCTTCCAACAACATCTGCGTTTCCGTAAGTAAGGCACTGGTTCTTCAAAACAAAATTAATAAAACGGTGGTTTGAGGCAGAAACCACTGGAGCTCAAATGGTTAACACTGCCGGTCGAACGCTCATCTGTTTACAGTTGTTTGGGTGCGTTTATTCTGACACCTCGCTGCTCGTCGACATGACCGGGCGATGATTAACTAAATCCACCGAGTCGTAACTGCCCATTCAACCTGCACCTCCCCTCTAAAATTGTTGCCAGGGGATGATACCTAGATGGCTTGAGTTTCACGCTGCCACCACGCATGTTCAAATGGTTCAAATGGCTCTAAGCACTAAGGGACTTTGCATCTGAGGTCATCAGTCACCTAGGCTTAGACCTACTTAAACCTAACTAACTTAAAGACATTACACACATCCATGCCCGACGCAGGATTCGAACCTGCGACCGTAGCAGCAGTGCGATTCCGGACTGAAGCGCCTAGAACCGCTCGGCCACAGCGGCCGGCCATCGCCGCATGTCCTGAAACCTGAATCGTCATGGCTGCTTCGAGGTCACTCCAGCAGTACCACATTTAACTCTGCTAGCTATCGGAACTGCTGCACCAGAATTTACTCCTCACCAAACATTATTGACGTAATTTCTTTCAAAGAGCGATTCGTAGGCCCGCCCACGCTGAGGTACTGTTTCCTCAGTTTTTATCTACACCTGCGTGTTGAACCACACATTCCACTTCCAGATTTTCGTGGTCCGCATGTAGGTTTGATCCAAGATACAGGTCCCAGGAATGCAGAAAATCCTAAGCTGCAATACGCTTGGCGTAGATGAGAGCAGTAACTCTTCAGACTACTTAAAGGTTTCACGTGCCAATATCACGTGAGGCATGTAGGAATGTACTATAGCCTCATGTATTTCGCTCCTACAGTGGTCGCGAAGATGAGGATGCAACTACAGTTTGCAGAGACGCTTTTAGGAAATCATTTTTTCCGCTGTCCATACGCGAACGGAACCAGAAGATGCCCTAACAACTATTACAACGGGAAATATCCTCCGCCATGCATTTCACAACAGTTTACACTTTGCAGGGTATGGATGTAGACAGAGATGTAGAAGCAGATGTGTGGTGCGCGCGAAACGTGCAACAAGGAATAGTCAAACACGACACTGCTCGAGTGACCTCGAAGCAGCCAATCACCGCTCAGGTTTCAGGACATACTGCGATTATCGTTACGCGAAACACAAACCAGCTTCATATCATGGTCTGGCAACGATCCTGCAGAGCAGCTGTGGAGCAATTTCAAAGGGCCGGGAGGACTAAGTAGGCTCGTTCCATCATTGCCGGCCTATGCAAGCGAGCAATGAGCAGTTTTGTGGCAGCATAAACGAACCCTTTGGTTCAAGCTGGGGCCGCAGTTACTTCGCTGACGTTGCTCATTTGCCAGGAATAAAATCAGTTTCTCTATACATCATGAACAGAGAAAGCTACACCATTAATTACAAAACTGCGCGTGTTTATAATACGATAACGGTACCAGACTAATACAGTAGCTCAACATATCGCAAACCATCACATTTGAATGACACAAAGAAAAAAAAGGAAAAAAAAGAGGTAAAGCAAAAGCGTGACCGGCAGCAACAAATGTTACATTATAACACACCAAACCACTGTTTTTTAAGCTGCAGACTACCATCATTTTCAATGGAGAAAATAAAATAAAGACGTATACTTTCATATAAGCCTTCAGCCAGGTATCTTCATGAACTGATACAGCTTTTGTTTCAGGCATGGCCAGAATTTATTCTGAATGGCAGATGGTGGCTGTTTGCTTCCACATAGTAACGACGAGAAGTGTGTATCCTTGCTTGTGGTGTCACTCCACGATGATAATTACGACGACTGCAACGACGCGCATCAGCTCTGAATGGAATTTAAGTTTATTCATTCATTTCCTGTTACGTGATTAACATTGCCCCACGGTTTAATACTCTACATACATGTATATAGGCGCACTTACTTCCACTTATTTAAATATATACCTAATGCACACTGGAATTTTAGACAATTGGATGACCTAGTGATTAAATATTACAGTGCCCTTTTTTCCGACAAAATTAAAAGCTATTAAGATGTGTCTGTCATCACCTGGCAGACCTGGGCATATTAAAACCATGTTGAAAATATTTGCAGGATAAAGAATGATGAACTTCGCCAACAGCATTTCGCGAGAAGTTCGTTTTCTTGTCGCCAAAGATTCCCATCTAAGCTCACTGAGCAATTCCTTGACGCACTGGTATTTATCGAACAGACCACATCTGAACTGCATCGAGTTTTTCCTTTAACATAACCTGTGAGGGATAGCTAGGTAGCACTCTAGCAACGCTCACAAATGAGAAATGAGTCGCACCAGTGTTTTGTACGCGGTTTTCTTTACAGGTACAGTCGAATTCTGAGAAAGCCTTCCAATAAACAGTATTCGGCTAATCGCTTTCGCTATGACTAATCTTAGGTGCTCGTTCCACTCCATGCCGCTGAACAACGTTACGCCTAGGTCTTTAATTGACATGACCTAGTCCAGCAGCGTACCATTACTGCTACACAGGAACTATAGAAAAAAATCTCTCCTACCCATCTGCATAAAATTCCATTTATCCTCATTTAGAGCAAGCTGCCTTTCATAGCGTTAAATTGAAGTTCTGTGCTAGTCATCCTCAATCGCCCTACAGTCACTAATAGATACTTTCCCCACACAGGAAAATGTCACCAGAAATATTTTGATCTTGACGAAGTACCCCATTGCTGCTTTGTCACACAATACGGCAGTGTTGTCTTCATCGTCCGTGGTTGTTTCACTTTTTCCATTTATTTGTATTCTAGAGTGATGATCTGAGTAAATATGTCCTCACACAAGGAGAAGTTAGTTTGGTCAGGTCAGGCTCAGCTGAAAGAATCTTCTCGGTATTCAGTTATTCAATGAAATCTGTTATGCAAGTGTAGCTGATCCTTTAGCAATTTTTTTATTCCCTTCCTCAAGAAAACCGCAACTTCCATGCCACTTTTTGTCCTTTTGCATCGGAACCTGTCACTAGATTTTAGAGGCAGTAAGTGTCTAGCAATATTTATTATTGCATTACGTCTTTCAACGGTGCGAGCAGGAGCCTGCTATCGTCACTGGCTGCATTCTAGACGGCTACAGAGCCGCGGCTGTCACTAGCAGTGCCCGCAGCGAGTCAATAGAATTCCTGCTGATGAATGGCCAGACGGGTCTGCCTCATTTACGTAACACTCAAACAGGGACTCGTCGGCAGCCCTGCTGACGTCCTTTCAATATCTGTCAGTGACAGCGTTTCTCTAACGATACCGCTACCTACCTTAACCGTAACTTATCCAGCTGGAGTTCTGCGTGCTGGCCTTGACGGCCCAATCGGGCCCAACCGACCACCGTGTCATCCTCTGGCAATGGTGTCATTGGATGCGGTATGAATAAGTATGTGGTCAGCACACCACTGACCGGGACGTTGCCGACTGTCTTGACCTTGAAACAGATACTACTCTGTCAAGTAGCTCCTCAGTTAGCCTCACGAGGCTGAATGCATCCTATTCCAGTCTCCCCACCAAGGATGTCCACTTGGTAGCACCAGGAATCGAACCTTCGCATGGCAGTCCTTTGGAGGCGCACTAATTCATTCAAGTGTAAGCCGGTAACTCCTCTTTTAACCGACGGTCTGCTAAGTGTTTGCTTTCTAGGGACCTGGGACTAGTCTAGGTTGATATTAAGACTGGTTTCTAAAGCGCAGCAAATGTTAAGGAAATTATTCTACATCTACTACATTTTTATTTGAAACGATGGGTTTGAAACAGAGGATCAACACACGTTTTCTGCTACGATCATTGCAACATCGACTGTATGCTCGAACATTTAACCCTTTAGTAGATGCTTGCTTCGGTCAACGTGGGTGTACATTGTACACTGAGTGGTCAACGTCACGAGATGGCTCTGAACG
Source organism: Schistocerca gregaria (assembly GCF_023897955.1). Classification (NCBI taxonomy): domain Eukaryota; kingdom Metazoa; phylum Arthropoda; class Insecta; order Orthoptera; family Acrididae; genus Schistocerca; species Schistocerca gregaria. The sequence goes on along the minus strand of NC_064931.1, from coordinate 405,001,534 downwards.
TGAGTCATGGCTCTGAGCACTATGGGACTTAACATCTAAGGTCATGAGCCCCCTAGAACTTAGGTTAGTTAGGTTTAAGTAGTTCTAAGGACGACACACACATCTATGCCCAAGATAGGATTCGCACCTGCGACCGTAGCGGTCGCGCGGTTCCAGACTGAAGCGCCTAGAACCGTTCGGCCACTCCGACCGGCCGTGAGTCATGTCTTCGGATCCTGCAGAATAGGTTGTGCATGATTCCCCATATGATTCAGGCAGACACGAGTTCCTGACACCCCATATTCAAATCGACGGCGATCCGACTCACAGCAGACTGACTGTAGCCCGTGTCTGGGGTGGCGACGTGGCGTCAGTTTTTGGAACACCTGTGGTCGTCCTGTGCGGCGGTTTACGCGTGTGGTAACACTATCTCTGCGATAATGCAGATCCATCCTAGGCCTAGAAAACCCGAATTCTCGTTTAATCCCGATATGTTATGACTCGTGCAGCTTACACAGTTTATCAACACAGGTTCTTAGTCCACAAGCTCACGACATGCTGCAATCTTCATTACACACACACCTGCTTGTAACAGGCTGCTCAGATAAATTACCTACACTAGCGCAACACGCCGCATCTTGCCGTAACACTCGAGCACTATACGTGATACATCTTTAAATTAGAGAACCCTTCCTCCCTAATTTGGACCACTCAGTTTCTATTTCTTTAACTAATGGGCTCTAACACCAGTTGAGACTATTTTACACACTAATAAGGAGAATTTGAAACACACATTTAATAATAAGATACGATATTTTAGCATAATTTGCCATAATTATTACAAAAACTCCTCTGCAGAAATTAATATGGGTTCCGAAAACAACGATCGTGTGAAATCCAATCTCCGTCTGTTCGTCCACAAAACCGAGAAAGCATATAGGCGTCCAGGTTCCTTGACTTATGGAGGGCATTCGATACAGTTCCGCAATGCTGCCTTATTAACAAAATACGATCTTATGAAATACCAGACAACTGTGTGACTGTACTGGTGAGTTGCTACCAGAGACAACGCAGCATGTCATTCTGAATTCAGCGTAGAAATTTCATCGCGTGTGCCCCAACAGTGCGTTATAGGACCATTACTTTTCGGAATGTATATAAATGGCCTAGCAGGTAACATCGGAAGTTCCATTAGACTTCTCGCGGATGATGATGATGATGATGATGATGATGATGATGATATCGACAAGAAAGTCGCGACACTAGAAAATTTTAGCGAAATGCCAAAGGATCTGTAGACCACCGGCGCTTGGTGCAGGGAGTGGCGATTGACCTTCAACATAAACAAATGTAAAGTATTGCGTGTACATAGGAAGACCTTCTATACAATTATTACACAAGTGTAGACCACTGGAAACAGTTACTTCCGTAAAGTATCTACGAGTATGCATACGGTGCGGTTTGAAACCGAACTACCAAAATAATAATAATAATAATAATAATAATAATAATAATAATCTGGAGTAAGGCAGATGCCACACTGAGATTCACTGGAAGAATCACAAGGAATGTAATCCATGAACAAAGCAAGAAGCTTAACAAACACTAATTCGACTAATACTTAAATATTAGTTGTCCGTATGGGATCCGTACTAGATAGGGCTGATACACGAAATAGAGAATATCCATAGAATATCAGTGTGTTTCGTTGTTGTTTTTGTCGTTGTGGTCTTCAGTTATGAGACTGGTTTGATGCAGCTCTCCCTGCTACCCTATCCTGTACAAGCTTCTTCATCTCCCAGTACCTACTGAAACCTACATCCTTCTGAATCTGCCTAGTGTATTCATCTCTTGGTCTCCCTCTACGATTTTTACCCTCCACCCTGCCCTCCAGTACTAAATTGGTGATCCCTTGATGCCTCAGAGCATGTCCTACCAACCGATCCCTTCTTCTAGTCAAGTTGTGTCGTAAACTCATCTGCTCCCTAATTCTGTTCAATACCTCCTTATTAGTTATGTGATCTACCCATCTAATCTTCAGCATTCTTCTATAGCACCACATTTCGAAAGCTTCCATTCTCTTCTTGTCTAATTTATTTATCACCCATGTTTCACTTCCATACATGGCTACACTCCATACAAATACTTTCAAAAACGACTTCCTGACACTTAAATCTATACTCGACGTTAACAAATTTCTCTTCTTCAGAAACGCTTTCCTTGCCATTGTCAGTCTACATTTTGTATCTTCTCTGCGTCGACCATCATCAGTTATTTTGCTCCCCAAATGGCAAAACTCCGTTACTACTTTAGGTGTCTCATTTCCTAATTCCCTCAGCATCAACCGACTTAATTCGACTACATTTACAAGTTCATTTAGTAAGCACGAAAGCGTCACAGAGATGACCAACCAACTCCAGTAGCAGACGCTGCAAGAGAGGCGTTCTGCATCACAGTATGTTCATTGTTGGAGTTCCGAGAGCGTACGCTCCTATAATAGTTAAATATATTGCTTCATCCTACGTATACCTCGCGAAAAACGACGTAAATAAAATCAGAGATATTCGAGCCAACACGGAAGCTTACTGGCAATCTTTCTTCCCGCGAACTATTCGCGACTGGACAAGAAATGTGAGGAGGCGGGGGGAGTAATAGTGGTACGCGAAGTACCCTTAGCTACACGCCACAAGGTAGGTTGTGGTGTGCAGATGTAGAAAGGCCTGTTCAGATTTCAGTAGTGAAAAATGAGGAACAATTTTACCTGCATTTGTTTAGTCCTGCCTGATGTACACGGTGGAAGACAACAGGATGCGGAGACCCTCAGAATTTTATTTCCTGACAGGAAGAGAGAACGCTAAGAAGTTGGCAGAACGAAGAAGCGGCGGAGGTCACAGAACTGGTACCAATCACAATATTACAGCAATCGCCTAACAACAACAATGTGACGCTTTTCGGCAACAAATGCAGGCCCTGATAAACACGTTTTCAATGCCCTCTAACACAGCATGGAAGGCAGTGTGACACCCACCCACCGACCTATTTTCCCACATGTTTGTAATGTGTGTACAACTTCCCTGTGAAACAGTAACAGTTTTGACCTAAATGATCAACAAAAACATTGGGAACAAGAGCCCATCACCTTGGTCCCACAAAGAAGCCAAAAGATTTTGACCTACCGAGGAGTCTTTGGTGCCGCCTCAACAAGTTAAGGACTGGACATGGTTGTTGTAGCTACTTCAGGTACAGATAGGGCTGGATCAGTTCACCAATGTGTGAATGTAATCAAGAAAAGCAGACAATTTAACATCTAGTACAACGCTGTCCACTTCAATCATACCCTGGAACTCCCGACGACTTGTTCACTCTCACATCCAGCTTAATTTATTGGTTGAAAAACACGGACTTTAAGGTTTAATCTTGTCTTATATCAACTGTATATTGTACAAAATCACCATACGATTAAATAAATAAATAAATGCTGCGAAGATGAGATATTGCACACTTACGAAAGCAATATCTGCTGCCCTTGTTCCACCCAGCCTTGGCCCTCCGTCCTCAAGGTGGAAGGGACGCTGCTGCTCAAACCTGTCCCCCCTCTTCCACGGTAGCACTCAGGTCATTCAGTGTGTGTGTGTAGGGTTACTGCGAAAGTGCACTACAAGTTTTTACTGGTCTCAAGCATATGCAGTCGCGTTCATGTCAGCAGAAGCTGGAAGACATTCCAGTACGTTGATTCTCCTCCCTTTCAGGAGGTGAGCGCATTAGGCTCGTGCTTCATCATCTCTAACGACGAACCCATATAATGTTGATTATGGGGACGGACAAGAGGTTGAAGGGCCCAGTTGAGACACTGCATAGCCTCGCACTTTCCTAGTCAGCGATTAGGAGGCCTCTGGTATCCAAGTGTTCGAACTTTTTCCGTCTTTTACAACTTTTGTGTTTATGGGTAGCGTATGAATGATGAGAGCGAGAAACCGTTGGAAATGCGGACGGGCACGACTCTGAGCAGAGTTAGGGAGAGTAGGTTTGTGCAATATATGTGACATACGCGGGTTTAAGACTTAATTTATTTATATGTAATTTGAACAAAAAAATTTAAAATGTCCAAAATCCACTTATAAATTTTACACACACACACACACACACACACACACACACACACACACACACACACACACACACACACACACAAAGCAGAAAGTAATAATTTAAATAAAAATTAATACAACTCGTTTTCAAGTCGCACTAAAAAGTATAAAACAAATGTCCCTAACTGTATACAGTTAGCCTCGAAAATTTATGTTTGTCAATTTTCAATAGCTATGACAATACTAATCATATTTGTAACGAAAAATGCGGGGCGCATACAATGCATAATTGATGCATGAATAGTTCACCTCCTAAATACTATCTATTTGCATGCGTCCCACGTGTTCCCTTACGAATCGTGCAAGTATCGCCACAGCCATTAAAAATCCTCTAGCACAAATTTTCAGGACTATCTGTATGGGTTTAGGAATCTGTACGGGGCTAGAAGAAATTATTTTATACTTGTTAGCCCAATTTTAAAATGTTATACTAAAAATTTACTTTATACTGAAACAATTATTTTTGCAAGGATCTCATTCCGCTGTTTGGAGAGGATACACAGTAACAACTTATTTGAAGCTCTCACCCATGCCATGAGGCAGTGTGAGCGGCGATAAAAAAAAAGGAGACAATTTCACGGGTAAATCTGAAATATGCGTCAGCATCACATTAAAGACTGTCAAACGTGAAGCTCCGTACTGCGTAATTCATATTCAGGTCATTATAAAAATTGCGCAATTTCTGCCACTCCTTGTGATAGTAATGTTACACCATTATGACGTCTTTTGGCCATTGAAAAACGAATTGTACGGCGAATTTTCTGACTTTAAGAACAAAGAAAAGCGATCCCGGACTCTGCTAAATCTGTGGGACGGCTAAAAGCGCTCTCGAGGCTCCGCCAGTAGGAGATGACAAAGGACCGCCGGCGGGGCTTGGGCCACGCAAGTGGCCTGCAGTCCCTGGACTGGCTGTGTCGAGGCTAGAGTTACAAAGACGCGTAGCAAACGTGAGCTCGCACGAAGGTGTACACAAGAGGGACTGGATAGTCGGCTGCTACAACACAGAATGAATGAAGCCGCACATTACAGAATCGCTGGCGATGAGGTGACACCACGTAACTTGTGGAATATTTGTGACAGCTGTCAGTTTGATCATCATTACTATCTCAAAGGCAGGCACGTGCCCAATGTTCAGGTTCCGGGATGGGGAGGGGTTGGGCTGTAGCTTCTGTCATTTGCTTGTTCTACCTGTGGAGTTACAAACCGTGTTGGAATCACTGCTGAAACGGATACAGCCGGGGAATGTCGTTTGCAGCCGGCCGGGCCTCACGCGTATCCAGTGGACCAGCCCTTGAGGGAGCAACTGAAGTGCCGTGTGTAATTTTCTAGAATTCCTTGCCCTTTTTATAATGTTTTCGTGCTACTTTATTTTCCGAAATTTATCTACGAAGCTTGGAATCTGATATATGTAATAACCGAAACGCCTTTAGTAAAATATTCTTTCGGGAAGGTTGTGGTGTTATGATCCCCTTCAATTTACAGTTACCCCATTTTAACACCTATTTCTTTTCCAACGTTGTCGAAGTTGATTCTGATTCTAATAATGCTATAAATGTGTGCCTGCCTTTCTTCAACTGGTCTTGTACCAATAGTCGTGGGGTAAACAATGGCTTTTCCTTTGCTTCACTTGTCATGGCTCCTGGTTTGGTAAGACTTGTTTCTTTGAAACTCTTCAGGTTGTGTTGCTCCATGACAGCAAGGTTCTCCTGAGTCTTCTTAAGAAACACTTAGGTTAATTCGAACACCAATCAAGATAGATGTATTGGTTTAACTTGTTTTGCACTGTTGACACTTCTTAATTTTTGTGACCTATACTATTTCGTCCTATACTATTTCGTCCTATACTATTTCGTCCTATACTATTTCGTCCTATACTATTTCGTCCTATACTATTTCGTCCTATACTATTTCGTCCTATACTATTTCGTCCTATACTATTTCGTCCTATACTATTTCGTCCTATACTATTTCGTCCTATACTATTTCGTCCTATACTATTTCGTCCTATACTATTTCGTCCTATACTATTTCGTCCTATACTATTTCGTCCTATACTATTTCGTCCTATACTATTTCGTCCTATACTATTTCGTCCTATACTATTTCGTCCTATACTATTTCGTCCTATACTATTTCGTCCTATACTATTTCGTCCTATACTATTTCGTCCTATACTATTTCGTCCTATACTATTTCGACCGACCTTTCAGTAAAGCTTCTAAGATCAGTATGTTATCCTTATGAAAGTCTTATCTTTTCAAGTGTTACGGTCAAATAATAGTAATGCAAACATGAGCTATTAGTAGCTAATTTCATTTTTATTATGCTAGTGCGTAATACCACGTTAAGTTAGAAATTGTAAGTGATCTTTATTTACTCATGCCATGTGAGTAAATATGTAGTTCTCATTGATTTATTTAATGTATGGTATATACAAGAGTTACTACATCACAAGAATAGCTATACATACACGAAGATAAGTAAATTACAATGTATCAATCCAGCTTCTCTTTCAAATTCTGAAGGTGGCAGGGGTCTAATACAGGGAGCGAAAAGCTATTTACAATTTGTACAGAAACCAGATGGCATTTGTAAAGAGTCGGGGGGCATGAAAGGGAAGCAGTGGTTGGGAAGGGAATGGAACAAGGATGTAGCCTATCCCGATGCTGTTCAATCTGTATATTAAGCAAGCAGTAAAGGAAACGAAAGAAAAATTTGGAGTACGAATTTTAAAATCCATGGACAAGAAATTAAAACTTTGAGATTGCCGATGACATTGTAATTCTGTCAGACATCAAAGGACGTGGAAGAACGGTTGAACGGAATGGACATTGTCTTGAAAGGACGATGTAAGATGAACATCAACAAAAGCAAAACGGGGATAATGGAATGTAGACGAATTAAGTCGGGTGATGCTGAGGGAATCAGATTAGGAAATGAGACACATAATGTAGTAGATGAGTTTTGCTATTTCGGGAGCAAAATAACTGATGATGGTCGAAGCAGAGAAGATATAAAACGCAGACCGGCAATGGCAAGGAAAGAGTTTCTGATGAAGAGTAATTTGTTAACATACAGTATAAATTTAAGTGTCAGGAAGTTTTTTCTGAAAGTATTTGTATGGAGTGCATGGAAGTGAAACATGGACAATAAATAGTTTAGACAAGAAGAGAATAGAAGCTTTCGAAATGTGGTGCTACAGAAGAATGCTGAAGATTAGATGGATAGATCACGTAACTAATGAGGAGGTGCTGAACAGAAATTGAGAGAAAAGGAATTTGTGACACAAACTGGCTAGAAGAAGGGATCGGTTGGTAGGACATATTCTGAGGCATCAAGGGATCACCAGTTTAGTACTGGAGGGCAGGGTGGAGAGTAAAAATCGTAGAGGGAGACCAAGAGATGAATTCACTAAGCAGATTCAGAAGGATGTAGGTTGCAGTGGGTACTCCGAGATGGAGAAGCTTGCACAGGATAGGGTAGCATGGAGAGCTGCATCAAACCAGTCTCTGGACTGAAGACCACAACACACAAGAATCCAGCTCTCTCGCATATACAGGGTGCTTAAAAATTCATATAAATTTATTGAAAGAAGATGTGGAGTTGGGTTTAGTGTTATTTTGTAGGAAAATACATCAAGTTTTTTTTTTTACTCAAAACTAAAGAAGTTGTATGTGGCTACCGTTGGTTATTCGGCACACATCCCATCGCAAGCCAATTTCTTCCCAAACTCGCTGTAGCATTGCAGGTGTAACTTGCTCAGTGGTGAAGTAAACACTTTTTCTAAGTTCAGGTAGAGAAGCCAGCAAAGAAGGTACAAACACGATATCCTTGATGAATCCCCATAAAAAATGGAGTGGTGTCAGGTATGAGTATCATGGGTGCCATCCAATTGGCCCGGCACGGCCAATCCATTGACCTAGAAAGCGGTCACTGAGAAAATCCCGGGCGTCAGCCAGGTAGCGGGGGCGGTGCTCCATCTTTTCTATGGAGTCAAAATTTCGTTCTTTGTCACCCTGATCGATCTGTGGTATCAAAAATTGTTGTAACATAACCAGGTACTCCATCCCGTTGACGGTTCTCTCGCGAAAAAAGTGATCTGTACCCTTTGTTCTTGCTCAATACACAAATAACTTTCACTAGTGAACTACGCGAGATAAAACTTGATGTATTTCCCTACAAATTGACACTATAATCAACTCTGTAGGTACTATGAATTAATTTATATGAATTTTCAAAGTTGGAAAGTCCTTTTTGAAACACCCTGTATAATAGAAATGTCAATTGCTATAAGCGAATATCACAGAATTTTATGTAATTTATCATTCCAGTCGTCACTGAAAGGAAATCTTCGAAAGGACCCTTGTAGGCACGTGTTGGACATACTGACACAACATGAGTTAAACACCACATTCACAAGATGGCGATAAGGTTTGCGGCAACTGTGGTGAGTACATGCGCATCTTGATCTTCAATCGCCTGATCGGATGCTACTCAGAGTGTTGAGTCGCCCGAGGCTGGTCAAATACTAGGGCTTCACCTGGACGCAGGGCACTTTCAGGCATTGTAGAGAGCAGTTTTGTTGCCAGCACCGCTTCCATTCATCGTTGGCATTGAATTAATTTTCAGCAAGAATCCTGGCTGTGATTAAAATCTGATGTCTTGACCACGCTTTCCGCTCCACTGAGAATACCTCATTCAATACTGGAAGGTCTGGGTTATCAACAATCTTCTTAATAACCATAAAGAACACCCCAGACTTCGCAGTTCTAGGAATAATCACTGAAATGCTTTGTTTCCAAATGCGAAATACATCCGATATGTTAGAAGTCAGTTGCCGCGTAACGATATGTTACTGCCAGCCTACTCACTGCAGAAATGGCATTATGTACAAGAATATCTTACCTAGAGATACTCGTTACCACTCTCCAAAGCAGAATAGAATATGAACATCTTTCTGTGAGTAGGTTCTGGAATTCGCAATCAAAACGTCGCCAGCACTTCTCGTAGATCTCTCGCAACACTCGTTCGACCTATACTTGAGTATTGCTCATCAGTGTGGGATCCGTACTAGGTCGGGTTCACAGAACAGATAGAGAAGATCCGAAGAGCGGCGCGTTTCGTCACAGGGTTATTTGGTAAGCGCGATAGCGTTACGGAGATGTTTAGCAAACACAAGTGGCAGACTGTGCAAGAGAGGCGCTCTGCATCGCGGTGTAGCTTGCTGTCCAGGTTGCGAGAGGGTGCGTTTCTAGATGAGGTATCAAATATATTGCTTCCCCCTACTTATACCTCCCGAGGAGATCACGTATGAATGTGTCGTTCTTCCCGCGAACCATACGCGATTGGAACAGGAAAGGGAGGTAATGACAGTGGTAAGTAAAGTGCCCTCTGCCACACGTCGTTGGGTGACTTGCGGAGTATAAATGTAGATGTCGATGCAACACAGCGTTTGTTATTAAGGTACTGTTTTATCCTTAATTGGCACTGTGTGCTGCGTTTATTATGATGAAAGGCGTCATCAAAAGAAAAACTGCCGAGCAATGAAGAGGATGCACAGATGATTTGAACAATGCTACCACGGCTGGACACGGCCGCATGCACGAATACAGTACGTTGTTTCCAGTAACTTTCGCGCATCTGCGTCTGCGCTAGTGTACGAAGGAATACGGCACCTTGTGGTCAGACGTTGTTGCAACGTTCGTCACTATTGTAGCGCACGCAGCATGGCCATGGCAGTAATAACTGTGTGGTAGCACTGTGTTAACATCCGTACTCCTGCAGTAAACGTGCAGTATTGGATTTGCTTTGCAGAATCGTCGTGTCACTGTTCTACGTCCTTTCGTGTCGAGTTGCTGAGACACGCTAGCGATCTATAGTTGAACACAAGCGCCCTAATTCCCCTGATACAGGAAGCTGCTGTCAGTTGCGGCGGAGACTGCAGGCCTGGCGCCAGCTCTCAGCAGATTACTCATGTCTGCAGATGAAGGGGAGAAAGGGGGAGTGGAATGGGCGGAGAAGGGAGAGGGGAAAGGGATGGCAGGTAGCTGGGGAAGCACGAAGGTGGCGCCTGTGCTACGTGTAGGGTTGCCATCCGTCCCGATGTACCAGGACTGTCACCATTATGGAACCTCTTGTACCGACATCGCGACAAGACCCAATTTTGTCCCTATTTTGCAAAATACTATTACGAGCTTGGCTCAAGTACTGAAGTAACGCCATCTGTTGGCGTAACAAGTAAATACAGCTTCAGTTTTATTCATGTCAACAAGTTTATGTTGACTAGGTCGTCTCACAAATAGCGTTGCGTGTTGCGTATCGTGTATCGATGATGCGAGCACCTTTTAGATCTAGCGCCATTATTCGAGAAAATACCAGAGTTCTCCAGTAGCACTGGGCTGGAACTATTTAAGCAGTGCCACGCGGAATAATCGGGCAGTTCCCATTTAATAGCGATCTGATAAGACGATTATTCCTAAACCTAATACAAACAACGAGTGCAAAAATGTGTGTGAAATGTTATGGGACTTAATTGCTAAGGTCATCAGTCCCTAGGCTTACACACTACTTAACCTAAATTATCCTAAGGACAAACACACACACCCATGCCCGAGGGAAGATTCGAACCTCCGTCGGGACCAGCCGCACAGACCATGACTGCAGCGGCCAAGACCGCTCGGCTAATCCCGCGCGGCACAACGAGTGCACATTAGTAATGTTTGAAGTGTTTACTGCGGGTATATACGGTGTGAAGTGTATAGTTACCTGTACTCCAATGGCTGAAGTGTGACTGTCTACTATTTTACCGCCCAATAGACTTATCATAGCTTACGAAAATGCCAAAGGATGGGAAGAGAACGTGTCACTTTTCTGATGATTACAAAAAGGAGTGTTATTTTGTCAACAAAAGACGTATGAATCAGGAAGCGTTGTGTGAGTTCCGTAGCTGTTTCATTTCAGTAGCTCACGGAGACGTCAGGCATCACATTTCCGCGAAGAATCATACCAACTGATTCGCAGTAGCATCGACATCAAAGCCTATTTCTACATTCATGATTAAATAAGATACCCAGGAAGAATAGCTCGTTGCTGCTGCAGAACTAAAAACAGTTCATAAAGTTGTCAAGTATCATCAATCCTTCAGTTATCTTTACTGTACCGTGAAACAGCAATGCCACAATGTATCCTGACTCCAAAGTCGCCGCAAAGCAGTCTAAAGACAGGACCAAAGCTACAGCGATTGTTAAAAATATTCATTTTACGGCACAGGCACCGACGTATCAAAACACAAGGCTGAAAAGCTGTTTCCTTCAGTTATTGAATACTTTATTGAAATTGACGATATCCAACAGAAGCTACTGAAGTTTGATTCGCTGAATAACTAAACATCGGAGACAAATGCTAAGTTTTGTTTAGACACTTTAAGCCAACTCCTAAATCCATTAGATAAATTAACCGCTTTTTATGGAGACAATACAAAAACCAACATCCGAGGACTTCATCGACGCGGCCAGCGGAATGTGTTTCACCAAATTAAAGAACTAGGGAAAAAATGTACAAAGTATTTTATGTCCTGTCCATATTCTCCGCAATACTGTATCAAGTGCTGCTGCAGTCTTCCCAACGGTCGACATTCAAATAATCGTCATGAAAATATTTACTTGTTTTTCAATATACACGGTAAGGGAAGTCAGCTGACAGAGTTCTGCTTATATGTTCATATCATTCATCAGACTCTTCTGTCTCACTCAAAACAAGATGGCTGTCGTCAATCATCGCAGTTGAGATAATTCTTAAGCTTTGGATTCCATAAAAACAATTTTTTGACGTCGAAGACAGGCCACCTAAAATAATTTCTGATTTTTTCCAGTAGTCCGATTAGTGAGATAGAAACTTTGCTCTATTTCATAAAGTATAAAAAGCGTAGAGAAGAATAAAGTCTCGGCAACTGAAATAAGTTCAAATGGTTCAAATGGCTCTGAGCACTATGGGACTTAACATCTGTGGTCATCAGTCCCCTAGAACTTAGAGCTACTTAAACCTAACTAACCTAAGGACATCACACACATCCATCCCCGAGGCAGGATTCGAACCTGCGACCGTAACAGTCGCGCTGTTCCGGACTGAGAACTGAAATTACATTAGCATTTCCACTGACATGTTTCCGCCTACCGCAAAGACCAGTCTCGTCATTTAGATTTTTGTTCATTTCCAGCAACTATTTTTGAAGAACGCCAATGTCAAGAAACAGCACACTAGTTGCGTTAAAAATTGTTTATTGAAGCAATTGGTGTGCGATTTATTCACACTGGAAATCTTGTTACTCCACTGACACCTCCCGTGCACTCGTACTGCTAATTTTGTGCCACATACTTCCTACACACAGCCGAAGACAAAGACTGGACGTGATGAAAGCTCAAAAAGACTCCTTCACACAGTGAAAGTAAAAATTATGTTCTACTACAATTTCAAAAGAACAACTTCAAATATTTATCTAAAACTGGGAAAAAATGTAGTACATAATAAAAATATCGACACTCAGTATTATTTTGATATCGATATGTCATGTTATAAAATGATACTTATATATATAAATTAGTGTGTAACGTCGCCAACACATATCGATACAAATGGGGAAAGTAAAGCCAATATGTATCGATATATCAGTGGAGAAACGGCGACGATATATAACCATATCTTTTGGGAAGAATGGCAATATATCGATATTTTCGCAACAGCCATAGTCCGAACAGGTATGCGACTGTGCTGAAGATAATCTAACAATCCGATAGTAGCATTCTGTCTCACTCTATGACGCGTCGCATGACATAACTGTAACTGTTCACCATTAGATATCTGAAGGGCTAGCAAACACAGCCGGCTAATAAACAGTATACGCCCGTAACGAACATCTTCGCTAACGCGCGATTCGCTAGATGAATTTTTTAGTAACAAACTCCTATATGTTACAATTTGCGCCTCAACAAAACCAAAGTGAAATTGGATGAATCCCTAAGGAAGCTAAAGAGGACCACCACTGTTTCCATCTCTTTTGATCATGTTTCGGTCCTTCCCCCTAATAAGCCAAGTGTGTGTGTTCGAGTGCTGGCCGATTATGAAGTGTCAGGTTCTAATAAGTAGTAGTGGGGCAGCAGGACACTTAATTCGCTATTTTCGGAAGGGGATTTCCAGTGCTGGTATTTGCATTATTACCAAGGGAAATCCTCTGGAAGCTTGGACACAAATTGGTGGGGGGGGGGGGGGGGGGGGGGAGAGAGATACGGGAAGTATTTTTCATTTGATTGTACTACAACGTAGCCAACAAAAATTTTGAAGCTCAGTTTATGCATATCAATCTTGTTTGTTATTAATTTACACGTCTTGTTCTGTAAGACTGAATTGACGATCAAATGTCCATGGTCCTCTGTACACGAAATTAACGTTGTGAAACTTCGTAACAAACAAAATAAGAGATACACCAATCCTCAGAGGTTGTACGGAGTTTCAAGGAGAGCATAAGGGCGCAATTGACAGGAATGGGGGAAAGATATACAATAGAAGAAGAATGGGTAGCTTTGAGGGATGAAGTAGTGAAGGCAGCAGAGGATCAAGTAGGTAAAAAGAAGAGGACTAGTAGAAATCCTTGTGTAACAGAAGAAATACTGAATTTAATTGATGAAAGGAGAAAATATAAAAAATGCAGTAAATGAAGCAGGCAAAAAGGAATACAAACGTCTCAAAAATGACATCGACAGGAAATGCAAAGTAGCTAAGCAGGGATGGCTAGAGGACAAATGTAAGGATGTAGAGGCTTATCTAACTGGGAGTAAGACAGATACAGCCTACAGGAAAATTAAAGAGACCTTTGGAGAAAAGAGAACCACTTGTATGAATATTAAGAGCTCAGATGGAAACCCAGTTCTAACCAAAGAAGGGAAAGCAGAAAGGTGGAAGGAGTATATAGAGGGTCTATACAAGGGCGATGTACTTGAGGACAATATTATGGAATTGGAAGAGGATGCAGATGAAGATGAAATGAGAGATATGATACTGCGTGAAGAGTTTGACAGGACACTGAAAGACCTGAGTCGAAACAAGGCCCCTGGAGTAGACAACATTCCATTGGAACTACTGACGGCCTTGGGAGAGCCAGTCCTGACAAAACTCTACCATCTGGTGAGCAAGATGTATGAGACAGGCGAAATACCCTCAGACTTCAAGAAGAAGAAGAATAATCCCAAAGAAAGCAGGTGTTGACAGATGTGAAAATTACCGAACTATCAGTTTAATAAGTCACAGCTGCAAAATACTAACGCGAATTCTTTACAGACGAATGGAAACACTAGTGGAAGCCGACCTCGGGAAAGATCAGTTTGGATTCCGTAGAAATGTTGGAACACGTGAGGCAATACTGACCTTACGACTTATCTTAGAAGAAAGATTAAGGAAAGGCAAACCTACGTTTTTAGCATTCGTAGACTTAGAAAAAGCTTTTGACAATGTTGACTGGAATACTCTCTTTCAAATTCTAAAGGTGGCAGGGGTAAAATACAGGGAGCGAAAGGCTATTTACAATTTGTACAGAAACCAGATGGCAGTTATATGGGTCGAGGGGCATGAAAGGGAAGCAGTGGTTGGGAAGGGAGTGAGACAGGTCTGTAGACTATCCCCGATGTTATTCAGTCTGTATATTGAGCAAGCAGTGAAGGACACGAAAGAAAAATTCGGAGTAGGTATTAAAGTCCATGGAGAAGAAATAAAAACTTTGAGGTTCGCCGATGACATCGTAATTCTGTCAGAGACAGCAAAGGACTTGGAAGAGCAGTTGACCGGAATGGATAGTGTCTTGAAAGGAGGATATAAGATGAACATCAACAAAAGCAAAACGAGGATAATGGAACGCAGACGAATTTAGTCGGGTGATGCTGAGGGAATTAGATTAGGAAGTGAGACACTTAAAGTAGTAAAGGAGTTTTGC
The DNA here is from genome assembly GCF_023897955.1 of Schistocerca gregaria. Taxonomy (NCBI): domain Eukaryota; kingdom Metazoa; phylum Arthropoda; class Insecta; order Orthoptera; family Acrididae; genus Schistocerca; species Schistocerca gregaria. The sequence continues at coordinate 404,986,429 of NC_064931.1, read as the reverse complement.
TATTTGGGGAGCAAAGTAACTGATGATGGTCTAAGTAGAGAGGATATAAAATGTAGACTGGCAATGGCAAGGAAAGCGTATCTGAAGAAGAGAAATTTGTTAACATCGAGTATAGATTTAAGTGTCAGGAAGTCATTTCTGAAAGTATTTGTATGGAGTGTAGCCATGTATGGAAGTGAATCATGGACGATAAATAGTTTGGACAAGAAGAGAATAGAAGCTTTCGAAATGTGGTGCTACAGAAGAATGCTGAAGATTAGATGGGTAGATCACATAACTAATGATGAAGTATTGAATCGGATTGGGGAGAAGAGGAGTTTGTGGCACAACTTGACGAGAAGAAGGGATCGGTTGGTAGGACATGTTCTGAGGCATCGAGCGATTACCAATTTAGTATTGGAGGGAGCGTGGAGGGTAAAAATCGTAGAGGGAGACCAAGAGATGACTACACTAAGCAGATTCAGAAGGATGTAGGTTGCAGTAGGTACTGGGAGATGAAGAAGCTTGCACAGGATAGAGTAGCATGGAGAGCTGCATCAAACCAGTTTCAGGACTGAAGACAACAACAACAACAACAACAACAACAACATGCAGACGTCAAGCTGCTGAGTATTTACTAGCATAATCAACAACATAAGGGCCCTTTAACTCGACGTGACCGAGTAGCGCTTTTCTGCAGCCCCGGAGGGTTCACACGGCGCTTCGCGGCACACTGCCAATTACAACAGGTCCATCTCTTGCTATGAGTAGCTACGCTGACATCACGTGCCGTCTGTTCATTATCAACGACAAATACCGCCCTGAGCCAACACCTTCTGATACTAATTTACTAAACTTTTTTTTTCTGTGCGCCACTGAGTGCCACGGAAGCGCGGTGGTGCTGCACGTCTCAAGGCTCCCATTTAGGCTACGGGATCATGAACGATTTTTCAATCGGCCGATCACAGAATCGTTTCTCTATGGCAATGATGTTACATGGAAGTATGTATATGTGCTATAGCAAAATCGGCCGACAAACGAAACTGTAGCAAATCAAAAAATTATCTGCCGATCTACTTCGGCCGAGGGGGTGATGCACGCTGTTTTGTATGCTCCGACGCAGATTTGTCTTTACTCTGCCGATTAGTGTGTAGTGCGACTTTCTAAAACGTGTAAGTATTAATAATTAATGAATTTCTTTGGTCGACTGCATAGCCACACTGTACGACAAAGTTGAAATGTTATAGTGATTGTCAAGCAAAAAGAAATCTGAAGCTTTGAGAGAACTAACCTCTGGAAAAAAAGCTAACAAGTGTGTATATTTTACTGAACATAGCAACAATAAATACGAATGGAATTTACATGCCGCATTGTGTGATCATTTCATTACACATGGTGTAGAAAAATTGTCACGAAATTTTAACCCTGGATAGCTGATGCCGGATGCTCTGGATAACCCATGACAGCGAATGCTTTGTCGGAGATCTCGATGTATCCAAGGTGGGCCCGCTCGCTCAGTGAACTGACAACCATAGCGCTGCCCGTCTACCGACGAACGGCAAAAGGCCAATCCCACGACCAATCGGAGCGCGTGGTGCCAAGTTTCCGTAGTTAAAAAATGGTGCGTTGTCGACCTACATAACATTAGTAATTTTGGTTCCGACTGGCATCAACTACCCAGGGTTGAAATTTCGTGGTACTATTTTTCTCCACCCTGCATATGCACACGTACTGTTTAAATATCGTTACTTTACATGCTTCAAATGGTTCTGAGCACTATGGGACCTAACTTCTGAGGTCATCAGTCCCCTATAACTTAGAACTACTTAAATCTAACCAACCTAAGGACATCACACACATTCATGCACGAGGCAGGATTCGAACCTGCGACCGTAGCGGTTACTTTATATTTAAATATTTCAGAACCTATGTTATTAACAAGTTACTGACAAACGTGCCAACTTACGGTCACACCGCTAAGGAACAGATCCTTCTGGCGAAGTAAGGTAGTCGGAAAAATACATATTTACGGCTCTCGTGAGCCATTTTCGAAACATTTTCGTTTGTTATAGAAATATCCAAGTGGAATTTTTTATAAAAATGTTAACTGCCGAAGATTTTGAAGAGTGTGATCTCAATTCTTCGTCCTACCTACTGAATTGACCTTCAACCTGTCTTGCACCTATGTACTCAGTATGTTGTCCTGTTTGTTTCGTGCTTACTTTGTAAGAAGTGTGCAGAGACAACGCAAACAAATCGAAGTCATGCTTATGTCAGCTATTGACGGATTACTAAGTCCGTCATAGGCGCGCACTTTTACTAACAGATTTACCGAAGACGAATGCTCGCTCTAGACTAAGTAAAATTTGGCGATCGTCGTTCATGCGCGCCTAGCCTTAAACCGATGCTTTGGCAGCGGAAGCGTCACTGACGAGGAGAACACGAAAAGTGCCATAACCAGATTTCCCACAAACTTAGCTCAGCGGAGGAGGGGTCAAAATAAGGCAACACTTGTCTTTCTTGTCTTGGCTTATCCGTAGATACTCTACTATTTCTGCGAAAGCGACGGTCAAAGCTTACGAGGTACTTCATGTGGCTTTTAGCGAATAAATAGTTCAACCGAAACGGTGGCACAGCGGCTAGTGACCGACTCCACACTCTTGCGCCCCATGTTCGAAACCCTATCATCATCATTTCTCTACCAATTTTCATACAAGATTACTGCACGAATGTGTTTTGCCATAACGTTGCCCTTATTCGTCTACTAACTGTATGTCTAATAATGAATTTTAAAATAGTAAATGAATGAGAACATTATTTGAAATCGTTTTCGGTGAAATTCTTGTAGTGTAACTTGATTCATGATCAACTGCAATCACCAGTTTTCGATAAAATGATTCGATATGGGTGGTTTCCACCAATTGTTGCTAACGCCTGAAATCTTCAGTAAACGACGTCTCTTTCCAAATTGAGATTTCATTCGCTCGTGGTGTTCGGAACTTCTATGTATCGAATGCTTCCACGATAGGTACCATCCAAGGGAATGCGCCAGATTTTCCTGAAGAGTGAACTTACGAAAAAAATGTATGACACTGTGAATTCAGTTTTAATTTTACAATTGGTATAACGACCTTTATATCCCATAATTTGATAAACATCTCTTAGGCGCACTCGAATGTAGTGGTGTGGACATGTTGGGAATGTGGGTCTCATGGTTAGCGTGCAAGGGATAAATCCCTGCAGTCGCGCTATCCTCTGTGCCCTCGGTGGCTCAGATGGATAGAGCGTCTGCCATGTAAGGAGGAGACCGCGGGTTCGAGTCCCGGTCGGGGCACACATTTTCAACATGTCCCTAATGAAGTACACCAACGCCTGTTTGCAGCTAGGGTGTCCATTTAATTATCATTTCATCAACATTTATGTAGTAACCTTCAACGGATATGGGTAGATAAACGAAAAAAATAAAATCAATACCTGAGTTTCGAAAACGGGGCGCAAAACTGAGAAGCCAAGACGCGACCAGTTTATCTGAGGGGGTCGCGCGCTAGGAGGCATCGAAGTTAGGTCGAAAATCTTGAGCATTCCCGCATTACCTCCCTCCCTCCCTCCCCCCCCCCCTCTCTTTTTAGAAACGGTCAAGTGTCTACGGATAAGCCGATACACGCGTTCGCTTATTTTGACTCCTCTTTCTCTGATCGAAGTTTGAGGGGAATCTGGCTAGTGAAGAGGGCCTCGCCGCGCGCCACTGCTTTGAGCAGCGCTTTCGCGCTGTCCGCTACTGCCACCTGCGTTTCTCCCATTTCCTCCCGCCGTCCACCGCTGCCAAAGCGCCCCATTCACCCTGACTCTCTCGCAATCTGCCTCAACTGCTGGAAATCTGTCCGCCACCAACACGCCGCGCCGTCGCCTTCGCTAGTAAGAACAAATGACAGTCCCTGCCCGTTTCACGTGCATCTTATCGCGTTCCAAGCACGCTCGTGCACTCAAGTCACAGCGACGATAAGGTCACCGTTTGGGCTACGTTTACGGTCTAGGGCTATTATTTGTAACGGTTCCTCGTAACCGCCTCAGTGTCTTCTTTCATGGGAAAGTCTAGCCCGAGATCTACTTCGTGGAACTGAGCAGCTGCTAATACATGCAGTGACAGTGGGTAGCAAGCTGTCAACAAAGTGGCGTAAAATACGAAGGTTGTAACGATGCAACCTAATTTACGGCTAATATCTACGACACACAGATGTTGATTACCGAAGAAACATTGTAAAGGCATTCAATAAATTTGGTTCTTTTATTTTACGCCTCTAATTCCGTAGAACCAAATTGATCAGCAAATCTCCATAATTATGAAAATAGTCAGTACATGAAATAACCATCACTAAACTTATTAATACATAAAAGTTAAACGAATCCTATGTAGAAGATTCAGCTGCCACGTATATACTGTAAAAAATAAAATTACCTGAAAATAGCAGTAAGACAAGTGATAAATCCTACAATAATCGCTTTCACCGGCTGTGTTTACTCTCGTTAAAAGTCCTGGGCTGAAGTTTTGGTACGGAACCTACGTCCGGAAACACACCGTTTGGACGTATATTTTAAAGGAAATATTTATCAGATCACTTTCAAATCTCCCCCTTCTCAGTGCGCACAATGGAGACATTGAGATCTGCCATGTGTGCTTTACTTTACAGGTACCCATGACATGGCCAATGCTTCGAGTACTCTTCGTCATCTTCAATTCTACGGAACGGAAGTCCTCTGAGACGTCGAGAATGGAGCGTCCGTGGAGCTCCGAAGTGAACCCTCCGAATTACGAACGTATCAGTTTATCGCGGCCATTATAGTTCGACGAAAATGGTATGCGACATCGCAATTACCAGAATCGTTCTTCGTCCTGGCCTTTACCCCGTATCTTCACGAGGTCGGTACGTTAATTTTTCGATTTGTTAATGTTGCTGGTGGACGGTGGTCGGGTTCCCTTCCTGTCGCCATCCCTTTCCGCCGGGGACTGAATTTTTGTACCGTAACACTCTGCGTCTAGAGTTATCCCACGTGAAAGTGTGCGGCCGTTTTCCAAATGTTTGCGAATCGTGTAACAGACCAGGGGCTGGTATTCACCTAGTCTTATGTGGGAAACCGCGTAGAAACCATATCGACGCTGGCCGACACACCGGCCCTGGTCGTCAATCCGCCGGTTTTAATATGGGGTTTTGTAAAAATGAGCTATTTTGGCTCCAAATGCAAGCGTAATACGGGAAACCTGCGAAATTAGCCTTTTCGTTGAGCCATTTTTCTCTGGAGCGGGGGTGTCCAACCTTTTACCATTGCTGGGACACGTTGAAGAATGAGTATTTTTGGGCCCGAAATAGTAGGCTATTCGTGACACTAACATTAACCGCTTGGAGGAGAAAAAAAATGCACACAACCAGAATGGGCCAATGAGAGAATACCGTTGTGTGGCGGGAGTTTCAGACTGAAAGTATTCAATTTATAGACTTCTGCCGACCTTCCAACTTCTGTGGTATACATCCTCAATCATTTGTGGTTGACAACCAGCTACTTTGTCTTAATCTTCAAAGATTACTATTTCCTTGTTAACCTCGTATTCAGAAAGTTGAAGTCTTAGCATTCACCGTATTACTGCGTAAAAGTTTGCTTTTTACGGATTACTGGGTGACACAGTTCATGCCTGATCGTCACCTGAGATGACAGTCGTCTTATATCCACTCGACGAAGAGCAAATAACGAAGTTCTATAATATGAGCAGCTACAGTTGCATTTGCAGCTGTAATACGAAAATATAATTTCGTGTGGCTCAATGGCCCGATGTAAATCCGCTGCCACTGCCCTGCTATCTTTGTTTGAGCTGCCTGATAACTACAATCTCTAGGAAGTACATATTTAACTAAAGCAGATATCCAATCTAGGTGTAGCGGCCCTACCCGTTTCAATGGAGACGCGTACCGTAATGTACTTCGACAGTGGCATCGAAGCATTATAGAAGCGAATAGTCTTGGTCAATAGCGCCCCTCTCTGTTGTTTATTAAGAGGTGTAAAATAATAGATACACCCAATTATAAACCAATATTCCGAACGTTTGTCTCTTGCTGAGCTTCTAGAGAACATTCTAATTATGACATTTCTAGTGGAAAATAAACTTCCTTCAAAACAGTCGTCACAGGTTCATGAAAAATTAGTAGTGTGAATAGCGGCCTGCTTTTCCTCGCGGAAGGTATCCTGCATACAGCAGATTTAGTTTAACGTGCAGATTCCATGTTTAGCGAGTTCTAAAATGCGTTCGATTCACAGTCAAATCGCCTACTGATAATTAAGACACGGTCATAAGAAGTATAGTTGTGTGTCTGGCTAGAAATTTTTACTAATAGAATCCAACATATTATGCTGTATAGCTACTGTTCTACTGTCGCGAAAATAACTACGTGAGCCACACAAGGAAGTATTACCGGATCGCTAATGATCTGCGTAAACATTAACGATCCATCAGGTTGTTCACTCGTAAAATCTCTAGATGACTGTAAAGAAATGTAGAGTGCCTACTGAATGACAGCTGTCTTTAAATATCTAATGGTAATACTACGAAGTGATACGAAATTTTAAGAGATCGTGAAACCTGTGGAACAGAAGACCCTGATTGATTCGGAGCGTTTTGGGAAAGGAAGTATTACATACAACGGTATTGCGACCAATTTGTAGTGTATCACTATAGCGTGCGGATGCTTTATGAAGCAGTCATGACGGAAGTCATTAAACAAATCGAGCCACACCAACAAACCCTTAGCCGCAATCCCTAAGGGAGTATGTGCAGTACAAAGGTAGATGTTATAACAGCATTTTGTCACTCGTAATTTTTGGTGGTACTTGTTTTAGTGTTAGTGTGGCGTTATTAAGAAAAGCTGTACAGACTAAATGCCCTTTATTCCCGCCCCTATCGCTATCTGCAGTTTCGACTGCCGTAGACAATAGTTGATGGTCGTGGTCTCAAGTCTCCCAGGTTCCCTATGGCACAATATGTATCAAAAATGTACCTGTCGCGTCTTCGTAAGTACGAACAGAAGCATTACTGAAGCTTGAGTTTTAAAACTTTTATTTTTGGATCTTACTTCCATACACACACTTTCCAAGTGCGACTTTATTCTATCTAGTAATGTTTTAACGTTAATATAACTTATTGTACGAAAACCATAGTATTAAAAATTTCTGAATTATTCCTGCATCAACGATTACCCGAAGAGTTCACTTTCATATTTTCACATTTGTTTACTCTTAAACAAGTTTTCCAAAAATAAGGTCTTTTCCTGAAGTTCTTAAGGTCTCTCACGAAAGTATTGTTTTCTTTTCCCTCAGGTTCTGTGGCACTGTGTAAGCTTAAGACCCCGTTCATAATACACGTAATGCTGAAAAATTTTGAAGTTAAGAACAGAAATTAGAAAAAGGCGAAAACACTTTACTTGCCTTCCTGCATACGAATAAATAATACATCCAGTACCAGGCTTTAAATTACTGCTAGGAACCGCTGCACAGAATAAAAATAATGTAACAGTAACCAGCCTTTAAACTTTTATTTGAAATCTGGCATTAGACATTCAGTTTGTTTTATTCTGTTGGAAGCATACTGAAAATTAAAATTGAGAAAATAGTGCATACCAGTCTGTACCTTGGTTATGAAAGTGTTATGCGTTATGCAAGCGCAAATCATGTAAGTTGTAACTGATCACACGCGTACTCTATCTCAATATACTTGGCACGAAAGCCACAGTCCTGCAGCGCTGAACAGTTCAATATTCAAAGTAGGAAACAATATGCCGGATGCCTATGCATGTTTCGTAACTCACAGTACCAGGTCTGTTACGGTCAACTCGTAGTATCGCTCCAAGAAGAACAGTGGAACAGGAGACAATGCCAAGTTCTGCAGTTCCCGTTGACGTTCTACGAGAAGTCGGGCTCTGACAAGGCGAGGACGCTACGAAGAGCACATCGTAAACTGGCCCCAGTCCAAGGGGGAGGACCGCTTGGAGCCACGACGCCAGACAATATTCAGATCATTGTTTTACGGGAGTTGTGACGTGGCTCACAAATACAGGGAAGATATCTTCTCCTCTGACAAAACTTCACAACAGTCATATTTCCTAGTGACAGGGACTTTACGATATGCAGACTAACAACTGACGCTGTCTGTTCGTTCAAGCACGACCAGAAACTATAAACGTAGTACAACGGGGAGTGTTCCGTTTGCCAGGAGCTTCTGGCACTTCATCTGCAAAGGCACTTCAAGTAACACTGAGATGTATACTAGAACAACCAATACAGAAAAAAGCCGCTACATACTGGTCGAAAAGGAGTTAATACGATCAAGGCGAAAACTCTCACAGACGCACCGGCGCACAGACCACAGATCGAAAACATCACGACGCATCTGATCTTGTTTCCCGGCCAAAAACGCTGTGGTGGTACAGGAAGGTTAAGACTAATCCCTATGTTCTTTCCAAACATAAAAAAATGCTCAGTTTACGGACGCTAAATGCTTTAAGAGCGCTTACCCATCCTCGAATGGGCAGCCCTACAGGATTCATTGTGGCGATTCCCTCCAGTACTACTTCAGGCATCAGTCGAGTACATGCCAATCCGTATTGCGGCACTTCCGCGTCCTCGCGGAGCCCTAAACGATATTCGGCTGGTATACGAGTTTCTTTGGCTCTTCTGTGTATTTGTACTTTTATGACTAAGAATAGGATCATAGACATAAACGGTCAATTGTAGGACATTAGTCAACAGGCTACAATACAGAACAGTTAATTAAACAAACGTCTTTTGACTTCAGGTATTCCAGCAACGAAGTCACAATAAAATTATCAACACACTTTACTAGTGCGCCTCTGGACCGCAAGGAAAAAAGAGACAGGTATAAGACCAAGGTATTAAACTAGACAAGATCAGTTGGCTTCCACTGGAGATGACCAGACACTTAAACAACGTATACCGCGAAAATGATTGGCAGTATTCTCAGACATCACAACGTAACGGATTATATGCTGACAGGAGTAGTATATTTAACTAATTCTTCCCTCGCTCCTTCGGAGAACAACTTAATTACAATATTGTGCTTTTCTTTTATACTACACGCAGAAACGTATTTCGTATATTTCAAGTTATACTTTCAAAATATACCGGTGATGTGTCTTGCAACGAAAGACAAAATGTTAGTTCATGAGCGTTACAGTACTAACACCTCACAGCTGTGTGTGCAATAGAATTAAAGACCAGGTATATACCTAAATGTCTTGAGGTTCCAAGGTGGAAAACAGCCATAGGAAAAAAAGTAATGTGAGCAGTAAATAATCTATCTCTACACGTAAATTCCGTTATGACACGCTACCGTGTCTACAACAGGGTACTTCCTAGAACTGTTGATGTTTTTAAAAATAGCGGGAATCCGATATGTCGGCATTTAAAAAATGGTATCGATATGGCTGAAGAAATACCGATGTACCTGCCTATAAAATCATGGCTGCACATTGTGAATACACTGCCGGTTTTAGGGCTGTATATTTGAGTACTGATTTATTACACGGCAGTGACCTAGCAGTTGCAGCGTCAAAATTGCGTGGTGAAGCAGTTTCTGTTAGTAGCGCCGAGCGCCGATTACGTCACCATTTCCCCTCACACGGCTCAAAAATGGCTGAGCATTATGGGCTCAGAGCAATTTTTGAAGCGCGTAGAACTGCTCTGCCACCGCGGCCGGCTCACACGACTCCGCTCACCGCAAAGACCCACCTTGCCAATTAGATTTTTGTTCATCATTTTCAGCAACTGTTTTTGAATAATGCCGGTGTGAAGAAATAACACACTAGTTGATCAAATACCGTTATTAACGCAACTGGTGTGCTATTTCTTCTCATCGAAAATCTTGTTATTCCATTCTCTCATCCACTCCCCCAGTGGAATAGGACGACTACTTTTGTGTCACATCTACTTACTTCACACAGTCAAAGAGAAAATTTGAACGTGATGAAAGCTCAAAATGTAGACAGACCCCTTCACTTTGTTCCACTGCAGTTTCAAACGGAGAACTTCAAATGTTTACCGAAAATAGTGAAAATAATATAATATAAAATGCAAATATCGGTACTCGATATTGCCATTTTGATACTGAAATATCGATATATCGTGGGAAAAATATCGCCGATATATCTATATATTTCTTGGAAAAAATATCCATACATCTGTATTTTATCAACAACACTAGTACTTACGGTAAAGACAATCTGCGTTTTATGCTCCATGGGACAGTTGTACGGGGCGAGACGTGTTAAAGCATACATCCTGCAACAATCGTCGGAAGGTTCCACGCCGGAAGCATTCCCTTGTTGATCTTGTCATGTTGGAAGGCAGAATGCAGTATGCTTCTATCCTTCGGGTCCATGTCCACCCCAACATACATTTTAATTTTCCTCGACACGATGGCATCTACCAGCGGGAAAATGTAACGTCTCACACAGCTCGCAGTGTATGTGCGTGGTTCGAACAGTACCAGAATGAGTTTACCTTACTCCCCTGCCCATCAAACTCCCCCGATTTAAACGCTATGGAGAACCTGCAGGGACAACTAGGACCGGGCTGTTCGTGCTATGGATCCCCAACCGACAAACATAGCGTAGCTGGGCACGACACTGGAGTCTGCATCGTAGCGTTGTTCAAGCTTCAGCCTGGTGGCCACATTAATGTGTCTCGACGGCGTATATCAATACCTTCTAGTTATCCAGCAACGCAACGTCATTTCGGGCACCGTTATCTGCTGCTTTTTTTAATCTCGTGGGAGAACGGATCGAAGTGAATTTCAGAAGAAAGTTATTTGTGATATCTAGGGTGATTTATACAGTGCTCAGAGAAAAGAACGAGATAGATAAGCAAACAATAGCAACAAGAAATCGCGCAGGAAACAGTTGGCAGTTTTCCAAGTGAAAACTTCAAAGTCCCGGCCGCTGTCACGATCGACGAAGGTTAATATGTGCAAAACTGTAATGCAGCCTGTGGCCATACCCTTTGGTGCAGGTACCTAGGCTAAGACCCAAAAGAATGAACGAAACCTCCTGACATTTCAGGACGATGTTCTAAGACACTTCTGGACCAGTAAAGGATGGAGACGACTGGGAAAAAAGGTAAAGCACGCAAACTACAGAAGTTGTACAAATCGCTCGACATTTTGCAGTGATTGAAGAAAGGATATTTAAGTGGTATGGGTGCGTATAGCGATAATAGGACCAGATCATCTGGGACCACAACTGAGATGGATTGATGGGATCAGAGAAGATAAGAGCACAATGAGGCTAGCTGGAGAAAAACACATGGACCAAAGATGCCTGAAGGAAGACCGACTGTCGTTCGTGTGGCAAACCTAGTATATACACTACAGGCCATTAAAATTACTACACCAAGAAGAAATGCAGATAAACGGGTATTTATTGGACAAATATATTATATTGGAATTCACACGTGACTATATTTTCACGCAATTTGGGTACATAGATCCTGAGAAATCAGTACCCAGATCAACCAACTCTGGCCGTAATAACCCCCTTGATACACCTGGGCATTGAGTCAAACAGAGCTTGGATGGCGTGTACAGGTACATCTGCCCACGCAGCTTGAACACGATACCACAGTTCATCAAGAATAGTGACTGGCGTATTGTGACGAGCCTGTTGGTCGGCTACCATTGACCGGACGTTTTCAATTGGTGAGAGATCTGGAGAATGTGCTGGCCAGGGCAGCAGTCGAACATTTTGTGTCTCCAGAAAGGCCCGTACAGGACCTGCAAATTGCGGTCGTTCATTATTCTGCTGAAATGTACGGTTTTGCCGCAATCGAATGAAAGGTACAGCCACGGATCGTAGCACATCTGAAATGTAACGTCCACTGTTCAAAGTGCCGTCAATGCGAACAAGAGATGACCGAGACGTGTAACCAATGGCATCCCATACTATCACATCGGATGATACGCCAGTATAGTGATGACGAATACACGCTTCCCATGCGCGTTCATCGCGATGTCGCTCAACACGGATGCGACCATCGTGATGCTGTAAACAGAACCTGGATTCATCGGAAAAAATGACGTTTTGGCACTCGTGCATCCAGGTTCGTCGCCGAGTACACCATCGCAGGCGCTCCTGCTTGTGGTGCAGCGTCAAGGATAAGTGCAGCCGTGGTCTCCGAGCTGATAGTTCCTGCTGCTGCAAACGTCGTCGAACTGTTCGTACAGATGGTTGTCTTGCAAACGTCCCCATCTGTTGACTCAGGGATCGAGACGTGGCTGCACGATCCGTTACAGCCATGAGGATAAGATGCCTGTCATCTCGACTGCTAGTGATACGAGGCAGTTGGGATCCAGCACGGCGTTCCATATTACCCTCCTGAACCCACTGATTCCATATTCTGCTAACAGTCATTGGATCTCGACCAACGCGAGCAGCAATGTCGCGATTCGATAAACCGCAATCGCGATAGGCTACAATCCGACATTTATCAAAAGTCGGAAACGTGATGGTACGCATTTCTCCTCCTTACACGAGGCATCACAACAACGTTTCACCAGGCAGCGCCGGTCAACTGCTGTTTGTGTGTGGGAAATCAGTTGGAAACTTTCCTCGTGTCAGCACGTTGTAGGTGTCGTCACCGGCGCCAACCTTGTGTGAATGCTCTGAAAAGCTAATCATTTGCTGGTTAGCACACTGGACTCGCATTCGGGAGGACGACGGTTCAATCCCGTCTCCAGCCATCCTGATTTAGGTTTTCCGTGATTTCCCTAAATCGTTTCAGGCAAATGCCGGCATAGTTCCTTTGAAAGGGCACGGGCGATTTCCTTCCCCATCCTTCCCTAATCCGAGCTTGCGCTCCGTCTCTAATGACCTCGTTGTCGACGGGACGTTAGAAACCACTAACTTAACTTAATCATTTGCATATCACAGCATCTTCTTCCTGTCGGTTAAATTTCGCGTCTGTAGCACGTCATATTCGTGGTGTAGCAATTTTAATGGCCAGTAGTGTATGTTTATTTCTACACAGGAATTTTTCTTTCTCCAAAACTATCTATAATTCTATAATTAGCCAATGGAAAACATATGAACGTAATAGTTTACGTGGCGTGCAGTTCTGCTAAATATATCTGAATGCCAATTTTCCAATTATTAATTAATGTTAATGTTTTGTATTTTCACTTTTGTTTACTTTGCATTAATGGCTCTTGCATACGAAAACCAGAAAATTTAAAAAGGATTGAAATTGCTAACATTACACCCACCCAAAAACGAGAGGTCAGAGTGACCGCACCGCGGTGTCAGTATCCCATGTTTGATTTTGTTAGTCAAAGGTTACTGTTTTCAATACGTACGAATATCCTGCGGCAGTAACCAGTGCCCAGGACAAAACACACACCTCAAAGGGCACTAGAGGTAAGCGTTGAGGAGACTTCTTATCAGTAACAACGTCGTCCCGTCACATACCATCCTCACAGGTGAAAGGGAAAAATAGCTGCCTATTTGCCCCTGTATGTACCATAATCTCTATTTCCTTATTCTCACGGACTATTTGGTTTACGTGATGGAAGTGGCGGAGGTGATGTACAGAATATCTCTAATACCGTTTCATTTAAATTCAACCGGTGAGGGAGAGGTGGGCGAGGGGGGAGGGGAATGTGAAGGGAGAATAGTTCTTCCATTTGTGATCGCTGCAAGGGTTGTCCACTACACAAGACGTGAAGCTCACGGGAAGAGGGAGAAGAGCCCTTAGGCATGCGCGCCCACCGGTACGGACGTTTATTCAGTAAACGCCTGTCGCCTTAAAGGAGCTGTTCCCACCGTGCTCCTTGCAGCCCCGTCGGTAAGTATGCGGAGCGGTTGCTTAGCAGATTCTGCAGCCTGACGCTGTCTTCTACAGAAGAGCCATTTACACTTGTAGATGGCGCAAAACTAACGGAAATGACGTTCAAATTTATTATTATGAACTTTAAGCACATGCGCAGACCCGACGCAGCGTATCACACGGAATACGAATCGATTAATCAAGGCGTCTTCTCTGCCGGCGGACATACAGAGAAACCTGCGCAACACAGAAGCCTTACCATCTCGGTTGTATGGATTACCCAAGATCCATAAGAACAACGTTCCACTGAGACCGATCATTAGCGCTCCTGGATCACCGACATATAAACTGGCAAAACACTTGGCCTCTCTGCTCCAGCCACACGTGGGGAAGACCGACACATACATTAAGGACTCAGGACATTTCATTGAGAAGCTGAAGAAACAAACTTGCACCACACGACATCTTGGTCAGCTTTGATGTTGTTTCGTTATTTACGAAAGGGCCACTCAATGACGCTCTGGAGCACATGGGTTCCATTTTTCCGCAGGGCATCAGAAAGCTCTTCCATGCATGTCTCACCACTCCTATTTCACGTGGAATGGAGATTTCTACGAACAGCTGGAAGGCGTCGCCATGGGTAGTCCTATCAGTCCAGTGGTGGCCAACTTCTTCATGGAATAATTAGAAGCACAGGCACTGGACTCGGCGACTTGCAAACCTAACGTGTGGTTCAGGTACGTCGATGATACTTTTGTGGTGTGGAGCCATGGTGAAGAACAGCTCGGTGACTTCCTAAGACACTTGAACAGCCTCCATGCCAACATAACATTTACCATGGAAGTAGAAAAGGACAAGAAACTGCCATTTCTAGATGTGCTGGTCATAAGGGACGGCGAAAACCTGTGACACAGCGTGTATCGGAAACCGACACACACACGGACCGATACCTGCACAAACAATCAAACCACCACCCGAGCCAGAAATGAGGCATGATTAGTACGCTCGGAACGAGAGCACGACGAATATGTGAGTCGCAACACCTCAAACGAGAAATGCAGCACCTGAAACTGTCCTGAGGAGCAATGGGTACTCCAAAAATTATATTAGAAGTGTAACAGAGTCAAACACTCGGCAAAGTAAGGAACCAGAAAAAGAAATGTCGGGTACGGCCTTTCTGCCATATATTACCAGAGTGACGGACAGAATCGGCCGTACATTGCGCAAACATGGCGTAAAGACGATTTTCAAACCGACAAGGAAGATCAAAGAGTGTCTTAGATCGGCGAAGGAGAAAAGAGACCCACTTGCAATGTCGGGAATATACCGTATACCATGCACATGCGGAAAAGTTTATGTCGGAATGACTGAACGATCCATCAACACCAGGATCAAAGAGAATAAGCGGCATTGTAGGTTGGGGCAGGTGGAGAAATCGGCCGTGGCAGAGCACGCACTGAATGAGACCGACCACGTAATAAAATTCACCGACACGGAAGTTCTGGCTGTAGAGAAGCACTATCACACGCGCTTGTTCAGAGAAGCTGTAGAAATACAAAAACACGCGAACAGTTTGAACAAGAAAGAGGAAAGCCTTAAGGTCAACGGATCCTGGCTTCCCGTACTGCAGCGAACGACCGTCGCAGGTAGCAAGAGAAGAACCGTACCGGAAATGACCCCGGAGAAGCCCTCGGACGTTGGCGCGCCAGGTACATATAGTCTGCGACCGCGAGCTCGGCTCCAGTTCACCACCGGCAATGGAGGGTGAAGCTTTGACAATGCCAGCCACTCGTGCTGGCGAAACGTCAGAAAAATCATTAGATGAACGTCGGCCGAAGAACCCGAGACAGAAGCCAATAGGGAGTTTGTCAACAAGGAGAAAACCTTAACAATTTTGTACTTAAATCTATACTCGATGTTAACAAATTTCTCTTCTTCATAAACGCTTTCCTTGCCATTGCCAGTCAACATTTTATATCCGCTCTACTTCGACCATCATCAGTTATTTTGCTCCCCAAATAGCGAAACTCCTTTACTACTTTGTGTCTCATTTCCTAATCTAATTCTCTCAGCATCACCCGATTTAATTTGACTACATTCCATTATCCTCGTTTTGCTTTTGTTGATGTTCATCTGATATCCTCCTTTCAAGACACTATCCATTCCGGTCAACTGCTCTTCCAAGTCATTTGCTGTCTCTGACAGAATTACAATGTCATCGGCCTACCTCAAAGTTTTTATTTCTTCTTCATGGACTTTAATACCTACTCCGAATTTTTCCTTTTGTTTCCTTTACTGCTTGCTCAATATACAGATTGAATAACATCGGGGGGAGGCTACAACCCTGTCTCACTCCCTTCCCAACCACTGCTTCCCTTTCATGCCCCTCGACTCTTATAACCACCATCTGGTTTCTGTAAAAATTGTAAATAGCCTTACGCTCCCTGTATTTTATCCCTGCCACCTTCAGAATTTGAAAGAGAGGATCCCAGTTAGCATTGTCAAAAGCTTTCTCTAAGTCTACGAATGCTAGAAACGTAGAAGAAAGATTAAGAAAAGGCAAACCTAAGATAAGTCGTAAGGTTAGTATTGCCGCACGTGTTCCAACATTTCTTCGGAATCCAAACTGATCTTCCCCAAGGTCCGCTTCTACCACTTTTTCCATTTGTCTGTAAAGAATTCGCGTTAGTATTTTGCAGCTGTGACTTATTAAACTGATGGTTCGGTAATTTTCACATCTGTCAACACCTCCTTTCTTTGGTATTGGAATTATTATATTCTTCTTGAAGTCTGAGGGTATTTCGCCTGTCTCATACATCTTGCTCACCAGATGGTAGAGTTTCGTCATGACTGGCTCTCCCAAGGCCGTCAGTGGTTCTAATGGAATGTTGTCTACTCCCGGGGCCTTGTTTCGACTCAGGTCTTTCAGTGCTCTGTCAAACTCTTCACGCAGTATCTTATCTCCCATTTCGTCTTCATCTACATCCTTTTCCATTTCCATAATATTGTCCTCAAGTACATCGCCCTTGTATAAACCATCTATATACTCCTTCCAACTTTCGGCCTTCCCTTCTTTGCTTAGAACTAGGTTGCCATCTGAGCTCTTGATGTTCATACAAGTGGTTCTCTTCTCTCCAAAGGTCTCTGTAATTTTCATGTAGGCAGTATCTATCTTACCCCCTAGTGAGATAAGCCTCTACATCCTTACATTTGTCCTCTAGCCATCCCTGCTTAGCCATTTTGCACTTCCTGTCGATCTCATTTTTGAGACGTTTGTATTCCTTTTTGCCTGCTTCATTTACTGCATTTTTATATTTTCTCCTTTCATCAATTAAATTCAATATTTCTTCTGTTACCCAAGGATTTCTAGCAGCTCTCGTCTTTTTACCAACTTGATCTTCTGCTGCCTTCACTACTTCATCCCTCAGAGCTACCCATTCTTCTTCTACTGTATTTCTTTCCCCCATTCTTGTCAATTGTTCCCTTATGCTCTCCCTGAAACTCTGTACAACCTCTGGCTTAGTCAGTTTGTCGAGGTCACATCTCCTTAAATTCCCACCATTTTGCAGTTTCTTCAGTTTTAACCTATAGTTCATAACCAACTGATTGTGGTCGGAGTCCACATCTGCCCCTGGAAATGTCTTACAATTTAAAACCTGGTTCCTAAATCTCTGTCTTACCATTATATAATCAATCTGATACCTTTTAGTATCTCCAGGATTCTTGCATGTATACAACCTTCTTTTATGATTCTTGAACGAAGTATTAGCTATGATTAAGTTATGCTATGTGCAAAATTCTACCAGACGGCTTCCTCTCATTTCTTAGCCCCAATCCATAATCACTTACTATGTTTCCTTCTCTCCCTTTTCCTACTGACGAATTCCAGTCACCCATGGCTATTAAATTTTCATCTCCCTTCACTACCTGAATAATTTCTTTTATCTCATCATACATTTCATCAATTTCTTCATCATCTGCAGAGATAGTTGGCATATAAACTTGTACTACTCACTGTAGTAGGCATGGGCTTTGTGTCTATCTTGGCCACAATAATGCGTTCACTATGCTGTTTGTAGTAGCTTACCCGCATTCCTATTTTCCTATTCATTATTAAACCTACTCCTGCATTACCCCTATTTGATTTTGTGTTTATAACCCTGTAGTCACCTGACCAGAAGTCTTGTTCCTCCTGCAACCCAACTTCACTAATTCCCACTATATCTAACTTTAACCTATCCATTTCCCTTTTTAAATTTTCTAACCTACCTGCCCGATTAAGGGATCTGACATTAAACGCTCCGATCCGTAGAATGCCAGTTTTCTTTCTCCTGATAACGCCGTCCTCTTGAGTAGTCCCGGGACGGAGATCCGATTGGGGGACTATTTTACCTCCGGAATATTTTACCCAAAAGGACGCCATCATCATTTAACCATACAGTAAAGCTGCATGCCCTCGGTAAAAATTACGGCTGTAGTTTCCCCTTGCTTTCAGCCGTTCGCAGTACCAGCACAGCAAGGCCGTTTTGGTTAGTGTTAGGCCAGATCAGTCAATCATCCAGACTGTTGCCCCTGTAACTACTGAAAAGGCTGCTGCCCCTCTTCAGGAACAACACGTTTGTCTGGCCTCTCAACAGATACCCCTCCGTTGTGGTTGCACCTACGGTACGGCTATTTGTATCGCTGAGGCACGCAAGCCTCCCCACCAACGGGAAGGTCCATGGTTCATGGTTATTTTATATCAGACAAAAATAGGAGATCATACTTGAGTAAAGAAGCAAAAATTATGTCAATGTAAGTAGTTTTCGATCCAGAAGATAGCAACTTCTTTTTAACCATTATGTTCAGCTTCCTGAAGTATTAATGCTGAAATCTTTATTGTGACCAAATGTGAATTTTCGAACCAGGCAACTGAACGTTATTATTGTCAAACCGAATGAGTAACAAATTTCAGTTCGTTGTAAATAGTTTCCATCGTTCCGCAACAAAATAAATGTTAAATAAACCACTGTAGTCTACAAAGTATTTCTACTTTTCTCACCTTTATGTTACGACTAATTTTTCGTCACATGTTACCGAATAACCCTGTTTGATGAACACTTCTTGAGACTAGATCTAGAACATAGTTAAACGAGGCAGTATTTGACCTGAATAACATACGGAACATTTTATCGTCGTTTAATAAACGACGACTGATAGTGTCGTAAAGAGATCATCATCAAGCCGCCTTCTGAAGATGGCATATGTTTCAGCTTTACAACCATGTAACTGTTGGAGAAACATGTCTTCTTCACTTTCTTCGCGCAGTAAGCACAACAACCAGTCGCACTCACTCAGCGTGAGAAAAATGCGCGTATCTCCACGAATTGCCCACGACTCATGACGCTACGAATACCAGTAGCCACGTCCACATGCGCGCCGCCCCAACAGGCACCACAGTCGGCTCCAGTGTCCTCAAATGAATCAGAAACTTCGATTTCGACCATACTACGGCTTTCGTTTCCGTTTTAAAAGCAATTTCGATATGTTAGCCCCATTTCCTAAGCAGCTGTGTATCACCTAATGTGAAATAAACATTAAGTAGCAAGTGACAGCATTTTTCACGGTGAATCTTTTAAGTTTTATGCGATGCGTTACTAAATATCCAAGCATCACAATAACTATAACCAGCATCAAAAAAGTAGCCACTTCATCATCAAGCTGTCATATTAAACTGTAATATACGAAAAAAATCAACTCTGTTTGCCAGTTAGTTTCCTCAAAATCGAGTGAGATGTATTATACAAAGAAGTCAAAATCCGAAACAGGTGGTTTTCAATTTTTTTTGAAGGAAAAATAACCTCTACTGAAAAATTAGCTCCAGAGGCTCATGTAGCTTTGCTTCAATTACTTACAGTGGTTGTTTCAGAGCACTAAAACAAGGAAACTAATTTTTTTTTCGACGTACTATCAAGCTGCAGGTCAGAGCGCTTTCTGGTTCGTTGGTGATGCCGCAAACGTCAGTCGCACTGCGATAGCCGCAGCCGCGCGTTAGGAACCGCATCATCCTGATCTATATTAACGACATAGGAGACAATCTGAGTAGCCGTCTCAGATTGTTTGCAGATGATACTGTCATTTACCGTCTTTTAAAGTCATCAGATGATCAAAACCACTTGCAAACTGATATAGATAAGATATGTATATGGTGCGAAGAGTGGAAATTGACCCTGAATAAAGAAAAAAAGCGAAGTTATTCACATGAGTACTACAAGAAATCAGCTTAATTACGATTACGCGGTAAGTCACACAAATCTGAGGGCTGTAAATTCAACTCTAAACTTAGGGATTACAATCACAAGTAACCTAAATTGGAACGATCACATAGATAATACTAAGGGTAGAGCAAACCAAAGACTGCGATTCACTGGCAGAACACTTAGTAGGTGCAACAGGTCTACCAAAGCGACTGCTTACACTACACTTGTCCGCCCTATTCTGAAGCCGGCCGCGGTGGTCTCGCGGTTCTAGGCGCGCAGTCCGGAACCGTGCGACTGCTACGGTCGCAGGTTCGAATCCTGCCTTGGGCATGGATGTGTGTGATGTCCCTAGGTTAGTTAGGTTTAAGTAGTTCTAAGTTCTAGGGGACTAATGACCACAGCAGTTGAGTCCCATAGTGCTCAGAGCCATTTGAACCTATTCTGAAGTACTGCTGTGCGGTGTGGGATCCCCATCAGGTGGGACTGACGGATGACATCGTAAATGTACAATGAAGGGCAGCTCATTTTGTACTATCGCGAAATAGGGGATATAGTGTCACAGACATGATACGTGAATTGGAGTGGCAATCATTAAAACAAAGGCGTTTTTCGTTGCAACGGGATCTTCTCATGAAATTTCAATCACCAGTTTTCTCCTCCGATTGAGGAAACATTCGGTTGGCACCCACCTATATAGGGAGACATGATCATCACGATACAATATAAGAAATCAGGGCTCGCACGGAAGAATTTAAGTACTCGTTTTTCCCACGTGCCGTTCGAGAGTGAAACGGTAGAGAGACAGTATGAAGGTGGTTCACTGAACCCTCTGCCAGGCGCTTTATTGTGAATAGCAGAGTAATCACGTAGATGTAGATATGGTACTTCCCCTTTTTAGTTCCTTGAGTATCTCAGTTACACTTTCCGGGCGCATGGACCTTCCACGATTTTATAATCGAATTTCAGAATTTGTTCGTTGTCTACTGTCATGGCGGCTCCATATCCGGGAGCAGTACTGCAGAATTTGTCGCTCTAGAAGTTTGTATGCGATTTCGTTAATGATCCACTCCTCTTATCCCGGTGCTCTATTGTTTCTTCTATTTCCGAATTCTACATGTTCCACACATTTCGTGTCATTTCGTAGGTATTTAAACTATATGACATGCTCCTAAACTTCACCGTTGATACCGTAATCAGATACTCACGGATTCCCTCCCTTTTTTAGGGTCACTATCTACCATTTATCAAGATTTTAGGAAAGTGGTAATTTAGTAAGTAATGTTGAAATACTGCCAATCGTTCCGTGTCACTGTACTACCGCCCAGCTACAACATTTTCCCGGAAAAACAGCATCGCCATCCATTAATCCGACAGTGCTGTTGACCACAACAATTTCCAAATTCCCTGGTATTTTTGTACTTATCCTACTATAATGTGCGACCTAATGAATTATCTTAATGTCGCAGTTATTGCAAGACGTCATTATCACCACTAAAATACTAAACACACTCGGGTCATCTTTTTAGTAAAACTCTCTTCAAAACTGTCTTTAAACTATTTATTTTCTATTTATAATTTAATTTCAATATTTTGGGTGAAAAACTAATATCAGAAATTGAGTCAGCCTTGATGCACAACACCTTGCTATTCGTTTATTTCTTTATTCTCCCAAACTAGTTTCGGTGACAAATATCACCATCAGTGGGTTTTTTAATCTTATTTATTGTATGTTACAGCATGTTTTAATAATTATTGTCGCTGTTTGCGAAATATTTTCTGTGCGCTTTTTTTCTGTTGCCGTTTTTTACGCACCGAATATCACGTCATGTTCGTTGGATGGTATGTAGCTGCTTTTATACACAGAAAAAACAAAGTGCGAAAGTTTTGTTTTTCTGTGTATAAAAGCAGATACATACCATCCAATGAACATGACATGATGTTCGCTGCGTAAAAAACGGCAACAGAAAAAAAGCGCACAGAAAATTTGTCGCAAACAGCAACAATAATTCTTAAAACATGCTGCAACATGCAATAAGATTAAAAAACCCACTGATGATGGTGATATTTGTCGCCGAAACTAGTTTGGGAGAATAAAGAAATAAACGAACAACAAGGTGTTGTGTATCAAGGCTGACTCAATTTCTGATATTACTGTTTTTCTATGCAAGCACGGACCAAATGGAAGAGTTCCAAGATAAAATAATTATTTTGGGTAAGTTGAAAATAGTCGTCGTTACGGTAACCCGTTTCTGCGGCGTTCGTTTAAAAAGCGGATCTTACAGATCCAGTTAGGAAGCGCGTCGTAAGTGGACCACTCATTCGCGTGTGACGGCTTCATTGCAAAACTCGTTACTGTAATTGGAGGGCAGGAGGTGGCGGCCTACGAGCACTGGAAACATTCCATGGCAGTCTCCTCCACAGCTATAAGATTAACAACCTTCAGCACAGTTGTATGTGTTACTCAGAAAACCACCGGCAACTACTCTCATACTTCAGTGTGACATGTTATGTGGTATCTGTCAACGGTTCGCCAACTGAAGTATCTACCCACAACTTTTCTTTTCCTGTAACTATTTCCGCTGCCAAGACAGGTAGCCTTTTACTAGGAAATTGCCGGTTGAAATTATTGTGGTTGACGAAACTAGAATCTGATTTACATGAGATTTAGTGGCGACATTTCCTCCTCACCAGACTATATAAAGAGTTCCTGGATTACGCTTCAAATATTTCTACATTGTCCCACCGGCGCTAATCAGCGCACGAAACAGAATCATAGCAACCATTATATCAAAGAGGAACCATGTGACAAACTTTCTACTCTGCAGTCACCTCAGTGCTGTTCTGGAGCAGAGGGCTACGTGCCTGTACCCTTTCTTTTCTACAGGGTGAATTGCTGATGATGCTGAAAACATTTGGCGGTGATGAAGAAGGGAAAATGTGTAAATGTGGTATAGAGAATCTTCGTCCGTGATCGACTGAGGCAAAAAATTACGATGTCAAATGTGATTTGAGGTGCTCTGCCAGACGAATACGAGAACTCACCTATCGTCGTTTGTACGACGTAAGAAATTTATTGTGTACATAGTTACTGACAATTCACAGTAGGCATCCCATCAGGTGGGGATGCGGACAGGAAACACTTATGAACTGCGGATGGAGTGGAGTTATTTCGCTCTGGTCGCAGGTTCGAATCCTGCCCCGGGCATGGATGTGTGTGATGTCCTTAGGTTAGTTAGGTTTAAGTATTTTAAGTTCTAGGGGACTGATGACCTTAGATGTTAAGTCCCATAGTGCTCAGAGCCATTTGAACTTTTTTGTGTGATTTGTACATTGACTGTCAGACATTAACGGGCACTAAGGACTTTACAGTCTATAAGACCCAGTGAAATGGATTTGTAGCCAGTTACATATTTAACATACATGATATTTAAGAATATGAATGAATTCCTCGGCTGTATTTGATGGTCTTGCTTTATCTGCTTTCAGTTTTGGCGATGCGATGCACGATCTTCAGGCCCTGTATATAGTAAACACATTTGTCTTATTTGTACATAATTTAATAAAACTTTAACGTGCATTCAAAAAGAAACGAGCTAGAGGCTGTAAAATGAAAACCGCTGAAGTGATCGTAATGCCATTGCCTAAGGATGAAGATATGGTCTCTGTAAGAGCAGTGAGGTCCCGAACTCGCCGCTAGAGGGATGCGGGCGCACACCCTCTTGACAGAGCGAGAATGTGCACGCGTCGACATTCACTGCACTCAGTAGTGCTGTAAATAGAGAAACTGAAGTTTCGAAAGAAGAGCAACTGCAGGGGAAAGAGGGTGGGTAACGGAAATTCACCGAAGGATGGGACAAACGTAGGGAGAGCCCTTGATGCCCATTGCAATCAGATGCTCAACCCGAGCTCTGCGGCAATTCATGCCACCGTAACTCACCCGTCTTCAATAATTAAGGCATACATCCGTTGGACAATGGTATCTGTAATGCTATGTGGAATTCCAGATCGTGCGTCATCGGCCAATGACATAGGTCCTTTCTTGAATCGCTTGTACCACGCCTTGACACTTGCAACAGACATGCAGTATTGTTCGTCGTCATTCTTTGGTGATCTTCCGTTCCCCACATTCCTTCCGCTTTCATGAGACGCACTAGACCCGTTTGATCTTCTTTTCAGGCTTTCCATTTCACTGTTTTAATCATAACTCAGCGCAGTGGACAGTCGACTCGTGAACGTGCTTGGTTCAAAATGACTGAGCACTATGGGACGTAACATGTGAGGTCATCAGTCCCCTAGAACTTAGAACTACTTAAACCTAACTAACCTAAGTACATCACACACATCCATGCCCAAGGCAGGATTCGAACCAGCGACCGTAGCGGTCGCGCGGTTCTAGACTGTAGAACCGCTCGGTCACCCCGGCCGGCTGCACGTGCTTGCTGTGACGTCACGTGCGTGTGCGTCTATGTTCCTGTAGCCGGCGAGTTTGATGCTTCAGCGCACTTATAGGGACCGCACCTTCTTCCGTAAGCAATGGAATTGCCGTCCCTTCATTGCGTTTCATTTTACAGCTTTCTATTAGTTTCCTTCTTAATAACCCTTATATTTATTGTTTTGTGTGTAATAAGCAAAGTGGTAAAAACTCAACAAAAGAAAAGCTATGGATTACAGACACTGTTTTTATATGATACATTTGGAAACTGGCATTGTTTAAATTTTATGAAAACGAACCGTAGGGTTTCGGCGTAATTATAGTTTGAGAAATCGATAGCAAATAAAGCGAGCCCTTCAAATACAAATGAAGGCGCCATTACAAAAATTTTAAAAGATACTAGCAGATATAGTACCCCTGTCTCTCTGAAGATGAGTATACGAAGTTAACAAACATTGTGTTCACTTACGGTAACTCTGTCCTAACCCAATGTGCTACTTTACACACGACAGTGTTTTCTTAGACGTGATCCCATTAGAGATGGTATGTTCTTGCAGTGCTCCCCACCTTTGATATGACTTGCTCAACCAGTTACAGGGGGACCTTCATGTTAAGGGAAACTTCATTCCACGCCGCTACTTGACATTTTTCACACTAATGAACCATTTCCAGAGGTTTAACTTTCGGCTCAACTATTAGGGCCACACTGTTGCTCGTATCGATGTTACTAACCCCCGCCCCCAAAAACTATGAACACACGGATTCACTGCAGAGAAACACCTCCTTTTCCAATACTTTGCTTTCCAATCTTTAGAACAGGAAGTGATGGGTCTGGCCGGGCCAAAAAGTGCTCCGACTGCAGTTACGGAGAAGGAAGGCTGCATCCGGAGGTCACTGGAGATTTTGTCACATGACAAAATGTTTGCCAGCAGTGCCACTTCTGTTAAATTACATTTACGTTCTGCATTACAAATAAACATGTGGAGAAGCCCTTTCGTTTAATGCGGTTCAAATGGTTCAAATGGCTCTGAGCACTATGCGACTTAACTTCTGAGGTCATCAGTCGCCTAGATCTTAGAACTAATTAAACCTAACTAACCTAAGGACATCACACACATCCATGCCCGAGGCAGGATTCGAAGCTGCGACCGTAGCGGTCGCCCGGTTCCAGCTGTAGCGCCTACAACCGCACGGCCACTCCGGCCGGCTATTTAATGCGGAATGGAACTGTTTCACTTTTTGTATCGTCCGAGGGCTATGCGAAGTGCTTAACATGCCATCGCAATATTATAAACTGCAAGAACGCTCATTGTTACGTCATCGACTGAGAATGAATCCTGACTGAACTGAAGACACCCATTACGGAAAAACTTAGTGAACAGTAAGTGAAGTAGTAACAAAATTTTTTTTGGTCGGCATCATAGGTTACTCGAATTCATTAAGACTCTTAGTGATGCACAGGAATCGTTTGGTAAGATATCGCCGACAAAACTGATGTTACCAAACAAAAAAGTACGTATAAAACGGAATTAAGTTAATGTTCGGGAACATTTCCCAGAACTCTGTACAGTCATTTGTGGACCAGGCACGACTGACTACGTTCCAGTTATTTGAAACTTTTTATCATGACTTCTCAAAGAGATCCCAACCGTTTGCAGGACTGAGGACTGATTCAGATTTATTTGCAGACCATTCTTGCTTTAGTGTGTTGATGTACGTCATTACTTCTTACTTGAGCTGACAAACGTACAGACCAATCCAGGAATTTACAAGATTTCAACAAATGTTAAATACAAATATCGTCGAAGCTGCTTAATTCCATATACACTGAATCGCCAAAAAAACTGGTATAGGCATGCGTATTCAAATGCAAAAATATGTTAACAGACAGAATACGGCGCTGCGGTCGGCAACGCCTATCTAAGACAAGTGTCTGGCGCAGTTACTGCTGTTAAAATGGCACGTTATCAAAATTTAAGCGAGTTTGAACATGGTGTTATAGTCGACGCACGAGCGATGGGACACAGCATCTCCGGGGTAACGATGAAGTAGGGACTTTCCCGTACAACCTTCCCACGAGTGTACCGTGAACATCAGGATCCGATAAAACAACAAATCTCCGACATCACTTCGGCCGGTAAAAGATCCTGCAAGAACGGGACCAACGTCGACTGAAGAGAATCGTTCAGCGTGACAGAAGAGCAACCCATCCGCAAATTGCTGCAGAGTCCAATGCTGGGCTATCAACCATTCAACGAAACGTCATCGATATTGGCTTTCGCAGTCGAGGGCCTAATCGTGTACCCTTGATGAATGTACGACACAAAGTTTTACGCCTCGCCTGGGTCCGTCAACACAGACACTGGACTGTTAATGAATGGAAACATGTTGCCTGGTCGGACAAGTCTTATTTCAAATTGTATGGAGCGGAAGGACGTGTACGGGTATGGAGACAACATGAATCGATGGACCCTACATGTCAGCAGGTGACTGTTCCAGCTGGTGGAGGAATTGTAATGGTGTGGGGCGTGTGCAGTTTGAGTGATATGGGGCCCCTGATACGTCTAGATACGACTCTGACAGGTGACACGCAAGTAGGCATCCCGTCTGATCACTTTGTCCATTGTGCATTGTGCATTCAGACGAACTTGGGCAATTCCAGCAGGGCAATGCGACACCCCACACGTCCAGAATTGCTACAGAGGGGCTCCAGGAACACTCGTCTGGATTTAAACACTTCCGACGGCCACCAAATTCCCCAGATATGACCATTATGGATCACATCTGGGATGTCTTGCATTGTGCTGTTCAGAAATGACACCCACCCTCTCGTACTCTTGCGGATTTATGGATAGCCCTGCGGATTCATGGTGTCCATTCCCTCCAGCACTATGTCAGACATTTGTCCAGTCCATGCCACGTCGTGCTGCGTCACTTCTGCGTGATCGTGGGTGCCCTACATGATATTAGTCATGTGTACCACTTTCTTTGGCTCTTCAGTAAATATTACGTATTCTAAAATCGAAACGCGTATAAATTGGTAAGTACCGCTACTTATTGTTAATTGCCTGCATGTAAGGCCTTTGGTTATTAAAGAGGATATGAAGTCCTGTTGAGTATATGAACGCTCTCTAATGTACTCATTTAATAAGTAATGAAGTTATTTTTTTAGGCATAAAAAATTTAAAATAGTGATAAAATCCTTCTTACAAAAGTATGCTGCAGTATTCGCCGTTTACAGATAGCTCCACGGTGTTGTGACCACGTCTTCCCTTCCTCCCGCGTTTGCAGACTTCAGCATATACTCGCCTCACTAACATATCTCGGAACAGCCCATGGTGGGAGATGCCCGAGCGCTATGCATACTCGGCTGCGTCGCAAAGAGTACAAGCGTAAATCTTGGCTAGGCCTGTTTTGTGCTGAGGACAATTCAAGACGCAGAGCGTAACTTCTCTTAAAACATTGCGTATGCTATCGCTGTTTTGCTTCAGTTAATTACTGCAGTTATCGCGCTCCCTGCAGATTCACAGTACTTTAATTAGCATAGTTATTGCCAACTTGGCACCCCGAACGCCATCAATTCTGTTAGGAAGGCAGATTATGGCTTGAAGTACCGGCATTAGAGGCGAAACTCCAGGCTCAGGTACATTAATGACATAAGGGAACCAGCCGTGTCTATCTGGACATCCCGGTATTCGCCTTAATAGATTTAGGAAAACTAAGACGAACTTAAATGTGGATAGCCAGTAGGAATCTGACAACCGTTCTTTTCGAATGCCAGCGCGCTTATCATGGATCAGCTTTATTGTCTTCGATACGTCTGGACCTTGGGAAAATGTTCCCAAATATTACAATCGCACTATGTTACCATCTGTTGCAGTATAAGTGTATATTAGACGTCGCAATGCTTCCTGGTATCACTCAATATCCAAGCGAAAACCAATTTTAGCCTAATGTCAGGTTTTAATTTTGCCGGCCGCAATGTGAAGGAGGCAGTAACGTTTATCTGCGCAGTAAAAACGTGTTATCTGTGTTGTGGCAGCACACAACCAGCGCTGCTATCGCAGAACTATTCTGCAGTCACAGTGCGCAACAAAAAAGTAACACGTCAAACCTAAACGGGCTAAACCCCGGGCAAGGCAGGCAGCAGCTCGCCAGCCATCCACTTCAAGGGGCTATTGCTACAGTTTCCTTGAATGGATAGCTAACGATTCGGCTTCGTGAGCGACACCGACCTCACCAACGCACAAACCACGTGGGCGAACAGGGGCTTCTTTGCAGTCAACTATCATTTCGACGCTTTTGCACCACTTACACACTTTTCCTGGCTTTCAGTTTATCCTCCACGAAGTGTAGAGAGCAAATGTTACTGGACGCCAGTCCTAAGCTAAAACCTGTAATGAGTTCCATAAAATGGTCGCCTAAAAATTAACTCGTTGGAAGGATAATTCCGCAATGATTAATTAATTATAAATTTCAAACGTCCGTTAGTGGAGATCACAATTTTATATCGGCTACCTAAGGTGGGAAATTAGGTAGTTAATAATTATCGCTGAAAAACAGAAATAAGTAAGTTTTATACATAATTCTGGACTCCAAAATAAGATTTAGTACATGAGATGAAGGAATTTGGTAGAACGGCATAGAAATACGCGTGAGTTTTCGGATGAGGATCCTACTAAAGGGGCGAAGAGCATCAGAAATTATATAGCATTATCAGAAGAAATACAAACTAATGGAAGCAATTAATCCCGCTGCCGGGATGGAAACAAATCTAAGAGATTTTTTTCATATGAATAGAGAAACGTACATTGAAGTCCTAACGTTAACAGCTTTTCCAAACCCTCGCGGATAAAACTACTTTAATATTCCACCCAGGTCGTGCAAATCTATTAGAAAGGCACAATGGAAACGATCGATACACATCGCACAGCCCTTTCTTAAGCTTTCCGTGTCTCTTTCATCAATTTTTATATGGTAAAAATTTTTCACAACCTTACAAATAGTATTAATCGATAATACGAGTTTTATACACAATTTCTTGCATGGATGAATTACACTTCCTCAGCATTCCTCCAATGACTCATTTTGGCATCTGTCCTTCATGCAGCAGTGTTTACGTCACTGTTCTAACGTAAAATGAGGAGACAAGGATGAATCTTGTAAAAAGACGACCTGGTAGGTCAGCTTGCCACTATTTTTGCTGGCAGCCTGCGAAGGGAAATAAAATATCACTAGTCTTATATAAGAAGCAAACAAGCCTCTTTTCAAGCGAGTGTTGGATTGCCGCAGGGGGTCTATCTGCTCTTTGTGAACCGTCACGAGGTGTTTAACAGCCACGGAATGCACGTGTTCGTGCCACCAGACACATCCTGCGCTTGAAAGGCCGGGACAAAGTAATAGACCGGCAGATGTCATTCAACTGTGGACGGTCTACACTCCGATGAATTACCAGCCCCTTAGCCACTTTTCTAAGTTTACTCCTAGTTGGGAGTAGCCAAGTACGTTGAGTGAAAATGGCGATGAGGTATCACACCGATTGATCGAAATGGTCAAGCACACAGAAAGGGCCGAAGAGAAAAGAAAAGGCAAGGAGACACCGCCACGAATCAACAATGGGTATGGATGCAAAATCGGCGCTTTGCAAAGAACATTTCAAACCAAAACAGCAACGGAAAAAAGCGGATGAACGCAGAGCGAAACTACAAGCTTCTCATTAGGAATGATTGTATATTTAATGTTCTTCAATAAATCGAGCTGTTTGAAGACTAAGTAGCCAAGGTCGCCGGCGCATGTCAACAGTGGCGGCCGACTCCGAGAGAACCGGTTCGAATGCGAGCGAGTGAAGAAATTTTCGTCTCCCCCTCCGCCACACTGATTGATGCTCTAAGCATGGCGCACGTCTTCCCCATGACTGCTGCAGGGCGACGCCACATGGCGATTACAGCAGTACGAGTAGTATTTCTCGCAGGCCCCGTATGAGTGTAAGGCCAGCGAGAAAGACTTCGAAGGCCCCGTACATGTCACGTTGGTAACATCACGATTTTTGGCTGGAGGCGTTTGTTCTTTAATACTACCACGTCGAGATGGTGAATTACGCTAGGCAAAAGGAGGTCCGACGCGATATTAGTTGTCCATCCCATGACTTTTGTCACCTCAGTATAAAGCTCATACTTTTGCGTCAGAACAACGAGTTTTCTTTACAACTCTGCGATCAAAGCAATGCACTGAAACTGAGCCACGGTTCAATTAAATATATGGGAAATTTCCTACATTATAAGGCTGTCATATAGTGATCATTTGATACAACCTGTGATGTATGTACAGAACCAATGATAGACTACAGTTCGGTGATTGTACAGAGCTCAAAATATGCTATCAATGTGCACTACGACAGTGACGAATTCGACAATAAAATAAACATTGAACTTTTTGTCACCGCCCAGCCGAAATATGAAACATTCAGTGGAGCTACTTAGATGGGCAGTCGTCAGGTGGAATCAAAAAACCAGTTACTTCCGGCTCTCAGACAGTGCACACGTGTTTGAAGTACGCAGTGTGCGAATTGTTTACGTTTCGCGGACGAGTGTGTCGCTTTGTACTCTTTGTATACTTATAAGTGTATATATGTGAAACATGGACTATAAATAGTTTAGAGAAGAAGAGGCAGAAGCTTTCGAAATGCGGTGCTACAGAACAATGTTGAAGATTAGATGGTTGGATCACGTAACTAATGAAGACGTATAGAACAGAATTGGGGAGTTGGGGAGAAGAGGAATTTGTGGCATAACATGACTAGAAGTAGACATCGGTTGGTAGGACATGTTCCAAGACATCAGGGGATCACCAATTTAGTACTGGAGGGCAGCGTGGTGGGTAAAAATCGTAGAGGGAGACCAAGAGATGAATACACTAAGCAGATTCAGTAGGATGTAAGATGCAGTAGGTACTTGGGGATTAAGGAGCTTGCACAGCACAGGGTAGCAGGGAAAGCTGTATCAACCAGTCTCTGGATTAAAAACGCCAACAACAGAAAGTGTTTCTATACTCATATCATCGTCCCCCAGTGAAGAAGCAGTTACACTCAATTGTGAACGCCAGAGATGTGTGTTTCCTTAACCACAAGTTTGCAGCGAAAGTGCTACACAATTAACCTCACAAATTGTCGATTCCTCGACACTCATCAAATCGTACAGCTAGCGCTGGAAATTTGCCATCAGAACGCACCGACAGATATTCCGCAGCCGGCGATGTCCGAAATTCATTGTGACGTCCAACAGGGTCAATTGCCAACCGCGAACGTGCTATTTCTACCACAGGGGCTGCAGCACCAACATGAACAACTATAGCTGCAGTAGCAACAATTAGCCGAGCAGCGACAGTTTCATCTCCTGCAGCCACAACAATGACAAAACAACCACAATAGGTATACATACATCACGTCAATCAGCAAGTCAGCCATCACTGTAACCTTAACAGCTTTTGCACCTTCAGCCGACGTGTCGGAACATAAGCATCAGCAAATCAGTCCCCTTACTAAAAGGCTTTGTGAGGACTCGTGCCGTCCCCGACTGTGATATGAGCGAGACACTGGGTTCGGGTCTCCCTTCCCCTGGCGCCACAGTGCAGAGAAACACAAACCACTCTCAGATCAACCATCGACCCCTAACGATGCGGTTGCGCGGAGGGTATCAGCATTCTGCAGAATCGTTCTAATGCAGGCCCATACACTTGTCTTCGTCGAGAGCTTAGATAAGAAGATTGGAAAACTGCATCGTATGTCAGTGGGCAAGTTACTGTATGCCTACAGCTCTAATTTAAAGCACGATATTGTTAAATTAGTCCGTCGGACAGAAAGAGAGTTCAGGTAGAACGGAAGTTCGCTGCGGATGCCAATAATGTAATAAAAGCCGCCGCACTCAAAGACCGCAAGTTCGATGTGTATATCCGCTACTTCCTTCTCCATATGTATGGCATTATCCGCGATGATGACATCTGTCTAACATAAGGAGATAGTCGACTAAACGGAACTAGTGCACGCGCACGCTCTCGTGTGCTTGCTTGTTTTCGCAGCATACGGGCGCTCAACGCCGAGAGCGGCGCCCATACATATATTGAAAGAAACCAATGTGGATAAAATGTCTGAAATCGTTGTCAAACAGTGAGAAGGAAACCTATAAATGACACTCAGACACTCACTCCCACTCCACTCGCGTGAAACGGAAATCAAACGCTACACGAAGAAACCTAATTCAAATCCAGAAATAAAGGCGCCGATTCCAATCTGCATGGCAGTGTTTCGTTCACAAACTTTGACCTCACATTTCGCCAGGTTGGGAACCACACGTCGCCCGGCATCAAATGCAGAAATTGCTGGCGTCTTCATTGTGGCGAAACAGTGCAGATGCCATACTCGTTGCAGCAGATGCGGCTATCAACACCCAACCTATTTGTGCTCGGCGACGGTTCTATCTCGCACAAACTGCTCTCGTCAGCACCCAGTCACAGGTAAGTCGTGCGCGATGTTTCTCCACCAACAAGAGCTACAACGTGAAATGGCATACGCCACGTTAGAAAGGGTAGCTGGTAGCTCCTAGTAGTACACATACTCCTCTGCCCTCCGGCAGCCTCCCCATCTTCGAAGTCACATGGATTTTCCGTCACTACCTCCGAAGCTTTCACTGCAGCCGCCAGGCGCTGTAGAAGACTTATACCACGAGATCACCGCCACCGCCGTTGTCACCTCAGTTGGATTCTCTCTTTCGGAGTGCCGGGTATAGTCAGAATGACTTTCAGTCAACGGACAGATCGGGTGTCGTCTCCGGCGCGAGACGTCCAACGAAATGGCACACTCCTAGACCAGGCTGGCGACACGGCTTCTGGGCAATTAGCCAAGAATTTTCTATCTCTCACCACCTCCCGCAAGCTCCTCTATCACACAACCCGTACTCTCCTCAGTACGGTAAACAACCACCGCCGCTTCCTAATAACAGCGAGTATGTCATCGAAAATATTACCTGGTTTATCCTAAATCTTGAAGACGAGAAGAGACAGTCACCAGGAACTTTACAGATACCACCTACAGTACAGTTGTTAACAAGCCTCCTAACACCAAGAAGCTACGGTGGGATTTAGGATTTTCCAATGGTTCACGGTGTTCTCCTTAGTGACACTTGACCGCCGAACTAAGATGACCATTGCCGAACGGCAGTTACGACCAACTCCAATCTCTTGTAAGGATCTCAAATCGTCAATTCACAAATCTGCTCATCACGATTGGAGCTGTGAATGGCCCATATCCCAGCAGGATAAGGGCCGCTACTTGGTGACCATAAAACCGAAAATCTCTTCTCGGTCATGGTTCGCCTCGGTGAAGCTTCGTAGATAAGGGACTATGATTCGCATGACTTAGGAGATGGGCGTTAACCCGCCCACCTACACCATTTAAAAATTATCGCTTCTGAGCACTGCGATGAGGTAATGGCAGATCTGAACCAAGTCGTAAGTAAACGGCCGCTCAAGCGGCTCTGTACAGAAAATTGGTTGCGAGGGCTCACCCCTCCACACAAGTATGACTTTTTACTTTACCAGTCTGATGTAATTAAGTACAATTTGCTGCCGGACTATTTAAAACACGCCTGTATCCAGTTTTAAGCTATACGTTGCTGAGGATCTCTTCGTCACAGGGAACTAGCCCGCCTCGAAAACTGGGTAGTTGTGTGCATTCCGAATTCAGAACTTATATTTGTAATTGACGCCGTCGTCCAGCTTTAAACTGTAAGTTGAGGTGCATGTAGTCCTCCCATGACACCAGCTCCGTGCGAAAACTGGGTCGCATTTTTATGTTTTTCTTTTACATTCAAAACTTATCTTTGTACTTCAAACATTCGTCATTTTTCTATAGTGAAATTTAATATTATGTTAACTTTACACTATTGTAGCAACTATTGGCTACATGGTGTTCGTCATTTTGTTTTTTTTTTTATTTTATATTAAGAGCCTTATGTTTGTACTTTAAACTCATTATTCTTTAACTGTGAAATTTGCAGTTATGTTAACGTGACATTTTTGTAACTACTGCTGGCTGCATAGCCACTGCAGCCCAAAGCCAAAATAAAGTTTAAAAAAAACAATAAGACGATACATGACATATAACCGTGTGCCGAATAATTCACGGCAAAGGCATTGTTAATAAATAATCTCCCCCTCTCCCCAAAAAAGAACTTTAACACTAAATTCTTTCGTGTTTTAAGCGTTTTCATTATAGTTTAATAACGTTCCTGCAGCTTGTGCAGCTAATTGTTTTATTTTAGTGACTGCAAACGTCGCACTCATGTGCATTGTTTATAATTAATAGAGTGTTGACAGTATAAATGCAATAAACGCAAATTGTCCTCTCAGGCTGGATAGTACAAAGAATCATCACGAATTAGCGTCGTAAAAGTGCACTTAATACAAATATCAATACAGATGGTTAGGAACATTAAGGAAGAATTGTAGTACTAAATTACGAATTGGGCTCAAATGCAGCCTGAAGCATTTCTATTGACGACTACGCATTATTCCTTCGTTACGGGACTAAATCCAAGCATCTGTGCATCTGTATTTTTTCCGCGCCATTTGTGCCCCTAATTGCTTCCCGACAAGGCACTTGTACAGGGTTGGATGGAGCAGCTGAGAACATTTATTTTCTTGGCAACGGATGGAGGGAGATTTTATGGCAGTTTGATGACCGTCGAGATTGCGATCGCAGCTGAGGGCATTCAACCGTTACAAAACAGATAGCTCAAAGTTTCCTCGACGACGTGCCGACGGCACGCGCTGCGGGTTCGAATGCGCGACGCAAGAAAACTGCGAAAGCACAGCAACTTTCTGCGCACTTAGAACAGTGTTGCTGAAAGTTATAGAAAGGCATCATCCACACTACGAGGTGCATTCAAGTTCTAAGGCCTCCGATTTTTTTTTCTCCGGACTGAAAAGAGATAGAGTCTTGCGCATTGTTTTAAAATGAGGCAGCGTTCATTGTCAATACGTCCCAGAGATGGCAGCACCTTCGGCAGGTGGAATTTTACCGCCATCGGCGAGAATGAGAACTGTTTTAAATACTTAAAATGGCGACGTTTTCCTTGCTTGAACAGCGTGCAATCATTAGTTTTCTGAATTTGTGTGGTGTGAAACCAATTGAAATTCATCGATAGTTGAAGGAGACATGTGGTGATGGAGTTATGGATGTGTCGAAAGTGCGTTCGTGGGTGCGACAGTTTAATGAAGGCAGAACATCGTGTGACAACAAACCGAAACAACCTCGGGCTCGCACAAGCCGGTCTGACGACATGATCGAGAAAGTGGAGAGAATTGTTTTGGGGGATCGCCGAATGACTGTTGAACAGAGCGCCTCCAGAGTTGGCATTTCTGTGGGTTCTGTGCACACAATCCTTCATGACGACCTCAAAATGCGAAAAGTGTCATCCATGTGAGTGTCACGAATTCTGACGAACGACCACATGGCTGCCCGTGTGGCATGTTGCCAAGCAATGTTGACGCGCAACGACAGCATGAATGGGACTTTCTTTTCGTCGGTTGTGACAATGGATGAGACGTGGATGCCATTTTTCAATCCAGAAACAAAGCGCCAGTCAGCTCACTGGAAGCACACAGATTCACCGCCACCAAAAAAATTTCGGGTAACCGCCAGTTCTGAAAAAATTATGGTGTCCATGTTCTGGGACAGTGAGGGCGTAATCCTTACCCATTGCGTTCCAAAGGGCACTACGGTAACAGGTGCATCCTACAAAAATGTTTTGAAGAACAAATTCCTTCCTGCACTGCAACAAAAACGTCCGGGAAGGGCTGCGCGTGTGCTGTTTCACCAGGACAACGCACCAGCACATCGAGCTAACGTTACGCAACAGTTTCTTCGTGATAACAAGTTTGGAGTGATTCCTCATGCTCCCTACTCACCTGACCTGGCTCCTAGTGACTTTTGGCTTTTTCCCACAATGAAAGACACTCTCCGTGGCCGCACATTCACCAGCCGTGCTGCTATTGCATCAGCGATTTTCCATTGGTCAAAACAGACTCCTAAAGAAGCCTTCGCCGCTGCCATGGAATCATGGCGTCAGCGTTGTGAAAAATGTGTATGTCTGCAGGGCGATTACGTCGAGAAGTAACGCCAGTTTCATCGATTTCGGGTGAGTAGTTAATTAGAAAAAAATCAGAGGCCTTAGAACTTGAATGCACCTCGTACTACGATAAGACTGCAAGAAACACAGAGACGTGCGCTATCTGCAGCCCCTCACGCAGGACGTGTTTCTCATCGCGAAGCACGCCAGACGTTTGTCTGCTGCACGCTCTGAGACTACCTGCTACATTTCACGGAATGTGCTCCACAACATGATTTACGACCTCTAGCGGCTGTTCCCGGCTCCAGCTGGCGCGTTAATCACAGTTTCTTTGCGAAAATGGACGCGAGAAAAATTGCTGTGTCAACTTGTTTAGTGATTGTCGAAGAAGAGCGGAGAAAATCGGGAAGAATATTGAGGACTCATCGATGGCTTTAACAGCGAGTTGCTGGTAGAGAAACATTACATAATGTTGTACAGCGATCTGAGATACATACTAGTAGAAGTTATTCATTAACTCAACAGAATCTTCATCCCATTTTCGGTTTTAAACTGACTATAGTTAAAATATAGTGTCTAATGTCAAGTGTGCGCTTACATAAGATCCATATTCTTGATGTTGCTTTGAATACTATCTCTCCGAAGTGACGTACTTCATCACACAGGTTCCAAGATCGAAATTCGTTTCGTAGTTTCATTTGAATGGAGGAGGAGATTTTTAGAAAAAGATATTTACCTTTAAGATACAAACATGGGGCACTCCATAAAAATAAGAGGAAGGTAGAGTTATTTTACACGAAGTTTCGTACTAGCAAAAACTTCCAGCGTGTAATTTGTGTTTACTTTCTAACAGCCCGACAGTCACATTAAGATTTATGCCCTTCGCATGAAGAATTGCAGCTAATACACTATTTATAGTAAATAACATCGACTTTTGCAGACAATACTTCTACTGAATTAATCTGAATGATCCTGATTTTTTTTATAAAACAAAAGGCGAGAAGAAAAATTTGGAAGCAAGTAGACGCGAACGTGCTTATCTGCGTGCTCAGAGTTCACGGCGGTATCGACTACGCTACAGCTTTGACATCGCAGCCTGACCTCTATATATTGTATACACCGTCGAAAGACTGTATCTACAAATGACATTATTTGATATCTAATATTCGAACGGTACCAAAACGACGCGCATTTGATAAATCCCCATTGTGCCGTAGCATTGAAGTAGCATACCTTCACAGCACAGAAGTTACAACACTAAAAATATCAACTGGAGGAAGGCTTTACCTACTGATATGTGGTTCCTATCATTTTATAGTAAAAAATCGTGGGTAAAATTATGCGTTTTCGAGAGCTCCTCAGTTTACTTATATTCATACCATGAACTCGATGAGGAAGAAAACCCACCAGATACGACATTTAACTCCATACAACATGGTGGCCCAAGTTCTGCTTGTGACGTAAAAACGATGTCACATCTCACTGGCTACGTTCCTCTCCACGAGACAAGCATCTACCACGCCATATTCTGTATTTCAACCTCCGCAGTGTAGTGGAACGTGGAATTCCACGCTTTGACGTCACCAGAACCTCGTCCACGCGTGCTTTCACGTCCCGTGAGAGGACAGCTTTTACCGTTAATTTGACTTACACACAAGTGTTCGAGCGCGATTGCACTCCAATCATGCGTCTACGCCAGCAACTGGAAATTTATATAATTTACTGCGTCCGACTTAATAAAAACAATAAATTAATCGAAAGGTACGCCGTAAAGAGTCACCGATGCCGATATCTGTATGTACAGAGCGTCACAAACGTAAGTGTAAAAATAATTCAGACGGTAGAAGATACTGAACTGCGTATTTTAAAATAAGTAATGAATGGTCCGACATAAATAATTCAGGCGGTAAGAGATCGTAAGTGAGCGCTTCACATCAATCATGTTACGCAGACTACTTCATTTCATTTCAAACGACTGCCTGTCGTACCGACGGTGACAGCGCTTCTTTGAAAAATCATACATAATCGTTTGTGGTGTGTCCACCGTATGGGTTCCCACTGTTTACTGCGTTACAAAAATTGGAGCAGCACCCGTTACTGGAAATTTCATAGATTTTTTAACGCACAATGAAGACCCGAAACAGCCGGCCGCGGTGGCCGAGCGGTTCTATGCCCTTCAGTCCGGAACCGTGAGACTGCTACGGTAGCAGGTTCGAATCCTGCCTCGGGTACGGATGTGTATAATGTCCTTAGGTTAGTTAGGTTTAAGTAGTTCTACGTTCTAGGGGACTGATGACCTCAGATGTGAAGTCCCATAGTGCTCAGAGTCATTTGAACCATTTGAAGACCCGAAACATATGAACACTGCCTACCGCAATGTTGAATGCTGCCTGGTGGCGTTGCGGGCACGTAACGCAGTGTGGGAAGTATATAAACGAAGAAGAAACGAATAGGGCATTAATCTGGGGACTATACGGGCCGCAAATATGGAAGTATACTGGCATAGACGGCTCTGACAAGGGGGCAGATGCTATGGCTCAGGGCATGGGAACTAGCATCTCGGAAACGAGAAGCTTATCGGTTGCTCGCGTGCTTCAGGTGGAGCAACTATGGAAAGCTATTTAGGGACGGTGCAACCACGAATAGTCGGCGAAGTGTTGGACGTTCACGTCTCTTCACAGAGCACGGAGGTCGGATTTTTGCCCTTTCTCCAAAGCACAACTGGTGGTGATTTATTGTGGAACTTTTGAAGAAGGAATGCATTTCTGGTGTAGGCGCAAGTGTTTCTGAGCACACTTAAGTACACGTTGTCGAACACGCGGCTCCGCAGCAGACTCACTCTACGTGTTCCCATATTTACCCCACGATATCGTCAGTTACGATTGCAGTCGGTAGAGGATCATAGAGATTGAACTGTGGGTGAACAGAAACCTAACACCTGGTCGGATGAATAACGTTTCTCGTTACATCAGGCCGACTGTCGTGTTCGGATACCATGACAGCTGCAGATTACGAGAACATTTTGGAGGGCCAGCTGAATCCCTTCAGTCCCGCAGTCTTCCCAGACGGCGGTAGCATCTTCCAGCAGAAAAACTAAGTTGCAAGTCCATAATCGTGTCCCCGTGATTTGAGGAGCACGATAATCTAACACAGTAATGTAAAAGCAATTGATTTTTCCGCCTACTTGCGCGCAGTATATATGATGTTTGGAAATTCCCAGTAAAACCTTCTAAGACTTGTAGATGGCAGTGAGCAGATAATATTTTGAATTGGAACTCATATCCAAAAAACGTACCATTTCCGTGCTACAGCCATTTCAAAACACGTTGGTAACGCGACCACTTTTAAAATGGTTCAGATGGCTCTTGAGCACTATGGGACTTAACATCTGAGGTCATCAGCCTCTAGAAATTAGAACTACTAAAAACCTAACTAGGCTAAGGACACCACATACATCCATGCTCGAGGCAGGATTCGAACCTGCGACCGTAGCGGTTGCGCGGTTCCAGACTGAAGCACCTAGAACCACTCGGCCACAACGGCCGGTCGACCACTTTTACAAGTAGTTGATTAGGCGTGATCAAGTGTATCAGTTATCATACGATTCCACTCATTAATAGCTAAAGAAATTGCTTGTGTACTCGTTGACGGGTTCTCTTCAACGTGATGCAGTACGGCCTCTTCCAATTCTCTTGTGCGGCGTCTCCTTGGAGCACTACTGTAACGCCTTTTGATGGTGAAGGTACCCCTTCTCGAAGCCATTGCGTCATTGTGGCGAAAAGGATATGCGTTGGACGTTGTGGAGATCGATCTCGATAAAAGCGAAGAACATCTCTTCCGTTACAATGACCTTTACGTTTCCGGACATGGGTTTTCTATTCACTTCCCTCTTCAGCTCCTACAAGTTAGTAACGGAAATTTTCTAACATCATGTATTACCTTTATTGATGTTGAGGGTCAACTGCAACTTCCTATACCAAGCTCACTCTTCAGATTTTCTTGCATGTCACTTCACCAAAAGCATGCAAAATTCTGACGCTAACAACCTGATTATATATATTAGAGTCAGTATCGGCCCCTGCAACACGCCCTTAGGCCACGCCCGTAGTTACATCTGGTGAGTTCTCTTTAAGAACGGCGTGCTACATTCCCTCCACTAAGAGGTCCTTAACAAGTCACAGAGAACACCCAGTTGTCTATAAGCTTTTCCCTTCCTGCTTCACCTCACGTCAGTGCAGAGGAAATGCCTGAGAAAAGCAATTAGATTTCAAAGAAATCAACATTGGTGACAAAATACTTATTACGTATTTTAGTTTCTTTCTGTGACTGCGTAATTATATCAGATCAAAAGAATTCAATTTGACACAAACTGCAAGCCACTGTATGGAGCACGATGGATGGTACACTGTACCACTAATAGACAGTTCATGTGCTGTTACAGCAGTGAACAGCGAAGGGCTACAGGCGGTATTATTCCGTGAGCCCACTCTCTCACTTTATTCTCATGGATCCTGCGTCGAGGCAGGCAGCAGGACGGTGCCACATTCTTCCTAGACTGGCGGTAATCCTAATTTAACAACATGGTTTAGCGAGAACAGGGAACTGTTAAACGTTCGCGGCTTGGAAGAGAGTGAGTGCAGAAGTAACAATGCTTTGTTTTCATTATGCTCAGGGCACGAGCAAAAACGCTGCAGAGAGGAATATAGAATCTGAGACAGTCAATATGAAGCCGCGACGAAAATTTGGAATCATTTTTTAAACAATAAGAAAAACCACTATCGACTAATCTCAGGGATGCGATTCCATTCGCTAATCAAGTCAGATAAACGGCAGCTGCTGTCTGAACAGATAGCTTGAGATTATCAAGCACTGTGATGAAATAACTAGGAACTATCCATCAAATACGTATGAAGAGACTTATTATAATGTACTGAGAGTTCATCAGACCCATTCTGGCAACATTTCTGTATCTTTCTCCAAGTCTTATGATGGTGTCCAGAGGCTGACCCCGTACAACATGCAAAGGGAAACATTGAGAGCATAATAAGTACATGCACGGTAGAGATAATAAGAAGCTGAATCAATCATTGCCAAGCCGAATCACTGCTTACCTAAGGGCCAGAGGTGAACCAATGCGTTACTGACTTGCGCAGTTTGTTAAGCTCTTTCTCTTGTGAAAAATCATCTAATTTATCTCAACTTGTGACCATTTGTTTGTCTGTACGTGTACATCATATCTACCGATTTCAGTCATATGCGAGTAATTCCTTCGTAGTGTTTTTTTTTCTTTTTTTTAAGAGTTAATGTATTGTGATGGTGCAATTAAAATGCTTAACTCCTTGAAGATGTGCCTATATGACGACTACGTGTAAACACATTCTTATTGCTAGCTTTTATGCAATCAATACTTCCTTGCCAAATTATGAGTTAGCGCATAAAATCACTCCAGAAGGCACTGAGTGGAAGTATGTGAAATATATCTGCAGGGTGCTGCGTTTGCTCTCAAGACTAGCCGTTATCCGAAGAGCAGAATTAGCTGAACTTTACTGACTGAGAAGCTCAGTAATTTATTAGAACACCACCACTGTCTGCAAAAAGTATCAATTTAGCCCGTTGGACGTTAAGTGGAAGATCATTCACATATACAGGGTGTCCATAATTAAAGTTCCAGTTTCAAAATACTGTAGAAGAAGAACCACTGCTAAGAATGGCGTCAAATTTGAACAGCATGTTACTGACGCAAGGGTAAACGTCATGAAACAAAAAAAGTAATTTAATGCAAATTTTACCAGTAGATGGCGCTGGAAGCGTCAGAATATGCAAGGCTGTTCTTCAGTTTTTGTCAGAGACGCCCAACGTACCTGTCTTTTGCAACGGTAACTGTGCGCCAGTAGTCCAGCAGAAGTTCTGAGCACTCAAGGGTATGAAAAAAGGCATTGATCCGATGTTTAATAAGGGTCTGAAGAAAATGGTTACAAATTTCGAAAAAAAACACGTTATTTGGAAGTGCAGTGCGGCAGAGGGAGAAAAAGCAATTCATCCGAAGTCTGTGGAAGGTGTGACTACAGCATTGCAAGATGGGTTGTCCGAACGTTGGACATGGCTGCTCCCTTCGAAACATCCTGCGTTGCTACCCATAAAAACACCGTTCCGGACTTGCTTCCTGCTTGCTTGCCAGCAAGAAGAATGTTTATTCTGGAATTTCTCCCTCGCATGGGAGTGGAACGTTATATGGACAGTCGAAGCCCATTTCCATCTCCAAGGACATGCCAATACGCAGAGTTGCAGAATATGAGCAATGGAAAATCCGCACATACATCAACCAGTACCCTTTCTCCTAGATAGGTTACTAAGATGTGCGTTGACAGCATCGTTTGTCTTTGGGCAGTATTTTTTCGAGGAGACGAGTCCTGTGGGTCCTGTTACCTGTATCGTCACTGGGAAACGCTATGAGAATCTTGCGCACCAACGTCGGTGTGGGAGTAGGATTATTTTTATGCAAGATGGCGCTTCTCCGCTCAAGAGACAGCCAGCGAAGCGGCTGCTGCAGACACATTTCGGAAATGCTAGAATTATTAGCCGTCATTTCTCCACAGCCTGGCCGTCGACATCACATGCTCTTAATCCGTGTGACTTCTGGCTGTGGAGTTATTTGAAAGATGTTGCGTTCAGTGCTCGAATCACAAACGTAGTTGAATTTAAGGCAAGCATTCCGTAACGCATTCTGAACATAACCCTCAAGACACTCCGATCTGCTGTTGAACATCCTGTTCCTCGATTTCAACTTGTGGCAAAATACGGTAAGCAGCATATTTAATACGTCTTGCCCTAGTCTCACGACAATTAGAAACCGATTCCATGTCGATTTTTACGCGGTTGTTGCCCGAAGGACAATTAAAAACCGATGTCATTTTGCTTTTTATGCGTATTTTGGTCTCAGGACAAAGACTGATTTTTGCCATACCATGTGGTACGACCCTGCCGTTGTGGGTTGGCTCACCTAAAAACAGTCCCATAACTGCTGGCTGCCGAACTAGTGCCGTCATGCAGAGTAAACAGTACAGATGGTATAATTCGCAACCCAAACCGTAAGCACTGTATTGTGATTTACCTGTAATTTCTTGCCGACCTCATTTACGTTAAGACGCTTACAGCGCCGTCTACTGGTAAAACTTTCGTTAACTTTTTTTGTCGTTCCATGACGTTTCCTTCTGCGTCAACAATATGCTGTTCAAATTTGACGTCATTCTCAGCAGTGGTTCTTTTTCTACAGCGTTTTAAAATTAGAACTTTAATTACAGACACCCTGTATAAACAATATGAGTGGACTGCAGATTGAAACCTGTGGGATTCCGTTTGTGATTTCCCCCCTCAGTGAAGTTTTCGACCTTTAAAATATGGTATGAATTATACAGCAGAACTTTTTGTACCCTGAAGTATGATTCAGACCAGCTGTTTAAGGCCATCAGTCTTATAGAACCGAAGGATTTTTCTTTTTTAACGAGAGTAATGAGCAATAAAACTCAAGCAAGCGCCTTGGAGACAGATCAGGACATCAACAGGTGAAATTTTACTATTTAAGGCCGCTAATATTTGGTTGGTGACTGTATAAATAGAATTCTCAGTTAAGGAACCCTTCTGGAATCCAAACAGTGATATGCTAATTAAATTAGTTTTTAGTTGAAAGCAAGAATAATCTTGACTACATTAATGTTTCAAATATATTGTAAAAGATGTCAATAAAGAAACTGGCAAGAACAGCGTTATTTACGGAAATTATCTGATCTACTGCCACATACCTCCACAGACTTACCAACAAACGGTCGGATCCCTGATACGCAGAACCAGTTATGTATTTCGTTGCAAAGACGGACAAGC
The DNA here is from genome assembly GCF_023897955.1 of Schistocerca gregaria. NCBI lineage: Eukaryota > Metazoa > Arthropoda > Insecta > Orthoptera > Acrididae > Schistocerca > Schistocerca gregaria. The sequence continues at coordinate 404,941,904 of NC_064931.1, read as the reverse complement.
AAGCAGTTAAGCAGGTGGGTCATAATCTTTTGGCTCGTCAGTGTAATTGCGCAGCATAACCAGATCGTCCCTTAACAACTGAGCACGCACTGTTTCGGCCTGACCACTGCTTATAAATATTTTGTCACTCAGGATTCTATTATCTAGCTGCACACGAGTTGGAAAATTAACCACTGAATTTAGATTTAAACCCCCAGTTCATTTTTCCTGTCTCTATCTTTCAATAAATCTACATTAACATCTCCACGAACAACCCCCCCCCCCCCCTCCCCCCCGACTCTGATATACTCAATACTGTTCATTTCTATATTTCTGACTATTCCAAACTCTTACATATGTTGCAACTCCTTTTTCCATATTAAATCTACGTGACAATGGTGTTAGTTTATAATACCTGATATTTAACTTCTAGAAACTGAGGACCGATGACGGAATTAGGTCAAAGAATTATTTGTTTATTTATTTATATATTTATTTTACCTGAACAATCTTCAATAGACAGGCTGACGAAGATTAGCTTACGATCATAGATTCTGCGTATGACACACGGGTAAGACTGTTGGTGTTCCCGACTCATAGAAGTTAAACGAAATAAGGTGCTACCTTTTAATGTTTCTCGTTCAGGTGTAGGGAACACACATCATAGATCAAGACTCAAGCGTGCTTGTAATTTTCAACTTCTAAATTTGTGACGCTTTTCTCACAAAGGTAACAAGAATTCAATAACTTTACAATTTAAAAAGTGACTGTTGTAACCCATTCCATGACTTGCCGAGTAAAGTGTCCAAAATGTAACCAGAAACTTACACATACATCCACTGAAAAGCCTCGCAAAATGAGAATCACTTAAAAGCTAAGGAAGTACAGCTTTGTGAACATGTGTTATTGACAAAAATGTCTGACCTGGTGGTTTAGGAGTAAAGCGCGTGCATGGAAACTGTAAGATTGCGGGATCGAATCTACACATCCATCTTCACTCCACATTCAAATTTCCTGAGCAAGGAAGACTAGCAAGTGCAACTTCCCTACCTCTTTCGCGTCGCTGGCAAGAGTAGCGCCCTAGATGGAGACAGCACAGGCTGCGTTAGGCAGCTTCACAGAATGCAAATGGTCACAGTTTCCTGGATGAAGACTTACACGTAGTTTTCACGCAGACTTTCTGGCGAGGTGTAGAAAATGCTCCGCGTCAGAGCAGAGTCTAATAGCACGGCTTATATTAGTAACAGAGGCATACCTAACAACAAAACACCCGCTATACACGTACTTATACTGAACTGTCAAAATTTTCGTGGGTTCAAATTAGACCCAAGGAGACATACATGGCCTTTTAATAAACGTTTGTCCTATTGCAACTGGACTGTCTTGTATATGACTGATAGAACACTGTAATTAATTTTAACTTACACAAAAGAATACAAAGGTTTTATTTTTAAAAGAAGCACTGATTGTGCCAGTGAGTTTCTTTTACACATATGTAAAGAAAACCCTGCGGTACATTTTATAATTAAATTTTCATTTAACTTTCACAAACATTCAATGTTTTCTACTCCGGACGCATGACAAAGATCCAGACGATAGTTAAACTTGTCTCAAACTTTCGCGAGCATATTAGGTGTTCCTGCATTCACTGCTGTTGCCGTGTGGAGCCGCAGTTTCCCCCATATTGTTAAAAGGGAGTCTTCCACAACCAATCACAAAAAAATTACTGTAGAGGCCAATGGTATAATTCGAAACGCCCTCTTGTGAACGATCCAGCGTAGTGGACTCTTATGATCTAGAATTGCTCTTACATGGAAGTGGTGGTCCTCCGTTCTGAAGAAAACGGTAATTTCCGGCATGTACACACGACTGTGGAAAAAATGTAGACTAAGAGCAAACCAGGTACCAGCAACAGGCAGACCTCTGATGGAAACCATATGAGGTTGCTATTCCCAATTGGCGCCTTAATAAACGCCTTTTAGTTCCGGTGCAAGAGCTACAAATCACTATAAATTTTTATATTCATTCGTGTACTAAATATAGTCTTCTGAAATCGGATGTATCTGTCTAGAATACCCTTTATTTCACGCACAGTTATTGACTTTATTTTCTAGCTGAGCATTTTGAGGACAGCGCTATTCCTAATCCACAGCCAGAACTTCTGAGGCTATCGTTGTGACTGCTTTAAGACGACGGCCAGCGCTGTCTAAATACTGCGCCAAAACAGAAAGTAGTAAGCCCGCTGGGTAACGCAAATTTATCTTACAAATGACAACATGAGTGCATAGAATTATCAATTAATGTCTTACTAGCTTATTACGAGGCGTTCCTTAGTTTGTTTATTTATTTATCCCATATCATGTTATAACGAATGACTCCAGTCTACAAAGTGAAAATAAATGCAGATTACTCATACCTTAGTGTAAATACAAATTAAGTATATGTATGTGATGTGAACACAATACGAAAAGGACCCTGTGACCACTGGAGACAGTGCCCAAAAACCGTACACACAACATATACACGTCTTATCAAGAGACATAAATCCACCTACCGATGCAGGTTTAGGAAGAATAAAAAAAAGAAAAAAAAAACTTGTGTCTGAACAGTGAAGTAGTAGTTTCAACTGATACCGAAAACCGTCACGGTAAAGCGTAACCTACACTATTCGTACTTAAAGTAAATAGAAACACCCTTTTCACATTCACTGAAATATTAATTTAACACAAAACGTTATTACAAATATCTTTTTAGTTTCACTTTTAACCAGTCACTTGTGAAATAATATCGAAACTTACTCCAATCAACATAGCAAGACGATATGCTACGGATTTTCTTTACATTATTTTTAAATTTCACCTCCTCCCAACTTCCATTCTCGTTACTAGCGGTGCTCTGGTGTGTTATTGCCACTGAATTTTCCCTAAATAGCAACCGACGTGTGTACCACATTCTGTTTACATTTATCCAGGCGCTTCAGAATCGTGCTTTCTTGTCACCCCATTTCCTTCTCTATCCCTACTCAATTCCTACGTCTGATACGGGCCCCCTGGTCTCACAGTACTATTCCCATATAATAAGCGATATGTTTAACACGTTTGGTTGAAATCACTCCAGGGCTGTTATTTCCATGTCACTTCTTTTTACTGCCATGCCCAGCCACAGAGGGTATATGTCATGACGATTGTCACCCGTAAACCAAGCACCCACAAACACTATGAGTTCGACATTAACACAGTTCGTTTACAATTGTTTTGCTTGTCATTCCCTTCACATCCTCAACCAGCCCTTAACAGCGCAAGAAGTGCAACCGCGACTATGATAGTAAATCTTGTGTTCTATTTGCACTTTTCATTCCCCCAAGAAGCGCATTAAGTGTTGTATTGAATGGATTTACGTCAGGGAGCAGAAACCTTGCCTAAAAATACGTGACCACGCATTTCACCACTAACGCAATCCCTTGAACACCCTTCCCCCTCCCACCACAAAAAAGAAATTCACGTTATTCGCACTGCAGTTCATTACAAAAACCGCCTATCAGTGCAGACTCAACAGTCACTTCTCTAGATGAAATGCTGTAAAGAGAACATTAAAGTTTTGTACGCGCAAATACCACCTTGCTTCTGTTCGAAAATAATCTTTTCAGAGACGATGGCCTATAGTACTTTTTCCCGTTTTTAAAGACAGTTATTCTTCGCTCTCTGTCTGCTCCGCTGGCCCGCAACTAGTGGGGCTTCCAAGATTCACAAGCAATTAAATTTGTTGAGCCAGTGCAGAGTTCTACGACTTCCTGCCTCAGAAGTCACCTTTGTATTTCTTTGAAGTGTTTGGACTGGTGGAAGCGCTCTTTCCTTTACAGGTAGCCCACTCATATACACTTTTTTTTCTAATTTATTGTCACGGAATCTTGCGTTTCCCTTCGTGTCGCAACCATCCTCTCGCACGATGCGTGAAAGAGTCATTAAACTCTGTCTCAGCTTTTCTCCGCTATTCTAGAGAGAATTTTCCCGAGTGCCCGCCATTACTGACAACCCTTCTATAATGTGCACAGCTGAGAATGGTAAAACGTGTTTGATGAGCGGGGGAGGGGAAGGGAGGGAGAGATTTATGTGGCGGATTAACGTAAGGTTCCTGTTCCTCCACGTCAGATTGAGCTCTGCCCTACGGTGGCTTTGGGTGACTGGGTGCCCCGAAATACCACCCACTTTAATACAAAATATGTACTCGTATTTTTTCTTAACTGCGCTGCACAGCTTCAATGCATTTAAAGAATATCATCACGAAATCACGAGAAGACACTGTAATGTTTGCTGATTTACAGAGAACTGGTTTACGTCAAGCGATTATCTTACAGCCACAGAAGCAGTTACGTTGGGTTAAAGAAAGGACGCCAAGGATCCTTCCCTTAAGCTAACGTAATAGCACCCAGGTGGCGAAAATCGTCGTTTGAACGAAACTGGTTGTCCGTTAATCAACACACATTACAATAATTTTGGTGGTTTCTTTAAAATTTTACTTCATTTACTTGACGTGAGTAGTAACGTACTTCATTTGAATGTAAAAAAGTCCTCACCCCACGTAACTGATCTTTTCCACGCTGATATGAAATGGTTATCTGATGAGTAATGATTATATCAGAGTTTTTTGTTTTTTTTTTTTTTTTTTAATCAGAGTCATTTCTCGTGTTATATGCGGTGCGGTAGACGTCCGTAGTCGAGACGGTCATCGGCCTGAAAGGGATTTTCGGTAGGTGTTCGAAAGTGCCAAGGACTCAGGACACTCCGTATGTTGAGAGTGAAGAAGAAGAAGAAGAAGAAGAAGAAGAAGAAGAAGAAGAAGGAGGAGGAGGAGGACAACGATATTCCCGAAAGCATTTACGCAAGTTAATGCGGATTGTTGGGTGAAACACCGGAAGAACGTTCAAGTACACTATTAATCTTACGCTGCTTGACGTCGTCACGTCAGCTAAATACCCGGCGGTAGCGTTGCGAAACGACATGAAACTGAACGAGCACAGAAGGTGAATTGTAGGACAGGTTTATGGCCACCTACGGTTTATTGGGAGACTTTTAGCAGTCTACTGGGTCTATAAGAGAGATTGCGTACAGAATGCCCGTGCTACCAAATTTGGAGTGCTGACAGAGGGCTTGAGACCTCCACTCCGTCGAATTGTAGGAGAATGTCCACGTAATTCCGAGGTTTGCTCCTAGATTTGTTACCGCCCCATTCTATCAATACGCGATTGATACGGAAATGCACTGTGATTTAGATGGGAATTCCTGGAGGTAAAAAGACGATCCTTCTGCCGAACTCTATAGAAGAAATACCGTCGCCTACGTTCATGACGCGCAAGTGCACAGTGAGAGAGATTATGGATTGAAGGGGACTCACATGCGGTCGTCATTCCCTCGCTCAATCTGCGGTAGAACAGGAACGGGAATGACTAAGAGATACCAAGCACCTTCCGCCAAGCACTGCTCAGTGGCTCACACAGATATATACAGCTGTACGTATCCGAGAACAGCGTAGTGCTAGCGAATGCTTTCACTGTACGTGGTATTCAGTGAGTTTCCCGTGACGTCACCGGAGCATTCCAGTTGTTATTTTGCAAAATATAAGACGGTGACATGTGTAGTAATGTCATTACCCGAAGAATGGACTGAACCAATGAGAACGCTCGGGACAGCTAAATGTTTAACAAATTTTGGAAGCTGCTCTGAACTCGCTAGATTAACCAGTGTTATGGTCTGCCGTGCAGGAAAGGAAACAGGACCGGGTCGAATCGGCCGCGGAGTACAGGGCGATTTACAAATGATTCATTAAGTTTTCACCTCTCATACCTTCGAATACACGAGTAGACTGTTCAGTCACGTTAATACGACCAACGCCTATGTTCGACGTCAACATGCAATAACCACTTACATAAGCAGGTGGGAGCTCTAACGGTGGATGGTATAATTATAAAGATTGTCAGAGCTCGCGGATAAACACTGCAGTCGTCGTCGTAATACGGAAACAGAGCGATTTATCTGATGTCTAGAAAGGCATAATCATTGGCTTTCGGACCAAGGATGGAAGCATTTCCGAAATGGCTAAGACTGTAAACTGTTCGTGAACCGCACTGGTTAAGGTAGCCGTGCGTGACAAAAGAGCGCTACCCAAAATCGGTGCCGAGACAAATGTGGTGCACCACGGGACATAGATGACAGGGGTGGACGACAGCTAAGGAGACGTGCACGGGCGAGTAGACGTGCAACTGTTGAGCAATCGACCGCCCAGATGAACTGAGAGGCTACCAACAGAGACTATAATGAAACCAACAGAGACGTCGAGTAGACGACCAGTCAGCGAACGCTGCTGCGTATGGGCATCCGAAGCAGGCACCTGGTTCGTGCACCAATGTTGACTGCTGTTCTTCGGCGACTAAGGCAGGAATCTGCACGCCAATAGCGCAACTGCGCCTCCACTGAGTGGCGACAGGTGGTCTTTTCAAATAAATAACGTTTTATGCTCCATCGGACAGATGGACACTCGTGTGTATCTGTCCAGTGCTACATGCAGTTTACATTTTGAAATTTTGTTTATGTCACGGCAGGTTTCACTGTAATTCACCAGGCGGCAGAGTAATGACAGTTTCCAAAATGGCGACTAGCCAATAGAAACCATGTTTTCTGTTGTCATATGAGAAGACTGAAACCGTCACTACTACGCAACGTGCGTTCCGAAGACACTACAGCATACAGCATAAATCCGTCAAAAGGATTCTGTGATGGTGTCGACAGTTGATGACTACGGCTTGCCTCTGTAAAGAAGAAACCTCCGGACTACCACATGTTGCACGTGAAACAGTGAAAGCTGTCGCGAAACATTTCTTCGTAGCGCAAATAAATCTGTGAGGAATATTCCGCGTAAGCGACTACATCAGAAATCGCATACAGGTGCTCCAAAGTTTTCGGCCAAGCGACAGCACCATCAGCCACTAGTTTCCTTCCAGGAAGCACTGAAAGATAACGATTTTACCCCAGACTCGTGTTCAATGATGAGGCGATGTTCCACGTAAACGGTCAAGTGAATCGTCGCAACATTCGCATATGGGTCACAGCAAATCCCACTGTAAAATGGAGATTATATGAATGACTAATATCTGTTCTTTCGGGAATCACTGGTGTCAGCTGCAGCGGGACATCAAACCGAATCAGCAGCGACGAACGAAAATGTGTACCCGAACCGGATTCGAGCTCTGGATCTCCTGCTTACTAGGCAGGTGCGGTAACCGCTTAATGTTCCGCTGCAGCTGACAGCAGTGATCCCCCTTCAATTTACATGTAATATTTCACAGCTGCTGTTTCTGCGTGATTCCGAAAGAACAGACAGCACGCATTCGTATAATTGGTAAGCCTAGCTGGGCAATGGATCCACTTTCTTCAGTGCGAATGCAGAATTTCATCCGACTTCCCGTGGGAATCTCGGAATAGCGAACGGAAGTATAATGGACAGGAACTACGGATAGGTGGCGTTCGGTGGAGGTGAGAATTGTCCGTGAGATATGCAGAGATAACGTTGTGTCTCGAATGGCGCAGTGATTACCGCACCTGCCTAGTAAGAAGGAGATCCCGGGTTCGAACCCCGGTCCGGTATCCATTTTCGCTCGTCGCGGCTGATTTCATCTCGCTTCGCATCACCACTCTGTGCTGCACAGACTCAACGCCTGCCTCCCTCCTTCTCTCTCTCTCTCTCTCTCTCTCTCTCTCTCTCTCTCTCTCTCTCTCTCTCTCTCTCTCTCTCTCTAGTACAAAAGTAACATTTCAAGGAACGCAAGACACAATTAACTTCTGACAAGTAGAAAGGAATTTGACATTTCAGTATAATCACGTGAAAAATAACCTCATTTCTACACGGAAGTTGCATTCTGCCTGTCATTAGGAAACTACGTGCACGTTAAAATAAATGATATCCCTGAAATCTAGGAGACTACTGTCTTTATGAAGAAAACATTCGAAAAAAATTATATACTTCAAACTGTAACTTTTCATTTGTTTGGAAGAAAATTTATAGTTCCTGTTGATCGAAAGTAGATCACCGAGGCTTTCTGGATCGGAGCGTGGCGATTTGTTAATAACAGGCCAACTTCACCAAGCACTCTTCACTAGGTGCGCTTGTTGCTGGGATGCATGAAATATGTTTTGCAACCACTGCCAGGCCCGGTAGATCCTTTTCTTATCTGTCACATCACTTTAAGATCTCATCATCGCCGACGTGTGTTAAATTATAGAGGTCCACTTCGTCTGCTGCGGACTATTTGTTAATCTTCAAGTCCTCGAAACCATTTCGGTCTCTGTGGGTGGCAACCACACTGCATTTGAATGCTCGATGTTAATGAGAGAGAGAGAGAGAGAGAGAGAAGTAAAACACACCTGACGTGGAAATCATGAAGGTGGATGGTGTACCAGGAAAAAAGTGTTTCACGTTGAAATTTTATACGAATTATAATGCTTTCATTTGACTGTAAGACACTAGTGTTAACGATAGAAAAACTATTGTGTTAATGACTCCATGCTGTTCCTGCATAGCTTGCACACATTTATCGTACTCTGCTAAGAACTTCCCACATTTCTTTTACGTCAAGCATTCGGAAATAGCGGAAACACTGCCACATACACGTAGCAATTTCATGATTGAAAGTAATTGCAACCTTCTCACGTAGAAAGAGCTCTATTTTTAACCCTATCACCTCTTGTTAAAAAGTGTGTATCTGTTAGTATACATCAACTATGCTTGTTGATCACACATCTGCCCTGTCCTAATATCGTAATGGAATTGCAATAATTAAACTGAGTTCACAGTTACTGTCTTGTATATTGCAGAACTGTTGAAGTCCGTGAAACTGAAGAAGAAACAACTGGACTGTAGCTTATTTTTCGCCTTCTAATTCATCTGTGTCGTCTTTAGATGGTTTCAAGAAATTCATTGTTCTCTTTCAGACCCATTATCATATCCCCTGTAATTTGTAAGTGGAACACACTTCCTTCAGTGAAACAGCAACTTCATTATGATGAATGTGTAAGTGCTCCAGCATCATATACAAGCTATTCCAATATATACAGCCCTCTTGTTTGAGAGAAGACTTCGGAGATGAATATAGGTCATTTTCTTTTACGTACCATACAATGCATTTTTACAGTACGTATTTACTGTTGCTGCGATGTTCGGCCCATGATTTAACAAGAAACAGTCTTTATCAAAAGTGTGGCTAAGTGCTGTGTTTATACAATTGACAGGACAAGGAAGCTTTCCGTAAGTTTACAAATGTTTTATTATATTGACACCCCGGTCGGAGACAATGACAAAATTATGCAACATGTCCGGTGAAATTTTCCAATCAGCCTGCCTCTCTTTCAGTTATTTTATAATATTTACTTACGTTTTCTTAACATCTGGGAATTTAACTGCAAACTAAACATTATCCACAGGAGGACAATCTGTGTTTATGTAATGTGCTGTAAGCGTGAAGTAACAAAACCTTATTATGCAAATCAGTCCACCTATCAACTGTCGCAGCACGTATGGTACGTTATTAGAAACTTCCGCAATAACAGAAAACATTATGTTGTTTCTAGTATCATCAACCTGTATTAGACATGCCTACTTATAGAAGAGGAACGTGGCATGCCAACGAACGCTGGCTTCTCTATATTGTGCATCTATATCTATTAATACTTGGCCTAGTTATCTGAAACATCCACCAGAAACCGCACCAACAGGTCTTGTATTTTTAGCACAAATTGCCACATGCTTTGCTGTTATATTACTTTTTATTACTGCCGGTATCCACGAAGGAGCAGTGTCCGTGTGAGACTTTTTTTACAACTGTGTTTCTTTAAGTAACTCATTCATGCACGATACGTACGCAGTAGACTTTCTGTATCGGGCTACAGCCAACATGTTTACGCCATACTTCGCTTTTTACCCCTTCCCGTTTCTTCAATGTGTACCCATTTTTCAAGTTTTACTTCCTGTTGCACTGGCTTCCCCACGCTGCATGATTACAGACAGACGACAAATGAAACTTGTGCTCGATGTAACCGAGCACGTATTACACGCCTAGGATACATTTACGCTGCAGCCGTGCTGCTGGCACCTAGCAAATCTTATCTCGTTATTCGCCGGGTGCCTAGTTGCATTTACGCTACATCCTCTCTTCGCGTTGGGCCGGGACGGCGAAAACGGGAAAGTCCACTTCTTCGATTTTCACGTTGTAAAAACTCATGGCGACATGTAATACTACGCCACTTCGTCTTCTGAACTTATTTTTTTCCATAAAAGTTTTAATTTCCTTGTGAAATAAGAAAGTCTACGTTCTGTTTTAGTTCCATAAAATGTCTCAATTTTCAAAAGCGCGTGTTTAAAAAAATCTGGTAGTGTAGTATCTTAGATTCTTAATAAACCCTTTACATTTTCATAATTCGCTACAGTCATTGTGAAATGGCACTATTTGGCACCTACGTGCTCTTGATTTACGAATCATCTTGTGAAAACGTTTGATTTCGGGTTGCTTACTGTGAGAAGTTTTAAAGCATACATAATAGCGAGTGAAATATAGCTAAAAGTACAAAAACGTTTTTGAATTGGTAGTGACAGTTATCAGTCTCCTTTCCTCAGTTTTTTTTTCTTTTTTGGGGCCTTTGTCCCTCGTCACAGCAGGGTCGACCGTGTTACTATTGATTTGGCAGTGTTCGTTGCAAAGGGTGGCCGGATGCTCTTCCTGCCGCCACCCTGAACCCCCTGGGACCGAATCAGTGTACCCCAGCTGTCTGCGTCTAGTGTAAGCCATGGAATAGTGCGAACGTTTCCAAATGTCTGCGAGTCGCGTAACTGAGGCGGAACGTGGGGACCAGTCCGGTATTTACCTAGCGATATTTGGAAAATCGCCAGGCGGATTCGATTCGGGACCGGCGCGTCTATCCGAGTCCAGGAAGCAGCGCATTAGCGCTCTCGGCTGCCCTGGCGGGTTTGTCTCCTTTCATCCGTAAATGCGAGTTACTGATTGGTATCAATGCTGCTCGAGTTTGGCTTGGTTTAGCGTTGAGTCAAACACTGCAGGATATCCATCAGTGCAGGTCTAGTGTCGGGCCCTCATGCTATTTCAATGACAATGTCTAGAAAAATCTAAATGTATACGAATTTTTCCCTCGCCGACGTCCGGTTATACTGGACAATCTGCTATGGTTTTACAATAGTCTCATTTCACACTATTAGAAGCAAACACTTATTTTTCAATTTTTTTACTTTTTTTAAATTAACACTCCACCATCTGAATGAAGTTTTGTTTATTTAATTTGTCATTAACATATAATACAGGAAACCAAGCTCAATTTGGCCATAAATTAAGAAAAATATTCGCTCCCCACGAAATGTCAGATGTAAAATAATTATTTTGTAAAAAGATCAGTAACTAATAGTAGGAGCACATCATATTTATGTTAATGACAAACTGTATCACTCTAAAATGGCAATTACCTTGGCCGTAATTAAATAAACAACAGTACAGTCAAATGGCGGCATGGCCATTTAAAAATTATTGCGTAAGTGTTGCTCAGCAACATCAAAAACAGTAAACAGTTATTTGTTGCCCATATTCTACAATTATCAGAATGCTCATTTCCTATATGGAGCAACAAAAATAAATTAATCTAAGACGCGAGTTTGCTGTGGATGTCTTGTAATAAAAGCTGCACATTGCACTTAATACCTTTCCAGTTGGAGATGATGAACGGCAGATGTTAAAAAAGCAATTACATTCATAGATGTTTTTGTGTCTGAGTTTGACTAATAGGCTTTTGCAGCGCTGGGAATGCGTAGTGCCATAAGGCGCAAATAATTACAGGCTGAGATCAGGGCTGTCCATTATATGGCCGCCACAGACCGACAAAGTTAATTTTTCAGACACCGCAGTAAATGAGGACACCGTTGTAAAATTAACCTGTTATGTCCACTGCGCCCAGGCGCCAACAAGTACGCAATGTGGTGCTTGCTAACCTACTAGCTGCCCTCTTCCGATCATGATATTTGCCGCGCGTTTCCCCACCAATGGCATATGCGCGTGCTACGTTGGCCGCACGGGCGTCGCGTCGTGGTATCTTTACCCGCAATCGCTCGCTTGCTCGCTCCTTTTCTTTCTTTCTTTCTTTCAGTTCAGTCACTGAGACACACTGTGCTGTTGCACTGTTTGGACGTTGCTTAATACACTACTGGCCATTAAAATTGCTACACCACAAAGATGACGTGCTACAGACGCGAAATTTAACCGACAGGAAGAAGATGCTGTATATGCAAATGATTCCCTTTTCAGAGCATTCACACAAGGTTGACGCCGATGGCGACACCTACAACGTGCTGACACGAGGAAAGTTTCCAACCGATTTCTCATACACAAACAGCAGTTTACCGGCGTTGCCTGGTGAAACGTTGTTGTGATGCCTCGTGTAAGGAGGAGAAATGCGTACCATCACGTTTCCGACTTTGATAGAGGTCGAATTGTAGCCTATCGCGATTGCGGTTTATCGAATCGCGACATTGCTGCTCGCGTTGGTCGAGATCCAATGACTGTTAGCAGAATATGGAATATGTGGGTTCAGGAGGGAAATACGGAACGCCGTGCTAGATCCCAACGGCCTCTTATCACTAGCAGTCGAGATGACAGGCATCTTATCCGCATGGCTGTAACGGGTCTTGCAGTCACGTCTAGATCCCTGAGTCAACAGATGGGAACGTTTGCAAGACAACAACCATTTGCACGAACAGTTCGTCGACGTTTGCACCAAAATCGACTATCAGCTCGGAAACCATGGCTGCGGTTACCCTTGACGCTGCATCACAGACAGGAGCGCCTGCGATTCTGTACTCATTGACGAACCTCTGAGCACGAATGGCAAAACGTAATTTTTTCGGATGAATCCAGATTTGTTTACAGCACCATGTTGGTCGCATTTGTGTTTGGCGACATCGCGGTGAACGCACACTGGAAGCGTGTATTCGTCATCACCATACTGGTGTATCACCCGGCGTGATGGTATGGGGTGCCATTGGTTTCACGTCTCGGTTATCTCTTGTTCGCATTGACGGCACTTTGAACAGTGGACGTTACATTTCAGATGTGTTACGACCCGTGGCTCTACCCTTCATTCGATACCTGCGGAACTCCACATTTCAGCAGGATAATGCACGACCGCATGTTGCAGGTCCTGTATGGGTCTTTCTGGCTACAGAAGATGTTTCTGGCTACAGAAAATGTTCGACAGCTGCCCTGGCCAGCACATTCTCCAGACTTCTTACCAACTGAAAACGTCTAGTCAATGGTGGCCGAGCAACTGGCTCATCACAATACCTCAGTCACTACTCTTTATGAACTGTGACATCGTGTTGAAGGTGCATGAGCAGCTGTACCTGTACACGCCATCCAAGCTCTGTTTGACTCAATGCCCAGGCGTATCAAGGCCATTATTACGGCCAGAGGTGGTGGTCCTGGGTAGTGATTTCTCAGGATCTATGCACCCAAACTGCGTGAAAACATAGTCACATGTCAGTTCTACTGTAATATACTTGTCCAATGAATACCCGTTTATCATCTGCATTTCTTCTTGGTGTAGCAATTTTAATGGCCAGTATTGTAGTTAGCGCCAAAGGTCGCTTATTTCCCATTGTTCGAGTGCGTGTGACTTGAAGTATGTAAATATACATACCGTAATTTGTTTTAGTCCACTAAGTTTAATTAGTTAACATACTAGTTATAAAAGCGACAGATGCTTGTGGCATAGTGTGGGCGGCTGTGTTCGTGGCTGTGTGTGAAATGTGCTTGTAATGGGGTTGTACACGAGCATAATATTTCTGGCAATGTGTGGCTGACAACATGGCCGTGGGGTCGAGTAATACAGCCCGGTAGTCCGGCGTATGTTCACCGTGATTCCAGCATTTCTGCGAGCTGCTGACATTCCGCCTAGTATGGCGGTCATATTGCAAGTGATACCGCTTGTTCGGTGAACATACATGGCAACTACTGTTCATTATCCACTCTTCCGCGTACATTTTCTCTGTCGCACATAAATGGCTCTGAGCACTATGGGACTTCACATCTGAGGTCATCAGTCCCCTAGAACTACTTAAACCTAACTAACGTAAGGACATCATACACATCCATGCCCAAGGCAGGATTCGAACCTGCGACCGTAGCGCTCGCGCGGTTCCAGACTGAAGCGCCTAGAACTGCTCCACCTCTGTGGCACATGTTTCGCGTCGAATTCCACGATGTGGAATAGAATGGATGGCGGCAACGTTGTCCGAAAACAACGCTCGTTTACGAGTACCAATGCCTCGGAAATTTAAAGTGTAATGTAACCTTGTAAACTGATGCCTAATTATAAATATATTTGTCCCTCCGACGCGCGTACGATTAGGGAAGAAGAATTCACTTTTATTATAATTCACGTTTCTTGGAGACCTACTTCCCCTCTCTCCTACTTATTTACCTATTTTTTTTATTTTGGTTTTAAGATCGAGCAATGAGGTTGATGAGCATATTTATAATTTTGTTCCAGAAGCTGCATGTGATTACGACGATAGGTTTTTGTTGGCTGTACTGATTATCAATGAACGATTCATGATTGTTAATGCAGTCAGGTCATCGATGAAAAAAAAAAAACAAAAAAAAAAAAACGGAAAGTTGACGCAGAACGTCGTGTATTCAAACCGACATGGCTGAAGTATATGTTGTGAGTCAACAAAATGGAAACACAATGTGTCTCATGTGTAATGACAATACCAGTGTGGAACGCGTCCAACAGAAAGCGCTATTATCCTACAAAAAGGAGAAAACATGTGTCTCATGAAGAATTCATCAAAAGAATGTTTGGAAATATTTGCATCAAACGCGTGTACAGACCAGATATCGTTAGTGAAAAATACAAGCTTGTCACATCAAACCCCTGCACCATGAGTTGACGACATGGCGGAAGATACTGAAATTTCACTCTAATCAAAAATGAAGAATGTTTATTTTACAGTTTAGCGCTTGATGAAAGTGCTAAGGTTTCAGATACTGACCCGTAGGCACTCTTTGTGTGAGGAGACATAACTACAATGTAACCGAGGTATTACTTGACTTACGTTGAATGAAAGGAGCAATAACAGACATAAAATTATATGAAGAGTAAGAAGTTGTATATACAAGTTTGATCTTCATGTTTACGGCGAGCACAGGGGGATTTGTGGCTTTAAATAGAGTAATAGCACGACACGCAGGATTCTAAAATACCACTGCATTATTCACTATGAACAGCTGAGTGCTGTTCTCGATTTTAAGGATGTGATAGAAAAGGTAACATTGACTGTCAATTTCATACACGCAAGAGGACTAAATTATATCAGACCTTCCTGTCTGAAAGAGGCCCGGGGCATGATACCATTTACTTTTAGCCGAGTTCGCTGTCTCAGACGATCACCAACGCTAACACGATTTTATTCTCTATTGGGAGAAATAAAAACCTTTATAATCGCCACAGTACAAAATGTCAAGAGTTTTGGAGAACGAACAATGGTTGAATGATCTGACTTTAGTTGACTTAACTAAGTATTTCGCCGACCTCCAAGTTATAAATTACTGAAGTGCATAACTGTATGGAGATATTCAAGCATTTATTAAAAAGTTTATCTTGTTTGAAAAACAGATACTGGAAATATGGTTTGGCCGTTGAGAGACCTCGTCTACGCGAAATCAAGAGAGACTGGATTTCTTCCCGCAAAAAATAACTTAGTGTGAGGAAATACTCACCCAGAGCCCTAAATAAAAGTGTCCCAAAATCCTTTTGAGGTGAGACTGAAGACGCTATGTTAGACCTACAGAACAGACGGCTATTGCCCAGAATTCTCAGAATTTCGACATGGAATATATCTCCAAGGAACTCTGCAAAACGAAGATATTTGTCTAATTAAGTTTTGGTTTTATTTGTTTTATTTTTTCTTAATTTTAAGTTTCAGTTTAAGTTTGTAAGATTGTAATACACTGAAGACCCAAAGAAACCGGTACACCTGCCTAATATCGTGCAGGGTCCCTGCGAGCACGCAGAAGTGCCGCAACACGACGTGGGATGGACTGGACTGATGTCTGAAGTAGTGCTGGAGGGAATTGATACCATGAACCCTGTAGAGCAGTCTATAAATCCGTAAAAGTACGAGGGGGCGGAGACCTCTTCTGAACAGCACGTTGCAAGGCATTCCAGATATGCTTAATAATGTTCATGTCTGGGGAGTTTGGCAGCCAGCGGAAGTGTTTAAACTCAGAAGGCTGTTCCTGGAGCCACTCTGTATTAATTCTGGACGTGTGAGTGTCGCATTGTCCTGCTGGAATTGCCCTAGTCTGTCGGAATGACACAACGGACACTAGTGCATGCAGGTGTCCAGACAGGATGCTTATGTGCGTGTCACCTGTCAGAGTCGTATCTAGACGCATCAGCGGCCCCACATCATTTCAACTGCACACGCTACACACTATTACAGAGCCTCCACCAGCTTGAACAGTCCCCTGCTGACATGCAGGACCCATGGATTCATGAGGTTGTCCTCACACCCATACACGTCCACCCGATCGATACAATTTTAAACGAGAATAGTCCGACTAGGCAACATGTTTCCAGTCATCAGCAGTCCAATGTCGGTGTTGACGGGCCCAGGTGAGGCATAAAGCCTTGGGTCGTGCAGTCATCAAGAGTACACGAGTGGGCCTTCGGCTCCGAAAGCCGATATCGATTATGTTTCGTTGAATGGTTGATGGCCCAGCACTAAAATGTGCAACAATTTGCGGAAGGGTTGCACATCTGTCACGCTCTTCAGGCGTCGTTGTTCCCGCTATTGCAGGATCTTTCTACGGCCGCAGCGATGTCGAAGATTTGACGTTTCACCGGATTACTGATATTCGAGGTGCAACCGTACAACGAGCAGAAGTCGAACACTGCACTACTGGAGTGAACTTTAAGCAGCCAGTCACAGCTCAAGGTTCACGACATACGGCGATGTACGCAGCGCGTCACACAAACCAGCTTGGTATCATCGCCTAGCGAGTATCGTGGCGAGCAGCCATGGTGTAAGTTAAATGAGCGGGTAAGACAAATGCGTCTGATTCATCATTGCCTTGCCATGCCATGCCGACGAGCAGCGAGCTGGCAGTATGAGCTGGTAGCATTAACGCACCCTAACATATTTACAGTCAAAGATTATTTAAGACAACCATGTCACCTATGCTCCAAAGTAACTAATTCGGGCAGCCTATCCGGGAAGGCTTTTTGAGCGCGCTGACTTGGTCATGCAGAACTAGTATCTACACTCCTGGAAATGGAAAAAAGAACACATTGACACCGGTGTGTCAGACCCACCATACTTGCTCCGGACACTGCGAGAGGGCTGTACAAGCAATGATCACACGCACGGCACAGCGGACACACCAGGAACCGCGGTGTTGGCCGTCGAATGGCGCTAGCTGCGCAGCATTTGTGCACCGCCGCCGTCAGTGTCAGCCAGTTTGCCGTGGCATAGGGAGCTCCATTGCAGTCTTCAACACTGGTAGCATGCCGCGACAGCGTGGACGTGAACAGTATGTGCAGTTGACGGACTTTGAGCGAGGGCGTATAGTGGGCATGCGGGAGGCCGGGTGGACGTACCGCCGAATTGCTCAACACGTGGGGCGTGAGATCTCCACAGTACATCGATGTTGTCGCCAGTGGTCGGCGGAAGGTGCACGTGCCCGTCGACCTGGGACCGGACCGCAGCGACGCACGGATGCACGCCAAGACAGTAGGATCCTACGCAGTGCCGTAGGGGACCGCACCGCCACTTCCCAGCAAATTAGGGACACTGTTGCTCCTGGGGTATCGGCGAGGACCATTCGCAACCGTCTCCATGAAGCTGGGCTACGGTCCCGCACACCGTTAGGCTGTCTTCCGCTCACGCCCCAACATCGTGCAGCCCGCCTCCAGTGGTGAGGCGACAGGCGTGAATGGAGGGACGAATGGAGACGTGTCGTCTTCAGCGATGAGAGTCGCTTCTGCCTTGATGCCAATGATGGTCGTATGCGTGTTTGGCGCCGTGCAGGTGAGCGCCACAATCAGGACTGCATACGACCGAGGCACACAGGGCCAACACCCGGCATCATGGTGTGGGGAGCGATCTCCTACACTGGCCGTACACCTCTGGTGATCGTCGAGGGGACACTGAATAGTGCACAGTACATCCAAACCGTCATCGAACCCATCGTTCTACCATTCCTAGACCGGCAAGGGAACTTGCTGTTCCAACAGGACAATGCACGTCCGCATGTATCCCGTGCCACCCAACGTGCTCTAGAAGGTGTAAGTCAACTACCCTGGCCAGCAAGATCTCCGGATCTGTCCCCCAGTGAGCATGTTTGGGACTGGATGAAGCGTCGTCTCACGCGGTCTGCACGTCCAGCACGAACGCTGGTCCAACTGAGGCGCCAGGTGGAAATGGCATGCCAAGCCGTTCCACAGGACTACATCCAGCATCTCTACGATCGTCTCCATGGGAGAATAGCAGCCTGCATTGCTGCGAAAGGTGGATATACACTGTACTAGTGCCGACATTGTGCATGCTCTGTTGCCTGTGTCTATGTGCCTGTGGTTCTGTCAGTGTGATCATGTGATGTATCTGACCCCAGGAATATGTCAATAAAGTTTCCCCTTCCTGGGACAATGAATTCATGGTGTTTTTATTTCAATTTCCAGGAGTGTATATAAGTTCTGGTTGTTTCCTAAACTGACAGCTGGTATTCCACATTTCATATTATTATAAGACGGAACTCTGTCTCACTGGCACAGAGTACAGAGGCCCTGTCTGAATGTTGCCTTTCCAAACCCGTGGATTGGGCTCTGCGCTCAGGATGATTTTGCCCTCTTCACGCGACCCCCGATGTATCTTCATCTTACAGCTCGTTATTACTTTTCTATGGCGATGCGGAAGGAAAATGTTTAAGTACCACCTTTGCTGACAACAGTATCACCTTTGCTGACAACACTGACTGAACTTCAGGATCGTATCAAGGCTTGAGTTTGGTACACTGACGTACTTGCTCGAACATGCATCGTTTTTACTTTAGTGGCGCGTAAGTGTTTGCACGTGGAATAAAGAAAGCAGGACATAAAATATTAAAATGCTGTGTAATAATCTTGGAAATGTGATTTTTCATACTATGAATCATTCACAGTTTTCGCGTAATACTTCGTGAAATACGTTCATCCAAAACCCGATGATCCATTTGTGATCACTCTGTATTACAGTATGTATACAAAGTGATGAGCGAGCAGGCGAGTCTACATACTACCAATCAAAGCCACATGGCAAACGTATAGGTTGCTACATGAAATTAAACCGACCCTTCCGCTGCGTGACTTACATCAATGGCGACGCAGTGCGCAGAAACGCCTGGGAGGGTGTGTTCCACTAACGCTCAACTTGCCTTTCGTGGGTAAGACTCAACAAATCATATGAACACACCACACGGCAGGCGTTGATGCAAAAGGGTGAAGGCTGAGGGGGGGGGGGGGGGGGGTGTTAAAGGAACTCCTCCCCCCACCAAAAAAATATTTTAGCGAAAGTGATCATAATTCGCAGCTAACTTTCGCACAATAAGAAACATGGAAACTATGAGTCTCCTAATGGCACCGAATTCTACGAAATTACAAGCTGCACTCAACCGCCGATACTTTCCAGTTTCTCGCTCACATGGATGTGCTTGCATACTGACCGCCTGTAGAGAACATTCCAATCTAGGGAAGGCGCTTAATGATAGGTTGACGGCACTTGTCACCGATAATAAATCCGACAGAGTTCGAATGTGTTCACAGATAGTATTAGCAAACCACAGGAATTTGAGAATGCCAAGAAAGAAAGATAATGCACCCTCGCCACACACAAAGAAAAATATTACAGGGAGGATAATTTCCAGAACGTTGGCGGAAATGATTAAAAAAAAACAGAATTACCCCAATTTACACGCTCTAACTACCATGACCTCCAGACCTGAGTGCATAACCTAGTGCTAGGGTGAATACTGATAATGGCGAATGCCGACTTCGATTTTATACTGCGTAAATTTCGTTGTCTAAGAGTTTGTTGCCCGTATAGTTCTCAGATCAATTGCACGTCATGATGTCCTTAAATTTTCAGACCAGCACTTTTTAAATGCTCTAACTGTTAGCAACTTCTATTTCATAGCATTTTTGTTAAATCAAGATAAACAAATCGTCGTCATTATAGTAGTAGTAGTAGTAGTAGTAGCAGCAGGCAAGTTGGGTCTTGGAGGATGGGAAATGGAGAGAGGAGCGGGTGGGGGGAAGCGTGGAAGAGAGCGAGAGAGAGAGAGAGAGAGAGAGAGAGAGAGAGAGAGAGAGAGAGAGAGTCTGCGGAAACCGCCTGTCTATTGTGTACCACAGCTATAAATCCAAGCGATGTTATGAAGGTGTGTGAACAGGACATAAAATACGAATATCAAAGCGTTCTTAGGGCACTCCGTCGCCGATATTTAACGTCTGCTGTTGCGGCAACTTCCAATCCGAATGAGGCACTTCGAGCGCAAAGAGCTACGTTTATACGCAGTTTGGAGAATCTCGTGCTAAGATTACATCTTTACGCACCAGTAAAGGTAGCTTTGACGCTCACATTGCCGCGTTAAACCTGAGCGCCTAGCACACGCCAAGAGATACATGAAAACGGTTAACTGCCCTGCACAGGCCAGGGATAACATCCGCTTGGCTCCGACATCACATTTAGTGATTTTTCCAGACCACGCGATTGTTAAAACTCGTCATGTGGGTTCTTTCCTGGGAATTATGTAGAGCTGTACAGAGCTCCCGGCAAATATTACGTCTGTCACAATCATTTCACTCATGAACATCATTATTTACCATGACAATACTTGTTAAACAAGATACCACTTTCTCGTTTTTTTTTTTTTTTTTTTGTTGGTAACTTAACGCGCGGTAAGTCAATCTGGAGCCAAACACAAACGCTACCGATTGCAAAGGAAGAAGTCCGCAACAGTTTAAAGTCCCTTTACTAGTCTTTCTATATACCGTGGTTCTGATTCCCGTTAAAATTTAGACAGCCCCCTCCCCAAAATAACCCGTTAACCGGTGAGTGAAGTCAGTTCAAAGTTAGGAAGAAGGCAACGGCATACCACAGCAGTGAAAGATCTGTAGTGTTCCTCGGTAGAATTTGGTAATAAGGATTTCTCCCACAAAAGACGTCAGCTGTTTTTTCCTTTGTTTCGGAAGGTTTATTTTGTTTTGTTCTAGTAACGTGTAGGTGGAGTCAGCTCCAACGAAGAACCCTTCTCGAGCGTTTCGGGTAACAACCCATTGTCGGCGGAAAATGAACTTCTGGTTCTCATTACACCCAAAATTACGCGCAAATTTTAATTTTTTGTCACCTATCGATAGAGCAGCCCCAAATTTGACTGGCACAAAGGAAAACAAAATTTATGAACGGTGATGGTGAAAAATGAAACACTATTTCTGGCAGTGATTGGAAGGCAGCTATCTGAAAGAGCAGAGAAAATATTTATTCATCATTATCAACGTCCTATGTAGTAAGTTACTGATATGAATTGTGTGTTTTATACCAGTTTTTTTTAAAACATGCTACTAGGAATGAACATCATATAAACTATTTTTCTTATTCTTTATTTCTTATAAAATACATCCCTGCCGTAGGATAACAATTTTGGTGTTAAAAGGTTTGATCCTGTTTCTCGTAATGAAAGATATAATACATATTTGGTAATTGCTACGTATCTCCAGTACTTTTCGGTGTCTCGCTGCACGACACATTACGGCCATCACAAAGGCAAAAGAAGATACTCTTACTGCTAAATTCATGATTACACAAGTATAAGCGCCGGCCGCTGTGACCGAGCAGTTCTAGGCGCTTCAGTCTCGAACCTTGCCACCGCTACGGTCACACGTTCGAATACTGCCTCGGGCATGGATGTGTGTGATGTCGTTAGGTTCAAGTAGTTCCAATTTATAGGGGACTGATGACACCTCTCTCTCTCTCTCTCTCTCTCTCTCTCTCTCTCTCTCTCTCTCCCCCTCCGTGTGTGTGTGTGTGTGTGTGTGTGTGTGTGTGACAGACAGAGACAGAGACAGAGACAGAGAGAGAGAGAGAGAGAGAGAGAGAGAGAGAGAGAGAGAGAGAGAGAGAGAGGGGGGGGGGGTTACAAGCTGTATGTTAAATATTGTGTCTGGTGACAAAAATTGAAAATTAAACAGGAAGTCTACCAAAACAATGGGGATACACAAATCGAGCAGACAAGTAGGGCAAAGATTAAGATAGGAAACACAATTATAATGCAAGTGAATGATTTTCAATTGATGATAATGGATATCAAAGAAACGACTGCAATAATCAAACAGATCTTCGGGAATTAGAGCAATTTACTAACAACCACCTTAACATAGTGAAATGAAAGAAGTTAACCGAGACACTTATTTGGAGTATTTTATGCAACGGTAGTGAAGTGTGGACTAAATAGAAAAAATAAATTAAAAGAAATAGTAATTTGGGTATGGAGAAGAGCCACAAAGACATCTCGGACTGAAATAAAATCCAGTGAACAAATACTGCAAGAGAAGAAGGAAAGAATAAATTAATTCGACACCTATATCGACCTAAAAGCTTCGAAAAATAGGTTTGAAGGAAAAAAAGCCTAGAGAAAGAGTTAAGAGGCAGGCCCAGAACATCTGTATTACGAAATGGGTTCAATGGAATGAACTGCAACAACTACGAGTACAACCACACGGTAAAAATGGCGACAGGTAGGGTGGGTACATCAACGAGGCGTTGCCTGTAGTTCCCAATAATTAAGCAGGTGAAGTAAAATAATATACACCGTCATTAGTTAAGTAAAAGTCTGGTCTGACAACCCTATCTAATTATACTAACAGATGAATTAACAAATTCCAATGTCACGAGACCTGTTAAATAATCTCACTCCACAAGGTACATCACGGAATTTAAAAAAGTTTTTTCGTTAGCAGCAGTTTTGGTTTTGTCTCAATTTCTTGTAATACGATTAATCGAAACGAGATGAACCGAAGTCTTAAGATCAGGTGATGAGCCGTTACATTTAGAGTGCTGTAGATGAACAGCAATAGGTATAAAAAAGGGGACTGGTTCAAATGGCTCTGAGCACTATGGGACTTAACATCAGTCCCCTAGAACTTATAACTACTTAAACCTAACTAACCTAAGGACATCACACAACACCCAGCCATCACAAGGCAGAGAAAATCCCTGACCCCGTCGGGAATCGAACCCGGGAACCCGGGCGTGGGAAGCGAGAACGCTACCGCACGACCACGAGATGCGGGGAAGGGGACTCTGGTATTTTCGGTAATCTAAATAGTTTACAAAACAAAGGTTTCGCTGTTTCCGTAATGGAACCTTTAAAAATCCATGTTCACAGTTACTGGAAAACAAAGAAATGGATATTCGGAATAGAGCGGAGTGGATGGCAGAATTATGACAACGAACATGGAGATGCACGAAACATGTCAGCTTGTCAGGCGAATGGATGTTCATGGAGTTCCTTGCAGCATTCCACCAGCGAAGGACGAACGAGAGGATGACATAATGTAAGGCGAGTGCAGAAAATTATGAAACTTGCAGCAATAACCAGTGTGTGTACAGTTGAAGACTGCAATATTTGAAAAAATCGGGACGAGACGTTTTTCGCAAGTGTCAGATGGATGATGTTGAATTTGTTATAATTTGTGTTTAACGGCTTCTTTTACAGAATAAACTGCACTCTGATGTAGCTTAGATGTGTCGGTTACTTTCTATTTCAGTAAGCAATCTTCTACATCCGCCATTTTACTTCAGGTGGTTGATGCAGATGTCTCTTAGTCCTCTATGTTCCACGATGCCTTTCTCCACTCCACTGTCGTCTCTTAATCATCACACAATGACAGTAGACAACCCAAAATTATTAAAAAACGCTCTTCGCCATCTGAAGAGAGTTAATCACATTGTGTAGTAAACAAGTGAATATAACGAGTCTGTTGTTAACAAACCTTTTGAAATGCTAGATTTACAATCGTACCGGTGACGAATATTCGGTTGGAAATCACGTACAGTTTGCACGTACTGTGGTTCATAATGAGGAGACAAGTGAAATTAGAGCGCACGTAGGGAACACGTAGGCACTCCCCGCTAGCCACGCTGGAGCAGTGAACTGAATGCGAAATGATAACCGCAGCAGTGGGTGCAGGTGCACTGAGGGAACGGCGCCAGGTGCCAGCTAAATGGAGCTTGCGACGGATACGGCAGTAACAATGTGTGTCAGCGCGCTGCTATCTGGGTGCATATAACACGCGAGCTGCGTGCCATGCAGCTCCATTCAAACACTAGACGGGCCTGGGCTTACCACTACACTTCGCTGTCTCAACTTATCACTGTGCAGCGTGTCTGTTCGTAAAAAAGGTAATGGACAGAACTACATGAAACCAATCGCATGCAAAGCAAAGGCCAGACCGATTCTTTGGAGCAGTAGGTTTGAAACTTTTCGGGTCCACGGCTCCCCTGACCTGAACAAACACTCGCGGCTCCTTTTGCACTTGAAATCTAACTCGCAGGGTTGGGTAAATAAACTTAAGTTGCGAAAAAAATGAGTTATTTCTTTCTTAAAAACTGACATGCGTTTTAATGCATTTTTGATGTTATTGTATCTTTAAAAAGTGGCTCTGAGCACTATGGGACTTAACTTCCGAGGCCATCAGTCCCCTAGAACTACTTAAACCTAACTACCCTAAGGACATCACAAACATCCATGCCCGAGGCAGGATTCGAGCCTACGACCGTAGCGGTCGCCCGGTTCCAGACTGTAGCGCCTAGAACCGCTCGGCCACCCCGGCCGGCATTCTATCTTATTCTTGCAACGAAATCGATTGGAAGGATGAACTGCCGGCCGAGGTGGCCGAGCGGTTCTAGGCGCTACAGTCTGGAATTACGCGACGGCTACGGACGCAGGTTCGAATCCTACCTCGGGCATGGATGTGTGTGGTGTCCTTAGGTTAGTTAGATTTAAGTAGTTATAAGTTCTAGGGGACTGATGACCTCAGAAGTTGAGTCTCATAGTGCTCAGAGCCATTTGAACCATTTGAAGGATGAACTTGCTCTTTCATCATCAATTATTCGAGCCTCGGCAGAAGATTTGAAATTGCGACTCGCATATTTCTCCACATTCCTTCGCGATCTGCATTTCGTACTCACTGCCAGTGCCTAAAAAAAGCGCCTCACGTAAGTAGGATGTTGCAAAAGGCAAGAGTATTCGTAGGGGCTTGTTGCCTATTTACGGATACGCTTGTTTCATCACGCTCTAAAACTCAAGCGATAATGAGAGAATGGATTTCCATTTCTATGCGCAGCCTGAAGAAATATCAATAAATGGCTTGTGTTCTTCAGTGGTAAGAGTTGACTGATGTTTCGTACTTATAGGATCGCTGGTTCAATTGTGTTGAATTTCAGTAAAGTACTTCGAAAAGTAAATGAGTTAAGTTAAATGACTCAAGAACACAAACTTCAATTCCTTATTCAACTGAAAGTTTTCTAAAACCCTGTGAAGATCAGGGTATAGATAATGTATATAGCATCCAACTTCGTCTTCCGCAGGTTCGAATCCTGCCTCGGACATGGGTGTGTGTGATGTCCTTAGGTTAGTTAGGTTTAAGTAGTTCTACGTTCTAGGGGACTGATGACCACAGCAGTTGAGTCTCATAGTGCTCAGAGCCATTTGAACGATTTTTATACATTCAACGAACTGAGGTTTTCAAAGATGTCACAAATATACGCCAGCTTCATAACGAAGTCGCTGTCTACGAACTTCTCGCAGCTCAAACGTTTCCAACAAAAGAAGACTGAAGTACATACACCATTTTCGAGAGACTACCACTTGAAAGCCACTGAGAGTAATAAAATGTGCTCAGCCCACATTCCAACACTCATCTGTTGAAAACATCTTTATAGTATCCTTGATATCCATTTGTTGTGGAATCTTAGAACACATTTTGAGCTCAAACATTTTGAGCTATCTTTAAGAGATTGATCTGCACTGTGCCAACCAGCATGGATTCCACAAACACACACCAAATGAAACCCAACTCGCACTTTTTTCTCTCATGACACCCTGAAAGCAATGGATAAAGGCAATGAGGAAGATGCAGTTTCGCGATTAAAAAAAAAAAAAGCAATTGACTCAGTTTCAAATCTACGCTGATATCGCAAGCACGATCGTATGGGCTATGAAGCGAAATTTGTGACTGGATTGAGGGATGGTTGGTAGGGAGGACGCATCGTGTTATCTTGAATGGAGAATCATCGGCAGATGTTTAAGTAACTACGTGTGGTGGGACCCTTGCTGTTCATGTTGCATCTTAATCATCCAATAGACAGTATTAACCTCAGACTACTCATAGATTATAAAGTTGTCTACAATGAAAATTTCAAAATCGTGCCAAGAATGGGAACTTTCTCTAAAAGTTCAAAAATGTAAAACTATGCACTTCACAAAACGAATGACGACAGTATCAACGAGTCACAGTTGGAAACACTCAATTCATACATATACCTGAGTGTAACGCTTTGTTGGGCTCTGAAATGGAACGATCCCATACACTCAGTCACAGGTAAACCAGGTGGCAGACTCCGGTTCAGTAGTGGAATAACAGCAAAATTCGATCAGTCTGCAAAGGAGATGGCTTGCAAGCCATTCATGCGACCTCAGGCGCTTAGGTCCCGTACCGAACAGGGCTAACATAGGATATTGAAGTTATACAGAAAAGGGCAGCACGAATGGTCAAAAGTTAGTTTGTGGTAAGTGACACAGATGCTAAATGATAAATCTAGGAATATACAAGCTGCTATGTGTTGCTCCCGTAGTGATCATGTGGCCAAGATTAGATTAATAACAGATCGCGCAGAGGCATTTAAACAGTCTTCAGGCGCTCCATACGTTAATGGAACGGGAAACAGTCCTAATAACTGGTATAATTCTAAGTACTCTTTGCTAATTCACAGCGGTTTGCGTATTGTGTATGGAACTGTGGCTGTACACACACAAGCGGCCGACTTTTAATTAAATTTTACTACTTCGATCATTGATTGAAGAACCTCATGAAGAACAAGGCTCATTCTTTCTGATACCAGTGCTTCTTGGTGTACCGTGTCCAAATAGCAAGACCTTGAAGGTCCAGAGCTTGCAGGTCCAGAGCTTGCAACCCGACATAACAAACTACGACCACTGTCTGTCCTCACGCCTACACAATTTTCGAAATTAATGTTGTTCTCTTCAATAAATGAGCAGTATTTCAAAACGATCAAGTATTCGACGACTAATAGTGTTGTCTGTCGAAGACACACTACCAGTCGCTTAGCAGATGAGTCGTCCATCATATCAGATACCATGTCCGTAACAGCTGGTGAAGTAAGTTCTTCCGCTTCGGTGTGAGGTTTCTTGCTCTTTGGTATAAGGTAGGGAACTTTGTAAGTTGAAAGAACTTTTGTAAAAATCGTAGCTCATTTAGTGAAAGTTTTTGTTCTGTTATTTCTTTTAACTTGCTGTAAAAGTATTCTCGTGGTTTTTGCTATCGAACTACCGTGATTTGACTTCCAATGTAGTTTTATTTTATTAGGAAGCATGCTTATAGTAGGTAGAACTTCGAAACAAAAGACACACTGTGATCGGTTTCCCATCTCCAACAGTCGTGGAATTGAAATCTAAATTCATCATACTTTCTGCATTTTAATCTCTTCATTTCTTTATAACTGCATGATACTTTTGAAATACCACGTTTTTTACTAAAATTTAAGAATCTGTCCACTCTGACAGAGAAAAATAAATCACAGACGGCAAATAACAATTAAGATGATCTACTTTCGATAATAGTAACCTTCAAACTGGTTGTTACTGAATAAAAACAAATTAGTCATATTTCGTTATTCAACTACAATTTTTCACGCTGTCATAGTAACAACACTTACTCGCCGGCCCACTAGGTCTCGGGTCTCGCTACCAGCGCACACTGTTTCTTTACTCAGACAGCGAATAACAAAATTATTATTTTTATGAAATCACCGGGACACATTCTAAGGTCGCAATGCCCATAGGAGCGGCGAACCGCAATTTGAATACCCCTTTGATCCTGAAGATGTGTAGCCCACCCACGAAGGAGCTTAGATTACAAAACCCTCGTTCGACTAATAGTCAAATATTGCTAGTCAGTCTGCGATCCGAACCAGATAACCAGGAAATACAGAAGCTTCAAAGCAGCGAAGCGCTATTCGTCACAGGTTCATTTCGTAAGCGCCAAAGGGTCACGAAGATACTCGGCCAACTACAGTGGCAGAGGCTGCCAAACTGTCATTGTGCATCACGGTATGGTTTACTCTTTCACTATTTTTAATTTTTCTACTTACTAGTATTATACATCATCCATTACACGGACTTTTATACATACGAAAATCGTCACTAACACTGTTTCTTTTTGTAATCAAAACATACTACAGAGATATTACGACAGTATGGTTTCACAGAGAGTGTGAATACAGTCAGAGGTATTACATGTTCTGTTGATTACATTTTATCATGGAGTTGTAAATTATAAAATTTATTTTACTATTATTAACTACTGAATTATCGATTCTATGTGTGCTGTTATTGCTGATTTTGTAAATTTGTACAATGAGTGCGTGTGTGTGAGTGCGCGCCGGTGTATCCAATTTTAAAGTTCCTCCCAGTTTGCCCTATGTAGTTGCTTGAACAAGTTTTACCTGCTTAAAAAGCCTACAACAGAAATTAGTCCACGCCTTGAACTATTGAAAGGAAAAACTCTCAGATTCAGGATATGCAAAATCGAATGTAAAATTTGCTGAAGCTACTACATAGGACTAACTGGCAGGAAATTTCAAATTAGATACGCTGAACACATCCAACTGTTACACACATAACCAATCTACAAAACTGGACGTATCAACACACGTAAAAGACAACCTTGTAGGTGGGGCAACCACAGCTATGACTATTCATGTTGGGTATAAATAACCGCTTCAGCTTTATTTTGGTCCTTTATTACTGTACCACTACCGGTTTTGTGGGGGGTTAAAGCCACATTTTCAGGTGACTTATGATTAAAACATTAGGGCGAAAAGGCTCGTAATCTTTTTTCCCAACATTCATTGTCCGTGAAATACAAAACACCACGCTTCGTCAATCTATATGGAACCGCGTACAGCGGAGCATGCGGCCGCTTTCCCTGTGCGCGGTTCCATACAAACTGGAGAAGCGAGCGGTAGTTACATTTTGTGCCAGCATTGAGTGATACCGGAAATTCCCGCGTGTGTCTCCTTTACATTATAATCTTATTACTACGAGACACATTCCAAGCGGTGATCACAGTTTGTTTTTACTACAGACCACTAGTTTTTTAGTGTGCGTTACTAAGGTATTGCCACAGACTTTGTAAGACTCTCCTTCAGTTTTTAACTACGGCGCGAGTATTACATGTCGCCCTGCGGTGTATGTTCTTGAATTGGTGACAGTTAAATACTGTTTTCATACTTGGTCGTGTGCAGGAGAATTCCAAGAAAAAACACACTAGTTTTTACCACTATGGTACATTATTCAGCGAAACCCATTAATGTATATGGCGTAATTTCGATACTTAGAGTTGTATTTGAAGTCCTTTTGTGTTTAAAGCTTAAATTCCATACATGCGATACTTTCGGTATCGACAATAGTTTTGGTATTATCGAGGTATTGATACAATTTTAAGTATTGGTATCGATACCAAATATCGTATTGAATCTGGTATGGGATCGTCCCTCCCTGTGAGTGGTATTTTTTTCCCTGTAACCTGATTCCCTTCCCCCAGTTTTTCACCAGTTTGCAAGCGAAGTGTGCTAACTGTATGAAGCGAAAGAGTGTATACTGGGCCTCGCCTTTATGCTCTCTGTGGCCACTTCGAAAACTGCCTCACACTAAGTACCAGGTGATCAAAAAGTCAGTATAAATTTGAAACTGAATAAGTCACGGAATAATGTAGACAGAGAGGTACAAATTGACACACATGCTTGGAATGACATGGGGTTTTATTAGAAAAAAAAACACGTTCAAAAATGTCCGACAGATGACGCTTCATCTGATCAGAATAGCAATAATTAGCATAACAAAGTAAGACAAAGCAAAGAAAATGTTCTTTACAGGAAATGCTCAATATGGCCACCATCATTCCTCAAGAATAGCTGTAGTCGAGGGATAATGTTGAGAACAGCGCTGTAAAGCATGTCCGGAGGTATGGTGAGGCATTGGCGTCGGATGTTGTCTTTCAGCATCCCTAGAGATGTCGGTCGATCACGATACACTTGCGACTTCAGGTAACCCCAAAGCCAATAATCGCACGGACTGAGGTCTGGGGACCTGGGAGGCCAGGCATGGTGAAAGTGGCGGCTGAGCACACGATCGTCACCAAACGACGCGCGCAAGAGATCTTTCACGCGTCTAGCAATAATTTGTTATTTTTTTGTTCTAATTGAATCTGGTATGGTATGGTATGGTATGTATGTATGGTATGTCATTCCAAGCATGTGTGTCAATTTTCACCACTATCTACATTATTCCGTGGTTTATTAAGTTTTCAAATTTATACTGACTTTTTGATCACCTGGTATATATAGGACTGTCCAAATACAAAGAACAAAGCCCAAAGAAATAGCCGCTAGGCAACATCAACTGCACACGCCGGCGGCAACTACATCCTTCGAATGCTGCATAAGAGAGCAGCCAGTATTTGACTTTGTAACGACCCTTTTATCATACTGATGTTCTTATTCAAAGGCTGCGGAACACCAAGTGCGAAGCGCGCCTTCATAGTTTCCATACTGCTTTATGTAGAGAGTCTGCTTGTGAAAGAACCAAACACCCGTGAATATAGCACGACCATACGGCAGCGTAGTTCAAGGACGAAAAACAGACAGTCGGCAGGTGTTATTTCCGAGCAGTCTAGGCAGGACAAGTAGCTGCCCGCACGCTGCCTCATCGGGCACAATCTCTCTGCACAACTACTCCGCTTTAGCTCGTCCCCCAGCTAAAGGAGTATCTCACAAACAAACTTATGCGGTTTGGCACAAAAACGCACGCTTTGTGAATTAGGATTAGCATTTTATAAAACGAAAGGGAGAAAACAGTGGGGAATCGGCTTCTGCCTCAGAAATCTGAGTGCAGTGAACAATAGACCTCAAGCCTTAAAATCACATCTTACGAATTAATTTTTGCCTGAGCGCAACTGAGTAACTCCAACTTTTATATATTTACTGGCCTCTATATTTCACAGGTCTGCCACTACGAATTAGTGTGCTAGCACTTCAAGTGATCAGTAGTATTTTGTACCAACAAAGTCTTGTTTGAGAAACTCACTTTCCTATTTCTGAATGAATAACAGTGTCGGACTTCGGTAAAATAATCACAAATGTCGTTGGTGACAGACGTTTGCTCTTAATGACTGCTGCGTAAAGTTCTCTGTGTTTTTCTGAATATTTTGAAAAATGCAAGTAGTAATTGCCCGGATTGGTATTTCTTGCTGGTTTTCTTCACATTAAAGGACCTAAGTGAACATAGTACTACTTATGCCCTGAGTTAACCAAATATCTCGAAAACGACGCATAGTACGACAAAAAATTGTCCAGGGTGAATAGTTAGCATTAGTAACTGTGCTAATCACCTGCTGATAGCACTTAATGCGTGGGTGGGGTCAACCCATCCCCCCCCCCCTTAATACATCGAAAGCTCTAGAATTTGACAAATGTGATTGCAAACTCTTATTTACTGATTACATACGAAATGTATCCTAGAAAATATACTAGCTGCAGTGCTGCTGTCAAATGCACGAGCTTTCGCTCGTCCCACCATGTAGAGACGTCTGCTGCTATATCCAAGAAGTATATTGCTATTGTAATTTATTTTCGAGATAGGAATTACAGTCGGTTTACCGCGATGTATCTCGTTTGTTAGACAAGGCATTTAATTTTTCATTAATTTTCTTCATTGGTTCGTCTAATTATACAAATCTGAAGTAAATCGGCCCCGAACTTCTAAAGATTTTTGTTAACAACTTTTTCCCTTTATATATTACAGAAATATTAAGAAAACATGGTCCATGTAGGCTGTATTCTTTTAATTATCTATGCGATTGGCCAGTTTCAACCTTTGGTCATTTTCAAACACGCATCTTACGCTTCCAGCTTCAAAATGGTGCAAATGGCTCTGAGCACTATGGGACTCAATTGCTGTGGTCATCAGTCCCCTAGAACTTAGAACTACTTAAACCTAACTAACCTAAGGACATCACACACATCCATGCCCGAGGCAGGATTCGAACCTGCGACCTTAGCGGTCGCGCGGTTCCAGACTGAAGCGCCTACAAAAGCTCCGCCACACCGGCCGGTTCTGTGTGTTTACATTAGTGTTGCAAATTTGATTGTACAGTACAAGATGGTTGGCCGTTTCAATGTCTGTTTATAAGCTGTGTTTAGCGTGATTCAGGAACGAAGACGAGAATGCGGTAGTTCTCTGCTCCCGTCAGGATTCATGGTATCACTGAATACCCTTGCCTTTCAACACTGGGGTGCTCGATTTCGCTGAGTATCCATGCTACATGCGCCTGTCAATCACTTCATGGGCATTTTACCTTGTTACGATGGTTATGGTTTGTACTTAGGTAATAGCCACGAACACGAGAATTATGGCGGTGGTATGGAAACACACACCCTGATGGCTGGGTTAGAAGGTGGCCACCGAACTCAAGCATTGTGATGGTTTGGGGACTCACCACATTCTAACCCGTAGGAAACAGAAAATTACTTTACCATGCATGTAGCTTATTTTCCAGAAACGTCAGTGTCTAGCCATTTTATGTACACTGCACAATCACATTTCCAACACTCAAGTAGTGTTTCAACAACAATATCAACTGTTAGTAGACAAAGGCTTACATTTAAATTGCAAATGAATGTAGAAACAAATGCATCGGTTCTTCCTTGGAAAAAAGGGTACTCCTGATATTAGTCGCTTTACAGCGCCATCTACCATGATTGTCTGAGTAAACGGTACGTAATTTTTGGCGCAGAATCCTAACAGCCAATAAAAACAGGGGGTTCCGAGATGTCTCGTTTGCTAACATTAACTTCAGCTACAACATTTTTTTTCCTACGATACTTGGTATTCGACATATTTAGTTGTCTCAGGTTAAAACCAACACCCTGTAAATAGGATGCAAATGCAATCCTAGAGGTCGCTGATGCATTGATAACGTACAGATAATTCTACAAATCAACTGAAAGAAGATTAACTTAGAGGTAGATATAAAATAATCAAAGTTTTCCTCATTTTATATTACACGAAGTAATGAAGTGTGCTTAGCTCTTTAACTCTATTAAGATAAACGCGGAGGTAATATTTTTTAAGATGAGGCGGACGATTTCTTTCCCCATCCGAGTTTGTTCTCCGCCTGTAATATGACCTCGTCGCCGACGAGGCGACGATAAACTCTTATCACCCTTCGTTACGCAGGGCTTGTTCCCTCTGCGAAGGCGGCACTCATTTCCTTCCGTTCCCAACAGCCCCCACTGCAAGAGCCGAGTCGCACCGGGGGACTGTACGTGCGCGCACATTGGTAAGGTAGGCGAGTACCAGCCTTATCCAAGAAGATGACCGTCAGAATAGTTTGTCAGAGGGAAACCTGGAGACACGTATACGTGCAACGACGGTGGTAAGCTGCGGAACAAACTTCGCAATTGCTGGCCTGAAATTTCGCTGCCAATCTACAGATAACATTTGACTCGACGAAGTGGACTTGCAAAAGGAACACTTCCAGTATAGTTGTGCAAGTTACTAAAATGAAAATCCGTTAGATTAAATTTAAAGTTTTTAAAAGAAAATACACAACTGGCCACTAAAATTTCTACACCACGAAGATGACGTGCTACAGACACGAAATTTAACCGACAGGAAGAAGATGCTGTATATGCAAATGATTAGCTGTTCAGAGCATTCACACAAGGTTGGCGCCGGTGGCGACACTTCCAACGTACTGACATGAGGAAAGTTTCCAACCGATTTCTCATACACAAACAGCAGTTGAGCGGCGTTGCTTGGTGAAACGTTGTTGTGATGCCTCGTGTAAGGAGGAGAAATGCGTACCATCACATTTCCGACTTTGATAAAGGTTTGATTGTAGCCTATCGCGATTGCGTTTTATCGTATCGCGACATTGCTGCTCGCGTTGGTCGAGGTCCAATGACTGTTAGCAGAATATGGAATATGTGGGTTCAGGAGGGTAATATGGCACGCCGTGCTGGATCCCAACAGCCTCGTATCACTAGCAGTCGAGATGACAGGCATCTTATCCGCATGGCTGTAACGGATCATACAGCCACGTCTCGATCCCTGAGTCAAAAGATGGGGACGTTTGCAAGACAACCATCTGTACGAACAGTTCGACGACGTTTGCAGCAGCAGGGACTATCAGCTCGGAGACCATGGCTGCGGTTACCTTTGACGCTGCATCACAGACAGGAGCGCCTGCGATGGTGTACTCAACGACGAACATGAGTGCACGAATGACAAAACGTCATTTTTTCCGATGAATCCAGGTTCTGTTTACAGCATTATGATGGTCGCATCCGTCTTTGGCGACATCGCGGTGAACGCACATTGCAAGCGTGTATTCGTCATCGCCATACTGGCGCATCACCCGGCGTGACATTATGGGGTGCCATTGGTTATACTTCTCGGTCACCTCTTGTTCGCATTGACGGCACTTTGAACAGTGGACGTTACATTTCAGATGTGTTACGACCCGTGGCTCTACCCTTCATTCGATCCCTGCGAAACCCCACATTTCAGCAGGATAATGCATGACCGCATGTTGCAGGTCCTGTACGGGCCTCTCTGGATACAGAAAATGTTAGACTGCTGCCCTGGCCAGCACATTCTCCAGATTTCTCACCAATTGAAAACGTCTGGTCAGTGGTGGCCGAGCAACTGGCTCGTCACAATACGCCAGTCACTACTCTTGATGAACTGTGGTATCGTGTTGAAGCTGCATGGGCAGCTGTACCTGTACACGCCATCCAAGCTCTGACTCAACGCCCAGGTGTATCAAGGGCGTTATTACGCCCAGAGGTGGTTGTTCTGGGTACTGATTTCTGATGATCTATGCACCCAAATTGCGTGAAAATGTAATCACATGTCAGTACTTGTATAATATATTTGTCCAGTCTGCATTTCTTCTTGGTGTAGCAATTTTAATGGCCAGTAGTGTAATTCCAAGCATGTGGCTCAAACACGAATGCTCTTCAGAGGGCTTTCTTCAAAATTGGCAACTGCATGAATGCTCTGCGTTATTCTGTAGAAGTAATTGTTACACTAGCGTACCAAAAATCGGAAGTGAGCATCATCTTTGTACATACTCCGCTAGCTTCTGTTCATCTTCGTACATATTCAGCTAGCCACTAACCAGCGCATGGCAGGTGGTGCTTCTAACACATCTATTTTCTGTCCTAATCCATTTGTGTATTGAACAAGGGAAATAAATGATTATCCATATGGCTCTCTGTACGCGCCAAGTCTTTCTAATTTTAGAAATGGCCACACCTCCGCCTTTCATGTGATTTCCCTTACAGGTACTGCTTGTGCACTGTCCCAGAACCCTTCCAACGCACCGAAGTCTTTCATTCGCCTTCCCTAATACTGACT
Source organism: Schistocerca gregaria (assembly GCF_023897955.1). NCBI lineage: Eukaryota > Metazoa > Arthropoda > Insecta > Orthoptera > Acrididae > Schistocerca > Schistocerca gregaria. The sequence continues at coordinate 404,906,062 of NC_064931.1, read as the reverse complement.
TCGCGTGTTCGTGCCATAGCATATTGATTCTTGGCGTTACCCTTAAAGACTCGAACGATGTGACGTGCTGAAGACGTTCGTCACTAAGCTACTTCTCATGTACCGTCTGGTTCTGTCTCTTCGTTATATACAGTATTTTGCTGCTCCATTATACCAAGGAGAAATATTATCCACTTCTATGTCTCCTTACAATCGTCTTACGAGTATACTTTTCAGTAGACGGCATCATCGTCGGAGAAAAACCTGAGAGTGTTTCTAATCCTTATCAATTGTGACAAACTATAAAAACGAAATGGTGTGATTGATTTCTGGTGTATTGGTTTTAGTTTACACTCTTGGGTAACTGAATTAAAAATACCTCCGTATTAGCGTGGAGACGCTCTTTCAACTCTCGATGTGACGACGCGTCGTGGCATGGATTCCACAAGACCCCGAAAACTTTTGAGTGTGTGTATGGTCCATGACCGCTCACAGTCTGTCCAAAACACACGGAGGTCGGACGGAGCTGGCTCCAAGGCACGCATATTTCACCGAACAGGACTGAGATCAGAAGACTTTTCGAGCCACACAGAGACACCCGTACAGTGGGGTAGGGAGTTTCAACAAGTCTTTGGACAATTACGCAACTATGGAGCAGGGAATTTTGTGTTGATGAAGCTACAGATCCCCAGCAGTTTGCAAGTGACCATCCCCCACCCAAGAATAATTAATCCACCACCTGCTTGAGCGGCGCCTTGTAGGAAAACGAAACGCAGGACCTCACAACGTTTTCGGCTTGTTGGTACTTGTCCATCGGCGGGTAAAAACGTATACCATTACTCAAGTGAATCGAATATACAGGGGGGTTATAATTAAACTTCGGCTACTTGATAGGGCCACCATGAAAAACGAGTGATCTTAGGACAATGAAACTTTGTGGAAACATTTTTAAAGGCTTGCAAAAGAAAAATAACGAACGAACCATTTAAAGAAACACATTTTAATTTCCATATGAAGGGGTAACATTGGTCAATTGCGTACCAAGTTTACGTTGAACACAAGTCATTACACACGATGTCTATCGTGCTATTAGCTAAAATCACGACCATACAGATGGCGTGTATTTTTGATTTTCAGTACCGTCACTAAGTTGAAACCATCCATAAAACATGGTAATGTCTAAACTAAACTCGCGATTCATCGAACAGAATTTTTACCACCCTTGGGTGTTGTCAAGCAGCGACAAGAATCATCGGTAAATTTTAAGTCTAAACACTGAAGAGTGAGACATTCTTCAGCACTAATGGGGAAATATTAACTTGTAAACTGTGTTAAGTAAAAGTTAGTGCAGAGAAGCGCTTTAATGTTTAACATCGACACCGCAAAACACAGCTGTGTTGAGAGGAGTGCTGAAAATAAAAGCAGAGGAACACTTATTTGAGCTGACAGTTCCATTCTCAACCGTCAAATTATTCTTCAAGGACCAGTGTGATATATTGGTGTTCTTCCAATATCCCACTGGAGAAGTTGAAAAATCATTTATTTAAGTACAGAACACATCTAGCTCCAGAAGAATCTACACTGGGAAAGAACTGTGTATCCGTGTACGACGAGGTGGTGTTCCAGAAAATACGAATTAGTGTTGCTGACCGGAAGGTCAGAGTATACATATATGAAACCCACCGATGTGGGTGGGAGTGATGTTACAAATATTGTGATTTTCTAAAAACTGTTTCGTCTGCAGAAATGTTCCTCCTAATGCGTGAAGCTCTCGATAGAGTTAACAACTCGACAACTGCCATTTTGTTTGTCAATTTTATGAAGCTACTGTGATCAGATGGTGTGGTCAGAGAACGTTTCACAGCTAGTAACAGATGGGGCTCCATACATGGTTAGAACACACAAGAGGCTTCAGATTCTCTACCCTAGTATGGTGTACGTCACTTCTCATGCACATGCGTTACACAGAGTCACAGCTGAGGTGCGATCACATGGCCCAGATGTGGACAAAATTTTCTGTAGGAAGAACATCTATGCGAGGTTTTAGCAGCTCATAATAGGTAACACCCTTCTGAGCACATCAAACACAGAGCATCGTTTTCTTTACAAAGTGATTTGGTGGATGTCGATGGTTTGCCTGTATTCACCCATGATTTACGACGCGTAGGATTTTCAAAATATCTTTCGATTTGCTTGGTGTCTTTTATTCAGTTCATGCGGAACCCATTTTCCACTTTCTGCACCTCTCCAGTAGCTTTAAACCGAACAGAAACAGCTTCCTGACTCACATTCAGTTGTTTCTTGAGTTCCTGTTGAGTTTGAGTATCATCTTAGTTCAATAAAGCCTACAATTCGTTGTCTTCGAACTTTTTCGGTAGTTACCGCGCTCGTCATTTCTCACGCCAAAATCACCACTTTTGAATATTTTGAACCATTCGAAACACTGTGTTTTTCCCAGAGTATGTTCACCGAAAGCTTCGAAAAGCATTCGATGCGATTCTGCAGCAGTTTTCTTCAAATGATAACAGAAAACCGATGCTGTCCGCAAATCGTAGTTCGTGATCACAAAATTCGAAACAGATACCGATGTATGGAACTTGGGTCAGCTGTTACAGGAAACAGATGGCGCTGCAGACTCGGTCTCACGGGCCCTACACTTACTGTTAGCACCATCTATAGGGAAATTCCGGTTTCATACTTCTACTCCTGGTGAAAACAGGTTATCGCCAGGGCTCGGATTTTAATGACCTAAAAAGCAGAACAATGATCAAGAATGTATGACCTAAAACTTCTCCAAATATAATCTTAAAAATAATGACTGTATACAAGTTTATTTAAAAGCATTCTAGTTGAATTTTTCATATACCAATCACATTTGAACGTGTTGTGAGTGTAGTACTTTCTGCAGTTTTTCAAACTAACAATTACTTTTAAATGTCTGGGTGTGTGAGAAAAAAAAAAACGAAGTCCAGTGAAAGCAACACCTATCGAAACAGTGAAATCATCTTTCTACTACTACTACTACTACTACTACTACTACTCACCACTTGTTTTAAGTATTCGGAATTAGGGAACACATCCTGCAAATCGTTCCTGCAGAGCTGCACTGGCCCACAAGTTGCATTTTCAGGTTTTCTGTTTTCTAAGATCTAAGACTGTCGCTGAGGATAGTTTCGTATATAGAGAAGCTCCTCTCGATGGAGCGTATTTGAAGGCGGCGAGGACACTGCAGGACAGCTTTGGTTCACTGTCTTTAAATGTTACGGCATTCCCAGAACGACAGCCCCTAATTTCGCACATTCTCAGATAGAAAACACATTGCAATTTGTCGTCTCTTTGTCGCCACTTGACAAGCTTGACCGAATTCACACTACACAATATCCAGGGCGTCACACAGTTGAGCACCAAGGAGCTTTAAGTACTATGATGGCTTTTGATACCACTGAAAAGCTGGCGTTGATGTACGCCAAATTTCCAGACGAGGTATCTCTGAAGACCTCTTTCATTGTTGTGATAACATTTAATTCATCGCTATTAAGCTCAGAGAAGATTATTTGTTTCGATGTAATTGGAGCAGTAATGCTCAGCAGCATTAAGTCCAGAACCTCCCCTCGTTTAACAACGGCTGAGGGGGAACACGCAGTACTTTTTCTTTGAATCTCTGCACCTGTAGCCACCAACAGCAAATGATAGATTTAAATCGAGAATTGCGTGACAAACGACAAGAATGTCGAACAAAAAACACGAAGTAGTATTGCTCCATGATAACGCTTCAACACACACAGCAAAACGGGTCAGGGAAACGATCGAGGCGTTCAGTTGGGAAATACTATTGCATGTGGCTTATTCTGATTCTCCATACTTGGCTCCGTCCGATTATCATCTATTGGCATCACTGAGACACGCTCTCGCTTAACAACACTTCAATCCGTTTGAAAATGTACGAAAATGGCTCGCTGACTGGTTCGCTTCAAAAGAAGGACTTTTCTTGCGTGTCATTCATAGCCTGCCGGAGAGACGGAAGAAATGTATAAATAGCATTGAAAATTATTTTGAATAAAGTATTGTTTATCAGTTTCAAAGAAGAAACGTGTAATTATAGCAACCAAATTTCGGTTTCATACTTCTGCACCTGGTAGAATCATCACCTACGTGTACAAAAGCTTCAACGGACATCCTATCGCTTCAGATTTTCACGTAATTCCTAATTTTCGACTACACCATTATTGTCGTCATCGTCGTCGTCGTCAGAATTATTTTTTGACCCTATACTGGCGCTTTCTCTAGTTGAGAGAATTGTATCAGGGACACATCATGTAGTTAAAAGAAATTCTTTATGCTGCGAGAGATTGTGTGTATTTCTGAACTGGTACAGATGTTGATTTTACTGTATGGTGAAGGTCTTCACCGATTTCTCTGTGGCGTTTCGGCCTGAGCTTGACAATACGGGGGCGGCAAGAAATGGGCCTAAGTGAAGCATTTCTTCAAGAATATCGCCGCGAAAACTTACGTTCTTGTGTCATCTACATGGATTTCGTAACAGTTAAACTGATATCTCGCTCGTTTTTATTCCTTCCTTCCAGAACGTTAAAACAGCTACAGGAAATGCACAGAAACGAGAGATAGCTTGTAAAAGCCGTACTCATGAATCAGCTGCTACTATTCACGTTAACCTGTTCCAGTAAATTTAATAACCATTCAAGAGTCGCATATGCCACAAATGGAACATCAATGTACAGTAAGCGGTCCAAAAAAGTTCTCCCTATCCGCCCGCTTACAATTTGGCGCAGCTATTAAAACCGTCACAGACAAGGCGTAACGACTTACGCATCCAGCAAAAATTAATTAATTTCGCCGTTAGTAACGACGGCCGCAGAGTCGCCCAAGCGCCGGCCACTCAGACCTCGTAAATACCCCCGGCGATAGCGATGGGCCGATAGCAATCGCTAACAGGCGGTTCGGACCACCGCGTACTTCACTGACAAACGCGCAATTAATTGCCAGTGCTGATCGCCGCGGCGGAATACTGTCGTTACCCTGCGTGATTCGCAGCTGACACTGATGGACTGGGTATTGTGCTTCATTGTGGCCACAGGCAGTGTTCACTTTAGCTGCACTGTAGAAGCGTGAGCTTAATTTAGTTTCGATTCCAGGTACGGGCGTCACGTTCCATTGCAGGTAACAGTCAATTAATACGAAATTATTTATATGTGCTGAGACGAAATTAATGGACGACATTTTGGGCTTCAGTAAGGTGGTCGTCCGCGGCTAGCTTCCGCCACTGTGCACTAGATATCAGAAACGGACCGAGCAAGAGATCAGAAACGGCGCAAGTACGAGTCTAATGTTCGGGTCGCATACTTTAGAAATCTACGGGGCCGCTGTTACATCAAGTGCTAAGTTGCTTCCTTTGTTCCCGTTGTAATTCCTGGAGTATGACGAGTGGTTGTGAGAATTGTAGCGGTGCAGGCGCTTCGTACTCATCGACTCGTTCTCTCTTAGGGCAGCATGCAGGAGCGTTAGGCTAGTAGTGACTTACTGCTAGTACGGAAGGTGAGTACACAATTTTTCTGCAGTGTTTTGTGATACAGCGGTGGAGTGTAAGGTAAAATTAAATGATGCGAAGTACCCAATTGCAAATGTGTGAAGAGGAAAAGTGATATCTGGAATAATTTTCACACTATAGTCCACGCTTCAGACGAAAAACATGGAAATTTCGTCCAATGCAAAGAAAATGGTTGTATTCTTCTTTAGTTCACCTCCACTACGAGAAAAAGAACGTGCTGCGTCAAACGAAAACCGAGCACAGAACAGATTCACTGTTCTATCTCTGTGACAAAAAAGCGCTTTATTTCTGTATACATTTGGTCACAGCAAATTGCGGTTATGGGCTAAATGCGAGTTGTAGATTATAATTCAGTTCCGTTACTTATTTTATTACTTAATCATCATTTAGAGTGCGTTTCATCCTCATTTTATTTTTCTTGGTACTGTCGTTGCAGACTGGGTAACGCCCCGAAAGAGTGTATACGTCAACGTAATTGTTGTACATTGTGTGAATAGATATTAAATATTACAATAAATTCACAGCAGACTTCGAAAAAGTTTTATCTATACATATGTACGTATAAACAGAACAATAGTCACAGCTAACCGATCAGTCGTTGTGTTGGTAGGTAATTTGCTTGTGTCTTTTACATAGGTCGGACATTGTGACGTTTCAACTTGCACTTGAGAATGATTATAAAGCCGAAGTTATCATTAATTGACATAAATGAATAATAATTTACAGTTTAATGGTGGAAATTAATTCCAAAACGGATGAGTATGTGGCAGGAATGTCTCAAGTCCGCGGTGTTACTTGCGAACTCGTGTACTCTCTCTCCTGTCTGAATGAGTCGAGTCCACTTATACCTGAGAACAGTGTCAAGTGACGAGGGGGCTGCGACGGACTGCGTGCACACGGAGGCGGCGAGATCGCAGAGCACAACACACGACGCGCTGCTAAGTTCAAAGCAATATACGGAGCTCATACCCGACCTCTGCTGCTCGTAACAATTCGAGAAGCCCGCCGAACCGCGGCAACAGCGTAAATGTTGCAGCTGTGCCAGGCCAATCCAGACGGCTTCTTCAACCGCCTGATCACCGTGGATGAGTACGGGATGTATCGCTATGACCCAGAGACGATGGAGCTAAGCCATTTGTGGGGACGTGGGGATGCACACCCCCTAAAATAGGCGAAAACTAAACCATCAGGCAAGCTAATGCTGTGTGTATCTGTGTTGTGCCACGATATTATGCCCGTAAGGGACAAACCGTCACGGCAGCTCACTACCGGAATCTCTTCAGGAGGGTACGGGAGAGGTTGTCGGGCGAAACGTCAATTGAAACGGTCCTAGAGAGTGTTTTTGCTCCACGACAATGGCACAGTTCATCCTATACATGACATTGTTACACATGCCGCTTTTTCCCCCTGTCTGCCGCGCAGGATTAGCCGAGCGGTCTTGGGCACTGCAGTCAAAGACAGTGCGGCTAGTCCCGGCGGAGGTTCCAATCCTCCCTCGGGCATGGGTGGGTGTGTGTGTGTGTGTGTGTGTGTGTTTGTCCTTAGGATAATTTAGGTTAAGTAGTGTGTAAACTTAGGGACTGATGACATTAGCAGTTAAGTCCCATAAGATTTCACACACATTTGAATTTTTTTTTTTTTTTTTTTTGTGGACAGTTATACATCTTATTTGTGTGCGCTTGTGCCACACAAACAATACAATAGCACACCTGATAACGTCCGCTTTCTTAACATCCAAAAATGCAGACCTCTGCAGTTCAAGGTTTTCGCAAAGTCACCAATCAATGGGAAAATGTTTTTGCTGTTAACTGAACATTTAGAGAATAACCGACATCGTTAATAAGATAGATGGTCGCAGCTTTATATTTTTCAACGTGGTAATTAAAACTGTGTGATTACCTCTGGTAGTCCCCCTTCTCTTTGTTCAGAAAGCTACGGCTTCTCAACCACAGCACACAAAAGCGGTTGGTAGGAACGGACGCTCTGGAAATTGCAGCGAGGAAGCCACCTTGGGGCAGCGGGGTGTATTCAATCGGCCAAGTTGACGCACGCTAAGACGGCTCGCATGGCAGAAACGATAAAAGGGGAACCGTAATGATTACAGCCGAAATCACATCGGGACGGCATTTTTAGGAAGAGCGCCACTAAATGGAAGTTGTGGAGGCGGAAAAGGACACGCGTGTAAAAAAATTTTGCCTGCTTTCCGAGAGGTAGCAGCTGCTGTAAAGCTACCTCTCAGCTGAGGGCGTAAGAGAGTTACTGATCGTAAAAGCGCCGAGTGCTGTCGTTCGATACCGCTCCTTCTCGGGGAACTTGTACGGCTGCTGGAAGGCGGCGCAGAATCAGCTTCACTTCGGCGTTTTAGCTGGCGGCTGGTGTTCGGCCCTCTTGTAATCGTTGCCCTCGAGTAACAAGCGTGTGGGCTGCAGCCTCCCCTGAACCGTTCACAGACGGAGCGAGGGAAATTCAGTTGTGTGTACTTCTGGACACGTGTCTCCACCCATTCCTCCCTAAAAGCAGATACAAAACGACGACAGCAAATTCCTTTTAGAGTATCTGAAATATTTTTCTCCAATTTATCCAAATGCATTTCACAGGAACAGTTATGTTGTTTAAGAAACTTCTACATCGCAGCGCGTCAGCAATCGTTGGTTAATATGTAAAAAAAATAAAATAAAATAAAAAAAACCCGCCTCGATTGCGAAAAACGCACCTAGTGCTAAGTGTTAAAACCTCACGTTTTACCCCTATATCTGTATTACCACGACGTCTTTAGATTACGTCCCCTCAACCCCCCCCCCCCCCCCCCCTCAAGGCTAACTACTGGCTTTAGGTATAGTTTTTAAGCGTTCCTCCTGTTGTCATAGGTAGCTTCATATACAGCGTGTTACAAAAAGGTACGGCCAAACTTTCAGGAAACATTCCTCACACACAAAGAAAGAAAATATGTTATGTGGACATGTGTCCGGGCCCGCATCTCGTGGTCGTGCGGTAGCGTTCTCGCTTCCCACGCCAGAGTTCCCGGGTTCGATTCCCGGCGGGGTCAGGGATTTTCTCTGCCTCATGATGGCTGAGTGTTGTGTGATGTCCTTAGGTTAGTTAGGTTTAAGTAGTTCTAAGTTCTAGGGGACTGATGACCCTAGATGTTAAGTCCCATAGTGCTCAGAGCCATTTGAACCATGTGCCCGGAAACGCTTACTTTCCATGTTAGAGCTCATTTTATTACTTCTCTTCAAATCACATTAATCATGGAATGGAAACACACAGCAACAGAACATACCATCGTGACTGCAAACACTTTGTTACAGGAAACGTTCAAAATATCCTCCGTTAGCGAGGATACATGTATCCACCCTCCGTCGCATGGAATCCCTGATGCGCTGATGCAGCCCTGGAGAATGGCGTATTGTATCACAGCCGTCCACAATACGAGCACGAAGAGAGTCTATATTTGGTACCAGGGTTGCGTAGACAAGAGCTTTCAAATGCCCCCATAAATGAAAGTCAAGAGGGTTGAGGTCAGGAGAGCGTGGAGGCCATGGAATTGGTCCGCCTCTACCAATCCATCGGTCACCGAATCTGTTGTTGAGAAGCGTACGAACACTTCGAACGAAATGTGCAGGAGCTCCATCGTGCATGAACCACATGTTGTGTCGTACTTGTAAGCACAGATAGAGTATCCCGTATGAAATCATGATAACGTGTTCCATTGAGCGTAGGTGGAAGAAAATGGGGCCCAATCAAGGCATCACCAACGTTCTCAGAAAATCTGTGTTGATGGCGTGATTGCACAATTGCATGCGGATTCTCATCAGCCCTCACATTTTGATTGTGAAAATTTACAATTTGATCACGTTGGAATGAAGCCTCATCCGTAACGAGAACATTTGCACTGAAATGAGGATTGGCACATTGTTGGATGAACCATTCGCAGAAGTGTACCCGTGGGGGCCAATCAGCTGCTGATAGTGCATGCACACTCTGTACATGGTACGGAAACAACTGGTTCTCCCGTAGCACTCTCCATACAGTGACGTGGTCAACGTTACCTTTTACAGCAGCAACTTCTCTGACACTGACATTAGGGTTATCGTCAACTACACGAAGAATTGCCTCGTCCATTTGGTGTCCTCGTCGTTCTAGGTCTTCCCCAGTCGCAAGTCATAGGCTGGAATGTTCCGTGCTCCCTACGACGCCAATCAATTGCTTCGAACGTCTTCCTGTCGGGGCACCTTCGTTCTGGAAATCTGTCTCGATACAAACGTACCGCGACATGGCTATTGCCCCGTGCTACTCCATACATCAAATGGGCATCTGCCAATTCCGCATTTGTGAACACTGCACTGACTGCAGAACCATGTTCGTGATGAACACTAACCTGTTGATGATACGTACTGATGTGCCTGATGCTAGTACTGTAGAGCAATGAGTCGCATGTCAACACAAGCACCAAAGTTAACATTATCTTCCTTCAATTGGGCCAACTGGCGGTGAATCGAGGAAGTACAGTACATACTGAAGAAATTAATATGAGCTCTAACATGGAAATTAAGCGTTTCCGGATACATGTCGACATAACATCTTTTCTTTATTTGTGAGGAATGTTTTGCCGTACCTTTTTGTAACACTCTGCATAAGTTTCTTTACTAGCATAAACAACCGTGTGCGGTTATTTTTAGGTTTTATCTCCTATTTAGCTCGGCTCTTGTTCTATCCATATCATTTTTTGATATACGTTGATCCACGGTTGGTAATATATGGGCTATTTAGCCCCGACCCATGGATAAACTTTCTCGTATTCGTATGAGCATGCGCATTCAAGTAACTTCCCTTGTCTTGCTCAAGTGCATACATAGTGGGTCAGGCTTGTAAGTGAGCGACCGTTTGTAGCTGCAGTTTATGGCGGGTCATGGCCCATCGAACATAGGCCGGTGTGAGGAGCGTACACCATTAAGTAGTGGTTTTGACATTTTACAGATGTACTGTTTGTGTTTTCCTTTTTTTTTAGTTTATAAATGTATAACTATGGTGTTCTTTTAATCATTGATAAAGGTCTTCTTAGGCACTTGTGGGTGCTGTTCTGAAGAAGGTGTAGCTATCTACGCCGAAACCTGGGTTAACACTTAACACTAGGTGCTTTTTTCGCAATCGAGGCGGGGTTTTAGTTTTTTAATATAGTTATGTTGTTCTCGCAAAGAATCCCTCGAGACGACTGTACGGTAGGCAGCTCAGAATAACTTGCGAGAGGTGAAGGCGGGAGCGGGGAACGAATTCTCCACCTCGCTCCCTTCCACCCGTGGCTGTAAATGTCTGCTGTTACTGGCAGTCTGAAAAATACTGACCAACAAGTAGACTTTATTGTACGCCTTGTTGTGTTCCATTGTTCGCCGTTTATGATGTCGCTATTTCCGTTCTTTTATGCACAGCACCAGTGTTGAAAAAGTAATTCTAGTGAAATGTGCATGCAGACGTCATATCCGCTTTGCAAGCCACAAACTGCGTGAAAAATCTAATTTTGACGTTTTCCCTGAAGAAATAGGATGTTTATCAACACGAACAAACTTATACCATTAGCTGCATACGAAGCGTCACTACTAATAAACTCATAGTCCAGCTACTGGTACTATCTACACACAAATGGAGAACTTTAATATTTTGGAAATATCAGCACAATGAAGAGGTATGATATACACTGGTGTGCAGAATTTAAGGACGAAAGTAACTTTCGTACTGCGTATCACTACCAAGTACTTCAATGAAACTAGGGCCACACATAGGGAAAAAATAAGAAACTGCTGCGGAATACTACGAAAGGTAACTAAGAAATACGCAATGTCACAAACAGAAATCACCGTTTTATTCATAGACAATAATTACACTGATGTTGTCGCGATGTATGATGGTCCCCTGGACATTAGGAAAGGCGGGACACTGTTCTTATATTACTGTGTGTGACCACCACGAACGGTAACGCATGCTCTGCAATGAGCTCGCATGCCGGGCATAAGGTTGGTATCGGGGATCTGGTGGTTGGGCGTTCCATTCCTCCACCAGCGGGGCTAGAAACTGCTGGATGGACATTGGTGCATGTGGACGTGAAGCAGAGCGTCTTCCCAACGCATCCCACACTTACTTGATGGGATTTAAGCTGGGGGAACACGAGGGCCAATCTATTCGCCAAATATCCTCTCGTCCCACGAGCTACTTCACCTGCGCTGTTCGGTGCGGCGGAGCTTTGTCATCCATAAAAATGAAGTTCGGGTGAAATGCACACTTCACATGATTCACATAGGGAACAGTGCAGCAATAACGGTGAGTGAACCGTGTTCAAATATTTGGAGGTCAGTACTCCGATGAAACATTATGTCTCCCCACACCACACCAAAACGATCATGTTCTACAATGCTGGCCGTACCCTTCTATGGCGAGAGGTGAAAACACATTATGCACCGAGGAACATTGTCGAAAATGATCGTTTTGGTTGTCCAGGTGTTAGCGTGTGAGAAGGTAATATGTTGCATGGGCGTCCTGACCTCCAAATCTTTAAACTCGGCGCAATCGCAGTACAATGTTATTGTGACACTGCACTAATTCCCCACTAGCTTTTTATGGAAGACAATACCCGACCGCATCGAACACTGCTTTGAACTGCTTTGAACGAGAGGATTTGGCGAATGTACTGCCCTGCCCGTTTCCTCGACTTAAACCTCATGGAACAGGCGTGGGATGCGTTGGGGAGACTCATTGCTGGTACACCAACAAATGTCCAGCAGTCGAGGAAGAGAATGCTCTACCATAAGAATTACTTACCCACCTTGTAACCACCAAGGAAGCACGTTGCAGAGCACACACCGCCGTACGTGGTGATCTTACACCCCATTATAACTCTCTCCCGCCAGTTGTAATGGCCAGGGGACAATCATAGATCGCTGTGCCTTCAGCGTGATTCTCTCCGGATGTGTCAAAAATGGTTCAAATGGCTCTGAGCACTATGGGACTTAACATCTGAGGTCATCAGACACCTAGACTTAGAATAACCTAAACCTAACTAACTTAAGAACATCACACACATCCATGCCCGAGGCAGGATTCGAACCTGCGACCGTAGCAGCAGCGCGGTTCCGGACTGAAGCGCCTAGAACCGCTCGGCCACAGAGGCCGGCTCCGGATATGTCACCTCTGTTCGTGGCATTGGGTATTTCTTAGCTGCGTTCTGTATTTCAATGCAACAGTTCTATCTACGTATGTTTCAAGTTAGATCGAAATCAACCCTACGTAACTGCGTTCCTGAGAATGTGTTTAGAATGATGCACATCATGTCTGAAGTACGTAACTGACTCGCAGCTGCATTCCTGTGAGCTACAGACTGGAGATAGCGGAGCAAATAATCTTACCGTTTTGATTGATTTCCGGCTTAGAATTGTTTCCACGAAGTTTTACTGTCCGACCATGACTCGTTTTCCATGAGGGCCTTCCGAAGTAGCTCAAGTTTAATTACAACCAACCTCCTTTCGCATTAGTGGCTGCCTGTGCACCTATGCTCACCAGGAGGTGGTTAACTTGGAAAGCAGTAAGAAGAGAGTAAATATTGTCATTCGAAAGGTTCGGTTTGAATGCCGTTAACGCATGCACGCCAAATGAGTCACCCGCGAATCAGACAAATTATGAAGCTCCCTTGGAATATAAATCAGTGGCAGGCGCACTTTGAAGGAGTAATTGCATCGACATACACTAACATATTTAAAATCGGCATTAAGACTACTATGATAGCCAAATACATACTGTCCCAAATGTCACAGGTTCGAATCCTGCCTCGGGCATGGATGTGTGTGATGTCCTTAGGTTAGTTAGGTTTAAGTAGTTCTAAGTTCTAGAGGACTGATGACCTCAGATGGTAAGTCCCATAGTGCTTAGAGCCATTTGGACTAAGTCTAAAACCGCCGTAGCCTTATTAATAAAATCAATATTTAGCTTCAGTAATGTCAGGCCTGATGGTCTAGCGGCAAACCGCATTCCTGTGAACAGAGAGGTAGCGGGATCAACTCCGGTCGGGCCACGGAAATTTTCCGTTTTGCTTTCAGTCTAGCCTTCACCTCAACGGTGTGGCGAGTAGCCAAACACGACATATGGTTTGGATTCTTCGTTAAACAGTAGGCCCCCTTTCTCCGGTTGGATTACTGGTGTAGATCAGGGTTACGCAAGTGGTTCATGGAAAACCTTGACATGGACGGCCGGATGGGTTATTGACCCGCCCCCCCCCCTTTTTCCGAATACCAGACGGTCTCCTACCTTGTCTGCTGTGCGGTCCTCACTTGACAGGAAAGCAACCCAGCTTAATGAGAGTGACTGTAGCTGTAAAGCATGAACATGGTTATTTCTCAGCGGAGACAGTCTCTAGGGACGCTACGGTCGATGCCTGCGAGCGATGCGCACTTCTGATGGCTTCAGCGGCTACGCAATATCGATCCACCCCTTCTTCCCGTTATGTTCCGTTGGTAACCGAAGAATGGAAACGACAAATGAAAATTACTCTTTTTCTTGATAATGCTGAAGTTATTTGCCACTGTCTGAATAACAATACTATCATGTTCGCATCTACACTAACAAGCTTGTAAGCTTGCCTTCCTTATTTGCGAAAAAAATTTGCTTCAGGATTATTCCTGTTTCACAAGTCCGTGATGTGCGCCGTTGAGCGCCTAGCACTTTCTCAGCGGAAAGCAAAACTTTCAGTGCATTCCAACGGAGAATAATTCCGGCAGTGAGGTGATAATTACAAGCACCCATGTCAGAGCTAAAAGTGGCCTTTACTTTTTTTTGTAATTTGTCAGAGTCAGGTGTGTTTCTTTCCCCTAGTTCGTACTCGATGTATTTACTTTAAAACATTTCTTCACATGTTGTATGTTTCAGTAACCGGAAAAAATAAAGCCCTTACTAACAGTAGGCTAACTTGAAAGTGCAAACCCCTTCTTTCGCGGAGTAGAACAATTTGCGAAAACAAATATATAATGCAAACACGTCTATGTTAGCAACTGAATGTACCAAGGAATACTCACGAGAAAGTCGAGTTTATTACATACGAACGAATAAGAAAAAACCAGTGATTATAGCACCCACATATTACTGGACCTTACAGTAATCGAAAACTGCAGATTACTTGTATTCTGCAGAAGTACATGCAAAGGAAAACTAAATTTGTCATTACTGAACACAGAATACACTTGAGTAAAATATTATTCATACAAAAATATTGCCGTCTCATTGTCTGCATTTTGTCAGTATCTCATCTGGCCTTTGGCAGGCTCTTTCGGATGATGAACTACTATGTACGCACATACCTCGTATTCAGCATCGTTATACAGCAGATTCCTGTTAATTTTTCGAAAGAACAGTGCATCAGACAACAGATTTGCAGAATCTCACGAAGTACAGAGCTTGTGACGTTGTTCTTATTTTGACAACATTTCACTTTTGCTAATTTTAACGTTATATTGGGGCACTGTTAATTTTCGTTATTAAATGAAAATGATTATGCTACCGACAATGTATGAATAGATCCGTAATGTACGAAAGATTTCTGTTGCACGCCAGTTCAGTCAGTTGGTAGTAGGATGCAATCCGTACCTCACCCCTCTGCACGCCACCCTCTCGGCTTTTACTTAATTTCGAGTTTTTGAGTGTTTAATAGTGTCTGTTTTGCTGTGTCTGTCGATAAATGGACCGAGATGCCATCCCGGATTTTATTGGATTATATTATCCATTTACGCTTATAGACACACTGACATACTGTCTGCATATCCGAGAATGTGTTCAGGAAAGAATTAACTAAACTTTTGCTATCTCCAGTGGTTAGGAAATACCAGTTCTGCTGCACGTCGTGTGTACCACCTTCTACGGGATCTTGGTTAAACTGGCAGACTTTTATAGAGGTTTAACACTATAAAGGGGAGGACACGACGCAGGAATCACAGATTTACTTCAGACTTTGTACACCTTCAGTAGGCCATTAAAACAATAAAATATGCAAGTATTAAGGTGCACTGCTCTGGTAATTCTTGTAAAATAGCAAAGAAGTTTTACGCGTCTATTTTGTGGCTCATGTATCTGTGCGTAGGTGCTGTACGTTAGAGTATATGGTGGTTAAGTTGTTAGCGTTCGAGCTTCCTAAGGCGAGCGAGTATGAGACGACGGTCCGACTCCCTCAGACATAATTTTTAATCTGTATTTTTTTCATCACTGGTAATATTATGTAATTTATATGACATTTGAGAGGTAATACAATTAAAAAAACAAAGGCGTTCTCAGACCATGATAAGAGAATAAACTGTAGTTTCTATAGCTTATACATTTTACTGTCATGTTTTATACCATGGTATATATTTCTGTTTTAGCAAACTATCACTGTAGGTATTCTATATATTGACAACTGTATATTTTAGGCTGTTATACAGTATTTACTTGATGCATTATTTGCCAAATTAGCTGCTGGTAGCGCCCTCTACTCAAGATGGCCTGAAGTCATGGTGCTAAAATATAAACTAAAAATTTTCTATTAGTTTTCAAATTGTCATATCAGTTCTGTCGACCTCCTTATACTATGAAATAAATTCCACTTCAATTTTCTGGGCTCCGACTTTCACAGAAAATGAACTTCCGAACTAATCTTTCCAGGCACAATTCACCGCCCGATCTGTGCTCGTGTCCCAGCCTGGCACACAGTTTTAATTGGCCACGAAGTTTCAAAACCTAAATCATTAAACGCTCTTAAAATTTATGATTGCAGCTGGTACCAATTAGCGCTGCCCGCCAATCTGATATTGTCAGTATAGAGCGTAAAACTCGACATTCTGTATTTATTTTGTATGTGACATAGCCGGCCGCGTTGGCCGAGCGGTTCTCGGCGCTACAGTCTGGAACCGCGCGACCGCTGCGGTCGCAGGTTCGAATCCTGCCTCGGGCATGGGTGTGTGTGATGTCCTTATGTTAGTTATGTTTAAGTATTTCTAAGTTCTGGGGGGCTGATGACCTTCGAAGTTAAGTCCCATAGTGCCCAGAGCCATTTTGTACGTGACATACCAATGGAGACCTTATAATCGTAATTAACTAGTGTACTCGTATAAACTACAAATTATGACTACTTCTGAGTAAAACAGGGAGTAATAAAATTTGTGGTGGTTCAGTAACAATGTAGCAGTATTCTTCAAGAAAGTTCGTGAACTTGAATCGTAAGAGTACCTGACGTCTATTTACATATTTGAGATATTTCACGCATAGCTGCATTGAACTTTTCAGTATCAGTCGGTACCACAGTCGGCCTATCTCGCGCCAGGGGCGTATGCAACAAAGTAGGTTAAATCCACAAGGAGACGAACTCTTACATGAAGTACACTTTCTTGCAACAGTTAAACTGATTTTTCTGTAACTTAGTTGCAAATTACACCACAGAGGATGATTAATGCGAAGTATTTGAGTTGACACGGCTGCTTCATGCGGTGGTTCGCTTAAAGAAGATAAGTCCTGCTGTAAACGGGGTCGTAGCGCAAGCCCAGGTTGGACAAATGTGGAAAATGATATATACAGTGGCGTTTTCGAAAGCAACGTCACGATAGTTGCCAAAATCGATTTAGGGAAATCATGAACAACTTAAATCTGGAAAGGCTACAGAAAGGAGATCTCAGGTTGATTCTATGTGTCTACACTTACAGAATTCTTTTGACCCACAAACCGTTTCAAATGAAATTGCGTTGCTGTAGAAGCACAGCCTCAGATCTGCGACAGTGTTAAAATTTCCTGTCAGAAAGACTACAGTTCGTAGCAACTGACGTTAAGTCCTCTACCGAGACCGAAGTTACATCCAGGGTTCCCTGGGAAGTGTCATAGGAGCTCTGCTGTTCTTAAGCTACATGAAAAATCAATGAAACACTCAGAGATTGGTTGCAGATGAAGTAGTTCACCTTCTAGTAGTCTCATCTGAATATCTAAAGGAACAGGAAAATGGTTCAGACAAGAAATATTCATTACATTAAATGTATCTGCAATTGCGAATATAAACAACCATCAGCTCTATAATGGAATGACAACAGTGAAAATTTGTGCTGGACCAGGACTCGAACCCGGATTTCCCGCATATCGCGAGCGGTCGCCTTATCATTTGGATATCCATGAACGACTCACGGCTAGACCCAAACTTACGTATGCCGCCAACCATGCGTCTACAGCCTGAAATCTTACGTCCATTATGTATATTCCCGTACAGGTGAGACATTTTACTTGAACTCACTTGCCCGGGGGCTAAGTATAAACAAGATAGTGCAGTGACTGAGTTACTGTGAATTACCATGCGAAGTTCCTTTGGAACAGGCACTGCGGCAACTACAGCCGTTTTGAAACACATTAAATGTATTCACTATTGCCGATGTCGTTGGGTCAGGATGTGAACCTGTATACGTCGTCTGCTGCGGATCATCATGTTCAACCGTGCGCAGTAAATCGTGTGCTCCTAAATGGTTGTGCCGTCTGTACCAGCATTGTACTATGTCGTCAGGTCTGCCTATACTGCTTTACAAGGCGGGCAAGCCTCTGACATCACCGTTCTGTGATAAGGCGTGGACGCCTAATACCTTATCGCCTGCTCGTGATTTAACCGTCCTTCAACTTTCCACTGAGGATGACCAGAGCTGCAAAGTTAACAGCCGACCAGCTTCACCCTTCCGGGGTGCTCGTTTCCAGGCCATAACAATATTCCCGTTGTCGAAGCCATAATGTCAGTGGATCTGAATGCCAGTTTGCACTCAGTATGTTGGTCGCGTGGGGGGGGGGGGGGGGGGGGGGAGGTGGTGGTGTCTCGTCCGAGACGTGAAGGAGGCCCTGCCGGCGGCTATCGAGCGCACTGGGTACAGCCGGATGCAAATAGTGATACAGATTGGCACGAATGACACCTACCGCCTGGATCCTGAAGCTACGCTGAGTTACTTTCGGCGGATAGTGATTTGGTGAAGTGAACTAGCATCACATGTGGAGTGCAGGCTAAGCTCACTATTTGTACCATCTTACCCAGGGTTGATTGCGGTCTTCTGGTTTGGAACAGAGTGGAAGGTCTACTCCAGAGGCTCAGACGATTCTGCGACAGTATCGGATGTTGGTTTCTCGACCTCCGATATAGGATGGAGAATTGTAGGGTTCTCCTTAATAGGTCAGGCGTGCACTACACGCAAGAGACGGCTACTGTAGTGGGGGGTACGTATGAGGTGTGCACAGCTTTTTTTTATTTGCCTGCCAAAATCGAAGATACATCAGCCACAACGTTCTCTGAAAATGCTCGTCGTCGTAGAATGGACACAGAAAAAATTAATATCTTTGCGATTTGCAAGAGGATCCAAGGGGAGGTCCCAGAACCAGTGCCGCTTAATGGAGGTTAATATGCCCAGGTGGTATTAGGAACAGGAGGTTGGCTGAAACCGAAATCCAGATTGGAATATTTATCGTAAGGATGGGTTAGTTGCCAATGCTGGCGGCGCATTTATTGCAGTAAGGAATTTAGTTATATCTAGCGAAATTAACAAAGATTCCGAATGTGAGTTCATCTGGGTGATGTTAAGAATCAAAGATCGGTCAAAAATGGTAAATAGTTACTTTCGTAGACCTCAGAGGGAATTTGCGGAATAGCGTTGGTAGTTTTCCTGATCATGCTGTTGTATTAGGGGGATGACTTCAACTTGCCAGGTATAGATTGGCAGAGTCAAATTATGAAAACTGGTGCCAAAGATAGGGATTCGTCTGACATTGCACGGATTCATGTGACATTCTGTATGTCTTGTCCGAAAATTACTTAGACCAGATGCAGCAACAACTCGATAAGGTAGGGTCTTAGACCTACTAGCAATAGACAGGTCTGCACTTGTCGAATCAGTTGACATGGATGAAGGTATCAGGGATCATAAGGCTGTAATAAAAACTATGACTACAGGAACTAGTAAGAATGTTAAGTAAGGTACGAAAATATTTTTGCTTAGCAGGAGTGACAGGATAGAAATTAGCAAATATCTGAGTAGTCAACATCAAATATTCAGCACTGAGAGAAAAGGTGTGAAGCACACATGTGAAAATTTCTGAAGCATCGTCAATATGTCTCTGAGAAGGATGCTCCGAGCACGGTCTTAAGGGGTGGAAAGACCCACCGTCGTCTAATAACGGTGTGATGAAACTGCAACATAACACAGAGCATCACAGACTAATGAGAAACCAAAATCTAGCTGACAAAGAGAAACTCAGAAAAGCAAAACTGAGCTTAATGAGAAAAATGAAAAAAGCGTTCAATAGCTTCGAAAGTACAATCTTGTCAACCGGTTTGACAAAAAACCGTAACAGGTTTTGGTCTTAGGTAAAATCAGTTAGCAGTTCGAAACCGTATCTTCAGTCAGTGCGTTACCATACAGGCCCGAGACGGGAGATAACAGAGAGAAGGCCGAAATACTTAGTTCGGTCTTCCGAAACTGTTTCACCACCGAAGATTGTAATACGGTCCGTCCTTTCAAACATCGTAGGAACTTCGAAACGGCAGATATTGTGAGATAACCTATCGCAGAATAGAAAAGCAAGTAAAATCGCTTAGCAGTGGAAAAGCATCAGAACCAGATGAGATACCTGTAACGTTCTACAAAGATGACGCGAAATAACTTGCTCCCCTTCCGGCAGCAGTTGATTGTAATGCGCTAGAGCAAACTATCGGGCTAGATTTGATACTGATTCTAGACATCCTTGCGGACGTAACACGTCCCCCTAAGCGAAATAATATCGACAGATGTGAAGGTAATTTTCGAAGTACCCCAAGGAAGCGAGATAGAACCGTTACTGTTTACGATATACATAAATGGTCTAATACAAAGCGTCGGAAGCTCTTCAGGATTGTTCGCAGATGATGCCAAATCACTACTTTACAATCACAGTATTGGTGACAAACTTCTGGGAACAGTATCTTCCGTAAAATAAAAGACTAACAACCCAGAACGACCTTAAGTGGAACGATCATACAAAAAAAAACTAGTAACGAACGCAGATGCCACACTCAGATTCACAGGAAGAATCTTATGATGTAACCCATCCACGAAAGAAGCGGCATACAAGGTGCTTTTTCGATCGAGTCGTGAGTCTTTTTCATCTATCTGGGACCCTTACTAGTTAGGACTAATAGGAGAGATGGAGAAAATCCAACGAAGAGCAGCGCGTTTCGTCACGTGGTTGTTTGGTCTGCGCGAGAGCGTTACACAGGCACTCAACAAACTCCAATGGCATACGCTACGAGAGAGGCGTTGTGCATCTCGGGAAGGTTTGGTATCGAAAATTCCAATGAAATTTTTTTCCGGGATGAGTCTAACAACATATTAATTCCTCCCATTCACATATCGCGAAATAGGGATGAAGTAGTCCGAAAAACTAGAGCTAATATAGAAGTTTACCGATTACCTTTCTTCCCACGCGCCATTCGCGAGTGCAAGAGAGAAGGGGGTATAAGTTAGTGGTAACAGAAGTGCCCTCCGCCACAGTCAGTCAGGTGGCTTCTTGAGTACTGACAGATTTCCCCATTTGCAGCCCGTATCGTGGCTATAATGATTCCCAATTCGCCTCTGTTCCGCTGAGGTACTTCACGAAACAAGTCAATGTACCCGCAATGCGGTATTCAATCCTTCTGGGGACAGCGGTCTTAAATGTTTTGGCTCATCGGCGTATAGTGTGATAAGCTCGGTTGCAGGGATGGCGAACGGTCCATTATTGTTTACTGTGGGAAGTCCGGGAACATGTAGCAATCGCGTAAACACGACGGTGTGCAGAATGCTTTTGCGACCGATTCAGGTTCAAATGGCTCTGAGCACTACGGGACTTAACATTTGAGGTCATCAGTCCCCTAGAACGTAGAACTACTTAAACCTAACTAACGTAAGGACATCACACACATCCATGTCCGAGGCAATATTCGAACCTGCGACCGTAGCTACGGCGCGGTTCCAGACTGTAGCGCCTAGTACTGCTCGGCCACCCCGGCCGGCGTATCGGCGATTGTTTTCTATAAACATGGTGTAGAAAATATGTTTTAAATTTTTCCTTAAGTACGGAAGAAAGTGCAGCAAAGTTTTAGAAATGTTAAATATTGCTTTTGGTGAATCTACTATGAGTAAAACAGTAGTTCACGATTAGTATAAGCGTTTCGATGGAGGCCGTGAAAACTTTTAAGATGACTAACGCCCTGAACGACCCAGCACGTCAACCTATGAAATCGCAGAAAAATATTGCCGAATCACAATCAGAGAAGTCGCTTATGACGTTGGCATATCAACTGCCTCATGCTATGACATGTTTTCGGATGCTTAAGGTATAAAACTTGACAGAAAAATTTGCTCCAGAACTGTTGACTTTGGAACAAAATCACGAGAGAATGAGAGTTGCTCAAGAGTTGCTAAATGCAGCAAACAAAGTTGCACAGCCATTGTAACATGTAATAATGAGTGATGAAACAAGGGTTTACGGGTATGAATTTTCCAGTGGAAGCACTGTGGACCACAAAGGTAAATAAAAGATGCGACAAGTGCGATCAAAATTGAAGGTTATACTCACTGTGGTAATTAGATTCTTAGAGCTTAAGATACAGAGTGCCAGCCGGAAGGTCGAACGATTAATAAAGGGTACTCAAGTTCAACACAGTCTGCGCGAAGAAATCCGAAAAAATACGCCTTAGTCTGTAGCGAAGCAAAATATTTGGCGCCACGATACTGAACCACGCTTGTCAGTGACTTTTGGCCAAAAAGAATACTGAAATGATGCGTCAGCTTCCATATTCGTCAGACTTTCTTAGATCCAAAAAGACGAAACTGAAGCCAGGTATCACTTTACAAGCAAGGATGAGATTAAAACCGCCCCTCTGACAGAGCTAAAAGCTGCTCAAAAATGGAGTTCCAGGAGTATTTATGGGATTGGAAAAAGTGCTGCCTTAAGCGTGTACTACTAGAGGCTATTTTGAAGGAAGTATTGTCAATATAGACGATAAATATCCTGTTCTTTCCTAACAGCCACTGTCACTGATTTCCTATTCTTTTCCTTTATCCATTTCGCTTCTTATAATATTAAATATGGCTTCAAACGTTCTAAGATAATCTACATCATCCTATATGCCCATAAACAAATAGACAAAATTCTTTCCAAAAAACAAAAAATCGTGCTTGTAATTTTCACTGTTGTCATTCCATTCTAGAGCTGATGGTTGTTTATATTCGCAATTGCAGATACATTTAATGTAATGAATATTTAAATATGACCTTAACTTCGTGCTCCGTTGGTGACTCCCTCATGTCCTTGTTTTATTTAAACTGTATGGTAATCCGGGAGACAAGCAATGCGCGCCTTAAATTTGAAGGAAAAACGGAGCTTCTTCAAGGGTGAAATTACTGCCAAGGCACCGCCACGCTCCGTGGATACCGCTGCAGTCCCCGAGGTCGGGCTTGCCGAGAACACGGCGTGGGCGTTCTGCCACAGTGAACCCTGATATTTGCCGCCTGGTATGACTTCTGCCACCGGCTATCCGACGGAGACTCCCTGACATACCCAAATCCGCCTCAGATTGAAAGCGCACCCTGCTTGCGACTCCAGTATGTTTTCGTAGCTCAGCGACACTGTTCAGCATTCGCAGAATAAATGGAAAAGGAAGCACAGCTTAATTTCGATTCGGCTGTGTGTGCTCCGTCCAGATTACGCTAAGTTCATAATTGCGTTCATGATTGTTGTACATAGAGACTTAGTCTCGAAACTGACGCAGCAATGCGAGTATAAAAATACGCACAGAATGAACTTTCGTCAATGTGATTACTGTAATATCGTACTTGTTGAAATAGTTAACTGAACGCTGTGCGCTTCATCTTACTACACGGTGAGGTGCGACAGAGCCGGTTCGAGTCCTTACGCAAAATTACGCATCAGGTACACCAGCACAGAGTGGGATGTCGCACTCTTTCGGGAGCACGGTGGCTTTAATCCCTGGCCGACCATCCAGATTTGGGTTTTACGACAATTAAGGCTAAAAGCCGGGTTGGTGCATTACAAAGGATGCGGTCGATTTCCTTCCCAACCCAGCCTTTGTTCCGTCTCTCATTCTTTTACGACGTAGAGTTCAACCCAAATTCTCCTTCCTTCGTCGTTTGTACTCCTCTCAGCCCAAGTGCAGATTTTACGTGGTTTGCAACTCCCGCAAATGCCAGACTGCTTCCCTATACCAGCCTCAGAAAACGCGATAATCAATAAGTTAAAATACGGTAACATGCAGAACAAATGATTTGTTATTGTGCTCTACCATGGAGCGACGGAGGACCTACTTACCATTCTGCAAAATAAAGTTTACACAATTTGCAGATTTTCGATCTTTAGAAGGCCTTTATAGATAGGAAGTGAGCAATGATGACACTGACCCTAACTGGCTGAAAGCTCAGGACGCCACGTTTTTACAAATATTATTTGCTCTGGCTAGTGTAATACGTGCGGTAAAGTTTTAGATTGTTTTTAATACTCTGAAAACTGATTTCGTTTATTATTTGTATACTGAAATATGGTATTTCGTCACATTACTGCACGTCCTGACAATTTCAGGCAGGTTGAAGTAGAAAGATTTGTCTGTAGCAACAGTTGGCTAATTACATTCTTCACTGCATTTTTATAAGCAGTATTTTGACTGAAGATGACTGACTCAGGGAGAAATATGTTAGCTGTCTCTGAATAGTATAAAGTTTATTATGTTTTCATTTATAAATTGGATGTTTGTTTATTGTGTTTCTGAAGCTGAGGTGAAGAACGAGCTCGATATTTGCGTGTAAAAGTCCCGAAAAACCACTCATTATACCAGACCGACGATTACTTCGGATCGCAGATTCGATCGGGGTCTGACTCACACCTCTTTTTCGAACGCCAGTGTGCAGCGCTTTATGCAGAATGGGCAGGCCTCGTCAGAAGACATTCACGGGCTATTTGATTCGAGGTGGTTTTACTTATAGGATAAAACGAACTAGCGTTTTCCTCTGCTATGTGTAAAAGTCACTTTCTGTGAGTGGAAGCTGGCGAATGTCTTGAATTGTGTATCTCGTCTGTCTATTTCGCAACATTATCTCAGTGTTAGTTGATAATGAATCGGCGCAAGTAACGACACTACATTATCAACTGCCCGTTCGTGACAATATACATAACTGATTGTTAGTGTTATTCACAAATACGAGAAGATCATGATCGATTTCATCCATGACAAGCTATGCCCACATCTGCAGAACAAGAACTGAAAGACATATAGTAATACCGCGTATCTGAAGTTCCATGTCTGCTTTCGCGCCTGCTAGACAGCAGTTACATGAACAGAAGCAGTATTCTTGGAATTTTTCGCACGCAAGTCTTTCACCTCCCCAGAATCCTTCCAACAAATCGTAGGTGTTTCATTCGCCTTCCTTCTATGTCTATAATCAAGTAACCATATGGTGAAATGTATTTCCGGTACGACAATCATGCTCTCTCCATTTTCTACACGGTCGCAGGTTCGAACCCTACCTCGGGCATGGATGTGTGTGATGTTCTTAGGTTAGTTAGGTTTAAATAGTTTTAAGGTCTAGGGGACTGATAACCTCAGATGTTAAGTCCCATAGTGCTCAGAGCCATTTAAACCATTTTCCATTATTTGCTCCATTTGCGAATGAGTTGGGTGCACAACGAGTGTCGCTGAGCCCCTGTATATGGTCTGATTTCTTTCTTTTCCACTATTTTAGCAAGATTTATTTGACAGTAATTAATGTGTGAGCTGATTTCCTGGAGTGTCCGCTCTTTTAACAGCAAATCTGTCCGGAATGCGGAATACCTTCCTACAGTCTGCCACTGGGGTTTGGTGATTATCTCTATAACCCTCCCGCGCTTACTACACGCGCCGCTGTACTTTGGATCTCCTATTGCATCCTCTTTCAGTGCTACCTCATAAGGGTACTTTGCTGAGGTGCAGTACTCATGTGGCCGAACGAGAATTTGGCTATCTAGCTTTTTCATGGAAGAACTACAGTTACTTATGATTCTTCCCATGAATCTGCTTTTCCTACCACTTATTTTATGACAAAGTTTCGCTTTGGCTCACTCCAGATAGATATACCTTGAGGTTGTTCCTGTTCCTGCACAATCGTCGATCCCCCGGTACGTTTCCCTGCATTTGGCATTGCAACATTACTACGGCTTATACGAGTGGAACAGTGTCACGGAGCATTCCACGACATCCAGTAGCTCGTTTATATTTATCTCGAACAGCACCGACTACAAACAGCCCTTAGAGGTTACTCCCGAAGTTACCTCTACAGCTGTTGATCTCGTTCCGTTGATAATGACTAGTTGAGTACAGTCTGCTAAGAATTTCTGAATCTCGTGACAGAACTGGTCCAATATTCCGTAAGCTCGTGTTTGGTTCACTATGCCACATTTCTTAAGAGTATTGCATGCCTTTGAGAAGTCAAGGAGCACTGCATAGACGTGTATGGCGTCATCGAGGCACTGGACAGCACCAAGAGCAAGGCTGTCTGAGTTTCAAAACACCCGTTAACGAAACCCATGGTGATTTCTGAAAAGGATATTTCATCCTCACAGAAGGTCAATAATACTCGACCATAAAACTTGTGTCACTGTTCCACTACTGACCGATGTCACGGATATAGGCCTATAATTATGTGGGTCTGTCCGAAGACCTCCTTGCAGGCGGAAATTTGCCGCTGTATCTTTCCCCAGTTGCTTGGGAGCATTCATTTCTCCAGCGACCGATTAGAATCTATTCCGGAAGAGGAACAACTTCTTTCGCACACCCTGTATAAAACAGCGCAGTTATTTCACGCGTCCAGATGCATTTCATCGGTTGAGAGATTTTTAGTTTCTTTTTGTTCCGCGAACAGTTCTCATTCCTCGGTATTTCGCCGTTCGTGCGATGATTGAAACGAAGAACCGAATTATGATCTTTCGCTGTGAAACAATTTTCGAAGGGCGATTTTAGTTCGGTCCCCCGTCACCATCCGTTTCGATACCTTATTACTACTGCGGGGCTGAATACCTGATTTTCGACCATTTGCTGATTATACAGGAGCTAAAATCCTCTTGGGAATTTACGCCATATGAAATCGGCAAAATTAACGTCCGGACTGCTTACATTGTTCTCCTTACTCGCATTCTGGCTTCGTTCAGTTTGTACCCTTCGACAGTTTTTAAATTAACTTTAAACTATGATGTTCTATTTTCTTTCGTAGCAACTTTCAGAGTGAGTGTTCGACAACATAGTATCGTTCCTATCCTTCAGAAGCCACTTCACACACATCAGTGACGCGACACTGTCGTCATCGGTCTGTTATACAGCCGACGCGTTTGAAGACATGGCTCTAAAAGTTTAAAGGGCAGTATTCACACTCGCCCTGGAGTGACCCTGGCAGCGCATTCCGTGCTCCCGACGACGCCGCACCGTGATCGCCAAATTTATTACAGCCGATATTTTCTCACTTCCGCTCGCGTCACGGTCAGGTTGTTCTGTTGTCGTGAAGTAGCATGTCATCAAAAACAGAAATGATGAAAAACCTATTAATTAATGCGCAACTATCCTATGTTGTATGATCTCTCCAATACCAAATACATGGACACAGGGCTGAAGAATATACTCTGCAATTAAACAGGAGCAGAAACAAAAACAATTGGGAAGTAAATACGTGTAAATTTCTGATTTTACATCAACTAAAACAACCAGCTAGGTTAAAGATTATTGTTCGGAACTGTTGGCTATAGCTGTGATACTTTTTTTCATATGCCCCGACGTCAATAGCAATATAGCTACACTGTGCGTCTACAAGAGGCAATAACGTTGTGGAGAATGTCTTTGTGCAATTAAAGAGTAGTGATCCGGTGTAGGAAGGAGCCTGAACAGAAACTCGTTTCGCGTCCAGAGCTCCTGTGAAGTCAGAAAAAATGCCACATTTAAAAAAAAAAAACCACAGTGATATTCTTCTACATTTCTTCTGCCCGAGTGCGCATCAATCCGACTACCTTATCGTCTGTAGTTGTTTAGCAGGTTTTTCTTGTGAATCGTACTATACCCCATGCGATAACTAAATGAAATCGTGTTTAGCCCATCTCCCGTGGCCCAGTATCTGAAAACAGGTAGTAAGAAGCGATATAACAAACGAAGATTTCACAGGCGGTCTTAGCGGTAAAGGATCGGTATCGCGCGAAAGACAAGAAAACACTCAATACTATAGAAGAGAAGCCAATGATGATCAATGTTGATTTCATGTATTCAATTTACAATAAACTGTCAAAGTGTGTGTAAACTGTATTATATACTAACATCAAACAAACAGCGAGCTGTTCTCTTGGCGTAACAGCTTTTCTCCAGTGTGTGTTTCGCTTTTTCTGACAAACTTCCAACTTGTTAAATAGTAAGCTGAATGAATTGTCTGACATTCTGAAATATTCATACAACTTTTCTCAACTGTCCATAAATTCACTGTACAGAGTAGCAATCTTCCCCCACCCCTTCTCCCTACCCAGTTGTTCTGTTGTTCAACGCTTATCAACCCACTCAGGTTTTTCCACTTTTTTTTTCCTCTTCGTCATCCAAAGTCACAGCAATCAGCACGAGAACGTCGTCCGAGAACTTCGTCATCTCGGCTGCTCAAGTGCGCTTCTACACGCCGGAAGGAACACTAACCACTGTGAATAGGCGTCAATGTGGCATCACGGCCGGTGCAATCACAGGCGGTCACGCCATTGTCGCGTCAATCTGTGTGTGTGTGTGTGTGTGTGTGTGTGTGTGTGTGTGTGTGTGTGTGTGTGTGTGTGTAGCGGTCTTAGAACATCTCTCGGGACATACGTGACAACAACGTATTTTAAAATACTCCTTACTATCATCCACTGATACTCCACATCTTAATGCCTGCTTCCCAGAGATTAATATTTGATGTTAACTACAGATTCGGTGTGTTCCTCACATTTCAAGTAGTTTTTTAGTGTTAACTCTAAACATTTACACGATGTGACGTGCTCTAGCTGTTAACAACTAACAGTCTGATACTTTCGGAATCTCTGTCATGGCATTAATTTGCTTTTATCAACATTGAAAACAGCTGCTAATAATTATATGCATTGGAATATTGTTCATGTGTTTCCTCGTCTCCTTAAGATGGCCAAACGACGATACCTTCCAGTATCCAACAACACTAATGATAGTGCTCCTGAACCATCGTAATTAATGTATGTCTATGATGTTAGTGGATCTATTACGCTTCCTTATGGCACATACAACGTCACATTCAATTCCGTGGAATATTCGCCATCCAGTATATCGTACTGAGTTCTTTACACTTAAATTATTCTAGTTGATCACTTAGCAGTGAAGATTCTTGGTTACTAGTCTACAATCGCTAAACCCCATATTTCTTAAAGAACTACACTCCCACGTGTAACGGACTGTCAAATAGAAGAGACAGATGCAGAAAGTAAGTAAACTGTTCATTATTTCAAAAGTAATCGCCATAACTGTTAATATATTTATCCCATTGAGACAAGACAGTGAACGCCTTCACGGAAAAATTTTTGCAGTTGCCTATAGAACCATGACTGCACCAAAGCGTACACTCTTCCGTTTGAAGCAAATCTACGACCACGAATGACTTTCTTCAAGTTCAAACATCTGGAAATCGCATCGGGTCTGTACGGAGGAAATGTAAGGGCTTCCCAACAAAACTTCTGCACCATACTCTGAAGAACCTTGGCAACATCTGAGACCGTCCATCAACGTTGCTTCGACTGCGCCGCGTTTCAATGGAGAGCCTTTATACATTTCCCATAGAGTCCTGACACCTGCCTATGCGATTTCCATACTGTTGGAGTTCTGAAGAAAGACATTCCTGGCCCCCAAGTTTGCTTCGGACGAAGAACTGCACGTCTGAGTACAATCATAATTCCGTTGGCACCTGCAAACATTTTTCCTTGAAGGCATTCACCGTCTTGTCTCATAGTGGGGCAAATGTATTAACAGTTATGGCAATTACTTTTGAAATAATAAACAGTTTGCTTACTTTTTTGCATCTGTCCGTACCATATAGGGTTGATAGAAGAGATAGAGAAAATCCAACGGAGAGCAGCGCGCTTCGTTACAGGATCATTTAGTAATCGCGAAAGCGCTACGGAGATGATAAACTCCAGTGGAAGACTCTACAGGAGAGACGCTCAGTAGCTCGGTACGGGCTTTTGTTGAAGTTTCGAGAACATACCTTCACCGAGGAGTCAAGCAGTATATTGCTCCCTCCTACGTATATCTCACGAAGAGACCATGAGGATAAAATCAGAGATATTAGAGCCCACACAGAGGCATATCGACAATCCTTTCCACGAACAATACGAGACTGGAACAGAAGGGAGAACCGATAGAGGGACTCAAAATACCCTCCGCCACACACCGTCTGGTGGCTTGCGGAGTATGGATGTAGATGTATTGATAGCTTATACCCTGAATTAACATATTGGGTAAAACCTTATACAGCGTGATTTAGCAGTCTCTATCACTGTCGTTTTATGTAAAAAAGGACATTTCTGTAGGAAATTTAAATTAGTTAACTTTTGTCCTGGGATACGTTTCCGCTGGAGGCGACGGTTTTTCAGTTATTCTAGAAATACGTACAGAAGTGACCTTAAAACAACTCCACCCACACTTATCCCTCACCAGTCAGAATTTCTAATATGTTGCTCATGACACTCCTATCACGGTACAAACATTTTCGAAAACATAAAAATTCAGATATTCGACCTTTTTTTGTATCTATTGACCGGGCTATTAGGTCATCAGCGTAGTCGGCAACTTCGTTAACATTATTAATTTAAACGTTCCCTTGAGGGTAATGACCGAAAATAGACTTTTATAAACGTTACGCTACAATTACTAATTATGTTGACAATCCGATCGAAACTTAACCATTACAAGCACAGTAGTTTTTTAGTCAGAAGGTCTCACAGATAAAAATAGGTGATTATTTTATGCAGTCAAAATTCACAAAATTGTCAGGCAAAATTTACACAAACGTCAGTTTTACAATCTGTAAATTTTCGACTATGCCAGTGTCGTAATGTGACCAGTCAATGAAGACCAAAAAGGAGGAATGTGGGAAATGATTCGTGCAATCGCAGGTATTTGTATGGTCGTAGGAGAGGGTGGGAAGAGGGGGGGGGGGGTACCATGAACAAATCCTAACCGATGGGGGTGAGTGTGGGATTGGGGGTGCGTTTGAAGGTCACTTTTGTACATTTTTCTTGAAAAACTCTAGATCTATTGCCTCTAGCAAAAACGTACCCCAATACAAAATTTAATTACATTTAATTATCCACAAAATTGCCCAGTTTATTGTTTCTGTAAGACTAATAGTTTGCGCGTGGTGAGCGAGAGAACATGAAAACTTCGCACGTTGTTTATGAAGTCTACCTACAAAATCGTGTGTTGCATAAAACGGCAGCGGTAGGGGCACCAAAATCACCTTGCGTATACCTACCTACCAAAATGGTGGGGGTGAAAAGAGGTGTAGCCCACGGCGCGGGTATCCATACTTTATTCATCCAGTATTTGAGAATGCGGGTACTTAGTGACTTGCAACAAACAAGACACAATTTCAAACCATTAAGAAATATTTCTTCGCCGCCAACCCTCCGCAAAACGATGAAAGAAAAAGCGTTTATCGGTTACTGCATTTTCGCTATTACTTCTTTACTACGAACTGTATCCGTGACATTCTGCAGAAAGTATTCACATACACCATTGAATGTAACAGCAATAGTATCATCGTACGACAACAGTTAACGAGAGGTGTTACAGACAATGAAATACGTAACTGACGCATCAAGTATAAGGTTTAAATTTATCACTGCTTTGCTATCTTTATTCGCAACACATTTCGCAGATAGTAGCCACATGAACCACTGAATGCGCCTGCAAAATCATCACTGTACGACTCATCGTTGCCGGACGGGGTGGCCGAGCGCTTCTAGGCGCTGCAGTCTGGAACCACACGACCGCTACGGTCGCAGGTTCGAATCATGCCTCAGGCATGGATGTGTGTGATGCCCGTAGGTTAGTTCGGTCTAAGCAGTTCTAAGTTCTAGGGGACTTATGACCTCAGCAGTTGAGCCCCATAGTGCTCAGAGCCATTTGAACCTTTTTGACTCATCGTTCAGTAGAGACGTCGTGATAAATATTTTGCTGCGTGAAAAAGAAACTGAAGACCGAAATTCACTAGAGATATAGGCGAAATAGTGTACAAACACGTGTGAAAAATGTTAAATATATCTGAAATATATTTGCAATGGGCGTACGCGGGCAAAGCCACGGTTAATAGGCTCACCCTAAACGCTTTGTACGATTTCAAGTACATTTGGTACACACATTAGTTGCAGTCTGGAAAGAATTACTGTGGGGTGAGAACACCTAGCATCGTATTGGGATGGGGGTGATAACGTGGAGAGAGGAGGAGACGGGCAAAGAGAGGGGTGAGGATGAAATGGACAGAAAGAAGAGGACGAGGTTGACTAATAGAAGACAGAAATAGATACGTACCTGGGAATTCTTTTTAACAACTGTATAATTGCAGGTAGCACCACGGGGCGAGCTAGTATCACATGTATGGAAAGACCAAATCAGGAAGGTTTTTTTATTTTTTATTTTACAGTCATCTCCAGCAACATGACTGCCAGACCAACGGAAAGGCATTTTTTAGCACTTCATGCCGCAACTGCAAGAGGTCAGTGATAGTTCGGATGGGGCTTCACTGCACTTCCTGAACGATGTTCACGAGCTCTTGGATACTGAGTTTTACGGTGATGGATCGGTCGTGCATCAGCTGGCAATCTTCGGTTGCTGGCAAGACATCGCACGTTGTCCGGACCTGACACCGTGTGATTTTCGCCTGTGGGGATATACCAAAGACTGTCTTCTCACACCTCCTCTTCCCCACAACATAGCTGACGTGTGAGTGCCTATCACGGCAGCTGTTAGTGACATCGATGCAGGCACTTTAGGTGAGTCTCTGGATGTGTATCGTGCGGCTAGCGGTTCACAGATTGAATAGGGCACAAAAAACTTTTTTAGTTGCTGTTTACATACAAATAATGATGTAGTACCTACAGAAAAAAACAACGTTTACCGTAACTCTGAAGTGTCTAAATAATTTTAAATAATCGTGTGTGTGTGTGTGTGTGTGTGTGTGTGTGACGCCTTTCGGAAATCTAATCTGTCTACATGTTCATTAGCCCCTGCTGCTCGAAACCCGATTCATTACCAAAAAATACGACTTCGAAGGCTCCAATAGGTGAATGTTAGCTGTACTGGTCCGTACTTTTGTGCATCCATTTTTTTACCCTTTAGTGAAGAGGGGTTTCAAGCACTGTCTTCCAGCCACGCGGGAGTATTTGCTGTGCGACATATTGTAGATAAATATGTGCTAGGAAATTGACGACGTCCTTGAAACGCAAAATCAAATAGGAATTGTGCCAGGACTCCTATCTGAGTAGTCTTAACAGTTTTCAATACCAATTTTTGATAGATCCTACGCCAGGATTTGACTCATAATTCTTGTACACTTCACAGGTAAGTTATTTCAGTTTCTTTGCATTCTCTTTTGTAGATAGTAATCCGATTTTGAAGAGTGGAACACCGTCGAATTCTTCTCCGTTGGAACTAAGAACTAACAGCCGAAATTACTGTAGTTCTATTTAAAAAAGCGAAGCTGATACCGATTCTTGTAATAAAGCTGTGAAGGGATTTTACGTCTGTCTGTGAGGACTTTCTCACAATTCATCTGCGTGAAAACAACTGCGGTATTTTTAACGCTTCAGAAAGTACCAGATATGAACACAAATTAGCCGAATCATCCTCAATATTTAGCTTTAGAAGTTACCGTAACATTCTGCTGCGAATCAGTATTTGAGTGGCGGGTGGATGATTAGCTAAAGATTAGTCACATAATTCAATGTTCTGGAAGTAACTAGCACCTACTTGTGAGGCAGACGTCACTTTTTTTTTTTTGTTTTTTGACACTCGCCGATGAAGTTAACAGCCTCTGACATTTGAAAATAATCTCCCGCCTTCGCACAGAGTACTTTCGATTCATTATTTTGGTTCCAATATCTTTGTTGTACTTTTCATTCGAATTACTGAAACATAAGTATCATCAAAATGTGTTTCTACGTTGTGTGTAAGCACTGTCGTGGAAAAGTAACACAAAAGCAAAAGTGACACATTTAACAATTTTGTCAGTATGTCTACAGAAACAATAAGAAACATAGCATTAGTTATCCAAGAGCTGCGGTGTGTAAAGAGAAACGAATTTAACGACGTGTGATACAAAAATTACGTAGATATGATTTATTGACAACAACAACAACACGAATCTTTTGTTGTTTTGCTACCAATATAAAATTTGTACACTGCAACTCTAACAATTTCTTCAACAACAAATAATACGAAAGATTATTTGATGGATATGACTCACACCGTATTACAAAACCGAATACATACTTCACACTGAAAAGAATAATTTGTAGATTTACATAAAACCATTTTATAATTTCCCTCTTACCAATTGACTATCGCTGTTCACTGTCTTCTCCTGAAAATATTAGCATTACGATGTGAACATTTCTAATTCTAAACTTTGGTATGGTTCTACACTGTCGTTTATACTTACGTAAGCCACTGTCTATAATTAGCTGAAGGGAATTAGCTCGGTCGCAGAATAAAAATAATCGCCCATTAATGGAGAGACGATTACTCAGAACGACGTACTACCACAAGAGGGAAATAACATTAAACGAAACAAATGTCAGTTAGGAACAGTAGAGCTAGGTTCACAAGGGGTGTTGAGTTTACGAAGAAAGTTTATCGACGTAATGAGGAGTCGGTTGTAAATATTCGACCTGCCACATTAAAGAGAACTAAGGTGCCTGCTACATCAGCTGTCACTTCCCCATTAAAAGAATCCAAGATACGGTACACACAACACATGATAACCAGAAGTACGCTGCAGAAAAAAGCAGTGCGAATCATAAGAATTTCAATTACTGCTTTTGCTAAGTTTTTTTTCTGGACGTATTGTGCTGATCTCCGTCTTCCATGAAAGGCTGACTCCGCCCGATTTCGGCTAGGAGTGCTTTGGCTTTCCATAACTTCCGTAAGGCACTCTTCAAACTACTGATTCTCTTCGGTGGATCATGAATAAGTCCTGCCGTCCAGCTAATGCAGAGAAAAATGCATGCTTCACACAATCAGGGAGATTGACTGCCAAAAGCTCTTGCATGTGTATCTCTTGCAATCTACGTTCTCCACTGCTATCATGGGAAGACTTGCGTAGCACTTGTTGCTTCCCAAAGGGGTCGCCTGGAAGAGAATCGTTCAAAAAAATGCTGTTCATTATTGTTGGCAATCAGCGAATAAGTAAATGCTGCAGTATGAGCAAATTTTCAGTCGGTTGTGCAAGTTTTAGGAGGAATCGAGGACACACGTTCTGGATTATTTTCTTCATATTTGGTATAGTGTGCGAAATGCGAAGAAACAAACATCGCATCCAAAAATCTTTCTTACAGTGTGAGGCTGGAACTTTCTGTACAATAACTTACAATGAACTGCCTACAGCTTCTCGTTTCAGTCTGTGTTTATTAATTAAATTACGACGTCCTGTTACGCTATCACACCTATCTTATGGTCTCGCGAAAGCTTGAAATACGGCTCCTGGAAGAGCGCCGCGTGTGATTTAATGTCTTTTAGAATACAATGTCCCACACAATACAACCAGAACTACGATAAACGATGATGTATAATGTGAAGCATTAATGTAAGAAATAAGTAAGCAACGTGCTGCTGATACGCGTCGTTCTAATTTAATTGCTAAGTAGTAATTGAAGCGTTAGTTGCCCGATTTGGAATTTCCTCGCATGCTGGTGGTTCCATAATTCAGCCACGTCCAGTCTTTTCCTTCTGGCTTTGCAGTTCATTAGGTACACGTGTTATAATGACCTGTACGTCGAATACACCTTAAACGCCATTAAGGGAGGCATTTCTTTAAAATAGAAAGAGAATTGTCTCATTCAGCATCTGCTAATTGTAACAACAAGCATTTAAAATTACAGTTCAAACAACCACTCTCGGGGCTATTGTGCTGTCATCCTGAGATGTGGTCGTTCTTAACTAAAAAATATAAGTTTTCTGTAAAAGGCTCACGAGCCAAAAATTGTTTCAGAAATCGGTTTACATAATGCTATATATTGATTCCCAATACTTTCCAACAATAACATAAAAAATAAATGCAATTCGATACTAGGGGTTGCAAATTAGTTTGTCAGTCACACTCCTTTTCCCTTGCAAATGCTTTTTCTATATTACGGTAGAATATTTTGTCTACATTGAGGTCATTGTACATGTCATCTGAATTGCGGCATTGCTCAAACAGTATGGGGTGATTTAGCGAAAGCACGTGGACCGTAAATGAGGCTGACAACTTACTGTGTTTTATTTTCACACCATCTCTCTCATTCTATAAGGCGCTAACAAAGCTATCACAATGATAGTGTATAATCGTTTTCGGATGTTATGACGCTATCCGAATAAAAGTCGTATAGGGTACTAACAACTAACAGAAATTCAAACAAACGTGACGAAACTTTACACTCTAGCTACTGGACAGACAAGGCGAAGAGAACGAAGACTGAGGGCCACACACGATGAGAGAGAACTCGTCTTCGTGTGGGAGATGCTAACTTACGTGCCAAACATTCTCTTGCCCGAGCGCAGCACGCGATGTTCGCAGTCCAAGCTCCGTGCGGGAACTGTGTGTTTGCTCGGAAATAAGCGCCATATGAGGGGAAGGAAGTGGGTGCCGATTTTCTGGAAGTGGAAATGGTGGGGGAAGTGCTGGTAGTGGGGAGAAAGGGTTGGCAGGGGGGAGGGAGAGGGGTGCAACGTGACGTGGGAGCCGTCCTGCGATTGGCCGACACGGATTTATGCGCTCGACCTGCGTAGAAGTGGTGAACGGCAGGCCACGTGCCGAAACAGTGGTGTCTTCAATTTCTCCTGAATTAAAGATTTAAGCAAAATGACAAAAAACAGAACAGTATGCTCTGCATTTTCATACAATTATAGTTACGACATCTGTGACTGGTAACTACGTTTTGAGCCATACATAGTCTTTCCGAATCGTCTACAATGTCTCTTTGATACAGCAATTTGTCTTAAAATTTGACAGTGACTATACGTGTCACTGTATCTTTGAAACAAATACGGAACTTACGGCAGAAGAGTTACTGAAGTTGATCCCTGAGGGAACATCTATAGCTAAATGTGCTAACATCTGTATACACTTTTGAAACAAAAAGATAAATTTTGTGATAGAAATTTTAGAAAAATATTCTGTCCATGAGAAATTTGTACTCAAACTGCCATTTACTGCCAGTAAAGCCCCAGGTAAAAAATAATACGCAACAATTTCAAAAATCATATAAACTGCCACTAAGAACACGGTCCAACGACGGTGTTGCGTTGCAGAGCTGTGCATACATACTTGTATGCTGCGACAAAAAGAGATACAAAGAATGAGACGTGCGTGACAACAGTTTCGGTAACAATAATGCTATAATCGAAACACGTTCTTGCACCAGTTATAGCGGAGGCAGCTGTTTGAAAGAATATCGACAGCTGCCTTCAAACACACAAAAGGATAGCGCTTGAATGAGTTATGTTTGTTTTTAAGAAAGTGACGTGTACATCAGAAACTGGCTGAAAATAATGAACCAATTTTTTGTCTAACGAGTGAGCCAAACCCGTTACGGCGAACGGACATTGGTGAGTGCACCAACTGCGCACGTGCACTGCTGCAAACGAGTTTTTTTTTTTCCATCCGCATTCCATAATTCGAGAACACCACTGAGGAAGACTTCGTCTCTTTTTGTATCCAGCGATCTTAGGGCACGGCAGAGAGTGATACCTACGGACATACCTGATTTATATTACAACGCCAAAATAATCAATGAAGATTGATTTACAGTCCTGGGTTGAACCAGCTGCACTACTGTTCTAGTCCAATTGCCAGAGGGGCCGATGTCCCTTAATTTTCACCGTCACTTTTTGATCTTCAGTGCGTACCCCAGCTGCTATCATAAGAAAGGCTTCTGCTTTCTCTGTGTAAGCAATTCATTGCTGGTACACGAAATGAAGAAATGTTTCTGACCTTAACAAAAACGAGAGAATGGCCCCTCTCTTTCTGACAACACTATCTTTCTGGGAGTTGCTACGCTCAAATACTTTACTGCTTGTCAAGCGAGAGGCAACATGTTTTTTTATGATTTAGCGAAACAGTTGTAATCAAGGACCACTACTGAAGTCTGGGTACAGCTTTATTCGTTCTTAATTTTTAACACACACACACACACACACACACACACACACACACACACACACACACACACCTATTAACCACCCTGGTGCAAGGAATACTGTAACAGTAATGTGAATGAACTTTATGTCGCCATGCCTCTTTGGAATGCGAGTTGGTAACACTCGACTGCAAAGTTCGTCTGTTTGACCGTGACTGCAAAGTACCAAGCCTACTTGATGTTAAAATGCGTACTGCGTCCTACAATGGTTTCAGACGGCAGACTTTGTCGCTGCCCCCTGACGCAACTGTTCAGGGGGGTCCTTTTAGGGTGAATGCTGGCTTTATGTCTTTAAACAAATGTTAGTGCTAGCTCCTCCCCCCCCCCCCCCCCCAATTCCACAAACCAAGATGCAACACATATGAAACACTTAACAGTTACAACAAGCACTAAGGGAACCGAGTGACACGCACAACCTTACACAGAGCTGAAATTAAATGCAATAGAGGAAACAACACCGTTCAGAATGCAACTATCAACATATTTGTCACGGAAGACGTATCGCTAGTAGCGACATTGCTAGAAAGACTTGCCAAGGGATGGTGAAGGGATACGTAGAGGGAGGTGGGGGTCGGGAGGGATGGAGTGCACAATTATGTTGGTCCTAACTTAGACAGTGGAAGAAATGAATACTTACATGTCCTATATAAAAAAAAGTCGTTTACCGCACGATAAGTTTCCAGCTTATCGAAAAGTGATTAGAGTATGGATGGCACCCGAACTCTGAGAAGGTTAGACCGCTGTGAGCTCGGAGAGATGTTCTGATTTAAGTAGTACCACGGGGGGAGAGGATGTCGGGACGGAAAAGAAGGCGAAAATTTGGTACTCACGTCACATAGACGTCACTCCGTGATAGCTAATTTTCATTCATGAATCTGCCGTGATGGGAATTAAGATTCAGTCGACGGGGTGACTGTGCAATCGATTCAGCGCAAGGTCTCACTTATTTGTGTCTCGGCTCAGGAGTCCAGTCTCGGTAGAAACGTGACGAGTTCTGCCAAGTAACGAGTTTTCATTCAACTTTTTTTCAGTCACTGCGACCAAAGCCCCAGCTTCAATATTTTTTGTGTTCAGTGTTGTCTTAAATATTTTGTGTGCAAATTAGTGACAAAGCTGTTCTGTCGTATCGCAGAGCACAAGTGGTCTTCGTAACCTCAATTATTGTATATATTACGTGAAATATTTCGATGTTCACTAGCCACATGTTTCAGTTGTAACCATGGTCTGGAACAAGACTTTGATAAGTATTCAGAATCATCATATCTGTAATTCATAGCATAATAGAGAGAAAAGGGAAAAGTAACATTTTTAAGCTTGGACAATAGAATGGTACAGTTGTTTCTTTCATGTAGAGGTCCTGCGTGGCTGTTAAGCACTTTCGAAAGATGAAACCTAACTCAGCGGTACAAGAATTAGCTCTGACTACGTACATTCTCGTCAATTTGGAATACAGTGATGAAACTATAAAAATTGGAAATACTCAGCGAACTATAAAACAAAACTCAGAGATATCCGGAATGTATGTGTGAAATGTTTACTCTGCATCATTTTGCTCGAGGAACGAATCACATACGGAAATTAGCAGTAACCTGCTTTGGTTTTGCATTCAGTCGCTGATGCCTTTACACAGTGACCAAATTACGAAAAGATCAAGTAACAGGTCCCTGAAGAATTCAGAACGGATTAAGAAGGAATTGGGTGTTTTAGAGAGGTGTCAGATGGGCTCAAAATGGGGCATATATCCGAAGACAGAAATTCATAACACAGCTTCGATTATAATAATATTCATCACGTTCTTACAAACATGAATTATGTATGTATTACGTAAGTGTGCAACCCACCCGGCGTCAATAACAACAGCATATGAGAAACTATATAAAAGCAATGACAGCAACTGATTGCTGGACCACAAAGAACCAAGCAATATTTTCTCAACAATAATTGCGTTCAAACTCGGTATTACGTTTGGCTTGATGTAGTGCTTTAACCCAGATCTTTCAAAGCAGCAGACGTGCGCTAATTAAGTTTGGAAAGGCTCCAGTTTTCACAAATGCGGTAGTGAACTGTCAAGTCTCTTCATACGTGCCTCCTGTTAATTTCAAACATTCTAGTAGACTAGCATTAGATACGGTGAGCTGCGATTTTTGTGTCTGCTATCGGGTCTATACGAATGCATTACTATTTCCCGAAAGATTATTTTCCCATACACTGACTGTTCGTCTCTAACTCAGCTGTCGAGGTCTCTTCTACCTACTGCTTGCCATTATATATATTTATTTATTTATTTATTTATTTATTTATTTTTACTGAGAAGTTTCTTCGGTAGAAAATATTCCTGGTAGTTACGTCAGGAAAGTGGAATTTTCGACATCTTCGCGAGCTTTTCCTTTCGGAAACGATGGATCAAATTACTTGCATTAAATTTTGCTTAAAAAATGGAAAGTTCAGCACCGCATTCCAAATGTTGACTGTCGCTTTTGGCGAATCTACTATGATTAAGATATGAGTTTGCTAATGGTGTAAATGTATCAAAGAGGGGTCGAGAAGTCACTAAAGACGACGACCGCCATAGCACATGAAATACTGGTGACAGTTTGCAAGAAGTAAAGAAAATGGTTCTGGAAAATCGCCGAATCAACATCAGAGGGGTTGCTGCTGATGTCGGCATATCCTTTGGCTCATGCCAAATAATTTTTTTCCGGTGTTTTTGGCACGAAACGTGTGGGAGCAAACTTTTTCCAAAATTGTTGAATTTCGACCAAAACCGACGTCGACAACGAACCAGAAGTTAAAATGAGGTTGTAACTGGTGACGAAACATTGGCGTAAGTGTATGACATCGAGACAAAGGCCCAATCGTCCTAATGAAAACTGCCCGCAGAGCCAAAACCGAATAAAAAGTAGACAAATTCGGTCACATGTGAAGGTTCTTCCGTTTTCTTTGATTGCAAAGGGATAAGCTTGAGTTCCTCCCTTATGGTCGAGCAGTGAACAAGATACCTTGAAGCCATGCGCCGTTTGCGTGAAGCAATCCGAAGACGGCGACCAGAATTGTGGCAAAACCATTTGTGGAAATTGCATCACGATAATGGCCCTCGCTTACATCTCAATGCTAGTTCCTGATTTTTTGGTAAAAAAAAAAAAAAAACAAAGTTCTATGTTTATCGGCCATCGTATTCACCGGACATGGCCCCCTGCGACTTCCTTCTATTGCCGAAACTGAAGAGATCCATGAAAGGACGTTTTGCCATCACTGATGAGAAAAACAGAATCGCTGAAGGTGCTGAACAAACGACGAAACGTGAGTTCCATAAGTTCTTCGAAGATTGCAAAGCGCGCTGGTGTACGTATTATATCTGAGGGGGGATTACTCTGGAGGCCAATGTTCATGAATAAATAGATTCTTTAAGAAAAAAATTCCCATTACTTTTTGATAACACCTCGTATGTGACAAGATTGTGACACCGAATTCAGCAGCGAAATCATTGTCAATTGAATTTCGTTGTTCGTAACGCAACTCCCAGTCCTCAAGCTTGTACAACGTTATCATTAGAAAGGGGAATACCAATCGGGCGGAGGGAGCGGGAAGCGGGGGAGAAGACGATCAGAACTTTAACATCTCGTCGACGTCGCGCTCATTAATGGCACAGGACATGTTCAGTAGGAAAAACGATAACTAATCACTGGCCACTGATTCACCTCATGTGATTCTGCAAAAGCTGATCGAGACTAACGTCGCTTAATTCCAACTTACGTTAGGTTCTGCATCTTGCATGGCGGAGAAAGGTATGTAATTTTATTTGGCATTATGCAAAGGACGCCAATCTCACTGATTTTTTTTTAATGTTGTGGAAGGTTTAGGATAATACTGAAAGAGATAACTCACTGCTGCGATTCATGTGTAGGAAACTTTATGGCGTTGAAACTCAGAGGTAGTCTGCTCAGACCTCTAGTTCTGTCTCATTATTTACAAGATCTGAGCTTTAGAGAACTCCACACACACACACACACACACACACACACACACACACACACACACACACACACACACACGAATGTCCGCACATCAGTACTTACTTGACTAAAATATGTTGCACGACATTGTTTCTAGGGCAGTTTTATGACAATAGTTACTTAGCTACAAAAGAGGGGGGGGGGGGGGCGAAATTTACACAAGTTTCTCGAACATTTCTGAAACAGCAGCAAACGAA
Source organism: Schistocerca gregaria (assembly GCF_023897955.1). Lineage (NCBI taxonomy): Eukaryota > Metazoa > Arthropoda > Insecta > Orthoptera > Acrididae > Schistocerca > Schistocerca gregaria. The sequence continues at coordinate 404,863,820 of NC_064931.1, read as the reverse complement.
TGAAAGTAAATGGTGAGACCATTTCATGAATGGCAACGTACAAAAAAATTCGAAAAACTAAACTTTTAGAATTTATCCTCATTCCTACTTATGTATTCCTCACTTTATCATAAATGTGAAAACCATGCAAGGCAAGGTGGCCTGAAAGAAAATTGTACTCAAGCTCAACAAGCTTATTTTACACTTCTCAGCTTACTATTTAACACTACTCTGTGACAGTTCTAAATACGGAATTACATGTCACATCACCAGAAAAGCCAGCTCACGGAAAATACCTTTGCGATTCTTCGTTTTAATTAATATTCAATCTATGTTATCACTAAGCGGGACATACAAGTAACATCAAGCAAAGTCACTTTTCCCTCTCACAGAATAATGTAACGGTTAAATAATTTTTTACTCAGCATTCAGTATGTTAGTAACTAATGCGCAATGAAAAATAACTTTGTTGGAAATGCAGTGCAAATTTATGTACTACATACAACAGCAACTTTCTGAACCTTTATTAACGCCAAGCTACTTTTACTACAGTACCTCTATGTATGCATATGCTCTCTGATGCTCACATTGCTATAAATGCAGTTTACACACTACATTGCTGTGAACACTTGTCATATAATATCACAGCAGAAAGTTTGTTATTTGTGCGTGCCATGAACTACACTTGCAATAATGTGAAACGTTTTAAGTGATTTTAAAAAGCATAAATATCTGATAACAAGCTACTTTTTTCCATGAGAGACACCTATAATTCACTTAACAAGAAATGTATTTTGTTACTTCCTCACTAAGTACATAAATCCTTGTTTAAACGCGGATCTGAAACGCAGTATTACAACAAAACTAACAAACCCTACAGTACTTGATTAGAAGTGATCTGTAACAACCGGATGTAAACAGCTATATCAAAAGAATACACTACACATTGTTACAAAATAAAAACTGATGTGACAGCAGTAGCGAGAAGAGCAGAATAAAGTTTTCGAATAAAGAACTGCGAAACAACTGTGATTAGAAACCACTGACATAACATTTGACATGAACTTGATGCTTCCACAAATATCTAAAACTTCATACTTGATGCTTGTACAAACAATTAAACATTTGTGACTTATATATTTCTAAACTCACTTTAAAGTATTTACACTGCAAAGTACGACGCAGAGGAGAGTTAAAACATTTTCACATATTTAGGCTAAATATCGCAATGACAAAACGATGTTGCCCCACCACGACCCACCTGATGATACATGAATGAATGTCATACGCGGCCCTTAACCTCAAAGATAGTGTGCGAGACCACGTATTAACAAATGCTCGATACGACGCACACATTACCTTCGAATGTCAATACTATAAGGAAATTCTGCTGAGCATATACAGCAAATGTTACAACTTCACATCTTGATAATGAGATAAATAGTGAATGAATTAGTTAAATCGAGCACAAAAGTAGCCTAACATAATCTCCTAATTACATAAAAGCCATACCTGTCTTTCTTATTTTCGGCTTCAGTGTTGCTTATCACGTCATTCTCCACAGCATGAGGCGACAAGTTCTCTTCTTCGCTCTTCTGGGGATCACCATCTTTCTTTGCCGTTCCCCCCATCCAGCTACTCACTTGATTCGTAAGTCCGGAAAACATGTCTTTTACAAAAAAATGTAGAGGGTCCTGTTGGATGAGAGACCACCGAGGTACTGTGTTTCACTGAGACTCAACAGCACCGAACGTTTCAGGCATGCTCACGGAGCGCTATGATCGTCACCCGTATATATCTCGGGCCACCAAGTTTACTGCAGCGAAATTTGGCCGATCGAAGAAGCCTGCTAGTAGTACTGGAGTCTGCCGCCAGATGTCACCACGCCCAGAGGGAGCGCGCCAAGCTTGAGTATGGGTACTGCACGAGGCGAGTGAACGCGCCGAATTGCACTTTGTAGTGCTACATAAATCTTCGAATGCACCCTTTTCTGATGATAATTACTTCACTTTTATTTTGTCACTGTACTCAAAAAATACAGGCATTATTTATACTTTTTCGAGCACTGTGACCTTTCGTTGGTTACTCTTCGGAGACGAAACAATCTGATTTTTTTCAGGAAGGACACCTGTCATACTTGTCAGTAAGTTGCACATGTTCTACGTTAATACATTCTGTGCGTAAGTAACAGTACCAGTAACTGCGCAAACGACTCCTTTCGTCGACAGATATGTTGGCTTGGAATTATAGGGGTATTTTTTTTCTTTATTGTAATTTTATTCACCTCATACAAGGCGGGCTGGCAGCAGCACATTACGCTGCTCTTCAGTCGTGAGTGGTACAATAATATGACATATAGGTGGCACAGACAATACAATAATAACGGCGGGCAAAAAATGTAGATACAAAAAACAATAAACATGAAGCCGTTCACGCTGGACGAGAAAAAACACTAACACTTGTTGACACAGCGCACATAACACGGATGACTGCGACGGCGAAAAAACACTAAACACAAAACGAAAGTACACACACGAGACACTTATGGCGATGATCTATACTGTAATGGAGGGAATATAAGTTAAATATGGGCTTTATGGACAGAGACAGTTCGAGAACATTTTCCCCACACAAGCAACTTATCATTAGGCACCCCCTCGCCCCCCTTTTCCTTCGTACTTTCTCACCCGTGTCAATTTTCGTTGCTAATTGCGATATGCACAATATACCTTATTGTCGTTTCTTGTTACCAATATTAGTTTATTTCCAACAATAAGAAATCAAACCTCCGTTTGGATAGGACTTCCTTAACTCTTGTGCAAAAAGGTGTGCAGTATACTCCTGCATCCATTTTCAATAAGGTGCCACTCGAATTCAAAAATGTTAGCAGTAATCCACGCCCTTTCAAATCGAAACTGAAGGGTTTCCTCATAGCTCACTTCTTCTATTTTTTCGAGGAGTTCCTTGAAAAATTAAGCTGATTCTCATTGTATTGCTGATAGCGTTTGCTTAAACTTATGGACTGATTTTCTTGCAGCTTCATGAACATTTGTTTTTATATGTTATTACTTTTATGTTGTAAGTTCATGTACTGACACGTTCCATGGCCTTGGCGATTTGCTGCTCAATTTGATCCTAAGGAACTTGACGTGTAAATAAATAAAATAAATAAACAAAAATGTAGCATTTGGGCGCCAGGGGCCCCCAAGCGTGCCCTAAGAAGTGTGATCTCTACTGTACAGAAATCTACGTTGTGGCGCCTCTGGCATCCCTCTCAGCTTGGCGTCGGCTTGCGTAGCTTGGGCCTAAACCCGGCCCTATTTATGGAACGTGCATTTGAAAGGACAACGACGAATTAGATGTGCACATTTGCAGGGAAGTATACGATGCCTTTCTAAAAAGTATCCGACCTTCTGCTAGAAAAAATATTTCAAATACCTGACGTGGTTGGGACCCTATCCCCCCTGCAAAGTAGGCCTTTTGTGCTTGCATACACTTAGCCCACCGATCCTTCCACTGCCGGAAACACCTCTGGAAGTCTTCTTTTGGAATGGAGTTCAGCTCCTTCGTCGTGCTCAGCTTAATCTCTTCTCTACTCTCAAAACGTGATCCTTTCAATGGCGTCTTCAGCTTTGGAAACAACCAGAAGTCGCAGGGAGCCATGTCTGGAGAGTAGTGAGGATGGCGAACAGCTGTAATTCCGTGTTAGGCCAAGAAATTTTGGATCAAGTGGGATGAATGTGAGAGGGCGTTGTCGTGATGCAGTTGCCAGCTTTTCGCCGTGCACATGTCTGGTCTTTTGCGCCGAACTGCGTCACGGAGTCGCTGGAGAACATCTTGATAGTACTCCTTTGTCACTGTTTGTCCTTCTGGTGCGTTTTCGTGATGCAAAATTCCACAGACATCAAAGAAGACAGTCAGCATCACCTTGATTTTGCTTTTCACCTGCCGCGCTTTCTCCGACCTTGTAGACTCGGGATGCTTCCATTGCGACGAGTGTCTTTTAGTTTCTGGGTCGTACCTGTACACCCATGACTGACCTACAGTTATCACGGTGTTCAGAAAGCCAGGATTAGTGTTGGTGGTGTCCATAAGGTCCTGTGCAACGTCAAAACGGAGGTCTTTTTGTTCCGGCCACAACAACTTGGGCAGGAATTTCGCAGCCACTCGGTGCATGTTCAAATCATCACGCAAAATTGCATGTGCAGCATCTTTGTTCACTCCAAACTCTTAGGCAATCTCGCGCACGGTCAAACGACGAACTGCCATCACCCTCTCAACAACACTTGCAATCCGAGCAGTTTGGGGTCTGCCAGAACGCTGGTCACTCTCCGCTGGTGTGCGGCCATTTTTGAATCGGTTGAACCACTCCTTAATCTGTGTTACACCCATCGCATCTTCTCCAAAAACCTGCTGAATCATACGAATTGTTTGTTGAGAATCACCAAGCTTTTGGCAAAATTTGATGCAGTATCTTTGCTCAGCACGTTTAGTCATCTTGAGAGAATCGGTAATCCGACGAACACGTTGTGTAGCACCTCACTCAGCGACCGACAGGCAGCGACTGACGCGCTACAAGGGCTGGAAGGCGGGGACAAAATTCACGCATGCACGTATAGGTCTCTCCCTTTACTATATACAGTGGCGCAGCGCTATCGTCTCTATTTTGCGCGGGAAAATCAAAGGCTGGATACTTTTTAGACAAACCTCGTATGAACCATACTGAAAGTTATTGCTGCATCTCGGAAACCCGAACTAGACGTGTAACGGTTTCCCGGACGAGACGAGGGTGCTATTGACAAGGATGACATGTTTTAACCATTCTTTGGCACGCTTCCGTACTCAATTACAAGTTCCTCTGGCGCTTTTAATAATTTGTGCTTTTAAAGACTGTTGAGCGAGATGCATCTGCGGTGTCTTATGAATCTGCAAGTGCTGATAATTCCACACATTTGATCATAAGAAGTGCCAAAGTGAAGACGGGTACAGACCTAACTACAACTTAGCAAGCATGCGTGATTGCATATGTAGTGCAAGCATGGTGCAGCTGCCGTACGGCAATATTTTGCAAATATCTGGATTGTGGAAGATGTCTGAGGCGTGATCAATTTTCAGTTATGCAAGATTGTGTAAATATACGAACAAGCACATGTTGGAGCGTGTGTAAAAACTTTGGTGTTCGTGCACAAACTAAAAAAAGTCGAGAGACAGTCTTCGCGGTAGTGTCATGACAATCAATCTGAATGAAATCGACCGCAAATTGATGGAAGAGTTTGTTCGAGAACACAAAGACCAGCCTCGTCTTTGGGGGATTGAACTGAAAGCTTATCACTACAAGACAAACAGGGTTATTGCATACGATCTGTGTCTAACACAGAGTGTATGAACTGACTCTACTGCGGACGCAGATGCAACGATCAGAAAGAAAAATTCTTTGAGGACCAAAGATGGGAAGTTAGTGTTCAGTGTTGTGCGTCTTTTCCGAAGTGTTGCGAACGGAAATCATACAGTCGCTAGGTGTGTTTTTATATCTCTTGCACAGAAACCAGACTGTCGCCATGTTTTTTAATTGTCTGTCTACTATTTTACCTGTCTCCTTCCTGTGTATTTTATTAGCATCGCCAACCCTTTTGTTTTATGTTTGAACTTTCCATAATTTTCCGCCGTTTTACAATTTAAATCACCGTTTTATCGCCTGTTTTTATTGTGTATTATCTTCTTATGTTTTAAAAATTTTGTAGGCTGAAGAGCAGCGTACTAAGCTGCTGCCAGCCCGCCCCCTTCGGGGGAAATCGAAATTCAATAAAGGAAAGAAAAAAAGATAGGAGGGAAAAGAGAAAGGAACTGTATAATAGATGCAAATCTTTGTATATCGAATAAGCATACATAAGCCAAGTAATGTTGCCAGTATTTCGAGTGGTGTTACAGCTTCTCTCACGATTGCATCCTGCTTTTTAAACAAAGAGATTAAGTGCTATAGAGTAAGTTTCTTCGATAATCCTGAGAAAACTATGCTAATTTCATGGAGATACCTTCAACTGCCATACAAAACGTGAGAGTAGTTTTTATTTCGTTAAACAGTTTTGCACCACATATCCTGTTTTCCATTTTTTGTTTTCTGCGTCACAAGGATTTTAGTGTCATCAGAGCTTGACGAGATTCAAGCAAAAACTGATGCTTGTACAAGTGGGTCTGGACTAAGTATAAGCGAAAAAGATTCGTACGGGCCTGTAAAATATCGTTGATCATGTATGCTTCTCAAACTTCTAGTTACGTGAGTGGCTATCTTTGCGTTGGTTTGTAAGTGGAAAGTCCATGAAGATCTATGGATGTTACAATTTATTAAATTCTTTACTTGTGTAATGATAGCTTCCGTAATTGTTTTACAATAATGAAGCTATTTGAAATCCGTCTTTGCAATTACAAAAAAGGTGTATTTATTTCAGAATTTTTTGCCACTTTATCTTAAATACTGACTCATTAGCGAGTTTTTTTTCATCTTTCACGAGAATAAGTGTCCTTTATGGGTTTGCGAATAGCTGAGGAGACTAACCCCGAAACCATGTTTTCTACTAATACGTTTTCTACGTTTTGTTCATGTTAGGCAACGTCCGTCGGGCATGTGGGTAATACGATCACACAATCGAAGTTGGTGTTTGATGATAATGGTGATCTCCATGCCGACAGTATTTGTTTCCTCCAGGATTCTGATGTTGGGACGTTGGTCTTCCCATTTCACTTCCAGTATTATCGTGAGGCATCGAGTTTCATATGTCCTTTATATGCGATTCAGGCCTCACACACATAAATGAGAGTTGCGATAATGATGGTCTGACAAAGAGTTTAGTCTGAGTGTTGACGTCATGGGAGTTGAAGACGCAGTCCCGTAAATGACCAAAATCTGCGCTTGCACGTTGTATGAGGTGCTGGATTTCAGCTTCAATATTCGCGTTTGTCGAAAGATGACTGCCAAGGTAAAGAAAGTGCTCAACATTCCGCAGGATTTCATCGTTGAGTGTTACAACTGGATCTTTATAAATGGTCTTTGGTAAAGATTGATGCAAAACATTTGCTTTCCTGATGTCTACATCTAGACCGATGCTGATTTATGCCTCATTGGAAACATTCAGAATTGCTTGAAGGGCTTCCTCTAAGTTAGCTATGACAACATCATTATTTGCATACTGGAGTTCGGCGACAGACGTTGTGATTTCCTCGGACGTAGTTCTCAGTCTACTGAAACTCAAAACCCCACCATCCGCCTTAAAGACTATTTCAACTCACGATGGTAGTTCTCCTTCACCGAGGTGTAGTTAATTTCCAACAAATTCTGGAAAAAAGTAGGGGTGAACACACCTCCCTGCTTTGATTTCGAAAGCTTCTCTGGTTTACATCAGTTGATGAGGATTGTGGCGCTCATGTTACCGTACAACAGTAGAGTATTCGTCTACAGTTTGCGGTGCATCCGATTGAGTCTAGGACCCTCCAAAGAGTCTCTCGATTAACAGAGTCAAAATGGTTCAAATGGCTCTGAGCACTATGGGACTTAACATCTGTGGTCATCAGTCCCCTAGAACTTAGAACTATTTAAACCTAACTAACCTAAGGACATTACACACATCCATGCCCGAGGCAGGATTCGAACCTGCGACCGTAGCAGTCGCGCGGTTCCGGGCTGAGAGCCTGAACCGCTAGACCACCGCGGCCGGCAATTAACAGAGTCGAAAGCCTTGATAATATCTATGAAGGCCTTACAGAGGGGAAGATCGTTTCTTTATTTCTCCTGCTTTTGTCGGGCGCTAAATGTCATACCAACTGTACCTCCGTTTGGCCTAAAATCATTTGATTTTTGCAGGGTATCTACAGCAAGCGGCATCAGGCGGTTAGGCAGAACTATGCCAAAAAATTTCCCAGCAGACTGAAGAAGCTATTTTCCATGGTAGTTGCCACAGTCGGCTTTGTTCACCTTTTTGAATATGATTACGACCATAGCACCTTGCGAGTTAGCTGGAGTGGTTCCAACATCCCATATCTTGGCTGTAAGTAGGTGCATACGTTGAGTAAGCTTCGGACCTCATTTCTTACAGAGCTTTCCAGAGGTCCGATCTACATCAGCTGTGTTCTTCGGCTGGTGGATAGCCTCTTCGACTTTCTGGAGAGAAGCAACGTGTTCGAGTTGATACTAAGTTGGCCTTTGAGGAATTACGTTGACTCCATTTTCCTCAACACTCGTGTCGCTGTTCGGAAGTTCATGAAAACGTTCCTTCCAGTGGGAGTTGATGGAGCAGATGTCTTTGAGAAGTTTAGTGCCATCTTTGGATTGTGAGGGATTTGGACCTCGGTGGTCGGACCATAGACAGTTTTCAGTAGCTGCGTAGATGGACTTCAAAATGCTTAAATGGTGGCAGTCGTTTGTTCCTAAACATTTAATGCGATTGCTACAACTGACAAGGCAAGAGATTACTGCGACATTTATTTTAAGTGCTTACTTATTTTCTACCCATGAAAATCCTGTTTCCCCAGGTCCACTATTGACAATGTCCTGAATAATTTGTCTTCCATATGTCAACAATTGTTATGTGTATAACAGTAAATAAAATTTAGCAGTTCATATTCTTATTCTTAGAACGTCAGCGTTATTCAGTATCTTCCCCACTCTCATCCATGCATTCGCCGCCAGGAGAACAGAATAAAGCAGTAGTGTAACTTCGGGCTGTTAAACGGAAGAAGTGATCATAATTTTTAGAAGACTGCACATCCTGTGAGTAGACTGTTTGCGTTCTGCATCCCAATCCTCTTGATCACTTTTGATTCTCTCACCTTTTGTGGACAGTTTCCGAACTCTGGTGCAAGAGGTGCGATGGTACGGTAAGGACTATATGAATACATAATTGTCCGTTAGCTCGTATCAATGTCGTAGGATATAGAGGTCGTACTTTTTGCTTTCTTAATGAAAAATTCAAATTAATTCTCCCTGATACACAAAATGAGAATACGAAACTGTTAGGTTGCAATTAATGTTCCCCAACAACGATTTTAGAGTTCTGCGTCATTCACTATTTATTCACTCAATGCACGTAGTAAGTGGCAGACTGGTGAAAAACACACTTGCTGGATGTTAACAGATCTAAAATGACTCTGGACCCCATGTAGTGGTTAGAAACTCGCTATAAACTGTAAATAAATCCGGTAATACTGCGAAATTGTATATAGTGTATGTGTTCATAGACCAGAAACGTTGTATCTCCGAGTTAGCGACAATTGTGATAAACATATGTCTGTCAGACACCGACGAAGTTATTCCAAGAGCTGACACTGTAAAATACTCTTGACTCCCCACTGAACAGTCTGAGCTAGAGTCCAAATTGTGACGAAATTATTCTAACAAGGAAACCTACGCAAGGTATAAACTTCGATTTTATTCGGCTTTGAATATGTTGTAGTGTAGAGCAAAATAAAAGACGGCCGTTATGGAGGCGAAGCACCCCCTTGAAAAAAATTGTGTTTAATATTTATGAATGAAATAAAAGTGCTTTGGTTCTCAATGTATTTTACAACGGTGCACCTAGATTTGTAGAAAAAGTCATGTTTTTCAAATCTCCTTCCCCACCTCCTTCTTTATTTTTCATTTCGACATTGGACTATTAGAAAAATGTCTAGCGTTATTAATACCAAATTCAGTCATATACTGGAGAGGAATTCCGCCATATGTGAGACGCCGTAGGTGTCCTGCATAAGACGGCATTCCTCTCGAATTTTCTTAACAAGCAAGGAAATAAGAAATGTAAGATTCAAATGATGTTTGTTCAGTCATATACAATGAAGTGGCATTTCGAAGACGGGCTTATCAAAAATAAGCTAGAGATATCTCTGTACCTCTGTAAGCGCGCTCAATTTGTGCCCGATTGAATGCCAGTTCTCATATTGAGTTATTTAATAAGTCTTTCCCAGATAAATACATTATAAATGAATAGTATGTATATATATTGTTCTACATATATTTTCTTGTTAATTTTATGGAATATAAAATATGTAGTGTTATATCTGAATTTTGGTTTTGCATTTGGTGTATTTTTCCTAATTTGTAGCTTTCTCGAATGTAGTTATGTTATATCCCAAACTGCTTGCACGTTACTGTTGTAACATTATTGTAAATGTGAACTATAATGAGGACCCGCAGAACTGTCCGGGTAAAAAAATGCTGAATGCACTTTGATTTCGTGCACGAAGCACATCGGACAACTACAATTTCATCGTTAAGCAAGAGACGATTCCCCCTCTATTTTTCTCGGCTGACAAACCTCACCCCTTACGGGTAGCGTATTCGGGACAAGTGGTGTGGGAAATGCTGGGTACCGGGACGCCTAGTTCTCGTCACTGATTGTGATGTTGACACGCCTAGTGTTGTTCATATACACACATCAAAATTAGTTTTGCATCACCTTGGTTCCGAGAGTTCCGGAACCTGTACAGAAAATTGGAATAGAGATCAACCTAAATATAGAATAGAGAACAACCTAAATACCATTTCCGCCCTTTTTATTGTTCATGAAAACCACGCACTGCATGTTGTACCACCATACAGCGAGACCTTCAGAGGTGTTGGTCCAGATTTCTGTACACACCGGTACCTCTAATACCTAGTAGCAAGTCCTCATGCATTGATGCACGCCTCTGTTCGTCGTGGCATACTATCCGCAAGTTCATGAAGGCACTGTTGGTCCACATTGTCCCACTCCTCAACGGCGATTCGGCGTAGATCCATCACAGTGGTTGGTGGGTTGCGTCGTCCGTTACAGCCCTTTTCCATCTATCACAGGCATGTTCGATAGGGTTCATGTCTGGAGAACATGCTGGCCACTGAAGTCGAGCGATGTTGTTATCCTGAAGGAAGTCATTCACAAGATTTGCACGATGGGGGCGCAAATTGTGGTCCATGAAGACGAATGCCTTGCCAATATGCTGCCGATATGGTTGCACTATCGGTCGGAGGATGGTATTCGCGTATCGTAGAGCCGTTACGGCGGCTTCCATGACCACCAGTGGCGTACGTCGGCCCCACATAATGCCACCCCAAAACATCAGGGAACCTCCACCTTGCTACACTGGCTGGACAGTGTGTCTAAGGCGTTCAGCCTGAGCGGGTTGCCTCCAAACACGTCTCCGACGATTGTCTGGTTGAGCTCTTATGCGACACTCATCGTTGAAGAGAATGTGATGCCAATCCTGAGCGGTCCATTCGGCAGGTTGTTGGGCCCATCTGTACTGCCTTGCGTGGTGTCGTGGTTGCAAAGATGCACCTCGCCATGGGCGTCGAGAGTGAAGTAGCGCATCATGCAACCTATTGCGCACAGTTTGAGTCGTAATACGACATGCTGTGGCTGAACGAAAAGCATTATTCAACATGGTGGCGTTGCTGTCAGGGTTCGTCCGAGCCATAATCCGTAGGTAGCGATCAACCACTGCAGTAGTAACCCTCGGGTGGCCTGAGCGAGACATGTTATCGACAGTTCTTGTCTCTCTGTATCTCTTCCATGTCCGAACAACATCCGTTTGATTCACTTCGAGACGCCTGGACACTTCTCTTGTTGAGAGCCCTTCCTGGCTCAAAGTAACATTGCGGACGCGATCATACCGCGGTATTGACCGTCTAGGCATGGCTGAACTACAGAAAACACGAACCGTGTACCTCGTTCCTGGTGGAATGACTGGAACTGATCGGCTGTCGGACCCCGTCCGTCCAATAGGCGCTGCTCATGCTTGGTTGTTTACATCTTCGGGCGAGTTAAGTGACATCTCTGAACAGTCAAAGGGACTGTGTCTGTGATATAACATCCACAGTCAACATCTATCTTCAGGAGTTCTGGGAACCGGGTGATGCAAAACTTCTTTTGATGTGTGTATGTTGGTGGGGATTCTTTATACGGCTAGTGTCATGTTACCGTCATAATCCAGAAATGTTACATTTTTGGTGTTCGTGCAATAAAACAGCTGCATGGAGTATGAAATTTTTAATTTATTACTTCTTTACTACTAACAGTATTCGTGACGCATTTTGCAGACAGTATTCAAATATACCACTGGACGTACCAGCAAAATTATATCGTTGTACAACATACAATTCAGATGTGATGACATAATCACTTTGCTGTTAACTGTATTCTCAACACATTTCGCACACAGTAGCCACATATGCTAGTGGAGATACCTACAAAATTATATTATTGTACGATACTCTTTTCAGGAGATATGACATCACAAACATTGAGCTACGATAAAATGAAACTGTGGCGCAAAATTAGCTAGAGATAAAGGTACATATGTCTACAAATACGTGTGAAACGTATACGTGGGCAAAGTTACGGGTAAAAAGATAGTCCTAAATCCCTGAAACGATTTCAGTTGAATTTGGTACACATATAAGTTACGATCTGGAAAGAAATACTGTGGTGGTAAGAACCTCCAGGCTCCTGTTGGAATAGGGATCATAGTGTGAAGAGAGAAGGTAACAGAAGGAGACGGAGAGTGTAACGCCGGCCGCGGTGGTCTCGCGGTTCTAGGCGCGCAGTCCGGAACCGTGCTACTGCTACGGTCGCAGGTTCGAATCCTGCCTCGGGCATGGATGTGTGTGATGTCCTTAGGTTAGTTAGGTTTAAGTAGTTCTAAGTTCTAGGGCACTGATGACCACAGCAGTTGAGTCCCATAGTGCTCAGAGCCATTTTTGGAGAGTGTAACGACACGGTGTAGGAATTGTTCCATTTCATTTTGTAGAAGTTATTTCGTTATTCTTTGTCATAAGTTAAAAAATACAATCAGTAGCAGGGCAGTTGTAAAAACCTGTATAAAGCAAGCAGTGGGATGATATAGCACTGAGGACGCATATGCCCTCTAATGGTGGCAGGGTAAAGTAAGGCAGCCTGCTGCTAAGATGCTGCTACCAGCCTGGGAAGTGTGCAACCAATAATCTGTAACTGTATTTTAAATGTATAACTGTAAATAATATTTTTTTGTGTTAATCTCTATATATTGCTAAGTAGATCTTAGATTTAAAAGTATTAAGAACCTTTGTAAATAAAGTTGTAAAGAGTCATGGCTTTAGGCTATAAGTAACATCTAAAGGATTCCGCCGCGGAAGGATAAGGCGGAAGAAACGTCGCGACAAAACGTTCCAGAACGGTCTTCTTTGTGAGTAGGAATGGTTCTGAAGTAGAGTGGTATGATGTCCACATACTCTACTGTGTGATAGTTAAAGTGAGCACGATCATTGTTAAACGGCTTCGGATGGACGGGAAATTACTGCTACACGTAATTCTACAGTATTTCAAATTCAAATGGCTCTGAGCACTATGAGACTTAACACCTGTGGTCATCAGTCCCCTAGAACTTAGAACTACTTAAACCTAATTAACCTAAGGACATTACACACATCCATGCCCGAGGCAGGATTCGAACCTGCGACCGTAGCGGTCACGCGGTTCCAGACTGAAGCGCCTAGAACCCCACGGCCCACCGGACAGCTCTACAGTATTAAGCACCTATTTCTCAACCAAGCAGAAGTGGCAATATTATTGTGAGGGCCAATGGGAAGTTGTAGTTTGCTGAGAAGGAGGCAGACATTATGTTGCAGCATTATCCACTGTACTGGTCAAATATTACGATGGGAATTACGTCTTGGAAGCCATTGTGTAAAAGCTGATAAACCATTCATCGGTAGGAAAATCTCGTTAGAGCCTCGAATACGTTGCTCAGCACCACAAAACCACTGAAGTATTTATTTCTGTGGTGAAGTTTAGTTTATTCCATTTTTCATAGTGATGTACATATTGTAAAAGTGATGATTCGTCGTCATCTTGTACAAGTTAATACAAGATAAGTGTTTAAAAACAACAAGCTTTGTCACAGTGTTGTTATTTCAATAGATGTTTAGTGCATCCTTCTAACATACTGTGATATTTAATCAACAAAGTTTTCAGATCATAATCTGGTTATACATAGGCGTATATAAAGTGCTTAAAATTATTATTGCTATATTAAGCAAAGAATCAGCCAATTGGCTGGTGATTACATAAAAAGGGTAGATAAAAAGGAGGACATAAAAACCACAGTAAGTGGAGATGATGGGAGTTAAAATATACACTACGATGGGGACATGCACTGGGGGACAGTTAAAAAGTCGACACAAAGTTAAAAGAACACAGTTGGAAAATCAAAGTGCTTTTAAAAAGCACTGGAGGGAAACACAAGTTACAAATCTCACTGAGTACAACACAAAAAATTTCTGGAAACGACAGAGCACTCATGAAGAACAAAAAACCGCTGGTAAGGACTTGCCAAGGGACTGGAGGCTGGAGAAGAGAGAAAATGAGGGGGGGGGGGGGAAGGTGTGGTAGGGGGGCTCGGGGGTTGGAAGGAAGAGGAAAAAAGGGGGTAGGGGCACACTAAGGGGCAGGAGATGGGCAGGGCGAGAGATGAAGAGGGAACAAAAGGCAGGAGGGAGTGCAGAGACACTGAAGGGGAGCACGGAAGAGGGAGGGGTTGTAGGAAGGAGAAAACCGCTCAGGAGAAGGGAGTGGGAGGAGAGGGAGCCCAGAGGAGGAGGCAGAAGGAAGCTGGGTTTAGAGTTGGTAGGAGGGGTAGATGTCAGGGCTAAGTTCATCATCTGAGAGGGGTAGGTGCTGGAAGTTGCATTGGGAAAGGAGGTGGAGGGTGTGGAGATGGAGAGAGAGGGTGGGACACAACGATAAAGGCGCGCAGTGGGCTGGGGGTGGTGAGGGAGGGGGCACCAGGCGGTGGGGGGGGGGGATCGAGTCAGCAGGCAATATACAGGGTGTGGATGTGTTCAACGAAAAGGAGAAGGTGGGGGACGAGGATCAGGTCGTAGGGGATGCATGTGGGGGACAGAAGGTGGATACATTAGGCGAGGCAGAGTGCATGGCGCTCAAGGATTTGGAGGGTGTTACAGAACCTGGGAGAGGCAGAAGTCCAAGCAATGCAGGCATAAGAAAGGATCGGGCAGATCAAGGATTTGTAGGTGTGAAGGACGGTGGAAGGTTGCAGTTCCCACGTCCAGCTGGACAGGAGTTTCAGGATGTGGAGTCTGTCATGGGGTCTGTGTTGGATTGTAAGGAGATGGAGAGTCCAGGTGAGGTGGCGGTCGAGGGTGAGGCCAAGGTATTTGAGGTTAGGTGTGAGGTGGATAGGATGGCCATAAATTGTTAGGTGGAAATCATGGAGGCGGAAGGAGTGGGTGGTGTGGTCTATGATGATCGCCTGGATCTTGGAGGGGTTGATACAAAGGAACCACTGGTTGCGCCAAGTGGTCAACTGGTCAAGATGGGTTTAGAGGGTATGTTGGAACTGTTGAAGAGTAGGATAAAGGGCAAACTGGAGGAAATGAATAGGCAGGGGAGGCTTGGGCATATCAGCGGTGTACAAGAGATAGAGGAGAAGGGAAAGAATGGAGCCTTGGGGCACGCCGGTAGAGGGATAGAAGGTACAGTAGTTGGAACTGTGGATAGTGACATAGGAGGGACGACGGGAGAGGAGGGAAGCAACGAGATAGACGAAATTGATAGGGAGAGAATAGGTCTGGAGTTTGAAGAGGAGCCCGGGATGCCAGACATGGTCATAGGCTTTCTGGAGGTCAGGGGAAACATAGACAGTGGAGTGACGGGAGTTAAGTTGGAGGGAAAGAAGACTGGTAAGGTGAAGAAGCTGTTTGTCGGCTGAGAAGGAAGACCGGAAGCCACACTGGGTAAGGGGAAGGAGATGGTGCTGGTTCAGGTGGCGGTGAATACGGTGGGAGAGGATGGTCTCTAAGACCTTACTGAACTTGGAGGTGAGGCAGAGGGGACGATAGGAAGAGGTATCAGAGGGGGGGGGGGGTTGTTGGGTTTAGGGAACGGCAGGACATGGGAAGTCTTCCACACGTCGGGGTAAAAGCCATTGGAAAGGAGGACATTGTACAGGGTAGCAAGGACAGCCTGGAAGAAAGGGGGGATTCCTTGAGGTGGCAGTAGGTGGCGCCATCATGACCAGGGCCAGTGTTGCGTTTGGAGCGGAGGACAAGACAGTGTGATGTTATGTGCGGTGATGGGAGTGTTGATGTCTGAGGGGGGTAACTGATCCGAGTACTGGAGCCTAGGGGAGAGTGGTGGGACAGAGGTATCAGCGCGATCAAGGATGGTGGGGAAGAGGGAGTAAACAAAGTGGGGGTGTTTCATCCCCTTAAGGGCCGAATAGGCACATATAAAATTGTGTCTCTTGTTTTTCTGTCTACTACAACATATTCAAAGCCGATCAAAATCGAAGTGTATCCCTTGGGTAGGTTTACTTTTAAGTGCACACTGGCACTACTTGCGATAAACACAAGTCCGTCTGGCACTAGACGAAATATTTCTAAATGTCGACAGAAGCAAATATTTTCAGAGTCCAAACTGACCTACCGCGAAAATTATTCTAAGACCGTGACATTGTGCAGCCAAACCGCCGCCCAGAGAAGCACAGATCCTGCCTCTCTAACTGCGGCCAGGCGACTGACTCCAGAAGGCGGCCCCCTTCTTAAAAGATCGGTTCCCCAAATCCTGGGGTATCCACGAAATTACGTCATTCCGCGATTTAGAGAAATCGCCAGTCTGCTGTACCATTGTCGATGCATAAATGCAACCTTAAAAGTAGAGGTGTCAACAGAAGGACGTTAAATGCTTATTAAAATGATACATTACAATAAAAAACAGAAGAAGTTCGCTCACGGTCGTAAGTCGAATGATTTCACATTTCAAATAGCGAGATAAATATCCATTTTTTGTTGATTGTGCCTTGAATATTTACAGCACATACATGAATGGCACATCTGCTTTGTAGGAAGTGACTTGCCCTTTACATTGATATTATGCAAACTGCCTCGAAAGCTCCTGGATTTCACACCTACAGGAAAGAGACCACCAGGGAGACCCAAGAAGCGTTGGAGGGATGGACTCCATAAAGATTTAAACCAAGTGTCAATAGATGTGGACGATAAAGGATGGGGCCCCTCCACGCCCACACCAACGTGGTGACCAAACCAAGAGATCTACTGTCACCTCCGTAAACATGTTAGTTTTTTTTTTTTTTTTTTAATCAGGCGTCACAGGATGCGGGCTGTGATGTTGTCCATGCGTCTGGGTAAGATTGCTCATTAACATGGTCCATCAGGAGATAGAAGTGGTCGAAAACTATTGAAGGGTAGCGGTTGTAAGGGCAGAGGAAAAATAGTGCCAAGGCAAGAGCCGAGGGAAAAAAACCTCTGCGAAAGTAGGACGGGTAGTAAGGGCAGTAGCAGCTTGCTATCTGCGACAGTGCATGCAAGGTGTGGTTGTGTTAGTTCGAGGTATCGCGCATCGTTACCTTTGTCGTTGTTGGAGCTTGTTGCGGCGCTTGCTGCAGTTGCTGCGTCCCTGCAACAGTCCAAGGTCGTTGTAGATTAGTGGGCGATCGGTCATAGATCGGCTCACAGACGGTGTAAGGGATGTGTGTGGCTGGTTTGCGTGCTGTGTACAGTACGGTTTCCCTGCTGTTGCCTGATTTTCGGCTGGTCGCACATCTGGGTTCCTAGTAATAACTGTGTTGCAGGGGCTCGCCAGTACTGTCGTGTTAGCGTTCTATGGACCATAGATGTTTAGTTCCTAGCCAGTAATGTCTTTGATCTGTTATGCTTCCATCTATGGTTGTGGTCGTAGTTACCCAGAGAAAGAATAAACGGGTTGCCCGAGTGTCTCATCTTTGTCGACGTTTACTCTAACACGCCATTTGACCAGCCAAGGCTGCGCCGTTCTGAGTGCAGTCTGTAGTCGTAAGTTAATGTTAGACGGCTTACAATCTTGCGTGAGGATGGCAGTGTCATCCGCGTAGATTGCTACCGTCGTGTTATGTGTAGCTGGGAGGTCGTTAATGTAGAGGTTAAACAGTAAGGGTCCTAGGATACTTCCTTGGGGTACTCCTGCCTGTATACCATGTCGTGTCGATTGTTTGCCCTGCACGTTGGTGTTGAAACTCCTGTCCGTGAGATATGAGTGTATGAGACGTAAGAGCCCGTCGGGGAACCTTGCGTCATTAAGTTTGGGTATTAGGCCTTTGTGCCATAGACGATCGAAAGCGTTTTCGATGTCCAGGAACACCGCGCCAGTTGCCTTGTTAGTGTTGTATCCGTGTGTTATGTATTCAACGACGCGGAGGAGTTGTTGTGTTGTTGAGTGGTGATTCCTGAAACCGAATTGCTCCGGTCTCAGGGTGTCATTTGTGATGCAGTGCCTGGTGAGTCGTTTTAGTATTACCTTCTCAACGATCTTGCTGAGCGCGCTCAATAGACTGATGGGTCGGTAATTTTGTGGGAGGGAGTGGTCTTTCCCCTGCTTCCTGAACATCAGGACCTTGGACGTCTTCCAAAAGGCGGGGAAGTGTTGGTGCTTGAGTATGGCATTCTTGATGTGTGTTAAGTAGTCTACAGCTTTGTCCGTGAACTCCTGGAGGACACGGTTTTGAATGCCATCGTGACCGGGGGCCTTCCTAGCGGTGGTATGCATTATGGCCCATTTGATTTCTGCTGTACTAGCTTGTCGGATGTTGTTGTTCGCTGGTTGGGCCAAGATGCGTGTGACCTCCTGGTCCGTAGCAAGTGTGAACGCTGGGTCTGAGGGATCCAGGTTCGGTGTGAATGACGCTGCGAGTGTGAGGGCCATAAGTTCCGCTTTTTCTTCCGCAGAATATGCTGGTCCGTCGGGCCCTTGTAGAGTGGGGGTGTACAGTTTCTCCCTGGTGAAGTGTCGGGCTAGCTGCCACACGCCAGGTCGCGTGGTGTCCAGCCCTTCGAGTTTCTGGTCCCACTGTTGTGTTTTGAATGTTTCTATTTTTTCCCGGATTATACCCTGGAGCCTGTTAATGTGCTGTTTGAAGTGCTGGCGCCTGGTACGCTGCCAATGTCTCCTGAGGCGGTTCCTCATTGAGATTAGGTCCAGGATTTCCTGGGGCAGGGCTGCACTGTGATGTTGTGGCGTGCGGATTGGTATGGTGTTGGCTATTGCGTCTTGGACGGCGCCGGTGAGGGTTTCAACTGCCTCGTCAATTTGGGCTGTCTCGTTAATCGCGTGGTTGGGAGGGATGCGACTGTAAAGCGTTTCCTTGAACTGGGTCCAATTCGCGCGCCTGTAGTCTAACATTCTGCGTTGTTCCATGTGCTACAGTGTTTCTACAACGTACAGTACAATGGGTTGGTGATTTGAGGGCAGATCGTTTTCAACAGCAACGCTGAGTGCCGCTGTTATGCCCTTGATGAGGGCCATGTCTAACACGTCTGGCCTGTGTCCTCTCCGGTAGGGAATGTGCGTCGGTTCGGTCGGCGCTAGTGTGATGTAGTTTCGTCCTAGTGCGTGTTCGTATAGTTTCTTGCCGTTGGAGTTTCGTATTCGTGAGTTCCAGTCCGGGTGTTTTGCGTTAAGATCTCCAGCGGCTATTACGCCCGGTGATATGTTGAGTATTGTGCTGATGTCGCTTGTTATAATGTTTTTAGGACTGTTGTATACTGACCCCAGTGTAGTGTAGGCTCTGTTGACCCTGACGGCGGTTGCCTCTAGCTTTTCAAGGTCAGGGAGTACTATGTTTGTGTGTTCTATGTCTTTGTGTATGATGATGGTTGTTTCGCCATGACCTGAGCCGTCCGGTCGGTGGGTGCGATAGACGCAGTAGCCGGTGAAGTTTAGTTGGTCGCGTGGTTTGAGTTTAGTTTCGCTCAATAGTGCGATAAGGATACCCTTACGCTCCATGAGCGCGGCAAATTCCGCCCTTTTGTTGTTGATCCCGTCTGCATTCCAGAACAGGATCCGTGTTAGTGTTTGGTTGTTTGCGTTGGGGGAGGGGTGTGGCGTGTTATCCATGTATGGGTGTAAACAGTGTGGTGAACGCTGTTTTTATGGCGGCCCAGTATTGCCCAGGTTGAGCAGTCATGAGTCGTGTGAAGAGTGTGGCGACGGCAGCCATGATCTTGTTAAAGATCTGAGAGGTCGTGTGATGAGGGAATATTGTTTCCAATAAACCCTCAAATGTTGTGTTGGTGTTGTGTGTGTCGACCTGTGGCTCGGTTGTGGTGTTGGCGGCCGCTGGTGCGGGTGTTGGGGTTATGTGTGGGCTGGCGCTTGTGTTGCTGTTATGTGGAACATTTTGAGGTGCCTGTGTGTCAGACGTGGTGGGTATTTTGTTGCGGTAGATGTGGACGAATGGCGGATAGCAGCAATGGACAGAATACAGTGGAGGAGGAAACTTGTAGATACGTGCGGTCCACTGGGCCTGATCACGTATACTAGGTATGTATCTTAAGTGGTATTTAAATTATGAGTGAAACTATGAAACCTTCTGATTTATTAATTAAAATCAGCAATGAACATAGAAAACTTAAGATTCAAGTGATGTTTATGATGCGCAATTACGTTTACCAGCACATACTGCAGTGATGTTCGTGTCTCTGTCTTGGGTAATCAATTATGCTGACTTTAATCAAAAATCTAATTCAGTTATCTCTTATTGGCCAATTACGTACGGAAACGAGCATATTGGTAGCTCAGTCAATGCGTCTTGATGAACAGTTTTATGTAGAAGATCTATCTCTTTTATAGTTAACAGTTGCTGTTAATAATAGTGTGAAAGTTCGTTAGAGATACCTTCTCGGCACAGTAACTACAATGACGGAGAAATATCGCAACATGGAAAAAACAATTAACGTAGAGTAATGAAATTTCGGGAATACATTTGTCTAGGTAACATATTTACAAATTAACGTTGCTAAATCACAGGTTAATGTAAGCCCAAGCTAAACCATTGCAAATGTGAACTGCTGGTAAATTAATAACCGCTGTAACCACCAGAATGTTGATTATAAACATGCAAACGTGCATGCATCGTGTTGTACAAAAGCCGTATGTCAGTTTGTAGGATGGAGGTCTATGCCTGTTACACGTAGTCGGTCAGTACAGGGACGGTTAATGCTAGTTGTGGATGACGTTGGAGTGTCTTCCGATGTCCCATTTGTGATCTATCGGAGACAGACCTGGCCATCGAGCAGGTCAAGGCAACATGTCGACACTCTGTGCAGCATGCTGTGTTAAAACGGCAGTACGCGAGCGAGCGTTATCCTGATGGAAACCACACCCTAGAATTTTTTTGTGAAATCTTATGGGACTTAACTGCTAAGGTCATCAGTCCCTGAGCTAAATGATCCTAAAGACAAACACACACACCCATGCCCGTGGGAGGACTCGAACCTCCGCCGGGTCCAGCAGCACAGTCCATGACTGCAGCGCCTGAGACCGCTCGGCTAATCCCGCGCGGCTAGAATGTTGTTCATGAATGGAAGTACAACAGGTCGGATCACCAGACTGACTTACAGATTTTTATCCAGCGTGCTTGAGATAACCACGAGAGTGCTCCTCCTGTCATACGAAATCGCACCACAGTTCCCAACTCCAGGCTCCAGTCCCGTGTGTCTAGCACGCAGGCAGGTTGATTGCAGGTCCTCAACTGGGCATCTTCTATTCAACACGCGGCCATCAGTAGCACCGAGGCAGAAACAGCTTTCATCAGAAAACACAACAGATCTCCACCCTGCCTTCCAATGAGCTCTCACTTGACACCATTGAAGGCGTAAATTGCGGTGGTTTGGAGTCAGCAGAATCCACGCTACAGGACATCTGCTTCAGAGTTTTTCTTGAAGTAATCGATTTGTAACAGTTCGTTGTGTCACTGTGGTGCCAACTGCTGCTCAAATTGCAGCTGCAGATGCAGCACAATGCGCCCGAGCCATAAGCCGAACACAATGGTACTACCTCTCGGTAGTGTCATGTGGCCGTCCTAAGCCCGGTCTTCTTGCGATCGTACATTCTCGTGACGACCGCTGCCAGCCATCATGTACGGTGGCTACATTCCTGTCAAATCTTCCTGCACTATCGCAGAAACTACGTTAAGCGTGATCGAGGAACAGCTACATGGATGTAATAAGTTTGCTGTTCCCATCAAACCGAAAGCAAGCACCTAATGATGAAAGCCAAGGGGACTTAACGAAATCAGGCACTCCAATGGTGAGAAGCAAGTGGACTTAACGAAATCAAGTATCTCGATGGGAACGGAAAACTATTATATCCACTTCGTTGTTCCTGAATCACGCTAAATATACACTCCTGGAAATTGAAATAAGAACAACGTGAATTCATTTTCCCAGGAAGGGGAAACTTTATAGACACATTCCTGGGGTCAGATACATCACATGATCACACTGACAGAACCACAGCCACATAGACACAGGCAACAGAGCATGCACAATGTCGGCACTAGTAAAGTGTATATCCACCTTTCGCAGCAATGCAGGCTGCTATTCTCCCATGGAGACGATCGTAGAGATGCTGGATGTAGTCCTGTGGAACGGCTCGCCATGCCATTTCCACCTGGCGCCTCAGTTGAACCAGCGTTCGTGCTGGACGTGCAGACCGCGTGAGACGACGCTTCATCCAGTCCCAAACATGCTCAATGGGGGACAGATCCGGAGATCTTGCTGGCCAGGGTAGTTGACTTACACCTTCTAGAGCACGTTCGGTGGCACGGGATACATGCAGACGTGCATTGTCCTGTTGGAACAGCAAGTTCCCTTGCCGGTCTAGGAATGGTAGAACGATGGGTTCGATGACCGTTTGGATGTACCGTGCACTATTCAGTGTCCCCTCGACGATCACCAGAGGTGTACGGCCAGTGTAGGAGATCGCTCCCCACACCATGAGGCCGGGTGTTGGCCCTGTGTGCCTCGGTCGTATGCAGTCCTGATTGTGGCGCTCACCTGAACGGCGCCAAACACGCATACGACCATCATTGGCACCAAGGCAGAAGCGACTCTCATCGCTGAAGACGACACGTCTCCATTCGTCCCTCCATTCACGCCTGTCGCGACACCACTGGAGGCGGGCTGCACGATGTTGGGGCGTGAGCGAAAGACGGCCTAACGGTGTGCGGGACCGTAGCCCAGCTTCATGGAGACGGTTGCGAATGGTCCTCGCCGATACCCCAGGAGCAACAGTGTCCCTAATTTGCTGGGAAGTGGCGGTGCGGTCCCCTACGGCACTGCGTAG
This sequence comes from Schistocerca gregaria, assembly GCF_023897955.1. NCBI lineage: Eukaryota > Metazoa > Arthropoda > Insecta > Orthoptera > Acrididae > Schistocerca > Schistocerca gregaria. Next base: position 404,840,703 of record NC_064931.1, on the reverse strand, counting down.
AATCCTACGGTCTTGGCGTGCATCCGTGCGTCGCTGCGGTCCGGTCCCAGGTCGACGGGCACGTGCACCTTCCGCCGACCACTGGCGACAACATCGATGTACTGTGGAGACCTCACGCCCCACGTGTTGAGCAATTCGGCGGTACGTCCACCCGGCCTCCCGCATGCCCACTATACGCCCTCGCTCAAAGTCCGTCAACTGCACATACGGTTCACGTCCACGCTGTCGCGGCATGCTACCAGTGTTAAAGACTGCGATGGAGCTCCGTATGCCACGGCAAACTGGCTGACACTGACGGCGGCGGTGCACAAATGCTGCGCAGCTAGCGCCATTCGACGGCCAACACCGCGGTGCCTGGTGTGTCCTCTGTGCCGTGCGTGTGATCATTGCTTGTACAGCCCTCTCGCAGTGTCCGGAGCAAGTATGATGGGTCTGACACACCGGTGTCAATGTGTTCTTTTTTCCATTTCCAGGAGTGTAGTTTGTAGCGAGACATTGAAACGGCTAACCATATGATACTGTACAATCAAATCTGCAACAGTAAAGTAAATTTCGAACGTAAATATCAACTGCTAGAACACAAATGTTTACATTTACATCGTAAATCGAAATGTAGATTTAAAGGCGTCATATCTTAATTGCAGAAACAGGCAGACTTACATTTATTGATTACAGAACCATTACCACGAATTTAAAACAATGGTTTGAGTAAACCATACAATCCGAATATGCAATAAAAATGGGGTGTTTCATTTGAAAATACAACGTTAATCCCGCTCACGCAGGAGGGGTGGTTAGGTGGTGGCCAGTTGCGGCCCAGACAGATGTCTCCTTTGATAATGTTAACTTTTCAGCCAGAACATTTCCTTCGTACGGTGCGTCATTTGCGAGATATTTAGTTGTCACAAGTTTTAACAACGTCTCACTCTGCTCTCGAAGTAGGTGTATTGTACTCTGCTGTAAGTTCTATTGTTTATGCTACACCTGCGCAAACGTGTACGAAGTTTTATTGTCCACTGCGCGAGCGGATCTGCAGTGACGGATGTGACGTCACTTCTGGCGAAGAGGGAGTTTCAGGAGACCGCATGAACTGATTAGCTCCCACCTGGCCCAAGCCCCGCACCTGCTTGGCGTCTAGTCAATTGTCAGAGCGGGGAGCTGCTAAGAGGCCGCGGTGCGGCGTGCAAACAAACTGAAAAGCTCAACCACAAACGATATCTCTTACTTTCCGTCGCGGTACAGACGGAGTCTTCAGTAGTAGGTAGGCAGTGAACGTTGTGGTGGAGTCTGCATTGTAAACGAATTTCCGATTACAACAAATGGTTCCAATGGCTCGAAGCACTATGGGACTTAACATCTGAGGCCATCTGTACCCTAGACTTAGAACTACTTAAACCTAACTAACCTAAGGACATCACACACATCCATGCCCGAGGCGTGGTTTAGAACCTTCGATCTTAACAGCAGCGCGGTTCCGGACTGAAGCGCCTAGAACCGCTCGGCCACAAAGGCTGGCGATTACAACATAAATGATGTCACGCATTTATTGCAATATTCCACTCCCACACTCTACCGCTTCAGACCAAGGCCACTTGCCCTACATATAAAACTGTGCGAAATAAAAAAAAAAACAGTGGAAAACTGAAAAATGGTCGGAATTTAAAATATGGCCGGAAATTAAAAATTTGGTGGCAAAATCAAATATAGCTCAATTTGGATAGTGGGTTTCCCTTCCATTCCAATGATATCGCTGTAGAAGCAGGGGTATTGTCCTAAGTATAAAACTGCAAGAAATCCAAGATGGTGCATTGTCCTGTTGGAATTCACAATAGTTGGCCTGTAATACTGTCACAATCTGCAGTGTTGCTAGATTTTCTGGATTTTCCCCTGAAATCACTCACCCAAGAAAAAAGATGTTTGTTTCATCTGCAGCTCGAAGTCTATCTGTTAGACAAAAGATGTTTTTCTCCTACCATTCTGAGCCTGTGGTTCTGGGACAAGGTATTGTCTTCCAAAGTCGGCTCTCAACCTCCTGTATCAGTTCTAGGACAAAGGGCATTGTCTCGCCCAAGACTTAGGATGTTTTCCCCATTTCCTCATATGCAGGTCCAAGCCTGTTGGCAATGCAAACATGCTTTTCATCCCACAGGTAGTAACCACTCTGAACTTGCCTTCTAACCTACTTAACATGTTTTACCAACAACTTTTATTCATTCGCAAGGGGAACGCTCCCGAGATTTCTCTTTGGTTCAGTCGAAACTTGTCAGTATGATCGGACAAAAATAAAGAGACATATATCTTGGCATAGGTTCCAACACGCTGGAGCTTCCGAGAAAATGACAATCAAAGTTTCGATGCGACTTCATTAGGCTACTCTCATAGCGTAAAACCAATTTCGTGCTCCGTGTTCAAATCCAATCTTACATACTTGTTTTGTTGTTGTAGCGGAAGAATGTGACATCAATACTTTTTATGACAACGGAATTAATGGCAAAAGAAATAAAGATTCCAAATCTTATTAAAAACAGATTTCACATCAGAATCAGCATAGATTAACGCTTTCGAGGAAACTGCTACCAAAAGTCTTAGTTTGTCTCTAAGGAGTTAGTGAAAAATTTGCTCCTAGATTCCATGAAGAAGCAAAGTATTTAATGGAACGCTATCAGAATATGCACGAAACAGCCAAAAAAATCTGGAAACCTCACAAAAGAAATCAATCATCAATTTCTGGACAAAGTTTTGCGAGCTTTTGTAAAAATGGAGCCGTTTCTGTAAACTTTTGACTCGAGGGGAGGGCAAAAAGATCCCTTTTTATACTTGGGGCTACTTGTCAATGAAACTGGAATACTGGCATGTTCATTAAATGTAATTCCGTCAAACTGTATGCCATTATGTGAATCCTGCGACGTATACTTTCACTGACAGGTATTCGCTGATTTGGTAAGCCATAGCGCAGCAAAGGGAAATCACAAGTAGAAGCTATGCAGTTAAAATAAACAAAATCAGTCGCGGGATCCAGCTTTCGAGAAAATACTGCGGTATGTGCGCTTTACACCGAAATTATTGCCAGGTCGCGAGGTTGTTTTCCTAATGACATTCACACAAAAAAATGTGAATGTGATTGTGACTTCGCACATCGATATTGGTGCTCTAAATTTTTATGCTTTGATTGTTTAATGAATGCACTAGTTCTCTTGAAGTAATAAACAAAGCAAAAATAGAAATACTAGAACTTTTATGTTTTTAATTTTCAGCTATTGTTACTTAAGTAAGATCTGTGATCATAAAATTTATTTTATTAAGGTTTGAAATTTTTATTCCTTTTTTCAATAATAGCATTGTATTTTATGTTGACACAGAAATGTAGCTGTGACATACTTCCGTGACAACAAACGAAAAACGAAAGATAAAATTGGATTTGAACACAGGACGCTAAAGTTCGAAACTGTGCTCTTAGTCACTGAACTTCCAACTCATCTGGTTTTGCGATACGCGGGTGAGGTGATGAAGTCGCTTCTAAAGTTTGACCACCATTTTCACGAAAACTACTGGCTGTTGGCGCCTAAGGCGTAACAGTGGTCCCCAAGTTTCGATTATATCAGAGAGCGACCTACGGCAGTTCCCCTAGTCAGACGAGTAAGGAAGAACTGCAAGGTTATTTTTATAGTAGTCTGGTAACTTGTTCTAAGTATAGAATTCAAGATGGCCACAGGCTTTTCCCCTCAGCGCTGAAAGACTAAAGGTTTTTTAAAACAATGCAATATCGAGATTTGGCCTACAAAAATGAGGACAAACGACGCCAAGATAATGGCGAAGATCGAAAATGGAAAAGATCAGTGCACACTGCAGATGAAGTCGAATGCCTGTGCTTTAGGAGCAAAACAACAAATTAACTCTTGTTGCCTCTAGATGGTGTGTCTACTTTCGTGTCTTTATTTTGCAAGAAACTACTTATTTTGCAATAATTTTCTTTAAACAGTTTCCTGTTTTACTGTAATTTGTTTGTTTAGGTTTACTTTTAGTACTAATTATAAATTTTCTGTTCTGTTTTCATACTTCCAATACCAACATATTTCATGAATGCACTATTATCGCACTATGCTGACGGGGATCTGATTCAGACGGTTAATTTACTGTCTTACTTCTATTTTTATTTAGCAATATATTGTCATATACTGTAGTACACTTTGTTTTTATTCCATTTATCTTGTTTTCAGTCGTGTTGTGCACAGATTTTTCCAGCTCCGTTTAGCGAGTTTATGTTCCCGACACCAGTCGTCTGTTTAACGATCGCTGTCAAAGCCTGTCGATCTTGGCCCCAAAAGCGTACCTCTTTCTGCTTTCACTTGGGGAGCTTGAGCTCCTCTACCGCAGAGCGCTCCACTATGAATTGTTCTCCTACCCTCGCTGGCTCAGAATCGCAAATATCCTGCAGTGGTATCCTCGCAATCTTTGCATCCGAGTGCACTAAGCTCCATATTGCATACGCAATTGTATCTTCGCCAACTTACCTCCAAGAGTTAAGCCATACATTTCAAGGCATAAAAATCTGTGAAATACTTCTTTCGGAGACCTGGCTCAAACCAAGTACTCCCACAAGCTCGGTGTATCTAGACGGTTATATCATTCTAAGATATGACAGACATAAGTGATGAGGAGTGGAAGACGGGCGTACATATACTCTGATTTATCACCGGCTATGCTACACATACATCCAGTAATAATGGAGATAAACAAGTGGCATATGTATTCATAGAGGTCAAATCTCTTAACAGAAACCGAGCGAGGTGGCGCAGTGGTGGACTCGCATTCGGGAGGACGACGGTTCAATCCCGTCTCCAGCCATCCTGATTTATGAAAAAGTTTATTTAAATAACCGCTACCAGTCACCGGTTATTTAAATAAACTTTTTCATAATTTTTGATACAGTCACGGTCGAAATATAGTCATAATGGCTTTAAATTGTTTCATCCTGATTTAGGTTTTCCGTGATTTCCCTAAATCGTTTCAGGCAAATGCCGGGATGGTTCCTTTGAAAAGGGCACGGCCGATTTCCTTCCCCATCCTGCCCTAACCCGAGCTTGCGCTCCGTCTCTAATGACCTCGTTGTCGACGGGACGTTAAACAACACTAACCTAACCTTAACAGAAAATGCCCGATAAGTGTCCCCTACAAATCTCCTAAATTAGGCAGATTTTCCTTCCTCGAAATTGCTCTTTCAAGTCTCGAATCGACATACGAGTATGAGCACATAATCATAGCTGGTGACGCTAATAGGAATTTTCTATACAATAGTCCTTCCAGTTTAAAGTTTAAGAGGACGCTTTGTTCTTCAAATGTAAAGCTACTTCAGTTTGCTCCTACCCATCATATGAGTAGCAGACACACTTTCAAATATTTGCAACGAAATACCCGAACAGAGTAATTCGTACCTCTAAAATATCTGCACCAGGAATGTGCACCCACGACATAATTTTCAATACTTACTCGGTAAAATGTTCCAGAAACAAACCGCAACTGACTAAATACAGAACTTCAAACGCAATACTTTATTTGGACTTGCAGCTGAGGTGCAAGAAGTAGTTTGGGGGACATCTTCTATTCCTTTCTTGGACGTAAACGAAAAACTGCAAGGGTTTACTAACAAACTTACTGAAATGTATGACAAATTAGTTCCTCTAATGACCGGTAAAGTAAGCAGGAAGCCTGCACCTTGGCTAACTGAAAAACTAAAATAGCTTATGAATTTCAAAGACGCTGCACACTGGGTATAAAAACTACGCCCCATGCCCGAAATCATATTGCTTACAAGCAGAAGCGGAAAAGAGTCAGCCAAGTAGTGAGAAATGCAAAACTTAGGCGTACCCATACATGAACTGACAACAGAAACAGACCACCTGCACTATGGAAAAACCTGCGTGGTCTTGCTATTGGCAAAGTAACAGCTGCAGCTGATTCCATTGCTCAGCCGAAGAACTGAACTGGTACTTCACATTAGCTACAACCACAATTGAACCAAAAACGAAATAGAGACTCATTGATTACTTCATTGGGGTAAATGACCGCAGCCAAATTTTTTTTTATCTAAAGCATGTTACTTGGAGCACCGTCAAAAAGCTGTCATGCGTATCAGATCAGTTTCTGCGGGACATCGTGGCATCACAGTCCAAACGCGTAACTAATTATAGACCCACTACCACGCACTATAACAGATGTCTTCAACCACTTCCTAACCACAAGTGTTTTCTCTGAGGCCTGGAAACAGGGAGGACTTAAGCCACTACCTAAAAATGACGTTGCAACTGCACTCTCTAATTATCGACATATTTGCGTTCTTCCTGCACTATCCAGGGCATTAGAATATATAGTCCACTACCAGCTAACAAACTAGCTGACTACAAACAACCTATTAGACGAATTCCAATCAGGTTTCCATAAATATCGCAGCACATCATCTGCCTTAATAAAGGTAACAGGTGACCTGAAACTTACCATGGAAGCACATGAGGCAACGATCATGTGCTTCTTAGATTTTAGCAACGCCTTTGACACTGTCAACTTTGACATTTTACTTGCCAAACTTAGCAGTCTAAATTTCACGGAAAATGCAGTGCAGTGGTTTTGCTCTTACCTGACGTCTCGCCAGAAAAACGCCATCTCCAGTGCCATGAAGTCACAACGGAGACAGATGATATCAGATGTCCCCCACGGATTGGTATTAGGTCCTATACTATTTTCATTATACGTAAATGAGGTCTCACCAGTTTTATCTTACTGCAAATGCCATATGTATGCTGATGACGCCCAGTTGTATCTAAGTGGAAAAACCAATAAACCTGAAGACAGCTATTGAGATTCTCAGTACTGACCTGTGTACACTATCAAAAGGGGCGCAGGATATAGGGTTAAAGCTCAACCCAACCAAAACCTAAGAGTTACTGGTTGATACCAGATGAAAATATAAATTGGACAGAGCACGTAACTGCAGTGTGCAGAAAGGCATCAGCACCTCTGCATGCCCTATAAAAAATATTAAAAGCTCTTCCCTCTTGACCTGAAAAGAAACTTTTACAAACACTTTTACTTCCAATTATTAATTACAGCGACGTTATCCTTCAAGGCCTTTCTCAGGAAAGCTTACGGCGCCTGAAACTAATTATGACTACCAGTGTTCGTTATATCTACGGCAAATGTCATATGGTCGCTGATGATCGCTTCGGTCGTATTTCACCGTCATATGCACGGCTATCCTGGCTACGAGCAGACAAGTTCAGAGATATCCATATCCTTTGTCGTCTTTACTGTCCTACCAACGAACACTGCCCCTCCTCATATCTCTCCTATACCATAACGCACTTATCTGAAGAACATGGCAGAAACACTCGTTCCCATGGGAGCGAAATCCTTTCCGTCTCACTCTGTTGTTCAGCCACTTTCTCAAAGTCTTTCTCAGCAGCAGTACTCGTCTCTGGGATAACCTCCCACGTTATATTAGAGAACTGAATAACATTCTCGGCTTCAGAAGACAGTCAATGACACATCTACTAAAGCAACAATAAGGATTACCATTGTCCCAATACGCACTCGCTACCCGTGTACATCCTGTTTTCGATCCAGATTTTCCTCTTCTCCTAGAGCTCGTAGCTGATGCAGTCTCCTTAAACTGCCTTTCCCCAGAAGTCGCTCTATCAGATAACATCAGTCTTGTATACCTATTTTTTTAAATATCTGCGGTATCATTATTGTTATTATTGTTTTTATTATTAGTGTTACTACTACTGGCACTACCATTGTCACTGTTATCACTATTGGAGGCAGCAGCTGCCTTCGCACAAGCACTGCCAGTATTAACAGTATTCGATCACAGTCAGAATTGCTTACATTGCCATTTCTGACACTCAAAATATTTTAATATTATTTAGCATATTAAAATTGTTATTTCTTAGGAAACTATGATGTAAAAACGGTACTGTATGTGTGAAACCTTGGTCCGATGTAAGAGAGAGCCTGATGGCCTTAATCAGATAAGAAAAAATAGATAAATGAAAACGGTTACTGCTACGTTTAAACAATTCCCCTTTATTGGCAACTCACTTCAAACTGAAACAAAAAATGGGAATCCCACAAACCACAAGTTTAAAAATATTGCTAGTACAGCTGTCCGAAGTTTAAGCAGTTGTGTATGCCAAAGACGCTTGCAACTGTGGGTGCTGGGGTAGCCATGGTAAAGAAAAAATAATAAATCAAAATAAATATGTGACAGCGCAAACAAGTAAACTAAACAAAAATGGCAAGCAGGAATCTGAAACAGAAATATCCAAAAGCACGAATGGTAAAAGCGCAACAAAAATGTTCGGAAAGAGATTAAAACAGGCGACAAAGGAAGTAAAACGGTGTGGCGTCATACATTCGACAAGGTTTGAAGCCAGGTGGAGGAGGCGCAGACGGCTTACGGAGAATTCTGGGCGCTAGGGCGACTGTGGACAATAGTCGGGGAACGGGCTCGCCAGGGCTGGCGCACAGCACGGCCTATTTCAAAGGGACGCTCTGGCGCGAGACATTACCTGGAACCCATTTGCTAAATAGCAGCGCTTGTAGCTATGGGAACGACGTGCTAGAAGCTTTTAATCTTGATCGGCCCACGACTCTTTGGGGCCGAGTGCAGACGCCTAGTCTCCACCGTTTTACTCGATTTTTGTCAGGTGAGGCTTCGAACTGGTTTTGGTGAAGTCTAATTTTCAATTGGACGGACGCCTTGTGATTTTAGCGTCAGTGACTACGTTTTCCCGCCGCTGGAGCGGACAGCGATACTATTGGCTCCAGTGTACTAGAGACATGTGGGTAGAATTTGCGTCACGAGGCGGAATTTCGCCATTTTGTTCTTTGAGCACTGGATACCTTGGCGCGAACTCAGAAGTGTCGCGGCCGGAGAGAGATGCACTGCCATCTGAGCAGGACATTCGGGCGGCGACTACCGTAGCGAGCAGTTTGATTCAGGCGGCGGTAGTCGTAGGTCAAGGATTTAGTTTCGGGCAGCACTCGCCGTTCCGGTAGTTTGATTCAGGCGGCGTCCGCCTTAGTCAGAGGCTCGACTTGGAAGATTCCCGCTGATCCTGGTGGAGGTTCGAGTCCTCCTTCGGGCATGGGTGTGTGTGTTTGTCTTTAGGATAATTTAGGTTAAGTAGTGTGTAAGCGTAGGGACTGATGACCTTAACAGTTAAGTCCCATAAGATTTCACAAAAAGAAATTCTATGGTGTGGTTTCCATCAGGATAACGCTCTCTCGCGTACTGCCGTTTTAACACAGCATGCTCCACAGAGTGTCGACATGTTGCCTTGACCTGCTCGATGTCCAGGTCAGTCTCCGATATAGCACAAATGGGACGTCGGACGACACTCCAACGTCATCCACAACTAGCATTAACCGTCCCTGCACTGACCGACTACGTGTAACAGACCTAGACCTCCATCCTACAAACTGACATACGGCTTTTGTACAACACGATGCATGCACGTTTGCATGTTTGCAATCAACATTCTGGTGGTTACAGCGGTTATTAATTTACCAGCAGTTCACATTTGCAATGGTTTAGCCTGGGCTTACATTAACGTGTGATTTAGCAACGTTAATTTGTAAATATGTTACCTAGACAAATGTATTCCCGAAATTTCATTACTCTACGTTAATTGTTTTTTTTTCCGAGTTGCGATATTTGTCCGTCATTGTAGTTACTGCGCCGAGAAGGTGTCTCTAACGAACTTTCACAATATCATTAACAGCAACTGTTAACTATAAAAGAGATAGATCTGCCACATAAAAGTGTTCATCAACACGCATTCACTGAGCTACCAATATGCTCGTTTCCGTACGTAATTGGCCAATAAGAGATAACTGAATTAGATTTTTGATTAAAATCAGCATAATTGATTACCCAAGACAGAGACACGAACATCACTGCAGTATGTGCTGGTAAACGTAATTGCGGATCATAAATATCACTTGGATCTTAAGTTTTCTATGTTCATTGCTGATTTTAATTAATAAATCAGAAGGTTTCATAGTTTCACTCATAATTGAAATACCACTACATACTACTACTACGTGATCAGGCCCAGTGGACCGCAAGTATCTACAAGTTTCCTCCTCCACTGTATTCTGTCCATTGCTGCTATCCGCCATTCGTCCACATCTATTGACACTTGGTTTAAATCTTCATGGACTCCATCCCTCCAACGCTTCTTGAGTCTCCCTGGTGGTCTCTTTCCTGTAGGTGTGAAATCCAGGAGCTTCCGAGGGCCGGCCGCGGTGGTCTCGCGGTTCTAGGCGCGCAGTCCGGAACCGTGCGACTGCTACGGTCGCAGGTTCGAATCCTGCCTCGGGCATGGATGTGTGTGATGTCCTTAGGTTAGTTAGGTTTAAGTAGTTCTAAGTTCTAGGGGACTAATGACCACAGCAGTTGAGTCCCATAGTGCTCAGAACCATTTGAACCACTTTTGAGCTTCCGAGGCAGTTTGCATAATATCAATGTAAAGGGCAAATCACTTCCTACAAAACAGATGTGCCATCATGTATGTGCTGTAAATATTCAAGGCACAATCAACAAAAAATGGATATTTATCTCGCTATTTGAAATGTGAAATCTTTCGACTTACGACCGTGAGCGAACTACTTCTCTTTTTTATTGTAATGTATCATTTTAATAACCCCGCTGGTCCCGGTGGAGGTTCGAGTCCTCCTTCGGGCATGGGTGTGTGTGATTGTCCTTGGATAATTTAGGTTAAGTAGTGTGTAAGCTTTGGGACTGATGACCTTAGCAGTTAAGTCCCATAAGATTTCACACAGGGCCGCCTTTCTGTGTGGCAGCTAGTAGAGATGGCTCATTCGCCAACTAACGGGTCCAGAGGAACGGGTCACCAAGGTGAACGGAACGAACAGGAACGAATTCTAAGGAATGGTCTTTCATAGTCCACTTCGGTCACGGCTTCCTACTTACAGTTCCCGGGAACGGGAAACGGTCGGTCTCGTCCCCGAACGGCATGCCGGCCGGTCTCGTTCCAGCCTCGGTCCCGTTCCCGTCTTTCTCGGACTCGGTCTCGGTCTCGCTCGGCCAGACTCGTCTTTCTTCGCGTGGCCACTCGTCCCAGTTACCACTGCCGACTGCAGTGTTGAGTTTTTGTTGTTCGTTCCGTTCGCTTCGCACGCCCATTCTAGAGCTGTTTCAAACCGTTTTTGAACTCTGCACTTCTGGTTCTTTTCGTATTCTATTCAGCGTCCACGACCGGTAATTAAAATGTATTCTATTATTACGTAAATTACATAAAAAATACGTATTATGTAATACATATAGCTTTTCAGGTAACAAAACGGCGTATCATCTTACTTTACTATTTCGATAAACAGCAGAAAAAATACTTGTTAAAAGGCAAGTTTTTTTGTTATTACACATGCAAAGACGTCTGCACGGCACACACTAATCTTTTTTTGATCCAAGGTAAAAGAGCATGTTCATTGTTATGGAAGGCAGACCGACTTACAACCGAATGAACCCCGCGCTTCGTAATCGAGTGTGTGGTGTCACATTTTGTGAAGAGAATACCTGTATGATAACTCCTACAATATTATTTCAGTGGTACAGGGTGGCGCACGAAAAATCGGCCCCGAGTACTAGCTGCTCATAGTCGCTTACCAATCGTCATCTATTGTTTCGAAGTTCTTTGCATTAGCTTATTTGTTGTTTCTTTACTGCCTAATTATTACATGTTTATCTATTCTGCTCGTAGTGGTCAACAAATCGTGCCTAATTGGCGAGCAGTCTGTACTCGGGCCGGTTTCTCGTGCGCCACGTTATATTATTTCACTGCGATCAGCCACATAATGCTACAGTTGCTGAACGAGATGTTTTGCAGAATTACGAAAATTACAAGTTTGTGAGATTTCTGTTATGAATAAAAACTCTGTACTCCGGGGGTGTCCCCTCTTGGCGCCTTCGATCTTCAGTCACCTAAGCTACTAATTTTCAATTTTTCATGAGAACCATATACCACGCACAGTGAACGATGAACGAGTAAGAATGAACGGTTTCCAAAAAAGAGCGATCAGCAGTGAACTAATTCCCAAGGATGAACGACATTGCCCATCTCTAACAGCCAGGCCTGCCGTTGCTGATTCGTCTCTCTGGGCGCTCACGCATTACTTCGACGCAGCCGTGGCGCGGCTAGGAACTCTGGAGTACTAACTTGCTGCAGGTTTTCTGTAGGATTTCGTTTCATTCAGACTGGTCAATTAAGCGGAACGTTTCGTTTGACTCAGATGGTGTTTAACCTTGTGCGATAACAGTCAGATTTATTTTTCGCTTTATCCGTCTGTAACTCTTGGTGGGGAAGATAAGACATTTCTTGTACTTTTTCCCCAACTTGTCAGCTTTATATATACACTGAAGTGCCAAAGAAACTGGTATAGGCATGCGTATTCAAATACAGTGATATGTAAACAAGCGCAATACGCCACCGCAGTCGGCAACGCCTATATAAGACAAGTGTCTGGTGCAGTTGTTAGGTCGATTACTGCTGCTACAACGACAGGTTGTTAAGATTTAAGTGAGTTTGAACGTGGTGTTTAGTCGACGCACGAGCGATGGGACACAGCATCTCCGAGGTGGCGATGAAGTGTGTATTTTCCGGCACGACCATTTCACGGGTGTTCTGTGATTATCAGGAATCCGGTAAAACATCAAATCTCTGACATCGCTGTGGCCAGTAAAAGATCCTGCAAGAACGGGACCAACAACGCCTGAAGAGAATCGTTTAACATGACGGAAGTGCAACCCTTCCTCAAATTGCTGCAGATTTGAATGCTGGACCATCAACAAGAGTCAGCGTGTGAATTATTCCACGAAACATAATCGATATGGGCTTTCGAAGCCGAAGGCCCACTCGTATACCCTTGATGACTGCACGACACAAAGCTATACGCCTCGCCTGGACACGTCGACACAGATATTCAGCTGTTGACTGGAAACACGTTGCCTGGTCGGACGAGTCTCGCTTCAAATTGTGTCGAGCTGATGGACGTGTACGGGTATGGAGACAACCTCATGAATCCATGGACTCTGGAGGGTTTGTAATGGTGTGGGGCATGTGCAGTTGCAGTTACATGGGACCCCTGATGCGTCTAGACACGACTCTACAGGTGATACGTACGTAAGCATCCTGTCTGATCATCTGAATTCATTCATGTCCATTATGCACTCCGACTGAATTGGGCAATTCCAGCAGGACAATGCGACCCCACACACCTCCAGCATTGTTACAGAGTGGTTCCAGGAACACTCTTCTGAGCTTAAATACTTCTGCTGGCCATCAAACTCCCCAGATCTGAACATTATTGAGCACATCTGGTAGGCCTTGCTACGTGCTGTTCAGAAGAGACCTCCATCCTCTCATACTCGTACTGATTTAAGGACAGGCCTGCAGGATTCATGGTGTCAATTCCCTTCAGCACTACTTCCGACACCAGTCGAGTCCATGCCAAGCCGTGTTGCGCCACCTCTGCATGCTCTACACGACATTAGGAAGGTGTACCAGTTTCTCTGGTTCTTCAGTGTATATAACGTTTCGTCAAGACTACTATTCAGACAGGATTATTCATTTTCAGTTAGTATTTTGTTGGATTTTTATCATTTAAGGAATATAAATGTTATTTCGTTACACTCTCGGTTCGTGTATTAAATGTAAAATATTCCTTATGCCATTATTTTGGAGGGGCTCTTCAATTAATTCCTATGCATAAAACTTGTGAGAAAGAGCACAGGAGCTTACGTGGTAGGGCCGATGTTGATGCAGCTTTTCTTTTTTTTTTTTTTTTTGGTATGTACAGTAACCGTGATACGTCGCTCGTCGCTGTCAGGTATGACCTGTTGTTGTCTCAGGCTCTAATTCGAGAACAGGAATACGTAATTGGAACACAGCGGTGCCCATTTATGACACCACACTTTTCACCAGAGGAGTTGCTGGCAAGATCAGACCTTTCTTTGTAGAAGTAATCGAAGGTGCCGATCTTGAGCTGGCTGACTGGTTCGTTTTGTCGCAAAGCTTTTTTTTAAAAATTTCACTGCTGCTACAACCTCATATCTGACAAAATGACCCACCTCTTTCCCGATTCTTCACTGGTCGGTGACCTGGAGGTTCTTCATTGGTGGCGATGCTCAAATTACTGCTTACGGCGCTTGCAGGGATCTGCAAGGCACCGGGTCCGGCGGTATCAATAATCTACAAAAATGCATAGAGACCAAATCCTAGAATTTACATTCTTAATGGTGGTGCTGGTAAAGAAACTGCTGAGCGTTTTCACACAGAAGAATTACACAGAAGCTCTGAGTCTGACGTGTTTCCCATTGCGCGCATCGTAAGGCATTGATGGGGAAGGGCTTTCATTAAATGGCTTTTTTTCCTACCTTCCATTAAAAGTTGGTATATAGCAAGGTGCGAAAACCTCAAACCATTAAGTAGCATAAAATGAGTGGTAGCAACCACATCAGAGACGTTGATGTTATTTTTGATAAGATATCGGTGGAACTACATATTCCTACATATAACTTATGTGGAGCAGGAGCAAAGCTTGGAAAACCAGTGCAGCATGCTGACAAGTGGATTAATCTGTTGGACGAGGCGTGTAAACAACACGATATTGCATGTGGTACAAATAAAACTTTGGTAGAACGTCACGTTGTAGATCGAATTTTAGCTGATAAAGTTAGAGAAATCGCAGGAGAAGAGACATTACTATAGGCAGCGTATTGCAGCATTTGCAGTCGATAAAACAACTTGCACCAAACTTAAATTGGGTTTAGGAGTAAATTTCCAATAAATTATAAAAACCCAGTCATCATACGCTAAAGCTGACGAAGAAAAAACGACTGTGTTCAGTCAGCGTTGTCAGTGTCTGAAAGTGCTCTGAAACAACAGAGGAAGAGGAAGAAGAAGAAAAAGAAGAATATCGGTTAAAATGTCTATGATTCTACCAATACCTAAGGCATCTGATAAAATTGCTCCATTTATAATTCCTGCACTGGCGGGTCTTCCAGGGATTGGCTCTTTAGCACGAAGAGTGACAGCCATTTCTAGGACAGTGAAAGATGCGAAAAACGCCCAGGAACAGCTTGATGTGGCGAAAAGACACAACAGGATGATGGAATCAGTGGAATTTATTTAAAACGACACAGGCAAGGGCTGGAGATATTCATAAAAAAAAGTCTAGCTATACTACCCAACAGACCACTCACAAATACCTATTTGTTTAAATACGATAAAAAATTCAACATTCCCAGATTTTGAGGAGTTTTTATACATAATACTCTACCCAAGACCACATACAAATGTAAAGAACGGGGGACGCCAAATTTAGATGTTGTAGGAGGAATTGGAACGCACTGGGCTGTGTTTACTATAAAAAAAATAGGATGACATATGCTATTATTATTTCGACGTTTTTGGTGCGTTACAACTGCCAGAAGAATTACAGTGACACTTCATCAACAATCGTGTTTTCTGCATTTTCGACACTCTCAAAACTTCAGAACATTCTTATGCAGCCATTTTTGTCTAACGTTCCTCGTGACAAGTGATTAAGAGTGAGCAGCACGCACAGCACTGCATTAGTTGAGATTCAGGCATGATGTCGTCCACTCTTACTCTAAAAGAACGATCGTCAGTTATTTGTACGGGCAACTTTCCAACAATCGATTTAAGCAAAAAGGATTAGACGGCAGGCATATAGTAGCATTCCTAATATCATGGACACAGTTAATAAACTGCATCTAGAAGTTGATGGTAAAAAAGGCTGTGAATACCATCTGATGCATATGATATTGATGATTCAAATGTATTTTAAAACAAAGTATAAGGGGTTGTCCTATGTGCAAACATCAGTTTGCATAAATTGAAAATAAGGACAACACAGATAACAACAGACTTTAGCCAGGAAATTTCAGCAGGACCGCTGCAAGTTTTCTGAAAAAGTCAAATTTTAGGGAAGAATTGTGATAAATTTTACAAATTAGCCCAGTTGTCAGATATATTATCAATCAGTAAAATTGTCATTAAGTGTAATATTGCAACGAATGCATATCTCAACAACAAATTGATTCACACAATTTACAGACCCTTCTCTGCAGTCGTTCCAGGATATAAGACTGTCGAGATGCCCACCAACCCAATATACCTCCCAGTGACCATGCAAGCATTAGACCATCTCGAACTACGTACTGTGAACCAAGACAGGTGCCTAGCCGAGTTTCGTTGTAAGCAAATCGTAATACTCCTTCATATAAAACAGGATGGGCACAAGGTATAAAAGCATGACATGCAGCCATCAGTGTACCACTCCGCAGTGAAGACAAAATATGTTGACACAGAAGAGCTTCCAGTTCCTTAAATCACTGGGTTTACGTCCCTTCTTTGATGATACTTGATATAACAGCTGCCTTAGATCATGAAAAGCGAATTGTATGTCAGGAATACTTTTCACAAAAGCTCGCTGCTATGGCAAACTTAAAAGAAAGTGATATCAGGATTGTCACTCAGAACCAGAACACGTCAACTGTCCCATGCAAGAGTTTCCTATATCTGGAAGGTAGATTTCAGAAAAAGAGGTGGCTGTGCTACAGCGACATCGAAACTTACATGTAATGCTTTAGCATTCTTGTTTCAGTCACTAAATATGAATTGAACGGACGTGAGGTTGATCACAGTCGCAATGTAGGAATCATCCCTTAAATCATATGTTTCTGCATCGATCTCAGTCTTGAGCAGTTATTAAAACACAGGACAGTTCATGGATGGTCAGAACAGCAGCTCAGTCCAGGCATTTTAGTTCATACATATCTCTTAACCTTCTAGTGGGATATTTCAAAGATATGAAACGTATTATCATGCACACTAAACAGGAACCTATCCTAGTAAGAAGCGCAACTTACAATAACCTATGCACTCAAAGAGGAACTGAATGGAAACAAATTAACACCAACAAAATAATATGAAAGTTCTGAATGTAGGTATTCATCAACCTTCAGTTTTACATTCTTGGAAGCTCTTTGAATGTCGCTTCCCACCGACCACACCCATGCAAATATCTGCTATTAAACCATACATTCAAGTAGAAACACCATCGTTCAAAAACTCGGTTTCCAAACTGGAGGGAAGGGAAACTGCGCTGGCGTAAGCTGTCGCCAGCATACTGGTCGGCAAAGAGGTTGCAAGAAGACCGATTATAGGCGCTGAATCAAGCGCGCCTATCAGGAGAGACACCAAAGACAGACCTACAAGGAATGTACTGCCAACGCCCTCTCAACCGCAAGTATTTAGATCACCGCCGCGGACTGGAGGGCCCAGTCAGTCACAGTCAGAGAGCCCAGCAGTCGCAGTCACAGAGTCAGTCACTATTATAGTTGGCGTCTGTCAGTTCACATCATAGGCTACTAGAGTATTGTGTTTATAGTGGGACTTGCACTTCACCAGCAGTGAGGCTAATGTGGACTATTATGGAAGAGCTTGTACCACCACAACTTCCTTAAAGAGAAGTAGCTTCTTGTTATTTTGAATAAAGAACCCTGTTAACGCAAATGTGCAGTGCAGTGCAAACAGAACTGTCACATCAAGAGAGTAAGTGGATCGCTTGTGGTGATGGAATTAAAACCCTACTGTACTCACATTATTCATTTGAGTGATAAAGGGGATATGGGTGAACTTTAATAATACCGACAACTGCAGGGCCGAATTCCTGACTGGAAATGGAGGAAAAAAGGTCCTATGAACATATGTCTGAAAATGGACAGTGTGAGTGCAACGACAATAAATAGTCCCAGAACGCAGTACAGAACTGCATCGCATCCACATCACAACAGATGTTCAAGGTGGCCTCCATGAGATACAATGCATGTGCTCACACATAACATCATGGATCACACATTTTATCCTCTCTCCAAACAGTGTAACAGGTGTCATGAACATGCTGTTGAAGAGTCTGCACTTCAGGAACTAGTTCAGTATGAACAACGTTTTCCAGAAGGGCTCAGAGGTAAAAATCCAGGGGCTTAAGTTCGGTGATCTAGCAGGCCATGCTACAGAGGGTTCATGTCCTATCCAACGTCCAGACAAAGTGTTGTTGAGGTGTCAACGAACTGAATGTGGAAGATGGGTGGTACTCATCATGCGGAAACCACATAAACTGTCGTACTGCCAAAGGTACATTCTCAAGCAGCCCAGACAGAGTATTCCACAGGTATTCCAGGTACATTTCTCTGTCCAGGTGTTGTGTAATAATAACCAATACAAGTATGTGGTCGCCTAGAATTCCTGCTCACAGATTGATGCTGAATCGGTACTTTTCCCAAAGGATTGTCCATAGCCCACAGATGACTATTAAGCAAACTGATGATGCCAATTCTGGTAAAGATTGCTTCGGCATAAAAAGGGCTGATGACAGAAATCCGATATTTGTGATGATCTGCTGCAAGAACTATCGACAAAATCCTTCCCATAGGGGGAAGGCCGCTGTTGATAATCCTCGTACTCGTTGTAGGCCATAGGGATACCAGTGGTTGTCATGCAAGATACACATAATCGTACTTTGGCTTACACCATGTTGACAGGCCACTTGCATGGAGCTTATACTAGGGTTCATCCGATTCTCCAGATCATGTATGCACAGTGGTTGGGGTCTGTAAGAGTACTTGTTTTGATATAGCTGTGCTGCCTCTCGACCATTTCCATCTGCTTGGCCCGACAGAAACACCACCTTCGCTTGTTCCCAACATGTTATCGGACCATTATGATGTTTAGAGTTGTTGTTGTTGTTGTCTTCAGTCCTGAGACTGGTTTGATGCAGCTCTCAATGCTACTGTACCCGCGCAAGCTTCTTCATCTCCCAGTACCTACTGCAACCTACATCCTTCTGAATCTGCTTGGTGTATTCATTTCTTGGTCTCCCTCTATGATTTTTACCCTCCACGCTGCTCTCCAATACTAAATTGGTGATCCCTTGATGTCTCAGAACATATCATACCAACCGATCCCTTCTTCTAGTCAAATTGTGCCACAAACTTCTCTTCTCCCCAATCCTATTCGACACCTCCTCATTAGTTATGTGATCTACCCATCTGATCTTCAGCATTCTTCTGTAGCACCACATTTCGAAAGCTTCTATTCTCATCTTGTCCAAACTATTTATCGTCCATGTTTCACTTCCATACATGGCTAGACTCCATACAAATACTTTCAGAAACGACTTCCTGACACTTAAATCTATACTCGATGTTAACAAATTTCTGTTCTTCAGAAACTCTTTCCTTGCCATTGCCAGTCTACATTTTATATCCTCTCTACTTCGACCATCATCAGTTATTTTGCTCCCCAAATAGCAAAACTCCTTTACTACTTTAAGTGTCTCATTTCCTAATCTAATATCCTCAACATCACCCGACTTAATTCGACTACATTCCATTATCCTCGTTTTGCTTTTGTTGATGTTCTTCTTATATCCTCCTTTCAAGACACGGTCCATTCCGTTCAACTGCTCTTCTAAGTCCTTTGCTGTCTCTGACAGAATTACAATGTCATCGGCGAAGCTGAAAGTTTTTATTTCTTCTCCATGGATTTTAATACCTACTCCGAATTTTTCTTTTGTTTCCTTTACTGCTTGCACAGTATACAGATTGAATAACATCGGGGAGAGGCTACAACCGTGTATGAGCGCCCATAACACCATATCCACCACCACCACTACAACCCTGTCTCACTCCCTTCCCAACCATTGCTTCCCTTTCATGCCCCTCAACTCTTATAACCACCATTTGGTTTCTATACAAATTGTAAATAGCCTTTAGCTCCCTATATTTTACCCCTGCCACCTTCAGAATTTCAAAGAGAGTATGCTGCATCAATTGCACAGCCAGCAACACACAAGGAACACACGGCATGAGGTCAGAGGAATTTTCATTTGTCAGCTCCATCTAACATGGCAACAATGCATTTTCAGAGAACCTTGTTTCCTCCATTCCCAGTTAGGAATCTGTCTTTGCAGTTTGTCGGTTTTATTAATGTCCACCCTATTAACGTTTCAAAACCCCAAAGCGACATAGGATGCTGCGACAAGTAAGTTACTTGTAATATAAAACACATGGGACCGCAAATGTTGAGAAATACCCCAACAGCTGATGACAAATGTTGAACATATGACGTCTCCAAATAATGTACCTCAATGTATGTGTAGCAGTTGGGCATGTTTGTCTAACTCTCATTGGTAGGGGGCAGTGCTACACGTCGCTCCACTAGGGTACTCTTTTTTCGTAACTGTAAACCAGTTAATCATGAAAACATAAATTTCTAGCAGAGCGATGTGTAGCTCTGCTACCTACTAGCGAGGGTAGGATCGACAAGTCCAACTACAGCATGTGTGGCGAGGTATGTCATCTGGTGACATCCCATGTTCAACATTTGTCATCAACTTTTGGGGTATTTTTCAGCATTTGCGACCTCATGTCTCTTAGATTAATTTACTCTTCTCAGCGTCTTCTGCATCACTTTGAGGTTTTTAAATGTTAATAATAATCACCCTGTATAGCATAAACATGTGTATTTATGTGGTACAGTATGACCCACTTATTTATGTACATATAAACATGTGGGTGCATTTGTGTAGATGTGTTTGTACATGTGTGTATGTACTCCGTCTTCAGGCCACGAGTGGCCTACCGGGACCATCCGACCGCCGCGTCATCCTCAGTGGAGGATGCGGATAGGAGAGGCGTGGGGTCAGCACACCGCTCTCCAGGTCGTTATGATCGTATTCTTGACCGAAGCCGCTACTATTCGGTCGAGTAACTCCTCAGTTGGCATCACGAGGCTGAGTGCACCGCGAAAAATGGCAATGGCGCAGAGCGGCCTGGATGGTCACCCATCCAAATGCCGACCATGCCCGACTGCGCTCAACTTCGGTGATCTCATGGGAACCGGTGTATCCAATGCTGTAAGGCCATTGCCCACTTGCCCACACACACACACACACACACACACACACACACACACACACACACACACACACACACAGAGAGAGAGAGAGAGAGAGAGAGAGAGAGAGAGAGAGAGAGAGATATGTGTGTGTGTGTGTGTGTGTGTGTGTGTGTGAGAGAGAGAGAGAGAGAGAGAGAGAGAGAGAGAGAGAGAGAGGTGGGGGGTGCATTCTGATCACATGCATGTGCATTGTTCATTGTGTCCAACTACAGCACGTGTGGTGGCATGTGAGTGGCTACTACGTATGTGAGTTACGTAGTTTTCATGCTACGCATGCATGTTAGCATATCTTTTTCCCACTGCTGTCCAAACAAATTAAGAGTGTATTTAATATTTTATGTTATGACTCACAGACAAAGTATAAAATGTGGAATCATTCCATGTCATCTTTATAATGTCAACTGTTTGAAACTGTAAACTGTGTTTAAAGCATATTAGAAGCTATAAAAATAATGGGAAACATATAAGTGTGTCAACTTCAACTGTTTAACTTTGTAAAATTGTGTTATCACACTATAAAGTGTGTAAAGTGTGCTACATCTGTTCCAAGGTGTATGGAGAAATTTTGCAAACTATTGAAAACATGAAACTACTTCAGTTTGTGAAAAAAAATTAAACTGCTCAGACCTGTAAGACTTGTTAAATTAATTTTTAAATATTGTACACAGTTTTGTACCTTGACTTCTATGAAAACAAATTATTAACTAAACTATAAAATTTTATCAACTGGCCAAACTTGTGGACTTATATTTTGAATATTATTAGCCAAATTGTAAACTGAAGTGTTAAATGTAAAATCTATTTTCAAAAATAGAGTACAAATAAACATACTCTGTTAAACTCATGTCACTCAGTTTTCTTTTTGCCTCAGTCCTAACGAATAATTGTTTACAACGTGAGATTGTTAACCATTATTAGTTTGTACCGCCGGCTGTGCTGCAATTCTTCGCTTCACAGAGGCAACCCTTTCACTTATCATGCATCATGCTCAGCGGCCTGTGACTAGGGAATAAAAGTTGATGATGATGATGGTGATGATGTTTGGTTTGTGGGGCGCTCAACTGCGCGGATATCAGCGCCCGTACAAATTCCCAATCTTTGCTCAGTCCAGTCTCGCGACTTCCATGAATGATGATGATATGATGAGGACAACACAGACACGCAGTCATCTCGAGGCAGGTGGAAACCCCTGATCCCTCCGGGAGTCGAACCCGGGAATAAAAGAGCCGCCATATCTGATGTTACCTAAATTCCATGGTGACTGTGCACCTGCAATCTCATCTGAAGATGGCCAGTTGTATCATCGAAATACCGTGTCTCCAGGACGATTAAATCCGGCTGCGTTCCCGTGAAGAGCATCGACGTAAGGACACTGTGCTTTATCAAATAGGTATCTTCAACCCGATCCGTTGGTGAGCTGATTGTGGTAATGCTCACAGCGATTTTGCCTTATTGGCATACCGATTCTGGACGGCATGGCCTTCGAACAGAAACTTTTTGATCGACCCTTATAATCGATAATTTTCGTAACAAAATAAGTAACGATGGTCGAAACAGTGAAGGTATAAAATTCAGAGTGACAACAGTAGAGAAAGCTTAAGAAGAGAGGCATTTGTTAAGTTTTAATATAAATGTAAGCATTAGGAAATCTTCTCTGAAAGTATGAGAGCAAATCAGAAAGTCTTTGCCACTATTTCTTATTAGTCAAAGTAATGTACATACAACTAATGAAAAATATACATCCTATTCTACGTACCTTACACTAGTTTTCTACATAGTCCCCCCGTTCACACATTTGTCCCGTCGCAGCACTAAATTTGAGATGCTCCTCTGGTAGAATTAGTCCTGATGACTAAGGAATCGCTGTCGGAGTGCTGTCTCGGCTCCATCGTTACTTCTGAATTGCTGCACTGTCATACGATATGCCAAACTCCAGGGAAATGGCCGTGATGTGCACAAGCCGATCTGTTTCCACCATTGCGTCCAACCGGGAAATATTGTCGTCTGTCAGCGGTCTCTCCGACCGCTCATTGTCATGTAAGACTTCACGGCCTTTGTCGAAATCACAACACTACTACCTCACAGTTCTCAAAACGAGACAGTTTTCCCCATATGTGGGCTACATTTCCTTGTAGATCTTGATGGGCAGTCGTGTTTTGCTCCATAGAAACGCAATGAACGTGTGAAGCACAACCTCCGTCTTTAACAATTGACTACAGCGCCGTGCGGTGGAGCTACCGGCAGATAAGGCCGGCATGAAGCAAGAAAGGTCCAACACTGGAAACGGATATATTGACTTTGCATTTACAGCCATAATTAGTTTAAAACATAGGGGCAAAGACTTTCTGATTTGCCCCCGGCTGTTGAGAGTGTAGCCTTGTTTGGAAATGTAAGGAGAGCATATTTGGGAATTTGTGGTAAGGTCTTGTGGGACCAAACTGCTGAGGTCATCGGTCCCTAAGCTGACGCACTACTTAATCTAACTTAAACTAACTTACGCTAAGGACAACACACACACCCATGCCCGAGGAAGGACTGGAACCTCCGACAGAGGGAGGAAAGGAGAGCGCTAAGCACTTCAGACAAGGAGTAAACAGAAACTTTTGAAATGTCGTGGTACAAAACAATGAGGAGATAATGTAACTGCGAAAAAATGAAATTTATGGGACATTTTGACTAAAAGAAGGAATCAGCTAATAGGACATATCCTGAGGAATCAAGGAATTGTGAATTTGACAATGGAACAATGTGTGGGGGGTAAAAACTGTAGATGGGGACGAAGGTTCGAATAAGGTGAGCAGGTTCAGATGGATGTAGATTACAGCAGCTATGCAGAGATGCACAGTCTTGCACAGAGTAGACTAGCGTGGACAGCTGCTTCAAACCAGTCTTAGGACTGAAGACAATAACAGCAACAAAATAAATCTAACTCACAGTATAATGGGAAATAAGAATAATTTACGCCATATCACTTATATAACATGAAGCTTCAGCTAAAGAATGACTACAAGTTCGCGATCAAAAGCAAGCTCCACGAACTGTGCATACAGGGCGGCACAAGAGGCGAGGCGCGAGAGAGCGCTACAGGGAAGGCACGTCGGCGCCTTGTCCCGGGGAGCTCCTTAATAGATTGCAGATCCAATGAAGTTGCTGCGACGAGGTTATGTGTATCGACACACGGAGACGTGCGCCGCATGCCAAGAGCTCGCCGCGCCACGCCGGGCCGTCTTGAGGAGATGAGCTGCCGCAAGTAGCCATGGCGCGCCTACGAGTATTCCACAGCTCCAAATAACGGCTGTGCAATTGGCAGACATATTACAAGTTCCTAACCAAGAGCGAATTATTTAATCTCATCTGAGGGCTTTGGTAATTCAGTTTTTGAATCTCTACGTATTTACTAGACACAGTTCTTGCGTTTTTATCCGTGTCTACAGTAGAGTTCCGCAGCACGAATCGATAGTCCGTTTGTCTGTGTAGTGTAGTTTTTCACGGACTTTAGTATGGATAGGCACAGTGATTGCTATGTGCGGATTCGAGCGGAGCTGGTGACACTACGTTCTAGCTCCAGGCTGCGATGGCTTAGGTTACACGGCTTGAAGATGCAGTGGATGGGCGTCTCTGTTGTGGGCCTGCTGCGGGGATCCAACGGACGTCCAGCACATCTGAGTTCCCCGATCGGTCCGCACCAGTGGCCAGCCCAGTTTCTGCTCGCAGTGAGGTTGATCCCTCACCCGTGGTCGAGTGGGAGGTCGCCTCGGGGCGTGGCAATCGGCGAAAGACTTCCTAGGAAGGTGCACGTATGGCCTCCTCAGTTAGTACGACAAACAGGTTTTAGGTGCTGTCTGGAGCTGACACTGTCTCTCAGCCAGGTGCAGTCGCCTGTAGTATTTCAGAGGATACTTCTGAGCCTGCAACATTGGGGCAATCACAGAGGGTGTGATTATTGGTAGTTGATAGCTCCAATGTTAGGCGCGTAATGGGGTCCCTTACGGGCATGGCTGCGAAGGGTTTCAAATGGTTTAAATGGCTCTGAGCACTATGGGACTTAACATCTGAGGTTATCAGTCCCCTAGAACTTGTAACTACTTAAACATAACTAACCTAAGGACACGAAACTTCTATGCCCGAGGCAGGATTCAAACCTGTGACCGTAGCGGTCGCGCTGTTCCAGACTGAAACGCCTAGAACCGCTCGGCCACAGCGGCCGGCGCCAAGAAGGGGAAGAAAGCCAGTGTGCACTTCGTGTGCATACCGGGTGGAGTCATTCTAGACGTGGAACGGGTCATTCCGGCAGCCATGAAGAGCACAGGGTGCAGCTAACTGCAGGTCTTGGCTCGGCACCAATGATGTGTGTCGCTTTGGATCAGAAGAGAGCTCTCTGGTTCCGAGCGGCTAACAGAAGTGGTAAAGACTGCCAGTCTTACGTGTGAGATGAAAGCACAGATCACCATCTGCAGCATAGTCGATTTTATGTCCAGCCTTGCATCAAATTGGGGCGTCTATGAAGCCTGCATAAAACATTCAAACAAATCGTATTAATGAGTTTTATTACAAAATTAAAAGAGACAATACTTAATTTTGACAACTAAAAGGATGTGTCGCAAGCAAAGGGCGACATACGAAATAATGAATCTTCTTTAGTATAAACAATTACATGTCTGAGGTACATAGAATATACAAGCAAAGTAACTAGTGTTGGCGCTTCTATACAAGTGCCTAATCTTGAAGCTACTACTGAACTGGCCGCCACCAGTTTTTTTCTCTTTATTGTTATTTTAAAACCTGTACAACGGGCAGGCTGTCAGCAGCGTTCTATGCTGCTCTTCAGCCACAGAATACACAATGAGAAAAAACAGAAAGAATACACATAAGTTACAGAACAGTGGGCAATAAAACAGTTGATACATAAAGACAAACACGGAGCTGTTCACGCTCGACGATAATCCACACTGCAAACTGTCGACACGACGCACAAACACTGAAGATGGCGATGGCATAGGTGAACGATGAAGTGCGACGGTGAACACTGAACACTAAACACGACGGCACACACGAGACACTGATGGCGATGATCTCCGGCGCGCGAAAGTCCACATAGCGTGTGCGAGTCCGGGGATCTGCCAAGACGGGAAGAAGGGTGAGGAGGGGTGGAGAGGGTGGAAAGGGGAGAACAAAGATGCCAATGGCTGAAGAGATGGGAGGAGGAGTAGAGGGACAGGGGAGGGGAAGCCCAAGGGAGGAGTGGGGAGAAAGGGAGGAGGGAGGGAGGGTGCCCAAAAGAACAGACACAGGAAGAGGGAGGGAGGATCAAAGTTGGTAGGAGGGGTATATGGAGGGGAGGAGGACATCATCAGGGAGGGGGAGCTGGCGGAAGCCACCTTGGGAGAGGGTAAGGAGGGTGGAGAGATGGAGACCAGGTGGGACGTGGGAATACAGGTGCAGCAGTGGACGGGGGCGGGAGAGGATGGGCGAGACAAGCAGGTCTGGAGGATCGAGTTTGCAGGAGGTGTACAGGATCCATATCCTCTCAAGGAAAAGGAGGACGTGGGGGAATGGAATGAGATCGTATAGGATCTGCGTGGGGGAGGGGAGACGGATACGATAGGCGAGGCGGAGAGCATGGCATTCAAGGATTTGGAGGGATTTATAAAAGGTACGGGGGGCGGAGATCCAGGCCGGATGGGCGTAACAAAGGATAGAGCGCATGAGGGATTTATAGGTGTGGAGTATGGTGGAGGGGTCCAGACCCCACATACGGCTGGAAAGGAGCTTGAGGAGATGGAGTCGGGAGTGTGCCTTGGCTTGGATTGTCCAGAAATGGGGGGTCCAGGAGAGTCGACGGTCGAGGGTGATGCCAAGGTACTTAAGGGTGGGGGTGAGGGCGATAGGACGGCCATAGACAGTGAGATAGAAATCAAGGAGGCGGAAGGAAGGGGTGGTTTTGCCTATAATGATCGCCTGGGTTTTGGAGGGATTGACCTTGAGCAACCACTGGTTGCACCAAACGCTGAATCGGTCAAGATGGGATTGGAGAAGGTGTTGGGAGCGCTGCAGGGTGGGGGCAAGGGCAAGGAAGGCGGTGCCATCGGCAAACTGGAGAAGGTGGACGGGGGTGACGGCGGCGGCATGTCCGCCATATACAAAAGGTACAGAAGGGGAGAGAGGACGGAGCTTTGGGGCACACTGGCGGAGGGAAAAAAGGTGTAGGAATCCGTGTTATGGATGGTGACATAGGAAGGACGGTGGGAGAGAAAGGAGCCGATCAGACGGACGTAATTAATGGGAAGGGCGAAGGTTTGGAGCTTGAAGGGGAGAGGGGTCTCTCAGTGTGAGATTGTCTGACGTCTTCTCACAGCCATCTCTGCTCTGTCGTTCCCGACTGACGTGCCGGCGCTTGACTTTACGACGTAACAGTCCACAGGGCAGACTGTGGACCTCTGGTACAGAGCCGACTGGCAGGTCTGAATCAGAGACTCAGACAGTTGTACGACCGTGCAGGGTGCAGATTCTTCGACTTGTGCCATAGGGTGATGATGTCGTAATCGTCTTGGAAAGTCATCAGAATATCAAAGTATCAAAACAAATTGCAAAACGATTTAAGATAGATATCTGTATGGTGCAAAAATTGGCAACTGATCCCAGATACTGAAAAGTGTGATAACATCGACATGAGTGATAAAAGGAATCAGTTAAACTTCGGTCACACAATAAATCAGTCAAATCTAAAGACTTAAAATGGAAATAAATACGTAAGAATTACAATTACGAACAACTTAAATTGGAAAGAACACATAGAAAACGTTGTGGAGAAGACAAACCAAAAACTGCGTTCCATTGGCTGGACACTTAGAAAATGTAACAGATCTACTAAAGAGACGGCCTACACTACCCTTGTAAGTCCTCTTCTAGAACGCTGCTGCGCGCGATATGGGATCTTTACCAGATAGCATTAACGGACTACATCGAGAAAGTTCAAAGAAGGGCAGCACGTTTTGTGTTATATCGAAATAGGGGAGAGAGTGTCACTGAAACGATACAGGATTTCGGGTGGACATCATTAAAACAAATGTGGCTTTCGTTGTGGCGGAACCTGCTTACGAAGTTTAAATCACAAACTTTCTCCTCCGAATGAGAAAATATTTTGTTGACGCAGATCTACACAGGAAGAAATGATCATCATAATAAATTATTGAAAGGATATTGAAAGGGTAATGCAGGTAATAGCGAATACCCTGCTCAAGAATCACAAGAGGAGGAGGTATACTTGGAAAAGGCCGGGAGATAAGGGAAGATTTCAATTAGATTACATCATGGTCAGACAGAGATTCCGAAATCAGATACTGGATTGTAAGGCGTACCCAGGAGCAGATATAGAATCAGATCACAATATAGTAGTGATGAAGAGTAGGCTGAAGTTCAAGACATTAGTCAGGAAGAATCAATACGCAAAGTGGGATACGGAAGTTCTAAGGAATGACGAGATACGTTTGAAGTTCTCTAACGCTATAGATACAGCAATAAGGAATAGCGCAGCAGGCAGCACAGTTGAAGAGGAATGGACATCTCAAAAAAGGGCCATCACAGAAGTCGGGAAGGAAAACATAGGTACAAAGAAGGTAGCTGCGAAGAAACCATGGGTAACAGAAGAAATACTTCAGTTGATTGATGAAAGGAGGAAGTACAAACATGTTCCGGGAAAATCAGGAAGACAGAAATACAAGTCGCTGAGGAATGAAATAAATAGGAAGTGCAGGGAAGCTAAGACGAAATGGCTGCAGGAAAAATGTGAAGACATCGGAAAAGATATGATTGTCGGAAGGACAGACTCAGTATACAGGAAAGTCAAAACAACCTTTGGTGACATTAAAAGCAACGGTGGTAACATTAAGAGTGCAACGGGAACTCCACTGTTAATTGCAGAGGAGAGAGCAGATAGGTGGAAAGAATACATTGAAAGCCTCTATGAAGGTGAAGATTTGTCTGATGTGATAGACGAAGAAACAGGAGTCGATTTAGAAGAGATAGAGCATCCAGTATCAGAATCTGAATTTAAAAGAGCTTTGGAGGACTTACGGTCAAATAAAGCAGAAGGGATAGATAACATTCCATTAGAATTTCTAAAATCATTAGGGGAAGTGGCAACAAAACGACTATTCACGTTGGTGTGTAGAATATATGATTCTGGCGACATACCATCTGACTTTCGGAAAAGCGTCATCCACACAATTCCGAAGACGGCAAGAGCTGACAAGTGCGACAATTATCGCACAATCAGCTTAATAGCTCATGCATTGAAGCTGCTTACAAGAATAATATACAGAAGAATGGAAAAGAAAATTGAGAATCCGCTAGGTGACGATCAGTTTGGCTTTAGGAAAAGTAAAGGCACGAGAGAGGCAATTCTGGCGTTACGGCTAATAAAGGAAGCAAGGCTAAAGAAAAATCAAGACACGTTCATAGAATTTGTCGACCAGGAAAAAGCGTTCGACAATATAAAATGGTGCAAGCTGTTCGAGATTCTGAAAAAAGTAAGGACAAACTGTAGGGATAGACGGGTCATATACAATATGTACAACAACCAAGAGGGAATAATAAGAGTGGACGATCAAGAACGAAGTGCTCGTATTAAGAAGGGTGTAAGACAAGGCTGTAGCCTTTCGCCCCTACTCTTCAATCTGTACATCGAGGAAGCAATGATGGAAATAAAAGAAAGTTTCAGGAGTGGAATTAAAATACAAGGTGAAAGGATATCAATGATTCGATTCGCTGATGACATTAAATGATCTGCTGAACGGAATGAACAGTCTAATGAGTACACAGTATGGGTTGAGAGTAAATCGGAGAAAGACGAAGGTAATGAGAGGTAGTAGAAATGAGAACAGCGAGAAACTAAATATTAAGATTGATGGTCACGAAGTCAATGAAGTTAAGGAATTCTGCTACCTAGGTAGTAAAATAACCAATGACGGACAGAGCAAGGAGGACATCCAAAGCTGGCTCGCTATTGCCAAAAAAAAGGCATTTCTGGCCAAGAGAAGTCTACTAATATCAAACACCGGCCTTAATTTGAGGAAGAAATTTCTGAGGATGTACGTCTGGAGTACAGCATTGTATGGTAGTGAAACATGGACTGTGGGAAAACCGGAACAGAAGAGAATCGAAGCATTTGAGATGTGGTGCTATAGACGAATGTTGAAAATTAGGTGGACTGATAAGGTAAGGAATGAGGAGGTTCTACGCAGAATCGGAGAGGAAAGGAATATGTGGAAAACACTGATAAGGAGAAGGGACAGGATGATAGGACATCTGCTAAGACATGAGGGAATGACTTCCATGGTACTAGAGGGAGCTGTAGAGGGCAAAAACTGTATAGTTAGCACAGGAAAGGAATTCGTGGCGGCTCGCATCAAACCAGTCAGTAGACTGACGACGACAAAAAAAAAAATAAAATATATATATATATATATATATATATATATATATATATATATATATATATATTCCACGTTCCACTTTATAACCTTCGATATACTCCCAGATATTTAATGCGTGTTACTGCTTGCTGCCAGTGATTTATCTGCAATTGCGTAATTATACGATAACGGGTCTTTCTACATCTACATGGATATTCTGCAGATCACA
Organism: Schistocerca gregaria; assembly: GCF_023897955.1. Classification (NCBI taxonomy): domain Eukaryota; kingdom Metazoa; phylum Arthropoda; class Insecta; order Orthoptera; family Acrididae; genus Schistocerca; species Schistocerca gregaria. The sequence goes on along the minus strand of NC_064931.1, from coordinate 404,809,996 downwards.
CGTTAGTGCCTGGCAGAGCGTTCATCCAGCTATCTACACAATAATTCCCTATTATTCCAGTCTCGAACAGCACGCGGCAAAAACGAACACCTATATCTTTCCGTGCGAGCTCTGGTTTCCCTTATTTTATATATATATATATATATATATATATATATATATATATATATATATATATATATATAGCCAAAAAAAGGCATTTCTGGCCAAGAGAAGTCTACTAATATCAAATACCGGCCTTAATTTGAGGAAGAAATTTCTGAGGATGTACGTCTGGAGTACAGCATTGTATGGTAGTGAAACATGGGCTGTATATACACTCCTGGAAATGGAAAAAAGAACACATTGACACCGGTGTGTCAGACCCACCATACTTGCTCCGGACACTGCGAGAGGGCTGTACAAGCAATGATCACACGCACGGCACAGCGGACACACCAGGAACCGCGGTGTTGGCCGTCGAATGGCGCTAGCTGCGCAGCATTTGTGCACCGCCGCCGTCAGTGTCAGCCAGTTTGCCGTGGCATACGGAGCTCCATCGCAGTCTTTAACACTGGTAGCATGCCGCGACAGCGTGGACGTGAACCGTATGTGCAGTTGACGGACTTTGAGCGAGGGCGTATAGTGGGCATGCGGGAGGCCGGGTGGACGTACCGCCGAATTGCTCAACACGTGGGGCGTGAGGTCTCCACAGTACATCGATGTTGTCGCCAGTGGTCGGCGGAAGGTGCACGTGCCCGTCGACCTGGGACCGGACCGCAGCGACGCACGGATGCACGCCAAGACCGTAGGATCCTACGCAGTGCCGTAGGGGACCGCACCGCCACTTCCCAGCAAATTAGGGACACTGTTGCTCCTGGGGTATCGGCGAGGACCATTCGCAACCGTCTCCATGAAGCTGGGCTACGGTCCCGCACACCGTTAGGCCGCCTTCCGCTCACGCCCCAACATCGTGCAGCCCGCCTCCAGTGGTGTCGCGACAGGCGTGAATGGAGGGACGAATGGAGACGTGTCGTCTTCAGCGATGAGAGTCGCTTCTGCCTTGGTGCCAATGATGGTCGTATGCGTGTTTGGCGCCGTGCAGGTGAGCGCCACAATCAGGACTGCATACGACCGAGGCACACAGGGCCAACACCCGGCATCATGGTGTGGGGAGCGATCTCCTACACTGGCCGTACACCTCTGGTGATCGTCGAGGGGACACTGAATAGTGCACGGTACATCCAAACCGTCATCGAACCCATCGTTCTACCATTCCTAGACCGGCAAGGGAACTTGCTGTTCCAACAAGACAATGCACGTCTGCATGTATCCCGTGCCACCCAGTGTGCTCTAGAAGGTGTAAATCAACTACCCTGGCCAGCAAGATCTCCGGATCTGTCCCCCATTGAGCATGTTTGGGACTGGATGAAGCGTCGTCTCACGCGGTCTGCACGTCCAGCACGAACGCTGGTCCAACTGAGGCGCCAGGTGGAAATGGCATGGCAAGCCGTTCCACAGGACTACATCCAGCATCTCTACGATCGTCTCCATGGGAGAATAGCAGCCTGCATTGCTGCGAAAGGTGGATATACACTGTACTAGTGCCGACATTGTGCATGCTCTGTTGCCTGTGTGTATGTGCCTGTGGTTCTGTCAGTGTGATCATGTGATGTATCTGACCCCAGGAATGTGTCAATAAAGTTTCCCCTTCCTGGGACAATGAATTCACGGTGTTCTTATTTCAATTTCCAGGAGTGTATATAATAAGGGAAACCAGAGCTCTCACGGAAAGATATAGGTGTTCGTTTTTGCCACGTGCTGTTCGAGACTGGAATAATAGAGAATTATTGTGTAGATAGCTGGATGAACCCTCTGCCAGGCACTAACGTGTGATCTGTAGAATATCCATGTAGATGTAGAAAGACCCATTATCGTATAATTACGCAATTGCAGATAAATCACTGGCAGCAAGCAGTAACACGCATTAAATATCTGGGAGTATATCGAAGGTTATAAAGTGGAACGGCCACATAAAACCAATAGCCGGTAAGGCAGATGCCAGACAGATTCATAGTAAAAATTCTTAAGAAGTGTAGTTCATCCAGCTAATATAGAAAACTCTCGTTCGACCACTATCTGAATATTGCTAGTTCAGTCTGGGATCCTACCAGATAGAATTGATAGAGGACTAGAGAATAATCGAAGAAATTAAATGAAACAATAACAGTCACGGTAAAGCCTTACCTAAAATATTCGCATTTAAAGAATCGAAGAAGAGCAGTGCATTTCGTTACAGGTTCATTTACTGAGCTCGTACGAGACACGATGATGCTCATTCAACTCCAGTGGCATATGCTAAAAGAGAAGCGTTGTGCATCACTGCGTGGATTAATGTTAAAATTGGAAAAACTTACTTTCCCAGAAGAAACAGCCAATATATTGTTTCCTCCTACATACACCCTAGGAAAAGATCATGAAGATAAAATGAGAGAGAATAGTTCTTCTCATGGACAACTCGCTACTGGAACAGGAAAAAGGTCGCAGTACTCTCCCTCACAGACTGTATAGTCCAGTCAACCAAGGAAAATTAGGTGAAAAAATTCGTGCAGTCGCAATTTTTTGTGCGTTGGTAGGGGAAAGTGGAATGAATAACACACTAAAGATCCTGACCGCTGAGAGGTGAGCGTGAACGTGGTGGTGAGCTGAGAGTGTAAAAGTCACTTTTTTATGTTTTTCTTGACTATCTCGGAAACAGCGGCTTCTAGCTAAAATGCTTTTCAGTAAGCCGGCCGCTGTGGCTGAGCGATTCTAGGCGCTTCAGTCTGGAGCTGCGCGACCTCTACAGTCGCAGGTTCGAATACTGCCTCGGGCATGGTGATGTCCTTCGGTTAGTTAGATTTAAGTAGTTCTAAGTTCTAGGGGACTGATGACCTCAGATGTTAAGTCCCGTAGTGCTCAGATCCATTTGAACCATTTGAGCTTTCCAGTACCAAATTAAACTATGCTAAATTTCCTAAGGGAAAATATATATTCAGTTTTCTCTTGGATTAATGGTCTCCGCGTTGCAAGTGATGGAAAAATCGTAGATTATGAAAAACAGTTATTGAAGGACATGTTCTAAACACCATGAGTAGCACTTGAAGTATTTGTTCGCCAAACTGATATTCAGGTGTATAATCCATCGTCAGTGTCATCTGCTACAGAGGAACAAACAGCTGTACGTACATATATTTCTATAACATGACAACTGTATGCACTGAGGTGACATAAGTCATGGGACACCTCCAAATATCGTGTCGGACCTCCTTTTGTCCGGTATAGTGCAGCAGCTCGCAGTGGCATGGATTCAACAAATCGTTGGAAGTACCCTGCAGAAGTACTGAGCCACGCTGCCTCTACAGCCGTCCATAACTGAAGTGTTGCCGCTGTAGGATTTTGTGCACGAACGCACCTCTCGATTACGTCCCAGAATGTTCGATGGGATTCACATCGGTCGATCTGTATGGCCAAATCATTCTCTCGAATTGTCCAGAATGTTCTTAAAACCAATCGCGAGCAATTGTGGCCTGGTAACAATGATCATGGGAACATGACGTCCATGAATGGCTGCAAATGGTCTCCATGTAGCCGAACATAACCACTTCCAGTCAATTGCCGGTTCAGTTGGATCAGAGGACCCAGTCCATTCCATGTAAACAGAGCTCACAAGCTTGCACAGTGCCTTGTTGACAACGTGGGTCCATGGCTTCCTGAGGTTTGCGCCACACTTGAACCCTACTGTCAGTTTATACCATGTGAAATAGGGACTCATCTGACCGGGCCATGGGTTTTCCTACGTCTAGTGTCCAAACCAGGAGAGGCGCTGCACGCGTTGTCGTGCTGTTAGCAAAGGTACTCGCGTCGGTCGTCTGCTACCATAGCACATTAACGCCAGATTTTCCCATACTGTCCTAACGTATACGTTCGTCGTACGCCCCACATTGATTTCTACGGTTATTTCAAGCAGTGTTGCTTGTTTGTTAGCACTGACAACTCTACGTCAGCGTCTCTGTTTTCAGTTGTAGAGTGAAGGCCGTCGGCCACTGCATTGTCCGTTGTGAGAAGCTTCCCCCACCATAAGTGCTACTCGCTTTCAATTTACAGGCAGATGATATCTCCCCAGCATTTCTTGTTTCTTCTCTCATGCGAATAGACAAATAACTTCACTGAGCTCCTGTTTATATAGAGGGGTTATTGTCAGTTTATTGAGTATTTATTTGCAGTTGTTAAATGAGATGTTACGCAAAATAGCTCAACAGCTGCAGCTGTCAATTGTCTGCCACAATAAAGGGTCTTCCCCAAGTGTAACACGCGGTCAATACGTATTCGACCGCTACGGTCACAGGCTCGAATCCTGCGTCGGGCATGGATGTATGTGATGTCCTTAGGTTAGTTAGGTTTAAGTGGTTCTAAGTTCTAGGGGACTGATGACCTCAGTAGTTAAGTCCCATAGTGCTCAGAGCCATTTGAACCATATTGAACGTATTCGACAATGTCAATTTCATTGTCTCCACTGTCAATAGCTGGAATCATTTCGCATTTGACGGTATCAGATGTAGCACCCCAGCATCAGCTCTCCCAACATGTGAAGACGCCCAGAGCCTTAAATTGGCTCTTTATGATACAGAAGTAGGTCACTTATGTGTTACGGAGCTTTAGATAAGACAAGCAATGCATTACTGCTGATTACTTTCCTAGATTTAAACATGTTCAGTCTTGTTCCATTAGACACATTGACAGCCACCTTGCAAGGTATAATGTGGATGAGTGGTAAGTGGCCCTACTTAGTCCAGCCCACTCTACATGTGACGGCCATTCCTGAAAGGAAGTGATTTATGCAATTTACCAGTAACACAACTAATGGTGAGAGAAGTGAAGTAACTTCCTGGTCATTCATTAATCCACCACGAACTGACTACAATATGGTTACCAGGCTTTACAAAAAGCTGGCAACGGTAGACAACAGCAAGAAATTACTTTTACTAATCCAGTGCTATTCCTACCACTATTGTATGGGCTACTGACATCACATTTAAAAATTAAGCACGTTTCAACCACAGTTTATGGGAACGTATTTTACATAGAAACTTACTTAACAACTGCAAATTACCTCCACCATAGAAAACAACAGGTTAGTGGAGTTATATTTTCTGCTTTAGAAAAATGGACAGGAAATTCTGGGTAGATATTGCCTGTCTGTAAAGCGAAAAGCGATAGCGTTCATTGTGGAGGAAGTCGCCTTTTCCGGAAGAACGCTACAACTGCCATACAGGATAACTAAGAATCAGTTTCCCTCTAGCATCGTAGAACAGTCTGCAAAGATTTACGTGGATTCTGTCCATATGCGTTTCTTGTGCTGGTAGTTTTAGTAATTCATATCTGTAGTCCATGTAGTATTAATGCACTTCGTGGTAAATAAACTCCCCACGTCATTTCTGCACACTGTGTTGCCAGTGATTCATAAGGGGAGCCGCGAAAGGGTCCGCATAACTTTGTGAAATAGCCTACAGTTGCTTTTTGTGACGTAGTGCGGCGGGGAGAATGGGGAACTGCCTGCTCGCTCTTCATTTTGCAGATGTATGAGGGAGGAAAATGCATGACTACAATCTGGTGACTTACCTTCCCTCACGCTTCTAACCTCCACCCTCGTCTTTCCAATCTGTTACACCCCCGGAATAAATTTATCCATTATATGGATATATTGCACATACACGTGGTACAAACATTTAATATTTGTTATTAATCCATGTTATTTAACAATATACATTAATTTCATGCCATTAAAACGCTATTTTTAATAATTTGCGATTTTTCCATTCCCAGGAATGAGCAAACTATTAGTCCTAGAGAAAAATGAATACATCCTTTTATGTAGGAAATTTAATTTAGTTTAATTTTGTACTGGGGAACATTTTCGTTAGAAGCCGCAGCTTTCGAGACATTCAATAAAAACATTAAAAGGAGACATTTTCTCGTCACTCCGCCGCCTCCTACCCCACCTCCACGCTCACACCACACCGGCCAATTTTTTTTTATGTTCCTCATGAATTTTTATTATGTTTCTCATGACACATCCTCTATCTTCCCGAATATTGTACAGAAATTTGCAACTACGCGTTGTTTTCCCCAGGATAAGAATGTTGCTTGCGGGGTCTAGATGTAGATGTAGATGCTGAAGGACTGTAAAGGGTGTTTCAAAAAGACACATGCTATATCCAGTATATTCTTTGTAAATGAAGAACTATACTTGGGTGAATTTCAACTACGTAAAGAACGAAAGGGTTTTTATTTTCAAAAAGAACTCTCTGACTGTATTAGTATGTATCTTTTACATGCATGCATATACAAGGTTGGGATACTTTTTGCCATTACGTTTAGGATAAATGTTTCCATTTATATTTCCCCAATGTTCATTGTGCCCTCCACCGGACACACGACAAATATCCAGACCGTAGTCAGACTCGATCTGTACTTCTGCTTGCACGTCTGGAGTTTTTTTTTCATTGTTGCTGTTACGTGGTGTCGCACTTAGTCCAGAGTGGTTTAAAACGGGCTCACATAGACGGAGTCTTTCACAAACCCCTACAAAAAATGAAACATTAAATCACATACTGTGATACCAGGCGACGCTGGAGGCAATGGTCCACTTGGAGATCTGTATGGTCATTCAGGTGGATACATCGTTGAGGCAGCTCCATTTAAAGCAATGCTGTTTCATGCAGCTGCTAGTGTGGTGCTTCTCCGTCCTGTTGACAAACGAATTTTCTGTCCAGTTCTCGCAATCATGGAAAGAGCCATAATGAACGATCGACGATGCTCTAAGGAGACACCTACTGGCAACCACAAGAACCGGCAACGACAACTTACAACTGGCGACATGGTAAACATTTAACTTCGATGCCTGAGTTGAAATCCATCACAAGTTTCTATCTCCATTCGTGTAAAATGCATTGGCTTGTGAAATCAGATTTTTACTTCCGTAGGCTGGACGGTAGTCTGTATTGCACGCAGATAATTGACTATTCTGCAGCTGATTTGGTAGTGAACGTTTATGTCAGCCTCACAACAGAAAAGTAAAGTTCCACATAAGGAATGATATCAGAAATGATCGCCCTTGATCTTGTATGAATGTAGCAAACCAAGGGTGTGTCATTACCTGGGTCGCGACTCGATCGTGATGTACTCAGTGCTACAAAACTACACCATAGCAGTGGGTCGTGACTATGTCGTAAGGTACCGGAGCGTTGCGGCGTAGTGCAGAATCGGCACAAGCTCCAACAGATGGTGTAAGTAGGCTGTTTAGGTTTTTATGTTGGTAACGTCACCTAGCGCTCTGTATGAAAATCACTGGCTGTGCTGTGTGCAGTCTGTAGCTGGTGGGCATTGTTGAAATAGTCTCTATTGTAGTGGGCAGTTGGCTGTTAACAGCGCGTAGCGTTGCGCAATTGGAGATGAGCCGCCAGCAGTGGTGGATGTGGGGAGAGAAATGGCGGAGTTTTGAGAGCGGATGATCTGGACGTGTGTCCATCAGAGACAGTAAATTTGTCTTGAACTGATATATATATATATATATATATATTATGACTTTTGAACACTATTAAGGTAAATACACTGTTTGTTCTCTATCAAAATCTTTCATTTGCTAACTATGCCTATCAGTAGTTAGTGCCTTCAGTAGTTAGAATTTTTTATTTAGCTGGCAGTAGTGGCGTTCGCTGTATTGCAGTAGTTCGAGTAACGATGATTTTTGTGAAGTAAGTGATTCATGAAAGGTATAGGTTATTGTTAGTCAGGGCCATTCTTTTGTAGGAATTTTTGAAAGTCAGATTGCGTTGCGCTAAAAACATTGTGTGTCAGATTAGTGATGATCAGAATAAGTAACGAGCGAAATGTCTGAGTACGTTCAGTTCCGCTCAGCTGTTTGAAAATCAGATAACGTAAGGGTTTTACCAGCACAATAATTCAATACTTTTTCTAAGGGGGCGTTACAATGGAACGCCGTAGGCAACCGGCTCGAATGAATGGAGCGGAGCTGCGACAGCTACTGGCTGCTAGACGTCGCACGACGGCTTCAGCCTGGGCCTCCACAGGGGTCGTATTCGTCCTACTGACAGGTTGTCCGTGTGGTCGTAGCCAAGTAACATCCGACACAGGCTGGCAGCCAGTAATTTGCGAGACAACTGAACTGAACACTTACGTGATCAGATAATTTCCAGTGTCAAAGGAAACTACTTTCGACAAGTGTATTTCTAAGATTTGACAAATGCGACTGCTACGGTCGCAGGTTCGAATCCTGCCTCGGGCATGGATGTGTGTGATGTCCTTAGGTTAGTTAGGTTTAAGTAGTTCTAAGTTCTAGGGGACTAATGACCACAGCAGTTGAGTCCCATAGTGCTCAGAGCCATTTGAACCATTTGAACCAAGATTTGACAAATGGTAGACAATGCCTTTGGAATAATAGCTCGTGAATGCTGAAATGCCTGATAATGCTGAGATACTCAAATGTGCACACATGAAAAAAAGTTTTGCGTCAGCCCCGTTCCCAGAACTCCTGAAGATAGATGTTGACTGTGGATGTTATATCACAGACACAGTCCCTTTGACTGTTCAGAGATGTCACTTAACTCGCCCGAAGATGTAAACAACCAAGCATGAGCAGCGCCTATTGGACGGACGGGGTCCGACAGCCGATCAGTTACAGTCATTCCACCAGGAACGACGCACACGGCTCGTGTTGTCTGTATTTCAACCACGCCTACACGGCCAGTACTGCGGTTCGATCGCGTCCGCATTGTTACTTCGTGCCAGGAAGGGCTCTCAACAAGGGAGGTGTCCAGGCGTCTCGGAGTGAACCAGACCGATGTTACTGTGCGGCTGGTCCCGGCGGAGGTTCGAGTCCTCCCTCGGTCATGGGCGTGTATGTTTGTCCTTAGGATAATTTAGGTTAAGTAGTGTGTAAGCTTAGGGACTGATGACCTTAGCAGTTAAGTCCCACAAGATTTCACACACATTTGAACACTTTTTTTTGTTGTTTTTGTTTTTGTTTTGAGACCGATGTTGTTCGGACATGGAGGAGATACAGACAAACAGTAAATGTCTTCGGCATGCCTCGCTCAAGTCTCCCAAGGGCTACTACTGCAGTGGATGATCGCTACCTACGGATTGTGGATCGGAGGAACCCTGACAGCAACGAAACCATGTGGAATAATGCTTTTTCTTCAGCCACAGAACGTCGTGTTACGACTCAAACTGGGCGCAATAGGCTGCATCATGCGCAACCTCACTCCCGACCTCTATGGCGAGGTCCATCTTTGCAACTACGACACCATGCAAGCGAGATACAGATGGGTCCAACAATATGCCGAGTGGACCGCTCAGGATTGGCATCACATTCTCTTCACTGATGAGTGTTGCATAAGACCTTCAACCAGACAATCGTCGGAGACTTGTTTCGAGACAACCGGGTCAGGCTGAACGCCTTAGACACACTGTCCAGCCAGTGCAGCAAGGTGGAGGTTGCCTGCTGTTTTGGGGTGGCACTACGTGGGGCCGACGTACGCCGCTGGTGGTCATGGAAGGCGCTGTAACGGCTGTACGATACGCGAATGCCATCCTCCGACCTATAGTGCAACCATATCGGCAGCATATTGGCGAGGCATTTGTCTGGTGGTCATGGAAGGCGCTGTAACGGCTGTACGATACGCGAATGCCATCCTCCGACCGATAGTGCAACCATATCGGCAGCATATTGGCGAGGCATTTGTCTTCATGGACGACAATTCGCGCCCCCATCGTGCACATCTTGTGACTGACCCTTCAGGATAACGACATCGCTCGACTAGAGTGGCCAGCATGTTCTCCAGACATAAACCCTATCGAACATGTCTGGGATAGATCGAAAAGGGCTGTTTATGAACGACGTGACCCACCAACCACTGTGATGGATCTACGCCGAATCGCCGTTGTGAAGTGGGACAATCTGGACCAACAGTTCCTTTTTCTGTACAGGTTCCGGAATTCTCGGGACTGAGGTGATGCAAATTTTTTTTTGATGTGTGTATATATTGGTAACAGAACATCGTAGTTGACAAGGAATGGGAAGCACCAGCAGCTGCATTCATTTGCTAACTAGCACAATCGACAGAAAGATACGCTCCTGTCGGTGAAAAACGAGATGTCATTGCACTGTATTCCTTACGAGATTAATTTATGACTTTATTTTGCTCAGGGAAAGTGCACGAATGAAAACGTTTAAGTACTTCAAAGAATACTAGTTACATAGAGTGAATATACGGTTGCAGGTGCTCTCAGTTTTGATTTGAAATACAGCTTGTAGGACTTTTAGACTATCTTAGAGAATGTACACTGTACGTCACATATTCAATAAATCTGATTTCATAATATTATGTATTTTCTACGTTATGATTAGCGTTTCCACTTAGTTTCCATACTCATGTCCTCTCCAGCTTTGAACTGTAGCTTCCTCTACATCGCGCATATTCGACAGTGACCTTTCCTCATTCACAACACTTATAAGCTTCTCCACGTCCATAGTTGGTAATTAAGTGCGAAACACGCACTGACTGTAGCAACAACAGGCGCATGCTTGCGTCCGTTACGTCCCAGTTTTTTCGGACGTGTCAGAATGAACGGACACCGCGCATTCATAAAGCTGATTCAACTCGATGGGAAATGACTCCACCACCTTCAGTGTGGATGCACAATTATTTTCCTGCGGGACTCTCAAAATAGCAATCATGGAGGACATTGACGAGGACTGCAGATAGCTGACGTTATGTGAGACTGTGGGTCGGCTGCGAGGCATACCGAGAAGGTCTGTGTAGTTGAAATAAACACTATGTACGGGTGGCGAAGTGGTTAACGCAACTACCCTAGTAAGCAGGAGCTCCCGAGTTCGCATCCCGGTACGGAACACATTTTCACACGTCACCGGTGATCCCGTATAATGTCCCGTTGCAGATGGCATCAATAGTTAATTCCCTTCCCATTGTATTCTTCCTTCTCCACCTTCAATTTACAATCCCATTTCGCTGGTATCCGATCTCTCTTGGTCGTGGAGAGTGGACACGTGACAGAGCGGCTACATGTCTTGAGATTAGTCAGCGGCATGCGGTCGTATGCGACCGCCCAACTAGTCGGACCAATTCGATTCCAGTGGATGCTCAACTTCAGTATACTGCGGCCTAGGTATATCCGCAGCCTCTTGATAACCACGTGGCAGCGGCGCTGACACTTGTTGGTGGCCCAGCATTGAAATCTGCAGCAATCTGCGGAACGACTACACTTATGTCACACTGAACGACTCTCTTCAGTCGTCGTTGGTCTCGTTCTTGCGGTATCTTCTTCGGGCCGCAGCAGTGTCGGATATTTTATTGGATTCCTCACATTCACAGTACAGTCGTGAAAAGGTCGTACGGGAAAATCCCCACTTCATCGCTACCTCGGAGACGCTGTGTCCCACCGCTCGTGCGCCGACTATAATACGTCACTGGAACGCACTTAAATGTTGATAACCTGCCATTGTAGCAGCTGTAACTGATGTAACAACTGCGCCCGAGGCTTGTTGTCTTATATAGACGTTACCGACCGAATCGCCGTATTCTGCCTGTTTACATACATTTGTGTTTGAATATGCATGCCTATACCAGTTTCTTTCGCGCTTCACTGTACAAACACGGGATGATACTCTTATACAGTGCAAGAAGCTGATTCACGGTATAACATCTGTAGCATCTTTTGTAGGAGACGCAAGTCCACGGAACTCTCGCGAAGTTAAGTGATTGATATTGAAATAAGAGCTAATTTAGTTAATATTACCTTTTAGACTAGTGCATTTACTTCCTCGCTCGGCTATCTATTGAAGGTTTCGCTTTTCTGTAAATATTTAAATCGGAAAGGAAGTATTTCGCAAAGGCTGATAGTCGTTAGGTTTTTTTACATTTTAGGTGTAAATTTCGTGCGAGTGAAGATCTTTATTTTTTTTTGTCTGGACTTAGCGGTTCGAAGTTAAATTAATTCGTGTCTGTCATATAGAGATTGGGTAGTTAATTATAACTTTCGATAGTAAATTTTAAAAATTTGTTTACATTTGTGTTTAGTTACGTATGAGTACAGACTACGAAACTTCAGTGCTCTTCTGCCAAGTTATTCTCTGCTTTTGTGTAATTTTTGAGAAAATTTTCGTATAGATTTTTCTATCAAACCCTTTGTGACAAATGTGGTGGTTGCCTTATAAATCTGAAGGATTGAGTGTCCTGCGAAGACTGTTGGTTAGGGTTTCATTGGGGCGAATGCAGCGGCGAGGAAACAGGGGTAGATAATGAGGCTCTTCTATGGCACTGTAGGTTATGTAGAAAGGACAGAAAAATCGCTGAACAGGAGGCAAAATTTTGTGCCCTTAAAGCTGAATTAGAGAACGCCTATTTGGAATTATGTAAGCTACGGGACGAAAAAGTAATTTGGAAATTTGTGGTAAGTCCTGTGGGACCAAACTGCTGAGGTCATCGGTCCCTAAGCTTACACACTACTTAATATAACTTAAACTAACTTACACTAAAGACAACACACACACACACACACACACACACACACACACACACACACTCACACACCCATGTCCGAGGGAGGAATCGAACCTCCGACGGGAGCAGCCGCGCGAACCGAGGAAAAAGAAATGGGGTGCTCGCAACAGGTAGCAAGCAAAGGGCGAAAATGGGAACCTGTTGTAAAAACTTTAGAAATTCAGATAGTAAATCAGTTCGGCTTGCTATCTGAAGTAGCGGAGGAAGAGCCTCGTCCATATGTAGTTGAATGTACCGGGTGATCAAAAAGTCAGTATAAATTTGAAAACTGAATAAATCACGGAATAATGTAGATAGAGAGGTAGAAATTGACACACCTGCTTGGAATGACATGGGGTTTTATTAGAACCAAAAAATTCGAAAGTTCAAAAAATGTCCGACAGATGGTGCTTCATCTGATCAGAATGGCAATAATTAGCATAACAAAGTAAGACAATGCAAAGATGATGTTCTTTACAGGAAATGCTCAATATGTCCACCATCGAGGAATAATGTTGTGAACAGCACTGTAAAGCATGTTCGGAGTTATGGTCAGGCATTGACGTCGGATGTTGTCTTTCAGCATCCCTAGAGATGTCGTCCGATCACGATACACTTGCGACTTCAGGTAACCCCAAAGCCAATGATAGTACGGACTGAGGTCTGGGGACCTGGGAGGCCAAGCATGACGAAAGTGGCGGCTGAGCACACGATCATCACCAACCGACGTGCGCAAGAGATCTTTAACGCGTCTGTCGGACATTTTGTGAACTTTGTTTTTCTTTTTGGTTCCCATGTCACTCCAAGCATGTGTGTCAATTTTTACCTCTCGATCTACATTTATTTATACTGACTTTTTGATCACCCAGTAGATTGAAGCAGAATATTAGCTTAAAGAAAACAGACAGCTTGGGATCAAATCAGAATAGGAAAAGAAGAATTCTGCTTCTAGGTAGCGGTCATGGGAGGGGTGTAGGCCAGCAGCTACAGGAGAAATTAGGTGCTGGTTACCAGGTCACAAGTTTTGTGAAACCAAGTGCTAGCCTTCGCCAGGTGACAGAAAACTTAGGTCAGCTATGCAGGGACTTTGAGAAGGAAGATCAGATAATTATAGTTGGGGGAGCAGTAAACTGCCTGGTTAAGAATATAAGGTATAGTATTAGGAGTGACCTGAACAAAATAGGAGCAGAAAATGGACACACAAATGTTGGGGTTTGTGGAGGTATTTTAGCCCCATGATTGGCCTGGGTAAGCAATGCAGTAAGATTCAAACTACGGAAGGCACTAACTACTGATAGGGGTAGTTAGCAAATGAAAGATTTTAATAGAGAACCAGCAATGTATTTACCTTAAGATCATCAAAAGTCATAATACATATAGCAGTTCATGACATCCAGTCTTGCAAATTTCAAAACTCCGCCATTTCTCTCCCCACATCCACCACTGCTGGCGGCGCACCTCCAACTGCGCAACGCTACGCGCTGTTCACATCCATCTGCCCAACACTACAATGGCAGACAACAATGCCAACTACCAGAGACTGCGCACAGCACAGCCAGTGATTTTTCATACAGAGCGTTACGTGGCGTTACCAATAAGAAAACCTAAACAGCCTACTTACATAGCCCCCATGCTCCCCACAAAAAATTTTACAAATTGTTTTGGGCAGTGGCCAATAATGATTTGATAAAATTTTTCATAATTACAGTAACAAAGATATCAAATGCACACACTTATTGATACAATGTTGGTCAAAAGCTAAAATTTTCTCACAGTCCCATAAAGACAGTCCTGATCATTCATCACAGTAAAATTACAGTGTTATTTTCTCAAAGTCTGAGTAGTAATCCACTACTAGCACACGCAAGTAGTGGATTTCCATGCCATCTTGAAGAAGTAGTGTTGTCCTTCAAACGGAAAGACCGTGCTGACTCTTGACATGCAGACAGGTAATGGGCCACAACAGAGCAAACCCACAGCAGAATCAGTTGAAGTTTTGAAAAATATCGTTGTGTAGGTCATCACAGAGCAGACCCACTGTAGTCCTGGTAGAGAGTATGGTATTGGTGGGCCACCAGAGGTGCAGACCCACTGCAGTCTTTGTAGAAATAATGGTATTGGTGGGCCATAAAAGATGCAGACCCAGACGGCTATCAGCCATCTGTTGCGACTCTGCAGGTGCACAATCACCATCGAAGAGTCTTGCGGACAATATAGCTAGTCCATAAACCACCACTTGTCTACTCACAAAACTTTTTGGAATGTCCTTAGAACCAGCAATGCTGTTATCCAGTCCCTTGCTGAATTATCAACACACTTGCAAACACTAACAGTCCCTACTTCTCACATATTGTCCATATACTATGACCAACAGAGACGTGTGCAGTGAAATGTAACTTACAAGTTACTTAATTTGATGAACTGGTGTCAATTACAATTTTATAACATAAGAATACAATAACAAAGGTGCAAAATACATCATTAAAGAATATAACAATACAGATAACATTTTTAGTAATAGGGGCTTTACAAAAGAAAGAAAGACTTACACTATCCTCTACTTACATTATCTTTGGCACAGAAAGGGGTAAAATATACTCATGTAAAACTTATAACACTATCGTTTCATAGTTAAGCCTCTATTATTACACCGGCATTCAGTTTGCCCAGTGACAACACTCTCAGTCCTGTCACGTATAACACTTATTGGCGCTGCTTGCTCTACTTACCTTTAGTAACGATATTTTCTAACCTGTTACAAGGGAGCCACGCACAACACTCTCGCAGTATATTTGCCAAATATGACATAAGCTAGCAAATAGTGTTACACTCTGCAAGGATTTTTGAATTTGACCGTATGTTACCTAACAGAACGAGGGTATCAGACATGAATTTCGTAATGGTAGCAGTTAGTAGATAACAGAAAGATTAATTTTGTTAGAACTTAGAGTAACAGAATTCTTGTAAATGAAATAATAAAACGGTCGCCAGCCTAATTAGGCATAATAATATGGAAACATTATTTTGAATGTATCTATCTTTTAAACAGTCACTTCCTGTTTCTTTAATTAGAAAACAACTAGTCAGTTTGGTTTCTTCCTAACGTAAAAGAATAGAATTGGGGGGGGGGGGGGGGAAGGGGGCCACAAACTATCCCCTCTTTATAAAAGTAAACTATACACACTTTTAAAAATAGTTTACATTATGATACCAGCTTAGTTAATTCCCCACTTAATATCATTTACCTTGCAAAACTTCAAACAATTTGCAATTCTCTCTACATCATCAGAAATGGCTTAAAGTAAAAGTTGTACTTTGAATATCATCAAAACCAAGTACTTTATAACATCACTTGTGAAGCAAGTGATTTTCACTGACAACTTTTTATGCAGCTAAGGTTTAAAAACACTGACACTTGTAAAATAGAAGCAAAGCAGAACAAATTAGAGATTTTCATGATTCAGTAGTTAGTGCCTCCCTTAATATCAATGAAATTAATAATCAAACTACTCACTTCTATATATTTTTTGCATTCAGAACTATGCATTGTTAAATAACACAGATGATATAATATTTTTCCCACACAAGGTACTCGGATATTGGTCATTAAGAGGAGAGAGCCGTGATAGGTACCATGAAAGGAAACAATTCATGGTTCGAAGACAAAGTTTAGTATTATTTGCAAATCAATTCACACAAATACACTTGTTCATACTGATATACCGTTCTAACCTCTGGAATCTGGTGAAGTGGTGGCGCAATAGTGGTGACGAGCACGTGACGTCTACCTGGTCTCTCCTTTGGCAGTAATATGCTCTATTAAATTCTTCTTGGCGACGTGAATACCATTTTTAGAGCCATTTCCAATGCGAGAGCACCATTTTACAACCGCAGTTACACCCGAGGCCATTCCATCGCCAATTAGGTACGGGGTGCCTCGCTCGGACCTGCGCTGTTCACTCATTGGCTGCTGGCTACTGACTCCTTACTATGCTCTCTCGCTTGACACCCAGATTGAGCGCCAAGTCCACCTTTTGGCGAGCGCTAACTCACTTCCGTTGCGGAGGGGAAGTACAATGTCTTTTTCATTATACAATGCAAGTTCCTAAGTACGGACCAGTTTTTTACGTTAGTATTTCCTTTACATAATCAAACCTATTTTAGAAAGTCTTATTATTTAAATACACAGTTGCATTTCTACAAAATATGTTTCGTAAAACCCCATTTCCTTACAGTAAATCAGTGACATTAAGCATTAAAGAGAAGACACTTTACAATTCACATCATTAATAACACTGAACAACTACTCCCTATCGATCATGGTGTTACAAACTTTTCAATGAATTACCAGTTGAAATCTGACAGACAGTAGTAATAGTTTCAAAAATAAATTGAAACCATAATTCCTTGACAACTCTTTCTATACCATAGATGAATTCTGGAATCGGAATTAATAGCTCTATAGGTGCACTTTTCACTTTTCACGGCGTAATGAATAATACATTAAATTTCGGGCATGCAGCCGCGCAAATTAAGGGAATGGGGTAGGTAATAAAAATTTTAAGCTTAAAAAAAATCCTTGATTATGTGTGCGTTTCTTATGACACGTTCCACATCATAACGGTTAGGGTGAGATTCGTCAGTGGAACTAACTGACTATGTGGGCAGACACTTAACTTGTTCCGAAAGAGTAGCACTGCGGGAGTACGAAAGGGCAGCCTGCAGGACACAGAAGTCTTGCTACGAAGAGTGGCTGAGGATGCAGGGACTCAGCCCTGCGTATACTACACGCTGTTATTTTTAGATCCGTGGTCTAGGAGTAGCGTCTTTGATTCAAAATCAAAACGTCTTCGGTCCCGGGTTCGAATCCCGCTGCTGGGTAAATTTTGATTAATATTCAGCATTGGCGGCTGAATAGTTCCGGCATGAGAAATCACCCTCATTCTGCCAACAGCCCTGTCCAAGAGGGCGGAAGAGAGGACAGAGGTTCAAGGCTTTCTCTTATCCTAGGGGTGGGAAATTGCCCCTAAAGGCGGAAGAATCGGCAATGATCAACGGCATGAGGATGTAGAAGGCACTATCGCAGTATCTAGAGCCCCAGAACTTAACACACACCTCAACATTCCTCCCACCTCTTTCCAAACGACTGTTTATACTTAGTCTATTTTTCATTATTGCCAAATTTCGATCTGACTATATATCTGCTGTTGGGTACGCCTTACAGCCCAATATCTGATTTCATAATCTCTGTCTGACCATGATGTCATCCTGCTAGAATATTCCCGTACCTCTAGCCCTTTTTCTCGCTTGACTTTTGTGAGTCTGTTTCAAGTTTGCAGGCGTTCAACGGCAAGGTTATCCGCGCCGTGATTTATGAACAGTAAATGCGCTATTACCAACTGAAATTTTTTGGGGAGCTCCATTACTCTTCCTCCTCTCCCATTCCTACTACCAACCCCCAATTTCCCATATCTATGTGTTCTATTCCTTCCCCTACCACAACGTTCCACTTACCCATGATAATCAGATTTGCATCTCCCTTCACATATTGAATTATACGTCCAGTACCGTTACGTACTTTATCTCTTCGTCTTCTGCTTGTGACGTCGGCATATAAATCTGAAATATTGTTGTTGGCGTTGGTTTTCTGTCAGTTCTGTTGAGAACAGCATTAATATTGAACTACTCGTCGTAACCCACTTTTGCCCTATATTCTTATTCATTACGGATCCCGTCCCCATTACTCCATTTTCTGCTGATGTTGCTATTACCCTGTATTCATCTGGCCAGAAATCCTTATCTTCTTTTTCTTTCACTTTACTGACTACCACTATATCTAGACTGAGCCTGAGCAATTCCCTTTTCAGATTTTTTAGCTTCTCTACCTTATTCAGACTTCTGACATTATATGTTCCGACTAGTAGAATGTTACCCTCTTGCTGTGTATTCAGTCTTTTCCTCAATGGAAACCACTGCATTTAAGTCACGTAACATGTGTTCGCAGGACACGCGGCCAGTTATTGAAGAAGTGTCATGATGATCTCTCCATTGGAAAACGATTCCGGCAGGCCGCTATGGCCGAGCGGTTCTAGGCACTTCAGTCCTGAACCACGCGCCTGCTACGGTCGCAGGTTCGAATCCTGCCTCGGGCGTGGATGTATGTGATGTCCTTAGGTTAGTCTAGGGGACTGATGACCTCAGATGTTAAGTCCCATAGTGCTTGGAGCCATTTGAACCATTTTGGAAAAGATTCCGGGGCGTGGAATGTCAGTGGTTTGAACGTAGTAGGGAAACTAGAAAATCTGAAAAGGGAAATGCAAAGGCTCAATCTAGATATAGTAGAGGTCAGTGAAGTTCAAATGTCCAAATGTGTGTGAAATCGTATGGGACTTAACTGCTAAGGTCATCAGTCCCTAAGCTTACACACTACTTAACCTAAATTATCCTAAGGACAAACATACACACCCATGCCTGAGGGATGACTCGAACCTCCACCGGGACCAGCCGCACAGCCCATGACTGCAGCGCCTGAGACCGCTCGGCTAATCCCGCGCGGCGTCAGTGAAGTGAAGTGGAAAGAAGACAAGGATTTCTGGCCAGATGAACATAGGAAAATATCAACAGCAGCAGAAATAGTATAACAGGAATAGGATTCGTTATCAATAGGAAGGTAGGGCAAAGAGCGTGTTTCTGTGAAAAGTTCAGTGACAGGGTCGTTCTTATCAGAATCGACAGCAAACCAAAACCGACAGCCATAGTTCAGGTATACATGCCGACGTCGCAAGCTGTAAATGAAGAGATAGAGAAAGTGTATGTAAAGGAGGATGAAAATCAAATAGTTATGGGGGACTGGAATGCAGTTGTAGGGGAAGAAGTAGAAGAAAATGTTTCAGGAGAATATGGGTTTGGGACAAGGAATGAGAGAGGTGAAAAACTAATTCAGTTCTGTCACAAGTTTCAGCTAGTAATAGCGAATACCCTGTTCAAAAATCACAAGAGGAGGAAGTATACTTGGAAAATGCCGGATGAAAGGGGAAGATTTCATTTAGATTACAGTATGGTCCGACAGAGATTCCAAACTCAGATACCGGATTGCAAGGTGTACCCAGGAGCAGATATAGACTCAGATCACAATATAGTAGTGATGAAGAGTAGGCTGAAGTTTAAGACATTAGTCACGAAGAATCAATACGCAAAGAAGTGGGATACGGATGTGCTAAGGAATAACGAGATACGCTTGAAGTTCTCTAAGGCTATAGATACAACATTAAGGAATAGCTCTTTAGGCAGTACAGTTGAAGAGGAATGGACATCTCTAAAAAGGGCCATCGCAGAACTTGGGAAGGAAATATAGGAACAAAGAAGGTAACTGCGAAGAAACCATGGGTAACAGAAGAAATGCTTCAGTTGACTGATGAAAGGAAGAAGTACAAAAATGTTCCGGGAAACTCAGGAATACAGAAATACAAATTCATAGCACCTGTCGACGTGGAAAAAGCGTTCGACAATGTAAAATGGTGCAAGATGTTCGAAATTCTGAAAAAAGTAAGGATAAGCTATAGGGAAAGACGGGTCATATACAATATACACAAAAGCCAAGAGGGAATAATTAAAGTGGACACCCAATAACGAAGTGCTCGAATTAAAAAGGGTGTAGGACAAGGATGTAGCCTTTCGCCCCTACTGTTCAGTCCGTACATCGAGGAAGCAATGATGGAAATAAAAGAAAGATTCAGGAGTGGAATTAAAATTCAAGGTGAAAGGATATCGATGACGCGATTCGCTGATGACGTTTCTATCCTGGGTGAAAGTGAAGAAGAATTACATGATCTGCTGAACGGAATGAAAAGTCTAATGAGTACAAAATAGGGATTGAGAGTAAATCGAAGAATAGCGAAGGTAATGAGAAGTAGTAGAAATGGGAACAGCGAGAAACTTAGCATCACAATTGATGGTCAAGAAGTAGATGAAATTAAGGAATTCTGCTATCTAGGCAGTAAAATAACCAATGGCAGACGGAGCGAGGAGGACATCAAAAGCAGCTATGGCAAAAAAGGCATTCATGGCCAAGAGAATTCTACTAATATCAAATATCGGCCTTAATTTGAGGAAGAAGTACAGCATTGTATGGTAGTGAAATGTGGACTGTGGGAAAACCGGAACAGAAGAGAATCCAAGCATTTGTGATGTGGTGCTACAGATGAATGCTGAAAATTAGGTGGACTGATAAGGTAAGGAATGAGGAGGTTCTACGCAGAATCAGAGAAGAAAGGAATACATGGAAAACACCGATAAGGAGAAGGGACAGAATCATAGGACATCTGTTAAGACATGAGGGAATGACTTCCATGTTACTAGAGGGAGCTGTAGAGGGCAAAAACTGTGGAGGAAGACAGAGATTGGAATACAGGCAGCAAATAATTGAGGACGTAGGTTGAAAGTGATACTCTGAGATGAAGAGGTTAGCACAGGAGAGAAATTCGTGGTGGGCCGCATCAAACCAGTAAGAAGACTGATGGAAAAAAACCTATAAAACTGAAGATGCATGCACAACCGAAACTGGGCATCACCGGAGAAGCAAACTAAAAGGATATTTCAACGCAACTAACGGCAGCCAGTGAGACAGACCATTTTCATTCACAAAATTTCAAAAAAATTGTTCTAAGCACTATGGGACTTAACATCTCAGGTCATCAGTCCCCTAGAACTCAGAACTACTTAAACCTAACTAACCTAAGGACATCACACACATCCATGCCCGAGGCAGGATTCGAACCTGCGACCGTATCAGCAGCACGGTTCCGGACTGAAACACTTAGAACCACTCGGCCACAGCGGCCGGCTTCAGAAAATTTGTATTGGCTGCCGACCACATTGGAACTAAGGTATAAGAGGTAATCTAAGTTGTTCAGCGAACGATCCGATGCCTGTAACAGAGAGAAAGAACCGGACGATGTCCAAATACAAGATTAGTGGTCAACATCTGGGACGTTCCACATGGTTTCAATATATAGGCGTAATACTGATATGGGAAGTACCCCTGCTCGAAAGGTTAAAACCGATTGAAAATGATTTTAAAGTACGCTAATATATGTTTCCTGCCACCCATCAAGGTTATTTAGCAACGAAACTCCGCCTCCGAGCACAATATGTGTTTGACAGTTAAATAAACTAAAGATCACAGAAGTAGAAGTCACTGAAGAAACGAGATCATGCAACTCACAATGGTGGCCAGAAATTATTTGGCAAAAACGTAAAAAATTATTTGGAAATAAAATTAACACATGCAGTATTTACAGTCATATTTCTCAAACTATGAGCTACTGTGCTGTCGTACTACACGGTCCAGTCACATTAATGTGACCACCACTTATGTTCGATGTCAAATGCGTAAACCGGAAACGGATCGACTTACCTGACATTCAAAAGGGCGTGATCATTGGCTTTCAGGCCAACAGTGGAAGCATGTCCGAAACAGTTAAATTTGTGAGCAGTTCACGTGCTGCTATGGGTAAAGCATACCATGCATGGCAAAACAGCGCAATCCAAAATCGGCGCCGATGCAACTGTGGTGCACCTCGATCGACACGTGTGAGGGGCGAAAGACGGTTACGGAGATGTATACGGCCAAATAGGTGTGCAATTTTTGAGCACCTGACCTCCAAGATGATCCAAGGGGCTACCAACAGCGACTTCCCAACAACCGTTCAGCGAGCGTTGCTACGTATGAACTGCAACAGGCGCCTGGTTTATGCATCCATGGTGACTGCTGTTCATCGGCGATGAAGGTTGGAATTTGCACGCCAGTACCGCAGCTGGACGTCCACTGAATAGTGACATGTGGCCTTTTCAGACAAATCACGTTTTATGTTGCACCGGACAAATGACCGTTGTCATATACGGCATGAAACATCCGAAAGAAAAAATCCCTGCCTGCGTTAAGGTCTGGAAAATGTTTTCGTGGCATTCTCTGGGAGATCTCGTCATTCTGCAAGGCGCAATGTATCAACACAGGTATGCATCTATCTTTGGGGATCATGCCCACCCCTACGTGCAGTTTGTTTCCTCTCCACGATGGCATCTACCAGCAGGACAATGCAACGTGTCGCACAGCTAGCAGTTCGAAGAGCACCAGGATGAGCTTACCGTACTCCCCTGGCCACAAACGTCCCCGGATTTAAACCCATTCGAAAATCTGTGGAACCACCCCGACCGGGCGCTGCAAAACGTGGCTATCCATTGTGCCTTCCACAAACAAGACATCACACAGGAAATGCCACGATAAAATTTCCCAGACCTTAATGCAGACAGGGTATTTGATTTTAAACGGTTAAGCCGTATACGTCAACGGCCATCTGTCTGATTCTCGATTGCGTTTAAATATGGGGATTTTTTTCGCCAGGAGAATACGCTAAACTCATCCTAGTACTCTTTGAACGACACATGTACACTATGTAATCAAAAGTATCTGGCACCCCCTAAAACATACGTTTTTCATATTAGGTACATTGTGCTGCCACCTACTGCTAGATACTCCATATCAGCGACCTCTGTAGCCATTAGACATCGCGAGAGAGCAGAATGGGGCGCTCCGTGGAACTCACGGACTTCGAACCCGGTCAGGTGATTGGGTGTCACTTCTGCCATATATCTGATGTCCACGCTCTTGAACGTCCCTAGGTCCACTGTTTCCGATGTGATAGTAAAGTGGAAACGTGAAGGACACGTATAGCACAAAAGCATATAGGCCGACCTCGTCCAAAGTGCATCAGGATCCACTGCAAGTACTATGACAGTTAGATGGAAGGTGAGAAAACTTAAATTTCACGGTCGAGTGGCTGCTCATACGCCACTCATCACATCGCTAAATGCCAAACGACTCCTTGCTTGGTGTAACGAGCATAAACATTGGTTCATTGAACAGTGGAAAAATGATGTGTGGTGTGACGAATCACGGTACACAACGTGGCGATTCTATGGCCGGGTGTGGTTACGGAAATGCCTGGTGAACGTCATCTACCAGTGTGTGTAGTGTCAACAGTAATATTCAGAGGCGGTGGTGTTAAGGTGTGGTCGTATGTTTCATGGTGGGAGCTTGCACCCCTTGTTGGTCAGCGTGGCACTATCACAGCACAGGCCTACATTGATGTTTTAAGCACGTTCTTACTTACCACTGTTGAGGAGCAATTTGGGGATGGTGATTGCATCTTTCAAAACGATTGAGCACCTGTTCATAGTGCACTACCTGTGGCAGAGTGGTTACACGACAATAACATCCCTGTAATGGACTGGCCTACACAGAGTGCTGACCTGAATCCTACAGAATACCATTGAGATGTTTTGATACGCTGACTTCGTGCCAGGCCTCACCGACCGACATCGATACCGCTCCTCAGTGCAGAATTCCGTGAAGAATGGGCTGCCATTCCCCAAGAAACCTTACAGCACTTGATTGAACGTACACCTGCGAGAGTGTAAGCTGCCATCAAGGCTAAGGGTGGGCCAACAACACATTGAATTCCAGCATTACTGATGGAGGGCGCCAAGAACTTGTAAGTCATTTTCAGCCAGATGTCCGAATACTTTCGATCACATAATGTACATTGCGAGCTGATGTACACGTTGCACTATCCTGTGTAATGCCACAACGAAGCATAGCAAAGGCGCAGCAGTTGAATAAGTGAACGCTCATGCCATCTGTTGGATAGTTGCGCAAACAAAAGCACAGTTGCTTCCGCCTGGCGGCAGTCAAATGAAATAGCGCTACGAGTAAGACAGTATATGAAAGTATATGAATAGTGCTGTGCTCGGACGACGAAATAAAAGAAGCATTAAACTAGGATAATATTATTGCGTAGAGTAAAAATATTAATATATATATATTATATTATATATATATTATTATATATATATTATATATATAATGACTGTAATTGAATATGGTGATGTTATGGTATGTCCATTTGTAAATAGAGAACTTGGGATAGTGTAAATTAATGTTTAAATGTGAGGGAAATCCCAGAGAACGCGGACAATGCAGGTTGGCGCGTGAATTTGGCAGCAGAGAGAGATGTGTTCTGGAACTGTTCAGATGCAGAACAGAGATTACGCGGCGCGAAAGTGACGATTTAAGTACGTTACGGTAACGTTGCTTATAGACAGTTAAAAGTGAGCTTACCACAAACACGAACTGGATTTATGGTGTGTCAGCAAGTCAAATGGACAATAAGGCTTGCAGGATGCAACATTTCGACGGAGACGGCTTGTGAGCGATATAGTTGCTGTCCCCGCTCAAAAGGCAAATGACACGCCTTGTGGATGTCTGCGTAATTTACAACGGACTGCAGCGACCAGCAGCAAGGTATGAAGTGACCAGTCTGCAGCTAATGTTGCAATGTGATCTTACTACCATTTGAGATCCATTGAGGAGCTCACGCCAGCACAAGCAGCGAACTAGTAGTTATAGTACGACAGTGTTTTTATGAACAGTGAATTTTATACCGGCACCATAACAAGTACATTCATCCGTAGCGAACCAGTTTATGTATTTATCAAGTCAAGTTCTCTACAGTGTAATGTCTGAGTGAAATAATAAGTTTGTGATTCAAAGTGCATTCCACGACTTCATCAATTATTTACAGAAAATAGTTCATTATTATCCCAAATCCATCACTGTGTGTGCAGCAATACCAGTAAAAAGGCTATATTACGTGAGTATCGGCGTATTAATGCAACAAGAGGATATAATCGGAGTTAACTCCGAAAATTTCCAACAAACGTCAAAAACTGACAGAAGACGCCAGGTACTGTGCCACATTAATTACCGTTCAACTCGATGTGGTGGCTTTTCAGTACATTATCAACGTAAAAACCCATTCAGTTTCATTAAAACAAAATGATTCTAAAGTAATGTTTTTGACATCTCTAGTAACCATCAGTTCTTTAGTGTTCATTGATTATTCAATTAAAGAATTAATTGCCACCACAGTACTCATTGTACCTTCTGTACAATGCAAATTCAGTAACTTCAAAATCATTACTGACAGTTGGTGTAGATCAATCTAACTTACAGCATTATATGTGTGTGTATATTGTATTACGTAAATGTTGTTCGCCTGCTAGGCGTAATTAACGTACACCAGTTCGTGCATTCGGTTCAGTCACTTCGAAGAGGTTATTTTCGTTAATAAAAATCAGGATTCATTTAACATTCGATTTCTTGTACGCCATCGCCAATATTTATTCAGTAATTCCGTGTAGTAGTCTGAACTACATAGCAAAGCTATTCAGGCTTATTACACTCGATAGCCGCTTTCCAGACGTCCGATGCCACATGGTTCAAAAATATTACCGTACATTAGGACAGTGGCATCGCACCTGCTGGTAGATGTCATCGTACCGAGAAAAAACAAACTGTATGTAGGGCTGGACAGGTACACACGAACGGCCATATGTCTGATGAAACCAGGCACCTGCTGCGGAGGTCACAGTCAGCAACGTTCGCTAAGTGGTTGTTGAGGAGGTAGTGTTGGTATTCCCTTGGTTCATCTGGGTAGCCTGTCGCTCGAACATTGCGCGTCTAGTCGCCCGTGCTCATCTCCACAGCCACCGTTCGCCTCTGTCATCTATGGCTCGTGGTGCACCACAATTTCTACTGAAAAAAATTTAAAAATGCTCTAGTATTGGGTACTGGAACTTCTGTACCGGCTTCCAGAACCTACAATTGGAAGTGATAACAGTGGAATTTTCATTCATTGTTTCTAGCTTTGCCCAAATGAGCTATTGCAAACCTACCAAAGCCTTCAGTTTTGACCTTTTCTTTCTCCTAAAGAAAGATGAGTCTTGCTCTCTGCTTGTCACATAATCTAAAATTCCTTTAGAGTTCGATATCGTATGAATGCAGCTATACTGATGAGGCAAAACATTATGATCTCCAGTTTAATGACGTACTGGCCAACCTTTGGAAAGCAGTGCAGTTGCAATTGTGGGTGAAATACATTCAGCAAGTTCTTTGTATGTTTCCAGAGGTATGTGGCACCAGATGTCTGTGCACAAGTCCCAAAACTCCCGTACATTACTGGCCGGTGGTTTGTGGATGCGGGGACAGCTCCCGATAGTTTCCCAGAGATGTACCATCATGTTCTGATCAGGTAATTTGGGTGCTAAGTCACCATCGTGAGTTTACTATCATGCTCCGTAAACCTCTGAACCACGATTCTCGCCTTGTGACACAGACAGTTATCCTGCTGGAAGATGACGTCGCCGTCTGAGAAGACATCAAGTAAGAAGGGGCGCAGATGGCCCGCAATATTGTACACATAGTCCACAGCTGTTCTGGTGCCTTCGACGACTGCCACAGGTCTAATGGAATATCCGATTAGTGTTCGCCATAGTACAATAACACCTCCCGCGCATGTTTTGAGCAGGTTTTCGCTTGGATGACGACATATCCAGACACTACCATCGACTTGAAACATGATTCATCTAACGAAGTGACACTTTTTCGCTGCTCTACCATGATTCAGTCTCGATGATATCGTGCGCTCTACAGCCGTAATTGGCGATATCGTTGAGTCAACATGGAAATATGGGCTCGTTTGCTGTGAAGCTCCATGTTCAGCAACGTGGGGTGAACAGTATGCTACGAATCACTTGCGCCTGCACTAGCATTGCACTCGGTCATCATAAACGCCACAGATCGCCGCGAATCCTGATTTACAGAGACCCTTTCACTCTCGGTTCAGAAAATGGTGTGGATATGCCGACAGGTAAAAGTTGATGAAATTCATGCGTATACAAGGAGATCTATGGCCGACTCGTGTAAAAACTTCCACCATCGAAGATTTGCAAAAGGCGTTTCCAAGAATTCTAGAAAACTCTGATCCTAAATAAAATCACTACACTTTTCGAAAGTGTCTGTTCAGTCACTCGTAGACCACTCTGGATCGGAAATAGAATACAACAAAAAGGAAAACTGATGTCTCAAATCGTACATTAAAAAAAAATGTTCACACAAGATCGTCGTAAAGATACCAATGATCGACCGCGCAGAAATTTTCAGATGGATGACGTAGA
Organism: Schistocerca gregaria; assembly: GCF_023897955.1. Taxonomy (NCBI): domain Eukaryota; kingdom Metazoa; phylum Arthropoda; class Insecta; order Orthoptera; family Acrididae; genus Schistocerca; species Schistocerca gregaria. Next base: position 404,782,319 of record NC_064931.1, on the reverse strand, counting down.
AATGACCATCCTTGGCTTTGAAAAGAAACCAAACGCAATGAAAATAGATAAGCCGCCAATCCCTTGAAACGTACAAACGCTACAGAGGCATAAACTGAGTGGCCTAAAGACATGGAAATTCACAGGATTTGATGATAACTCCGCGAGCACTCAAAACTGCAGTAACCCTTTGAAGAATCAGGTGTTGGAATCGCTGTAGATAGATACTGATCCATACATTTTGCAGTACTACCGGCAATTCTTGTGTAGTTGATGCTGCGTTCTTCGAGCGTACACACTTATTGACAGCAGCCCATAAATTATCGCCTGGGCTACGATCGTGCAACCAAAGAGTAGAGACATGTCGTGTTTTCCTGCTGAAACATGGTATGTCAATCGGGGTACTTTAGCACTACAGTGGCCTGCAAGGACGTCCACAGAACTTGTTCCATTTTTTGGTTGTCCCTAATTACGACCACGTGTGTACAGCCCACACCGTAACTTACGCTCTTCCTCTGGACCCGGAATTGTCGACACGCGGGATCCACAATTTCATGGGACATATGTGAGACTCTCACATGCCTATATGCTCGATACAAATGAAACGGGGATTCATCGGATCATGATAAGAGCCTGCATTGTTCTATGGCTTTATAAGGATGTGCGCTGGTCCATGCCAATTGAGCGGTGTGTCGAGGTGTCAGCAAAGGAACACGAGTCGGTCATCAACTGCTGAAGGATATACGGCCTCCGTAGAATCCTTCTAGAAAGGGGTTACTGACCTCCACATCTAGCCGCAACATTCGGGTGTCACACACAGCGTATCTACAAATGGGTCAACGCTTGCCCTGAATTTTGGTCGCTCTATATGTGTATGATAGTAACATCACTAGTCTTAAATACACTGCCGAAAAAAATACAGTTCTCTCAATGACTGTGTTCAATGACACCAGGACATAGTATGTGCATACTGAGAGGTTGTTGTGTTAGTGATTTATTAGTCACAGTCATCGGTGATGAGATGGTGGTCTGGAGGCCTGAATGTGTGCCCTCTGTTTTGACTCTGCAGACAGTAACAATGCTCAGTTTTAAGGCGAATGGAGGGTGCGACATTCATTCCAGGGTATAACCATGCTCCTATGACGAGTACTACTCCTGTTGAACAGCTTAAGTCATTTGAGCAGGGTCGCATTATGGGCCTGGGGGAAGCTGGATGAACGTGTCCATGGGTTGATGCATATGTTGGGAACAAGTATTGGTGATACATCTCTGCTTTAGAGCGGCAGTGGCCTACCGAATATCATCGAGGGAAGAAATATGGGCACCTGATGCACCAGAAGTGTCACGTAGGATCACTGGACACCGTCTGCTTGCAGCAAGACTAAGATCGTGTTTGCCTCTGGCCAGGCTACGACTGGAACCACGGCACTGCCAAGCACGGTTAACGTGGGATCGCGAAAGAGTCGACTTGAGAGTGGACTTCTGTAGTGATGAGAATAGTGTCTGTCTGTATATGAGTGATGGACATGTAAGCGGAAAAGGCAGAGGTGATGAGCAGCCTATTCCTGAGTGCGTTCGCTCACGACGTGCAGGTCACATCCGAGGCTTCATGATGCAGAGGGCCATCAGTTACAACTCACGGTCACATTTGGTATTTCTGCAGGGAAAGGTAACCAGTGCCCACTACGCTGCACATGTTGTTATCCCTTGCTAGTGCTATTTCTTTGACAGGTAGGTGACGTGCTTTTTCAGCAGGACAACGGATGTTCACATACGGCTGCTGCGACGCAACGTGCTCTTCGTGGTGTACAACAACTGCTATGGTCAGCAACATCATCAGATCTCTCGCCAATTGAACACATGTGAGACATGGTGAAGAAGAGCAGCCGGCCGTTGCGGCTGAGCGGTTCTAGGCGCTTCAGTCCGGAATCGCGCTGCTGCTACGATCGCAGGTTCGAATCCTACCTCGGGCATGGATGTGTGTGATGTCCTTAGGTTAGTTAGGTTTAAGTTGTTTCTAAGTCTAGGGGACTGATGACCTCAGATGTTAAGTCCCATAGTGCTCAGAGCCATTTGAACCATTTGAAGAAGGGCCCACTTGTTCTCCATAACTGGCGAGAACCATTGCCGAATCGCAATGAAAGGTGCAAAGTGCTCTGATCAGCGTATCGTACGATAGATCGCTTGCATATGAGAATAGCGTCGCTGCCTGCCGGGGGGATTGGGGATACACTGTGAATTGATTCGACTGTTTGAGCAACCATTGCTGTGACATGCGTGTTTCATTTAGTCTGAATTTATTATTAAATACCCTTACAGTATTGAACTATCTGTAACATCACTTGTCAATAAAATGGCCTTGTCCTTGAGGGTGTGTTGATTTTTTTCCGGCAGCGTATTTCTGAATGGGTTCTTTCTAAACTGTGACTGAAATATTGTGAAAATTGTGTAATGAAACTTCACTGGTTATGGACATGTGTATTAACTATGTAATTACTGTAATCTTTGTACAATCTGATCCATCCCTGACGAAAAAGTATTATTATGGTTTGATCATGGTCTTTTACCACGGGATAGTGGTCTTTTACCACGGGATAGGTGAAGTAATAATTCTTTCGGCACATCGGGCCTTGTCGCTCTCGAGGAGAGCATGGGCTGTCATTGTTAACATCCATCAGGTTCGGACGGTCGCAGTAGTAAGAGACAGTTAACACCTGGCTGAAACTACTCCACAACTGAGGATATTAAGCTGCCTCGAATGAAAGAAAGTGGAGGCGAGCAGGCAACATCAAACCTCGTTCCACGATGATGATTATGAAAGACCAAATTTAATAAGGTGGGAAATCTACGATTTGAAAACCACCAAATAGTCCCGTTGACCTGAGGCATTGCTTGTTTTGGACTATTTAAGGAAGCACGAATCTGCTGGCTGGAAATTGTACACCATTCTTCCACTGTGATCAGCCAAGATAAGTGTTCCTTTCAGCTTTTGCAGAGAGATATCAGATTAATATTCAATTTCATTAGATTAAAATTCAGTTTCATTTCATAAGCAAGGTGGTTAGAATTCGATATTGAGGCTATTTGCATAATTTCAGCTGTACAAATATAGAGGGAAAGAAGTCGGACTAGGCCATTATAATGAGGCTGGTGAGGCACTCCCTAGATGTGATTTAGAAAAATTAGGATATGCCGGATTTTCCTCCTGAATAACTATTCCGTGTCTTCAAGATTTGATAATTAATTCTAATGACGATACTGAAATTTATTTTTTTAGCTGTTTTATATACACATGCACTCCTTGCTCCATAACGTTATAATATTTGATAAAACTGGGCTTTGAGGTACATCTAAAACATCTCAGACGTGTGCAGTCAGACCTAAGCAAACTCATTTCTACTATTTTCCTATACATTGTGGCTAAATTATTAGGCACGAGCTCCAATAGATTAACATAATTTTAAGCAAATTAGAACGGAATTAATTGAGATATGAGACTATCTTACGATATTTGCAGAACTTCGTGCATTGTTTGCTTCAGTCACTTTTTTAAAATTTTCAATAACAATCAAGGCACGCCTCATCTCGACAACACACTTCAGTCACCACATATTATTAGTTCGTTACTTTCTGCAGTGCACAGTACTTTCGAGTGCAATGTTTTTGCAGAATACGTCACTTAGGTTAAGTGGCGACATGTTACCTTTGATCAGAAAAAAGTAGTTCAAACTAATTTATATCGTGTTGTGGTTTTTTTGATCTCCTTACTACGTTACATAAATTACACACAGAGGAAATATGTAACCCATTTTAGTTACTCTGAACAAAACTTCACAGATAAAAACTGCGCTTGACAGTATTGCTCTTTACAAAGACTTTTGCAGAAGAGTGACGCGAACTAGTCAAAGATAATTAGGCTATTAGTATACTGTATCTCGAATAACGCTGCTTCTCAAATAGTAAACAGCGTCTACGAAGCCAGGCCGCGGTCTTTACGCTATATAAAATAGTGTCATACAGCTTATCACAATACACATGGTACAGTCAGCGCAACGTAATTAAGGGAACGGTTAACACTAAAACCGCCCAGTAACCCTGGGGATTATCACACAGTCGACAACGCTATTAATGCTCAATAATGTCCTCGCTGGCAGCTCGTATTAATAGCCGTCTGGGTAGACTCGTACAATATCCTCGGTTAATTGACTATCTGGAAGTTGGCGAATCAACTGAGCAGCGGACGTAACTAAATCTCTCTTTCATTTCGAGAGCTGGCTCGTGTTTCTTGTTTAGGGCTCCCATGGTACTATCGGGACCAATACGACTCGCAAACAACAGAAATTTCCCCTCTTGCAATATCCACAGAACTTACGTGAAGTAGTTGGAGAAAGAAAGGAAGAAAAGAAAAAAAGGGAAAAGAGAGAGAAAGAGAGAGAGGGAAATAGTGAGAGAAATAAATAGAACATGTTTAGAGACAGACAGAATCGATAAAATTTTGTAGACATTGTGGCTGTTACTCAACAGTGATGGTCCCTTACAATTTATAAACAGCTTTATGGAGACACCAACAAGTGACAGTCCTTTGTTACCCTGCTTTATTTATGCAACTTATTTCGGAGCTATGATCTCATAATCAGGAAAATATTATAATACAAAGGCAATTAACTTAACAACACCATAATTTTATTGTAGTATTTTTTATCGTCGGCCAATGCTGTGTACTGTCTGCGGAGAAAGGGAATTATATTATGTCTGAGAGAGCGTTTACTTTGTTTGCTGATCAAAAATGCCATTAACTCTGTTCATCAGAATTAGCTGCCCTCTTGTGGCGTAGCCTACTTCCTCCATCACTGGTGCTCTAGATTTTGTTGCCCACTTTTTGCAGTCTTGTTAAGTACTCTAACAAGATGCTGTTTAATGTACGCACCATTAATGACAGTAGAAGCAAGTGTCGACGAAAATATAATAATGGTTCTATTTCATTATTGATGTGATATTAGTCATTCTTCATTTTGTTATTTCTTTTGCACACTTTTCAAACCAGCTTTGACGTTAGTAGATGGCACTAATGCTAAATATAAACATATAATTAGTCTAAAAGTACGTTGATGTAGTTGTTGAACATTCAGTTCCGCACTGGTTACTGACTATGGACATTCTAATTTAAGACTTAAGATTTGTATATTACATTTAACGACGACAAATGGACATGATCTCTTTGAAACTCTTTCTAGAGGTCCACATTAAAGTTGCGATCAGTGATCAAATGATTAAAATGGCTCTGAGCACTATGGGACTTAACTATTGAGGTCATCAGTCCCCTAGAACTTAGAACGACTTAAACTTAACTAACCTAAGGACATCACACACATCCATGCCCGAGGCAGGTTTCGCACCTGCGACCGTAGCGGTCGCGCGGTTCCAGACTGTAGCGCCTAGAACCGCTCGGTCACCCGGCCGGCCCGATCAGTGATCGCTATGCAATTTTGGCGACACTACTGACCACAGTACAAACAATGTATAAAGGTATACATGTTCAGTAAACTTGACAGAGACGCAGTAGTGTTATCTAGTGTTACCGAAACAGGTACATCTGGGCAAGAATACGTAAAGTAACTGTGGGGCAACTTTAAAAGACTATTTGACCAAGCACTGGATAGATATGTACCCAGTAAAACAGTTCACAATCAGAGGGACTCTGCTAAGAGAACTGACGTCATGTGTGGGCTAACGAACTACGTTAAACTGAAAAGTCCATGGTGATCAAAAAAATGGCTCTGAGCACTATGGGACTTAACGTCTGAGGTCAGCAGTCTCCTAGAACTTAGAACTACTTAAACCTAACTAACCTAAGGACATCACGCACGTCCATGGCCGATGTAGAATTCGAACCTGCGACCGTACTGGTCGACCTGTTCCAGACTGTAGCGCCTAGAACCGCTCGGCCACTCCGGCCGGCTCCATGGTGATCGAAAGTATGTATAGAGTTGTGTTTTGTACAACTGCACTTCCTGCCAAAAAAAAAATGATGCACCAAGAAGACATTGTCGGATGTCAAAGTAACTTCGTTCATGTACACACCATCAGCAGTTGATGGTCACTATGAAAGACACGGAAATGCCACGTAATCGTATGAGACTGCGTTATCAGCATCGGACAGAGTTTTAAAGGAGTCTCATTGTGATTCTCCATTTGGTCAACTTGTCGAATTATTCAGTATCCTAATTTGTTGGGCATTCGTATGTGACAGTGACTCGACGTTTCACTGCATGAGAAAAGAGGAGAGGCATACTCGTCGTGAAGTTTCCTATCTACTGTGTCCGACCACCACAAGGGAGGACCGCCATATTGTACACCAGAAACAAGTAATGGACTCCTTGCAACATGCTCTATCTACACTCCTGGAAATGGAAAAAAGAACACATTGACACCGGTGTGTCAGACCCACCATACTTGCTCCGGACACTGCGAGAGGGCTGTACAAGCAATGATCACACGCACGGCACAGCGGACACACCAGGAACCGCGGTGTTGGCCGTCGAATGGCGCTAGCTGAGCAGCATTTGTGCACCGCCGCCGCCAGTGTCAGCCAGTTTGCCGTGACATACGGAGCTCCATCGCAGTCTTTAACACTGGTAGCATGCCGCGACAGCGTGGACGTGAACCGTATGTGCAGTTGACGGACTTTGAGCGAGGGCGTATAGTGGTCATGCGGGAGGCCGGGTGGACGTACCGCCGAATTGCTCAACACGTGGGGCGTGAGTTCTCCACAGTACATCGATGTTGTCGCCAATAGTCGGCGGAGGGTGCACGTGCCCGTCGACCTGGGACCGGACCGCAGCGACGCACGGATGCACGCCAAGACCGTAGGATCCTACGCAGTGCCGTAGGGGACCGCATCGCCACTTCCCAGCAAATTAGGGACACTGTTGCTCCTGGGGTATCGGCGAGGACCATTCGCAACCGTCTCCGTGAAGCTGGGCTACGGTCCCGCACACAGTTAGGCCGTCTTCCGCTCACGCCTCAACATCGTGCAGCCCGCCTCCAGTGGTGTCGCGACAGGCGTGAATGGAGGGACGAATGGAGACATGTCGTCTTCAGCGATGAGAGTCGCTTCTGCCTTGGTGCCAATGATGGTCGTATGCGTGTTTGGCGCCGTGCAGGTGAGCGCCACAATCAGGACTGCATACGACCGAGGCACACAGGGCCAACACCCGGCATCATGGTATGGGGAGCGATCTCCTACACTGGCCGTACACCTCTGGTGATCGTCGAGGGGACACTAAATAGTGCACGGTACATCCAAACCGTCATCGAACCCATCGTTCTCCCATTCCTAGACCGGCAAGGGAACTTGCTGTTCCAACAGGACAATGCACGTCCGCATGTATCCCGTGCCACCCAACGTGCTCTAGAAGGTGTAAGTCAACTACCCTGGCCAGCAAGATCTCCGGATCTGTCCCCCATTGAGCATGTTTGGGACTGGATGAAGCGTCGTCTCACGCGGTCTGCACGTCCAGCACGAACGCTGGTCCAACTGAGGCGCCAGGTGGAAATGGCATGGCAAGCCGTTCCACAGGACTACATCCAGCATCTGTACGATCGTCTCCATGGGAGAATAGCAGCCTGCATTGCTGCGAAAGGTGGATATACACTGTACTAGTGCCGACATTGTGCATGCTCTGTTGCCTGTGTCTATGTGCCTGTGGTTCTGTGAGTGTGATCATGTGATGTATCTGACCCCAGGAATGTGTCAATAAAGTTTCCCCTTCCTGGGACAATGAATTCACGGTGTTCTTATTTCAATTTCCAGGAGTGTATCATCTTACACCATTTATTGGTCATCATCAGCAGCTGGACTAGGGAATTACTGTCCCATGCCGTTAACGCCACAACACAAATGATTTCCATTTGGAGTGGTACCGTAACGGTGAAGCATGGGCTGCCGATGAACCACGTCTTAATTTATTCACCGATGAATCTGTTCTTCACTACTCCGGATGACCACCGTCGGCGAGTATGGCACCGACCTGGTAAGATATTCCATTTTTCCAATGTTTTCGATAGGCAGGGCAGCGTTACTCCCGGCGCCATGTTCTGGGGATAATCGTGTATAACTTCAGGTATCGGCTGGAAGTGATCGAGGGAACTCTGACATCACAGTGATAGGTCACGGATATATTGCATCTAGATGTGTTGCCTCTCACAGGGCAGTATCGTGTTGTCTCTTTTCTACTGGAGAATGTTCGTCCATGAATGGCACGTGCCTCTATGAACTATCTGTACTTCCGTAGCCAGCAAGAACTCCAGATCTGTCGGCGACAGAACATGTGTGGGAACAACATGGGCGTCAGCTCCGTCCCAGTGCCAGTATACAGGCTACCAAGGACCAGTTACTATAGTTGCAGGCCCGCTTGCCTCAGGAGACGATACAACAACCTGATGACACACATTCGAACCGAATCAGTGCATGCATCCAGGCCATATGGGGTCCAACGTCATACTGATAAGTGGGCTTGTACTGTCAAGATCTTTACAAGTTTGACTCGATATTGTAATCACTGAAACAAAATTGTATTCTCTCAACCTGTGGAGTTTCGTTCCTATTCCTCTGCCCCTTCTGGAGACTTGAGATTTTTTGTCAAGCCGAATGTTGTTGTTGTGGTCTTCACAGTCCAGAGACTGGTTTGATGCATCTCTCCATGCTACTCTATCCTGTGCAAGCTTCTTTAACTACCAGTAACTACTGCAACCTACATCCTACTGAATCTGTTTAGTGTATTCATCTCTTGATCTCCCTCTACGATTTTTACCGTCCACGCTGCCCTCCAATACTAAACTGGTGATCCCTTGATGTCTCAGAATATGTCCTACCAACCGGTCCCTTCTTCTTGCCAAGGTGTGCCACAAGCTCCTCTTCTCCCCAATTCTGTTCAATACCTCCTCATTAGTTATGTGATCTACCCATCTAATCTTCAGCATTCTTCTGTAGCACCACATTTCGATAGCTTCTATTCTCTTACTGTCCAAACTATTTATCGTCCGTGTTTCACTTCCATACAATGCTACACTCCATACAAATGCTTTCAGACGAGACTTCCTGACGCTTAAATATATATTTGATGTTAACAAATTTCTCTTCTTCAGAAACGCTTTCCTTGCCATTGCCAACCTACATTTTATATTCTCTATACTTCGACCATCATCAGTTATTTTGCTCTCCAAATAGCAAAACTCCTTTACTACTTTAAGTGACTCATTTCCTAATCTAATTCCCTCAGAATCACCCGACTTAATTCGACTACATTCCATTATCCTCGTTTTGCTTTTGTTGATGTTCATCTTATCATTCCGTTCAACTGCTCTTCCAAGAACTTTGCTGTCTCTGACAGAATTACGATGTCATCGGCGAACCCAAAGTTTTTTATTTCTTCGCCATGGATTTTAATACCTACTCCGAACTTTTCTTTTGTTTTCTTTACTGCTTGCTCAATATACAGATTGAATAACATCGGGGATGGGCTACAACCCTGCCTCACTCCCTTTCCAACCACTGCTTCCCTTTCGTGCCCCTCGACTCTTATAACTGCCATCTGGTTTCTGTAAAAATTGTAAATAGCCTTTCTCTCCCTGTATTTTACCTCTGCCACCTTCAGAATTTGAAAGAGAGTATTCCAATCAACATTGTCAAAAGCTTTCTCTAAGACTACAAATGCTAGAAAAGTAGGTTTGATTTTCCTTAATCTTTCTTCTAAGATAAGTCGTAAGGTCAGTATTGCCTCACATGTTCCCTCATTTCTACGGAATCCAAAATGATCTTTCCCGAGGTCAGCCTCTACCGGTTTTTCCATTCGTCTGTAAAGAATTCGCGTTAGTATTTTGCAGCCGTGGCTTATTAAACTGATAGTTCGGTAATTTTTAGATCTGTCAACACCTGCTTTCTTTGGAATTGGAATTATATATTCTTCTTGAAGTCTGAGGGTATTTCGACTGTCTCGTCAAGCAGAATATGTCCTTGTAATTTTAGAGTTGTCATATGGTTTGTTCTGAGCCATAATACCGTCTATTAGCATCAAAGATGCTCTGCCAAAGTGTGTAAAGACGACATTACGAAGTAACAGTTATCACCAGCATCGACACATCGATAGTGAATCCGATGCAAGTTTTGTTTTGACCGCCACCTTGAGTCTAGAACATACTCCAAGAGACTACAGATAGTGGGCAACAAACTGCAAACAGCTGCGGATGATGGAGGAAGGAATCCATGTCACAAGAGGACTGCTGATTATGATAAACAAGATAAGTGAGAACGTACAGTTTTGGGTAAAAAACAGACCAGCAAACAAAATAAACACTCACTCAATCCTACAATAGTTCTCTTTCACCGCAGGAAGACCAAAACACACGCCGAGACAAAAAAAATACTTCTCTAAAATTTTATTTACATTTGAATTAGCCGGCCATGGTTTCCGAGTCGTTCTATTCCCTTCAGTCTGGAACCTCTACGGTCGCAGATTCGAATCCTGCCTCGGGCATGGCGGTGTGTGATGTCTTTAGTTTAGTCAGGTTTAAACAGTTCTAAGTTCTATGGAACTGATGACCTCAGATGTTAAGTTCCATAATGCTCAGAGCCATTTTTGTTATTTGAATTAAATGTTTTTTATTGCCATATTTGCTTTATTGTAGTGTTGACTTTTAAACATGGTGCAGAAATAAAATAACTTACGTAGGCTAATAAGAAATTATGGATCGTAGAGGTTTCTGTAAAGCCTGTTTAAATAACAGGTAAATAAAAAGAGATAGATAGATAGATAGATAGATAGATAGATAGATAGAGAGAAGGAGAAAGAGAAGTAGAGAGAGACAGAGAATGGGAGACAGAGAGAGCGAGATAGAGAAGCAATCGATTCGCATAGACAAACTATTTTTTTTTTAGCTGTTTACAGTTCCCCTGTAGTTCGAAATCAGTGTTGAGGTTTGGATCCTCGCATAAAAGACTGAATAGACCATTAGATATGTTACACAGCTCTGTGAAAACGAAATAGTCTTACTTCCAGTTGGTCCATACGTAGCACAGTACTGCCGTATATTATATCTAAACTTCAGATTAATCATTGACTTGCTAGTGGCCATCTAATCCGTTTGACACTTGGTTCAAGAATCATAAAAAAAAGGTTGTATACATGGAAGTAACCTGAAGATACTAGAAGATAACAGATAGATTATATAGTGGTAAGACATTTCGAGGGGCAGATGTGGACTCTTACCACAATCTGTTGGTTATGAACTGTAGATTAAAACTGATGAAACTGCAAAAAGGTGGGAATTTAAGGAGATGGGACCTGGATAAACTGACTAAACCAGAGCTTGTACAGAGTTTCAGGGAGAGCATAAGGGAACAATTGAAAGGATTGGGGGAAAGAAATACAATAGAAGAAGAATGGGTAGCTCTGAGGGATGAAGTAGTGAAGGCAGCAGAGGATTAAGTAGGTAAAAAGACGAGGGCTAGTAGAAATCCTTGGGTAACAGAAGAAATATTGAATTTAATTGATGAAAGGAGAAAATATAAAAATGCAGTAAATGAAGCAGGTAAAAAGGAATACAAACATCTCTAAAATGAGATCGACAGGAAAGTGCAAAATGGATAAGCAGGGATGGCTAGAGGACAAATGGCATATGTAAGGATGTAGAGGCTTATCTCACTAGGGGTAAGATAGATACTGCCTACAGGAAAATTAAAGAGACCTTTGGAGGAAAGAGAGCCACTTGTATGAATATCAAAAGCTCAGATGGAAACCCAGTTCTAAGCAAAGAAGGGAAAGCAGAAAGGTGGAAGGAGTATATAGAGGATCTATACAAGGGCGATGTACTTGAGGACAATATTATGGAAATGAAAGAGGATGTAGATGAAGATGAAATGGGAGATACGATACTGCGTGAAGAGTTTGACAGAGCACTGCAAGACCTGAGTCGAAACAAGCCCCTGGAGTAGACAACATTCCATTAGAATTACTGACGGCCTTGAGAGAGCCAGTCCTGACAAAACTCTACCATCTGGTGAGCAAGACGTATGAGTCAGGCGAAATACCCTCAGACTTCAAGAAGAATATAATAACTAAAGCGAATTCTTTACAGACGAAGGGAAAAACCGGTAGAAGCTGAACTCGGGGAAGATCAGTTTGGATTCCGTAGAAATGTTAGAAGAAAGATTGAGGAAAGGCAAACCTACTTTTCTAGCATCTGTAGGCTTAGAGAAAGCTTTTGACAATGTTGACTGGAATACTCTCTTTCAAATTCTAAAGGTGGCAGGGGTAAAATACAGGGAGCGAAAGGCTATTTGCAATTTGTACAGAAACCAGATGGCAGTTATAAGAGTCGAAGGGCATGAAAGGGAAGCAGTGGTTGTGAAGGGAGTGAGACAGGGTTGTAGCCTCTCCACGATGTTATTCAATCTGTATATTGAGCAAGCAGTAAAGGAAACAAAAGAAAAATTTGGAGTAGGTATTAAAATCTATGGAGAAGAAATAGAAACTTTGAAGATTGCCGAAGACATTGTAATTCTGTCAGAGACAGATAGGAGTTGGAAGAGCAGCTGAACGGAATTGACTGTGTCTTGAAAGGAGGATATAAGATGAACATCAACAAAAGCAAAACGAGGAAAATGGAAGTAGTCGAATTAAGTCGGGTGATGCTGAGGGAATTAGATTAGGAAATGAAACACTTAAAGTAGGAAAGGAGTTTTGCTATTTGGGGAGCAAAATAACTGATGATGGTCGAAGTAGAGAGGATATAAAATGTAGACTCGCAATGGCAAGGAAAGCGTTGCTGAAGAAGAAAAATGTGTTATCATCGATAGAGATTTAAGTGTAACGAAGTCGTTTCTGAAAGTATTTGTATGGAGTGTAGCCCTGTATGGAAGTGAAACATGGACGATAAATAGTTTGGACAAGAAGAGAATAGAAGCTTTTGAAATGTGGTGCTACAGAAGAATGAGGAAGTATTGAATAGAACATTGGGAGATGAAAAGTTTGTGACACAACTTGGCAAGAAGACCAGTTGGTAGGACAAGTTCTGAGGCATCAGGGGATCACAAATTTAGCATTGGGGTGCAGTGTGGAGGGTAAAAATTGTAGAGGGAGACCAAGAAATGAATACAGTAAGCACATTCAGATGTATGTAGGTTGCAGTAAGTATTGGGAGATGAAGAAGCTTGCACAGGATAGAGTAGCATGGAGAGCTGCAACAAACCAGTCTCAGGAGTGAAGACCACACAACAACAACAACAAGCTTAATGTATGGAAATATTTGCCTTTTACGTTACTAGAAATCTTTTATCGTTTCCTTATGACTCCCCTCATGTTCTCCTTCCCATTTGTTATTCTTTCGAGAGTGTCGTTACTAAGGTCATAATACCGGTGTTTTTATTGATCACTCATGTTCTATTCCTCAGGATACACACAGCGGCAGCAGGAGAGTATGGCAGAAGGGTATCTGACATAGAATTGATTATGAAACGAATATATGTTTATAATTTCTTTATTGCAGAGCAAATGATATTCAGTGACAGCCAGAGTCACGTAGTAGATATATGACGTAATTGATGAGTGCAGCAAGGCAGTAAATAGTGCTCTGCTGTAGCAAAAACGATGAGTACGACAAGGTAAACAACAAGCGCAATTTCCCAGAAATGGTCTTTAGCGAGTATAGCTACTAATCCGACATTTGGGAGGTGCAAATTTATGGAACTCAAGGAGAGTGGCCTTGTTTAGAGAGTATTCGTTAACAACAATAAAGAAACATTATTATTTCGTGAATGAAGAAATATTTATTTTTACAAATCTTATAACCAACATAACTGAGTAACGTTTCTTTGCACAACAAGAAGTGGCTTTTGTGTTCTTAGTGATATTTATATTTAATCACTCAGTGTGTTTAGTGCAGTGATTCACAGAAAAGTGGACCCAAAACTTCATTTCCCTTAACACAGTCTCTTGTCAGAGGTTTTTCTCTTCTGGACCATTCTTTCAAAATTAAGTAATTGAACATCCAGTTCTTTTCAGTTCTTTTATCCCTTCGTATTCTTGCAATTTCAGTAGCTCCAACTCTATAGTTTCATGAATTCTTTGTAATTGGTGGTGAAACAGGATAGCTAAACCTCACTATCAATAGCAAACAGACATATAAAGAATGAATATCATGGTTTAAGTACTTTCAAATCACTAAATCCGACATTTTTTTGTTCTGTGAGGTCAGACGTTTTAAACGAATTTTCAGCGTTTCCATCTGAACTACAGGAGGAGTTTCAGTACTTTTCTTCCATCACTTTGAATGTTTTGATCTCAGTTTCTTTCAGAAGCAGTCTTAGTTTGTTATGAAAGCTTAACACATTCTACAGTAAATCAGAAACAAATTTTCTATTCCCTTAAAAACGTGCGTATTTAGCGTCTTTAGATGCTGAACAACATCTGTAATAAAAACCATATCTGACAATCACTGTGCTTCATTAAGAAAGTAAGAAGTTTAAGACTGAACGTCTCGTCGACGAAGATATCATTAGAGACAGAACACAGACTCAGAAAGAGGGAAGGATTGGCAAGGCTATCGGCCGTGTCCTTATCGTAGGAACCATCCCTTCATTTGCCCTTAGCAGTTTACGATGTGTGTATGTGTGTGTGTGTGTGTGTGTGTGTGTGTGTGTATTGGTGATAAAATCGAGGGAAGATTTTCCTAACTGCAGAAACTGATTGGATTCATTAATTGGAAAATTCTTCCTAGAACTTCTACACTACTAAATGGATGAAACGATCCACCAATCGCAGTGTGGGACTGCCTACCTAGCGGATTCCAGGGGCAACAAAATTCTGATTTTCAGTCTTCAGCAGCAGGCATGAGGTTTTTATTTATTACTTCTTCACTAATACTTCTATTCGCAACGAAGTTTGCAGACGTTATCCACATTTACCACTGAATGTAGGTCCAAAATTGTATAATTTACAACACATAGTTCAGGGGATATGACAACATAAACATTGAGATGTATCAAAATCGATATTTTCTCAAAACGAAGCATTAATTACCGAATTACCGAGACTGTAATTATTCATGGGAGTTCGGTCTCCAAAACAATCGGGGCTGGGGGGAGGGTGGTGAGTTGTTGGTTGCATAACGATAACTGTCTCACTAAGCAATACCCAGATACACCAGGAAGCTCGTCATCCCTATGAAGAATCTGAACTGTCGGTGTGTTTTGTCATTTGAGCGTCTGTGTTTGACCACTTTTAAAACTACCAGTATAACATGTGGATACTGAAAATGTCGACCATGTGCAGCTTACAAGTGTAACAAGAAGGTTGCCCGTGTTCATCACTAGGCGACAAGAGCCACAAGAGAGTCAGACAGAACAATGTTGTGGCAAGCCTTGGTCTATACACTGGGCTCACATTCGGGAGGACTGGCACACCAGTTTTCGTCTCACCATCTTCATTTAAGTTTACCATGGTTTTGCTAATTTAATTCAGGAAAATGTTGGGATGGTACATTTTGAAAGCGAGTACGTCGACTCGCTTCTCCATCTTAACTAGTATCTGCCATTAATGACACTGGATCGAATCTTAATCTTCCTTTCTTCGCATAGAAGTGCTAAGACTAACGTTAAATGAACACAAAGAAAACTGCAAACAGAATAAACTATCATGGTCTGGAACACTGATCTGTCTATATACAGAATTTAGGTGATTAATCACTTTTCTTTTCAGAAGGTCTGCCAGCAACACGAAATTCAAGCAGATAAAACATGAAGACACACGGGAAACGTGTCACACGACACAGAATCGGAATATGGCGTATATTTCACTCGTCAAATTGGAGTGATGTTGAGCTGTTACGATGGACATTAGGTCACGAAAATAGACTCTTATCAACTATTGCCAAAGAGACAGCAGGTGCGGACACAGCAATGAACGTAGTTTAGTGACTACAAATCAAAGCTGGCCCTATTTCCCGAACGCTTTATTAATTTTTAAGGTCACTTTTAACTTGATGCAATTCCTCGACACAAGAGAACCGAGACTACTCGCATTACTAAGGTCCTAAACTGCTTAAAATAAGTTTTGCGCCATCTATACATCTGCAAATGTGTGTGGGCTTAGATTCAAGGAGAGTAGGAAATGGTAGAATAAACCCTATGAAAGAAAAAGAAAAAATGTTTCGGGACTGCGGCCAGTTAAATTCGTGTAAAACTGTGACAGGTAACGTCCAATGTTTTCTTTTTACAGATAAAAATAATAATAACAGGATTAAAAGACAAAAAAAATTGTTTCTTATTGTTATTTACTTTAAAAGACAGGTGATGATGTTGTGGTTGGTGCTAAGGTGATGATGATTATGATGGTGATGATGATAGTGGTGGTGGTGGTGGTGGTGGGGGGGGGGTGATAGTGGTGATAGTGGTAGTGGTCGGTAGTGGTAGTTATGTCGCTATGTTTGGGAGCAGGGGAACGGTGTTGGAACTGAAAGTGCGAGTACAAATAAAGGCCACGAACATGATGGAGCGGTGATGATCCAGAGGTTGAGAGACGTATTGGAGCCTTGATCTTCGGAAACGACTTGCGGGCAAGGTCTGTAGTTAATAGGATGGGTGGGACGGGTCGGGCGGAGAGAGCCTGTTGGTGTACGCTGGAATACGATCTGCAGGTTGTGAAGGTAGGAGGGTGTGACGTGTTGGCATAGGCATGGCTGAAACTCAAAGCTGGGGAGGAAATTAGGATATGATGTTCGAGTTTACGGGATATTAAAATTTGCCTGCATGTTAGAGGACTATAAAGAAAGGGAAATTTTATTTGCTGATAAAGGATGTGAAATACGTATATGAAAGGCAGAGAGGAGTGCTTGGCGTTCTGAGACTTCTAAGGAATAGTAGAATTTTGAGGGTGCAGTAGTCCAGGCTACGTAGACAAAGTCAAGGATAGGTCAGCTAACACTTTTGGAGAGGTGATTCTCATGTAAAACCTTCCTGTAGTAATTTTAGAGCATTACTGATACTATTCTGTTTCTATTTACTGGATGCCATATTTAAAATTCTTGGTAACTCAAAGATTAACACTGCTTCTGTCATTCCTTAATTCCCTGTCCGTCGACGGCACTATTTTACTTACTCTCCATCGACCGACATATGGAAAGGTAGTGCAGTCTGTATTATTTTACTTATCTGTCGGTACTTTCCTCTGAAGCTGCAGCGTTGCACTGTTTCTTGTCATCTACCGTGTGGCGTCTGTCGTACGGTGCCGTTACCTGCTGCGTATTTGAAATCATTCATGAGAATTATTTTGGTTGAAGTAAGCGGTTATTCTGCCATACTTAGTACAGAACACTTTTTTTATGTATAACACTTTTATTTAAACTTGTGTCCCGTGCTGCAGGCAGTTCCAACAACGACGAAAAAAGCAAGATACGCGAGCTCGGCATCATTACATCATGAAAATAACACCAGCAGGATTACTATGAGGATCATGGATCAAATTTATACCAAAATGAAACTGAAAAGTGCAAAGTGTACCAGAAATCCCCTAGTAACATCGGCGTCCATATTAGTGACGTCATGCATCACGTTATTGATGACCTTGGGCTCATGATGTCATCATACCTGTCATTGATGTCGTCATCCTTATCAGTAGACCTTCTTTTCCCCCTCTTACCATCTTATCTCCAACCCATCACAGCACAGTTTTAAAAATTCAAGTTGGCGGAAATAACGCAATGTTGTTAGTGAAAAATTTAAAAAAAAGTATGTCCTGCTCCTCCTCCCTATCTCTGGTCAACCGTAGCAAAGTATTAAAAATGCAAGATGATGGAAACAGACCTATTGTGTGCTTTATACCCACTCCTCCCTCTCCTCTTTCCAGTCAGTTGGAGCATAGTGTTAGAAAATAGCCCAAATATTGTAATGAAAAATTAAAAATAGTCTTCTCCCCCTACCTTACCTTTCTCTTCTCAGCCATGCACTTAAAATATCCCGTACTCCATGTGTTCTCTCTGTATTTCATATGTCAAAAATAGTGTTCTCCTTAAACACATGTGTAATAAAGTAATCATTTCTTTCCGTTACCTCTGACTTAACGTTAAAGTGAGGCCAAGGATACAGTAACATTTATTTATGTATTATAGTACCCCCGTCATAACATCAAACTGATTCCAGTGTCAAAGATATGCATTATATATGTACATGAAACACCACACTCATAAAACACCTCTCTCATTCAGAATAATCATTTCTGTCTATAGGGATCTCTCTCACACAATGTAATCATTCTCTCTTTCTCGATAGACGGCCACCGTTCCCCTTAGGTGGACACTATACCCCTACTAGGTGGCTACCATTCTTTTATGTTCTCACCATTCCCTCTTTGGGTGGCTACCATTCTCCATAGGTGGCTACCATTCCCCTTTGGCTGGTCATCATTCCACTACCAGGTGGCCACCATTCCTCATAGGCAGTACCATTCCCCTACTAGCTGCCCACCATTCCCTCTAAGTTATCACCATTCCTCTACTAGGTAGCCACCATTCCCCATTAGGTGGTCATAATTCCCGTACTAGATGAGGACCATTCCCCCTCGACGATCGCCGTTCCCCTAATAGGTGGCTACCATTTCCCCTAGGTGGTCACCATTTGCTGCAGGTTTCCACCCAGTCATACGTAACGCCTAATGCGTAACACATGACGCCTAATGGTTAATGTGTAATGTGTAATGCCCAAAACCTAATTCCTAATGGCTAATGGCTAACACCAAACGACTAATTTCTAATACGTGAAATTGCCTGCACATATGTACATCTGGTGTAATATTTAAAAAATTGCACCAAAGATGTGAATAATTGTGTTCTATCAGAAAGTTGTCATTCACCCCAAGTTGCAACCATTCTTTTTTTTTTTTTAAAAAAAAAACATTGCCTGCCATGATACACTCAGTTCTTTCGAGGGAGACAGAAACGGACATTTTTTTCCTCAAACAGGTACATATCAGTATTTTCAAAAACTGTTTTATTCTACCTTCCCGAATGTATTATACATACTTTGCCACTTTCCAGAAAGCTGAGTTTTGTGTCGCTGATGGTAGATAATTTTGACGGTATATCTATCTTGCAGTCTTTGGGTTGAACCACCATCGTTGCTCCATATTCGATGGTAGCGCGTTTCCCACTCAATATCCTTGTCTAATGCACTCGCCGGCCGGTGTGGCCGAGCGGTTCTAGGCGCTTCAGTCTGGAACCGCGCGACCGCAACGGTCGCAGGTTCGAATCCTGCCTCGGGCATGGATGTGTGTGGTGTCCTTAGGTTAGCTAGGTTTAAGTAGTTGTAAGTTCTAGGAGACTGATGACCTCAGAAGTTTAGTCCCATAGTGCTCAGAGCCATTCTAATGCACTCAATATCCTTGTCTAACGCCGCCAGTCTCACAGTGCGTACGGCAATCTTGAGACTTTTCAAATAATGTAACTTGGAATCCTTGTTTTCCTGTGTTAGAGCAAGTAAATGATAAACAAAATATACATTTTCGTATTAGCAGCAGTGGCCGTTGAACTTACTATACTCAGAAACAAAGCTGACACTGGGCGCGGTGGCTGATGAGAGTGACCGAAAAGGCATTTCCCATTTACAGTCGCTCCCCTCAGCCACCGCCTCGAGTGCCAGCGTTGTTTACGAGAATATTATATCTTCTGCTAAGACAGTAGCAGCGATGTTGACTCATTAATGGTTCAGCATCACTTGGAAGATTCCTAGTGAGTTTTTTCCAGCATTTATATTAGGCCTCCCTGCTCAATGAGCACGTGATAACTATGCAAAAATGAGGTTAGTAGGCATTAGTCACAAAGATTTTTATATCTTGATTACAGCACACGTTTTCCAAGGAAAGAGGACCACTCTACCAGATATTTCCAGAAACACAATCTCTCTCTTTGCAGATGTGTGTGTGTTGGAAAGGGAAACAGATTAAGCAGACAGACTTCGCTTTCCACAGTCAACTTAGCATCAAAAAAGGAATTGTTGTAAAAAGTATTGTTTTAACGCGCATGTTCCTTATAATCAAAGCAGTATTGCACTACTCTTTTTGAGAAATGGTGCTGCAAGCCGTCGCAGCATATGCTGCGGTTTAATGACGGACAAGGCTGTGGCATCATCTCTTGTTTACAACCATTACCTGTGCTTTCTTAATCATCTCGGTCTGTATACTGCAGACGTATAACTGGCTCACTTATTTTACTAATATTTTCATTTCTTTTGTGGAAGCTAATACAATGTCTCACCATCCGTTTCCATAACCCAATGCATGTTGTTCGATCCAAACCAATAATTATGTGGACTGTTTCCAAATGAACCTTTTTCGGACATTTCTCAACTGATGGAGTATCTCCCAGTCTTTCACTCTAGTATTTTCATTAGACAAAGTAATCTTTTACGCGATAACCTACCCTACTCTCTTCAATAGTTATCGGTTGTGTCATTCTACAGTACAAATGGTTCAAATGGCTCTAAGCACTATGGGACTTAACATCTGAGGTCATCAGTCCCCTAGACTTAGAACTACCTACACCTAACGAACCTAAGAACAGCACACACATCCATGCCCGCGACAGGATTCGAAACTGCGACCTTAGCAGCAGCTTGGTTCCGGACTGAAGCCCCTAGAAACGCTCGGTCACAGAGGCCGGCATTCTACAGTAAGCAGTCCTAGAAAACAAAGGGACGAGATATTATAAAAATTAATTCAGGATATGTCCACCCTATGAGTATCTGATGGCTTGAATTCTGCGTCAGACTTTCAGTGAGGCATCTGAATATCTGTGGAGGAATGGCAGTCCATTCTTCCGCAACAGCTGAATCTAGTGATGTTGGGTGCTGAGGTCTGGTGAAGTTGGTGTTCTGAGAAGCGTTCCATCGGATTCAGGTCAGCATTTGAGCCAGGCCAGTCCATTTCAGGAATACTGTTGTCCACAAACCATTGTTTCACAGATGCTACTTTATGATAAGGTGCATTATCATACTGATAAAAAATCATTGTCGCCAGACTGCTCCTCTACTGTGTGTAATACACTACACTGTAAAATGCTTTCATATCCTTCTGCACATGTCGTCTTCTTAAGTATAATAACGGGCCCAAGCCCTAACCACGAGAAACGGCCCCATGCTGTAACATCATAATCAGCTCTGTACTTCATTGGTGACAGGTAGTGTACACCAAACCAAATCACTGGTTTCCAGTCGTCCAATGTCCAGCGATGTCGCTCTTTACACCGCTTGAAGCATTACTTACAACTGACTACAGAAATATGTAGGTCATCCTCTCAGTTTTTTTACAGTTGTTTTTGCCTTGTTTCAATCAACAACCAAGTGATGCAAAAAGTTGGGTTTACTTAGATGCTGTGTTTAATCAGTATTATGAAACTACGGATCTATGCTACCACTGTAACTCGCTCAGTATCTGAACAACTGACGAAATAGCTTACACTATGCCTCCTAAATACAAAAGACCGCTGCGCTCACCATCATGATGGGCAACATTATTTTTCCAGATATGCTAGCAGTATACGAAATGGATGTTATTTGGGCAATGATCAAGTGAATGTCATTACCCAGAAAAACTAGGAAACAACAATGTCGTCGTTGTACAATCTTTTCAATCAAATACCTGAAAGTAATATTGACACTAATGAATCGAATTTCTTTGATATAGATGGAGGGTTTCTTATCCACCATGTCGTGTGGTCCGAGACTGGAACCTTTGGTGACATTTACAAAACCTTAACCTGAAAGAATCAGAGGTTGTAGAGAGTTTCGGAGAGAGCATTAGGGAACGATTGACAAATACAGGGGAAAGGAATACAGTAGAATAAGAATAGGCAGCTTTGCGAGATGAAGTAGTGAAGGCAGCAGAGGATCAAGTAGGTAAAAAGACGAGGGCTAGTAGAAATCCTTGGGTATAGAAGAGATATTGAATTTAATACTGGGGGAAGATAGATACTGCCTACAGGAAAATTAAAGAGACCTTTGGAAAAAACAGAACTACCTGTATAAATAACAAGAGCTCGGATGGGAAACCAGTCATGAGCAAAGAAGGGAAAGCAGAAATGTTGAAAGGGTATACAGAGGGCGATGTACTTGAGGGCAATATTATGAAAATGGAAGAGGACGCAGATGAAGATGAAATGGGAGATATGATACTGCGTGAAGAATTTGACAGAGCACTGAAAGACATAAGTCAAAACAAGGCTCCGGGGACAGACAACATTCCATTGGAACTACTGATAGCCTTGAGAGAGCCAGTCCTGACAAAACTCTACCATCTGGTGAGCAAGATGTATGAGACAGGCGAAATACCCTCAGACTTCAAGAATAATACACTCCTGGAAATGGAAAAAAGAACACATTGACACCGGTGTGTCAGACCCACTGTTGTAACCGCAGAAAAGCCAAGTCTAAATGCAGTTGTTCTCAGACGATACACCAGAAATCATACGGGGAGATAGAGTTAACAGGGGACGCCAGGCGTGTCAGAGGGGTCACAAAAGATAACGACGCAGCCAGATAGCCGAGGCGGCGGTCCAAGCGGCCAGGCAGCTGCGCGTGATAAGCAAGGAAGCAGACTCAGCTATTAAGATAAAAAGGGCGCTCTGGGCAGGTCCCTTAATAAGCAATAACTTACAGTATCAACACTCTTGGCTAGAGGGAGAAGTCTGGGAGCGGAGAGAGAAAGAAAGAGGGCCCTAGGTGGGGACCGCACTACGTCATGAGGAGCCAATGAAGGGCTCAGGACGCAGTGCGTGACCATATAGGGAGAGGCCCCTCTACCCTTCCACCCAGCTTCTGAAGAAAAGTACTGAAGTTAATACTAAAACAATCCCTAATAAGGAAAAGTTGCACTCGACGCTACGTCATGCCAAGCGCTGGCGGGGTCGAAGGGGAAGAGCTAACAAAACTCGGAGGCACGCCGCTCCGGGGATCTCTCTCTCTCGGGTTTAGGCAGCGACGGTAGTCAGCGTGAGTAGCAGCCGACTTGGGCTGAGGGCGGGCTGCAGGCAGACAGTTGGAGATAGTCGCCGATGAGCGTTTAGGCAGCGACCGCGGGACTCTGACGTAGGGTGCTAGTGTGGGCAGCAAAGTGCTGGAAAGTTCTATCAGGCAGCCAGAACGGTGGAAGTCAGTCACCGTCTCTGTAATGGGCTTGGCTATTCTGTAGGTACAATCACTACGCAGTTAGGGTGATCTGTATTCTTTATGAATAAATTAGAACTTTTATAACGTCCATACGAGTTTACTTCTACCAACATCCTAGCCTTGTACCTTCACACCAGGGAATTTAACATCTTAGCCAGATCAAAAGTCTCCCTCTCAATTAGGTCAACCGGCTAATTCCCGTTTACGAACCGTGTCGCTCAATCCCTCGCAAAACCCACGCTTGGGACGCGACATAAATAAAAGTTTTGGTGCCAGGTGTGGGGTACCACAAAGGCATATAGGCAAAAAGGAGATAGGAGCCAGTAGATTTTGCTACAGCGACTGTGGCAATTAG
Organism: Schistocerca gregaria; assembly: GCF_023897955.1. Taxonomy (NCBI): domain Eukaryota; kingdom Metazoa; phylum Arthropoda; class Insecta; order Orthoptera; family Acrididae; genus Schistocerca; species Schistocerca gregaria. The sequence continues at coordinate 404,758,776 of NC_064931.1, read as the reverse complement.
CAGGAAGTTGTGGCGACTCGCAACTTTCAGCATTAGTAGCCCCACTACGACAGAGTCTTGAGAAGTAGTCCTCGCGGGTGCAGGGCAACGCAGGATAGCGGCAGCACGACGAGGAGCGACGAGGCACAGAGGTGCCTAAGCAGCCAGCGTTCGAGACCGGGGGTCCGGGCCGAGCAGCGGCAGCAGCCGTAGCAGCGACAGCCGAGGCGAGCGACGGGGTCGGCACAGCCCAGCAGAGCGGCGGCCGACGCATCGCGGCAGCGCGGAACCGCGCGGGCATAGAGAGCACAGAGACAGCGCGGAGCAGCGCGGCACAACGCGGGACAACGCGGATCAGCGGAACAGACGGCGCACCACAAGAGAAGCGGTACATATAAAATTATATTAAGAATTTTGTATCTTGTATTGTAAAGTGCTAACATAGTTAAGTTGGTAAGATGGCCCAAACTAACGAAGTTCCGTCATCCTCCAGTAGCGGTAAGATATCAGTGAAAGAAGCCTTGTGTATAGTTCCAAAAGTGTTCGAAGGAAATAAGAGAGATCTTAGGGAGTTTATTGAAAATGTAGACGCTGCATTTGAACTTGTGAAACCGGAGGAACACGAAACGTTACTGAAGTTTGTTAAAGCCAAAATAACCGGAGAGGCCAGATCGAGGCTGCAAGTAAGGGAACGCACGGGGACATGGCAGGAAGTAAAACATGTTCTAGAGGAAAATTATGCGAGTAAGCGTACCATTGACTACTACGCGTGCAAGATATTTCAATCGAGACAGGGACAAGGAGAGCCAATTGCGACATGGGCAAGCCGAATAGATGAAATGCAAAGGGATTTCAGGGAAGCAGTAAGCAGAGTTACGGCTAGGGAGAACTTAAAGGGCGCAATAGAACTGGTTGATTCACTAGGAAGAGCATGCTTTATACAAGGGTTAAGCAATGATAGAATACAGACGATAGTAAGAAGTAGAGGCGATGAAATCACGCTAGCAGCGGCCGTGGAACTAGCATTGCAAGAAGAAAGTGCAATACTGTCAATGAAAGAGCGGGGAGTAGCCCCAAGAGTAACTTTCAACCGGGGAAAGGAAACGGTGAAGAATACCAGAGATATTAGAGATTTGAAATGTTTCAATTGTGGATTGAGAGGGCACATGGCAAGCAAGTGTAGAAAGAATAGGCCAGAGGGAAGAGTACGGATAATGACGGGCAAAGAGTTTACGAATTTTTGTTACGGGTGCGACAGGCCGGGACATTACGCGAAAGATTGTCACGCAGGGCCCTGGCACGCATGGAGAAAAGGCAGGGTGCCAGTATCGAGCAAAACCGGTAAAGTGGTGCAGGGAAACTAAGAGGCGGCAAGGCCGCACAGTCGGGCCTTGTTGCGATAGGTAAACCCTCAGTTAGGGTAATCGACTGTGCAACAGAAAATGACGTTTTGGTTTTATACTGCATAGAATTAAAAAGATATTTGAAGTTGCTAATAGACACTGGAGCACAGTTGTGTCTGCTCAAGAGAACGAGTATTCCGATAAATAGTACACTTGCAATTAATGAAGCGGAAAGGCTTCGGCTAAAAGGTGTAACCAGTGAGGCCGTCAGCACAATAGGTACGGTACAGGTACGCTTAAGTGTGGACGGTTCTGAGCAAGTAGGGCAAAAATTTCACGTGTACGGGAGAGGATTAGATATTCCGTACGACGGACTGATAGGCAGAAATTTCTTGACAGAGCATAGAGTTAAGTTAGACTATGCAGGTAAAATAGTGAGACTAAAAGGGCGAGATATACCCTTAGTAGTAGAGGAAGAGCCAAAGGGACATGAGAACGAACAAGATTCAGAAGTAGGCGGGGAAATAGGGCCCCGAGAGGAAAAAAATAATGTTATTAAAGGTGGAAGGAAATGTAAAAAGGGGAATCGAAAAGGAAATGATTATTCCTAGGCAGGAGATTGCACAAGGGGTACATGTACCTGAAGCGTTAGTAAAAGTGCGAAATGGGAAATGCATAGTAAGTGCATTAAACTTGTCAGAAGACAGAGTGCAGTTAGGAAACGTCAGGTTAATGACGGAAGAATTAGAAAAAGTAGGGAAAATACGCGAAGTAAAATGTTGTACTAATGTCATAGGAAAGACAGAAAGTCGTACTAGTGTGTTGCGAAGGCAATTAAGAATGGATCATTTGAACGCTGAAGAGAAAAGCGCTCTAGCAGAGGTTTGCGCGGAATACGGAGATCTATTTCATCTACCAGGGGACAACCTGTCCTATACTTCCGCAGTGAAGCACAGAATACCGATTGCACCGGAACACGCGGGAAAGGTAGTAAACGCTAGACCGTACAGGATCCCGGAAGCGCAAAAGGAAGTGCTAAGGGAGCAAATAGAGCAGATGCTAAGAGATGACATAATTGTCGAGAGTAAGAGCGCTTGGAACGCACCGTTACTGTTAGTTCCAAAGAAGCTAGACGCTAGTGGCAAACAGAAATGGAGAATCGTAGTGGACTACAGACGATTAAATGATATCACTGTAGGCGATGCATTTCCACTACCGAATATCTCCGAGATACTGGATCAGTTAGGGCAAGCTAAGTACTTCTCGACGCTTGACCTCGCAAGCGGGTACCATCAAATATTGACGGACGAGAAGGACAGAGAGAAAACGGCATTTAGCTCAAACTATCAGCATTACGAATACAAACGAATGCCGATGGGACTGAAGGGAGCCCCAGGATGTTTTCAGAGACTGATGAATACAGTCTTGGCAGGTTTACAAGGAGTGAAATGCTTTGTATATCTAGACGACATAGTATGCTATGGGAAAAACCTGCAGGAGCATAACGAAAAGCTCCGGGAAATATTTGACAGCTTGCGAGAGCACAATTTGAAGCTGCAACCAGACAAGTGTGAATTCCTGAGGAAGGAAGTAATCTTCCTAGGTCATTGCATCACTGACAAAGGAATATCACCAGATATGGCGAAGGTGGAGAAGGTGAAGTTCTTCCCACAGCCAAAGACAACTAAGGAACTAAATGGGTTTCTCGGATTGATAGGTTACTACCGCCGTTTCATTGCTAACTTCAGCAAGATTGCGAAACCTCTCCATGAGCTCTTAAAAAAGGGAGTGGAGTACCGATGGAGCGAACGTCAGAACAATGCGTTCGAAGAACTAAAAGAGAAATTAATAAACTCTCCGTTACTTCAGTACCCTGACTTTACGAAACCGTTCATCATTACAACGGATGCGAGTAACGCAGCCTTGGGTGCAGTGTTATCGCAAGGTAAGAAGATTGGCGAAGACTTGCCCATCGCATATGCATCCAGAGCATTGAACAAAGCCGAACTAAATTATAGCACAATGGAAAAAGAGTTGTTGGCTATAGTTTACGCAGTAAAACAGTTCAGACCATATGTATATGGCAGAAAGTTCACTGTAGTGACAGACCATAAGCCACTAACGTGGATATTTAGTGTCAAAGATCCGAGTTCGAGACTCGTGAAGTGGAGACTGAAACTCGAGGAGTATGATTATGAAGTAATATACAAGCCAGGAAAGTTAAATAGTAATGCGGATGCGCTGAGTAGAATAAGGCATGAAGGGAAGGAAGAGATAGATGCGAAGCAGAAGGTGGAGACAGAGATCTCGGCAGCAAAAGCAAATGGGGAAGAAAATTCCGTAAACGTGCGGCAAGCACAAGTGTCGAGTGAAATAGAACAGGAAACGGATAGTGGTGAGGAAATTAGTCCCGAAGAAAAAGAAAATATACTAAAGGAAATGCATGACAATCCCTTGGGAGGTCACCAAGGAATGCACAGGACACTCGAAAGAATTAAAGCATACAAGCAGTGGCGCGGAATGAAGCGTGACATTGAAAATTACATTAGGAAATGCCCATCGTGTCAAAAGAATAAAAACACGCAAATGAAAACTAGGATGCCCTTAGAAATTACAGACACAGCAGAAACAGTATTCGGAAAGTGTGCGATGGATATAGTGGGTCCACTAGATGTATCTAATACAGGAAAAAGGTACATGTTAACATTCCAAGACGATCTGAGTAAATTTACCTTAGCAATCCCAATTGACAAACAAGATGCCGAAACAGTAGCTGAGGCATTTGTGGAAAACGTAGTATTAAGGTATGGAATTCCATCAGTATTATTAACAGATCAAGGGTGTAACTTTCTGAGTGATGTATTTAAAAGTGTATGTAAATTGTTGAAGGTAAAACGTATAAATACTACAGCGTACCACCCTGAATCAAATGGTGCACTAGAAAGAAGTCATAGAACTATTGTAGAGTATCTCAGACACTTTGTAACAGGAGATCAAAGTTCTTGGGACAAATGGGTACCGTATGCAATTTTTGTGTTCAACACTACACCACACAGCAGCACAGGATACACACCATTTGAATTACTATACGGAAGAAAGGTTAACATACCAGGAGTACTGCAGCAAGAAACACAGCAGGTAAGTTACAATCATGAAATGTATGTAAATAAACTAAGAGCGAGAATGCAGGAAGCCCACAGAGTGGCCAGAGACTCGATTATAAGAAGTAAGAAAATCAGTAAGGAACAGTATGACATGAAACAAAATCCAAAAAACTTCAAGGTAGGAGATAAAGTATTACTGCACGATGAGTCGGTGAGACGGGGTAGATCTCGGAAATTAGATTCACAATGGAGAGGTCCATTTGAAGTAGTAAAAGTGGAAGGTCCTAACGTAGTAATAAAAGTTAAAAGAAATAAGGAAACAAAAGTACATGCCAACAGGCTGAAACAATTCTTTTAAATTTCAGGTATGGCACTCAAGTGGCAGGTCGTGAAATTCGTCATAGTGATAACAGCATACTACATCACTGCATCAGAGCATGCAACAAATGAGTACCAAGTGACGCCATTTCCGAGTTCATCAGGACTATATTACGATAATAGAGGACAGGTAGAAATATACAGTACCACATGGAGAATAGTCACATACGTAAATCTAGATATAATAACAGAAAGGTTTCAGAATGCAGAGAGGTATGGTAGGGCAGCGGTATAAAGGTGCCGAGAAACACTAACACAATTAAATGTAGGATTAATAGAATGCAGGGTACTAGACCAACAAGTAACCCATCATGTGGAAAAAATCACAGGATTGTAACTTTTAGTACAGCAGCTAACGAAACACGAGACCAGAAGGAAGAGAGGAGTATTCAACTTCGTCGGGCAGGTAAGTAAAATACTGTTCGGGACGTTGGACGAAGCAGATGCAGCATACTATAAGGAAAGAATAGACGCTATGGAGAAAAACTCAGAAGGGTTGTTGAGGCTAATAAAGGAACAGGTGGCAGTGGTAAGAGCCACATTGGCGGGAGTAAACAGGACGGTATATACACTAGAGTCAAATGAGCACGTTCTGAAGACAGGTATGCAAAGACTAGAACGATTCATGAAGGAATACGTGAAGGAAACCGATATAGGGTTTAAACGTGTAGCGTCCTTCGCCACAGTAACAGAGCAAGTATTACAACTATCGGCAGTGTTTGGTCAGATCGAAGAGGAATACGAACAAATGATAAATGCCATTGTAAATGCTCAGAAGGGAATACTACAGCCTCATATAATTAATCCAGTCCAAATTGTAAAATACCTAAGTTTAATACGGGAAGAACTAAAAGATGTAAAGTTTCCTGTTCCTCTTACGGAGTCCTCAGGTTATCTATTGTTAAGAATAATTGATTTAGATGTTTTCATCTCGGGTAGCATACTAGGATATGTAATTAATATTCCATTAATAAATAATAACAATTTCAATTTGTATAGAGTACTCCCACTACCAAAAGAAATTCCAAACATGAAAGGTAAATATGTGTACATACAGCCAGAGAAAGAATTCTTACTAATAGATGAATCCAAAAGGCAGTACGCGAAACTTTCTGCGGAGGAACTAAAATGCAAGGAGCTAAGTAAAAATAGGAGACTGTGCAAACAAGCATTCGCCTTGCTGTCAACATTCGACCACGAAGAGTGCGAAGCCAAATTGTTGCAACCGGTAAGAGAAATTCCGGAAGATTGTGTGCGAAAAATAGTCGCACTGAATCAGAGCCTTTGGACTCATCTAAACAGTAACGAATGGCTATATGTAGCACCGAAGGAAGAAGGCTTAACAGTATTGTGTGGAAGGGAACCACCAAAGGACCTAGTAATAAAAGGGGTAGGAAAAATTAGTTTTTACAGTAAATGTGAGGGGTATGGCACTAGAGTGTTCATACAAACAGATAGAGTGATTCAGAGTAATGTGACGAAGAAAGACATAGTTCCGCAGATCAATCTAGAATTCGATTGTTGCGTGGTAAACAAGGAAAAAAGGAATGTCTCAACGTTAGCATTAGATTTGCCATTGGACCAGGTGATAACACAGTTAGACGACTTGAAAGTCGCAGGAAAAAGACTGGATGATGTCCAGAAGATGGTAGAGAGACAAGAGGAGGAAATGAAGTACTCCAGGTACTTCACACATTACTCTATAACTACGTATGTAGCCATATCAATAGTTATTCTAATCATAATAACATGCTGTTGTAAAAACTGTAAATGTTGTAAAGACTGTTTTAAAAGTATATGGAAATATTTTGAAGACAGTGATTGTTGTGGAAAAGTATGTATAAGAAATACCATAGTGAACCAATACCCAGAGACTAGTTCAGCTAGAAGACACAGTAATAAAGAAACTGAAGAGATAGTAATTTATGAAAGATGTGGAAAAGACCAAGGTGATACGGTCGCTTTCAGAAACAGACGTTAAATAACTGTATTTGAAATGTGTAATTGAAATGTAACTGTATTTGAAATATGTAATTGAAATGTAACTGTATTTGAAATGTGTAATTGAAATGTAACTGTATTTGAAATGTAATTCTAATTGAAATGTGAATGTATGTATCAATGAAAGTGTCTTTTGATTTTAATGCAAATGCTTTTGACATAACTGAATGTTAGGCATGTATAATGTAATTGTATTATTGTGTGTTTAATGAATTTGACTTTACAAAATGAAAATGAAAAATATAACATATCAGATGCTAATGTAATAAACAAATCTGTAAAGCATGTAATGGAAAAAAAATAAAAGAGTCACAATTGACGCTACTCTGAGGAGTAACGCCAATTTCCCTGGCGGGGGAGGTGTTGTAACCGCAGAAAAGCCAAGTCTAAATGCAGTTGTTCTCAGACGATACACCAGAAATCATACGGGGAGATAGAGTTAACAGGGGACGCCAGGCGTGTCAGAGGGGTCACAAAAGATAACGACGCAGCCAGATAGCCGAGGCGGCGGTCCAAGCGGCCAGGCAGCTGCGCGTGATAAGCAAGGAAGCAGACTCAGCTATTAAGATAAAAAGGGCGCTCTGGGCAGGTCCCTTAATAAGCAATAACTTACAGTATCAACACTCTTGGCTAGAGGGAGAAGTCTGGGAGCGGAGAGAGAAAGAAAGAGGGCCCTAGGTGGGGACCGCACTACGTCATGAGGAGCCAATGAAGGGCTCAGGACGCAGTGCGTGACCATATAGGGAGAGGCCCCTCTACCCCTCCACCCAGCTTGTGAAGAAAAGTACTGAAGTTAATACTAAAACAATCCCTAATAAGGAAAAGTTGCACTCGACGCTACGTCATGCCAAGCGCTGGCGGGGTCGAAGGGGAAGAGCTAACAAAACTCGGAGGCACGCCGCTCCGGGGATCTCTCTCTCTCGGGTTTAGGCAGCGACGGTAGTCAGCGTGAGTAGCAGCCGACTTGGGCTGAGGGCGGGCTGCAGGCAGACAGTTGGAGATAGTCGCCGATGAGCGTTTAGGCAGCGACCGCGGGACTCTGACGTAGGGTGCTAGTGTGGGCAGCAAAGTGCTGGAAAGTTCTATCAGGCAGCCAAACGGTGGAAGTCAGTCACCGTCTCTGTAATGGGCTTGGCTATTCTGTAGGTACAATCACTACGCAGTTAGGGTGATCTGTATTCTTTATGAATAAATTAGAACTTTTATAACGTCCATACGAGTTTACTTCTACCAACATCCTAGCCTTGTACCTTCACACCAGGGAATTTAACATCTTAGCCAGATCAAAAGTCTCCCTCTCAATTAGGTCAACCGGCTAATTCCCGTTTACGAACCGTGTCGCTCAATCCCTCGCAAAACCCACGCTTGGGACGTGACACCACCATACTTGCTCCGGACACTGCGAGAGGGCTGTACAAGCAATGATCACACGCACGGCACAGCGGACACACCAGGAACCGCGGTGTTGGCCGTCGAATGGCGCTAGCTGCGCAGCATTTGTGCACCGCCGCCGTCAGTGTCAGCCAGTTTGCCGTGGCATACGGAGCTCCATCGCAGTCTTTAACACTGGTAGCATGCCGCGACAGCGTGGACGTGAACCGTATGTGCAGTTGACGGACTTTGAGCGAGGGCGTATAGTGGGCATGCGGGAGGCCGGGTGGACGTACCGCCGAATTGCTCAACACGTGGGGCGTGAGGTCTCCACAGTACATCGATGTTGTCGCCAGTGGTCGGCGGAAGGTGCACGTGCCCGTCGACCTGGGACCGGACCGCAGCGACGCACGGATGCACGCCAAGACCGTAGGATCCTACGCAGTGCCGTAGGGGACCGCACCGCCACTGCCCAGCAAATTAGGGACACTGTTGCTCCTGGGGTATCGGCGAGGACCATTCGCAACCTTCTCCATGAAGCTAGGCTACGGTCCCGCACACCGTTAGGCCGTCTTCCGCTCACGCCCCATCATCGTGCAGCCCGCCTCCAGTGATGTCGCGACAGGCGTGAATGGAGGGACGAATGGAGACGTGTCGTCTTCAGCGATGAGAGTCGCTTCTGCCTTGGTGCCAATGATGGTCGTATGCGTGTTTGGCGCCGTGCAGTTGAGCGCCACAATCAGGACTGCATACGACTGAGGCACACAGGGCCAACACCCAGCCTCATGGTGTGGGGAGCGATCTCCTACACTGGCCGTACACCTCTGGTGATCGTCGAGGGGACACTGAATAGTGCACGGTACATCCAAACCGTCATTGAACCCATCGTTCTACCATTCCTAGACCGGCAAGGGAACTTGCTGTTCCAACAGGACAATGCACGTCCGCATGTATCCCGTGCCACCCAACGTGCTCTAGAAGGTGTAATTCAACTACCCTGGCCAGCAAGATCTCCGGATCTGTCCGCCATTGAGCATGTTTGGGACTGGATGAAGCGTCGTCTCACGCGGTCTGCACGTCCAGCACGAACGCTGGTCCAACTGAGGCGCCAGGTGGAAATGGCATGGCAAGCCGTTCCACAGGACTACATCCAGGATCTCTACGATCGTCTCCATGGGAGAATAGCAGCCTGCATTGCTGCGAAAGGTGGATATACACTGTACTATTGCCGACATTGTGCATGCTCTGTTGCCTGTGTCTATGTGCCTGTGGTTCTGTCAGTGTGATCATGTGATGTATCTGACCCCAGGAATGTGTCAATAAAGTTTCCCCTTCCTGGGACAATGAACTCACGGTGTTCTTATTTCAATTTCCAGGAGTGTATAATAATTCCGATCCCAAAGAAAGCAGGTGTTGACAGATGTGAAAATTAGCGAACTATTAGTTTAGTAAGTCATGGCTGCAAAATACTAACACGAATTCTTTATAGGCTAATGGAAAACTGGTAGAAGCCAACCTCGGGGAATTTCAGTTTGGTTTCCGTAGAAATGTTGGAACACGCGAGGCAACACTGACCCAGCCGGCCGGTGTGGCCGTGCGGTTCTAGGTGCTTCAGTCTGGAACTGCTACGGTCGCAGGTTCGAATCCTGCCTCGGCCATGGATGTGTGTGATGTTCTTAGGTTAGTTAGGTTTAAGTAGTTCTAAGTTCTAGGGGACTGATGACCACAGATGTTAAGTTCCATAGTGCTCAGAGCCATTTGAACCATTTTTGAATACTGACCCTACGACTTATCTTAGAAGGTAGATTAAGGAAAGGCAGACCTACGTTTCTAGCATTAGTAGGTTTATAGAAAGCTTTTGACAATGATGACTGGAATACTCTCTTTCAAATTCTGAAAGTGGCAGGGGTAAAATATAGGGAGCGTAAGGCTATTTACAATTTGTACAGAAACCAGACTGCAGTTATAAGAGTCGAGGGGTAAGATAGGATTGTGACCTATCACCGATGTTATTCAATTTGTATATTGAACAAGCAGTAAAGGAAACAAAAGAAAAATTTGGAATAGGAATTAAAATCCACGGAGAAGAAATAAAAATTTTCAGGTTTGCCGATGACATTGCAATTCTGTTAGAGACAACAAAGGACCTGGAAGAGCAGTTGAACGGAACAGAGTGTCTTGAAAGGGGGATATAAGACGAACATCAACAAAAGCAAAACGAGGATAATGAAATGTAATCGAATTAACTCAGGTAATGCTGAGGGAATTAGATTAGGAAATGAGACACTTTAAGTGGAAGATGAGTTTTGTTATTTGGGGAGCAAAATAACTGACGATGGTCAAAGTAGAGAGAATATGAAATGTAGACTGGCTATGGCAAGGAAAGCGTTTCTGAAGAAGAGAAATTTGTTAACATCGAGTATAGATTTAAGTGTCAGGAAGAAGAAGGGATCGGTTAGTAGGGCACGTTCTGAGTCATCTAGGGATCACCAATTTAGTATTGATGTGAAGAATGGAGAGTAAATACCGTAGAATGAGACCAAGAGATGAATACACTAAGCAGATTCAAAAGGATGTAGGTTGCAGTAGTTACTCGGAGATGAAGAAGCTTGAACAGGATAGAGTAGCATGAAGAGCTGCTTGAAACCAGCTTCTGGACTGAAGACCACGCAGCAACAACAGCCTACAGTCAGAGACATTATGAAGATGATGTTGCTGTTGTATATGACGGATATTCAGAATGTTCTCTGTACATAAAAAGTTTTGAACGCCAAAGGCGAACGATGAAGTGGAGCTCACGAGAAATTTTCTTTAATGACGAGACATGTGTTGAATCACAGTCCGCTTTCTTAGTAACCTCAGCAATAAGGACATGTTTATTACACAGCTTGTGCAAAAACTAAACAGTTTTGGTAGTGAAACCAGGGTTGCGGATGACGATGCAGATGTTTAAATTGTTGCAAAAGCAATAAATGCCTCAAAATTTTACCAGCGACTGATTATAGTGGGTCAAGATGTAGATCTTCTTGTGCTATGTATCGGTCTTGCTCCAGGCTACACAGACAGGAAGGTAAAGGTAGCATCAGAACAAGATGTTACAGTTCTAAAGATATTCGTAACTCGTCACTCATTCATGTATGCGAGAATTCAATACCGTTTTTTCATGCTGTAAGTGGTTGCGACAGCACTTATCCTTGTTTGGAAAAGAAAAGCTCCAAGCTCTCCAACTATCCAACCGGCATCCACAACTTCATAATATTCCACGGATATTCAACGATCCTGCTTCCTCTCCTGATACCATTGAAAAAGCAGGAGAGAAATTCATACTCTCTCTCTACACAACAACGGTAGGGAGTCCTGGTGATGACAAATTAAATGCCATTCAATGTAATGTTTTGATGTACTTGTGGGTCAGGCAACAATGCTGTCATACTCTTTCGTTTGCCTCCCACTACTAATGCAGGACGCCTCCAATCTTAGCGAGTTTACCTACGAGACCAGCTGTGGCTGGGGAACAACTTGGATCCCAAAAATTGGGGCGGGAGGGAATCAAACTCGTCCCTCTCCCCGATTCACATGAAACGACCACCTGCTCCAGAGAAAATACTGCTACTGATTTCATGCGGCTGCATTCAAGACTGCGGAGGAAAGTGCGGATGTGTGAAAGCTGACGTACATTGTATAACAATGTGCAAAAACAGTCGTGGACAAAGCTGCACTAATGTGCCTCGCAGTGATTTGACAGAGGATTTGGATGATGGTTTTATGCAAAAAAAGTATTTACCAGATTTTATTTGTTTGATAGATATTGTGGTATTTTCATTGTCTATATGCTGCACATATGATTGTAAATATATTGCAACAAAAATAATTGTTGATTAGTTTTACAGTAGTTCTTAATTTTCACAAAAATGATTTTCATTCCAATAATTTAAGTTGCATAAATCCCAACTAAAATATTATAAAGTCAAAAGTTCCTATAAATAAAAATCTGTTTTAAAAGGAATTTCATTTTTTTATCTTCCAGTTTTATCACTCAAACTAATTACTTTGCTTGAACATGCATTTGACCTTCTCTGAGCAGCTAACTTCGTTACATGAACCGTTTTTCGTAAAGTTTCATAGAAGGAAAATAAATTACATTAAGGGGTGGGGGAAGCTCCCCTGATAGGGGAGGGAACTTTTCTGCTTTTTACCTCTACATCGCCCAAGAGTGTTTTCCCAAAGTTTCAAACCTTTATGAATTTTCCCCTCATTTTTTCTAATTTGCCTGGACTAAAAGTCAAAACGGATGATGGTCATCAATTTGGTCCTACTGCAAGTACCACATTTACGGTGATGACCACCAATTGTATTTATGTGCAAAACCAATAAACCTTAAGACAGCTGTCGAGAATCTCAATACCAACCTGCTTGCACTATCAAAACGGGCGCAAGATATCAAAACCAAGTGGTACTGTTTGGTCATGCAACGCTCATTAGCCCGAAATATCGGGGTCCCTACTACATTTTTCCATAAATGGGACAAATGTCAACTTCTCTCCTTTAGGAAAGAGTCTTAGAGTAAAAACGGACGAAAATCTAAATTGGACTGAGCACGTAACTGCAGTATGCAAGAGGGCATCACCATCTCTCCACACCCTACAAAAATATAAAAAGTTCTTACGTTTTGACGTGAATAAGAAACTTGTACTTCCAGTTATTGATTAAAGCAATCGCATTTTGCAACGTCTGTCTCACGAAAGATCATGGCGCCTGGAACTGCTTGTGAGTGCCTTTGTTCGTTGTATCTGTGATGTTCGACTCTTTGATCATATTTCACGATCATATGGCCGGCCGGAGTGGCCGAGCGATTCTAGGCGCTACAGTCTGGAACAGTGAGACTGCTACGGTCGCAAGTTAGAATCCTGCCTCGAGCATGGATGTGTTTGATGTCCTTAGGTTAGTTAGGTTTAAGTAGTTCTAAGTTCTATTCGACTGATGACCTCAGCAGTTAAGTCCCATAGTGCTCAGAGCCATTTGAACCATCTGAACCATCACATGCACAGTTGTCCCGGCTGCTCGCAGGCAAGCGCAGAGATTTGAATACCCTCTGTCTTTTCTAGTGTCTTGTCATTGTACACTGTCCCTCATATCTCACCTCGACCTTGACGCTCTTGCCTGAACAACATGGCAGAAACACCCGCATCTCTGGGTGGGGACTAGTAAGAAGGGTGTTGTCATCTGGAAAAATAAAGCTGGAATTCTACAGGTAGGAGCGAGTAACGTTGCATCCCGTAATTGGGTAGCTAGGTTACAGAATTTAAAGTGAGGAAGGTATTGGTTCAAGTTGCAAATAGTGGGAATTAGTAAAGTGTGATGACAGGACGAACAGGACTTCTGGTTAGGTGAGAAGAGGACTGTCAACACAGAACCAAATAGAGTACTCTAGGTGTACGTCCAATGATGAATGAGAAAATAGAAATGTGAGTAAGCCGCTATGAACAGCATAGAGACTGGACTATAGGACCCAAAGCAGATACAGAGCAAATACCAATTACAGTAGTACATGTTTATGTGTGTACTATATAGATTCACAGAAGATGAAAAGATTGAAAGGCTACATGAGGTAAATGAAGTTATTCAGGTCGTTAGCAAAGACGAGAATTTAACTGTGTTTGGGGATCGAAATTTGATAGTAGAAAAAAGAAAGGAAAAAAACAAGGGAGAAACAGGAGAAAGGAATGAAAAGGGAAGCCGCTTGGTAGAATTTTGACAGAGCTCAACTTAATCGTCACTAACAATTTGTTTCAGAATCATGAGAGAAAATTATACAGTATATGTGGGAGAGACCCGGAGAGACTAGAAGATTTCATATGGGTTACATTATGGCTAGACAGACCTTTATAAAGCACTCTACGGTGCATGAGGGAGGGTACATCGTATCAGAAGTAACAGTTTTCTTTTCTATATATTTCACTTATTTATAGAGGGAACAATGACTCTATATGCTCTGTATCCGTCCTAATCTCCGTCATCTCGTAATGATAGCCATGCAAGATACGCGATAATGGCAACATAGTGCTCGCACTCTTTGCGACGGGTCCCCCAGCTCCCTAATGTTGTGATCGGACTTCGTTATTCTGTTAGTTACGCAAGGATGTCATCGCTATATTCACTGAAACTGAGTTGCAACCGTATTGAAGTCCCAGTGGCGCAGCGACAAGAATCCTATCAGCTTCACTTACTGATTGGCTCTTTCTCCTATTTATTCGATATACTTGAACGTCTGTTATATTCCGTACACTGACACGTTTGTCAAATATATATCGCTATTCTCAGCTGCCGTTTCCGGAAACACAGTCTGGTGGTGTGGCCCTCCCGTCTGCAAAGCGGCGTAAACGTCAACAGAAAAGGAGAGTCACGACTACACCGCTGCTTGTCCACCAACAGCAGGCCTGATTACTCTTACTTTCACTGCGCTGTTTCGTCCTTGCCGTTATTGACTTTGGACACAATAACTACATATGTACGGCACAGCCACTTCTGATGCTCAACAATATCACTGTGGTCAATTGGCAGAATACTAACACCAGAATATCGATAATGTCTCAGCCGGCCGGGGTGGCCGAACGGTTCCAGGCGCTTCAGTCTGGAACCGCGCGACCACTACATTCTCAGGTTCGAGTTGTGCCTCGGGCATGGATGTGTGTGATGTCCTTAGGTTAGTTAGATTTAAGTAGTTCTAAGTTCTAGGGGACTGATGACCTCAGCAGTTAAGTCCCATAGTGATCAGAGCCATTTGAACCATTTGTTAATGTCTCCACAGAAGTAATGTAGTCCTTCTCACACACTAAGAATCAAAACTAGGGTCCTCGGGTGTCCTGTCGGAAACGATCGTCGAATGCCGACGATATTTCATCGAATAATCGCTCCGCCATCATCTCTTTCAAATTCTAAAGGTGACAGGAGTAAAATACAGGGAGCGAAAGGCTATTTACAATTTGTACAGAAACAAGATGGCAGTTATAAGAGTCGAGGGGCATGAAAGGGAAGCAGCGGTTCGGAAGGGAGTGAGACAGGGTTGTAGCCTGCCCCCGATGTTATTCAATCTGTATATAGAGCAAGCAGTAAAGGAAACAAAAGAAAAATTCGGAGTAGGTATTAAAATCCATGGAGAAGAAGTAAAAATGTTGAGTTTCGCCGATGACATTGTAATTATGTCAGAGGCAGCAGAGGACTTGCAAGAGCAGTTCAACGGAATGGACAGCGTCTTGAAAGGAGGATATAAGATGAACATCAACAAAAGCAATACGAGGATAATGGAATGTAGTCGAATTAAGTCGGGTGATGCTGAGGGAATTAGATTAGGAAATGAGACACAAAGTAGCAAAGGGGTTTTGCTATTTGAGGAACAAAATAACTGATGATGGTCGAAGTAGAGAGGATATAAAATGTAGACTGGCAATGGCAAGGAAAGCGTTTCTGAAGAAGAGAGATTTGTCAACATCTAGTATAGATTTAAGGGTCAGGAAGTCGTTTCTGAAAGTATTTGTATGGAGTGTAGCCATGTATGGAAGTGAAACATGGACGATAAATAGTTTGAACAAGAAGAGAATAGAAGCGTTCGAAATGTGGTGCTAGAGAATGATGCTGAAGATTAGATGAGTACATCACATAACCAATTAGGAGGTATTGAATAGAATTGGGGAGAAGAGGAGTTTGTGGCACAACTTGACAAGAAGAAGGGACCTGTCGGTAGGACATGTTCTGAGGCATCAAGGGATCACAAATTTAGCATTGGAGGGCAGCGTGGAGGGTAAAAATCGTAGGGGAGACCAAGAGATGAATACACTTAGCAGATTCAGAAGGATGTAGGTTGCAGTAAGTACTGGGAGATGAGGAAGCTTGCACAGGATAGAGTAGCATGGAGAGCTGCATCAAACCAGTCTCAGGACTGAAGATAACAAACAATAACAACAACATCACCAAGTTGTGCTGATGCAATGGTCTGTTCGCTCTCGACGTTTTGCCGACGAACTCTGCCATTTCAGCGCAGATGCGCGCGAATACACCGAGGCGGAAGTAGAAAAAGGAGAAAATTGGAAAACAGACCGTAGAATCAGTAACACATTTGACGATGATATAATTTCCGTAATGTGATAACTCAATTTCTGTACCTCTTTTATGGTAAATACATTTCGGTACACAACTTTATGGCTCTGTTGTCGTGCCCTAGTATTAGATAGAAGACATCCGCTGTTACAAAGTTCTTCGAATTTCAGGGCACTAGCCGCGCCTAATTGCGGCATTCATTGATGAGCATTTCACAGCTTTTACTCAGTAGCCCCAAAGCGAATAAAGGTGAGAGCGTATTCGCTAAACGCAGCATTTCACATTTATTGTCTGCCGTTAAAGCCGTTACGCTTACCGTGGCGATAGAAACGTTCTACGAAGCAATAAACACGCCATTTGCCTTTGTGTTAATCTGTCACTGCGCGTGGTACAGCGTTTCACGTGTAACAACTGTAGTATTTTCTTGTCATTACCTAGCGTTATCACTCGTTGTTGTATTTTCTCACTCAGATTTCTTCCTTTCGTCCGGGGTGTGAATAGGGATATGGTTCGTGAAAGACAGTGTACGATCGTGGTATGACTTGAAAAACCGAGGAGCCGCCAGCACCAGCCGTAGGAGGCGCAAAAATCTAAGGATGGCTTTAACATTGGTCAGAACCGGTCACAGTAAACAAATGTTATTGCGATCTCGACTGTTGATGTAACCTAAGGTTCGTAAAAGATTCTGTTTCATAACATGGAAATACAGTTAACGTAAAAGATGCTTATTCATTGTTCAAAGATATATGACGCTAAATTCATCACCCGCAATATACTACTGTGGCTCACGCTAGCAGTCCGTACTTTCACACTGTCACTGTATGTTTAATCTCGGTAAACAAATGTACTTACTTCCATTCTGTCCACACTGTTAAACATTTACACCACTCTAACTCCAACATGAGACTCAGAAAACGGCCATCACTGTTTACGAATACGACACATAATACGTCCACGCTCTTTGTACGCCTACCAGTGACGACGTTTGCAGAAAGACAGGCAGCTTAAAAGCCTTCAACGACACAGAGAGCGAGGCCATTCCGGCGAAAACGCGTAGCGCTGCGCAGCGGTGTTGTGGGTGGTTATACGGCAAGTTCATTTTACCTGTTCAATACAAAGTTGGACGGCTCAAATAAAGTGACATGACAGATGTGTTGCATCTTCTGACTAAATAAATGATAGTTAAGAGGAAAAATAACTCAGTTGCTTGATGCAGCGCCACGGTCGCAGGTTCGAATCCTGCCCCGGGCATGGATGTGTGTGATGTGCTTAGGTTAGGTTAGGTTTAAGTAGTTCTAAGTTCTAGGGGACTAATGACCACAGATGTTAAGTCCCATAGTCCTCAGAGGCAGTTGAACCATTTTTGTTTGATGCTGAAGCAGATGTTAATGTAGATTGTTCCAGGTTTAAATTGTCATTTACCAGATGAAGATGCAATCTGTAACTGATTTCTCCTTGTCACACATTTCTTCATGGCTTCCAAGTAAGTCTTGATTCAGTTACCCAATCCTTATAAATGTTGTAGCTCTGTGTAGAGAAATTGTGTTATTAATCCCAGAAAATTTTTTTTCAAGAACAGAGCACAGGTATTTTTAAAAGTGTTTCTTCTTTTTCTTTTGTTTTGCATACTTCATTTCCAATAGGAGCAGCAAGTTCTGTTTCAAAGTGCAAGACTTTTGTTTTCCCATGGAGGGTAAAGTGCCCCACGAGATACAAGTGATACTCAGTCTGTATTAGGCTCTCCTACTTCATTTTCTACTGCTGGAAAAACCCAATGATTTATCAAAGTTTTTGCATCTGCATCCAATATAGCCTGCAAGGTATTTCATCACATCTGGAAGAAAAACTGAGATTACGGAATTATTACACACTGTTACCACACACATACATATTATAAAAATAGATATACGTGTGTATGTACGTATGTATGCATTTACAATATGATCCATGTCTCCTTCTAAACCGATGGATCGATGTCAACCAAACTTGATATTCGTATCACTTACTGTATGGAAAGAATCGCTGTGGTTGTAAGTGTTGTGGTTGGCAGGAGAGCCAACCCGTATATCTAACGGAGGCCGAAATGCACGCGTTTTAGCTCACGCAGGCTGGCGTGAGGTCTGGAACATGACAAGGGAATTAGAATTGAGAAAAACGGACGTAGCTGATGGAATACTTAACTTTAATCCATTAATGGAGAACGTCGCTCTTTATGGTACATGATTCACAATATCAATAGTACGGATACTGGCGCCTTGCTAGGTCGCAGCAAATAACGTAGCTGAAGGCTATGCTAACTATCGTCTCGGCAAATGAGAGAGTATTTAGTCAGTGAACCATCGCTAGCAAAGTCGGCTGTACAACTGGGGCGAGTGCTAGGAAGTCTTTCTAGACCTGCCGTGTGGCGGCGCTAGGTCTGCAATCATTGATAGTGGCGACACGCGGGTCCGAAGTATACTAACGGACCTCGGCCGATTTAAAGTCTACCACCTAGCAAGTGTGGTGTCTGGCGGTGACACCACAGTAAGAACCATCTACCTAAGAATATGGTGAGGGTAGTGCTGAAAAATCAGTGTAGACCATGACGAGCGAATATCGATACTTGTCCAGTATTTAAGAATGAGAGCACATAGTGACTTATAACAAACATTACACATAATTTCAAACGTTTATGAGACTTTCTAGCTAAAAGCCACCACAAAATGACGAAAAGAAAAAAAAAAGTGTATCGCTTACTATGTTTTCGCTATTCATGCAGTGAAACAACCGCAAGAAGTATCACTTTATCACTTTTTCATTTATTACTTCCTTACTAATAAAGGTATTCGCGACATATTTTCAGGCAGTATGCACATACGCCATTGAATGTAGCTGCAAAATTATCTCATTTTACGGAACATAGGTCAGGAGATATGACGACATAAACACTGAGATGCGTGAAAAACTGCCGCATCAAGCATGACGTGTAAATTTATTTCTTCTTTATTACTAACCCTATTCGCGACATATTTCGCATGCAGTAGACATATATACCATTGGATGTACCTGTAAAATTACATCTTTTACGACGCATAGTTCAGGAGATGATGAATATCAAGAGCTAAGATGGAAACCCAGTTCTAAGCAAATAGGGAAAGCAGAAAGGTGGACGCAGTATATAGAGGGTCTATACAATGGCAATGTACTTGAGGACAATATTATGGAAATGGAAGAGGATGTAGATGAAGATGAAATGGGAGATACGTTACTGCGTGAAGAGTTTGACAGAGCACTGAAAGACCTGAGTCGAAACAAGGCCCCGGGAGTAGACAATATTTCATTAGAACTACTGACGGCCTTGGGAGAACCAGTCCTGACAAAACTCTACCATCTGGTGAGCAAGATGTATGAGACAGGCGAAATACCCTCAGACTTCAAGAAGAATATAATAATTCCGATCCCAAAGAAAGCAGGTGCTGACATATGTGAAAATTAACGAACAATCAGTTTAATAAGTCACGGATGCAAAATACTAACGCGTATTATCTACAGCAAAATGGAAAAACTGGTAGACGCTGACCTCGGAGAATATCAGTTTGGACTCCGCAGAAATATTGGAACTCGTGAGGCAATACTGACCCTACGACTTATCTTAGAAGCTAGATTAAGAAAAGGCAAACCTACGTTTCTAGCATTTGTAGACTTAGAGAGAGCTTTTGACAATGTTGACTGGAATACTCTGTTTCAAATTCTGAAGGTGGCAGGGGTAAAACACAGGGAGCGAAAGGCTATTTACAATTTGTACAGAAACAAGATGGCAGTTATAAGAGTCGAGGGGCACGAAAGGGAAGCAGTGGTTGGAAAGGGAGTGAGACCGGGTTGTACCCTCTCCCCGATGTTATTCAATCTGTATATTGAGCAAGCAGTGAAGGAAACAAAAGAAAAATTCGGAGTAGGTATTAAAATCCATGGAGAAGAAATAAAAACTTTCAGCTTCGCCGACGACATTGTAATTCTGTCAGAGACAGCAAGGGACTTGGAAGACCAGTTGAACGGAATGGACAGTGTCATGAAAGGAGGGTATAAGATGAACATCAATAAAAGGAAAACGAGGATAATGGAATGTAGTCGAATTAAGTCGGGTGATGCTGAGGGAATTAGATCAGGAAATGAGACACTTAAAGTAGTAAAGGAGTTCTGCTATTTGGGGAACAAAATATATGATGATGTTTGAAGTAGAGAGGATATAAAATGTAGACTGGCAATGGCAAGGAAAGCGTTTCTGAAGAAGAGAAATTTGTTAACATCAAGTACATATTTATGTGTCAGGAAGTCTTCTCTGAAAGTATGTGTATGGAGCGTAGCCATGTATGGAAGTGAAACATGGACGATAACTAGTTTGGACAAGAAGAGAATAGAAGCTTTCGAAATGTGGTGCTACAGAAGAATGCTGAAGATTAGATGGGTAGATCACATAACTAATGAGGAGGTATTGAATAGGATTGGGGAGAAGAGAAGTTTGTGGCACAACTTGACGAGAAGAAGGGATCGGTTGGTAAGACATGTTCTGAGTCATCAGGGGATCGCCAATTTAGTATTGGAGGGCAGCGTGGAGGGTAAAAATCGTGGAGGGAGACCAAGAGATGAATACACTAAACAGATTCAGATGGATGTAGGATGCAGTACGTACTGGGAGATGAAGAAGCTTGCACAGGATAGAGTAGCATGGAGAACTGCATCAAACCAGTCTCAGGACTGAAGACTACAACAACAACAGTTCAGGAGATACAACGTCATAAACATTGAGCTGTGTGACTATAACACTGCAGAGTGAAATTCGCTAGAGACACATTCTAAATACACTGAGGTGGCAAAGGTCATCGGATAGTGCATATACAGATGGTGGTAGTACCGCGTACACACGATATAAAAGGGCAATGCATTGGCGGAGCTGTCACTTGTACTCAGGTGGTTCAGTTGAAAAGGTTTCCTACAGAAGTCGTTAGGGAATTCAATATTTCGAGATCCACAGTATCAAGAGAGTGACGAGAATACAAAATTTCACGCATTACCACTCACCATGGACGACGCAGTGGCCAACGGCCTTCACTTTACTACTGAGGGAGCGGCGTTTGCGTAGAGTTGTCAGTGCTAACAGACAAGCAACACTGCTTGAAACAACAGCAAAAATCGATTTGGGACGTACGATGAACGTGTCCGTTAGGACAGAGCGGCGAAATTTGGTGTCAATGGGCTATGGTAGCAGACGACCGACGCGAGTGCCGTTGGTAACAGCACGACATCTACAGCGCGTCTCCTGAGCTCGTGGCCATATCGTTTGGGCCCAAGACGACTGGAAAACCGTGGCCCGGCCATATGAGTCCCGATTTCAGTTGGTAAAAGTTGATGGTAGGGTTAGAGTGCGGTGCAGACACCTCGAAGCGATGGACCCAAGTTATCGACAAGGTATGGAGCCGAACGCGGTAGCCGCGTGGTCTAAGGCGCCTTTCACGGTCCGCGCGGCTTCCGCCTCGAACATTCGAGTCGTCCCTCGGGCATGCATGTGTATGTGTTGCCCTTAGCTTAAGTTAGTTTGTTAGATTAAGTAGTGTGTAAGCTTAGGAACCGATGACCTTAGCAGTTTGGTCTCATAAGACCTTACGAGAAATTTCTAATTTTCTCCAAGTTACCATCAAGGCGTTGCGCAAGCCGGTGATGGCTCCAGGGTTTGCATAGAGTGAACAACGTCCTCTGATTCGATCTATGCGGAGATTGACTGGATTTGGTTATTTTCGGCTACTTTTAGACCATTTCGTGCCATTCATGGACTTCATGTTTCCAAACAACTGAGGAATTATACTGGACGATAATGCACTATGTCACTGGGCCACAGTTTTTCCGCGTTGGTTGGAAGAATATTCTGGACGATTCGAGCGAATGATGTGGCCACCCAGATCACGCAACATGAATACAATCGAACATTTATGGGACATAATAGAGAGGTCAGTTCCTGCAGAAAATCCTGCACCGGCAACACTTTCGCAATCATGATACTACAGCGGTATTCTGTTTACGATCTTGAAGCATTCGCTCTGGAAAAATTTAGCATGTGTTTGAAGCACCAGATGTTTGAACTTGAGACGCATTCAGGTTCTTATTTGGGTGCTGGGGCTCCCTAGAAGAACTGGGCAGATAGCTCGATTGGCGACACGAATAGCAGCTTCTCAGTTCAGAAGAAGACACATCAAGGGCGTGGACAGCATGGTCACGGACGCCTTTATAGAATATTTGAGGATCAGGACCAGGAGGAATAAGATCTGAAGAGAGATGGTCAGCTGCCTTATGAGATTAATGCGATATTGGCTGAGTATCCCGAACTGTTTCACGGAATTAAGAATTATCAGAATCAGGATTCAGAGTTAAAATGGTGATACATAAGATCAACAAGGATGGGGAGAGCTACCCCTACCTATTGAAGAAACGGGTTTTATGTTGTCAGAAGCGGGGTGAAACTCGGACAAGAGTTGTGGTTCCAGCTGCGGCAGAAGTTTCTCTTCTAATTTCACGTATCATCGGTGGGCGGTCACCTTCGATTGTGTGAAACTAGGGATAAGGTTAAGGAACGCTTTATTTGGGCAGGAATGGACACGGACATAAGAAAGTTGGTCAAGGAATGTCAAGATTGTGCTTTTAACAAGCCTGCGTAGAGTATCTTGACGGGATATATGGCCTCGTAACCAGGCAATGATCCTATAGAAAGAGTATTCGTAGATTATGTAGGTCCATTACCCTGTTCTAAGAATATATATATATATATATATATATATATATATATATATATATATATATATATATATATATATATATATATCCAGGTTTACCTGGCTAATTCCAACGTGAATGGCTACTGCAAATGCGACAGTAGAGGTTCTGAAGGGTATATTCATAGTGTTTGGTTCTAGTTCATTCTTGGTATCTGATAAATAACTTTATGTTTGATGTGAGGGTGAAACACCACCACACTACGCTACACTACCTCTATCCCTCTCTCTAAGGACAGCCCTTATCACTTACAATCAGGAGAATCAGTGAGTCCTTGAGTTGGATAGCCTACGTCTCTAATACAGGGAGGCACGAGAGCAATTTAAATAAGCCGGTTTGCTTGATGTTCGCTTATAAATCGAATTTCCACTGAGTTACTTTTGGAGAATTGAGGATTTGTTACCTGACATGTTCTTACTTTCCGGCGTTACACAGAGTTGGCGTAAGGCCTGGAGAAACATTCGCTGATCACATCAGAAACGGTAAACCCGTTATAATCATAACAGACAAACTTGCAAATACCACGTGGTGGCAGAGTTTTCTGAAAGAATTTTGCATCCGTGAGCAACAACAGCGAAAAAATCTAAGAAATTGCTACAAAGTTTAAAGGTCCCTTTTGGAGATGCTCAGAGTGGTAGGGTTCTTCGGGCACACGTTTCACAGATCAAGTAATTTGGTTTGTAGGCGTCGTCCATTGGGCACGCACGGTTCACTTCCACGGGTACCATGAAATTTTGGGGGGAAGGGGGGATTTGTGTCGGTGTGTTTCGTCCTCTGGCAATTTGCGTTTAGCGCCATTACGGTACTACCACAGTTTCTGTAGGCCATGGAGTGTTTGTTGTGCCTGGGTGCGCGAGTGACAGTGCGATGGCGCTAGCGGCGTTAGAGGTGACAGCGCGCAGTAATGCAAACTAGACCGGGCGCTCAGTTCTTGACAGACGGTGTTTACGGCCGCAGCGTTGCATAGGGCCACCGCAGAGTTGTGTTGACTAGGGTCGTGCCTGCCGCCAGCAAGTGCGTCCGTTGTCGTTAAGCTCTGCGAAAATGTTGAAATACGTTCTGCGTTGCTGTTCAACCGTTTGGTTATTACACTGAAGAGTCAAAGAAAGTGGTACACCTGCCTAATATCGTGTAGGGCCGCCGCGATCATGCAGAAGCGCCGCATCACGACGTGGCATGGACTCAACTCAAGTCTGAGGTAATACTGGAGGAAACTGACATCATGAATCCTGCAGGGCTGTCCATAAATCCGTAATGGTACGAGGGGGTGGAGATCTCTTTTGAACAGCACCTTGCAATGCATCCCAGATATGCTCAATAATCTTCATGTCTGGGAAGTTTGGTAGCCAACGGAAGTGTTTAAAACTCAGACGAGTGTTCCTGGAACCACTCTGTGGCAATTCTGGACGTGTGGGGTGTCGCATTGTCCTGCTGGAATTATCCAAGTCGGTCGGAATTAACGATGGACATGAAAGGATTGAGGTGATCTCACAGGGTGCTTACGTAAGTGTCACCTGTCATAGTCGTATCTAGACGTATCAAGTGTCCCATATCACTCCAACACTACTCGCCCCACACCTCTGTAGCCTCCACCAGCTTGAACAGTCCCCTGTTGACATGCAGGGTCCATGGATTCATGAGGTTGTCTCCATATCCGTAAACGCCTACCATCTCCATACAGTTTGAAACGAGACTCGTCCGACCAGGCAACATGTTTCCAGGCATCAACAGTCCAATGTCGGTGTTGACGGGCTCAGGCAAGGCGTAAAGCTTTGTGTCGTGCAGTCATCAAGGTTCCACGAGTAGACCTTCGGCTCCGAAAGCCCATATCTATGATGTTTCGTTGAATGGTTTGCACACGAACACTTGTTGATGGCCCAGTACTGAAGTATCTAGCAATTTGTGGAAGGGTTGCACTTCCGTAACGTTGAACGATTCTCTTCAGTCGTCGCTGGTCCTGTTCTGGCAGTATATTTTTCCGGCCACAGAGATGTCGGAGATTCGATGTTTTACCGGATTCCTGATATTCAAGGTACACTCGTGAAATGCTCGTATGCGACAATCCCCACTTCATCGCTACCTCGGCGATGCTGGACCCATCGCTTGTACGCCGACTATATCTCCACGTTCAGACTCACTCAAATATTGATAACCTGCCATTGTAGGAGCAGAAACCGTTCTAACAACTGCGCCAGACACTTGTTGTCTTATATAGGTGTTTCCGACCGCAGCTCAGTCTTCTGCCTGTTCATATATATCTGTATTTGAATACGTATTCCTATACCAGTTTCTTTGGCGCTTCGGTGAGGTTAGCTTCAGTCAAGATACTGGAGACAGTAATTCGAAGGCAAGATCTGTGGTTAGGCTCGACTGATTGTTCTCGTTGTCTTTCTTCAACGTTGCTGGCCAGGTTCACGTAAGTAGTGAACAGTGTCGTTAAGAAGAGAAATCGATAGGTCACACCGACGATAAGAAGCAGTGTCGTCTTGCTGCGGTGGCTGACTCCGAGAACTGGCTAAGGTAGCCACGTTGGTTCCTTAACTTCTTGGTGGTGTTTTCTGTCATATTAAAATTCCGATAACGACTGCGACTTGTTAGCGGTCTTCTTCAACTGTATGCGACGTGTTGGTATCCTTGTCTTATTTAGTAGTGCTGCCGACGTGAGTTATTGTAAGGAATGACACCGACAACAGCTGTGCTTGATAACTTTCTTGTTGGTAAGCAGTATTACAAAAGCTTGTCCACCGTAGTAAAGTGATGGAAACGAGCGTTAGAGAGTACTGTTACCATTCTATAGTTACTGCGTTTGATTCTCCTTGTCCTGTTATGGTGTGGTGAAGCAGTTGTGAAATGTTGTAAGGATTGCTTCCGGTGGCAACGTTGGTGGCAAAAGTGTCATTAGTTGCAACAGAGTGTTAGCACATGGACCCGTCGTAGTAGGCTGACGGAAAGAATCGTTATTCAGCAGTGATACCGTTATTGGCCTTAGCGATTGTGGATCGTCCGTATTTGGTGGTTGGTACTGATGTAACCCAAAAGTGGGAAGTACTGGTGGTCTGCTGCGTGGGTACGTTGTGCTTTTTTTTTAACCTCATGCCTTGATTGTGGAAAGTTGAGACGTCCCTATGTTATGTTGTATGGTAACAACTCCCTGGAAGTTTAGGGCGTTGTGTGGTTAGGACTTTTATCTTTCTTTGAAATGCCTCTAAAATTTTTATTATAAAGTGTGTATGTTGCCATTTGGGGTGGTTATATTGTGGAGTGTGTTCTTTGAAGTAGCGCGCTTCACTTCTGTAGAATAGTAAAGTGGTGCACCACTGCAGCTAGTAAATTTTAAGTAAGAGGGCTTGACCGCAACTGATAAGCTGGCTACGATAGCACGTGCTTATGTATTATTGTTTTGCGCAGCGCTTTAGTGTTCGCACGGTTACAGACTGTGCAGTGTCCGACTTCGCTAGCGTGGTTAAGCACCATTGAGGTTAAGCTATCGGATGGTAGTTGTGGCCCTGTGAGCGTATAGCGCGTCTGGGTGACAGTAGCTTATTGTTTGAATGTGTTGGTCATTGAGCATGGCCAGTATTAAGTTCACTGTAGTATGTTTTAAAAGCCTTGTAGCTAAGCCCTATTAGCCTATTCTGTTTGAATGTAGTAATTATGTGCTTGGCCAATATAAATGTTCAAATGTGTGTGAATTCCTAAGGGACCAAACTGCTGAGGTCATCGGTCCATAGACTTACATGCGAATTAAATTAATTTAAACTAACTTATGCTAAGAACAACATACACACCCATGCCCGAGGGAGGACTCGAACCTCCGGCGGGAGGGGCCGCGCAATCAATGACATGGCGCCTCTATCCGCGCGGCAGTTTCGCGTAGCTTGGCCAATATAAAGTTTATTTAGCATAGTAAGCTTTAAAAGACTTTCTTCTAAAGCTCTGCCCTGTTACCTTACGTTAGTATTCATGCGCTTGGCCACTATTAAGTGTAAGTTGTAAGAAGCTTGCTGCTGAAATTTGTCTGTCCTTTGTCTGCTATTTGTGTGTTTGATGGTTAAAACATTTCCCTAGCATTGCAGTTTCCTACCGCCCTTTCGTGTTCTGTGAGCTTTACACTTATCACGGGGCTAAGCAGATGAGCTTCAGGAAATGGCCACGCCTGTGAGAACTAAAAAGGGCGATAAATAATTAAATTGTTCATTGGAAGTTTAAGCTGTTAAGCCCACTGCTAAGACTTCGCTAAGTTACGTCCAGGCCGAAGGTAGTTTTTGTGGTCTTAGTTTAAGGGATCCTACCTCAGCATGTTGCACATGTGGCCTGGGTTAGAGGCTCAATACCCGATCTTGCTGGAGGTGTTCCTGGGGGGACGGTCAGGATCCAGAGCTCCGTCAGGACTGAGCCGACGTTCGCTTCCTGTCATCACACAGTGGGCGACGGCCGTTAAGCGTCCGGAGAGCTTGAGTTTTAATTGTTGAACCCCATTTAAAGAAATAAGAAATATTGGTTCCAATCCAGCGTCCACACTTAATAGTCCAGCCCTCCATTCCCGTGACATCGGGAACAAATCTGGACAACGGCCGCACCACAAAACAAGACAAGGAAATCAACACGTTACACACAGTTGACGAAAAACGCTAACAATTCTCAGTCGTTACCGGCATCTTAATACGATAGAAGACACCACCAAGAAGTTAAGGAAGCAAAGTAGCTGCCTTAGCCAGTTCTTGTAATCAACCACCGTGGCAACACCACACAGCTTCTTGTCGTCGGCTTGGTCTATCGGCGTTGTCTTCTTAAAGGTAGAAATAAACGTAAAACGACGCTATTCACCATTTAACTGAACCCGGTTGGCAACTTTAGAGAAAGACAACGGGAACGATCAGCCGAGCCTAACCATAAATCTTGGCTTCGTATTACTGTCTCCAGTATCCAGACTGAATCTAATAACTAAAACGATGAACAGCAACGTATAACTACAACAACACAAACATATTTCAACACTTTCTCAGAGCTTAACGCCAACCACACTTGCTATTCGCAGCCATGGCCCTCGTCAACACAACTCTGCCTCTTCGCTGCGTTTCCTCTATGCAGTGCTGCGGCTGTGAACAGTCAAGACCTGAGCTCTCGGCCTAACCTGCAGCACTCTGCACTGTCAGTCACCTTCGACGCCGCCAGCGCCACCGCTCCGACACTCGCGCACCTAGGCACAACCAACACCCTGTGGAATACAGAGAAACTGTGGTAGAGCCACAAGGGTACGAAAAGAAAACCGCTCGAGGGGGAAATCAACCGGCATAAGCTATAGAGGCAGCATGGTTCAATATATCTGCAGAGGAGTTCCAATGACTTGTTGGACCATGCCAAATCGAGTTGCTGCGCTAAGCCATGCAAGTGGAGGTCAGACACGATATAAGGAGGTATCCCATAACTTTTGTCACTTCTGTGTGTGTACCAATACACGTGAAATATTTTAAATATAAGTAAAATATATTTGACGTGTGCATATGCGCTAAACGCGTTGGTAAAGAGCTCATCCTCAACCCCTGGAATAATTTTAGTTTTATTTAGTACACATATTAATTACGATCCGGAAAGAGATCGTGTGTAATTTACAACCACCAGACTTCTATTCCTACTGGGATGGGAGTGATAATATGGATAAAGAAGGGCGGAGGAGGAGATGGACAGACAGTGGAGGGGGGGGGGGAGAAGGAGATGAACAGTAAGAGGAGGAGGACATGGACAAGGAGAGGGAGAAGGAGGAGATCGAATTAAAAAGGTTTGGGCAGGAGGAGATGGAAACGGACAGCATGTTGGAGCAGATGGACAGAAAGAGGGGGGAAGGGGATGGACTAATAGGAGATTGGAATAAGTACACATACGAACAATGCCGGGTACTTAGGTAGGATTTTAATAAATTTTCTTTCGCTTTCACAGCTTGTGATATTTATCACATTTGTGATCCATCAACATCATCAGTTCAAGTGAGTGCCGGCTTAGTGTAGTGGTTAAGAGACATTCCTTAAGTACTGAAGGTTGTGGTTTCGAATCCTTGTCAGGTGTTTTATAAAATTCTATTTTTAAATCCTTACCAAAATAAGTTTCGCCATTATCTTTATTCAGTAAATTAAATTAAATGTAATTTTTGTTTCCATTCTTATTTAATCATCATATTAACTTCATTATCAGCTCTTTAATTGCATTCTGATACCATGTGATTTTAATTATTTTAGTATATTAGCTTTGAATTACTTTGTTCTGTTTTATCATTTTCTATTTTTGTCCATGTTATTGCAATTTTTCTATTTGTCTTGTTGCTTCTGTTCTGTTATTATTTATAATCCCTTCTTTCTATTAAACATTCGTCTGTATTATTTTGTTCATGGTGCATCAAGAATTTATGTATTAAATGTTTTTCTGACTGTTACACCCAAAAAAATGCCCTCCTTGTAACTAAACATCCATTTTTGACACCATTTCACAGTGAATATAAACAGAATATTTGATCTTTCCTTTTGAGAGCAATATTCAGCGTTTTCAATCGTTTACACATTATGATAGATTAATAAAACAATTAAAATCACATGCTCCAAGATTCCCATTGAAAAATGCAAGATAGGAAGAAAATATGATGCCAAATAAGAAAGTTTATGTGATGATTAGAATCATATAGTAAAAGATTAGAAATAATGACATTTAAATGAATTAAATGAATAAAAATAATGACCTACGTTATTTTGCAATAGATTTGATGATGTAAATGATTCTGTTGAGATTCGAATCTACAACTGTCAACATGTCAGGAATTTGTCTTTACTTCCACATTGCTCATCTGCTGTGGATAACAGTACAATTTTCAATAATATATCCACCGTCCGCGGATAGGAAAATCTCAGAGTGTGAGTTATAGCGTTTTCATTTAAACTAAAGTGTTTCTTCAAAATTTACAAAACAATATTCGTAAGGTAGGACTGATCCTCCAAGCCTACCAATAACTAAATCAGAGATTCTTCCGAACATAAACTGTCTGTAGTAACCATACAACTTCACCAAACCAAGCCCCGGCCGTCTCGCGAAGAGAACGCGGAGTTCACGTTGCCGTCACCTGAGTCAGAAGGCGAGTAGAGGCCCTGCGAGGATGTCTCCGGTACGCTGGCGGCGGTAGAGGATGACGCGGCGGCTACGATGACACCAGTGGGCTCGCTCGGCGTGAAGTGCCTCTCCAGCCTCCTGCGCCAGCCTGCTTGGCGCATGGATATGGATGGCTCTATTTGCAGTCACGTGTCGAGCGGAAGGAAAGAGATCCGCGGCTGTAGCGACCTCTTGCCGCGCCGTGGACGCCTCCTGGTGGTCTCTGGGAAGCGTCTGTGTTTCCGTGACGACCGGCCAGGCTTACCCCGACTCGGTCCGGGGCCCGCTGTACCGGTCTGCTTCGCGGGAAGTGAGAGTTGCAGGCGCTTAGTCTGGACACAGTATTCAATGTCTCTAGCCCATCACAGGAAACTGTGTGTTTGCATTAAAGTATTTATCATTTAAGTGCCGATCTTTGGCAAAGATAAGATAAATAACGTTTGTTATCTTTCAAGCAATATTTTGGATTGTACCAAGATGCAATTACAGAGACTCTTGATGATAGCTGACAGGAAATGAGGCATTTTCCTTGGATACTCACCATGACCTTAGTGTTCTGCTGAATGCTAGGCTATAAAGAGGCTATACTTAATATTTATGGTAAGTCCATGTTAGAATTAACCTTGTGGGGGATAAATATTTGAGTCTTGAGAAATTAGATGATATGTACGAGTACTGTGCAATAACAAAAGTTAAAAAATGGGACCATCAGCACACTATATATGTGTCGGACCCATTTCTCCATTATCCATTCAAATTTCAACTGGAAAAATTACTTTAAATAAAACTGTAGTGATACTAATTTGTTTTATTCACTTAATTTAACGATCAATATATACAATAGCTAAAATTTTAATTGTAGCTGAATATAAAACCACTGAAAAACTAATGAAAAAATTGTTATAATTTTTCAATTTTTAATTTTTAATTTCTTAATTTTTTAATATCTAATAAACTTTTCCTGATAAATGGTAACAAAAAATCTTGTAAATTAGATCTCCAAAATCTGTTTCCATTTCGAATAATGTAATACATTCTCTAAATAAAATATATGACTAATGTGTGGGATGAATTTAAGTTTCATGAAAATACATTTAATAAACAAAGAGAGAAACAAGTTAACATAAGATTTGCAAAAATTATTTTAAACCATCTTTAATTACAGAATGTTTGACAATTAAAAGAAATAAAGGTGGTACTGACTGCATGGAAAAGTATTGGGAATTTATTATCAGTTAAAAAGAAGATGTTACGGGTATTTGGGAAGAAATAGAAAAGTCAGATTCCACCATTTTTATAATTGTAAAAAAATTGCAAATTTCATAAAAGTCATAACTTATTATTAAATCTTTAGTGTGATAAATATCATTTAACAAAAAAATATTGTCATTATTGTAATTTGCCAAATATAATAAACATATACTGAAGTTTATATACTATTTTTAAAATTTTTCACACAATAACCAAAAATCAAAAATTATTTATCTACGCTTTGTATTGAATATTGTAAGTCAATTTTTTTATATATGCTTAAGTATCATAAGCAATTTTAGCGTTAAAAGCAGCACATTTAATAGTAGTTTTATGATTTACCAAAATATGTTTTATTCTACTCATATTTATGACATAAACAGCATAATTTATAATGAAACTGTATAGATCTTCTTTTAATTGTGTTACTCATTTAAAGTCACAAAATGTAGTGCACGCTTTTAAAAAATTATTGGTGTTTCTAAATTCCTCATTTGTTGAAAAAAAATTCATTTCACCCTTTTTAAATAAATATTTGGTAATTTAACATTATCAGATAATGACAAATCGACCAATTGATTAGTTTTTCTTTATACTTGAAAAACAAGAAAAATAATTAAAGACATATCAAATGCTGCTGAATTATAATGAATTGTTATGTCTGTCTCACAATTATTTTTGTTTCTGAATGTGGTGGTTACTATAGTTTGCAGTTCAAAGAAAGATATCGGTATCTAGAATTTTTTAATCTTTCTTGTAATAGTTCATAACTGAAATCATAATTAACAATAGGTACTCTTATTTCCATGTTTTCGAAAACAATTTTTCTTTAATTGGTAATGTAATTATTATTTCGACTCTAGTATTATTTTTATCAGAACATTTCTAAATAGCATCTCCATCACTAGAACTTAAAGTAAAAATAACAGTTAAATCTACTTCCCCATAATTTCTTTGGAATCATTGAAAAACTGCCAAACATTTTTAATGGATAAAGTACTTTACTTTCTTCATGGTTTATTTTACCATTATTAACTGTATGTCCCTCCACATAAATATTAACAGAAACAGAAGTAGTTAAATTTAATAAAACTTATGAAGAAATAAAAGAATGTTCTATTCTTGATAAAATATTACTGACTCATTTTGTAGTTACAAAATTAAATAATTTAGGAACAAAATTATCAAATAACTTTTTGTTAGATTTTCTTCCATATATTGGGTAATCTGATCTATCAATATGAAAGATTTTAAATTTCATATGTAACCGAGTGATATTTGGATGAATACAACTGTCACCAATATTTATATCAATTTCTGTTTTCCTGTTTGGAATATTTAAATTATTTTTACTTTTTTCATTTTAAGCTAGTATGCCTATATATAAAATATGCATTCAAGTAAGAATAAGTAAAATGAAAGCTGTTTTCGAAGAAGGCCTCATATCTAATTGATCAATAGAACATTTCGAAACTGAACAGGCTATTTATTCCAACCCAATCACATGTAAATTAAGAGGCTTTAATGGAGCAGAAGTTAAGAGAAATTTTTATGAATAAGAACTACAACAAACTAAATATCCAGATATACATCTTGTTGTAAAAGCTGTAAAAACTGATAAGGTTTTTGTTATCTGCCTTAGTTTTATAATTTCCGTTAAAACTGGGTATCAAAAAATAATATTATAGTGAAATAACAAAGATTACTTTTTATAGTAGTTTTTTCCTTAATAAATAGAAGTAACTCAATAGATGATTTGTAAAAATTGTAAAAGTGAGAAATCAGTTGATGATTTTATCTCACAGAAATATACAAATGAAGGCTATAAAACAATGTATATGCCTTGCTTAAATGAATATCATAAAAATATATATAATAAAAATATAATTCTTTTTGTGTGTGTAAAATACGTTTCTAAATATTATTGAAAAGAGCATTTTAAACTAATTCTAAGTTAATATAATTTGAATATATTATTATCATTTAAAATGATGATACATAATAAATGATGAAGAATTTGTAAATTCAAAAATGTATAAATTTTCAAGAAACGAACGATTTAAAAGTTTTAATAAAATTCAAAATACTGAATGCTACTATACTTTTAATTATACACCAAACAAATATATTAGATCTATATGAATTGGTCTTTTTAATGTTTTTGAATTAGAAAATTTGACATAAAATGTATTTTAAAAGAAACATTAAAGTGTTACTTGATAAAGCTAGAAACATGTTATTTTTCGCATATACATTATATATTGAGTATTATGATCAGCGACCTCTTACCTGTTGGGAGTGGCATCAGGACTTTGGGATCCTGTAGTATACCTGACCAGCATCCTGTAGCAGGACAATGAGCTGCTGTTATCCATCCTGCCCCATCGATTTTTGTAGTGACGCCATTCAGACATCCCCAAATCTCGGAAGAATTGTGTTGGGGTACGTGCTCCACATCGTGCAGGTCAGTGCGTATGCACCATCCTGGATCGTTTTGGTGTTACTGCAAAGACAGAGCATTTACATGGTGGTTGAGAAGCTGCCGATTCCTTCCAGTGCTTTAGTCATGTTCACTTCAACGTATAAATTAACAATTAGCTCTTCAAAGCGTGTAAATACTAGTATAGAAGCATCAAGCACCGTGATTGGCATGTTGTGTGAGGGAACGAATATGCACCGAGAAGTGTTTAAGTGCCATTTACGGTGTTGGAATGGGATGAACTGTGTAATACAGACCCCTACATCAATTAACAGCTGACCGCCAAATATTATCCATCCCTTTCTCCCCAGAAATTAGCTGTTCTGTCTGACACTACCTACCACATTACTGTACAACAGTGCACCACTCATGATGAGATGAGGTGATCGGTCCATTTGTTTACAGCACTTCACTGTTACAACTTGTTTATCCTATGGATGGTGCTATCCCTTGTGTTGGAGATACTGAACAGATGGTGTTCAAACTGTGTGTAAAGACAGTGTGAGTTACCTCCATATGTATAGTGTGCAAATACACTATTAAAAACGCTGCATCAACGTGATGCCAAAAGAAGAAGCTAAAGGAATACCCATCTCTTTGAGGGAAATACGCACTGAATTCTATGCATACAAGAAAGCTTCATTTGCCATATTCTATACAGGTGTGAACATGATTAAGATCCAGATGATTTTGTTGAAGTTGTGCATCCTGTGTATGACTACTGAAGAAAAATAATATGTATATTACAGTGAACAATTATTTATTTTTTTCCTATTCCTCTCATAGTAATGACAATGTTACTGTTCTCGGTATTTCCAGTCTAGAATACTGCAGCAACAACAAGCTGTCTAAATTATGTTATCACCACAGTCAACGCCTTCAGTCTTTGTTAAACTGGATGACAGATGAACATCAGTGTGTGTGTGTGTGTGTGTGTGTGTGTGTGTGTGTGTGTGTGCGTGCGAGTGTGTGTGGTGTATATGCTGTAACTTAGTTGATGACATATATTTTCTATAAATGCCCACTGCACACCACTAAACGACATAGTCAGTATATTGGCAGGGTGGGTGAAGCATCCTCAACATCATGGCGTTGTTGCAAGTAACTGGTCCTGCGATAGTGTGGAAGAAGGTCAGACATAATATATGAACGATAACTGTAAGACTATCCTGTTGCAGCAAGACAAATGTTCTCATGTCCATGTTAACACACTCATGTGTAGTCCAAACTGAGGGTGTATGTGTATTTTCAAAAACACTGTTTTAGCCAAAGTACTGGTTACTGCAAAAGATACTACATGGCGTTGATGGTGTGACACAAATGACAAACTACCAACCTTCAACCAAAAACAGTAAAGGCAAACACTGTGTTCATTTTTATGATCTTTCTGTGGAAAACAAGTATAAAATTCAACAATATTTCTCGTTTGGTGGGCACATGGGTGTTGAAATATGTTATTTGAGTCAAACATATTTCAGAATCCCAAAACAGTTGGTGAGGAATACTGCAAACCTCAATATAGCCTTCAAATAATACATTATAAATTTAAACCACATTTGTCAAGCACAGACAGGAACAGATATTTCATTCAATGAATTTGTAAAGATATGTGGAGATTGCTGGACCCACACACAGCATAGGTTTCTTGTTATGGATAAAATAAGAAAACTGAATGATGGTAGGTATAAGCGCAACTCCCGGGGATATATATAGGAGCCGAGGGCCCACTCGTGTACCCCTGATGACCGCACGACACGAACAGTTATGTCTTTGCTGGGCCCGTCAACACCGACATTGGACTGTTGATGACTGGGAACGTGTTACCTGATCGGACGAGTCTCGTTTCAAATTATATCGAGCCGATGGACGTGTACGGGTATGGAAACAACCTCATCAATTCATGGACCGTGCATGCCAGCAGGGAATTCTTGAAGCTGGCGGAGGCTCTGTAACTAACGGTGTTGACGTGTGCAATTGGAGTGATATGGGACCCCTGATACGTCTAGAAACGACTCTGACAGGTGACACGTAAGTAAGCATCCGGACTGATCACCTGCATCCATTCATGTCCATTGTACATAACGACAGACTTGGGCAATTCCAGCAGGACAACCTGACAACCACACGTCAAAAATTGCTACAGAGTGGCTCCAGGAACACTCTTCTGAGTTTTAAGCTCTTCCGCTGGCTACCCAACTCCCCAGACACGAAGATTATTGAGCATATCCGGGATGCCTTGCAATGTGCTGTTCAAGAGAGATCTCCAACCCCTCATACTCCTACGGATTTAAGGACAGGCCTGAAGGATTCATGGTGCCAGTTCCCTCCAGCACTACTTCAGTCATTAGTCGAGTCCATACCACGTCATGTTGCGTCACTTCCGCTTGCACGATTTTAGCCAGGTGTACCAGTTTTTTTGGCTCTTCAGTGTATTTGACGACGTACAAGTTCGCACATGTGTCACGCAGTCCACACGAGAGGATGGGTATACGTAGACAAAGAATTTATATTTACATAGATGGAAAATTTCAGCCTCTCGAAAGTAACGTTAAGGATCTAAATATGTATATCCGGAGCCTACTGAGATTGATCAACGAGTTAGGTGCTATGGTTACTTCCCTTGAAAAGAACGTAAACGACGCAACTGTGAAAGTTGATGGAATGGGGTGAAATGTTTACAAGGTGCTGTCTGTGAATTAGTCTGCTTGGACTGAGAGCAGACACTGAGAGAAACCTTTAAACCAGTTACTGAATCTTACAATGAACTCACAGCGAAATTATGCAATGACGACGAAGTTGCTGATTTCATTAACTGCAACAGTGATAACAGAATGGACAAAATATTTGGTTTCAGTGTTGAAAAGCCATACATGTTAGGTGCAGAGCCAATAAATGTAAATGGAAAAACAGTACAGATAAATGATAATGAATTTCAAAAACAGCTGGCCTAATGAATCTCATTTTCCGAAATCCCGAAAAATTTGTTAATTATTCTCTCAAAGATCTGGAGATGTGCGAAATACAAAACCACTGTAAGACCAATATTAGATGCACGATATAGCACTGCTGACGGTTTTGACATCCAACATAAAAGAGTCATCCATAGACCTCTGCAGGATCAACTACCACTGCTCATCGCATCAGCTGCTGCTAGTAATACTCCTCATTCGAAAAAAGTTCTTTCAATAATTTCCGAGCTTAAAGAAAGAGGTATAATCAAATAAGAATGGAGACAGTTAGAGAGCTGCAAAAACCAGCACGTAAAACACGTGTTATGATTAAAGGTTTGGATGACTTATGGCTGGCTGATCTTTTAGATATGAGGGAATACTCACATGTGAATAATGGATTCAAACACATTTTAACGGTTCTGGATACATACTCTAAATTTTGCCTGGGCATTACCTGTGAAAACTAAAACAGGGAGGGATCTTGCATGGGCATTTGAGCGTTTGTTGCGGACAGGGACTAACTGATGTCTACCCAACTTTCAAACCGATCAAGGTTTTACTACAGGTACTTCAAGACCCCCCTCCTGAAGACGAGTATCGTGGAATGTCTGAACAGAACAATAAAAGATGAAATGTGGATGCATTTTAACCTTCGAGATTCATACAAATGGACAGATATACTCCCAGAAATAATTGCATAGTATACAGGTAATAGAACCAAATAGAGCCCAGTAAAAATGAGACCAATCAATATTTGTGGTAATGGACTCATAGATACCGTATACTATCGTGTTAAAATGCTAAATCCATGTAAACAGAAATTTAATGTAGGTGATTCGCTACGTATCTCAAAACACAAGACACCATTTGAGACGTCATACCTACCAAACTGGTCGAGTGAGATATTCAGAGTTTCCAAAGCGCAGAGAGCAAATCCCAGAGTTTAAATCTTAAATGACAGCGTTAACAGTGATGCTTTTACTCGGAGGAATTGCAGAAGATCTCAGAACCACATGTGTGGCTTGTTATTCCTGCAACACAGAAGAGCTGGATTGACGCTGACGATTTGCTATATAATGCGGTGCAGAGAGCACAAC
Organism: Schistocerca gregaria; assembly: GCF_023897955.1. Lineage (NCBI taxonomy): Eukaryota > Metazoa > Arthropoda > Insecta > Orthoptera > Acrididae > Schistocerca > Schistocerca gregaria. Next base: position 404,720,796 of record NC_064931.1, on the reverse strand, counting down.
CAGCACAGTAGCATAACATGCACGATAGGAGACACATTATAGGAGGTTCAACTTCCAGTTGAATTGCACATTACAGGGGATAAATATTGTGGAGCTGGTACAAAGCTTCAAAAAGTGTGGCTCATGGCTATAAGGGGACTAACCAACTTGACGAGGCGTGTTTGGAACACGACATTTTCTACGGAAAACGTAAAGATCTCCCAACGCTGCAGATCGAATTTTAGTTGATGAAGCCACGGCAATACACGCGGGAAAGGGTAATTATATACGGCAGCGCACTGCAGTACTTCTAGTTGACAAAACCGTACGTGGTAGAATTAATTTCGGCTTAGGTGTTAATTTCAGTCAAGTTGTGAACGCTGCACATCGTTCACTGAGGAAGATGACAATGAAGAAGAAGAAGAAGAAGAAGAAGAAGAATCGAGGGCAGGGGTGCTCAAAAAACTATATCCTGACAGCAATGTATGTAGCTGCAAACTCTCTGAAGCATAAACGAGGGGTTACAGCACACCAGATTCTGCCGATACCCTAGACATCAAGTGAAGTTATCCCCTTTCACGTTCCTGCCCTCGCACGTCTATCAGCGATCGGTTCATTGTCTGGTGGTACTGCGGCTATTGTCACAACAGTCAAGAACGCACAGAACTCCCAGGAGCATCTAGAGGGAGCACGAAGACATAACCGCTTTATGGAAGCACTAGCCGTCGGTACCTGAAACCATACAAGAAAACAGGAGGTCTCTTCTGGGGGAAAAAAAACGATAACAATCCTACCGGATAGACTGCTTACAAATATAGATTTGCTCAAGTTTCTTAGGAAAAAATTCAACACTCCAAGATCCGCGGTGTGTTTACGCAGGATACATTAGCGAAGAGTGTGTGGAAACCACAGCGTGTGGTATTTTGGATTTAGATGTTGCTGGAACAAAAAACAAATAATGTCTAGTATTTCGACTGATTTGAAGACCTTCAACCACAAGAAGAGTTACGACGATACTTCACTGGCAGAAGGCAAGTTTTCTACAATTTTCATCGCTACCAAGGCTTTAATACTTATCTGTGTGGGCATCTATGCATCATGTTCCTTTGGAGAAGCAGGTACAAGGAGGTGCACTACGCATCCACTCGTCAGTTGAGGTTCAGATGCATTGTCGTATACTCTGACTTTAAAATAACAATAATCAATACTACGCGCGAATTACTTCCCACCGACTGATTTAAGTAATGGAAGGTGGAGTATTGCGCTGACTGGGCTGGAGACATACAACAGCATTGCAAATATCGCAGGTGCTAACATTAAAGTTCAACTGGATATTAATGGGAGAAAAGGAATTGTGGAAATAGATGCTGTTGCATACGATACTGACGATTTAAATGACGTTTTAAGACACACTGGAAACGGGATTGTGCTAAGTGCAAACACTAGTGCACTAAAATCCGAAATAAATGCACAAAATGCAACTGGCTTTAAGCAGAAAGGTTCAATAGAGCATCTACTGGGCTTCACAAAAGGACAGGTTTTGAAGAAGGATCCTAATAAATTTTACAGATACAATCAGTCTTTGGATATACTTCGTGTCAGTACAATCCGTGTCGCGTGTAACATTGCAACGAACTCCTATCTCAGCAAAAAATCGATTCAAACAATTTACAGATTCTTCTCATCAGTTGGAATTGGGTATAGATCGTTGAGACTCCTAACAACACTATACACCTCCCAGTAACAGTTCAGACATTGAACTATATGGAGCCGCGTATTGTGGATAAGGACAACCAAATTGTCGACTTTCGTGGTGAGGAAATCATTGTACCACTACATCTAAAGTGGGACTGGCAGTGCCCTCGAACGTGCAGAGACTTGTCGAAGACAGAAGTGACGGCAACTACCATCAACTTGCTGGAACGTGTTGGAGACCAGAAGTGGTGGTGACCTTCAACCAGTCAGGACTCACAGCAGACTCCAGAGTCCCAGCGTTCACGTACTGCGAACAAGGATGGCATGAGTATAAGGTACAAAACCGCCGCTCACAATTCGCAGTGTGAAACTTCACAACAGAGAAAACGTGCAGACTACGAGTTTCTTAAAACAGTAGGTTTGGAAACTCACAATCAGTTCGCGATATAACTAACCTAGTAGACAGTGATATATTACGTCAGGAATACTTCTCATATAAACCTTATGCCCCAACTACGTTTAACAAGAACAATCAAATTAGGATTGTCATCCAACACCGAGACGTTTTAACCCTCCCATGCAAGAGTTTCATATATCTCGATGGATCATTTACGAAAAGGGGTGGAAGTGCTTCTTACATGTAATACCTTAGCGTCCTTGTTTCATGAGATACAATATGAACACAATAGGGTCGATACTAACAGTCGCGCAATGTAGGCATGGCATCAACTCTCAAAACGTACGTCTCTGCCTCTCCCTTGGATCTGAACGATTTATGAAATACTGGATGGTTCATAGGCGAGTCAGTGGGCAAAACAGCGGCAGAGTACAGGAGTTTTACTGCATGTAAACCTCTAAAACTGCTTATAGGATACTTTGAAGACATACAACGAATTGTTATGAATGCTAAACAGGAACTTATTCTGGTATGGAGTGCAATGGATAACAACTCATACAGTCAAGGAGCTCAAGAAGAGAGCGAGATTACTATCTATAAAACAGGATGGGAAATGCACACATCACTGTATCAGATGTGCAGTTTTTGAATCTTTTAAAAGTAACGAATGCTGGGGTTTTGTATCATTAACTTTCTGTACATTGGGGCTTTTCTAGTTGATAGTGCTTCTGGCTGCAAGCAGACAAACATGGGCTATTAAAACCTCTGTTGAACTGGAGACGCCCAGATTCATCATACTTGCATTTCAGACCAATAGAAGAGGGAATGGAGGTAATGATTCCACCTAATTCAAAATTGCATTTTATCTAATGCTAGAGTCCATCTCAACTCCGATTTATACCCATATGACAATTAACACCTGCGATAGGACGAAAGTACATAAATGCAAGGAAATGAATGTGAGTCCTCAGCAAATTTCCAAAAATACACTGTAACGTATGGTCTAGTTTTACGTGACTTTGCTATTAACTATTGCCTACGCACTAGTGTTGTGCAATGAGCTGTATAAATGAACAAGTGCTGCACCATACCCAGAACATTTTACAGTGGCGTCTCAAGGTGTTAACATCACTGCAGATGTTCAGGGTTTCGTGCAGACAGTTCATATTTAAAAATGTTGCATTCATAGCATACACACAACATGCCAGCATAATATCTCTCAAGGATGTGAAGTGTGCTAAAACATGGAGGAGGGCAAAGTGGTTAACACGTTTCTACCATGGAATTTATTGGGATGATCCTGGAATACCCTATAAAGATACAGTGACATCGCTTCGATTTTTCGATCACATGGATACCAATATCTACATCAAAGGTGAGATCATATGGATGCATCAAAACTTCGAGTTTGCTACTATTCAAGGCCAGAAATTCTACAGGTTTTCTGCTCTCCATTGGCTCAAGAGGTAGGAGAAGATGTGTGAAAGTAGTGTTGTGTCTGCTTATGAAAATGTAAAATTACTTTTAAGTTGGATGAAAAATAAATGATTTTTTTACCTCACAGTCTGTGTATGGTTTCTTTCACATTTTGTTAGGATCTAATTTATCCAGATAGCAAATCTGTGGTTCTCCTGAAGCACAGGAGATATAATTTTAGACATGTTTGCTATGTGTCTCTGGAAGCGGACATGCCCATGTGCCACCTGCTCCCATAACTAAACACTTGCTGCACGATAGGCATAGTCCCATGCAACCAGTACATATATTTTGTTATCCTCCATCTTAAACTTCACCTTCATGTTCAAAACTAATGTCATTTGTGTCTTGGACATCCTTTATATATACAACTGCGAAAAGGTTTCCTCTTAACAACAGAGACGTATGGTAACGAATTTTTCCCTTCATTCAGTTCTCACAGATAAAATTTGATTCTTGAGACACAATTTACGTCTTGAGGTACAGTTTGTTTCTTGAGATACAATTTGATTCTAATATTTCAATGCAGAGATACTAATAACTATAGCTTGATACAGTTTGTTCTAATATTTTCAGTGTAGAGATACTTAAAACTTACATACTATTATTAGAACAGGAGACACCTTCCTCAGTCCACCAAACAGTAGCAGCTCGGGTTGAGAATATTTTTACAGTTTTCCAGTTCATAATACCAGTGGCTGATAATATTTTCTAGATAGACTGGGATCTATCTACACTAAAATGTAATTCGACTTGATGGATGGAAGCAGGTGAGTTACTGTTGGGGATGAGACCAAAGAGCGAGGTCAACGGTCTCATCAGATTAGGGAAGGACGCGGAAGGAAGTCGGCCGTGCCATTTGAAAGGAACCATCCCGACATTAGGCTGGAACGTTATAGGTAAATCGCGGAAAACCTAAATCAGGATGCCTGGACGCCGGATTGAACCGTCGTCGTCCGGAATGCGAGTCTACTGTGCTACCCACTGCGCCACCTCACTCGGTGGAAGCAGATGAAACTTAAACACTAGACCATTTAGAAGGTACACATTTTCCCAGCACACATGGTGTGCATATATTCACAAAAGTATACAGTTAGCATATATATATATATATATACGCACACACACACACACACACACACACACACACACACACACACACACACACACATATATATATATATATATATATATATATATATATATATATAAAATATTTGCACTGTGATAAATGAGCCAAACTATCAAACCTACATACAATATTCATAACCACTATCCACTATCTCTCTCTCTCTCTCTCTCTCTCCCTCTCTCTCTCTCTCTCGTTCACATACAATTCTCATCAACTTAATAGTGTGAGTACAGGTAAGTTTCAGTCCCATCATCACAAATGACTCGCTTATCATCATGAGCAGACAAACCAATTTTAGACTGCAGCACAATGTACACTTCACGCCCTCGAGACCAAATACTGGTTTGCTGCAACATGTGCGGCGGTTGCAGTGGAGCAACACAAACACCTCTGGACAGGCACTGCAAGCAGTCTTCATTCTCGAGGGCTCTTGATGCCGCACAACGCACATCCTTTGCCAATCTTTTCACACCTTCAAATGTGCAATTTGCATACATCTTGGATCTTGAGGCACAAACTCCACATTCGGTGACCCATTCGCCTCATCTACCATTACACTGATAACCATCTTTTTCTGTGGAATACTACCATAAGGATTATCGAGCGTGTATGAAGACATCTCTAATTATTCACTGTGCCACGTCATTACTTCATACGGATTTCAGGTCTTCACCCAATAAATGAAACTATTGTATCCATACAAAGTAATCTAGGATCAGCGAAATGAGGTTTTCCAAACTCATAATGGAAGCGGTAAATGTGGAATTTTGACAGGTCTAGTATTCACATAGGCAGGATTCATTAACTCTACTGCAGCCTTCGGCATCTCCGTTGCAACTAAATTCTTGTTGAAGACAGCGATCTGTTTGAAATTTGGTTTGGTGGGACACTTCCTTATACCCCAACGTCCATCACACGACCTAATAAGAATTTTGAGATATTTTCTCAAACTTTCCATTGTCTTTTCGAAAATTGCTTTGTTTATCAATTTATCAAAATCTTTTTCGAAATCATTTTTCGCGGACCTTCTCTGTTTCTTATTTGAATCAATATTCCCCTTCAACTAGGTGACTGCTTGAAAGAAACAGAGCGCCAAACTGCAATTAGTTCTATGCCTAAATCGAGACATTGCTGGAGATTTCTGTAATGTAGGATGGATCTCTGCTTGTTCCCAAGCGTTATTATCTACTTGGGGAAGGTCGCACCCAGTGTAACTAATTGCTCTGGAAACAGCGGCAAATCACTTTGGGAGTCATGCAAACTATTACGGTACACGAAGTCTCCCTCCACAACATACTCTACACCAGAATCAGCCGCCACACCCTTGATTTTTCCACCTAATACGTTGCTTTAGTTTTCGGACACCCATCGAAATTCGCCAATCGGTAGCGACTGTTGCACAGCATGCCCGTATATGTTACTGACATCTAAGAGCATGATGTAGGTCGTATCAAGGCATAGGTTGAACCTTTCACTCATACAAGTGTCATTTGCCTTGGCATGTCTATGCACATGCTGGCAAAGTCCCCAACGGATCCCTCTCTAAGCAACAGAAGCATGTCAGTATCAGTCGAAAGCTCAATGTTGACTTTCCTTTTCTTGAGTATGGTGTCCCAAGACAATCCTGGTGCTTTGTAATAAAAGGCAGAGTCCAGAGAATTTCTGGTCATGCATACACTCCGGAATTTCTCGAAAACAACCATTAGCAAACGCACATCTGTGTCCATATAACGGCTTGCATACTCACCCATATTTGGAATGTTAAAGTCCTGCCAAACATTCACAGCATCTTATATGCTCCATTCGATATGGCATCCCCTGCAAGGTTGCTGGAGAACGCAGTTATGTCGGGTAATCTGGTTTCGTCTAGTTTTCCTTTACATACTGGCACTGGAATACCCGCTTCCTCTTCACAAACTGAAACTTTGCGTCTTTGGGTTATGCAACTTGGGTATCGGGCATATCCTCCTGAGGCAATGTTTCAACAAGCTTCTAGAGTGGTGCCTGCATAAAGCATAGTGAGTCCAGGAAGCAGAGCGTAGTTCTTGGTGTTATTCATTTGGAGAGTGATACATATTTCTCGACACTCTCAATCGGGACACAGACCTGATCATTCTTAATAGCGAAATTAGCCAAATTCTTAGTGATAATGTGAGCATCATACCCGCTTAGATGGTGGGAAAAGACAGGTGTGGGTCATGGTAACTAAGGATTCGGGTTACATATGTTATGGGCAGCACCATGGAACTTCCCAGTTAGGTGACAATGTCCTTATGAGCAGAGATATGGCAGTCAACCGCATTCAAGTACAAATTATTATCCTCCTTTGACTCGATCATGGGAATATTGGTGCTATAAAACTTATCAACCACCCTTGAGAATTTCACAAGCTCGGTGAGCAACCAAATCACAGAATTATTCCCGGCGTATGATTTGTGATGGTTGAGACTCGAATCATATATACACACATACGAGCTGGTAAGCTGCCGCATATGTTATGTGTTTTTATGTGAAGGTAGTATGTGAGACTGTAGGGTCGCCTTCACACAGGAGCGAGGAGGCATTCGAAATCAGGGCAAGCTCAATGGGACATCGTTGCTATTGGTGTTTGTTCTTAAACTTTAAGAATTTGTTTTCCTCCGTAGGTATTGTTAAAACACACTGGTTTCCTGGTAAAGCAATCAACCTGATGTTCTGCTAAAAACTCGCTTGTGGGAAAGGAATGCAGATAACAGTAAATATGCTGTTTATGCCTATGTTTACTCAAGTCGGAGGATAGGAGGTGAGACATGTCCTTCATCCAACAGTAACGATATTTGCCTTTCCCCTCATTTTTCTCATCTGAGAATAGCAGCATGTTTTATGCTGACCTGCAAATTTTGGGAAATGGATGGGTCCGACGACTCTGTCAGAAACCTTACAATAATCTGTCTTGCAGTTATGTGGGATATAAACATGAACCGATATATCAGTATTCTGCGCCTCAGATTTAGGTATATCCTGGGATTCAATGGAAAACTCAGTAACATAAAAGCTATAAAATCGATGAAAGTCAATACCTCCACCATATCGAGACGTATGCCGTGGATATTTCTTATAATTTACTTCTCAAACCAGGATCTACGACGCAAAGCAACACTGATCTTCATTTTGGACATTAATAAGTGCCCGCTTGGGTGCTATACCATGAGGTAGCTTGACACAGCTGGACCGTCCTTTGACTGAATCATGGACATGCATGTGAATATCGAGGTGTATTACTTGTCTATGTTCTTTACCTGAGCCTATAAGCCGCATCTCAGAAAACTTGGATAACACTCAAGATGACATCTTCAAACCAAGTAGCCATTAAGGTGCTCCATGAAACCATCCCCATTGCTCCCCCATATGTAGACGATACTGGTATCCGCAGCAGCACCTCCTTGTTTGCGGGGATGTGTGAGATCACAGCACAACAATGCACAGTAGTTAATGGAGGGGTACTATGGATGATTAATAAGGAGAGTGAGCTCTCTCTCCAGCAGGGGAAAGTGAACTCTTAGAAACTCTACTTGATGTTTGTAGCCCTCAGCTGCGTTCTCAGTCCTGGAGAATGAGATTTGCTCGTCAAAAGTGTCCTCAGTCACCATGGAGTTTAACTCTGGCATGACGTTACTGAGTTGGTGCTGATCACTGTTAGGAAGGGAGATGGAGCTGCTGCCAACCGTTGAAACTCTATGGCAAGCGCTGGGTTGCTGCTGGCGGTCTTCATTACCCAACGAGAACAGGTGGGCTGGGGCGACGCACATCTGCCTGATCGTGGTGATGCTGGTCGACCTTCATTAGGCAAGTGGGAGCAGCTGGGGTAGGGTGACGAATGTTTGCTAGATGGTGCATCTACCCCAGACCAAATTGCTTGTGCTCGTGTTCTGGCTGCCAGAGGCGTTAGCATCGCCTATGGACGCCAAAGTAAGATGGGAGCTTCGGCTGGACGTCGGCGGCTATCTGTGTGGCTGCAAGCCTCATGCTGCAGGATGCCACGTATTGGTGTTACCTCCTGGCTCCTCACCCGAGTGTACTGTACCTGATTCCCAGACACCTGAAGATGATATCTCTCTGCAGAGATTTGCATCACCTGGGATTTGTATAGCCCAGTCGGGCTAGCTGGTTATTGGCATTCACAGTACCACTGTTGGCATCACATCTGCAAACAGAAGTCACCTAACTGTCGTAAATTCCGGGCAAGGGGCGATGAGCTCTGACACCACGTTGAGTCACATCCAGGATGTGTTCGATTGGGTTCAGATCTGGCGAGTTGGAGGCCAGCACATCAATTTGAACTCGCCAGTGTGTTCCTAAAAACCTCTCTATCACACTCCAGGCTTTGTGACATGGTGAATCAACTTGTTGAAAAATTCCACTGTGGTCGGGAAACATGATCGTCATGGAGCGGTGTACGTGGTCTGCAACCACTGTAAGATACACCTTAACCGTCAGGGTGCCTTGTACGAGCTTCACTAGACCCACAGATGCCCACATGAATGTTCTCTAGAGCACAATGGAGTCCCCGCCAGCTTGTCCCCGTCCTGCAGTAAAGGTGTCATGGAGCTGTTCACCTGGGAGATGACGGATTCACGCTCTCCAATCGACGTGATGAAGAAGGTATGGAATTAAGAATGAGATTTTCACTCTGCAGCGGAGTGTGCGCTGATATGAAACTTCCTGGCAGATTAAAACTGTGTGCATTCGGGAGGACGACGGTTCAATCCCGTCTCCGGCCATCCTGATTTAGGTTTTCCGTGATTTCCCTAAATCGCTGTAGGCAAATGCCGGGATGGTTCCTTTGAAAGGGCACGGCCGATTTCCTTCCCAAACCTTCCCTAACCCGAGCTTGCACTCCGTCTCTAATGACCTCGTTGTCGACGGGACGTTAAACACTAACCACCACCACCCACCAAAACTGTGTGACGGACCGAGACTCGAACTCGGGACCGAGGTAGGAAATGAGGTACTGGCAGAAGTAAAGCTTTCAGGACGGAGCGTGAGTCGTGCTTGGGTAGTTGGTGCCCCCAGGGGCTCATCATTCACTTGCTGAGTACGGGCTTGTCGACCCCGGGGTCCTGAGCTGGGGACTGGTCTGCGCCGCCAGTGTCCTGTCACCGTAACCCCCGAACATGCTTCAGCGACCACCGTACGGCGCGGCGGTGAAATGTTGTGTGCTGCGGGGAATGGTAATCTTGGCTTGACCGCCTGGATTGCGAGGAAGGCCTACCTCTATAAAAACCCCTCAATCTTTCGGTGTGCTCCGCGCCTAGAAGATGCATGGCTGTTGGGGTGGAACAGTCGCAAGCGGGCAACCTCTGGGGCACCTGCCGCACCCCAGTTGTATAAGGCTTACTCAGGCACGCGGGGCTCTGTCTGAGCGGACTTTTAGTTCCCTAGCTGCTCGTGGGACCGCAATGGACCCTTCGACCTCTACATTTCCCCCTACCAGTGGCTTGGGTGGGCCGCTGGTAGGAAAACACACCCCATCGAAAAAGCGGCTACGCGCTGCGAGTCCTCCAGCGCCTGGTGTTGCTAGAGATTTAACAGAATGTAGTAACGGAGCACATGCTGATAATCAGAATGTGTTTTTGATTATTAAAAGGAAGGAGGGTAGCTTTGAGAGGGTTTCTCCCTTTTACATCCACAAGGGTCTTGAGGGAATTGCAGGAACACTGAAATCTGTAAAGCGACTGCGCAATGGGACTCTGTTAGTTGAAACTTCTAGTTCCCGTCAAGTCGCTGCCCTTCGGAAAGCAAATTGTCTAGGAGAGTACGCTGTCGAGACCGAGCTCCACTCCACTTTGAATTCTAGTAAGGGTGTTGTGACGTGTAGGGACTTGGTGGATATCCCCATAGACGTGCTAAAATCTGAGTGGGCTGACGAAGGAATTGTTGACGTGCAGCACATTATGAAACGAGTCAATGGGGACCTCGTCAAATCTGACTCGTTTATTCTCACATTCAGTTGCCCGAGACTCCCGGAGCATGTTAAAGCGGGGTTCTTACGTTTGCCCGTACGGCCATATTTCCCCAACCCAATGCGCTGTTTTAAATGTCAGCGCTTTGGGCATACTACGTTGGGGTGCAATGGGATAGCCACGTGTGGTAAATGTGGTCAGCCTGCCCATGACGGAGCCGATTGTTCATCGCCTGTGAAGTGCGTGAATTGCTCTGGGAGTCACCCTGTCTGGAGCCGGATCTGCCCCATCTATCACGAAGAGCGGAAGGTACAGGAGATTAAAACATCTAAGCGCATCCCCTATGGTGAGGCCAAGAAGATCTTTAAGGCCATGCAACCTCCTGTGTTTTCAACATCTTTCGGTTCCGCTCTCAAAAAACCGGTACAACTGGCCACTGTTGCTACACAAACGGAGGTTGCTAGTGTTAGCACTAAAACCTGCGCTTGCCAGTGCACTTGTGCTGCTGCGGTTGTTTTGCAATCTGCGGCTCTCCCCGCTACATCGGACAAGGCCGTGGTTGCTGACATTGAGGTACTTCCAGCCTCCCCCCATATGGCGTCTTCTGCCCAGGCGAGTCAACCTCCAACTGTTGACAAGGCTCTGCATTCCAAGCCCCCCAAGACAAAGCCTCAGAAGATGAAGGTTCTGCCACCTGAGGAGACTAGTCAGCGTCGGTCCGATGATGATGCCATCGTACTGTCTGACATCTCCCGTGGGTCGTCATCGGATCTTATGGACATTGATGTCGACCGGGGGCGATCTTCTCGCCCCAGGAATAAATCTCCGGCCAGTACGGTCTCTCCTCCAAAGCACAGAGGCAGGGTGAAAGTTCAGCCACCCTGATCACTGGCTCCCATATTACAGTGGAACCTGAATGGTTTCAGGACGCATGTGGCCGAATTACAACTCCTTATACGAGAGTGCCCCTTGTGCTTATGTCTCCAAGAGACACATTTTCGGGCCACTGATTCTCCTTCTTTACGCGGCTATACCGTATATCGAAAAGATGATCTGACGGGGCAAAGGGCAAAGGGTGGTGTTGCGGTTTTTGTCCGTGACGTGCACCCCTCATCTGAGCTCCCTCTCGTCACCGACTTGCAAGCAGTTGCAGTTGACATTCTTGTGGGTCGGAAGCTCACAGTCTGTTCTGTTTATTTACCAACTCCGGATGCGATAGACTCTGAGGCTCTCACGGACCTTATTAGCCAACTCCCTCGCCCATTTCTTCTTCTGGGGGACTTCAACGCTCATAATGTCTTATGGGGCTCTCCGACTACTTGCCCCAGGGGTCGCATTCTGGAAAGCGTCATGATGTCTGAAGAACTGTGCCTCCTCAACTCTGGTGCTCCCACTCATTTCTGTACTGCTTCCGGATCGTCATCGACTATTGACCTTTCCTTTTGCTCTCCAGCACTCGCGGATTCTGCTCTGTGGGAGGCTGCAGCTGACCTCCATTCTAGTGACCACTTCCCCCTCTGGATTCGCCTCCTGGATGAGGCTGTGGCATTACCAGTGCCGCCCCGTTGGCACCTTTGCAGAGCTGACTGGACACTTTTCAGCCAACTGGCTGTTTTGGAACACCGTGCCGGCGTCCACGAATGGGTAGACCATGTTGCAGCCGTGATCTCACATGCTGCTGAATTGTCAATCCCACGGTCATCCGGTCATCCCAAGAGGCGTCCTGTCCCTTGGTGGACCACTGAGTGCCACTCAGCCATCCGCGCCCGCCGTGCAGCACTGCGCCGCTTCAAGTGCCGTCCCTCAGCTGACAATCTTGCGGCCTTTCGGGTGGCAAGGGCCAGAGCGCGGCGAGTGATTAAAGAGAGCAAACGACGGTCATGGCAATCGTTCTTGAATTCCATCTCTCGCTCCACTAGTTCTACGAAAGTATGGGAAGCCATCAGGAGGATTTCCGGGAAACTCAGCCCGCTACCTGTCATGGCATTGCTGCATCAGGGATGTCTCCTCACGGCGCCGAGAGACATTGCCCAGACACTGGCCATGCATTTTGCGGAATCTACCGCCACTATTAACTGTGATCCAGATTTCTGCCGCTACCGCACTGCCGTCGAAAGGGGTCACTTGGACTTCCGGTCTCTTAATTCTGAACCCTATAACTGCCCCTTCACAATGTGGGAACTGGATTCTGCGCTGTCTGTGGCTCATGATACTGCGCCTGGTCATGATCAAATCCGGTACAGCATGCTGCGGCACCTGTTGCTGCCATCGAAGGAAGTTCTCCTGAACTGTTTCAATATGATATGGTTATCTGGCACGTACCCTGACTCGTGGAGGGAGGCAATTTTGATTCCCCTCCTCAAACCAGGGAAGGACCGAACGCATCCCAGTAGTTATCGGAGTATTGCCTTGACGAGCTGTGTTGGGAAGACGTTGGAACGCATGGTCAACCGCCGCCTGGTTTGGCTGCTCGAGACCAGGCAGCTCCTTAGCCCCTCTCAGTGTGGCTTTCGGAGATGTCGTTCCACTATAGACAACTTGACCCTGCTTGAGGCCGCCATCCAGCAGGCCTTTATACGTAACCAGCATTGTCTAGGGGTCTTCTTTGACATTAATAAGGCGTATGACACTACTTGGGGCCGCCTTATCCTCAATCAACTCCATGAGTGGGGCTTTCGTGGCTGTCTCCCCATCTTCATTCGGTCCTTTCTTTCTCACCGCCTCTTTCGGTATCGGGTTGGTAATGTGCTATCGGATTTGTACGTGCAGGAGAATGGTGTTCCTCAGGGCAGCGTTTTAAGTGTCACCCTCTTTGCCGTTGCTATTAACAGTATCACGTCGACTATCCGGAGTCCTGCCCAATGCTCCTTGTTTGTGGACGATTTTGCTGTTTTCTGTTCTTCCTCCAGTCTTGTCAGTGCTAGTCGGCAGTTACAGCTTACGATAAAGCGCTTAGAGGCATGGACTGCAAAGACGGGTTTTACCTTTTCTGCAGACAAATCTGTGTGTGTTCATTTTAATCGTTCTCGGCGTCTTTTTACCTCCCCTGAATTGGGTCTGAGGGACACCGTTCTTCCTTTTAGAGACACTGTGAGGTTCCTGGGCCTCACTTTTGATTCCAAGTTGTCATGGTTGCCTCACCTTAAAGACCTCAAGGTGCGGGCCCTGAAGGCACTGAATATTTTGAAGTGTCTGAGCCATCGGTCCTGGGGAGCAGATCGGGCGCGTCTGCTGCAGTTTTATAGGGCTTTCGTCCGATCGCGTCTTGACTATGCTTGCACCGTGTATGGGTCAGCAAGGCCTTCGTATCTGAAGATCCTTGACGCTGTACACCATGAAGGTATCAGGCTGGCCACTGGTGCCTTCCGTACCAGTCCCATCCCCAGCCTGTGTGCTGAGGCAGGGGAACCGCCGCTCGCCATCCGGCGGAAACTCCTCATGGTGCGACGGGTGTGTCATTTCCTTGCCTGTCCTACCTCCCCTGCGTACCCTACCGTTGCCCGACCACCTATGGAACGTCTCTTTTCCAGTCGTCCCAGGGCAACAAAACTATTTGGGATTCGTGCTAAGCATTTGCTTGAGTCCCTTGGTGTGGAGCGTGTGGCCCCCCAACGACAAGGTTTTACTCGCCTGCCTCCCTGGTTGCTCCAGAGGCCCAGCATCCTTTTAGACTTGTCGGAGAACCGGAGGAACTGCACTCCGGCGTTTGTTTTTACCTCCTTATTTTACGATATTTTAAACCAGCATCCGGACCATGTACCTGTATTCACAGATGGCTCTAAACAGGGGGACACTGTTGGTTGTGCTGTTGTTTTCCCTGATCGAGTCGTCAAGTTACGGCTTCCTGCGGCGTTTACCATCCTCGATGCCGAATTGTTTGCAATCTTGCGGGCATTGGAGCAGATGAGATGTGTTACCAGTCTTAAGTTCCTCATCTTTTCTGACTCCCTGAGTGCCCTTCAGACCATGCAACACTTGTACCCAGCGGATACGGTCGTCCAGAACATCCATGATGCCCTACTCCACCTGCAACGGCAGGGGAAGGAGGTTTCTTTCTGCTGGGTGCCGGGGCACGTGGGTATTAGGGGGAACGAACTGGCGGATGTGGCTGCCAAAGATGCATGTTCCCTCTCTCACGTTGTTGAATGTGCCGTCCCCCTCCATGCTGTAACCTCCCTTTTGCGTTTTCGTGTTATGCATCAATGGGAAGAGGAGTGGTTGGCAGTTTCTGACAATAAGCTGCGTCTGGTAAAGGCCACTACGCGACCATGGCGTACGTCCTACCAGTCATACAGGCGGGATGAGGTTCTCCTCACTCGCCTCCGCATTGGACACAGTCCCTTCACGCATGGTTTTTTACTCCGGCGGGAGGACCCCCCAATCTGCAGTGCTTGTGGCGTCAAGATTACTGTCCGCCACATTTTACTTGACTGTCTTTTATTCTCTGACCAGAGGGCGGTGGTTTCCTTGCCACCGGATTTGCCCTCTATTTTGCAAGACGACGCAGCGACTGTGGTTAAGGTCTTACGGTTTTGTGTCCTGTCCAATCTGTTGCCTCGGATTTTAGGGAGAAGGTTTTAATGTGCTGCTGGGTGACTGGCTCACCCAGGTTTTAGGTAAGAGGTCCGCCAGTCACGATTACCTCCTTGTTTCCCTTCGGTATCTGTTCTCTTTTCCTTGTGTTTCCTTTCCTTTTTTAGTGTGTTTCTTCTCCTCTTGTTTTGTCTCTGTATGTGCGCATTTGGAACTGCGTCAGGCCTGTGTCTTTTAGCCGTTCTCCTTGTTCGGCGTCCGTCTTCGTCCCTTCGCCGCTTGTGTTCCTGTTTCTATGCGTCTGGGCGCTGATGACCACGCTGTTTAGCGCCCGTAAACCCCAAAACACACACACACACACTGGGTAGTTGGTAGAGCACTTGCCCGCAAAAGGCCCCGAGTTCGAGTCTCGGGCCGGCAAACAGTTTTAATCTGCCAGGAAGTTTCAAGGTATGAAATTTATCAGACCATGCAACGCTCTGCCATTGCGCCAACGTACCGATGGTCATGTGCCCATTTCAATCATAGTTGCCGAAGTCGTTATGTTAACATTGGCACATGCATGGGTCGTCGGTTGTGGAGGCCTATCGTTAGGAGTGTTTGGTGCATTGTGTGTTCAGACACACTTGTATTCCGCCCAGCATTAAAATCTGATGTTACTTCCGCCTGTCCTGTTCCTGTCCTGTTTTACCAGTCTGGCCAGCCTACGATGTGCGACATCTGTAATGAAGGGTGGCCATTCAACTCCACGACGTCTGGACATGGTTTCACCTCGGTTTCGCCATGTGTTGAAGACTACAAGCACTCCTCGAACACCCGACAAGTCCTGCACTTCCCAAAATGCTCGTGCCTAGACTTTGGGCCATCACATTCTGTCGTTGGCAAAACTCTGATAGATCGCGTGCCTTCCCATTTTTACACATGGATAGCACGCTCACTGATACTACAAGCACCGTGCGTGTGTCTGGCTAGCAGTCATTCCTCGCTAGGTGGCGCTGCTATCCCCTGGACGCAGTGGCTAGCACACTGGACTTGCATACGGGAGGACGACGGTTCAATGCCGCCTCCGGCCATCCTGAATTAGGTTTTCCGTGATTTCCCTAAATCGCTCCAGGCAAATGCCGGGATGGTTCCTCTGAAAGGGCACGGCCGACTTCCTTCCCCGTCCTTCCCTGATCCGACGAGACCGATGACCCCGCAGTTTGGTCCCTTCCCACAAACAACCCTGATCCGATGACACATACTTATAAGTTGTGAAGTATCATCTGCAGGTCTCGAATCCGTCTAAGGAACGCAACGATCGATAGCACAACGCATAAGAAAAGCGATAAAATGTGACAATTACAACAGTCACGTATCGGGATATTACTGCTTCTCACCAACAACTTTATCATTGGATCTAACTCTCACTCAACATTCAAGAAAGGAAAGAAACACGTTAACTTTCAGGGTGCTTGACAATAGTAGTAAATACGATAATACAGTTTCCCGGTCACTGAAACCTCCCTAGACTACTTCGTGAAACTTATTTGGTGAGTGTGTGCAATACTTCGAGCTAATCTGGGGAAAAGATCCACAGTCTCCGTTCCAATTGTGAAAGGTAGAATTGATGAAACGATTGTGACAGTGTTAAAATACTTAAAATACTAATGTAGGAATTTGATTCCAAAACTCTTAGGTCCAAAAATTTGCCGCCACAGAATTTAAAGAAATGACAGTATCTTGGATTGAAACCGTGATCCTTTGGGAGAAATGTAATGTCTGCGCTTTAAACCTCGAAATCTTGGCCAGAAAATCATGCATGTATAAAATTTTGAAAACAAATGGCGACTTTGGGTCTCGGGTCCGAAACCTGGGACGCAATGCTGCTAGCCAGAAGTAACGAGATACTTCAGAATTCGATATAAATTACCAAAAATAAAACAGGAAAAGTAATAACATCATAAAATTCTTGAAAAAATCCTGCCATTATAAGCGAAAGTCGCACATGTGTAAAGCTCAGTAAATGTAGAAGTAGCGGAAAATACCCTCAACATCGTTATTTACGAAAAACCGCTGTACCGGGAGTTCAGCCTTGAACTCCAAGTCACAGTTTTCGGTTTGAAGTAACTGTCCGCCATTTTAATTTAGGACAGAACAGCTATCCTAGAATTATCCTGCACCTGACAGTCTGAACTTCCCAACAGGTGAGAGGGTTCTTTACGCAGCACAATAGACGTATTTAAATTTACCTCATCCACCGTAATTTAGATTTCCCTCCAAGGGGTAGAGGAGGATGGGGCGTCAGGGTAAAGGGTGGGTGACCTAGTTAGCCGTGTGACGTCACTAATTACCCCATTAGTTAAAGTAGGTCAAGTAGGCGCCACATACTCTGGCGTTAATGATACGGTTATCTAATTTGCATCGCCAGTATCAGCGAACAACGAATAATGTTATTTCCCTCCGCTTGGTCGATGGAGAACGCTAACTCTTGTCTCCAGGTGCTTCACTAACTGACGTTGTTATACTGTGGTTGGCAAAGAAAATATTTTAGTGGCTCACTCCGAATTCATTTCCTCCAACATTAAATTCATTCGTTTGCTTAGTTAAGGCTCTCCAGCTTGATAAGTGAGACAATGATAACAATTTCGACTAATGCACTACTATTTTTGTCCCTGTTCCTACTGATACACAGAAGGCCATTGATCTGACCACTGAATAGGTAGGCTATGATTGCCGTCTACTGTTCTCAAGTAACGTTATTGAATCTCTACAGTGTAAGTTTGAAGATAATAACTAAGGGACGAAGAAAGCAAGCGGGGTCAGTACACTGACCTTATTTTATATTTACTAAAAAAATGCAGCAAGTTTGGGGCCTAAGGATGTAGGTGACAACTTGACATGTGATGAGATCTTGTGGCGAAAAGATGAAGTACGAAAAAACACCCCCTGTTTCTCTTGGAGGCCGAAAGGGATAAATCTTAGTGTGGAGGCGTTAATATTGGTACAGAAATAGACTGCCAAATTTAAACGCTGCACGGAGCTTGAACGAAGAGTCGGCATGAACACAGTAAAACTTGCAAAATGAAATCGTCTTCAGTGTCGTTATAATTTTATATCTCCTATTCACCGTAACTTTTAGAGACTGCTGCACGAGGCTGTCAGACAACCAAGGTCAGACTGCTGTACACGAAAACAATAAGAAAATTTAAAAAAAGAGATTGAAGTTGGAAGGTACCTTTTTTGTTGAAATTACTTTTTCCCAATTTTGAAATTTCGTATCACTTCTACAGATATCCTACACCATTCAGTGAGTAAAGCGGTAATACAGAACCCACACAGTCAGGAGTAAGATTTCAGTTCCCACTCTGGCTGAAAGAGCCAGTGGACTTCATGGCATTGGCAGTTGACGGTGGTGTGAGGCGCTGTGGCTAGACTTGAGAACGCCCATTAAATCAACAGCGAGTTACGTAGGGAAAGCATAATTATTCTGGCGTGAAGCAAGTACACTTGCTTCATAAATGTCTGTTAATAAAAGTTGCTTTTTGCAATACAGATTTTAGTAGAAGTCTACAAATCATAACTACTTTCTCACAAGAATATTACAGTGCCAGAAACCGATTATCATTTAGATAAATTGCAGTGGATGTATCAGGCATCAGGCATCTTTCGAGCGGATAACTTGCGACTGAAGAAGCTGTTTATTACAGATTTGTGCGAAGAACAAAAAGCGCAGTTCGACAGCAAATCTAACGGCTAAGGAGGCGGGAAGTGAACAATAATTGTAAAACGTAACTAAAAACTTTGATTCGCGGGCAGAAATATTAAAACCGTGCAGAAAGCGTGTCGCCTATCGTAATTAGTTCACGAAGCGGAAAATACAAATCGCGTCTAAGGATTAAGAGTCTTACGCAAGTGGCAAGTGAAGACATCGTGGCAGAGAAAAGAGAAGATAGCGACGTATAACGTGGCAAGACAAGCCGCGTAACTAGACGAAACGACGCGATGCGACGCCATGGCGTGGGAAGCAGCTCAACACAACGCAGCGGCAGAGAAGGGGTGCGCTAGAGGCACGCACGCTGAGGTCCTGGTGTTCGACGCATGGCGAGACACCGGAGTGCGGAGTGTTACGTCGCCCAGTAGGGTACTGAAGCGTATCCAAAGTAAGTTTAAATTCAGTCTGATTAACAATGTTTAATTTTAACTAATGTTGCTTAGAAGCGGTAGAACAAGTGAAAAAAAGGGATGAATGATCTAACTGAGGTACTAAACACGACGCGAAGAAAATTTAATTTGTCAGAGAATGGCGATATGTTTCCTCTTGCAAAATCTGGGGGAGACCAATGATTAATATGAGCGATACTGTAGGAAACAAAGAGCAGGAAATACCAGTACCCACTTTAAAGGCAACAGGAAGGGCACATCAGTAAAACACTCAGGTAGTTCCAGAATGAAATTTTCACTCTGCAGAGGAGTGTGTGCTGTTATGAAACTTCTTGGCAGATTGAAACTGTGTGCCGGACCGAGACTCGAGTTCGGGACCTTTGCCTTTCGCAGGCAAGTGCTCTACCGAATGCGCTACCCAAGCACGATTCACGCCTCGTCCTCACAGCTTCACTTCCACCAGTACCTCGTCTCCTACCTTCCAAACTTCACAGATCCTCTCCTCCGAAGTTTCTGTGTAATTTGTAAGGTAGGGGCCAATGGAAAATGTGAGCGAAATGTTTTTATTATTTTTCTAAAAATATGTAAAATCAAACAATAGTTTGCTGATGTTCTGAGCAAATTTTATGTGGATAATCAATATTCTGAACCTTTTTTTCCTGTCTATGATGTTATATTTGAAGTGTTATGTTTGATATGTTATTGATGTTCAAGGGTTTTCTATTTGAAAGACTGGTGATATTTAATTTTACGAGAGCATGGAAGGTAAAATTCATAGGTTCTGTTAATACAATTAATTCTGAAGCTAAGAAACGCTATTCATTACTTGTAAATGTTAGTACCTCATGAACATTTACATTTTATGTTTAAAACACATCATAACGAAATACTGATACTAATTTTATGAAACAAGAGATATCCATAAAACTACTAGCGTAAATAATAAACTGACCTAAACTGTATAGGCTCCTCCTAAGACCTGAATGACCGCATTGCCAGAGTTTCCAAAATTAAGATTTGTTTAAAAAAAATTCCTATTTATGTGAAGAAATTACCAAAGGGGGTGTGCGAGGTACTCCTTCTGTTCAAGCCACGCTTTATTTCCTTATTTTCCAGTTTTAAAATTTTGTATCACGTCTACAGATATCTTGTAGCATTCAGTGAGTAAAGTGGTACTGCAGAACGCACAGGAGAAGCCTACAGACCGTAGGTACTTCCTTACAACAACATTACAACGCAAGAAATTGATCGTCTTAATGAATAATAAAGTAAAGAAATTTGTACAGATAGCTAAGAAATATTCCGAGTGTATGTAAGAGGTACAGGCTATGCGCCGTAGTCGCCAGTCTTCCGGTCTAGTTCTGTTAAAAAAACCTTGATCTCAGGAAATTGTTACTTTTCTGTTAATCCTTATTAACTGTGTCGATATTATCAGTTTATGAAGTTCATTAAATAAATACATCATAATGGCATCCCTTTTGAACGTTATTCCGAATAATATAGCGTCCCGCTTCATCACTTACGATCACAGGAAGTAGAATTACACTTCAAGAGAATCCGACGGCACCGGTATTGCTTCTGCGAGGGACATAAACCTCGAGAGGTTCTCGGCAAAACAGGTAGAAAGAATCCTACACCACGATTGATTAAGATAGTCCAAGGACGATTTGTCGGATGGGAAAAGCACGGCCAATCATACGGAACGCCTCTTATACTTTCCTCCTCGGACTTACCGGCTAAGCTGTGACATTTCTGGAGGTTTATTAGAAGTGGGCGGGGGAGGAGGGGGGAAGGTTGGAGTTCTTGGGAAGCGCGGTAGTTCGAAGAATGGGACGCATGGCAAAGGTAACAGCAATGACGAGGACGTAAGCCGTGAGAAACCTGAAACCATTATTACATTGACACTGACCATGGCAAATAATGAACTCACTTCTGATGGAAAAACAGAAAGGACCAGAAATGAAACAAAAGTCGACAATAATGTACAGTGGGTCACTGAATGAAAGAGCGAGCAAAGATAGTGAATGGTAGCAATGAAGACCTGATCTGTGAGGGACCAGACAGTTCACAGCATATGTATTTTGCTGTGCCAATTTCGTTTATTATTTCATTTCAGCCATTATGCTTGGTTAATAAAGGGGAAAGGTGCAAGATTTATAATGAATTTAGTCACAACAGGTATATACTAGCTGAACATGATCTGATATTTTGGGAAATAGTTAAGTAAAACGTTACTAATTAAGTTAATGTAAATTTTCTGTTTGAAACTGTTATCCATAATTAATTATAAGATGTAAATTTTCATTTCTTCAAAACTGACAAATTTAGTTATCCTCTTAGTTTCTCCGCGGTTCCATAAAGACTACGAGCGCAAATACACTCCTGGAAATTGAAATAAGAACACCGTGAATTCATTGTCCCAGGAAGGGGAAACTTTATTGACACATTCATGGTGTCAGATACATCACATGATCACACAGACAGAACCACAGGCACATACACACAGGCAACAGAGCATGCACAATGTGGGCACTAGTACGGTGTATATCCACCTTTCGCAGCAATGCAGGCTGCTATTCTCTCATGGAGACGATCGTAGAGATGCTGGATGTAGTCCTGTGGAACGGCTTGCCATGCCATTTCCACCTGGCGCCTCGGTTGGACCAGCGTTCGTGCTGGACGTGCAGACCGCGTGAGACGACGCTTCATCCAGTCCCAAACATGCTCAATGGGGGACAGATCCGGAGATCTTACTGGCCAGGGTAGTTGACTTACACCTTCTAGAGCACGTTGGGTGGCACGGGATACATGCGGACGTGCATTGTCCTGTTGGAACAGCAAGTTCCTTGCCGGTCTAGGAATGGTAGAACGATGGGTTCGATGACGGTTTGGATGTACCGTGCACTATTCAGTGTCCCCTCGACGATCACCAGAGGTGTACGGCCAGTGTAGGAGATCGCTCTCCACACCATGATGCCGGGTGTTGGCTCTGTGTGCCTCGGTCGTATGCAGTCCTGATTGTGGCGCTCACCTGCACGGCGCCAAACACACATACGACCATCATTGGCACCAAGGCAGAAGCGACTCTCATCGCTGAAGACGACACGTCTCCATTCGTCCCTCCATTCACGCCTGTCGCGACACCACTGGAGGCGGGCTGCACGATGTTGTGGCGTGAGCGGAAGACGGCCTAACGGTGTGCGGGACCGTAGCCTAGCTTCATGGAGACGGTTGCGAATGGTCCTCGCCAATACCCCAGGAGCAACAGTGTCCCTAATTTGCTGGGAAGTGGCGGTGCGGTCCCCTACGGCACTGCGTAGGATCCTACGGTCTTGGAATGCATCCGTGCGTCGCTGCGGTCCGGTCCCAGGTCGACGGGCACGTGCACCTTCCGCCGACCACTGGCGACAACATCGATGTACTGTGGAGACCTCACGCCCCACGTGTTGAGCAATTCGGCGGTACGTCCACCCGGCCTCCCGCATGCCCACTATACGCCCTCGCTCAAAGTCCGTCAACTGCACATACGGTTCACGTCCACGCTGTCGCGGCATGCTACCAGTGTTAAAGACTGCGATGGAGCTCCGTATGCCACGGCAAACTGGCTGACACTGACGGCGGCGGTGCACAAATGCTGCGCAGCTAGCGCCATTCGACGGCCAACACCGCGGTTCCTGGTGTGTTCGCTGTGCCGTGCGTGTGATCATTGCTTGTACAGCACTCTCGCGGTGTCCGGAGCAAGTATGGTGGGTCTGACACACCGGTGTCAATGTGTTCTTTTTGCCATTTACAGGAGTGTAGATGTGAACACAGTGCCCACAGTTTCACTTTCCGCACAATATATCGACCACTGTCCTAATCTGCTTTTCGAGATTCTAGTCTCCTCTGTGTGCTCCATAGCCTGGATTCAGAAGGGTGTTAGCACGGACAGTAGAATATACACCGATGAGTTAAGACAAAAAGTGATTTGACCACTTCATTAACTGCGCGTTGTTCCACTTTTCAAGCAAAGTATAACAGAGATTTTGATTGTCATGGATTCTACAAGTCCTTGACAGGATTCCAGACGTATGTGGCACCAGGTGCCTACGCACAGGTCAAGCAATTTCTGCAAATTACGGCATGGTTGTTTATGAGCACGCAGCTGGCGCCCCATATATGTTCCAGTGGGTATGGATCTGGCACGTTTGCTGGCCAAGACATCAATGTGAGCTCACCATAATGCCCCTCAAACCACTGTAGCACGATTGTGACCTTGCAACACGAACAGTTGTCCTGATGGAAGATGTCATCGCTGTAGGGGGAGACTTGAATTATGAATCAGTGGAGCAGGTGATCCGCAATAATGTTCACATGTTGCCATGTAACACGCCATAAGAACAGTGGTCCTAAGACTGTCCTTAACCAAGAGGGGCCAGAAAAGAGTTTCACACCTTGTCAGTTTTAATCGGTTTCAAACTCGGCAGGCCGGCCGGAGTGGCCGAGCGGTTCTAGGTGCTACAGTCTGGAACCGCGCACCCGCTACGGTCGCAGGTTCGAATCCTGCCTCGGGTATGGATGTGTGTGATGTCCTTAGGTTGGTTAGGTTTAAGTAGTTCGACGTTCTAGGGTACTGATGACCTTAGAAGTTAAGTCCCATAGTGCTCAGAGCCATTTGAACCAAACTCGACAGGAATTGGTGCTGACGGTGAATACAAGACAATTTGAACCAAGCGAATCGTGCGAAAGGAACTTTGTGCAATGGACATTGCAACCTTCCCACCTTATTTTGTAATCAGGACTTTAATGAAAATGGCAAAGGTAATGTTAATCAGAACACAGGTTTCACGTTCGGCTAATTTGGAACACAGGTATTTCTCTACGAGCCTCTGAGACCCTTGTGGATTCCATTGTGAAGGTGGACCCGTATGCTGGTCTGCCAAAAAAATTTGACTCCGTCACACGACTATGCGTGGCGGTATATGTCAAATGTTTAGACGGCCGACAAGTAAGTACAACCACGCATCATCGCTGTGTGCGTGATGCTGGAAGCAGTACCTTGGACAGTTCAGAAGGTGGCTGGCACAGGCTCTAAGTGGCGCACTGGCAAAGGACACAAGTCTCACCGTTTAGGTGAAGACCTGCCGTTCGTCACTAGTGAAGTGCCAGTACAAGAGTGACCACTTCTCTTTCTCTCCGCTTTCCTCGCTAGGCCGGTAGCAAAGCACATTTACATCTTAGACTACTCTCACTTTATCACAAGCCCATCGAGAGCTGGAGCGCTGCATTTGAAGATGGGAGACTGCCCCTTACTCTGCATACACAGATTTGACCAATCAGAGACTTTAAAGTTAATTAGGAGAAAAGGAAAAAAAATCAGCATTGCGGCCTCTTTCCCACACATTTATGCCATGTCTTTTGCTAACAACGTGACCAGGATGGAACCACAGCCCTCCATAAAAAGATTGTTATCTCTCCCGTTCCGTCCATTTGGAGCTTCCCAAAGAACGGCCATAAGCTCGCTAAAAGCCTCGTGCTTTCACAAATATGTTTTGTAACAGAGTCTGGACATCTAGGCGCCAGTGACCTGTCCCACGGAAATTCGCAGAAAGCTCACAGTTGTCTCGGTAGCTTCCTGCCTAACAAGGGCCCAATCCTCTGCTTTATTGCCAGTATTCAATGCTTTGCCCAGCAGCGTCTCCTTAGCACTAGTCAGCCTACCTGGACGCGACCGCCAGCCGACCAGCACCATCCAACGTGTCTGCACAATGAGATCTCGGAACTCGGCAGTCTGCAAATGTTTTCACCCAGGTTCTGCAGAAAAAAACGCTCCCCTGGGCCGTCAGTCACCATACGCTTTTACTGCAGTCGCTTAAATCGGCACCCTATTCCTTTGAACGTAGGTAAAGCATACCACTATTCCTTCACTAGAGCATACAAGCAAGGGCATTAACTACTGCCCACCATTTCGTCATTATGTATGAAGTCAGATCGTAATAAAGGTCATCTTCCCTATGAACATTAAGCGGCATGACACCGAATCAGAAATGGGAGTGCCCTGTAATCTCTCAACGTTTGCAGGTGGTTGCTTTGCAAAAGCATAGCAGCACATGAAGCTGCACGCCTTGAAGAAGCTAGACAACACAGAAACTGGATAATAACTGACTGAGGGCGTGTATGTCCGGTTAGTCACGATTTTGTGTGTTTTCAGATGAGGCAAGTGCACCGATGACCCACTGAGGCGTTTAGCCTGTAGTGTGTGGAGGGTGTCCGGATTGGAAAAATACCCCCCCCCCCCCCAAAACATCACAGAACCCGGTGATGTTTTGGGAGGAATTTTTGTACCATAATGTGACCCACTCATTCAGGTTTATGTGCACATGAACAAGCAAATTTTTTCTAACGTTATCAGTGACCAAGTGTTGTCACTGTGGACACTCCCAACGTCCAGGATGACAACAACTGTGTTCACAGGGCTACAAGCACAGCTTCCTGGTTTGAGAAACACTCATGCGCCCTACCACAGCTTGATTGACCCATTAAATCTCCCAATATTAATCCCATAGCAAATGTGTGGGACTATTTAGAACTGGGGGTTAACTGTAGCAATCAGCAACCCTGCAGTTAGGTGACTCTACAGGACCTAAGGATCAGGGAGTCGCGGTGGTCTCGCGGTTCTAGGCGCGCAGTCCGGAACCGTGCGATTGCTACGGTCGCAGGTTCGAATCCTGCCTCGGGCATGGATGTGTGTGATGTCCTTAGGTTAGTTAGGTTTAAGTAGTTCTAAGTTCTAGGGGACTAATAACCACAGCAGTTGAGTCCCATAGTGCTCAGAGCCATTTGAACCATTTTTTTGATCAGGGAGTGGTTTCAGCTGGATACGGCGCACCTCAAGAAACTTATCGAGTCTCATCTTCACCGAGATGAAGCTATTATCAAGGGCAGAGGCGGGATTACACAGTATTAACGTGATGTCTCCCGTGGGCTACAAATATTTTGTCTGTTGTGCTTACAATCTGTGGGATGCCCGGATGCCCAGTTTCATCACACGAAACTTTGCTTCCTGGTATCGAGTTCAGAGTTGGTCCCAGAAATTTATATCAACATTTTATCTTTCAACCTATCAGTAATGCTATGTCCCAGGCTATTTGTCGAATATTCATATTAACTTTGTTTCTCCTCCACTCATTACACTTAATTACTTGGTGCTGTCCCTGACAGATCTTCTTATTACTACCGCATCTATTACGAGGGCTCTTCGGAGAGTTAGGTCCGATAGATCGCGAAATGGGAACGACAGTGAAAATCTGATGAAGGTTTGCGCAGCTGTGCAGGCCAGTGTCTCTAATATGCCTGTCAATCGCGTTACGTCACTCTTTCCAGTTCTGAGCACACAGTGAGCACTTAACAATGCCTAGAACAGTAATGTTTCCGCCAAGTATGGGTGCCCGCTGCGAGATTTCGCCTGATTTCATGGAACCCCACTTAAAGTACCTTTCATTCATTTTCTTCTTTATAATAGTTCTCGGTAGCACGTTTCTGCCGCACACTGCAGGCCAACGAGAGCGCCCTGGTAGCGTTTTCGATGGGAAATGTTTGATCTTCCTCCATACAGTCCAGACTTGGCTCCCTCTGATGTTCATTTCTGCTCAAATGAACTACTGGTTATGAAGACAACATTTTGTCACAGACAACGAATCGCGAACCAGTGTAGAGAAGTGGCGCAAAACAGGGGCGGCAGATTCTATGACGAGGGTATTGGAAAGTTGGTACAACACTACGACAGAAGTTAAAGTGGGAGCGGCGACTAAGTAGAGAAGTAGCTAGAAGGTGTAGCAAACTGTCGCAAATAATTTTTTTTTAATTTTCGCTGTAGTTTCCATTTCGCGACCGATCGGTCCTTATTTTCCGAATAACCCTCCTCTTATAATGCCACTGTAACGTTATCTGATGCCATGGACAATTCTCCGACGCTTTGATATATCCAGAATTCTCTGAAGCGGAATTCTGAGTCCTCCAGCAATCACTTCAGAAAGTTAATGCAAGATTCCTCCCTGTAAACCCTGCTACAACAATAACGGCGTGTCTACGCCCACTAAACACTACGAACTATACAGGATTGAATAGTAGCACATGCGGAGCTGCATCATAATTATGCTGCATTTCATGCGAACAACTATCGCCGACAACTAGTCGCCGAAAGCAGTTGCCACACTGAAAAGGACGGCGATACAGTACAGCAGCTTCACCTGCCCAGCCCCCAAGCTTGTGACGCAAAGTGGAATTCTACCAAGGCAGAATTAGACGGTAAGTCGCATGCTATAAGTTGTCTACTGGCGTCTTGTTTTGGTGTGTGACACGAATCCGTGCTAAGAAGTTGACAGTTGCTGTTACATAGAAAAATGTATAGTCTGATGTCGCATGCTACATGTTGCATATGTTTTGTACGGGTGAGGCGGGGCGGGGGGGGGGGGGGGGGGCGCGAGGGTCTCACTCATTGAGATGATACAATATGCTCCTATATGATAACGAGATGTGACCCGTGACATAACACAGAAGCAACACTTATTGATGAATTGCATAGAAACGCAGTTGTAGTGACTTAACTGATTCAGACTACAATAATAGCGTCGCAACACTAACACATGTCTTTGCCGTACCGTTCGGCGCAACACGGAGTGTTGATTGCTGCATGCAGCACTGTCGTTTCATACACGAGGAGAGAAGAGGAGCACCGAATTTCGGCTCATCTGATGTGCCTAGAAAAAAACGGTTTTATGAGAATGAAGCAAAGCTACCTTCATCTCTCTACTTTGTTTCTCAGTATATTTTTACTTTTTGTGTAAAAATTTGACAACCTAGGTTTTTAGATTCATATATGTCCTCCATCATACACTCTTTCTCATTCCATTTAAAGGAAACTATTCGGTAATGAAATAGAGTTTTTTGCATCTTATAGTATCATATCAGAAATTGATAATGATCTGGTTTTCTTTCCGCTTATGCGATAGTCATTGTAGTATTTCGAAATTAGGTAAAAAAATATGGTTCAAATGGCTCTGAGCATTATGGGACTTAACATATGAGATCATCAGTTCCCTAGAACTTAGAACTACTTAATCCTAACTAACCTAAGGACATCACAAACATCCATGCCCGAGGCAGGATTCGAACGTGCGACCGTAGCGGTCGTGCGGTTTCAGACTGAAGCGCCTAGAACAGCTCGGCCACACTGAAATTAAGTAATTGCTGCACACAATTGCAAACTCTGGCGTAATGAATGTCGTACAAGCCGCAGTACATCTGGTGTAATGTCGCCGCAGGCTACCACAATACGTTATTTCATATCCTCTGGGGTTATAGGCACATCACGGTACACATTCTCCTTTAACGTACCCCACAGAAAGAAGTCCAGAGGTGTAAGATCTGGAGAACGGGCTGGCCAATTCATGCGTCCTCGACGTCCTATGAAACGCCCGTCGATCATCCTGTCAAGGGTGAGCCTAGTGTTAATTGCGGAATGTGCAGGTGCACCATCATGCTGATACCACACACGTCGACGCGTTTCCAGTGGGACATTTTCGAGCAACGTTGGCAAATCATTCTGTAGAAACGCGATGTATGTTTCAGCTGTTTGGGCCCCTGCAATGAAGTGAGGACCAATGAGGTGGTCGCCAATGATTCCGCACCATACATTTACAGTCCACGGTCGCTGTCGCTCTGCCTGTCTGAGCCATCGAGGATTGTCCACGGACCAGTAATGCATGTTCCGTAGATTCACTGCCCCGTGGTTTGTGAAACCCGCTTCATCGGTAAACAGGTAGAACTGCAACGCATTCTCTGTTAATGCCCATTGACAGAATTGCACTCGATGATTAAAGTCATCACCATATAATTGCTGCCGGCCGCGGTGGTCTCGCGGTTCTAGGCGCGCAGTCCGGACCCGTGCGACTGCTACGGTCGCAGGTTCGAATCCTGCCTCGGGCATGGATGTGTGTGATGTCCTTAGGTTAGTTAGGTTTAAGTAGTTCTAAGTTCTAGGGGACTAATGACCACAGCAGTTGAGTCCCATAGTGCTCAGAGCCATTTGAACCATATAATTGCTGATGTAGCGACACATGAAACGGGTGAAAGCGGTGACGATGCAGTATGCGCATGACACTACTTTGACTCAGTCCACCGGCTCTCGCAATGTCCCGTGTACTCATGTGTGGGTTCATGGCAACAGCAGCTAACACACCAACTGCACCAGCTTCTCCTATGACGAGCCTGTTACGGACCCGTTTGCGTGCTACGACCATACCTGTTGCATACAGTTGGCGGTAGATGTTTTGCAATGTGCGGCACGTTGGATGCTCTCTGTCCGGGTGCCGTTCTGCATACACCCTGCAGGCTTCAGCTGCATTTCGTCGGCAGTCGCCATAGATGAGTATCATTCCCGCCTTTTCAGAGTTCGAACACACCATGGTCACAGTTCCTACAACACTACACTATCACAGACGTACGGTAACACGGTTTACTACAGTTGGTCTGCGTGCGGAGACGAATGCAGAATAACAAGCAGCAAGCGCTACTTGCGGACACTGCGACAGCTAGACCAAACCACAACAGTGCACTACAGCCACACTCGTAAACACGGTCGGCATCGTAAACATGTCCCTGCAGATGCTGCTCGCCGGCCGTGGCCCGTGTTTGTTACAACACACAACTGAACGTCGGAGGTTTCAAGCGTCAACTTTAGGTTACAATATCTCCGGCTGTAATTAACATTTTACAATGCAACGAACGGCACTGATTACGTATTTGTTTATATGTTCAGATGTGCTAACGAAACTAACGTGGTTCCATTTAAAAAAAACGTAGGTTTGTGTTAAAAAACATACTTCCGTGTATTTTTGTATGGTTTGTATTAAACAATTACACTAGCCCCTCTCCTCACGTTCGGTCTGTGGAATCGATTCGTCAGTATTTGAAGTGGTTAACGAAATATATCCAGCCGTAATGTTAGGTGACTCACCCTATATATGTATAGGTGTGTGTGTGTACCGCATAGAATTATGTACCATACTAGTCTTACTGCAAAGAACTTTTCAACACTCACTCCTACACCATCTATGGTGACAGACCTCACATATACGTGTACCTCATTGAATTATGTACCATACTTGACAGTCTTGCTGCAAAGAATTTTTTGTAATGGCATTTTTTATGTCACTCAGATGCTTGCACCAAATTACCTCATTGTATCTAGCAGTTTATCAGTGGAGGGAATAACAAGTCCTAGCGGGTGCACCCAGTAAATCGTTTTTCTTTTTCAGTTTTCTGAACTGCAAATAGTAACAAGCCACAATAATGTCGTCTTCAGAAGATCTAATGATGGCAGCTGATTTTTCTTGCCTTATCGCGTGTCGTATCGTACCAGTGGGAACTCAAGGATTGCACAGACAAGTGTTGCACTGCGTGACCTTTATGGCAACGTGCCATATTACATATTGTATTGACGTAGTGGGAACTTGGCCTATATGCATCACATACAGATTCACTGAAGCAACTTCAGAATAGTGAATTATGTCTTTGAAAATTCCAGTAGCTTTATCATAAACGTTGAGCAACAGAAGGAAAAGTAAAAGACGACTTCCAAAATGTTGGGGAATACATTTATTTGTTGGAGGTCAGGAATATCACAATGAATATCTTAGGAAACGTTTGGCGGAAGATGGAGCTTGTGAAAAATTTTACACGAATGAGTTTAGAAGATTTAGGTACTTGCTACATAATACCATGCCAATGAAATTTTAATTATTTTCTGGATTATATCATGTCACTGGACGTCAGACATTATATTGTGATACACTACTGGCTCATATATCAAATTGTTAGTGACTCTCAGATATTCAGTTAGAGATGACCATTATTCTTCATTGATGTACAGTCTTAGACCGCCGGCCGGCCATCACAGAGACTAAGTCCAAGTCGTTCACTTAAGGAGGCCAGTAAAACCGACCGCCTCTGAAAACGCTATGTCCGGTCATCGGCACAATCTGGCAACGCTGTAAGATGCGGATGTGTCAGGAGAGAGTGTTGTGTACTTAGGAGATACAGTGGGGTTGTGTTAGGCCGTGGTCTGGCGCAGAGTGTCGCCTTGCGCGTCGAGCGAGCACGTCGCAGTTAACTTCCGCCTGTGCCGCAGCGCCGCTTGTGTCGAAGCTACTCAGTCTTGTTGGTGTATCGGTCAGAGTCACGTCGTAGTTGCGTAGTGGAGTTTGTTGTCTTTTTCTCTTGGCTGCGGTGTTGTCTGCCTACACCATGGAGTCTGTTGAGTCTCCTAAGTCTGTTCCTCGTCGAGCTACTGTTAGTTTTAGTTTTGATAAGAGTACGCGTCGTGTTCAACCTTGGCTCTTTAGAAATCCACGATTGGTTGGCTGATGTTATCCGCGTTACACCTGATCAGGTAGATATTGCTTACTTTGATTCTGATTTGTATGCATTCTTTGTGAAGTTCTACCACCCCGTTCAAGTAGAACGGCTTCTCTATAGGGTTGGTTCTAAAGTGTTGTTTACTCATCGAGGTGGTTCCGTTAGTCAAGTCCTCCTTGAAAATGCGCCACTCGAGTATACTCCGGTTAGAATTTATATCCTTCCTCCTGGAGTGGACGATTCATTTCTTAAGGCAGCGTTGCTTCCGACTGGAGTAATACTGCATATCCGATGGGAACGCTGGTCAGCACAACATCGCTCCCAGTGTTATAATCTGGACTGTGGACATGTGCGTTAAAGACAATATTCCTTCCCACTCAATTGTTTGTGGTTATCGGATCCACGTTACGCATGCAGGGCAAGAAGGAACATGTTTTCTCTGTAACGAAAGCGGTCATCTTAGATCTGATTGTCCGCGCCGTGCTGCTATTCTGACGTCGTCTTATCAAAAACGTCTTCCTTTAACATTGGCAGACATAGTTTCATCAGCTGTCAGTCAATCTCCAGCTTTAAGCGATGTGGGGGCAACATTACCCTCTACTCCTCACGAATTTCCACCGTTACCGGCGCGCCCCGGTGCGGCCTCTGTCCATGAGGGGACGACGGCTCCTGCAGCGCAAGTCAAACGCCGGCGGACTGAGGACGGTACAGATTTCGAGGACGCACCCACTCCAGTCTCGTTCTTCTGATACAGCGTTGACAGAGGGTGCACCTTCTGGCAGTAATGAGTTGTCTATTGACGTTAATTGTGATTCCAGTATTACCAGAGATGATGTAGCTGCTTCTGTTGATGTTGAAATGTGTGTTGAATCTGCATCCCTCACTTCACCCGTAGACGCGACGGTTATCGTGAGTAGAGATGTTCCCGCCGAAACGTTACCTGCTGGCCGAACTTTACAGCGTTCCAGTGAAATACCACCCCTCCTCCACGCTGCGACGGTGGAGCAACAGGAATCTACGGGTTCTCTTCCTAATGATCAGGCGATGCCATCCGACACCGGAACTGCATTACCTGTCCCTTCTGTACCGATGAGTGCAGTCGCGATGGCTCCTTTATCAAACTGGAGCTTGACGTGCCCCCAGCTCTTCTCCATCAAGAGTGTATGTTTTCACAGAGTGGTGTGAAACAGCGTTTTCAACCTGCAAGTGCAGCGGCGCGTCGTAAAAAGAAAAACGAGGATTCCTCGACTTCCGGTGGGGAGGATTAGAACTTTCCCTTCTTTCCCCCGTCCAGAGGCGGATGGCATCGCCTGATCATTAGGAAGAGAACCCGTAGAATCCTGTTGCTCCACCGTCGCAGCGTGGAGGAGGGGTGATGAGTGCTTATTCCTTAGTGTTGTGTTAACGGATGCAGGCATATACATTTCTAATCCTGAATGTTAATAGGATATGTTCCCAATTACGGCTTTCTGCGTTACTCCAGTTTATTGACGATTCCCAAGCTGATATTGTGTGTTTACAAGCGGTATTATTTGATGTGTTTAGTCTTCCTGGATACTCTGTTTTTCGATGTCGTGCCGGAAAATTCTACCGGTATGGCTTTGGTTTATCGAGATGGAATCCCGCTGACGGACTTCGAAACGCTAGATTATGGTCGCGGTATAGGATGTAGTTTTTATGACCTCACCTTAATTTTCCTTTACCCTCCGTCTGGATCCGGTCTTTCATACGATCGCGCATGGTTTCATAGGGAAGAAGTTGTTTATTTACTCCGTTCGGAACCCGCGCAAGGTTATGTTGGGGGGGGGGGGGGGGGGGGGGGGGGGGGGGATTTTAACTGCGTCTTACGTCGTGTAGATCAAACCCCAATTATACATATAGTCGTGAACTTAATGATATGGTGACGTCCGCCCAATAATCCTCTTCAACTATGATTATAAAATAATGGCGCGAGCGGTAAATAGGCGACTATTTTTGGCTACCAACATCGCGAGCCATCAAAGTTGTCTTCCTAGTCGAACTCTCCTGACTCCTGTGGCTGAATGTCGTCAGTTAATTTCGATTGCTTCCACCATTCCCGTGCCATAGCGCTTTGCTTTTCATTGATTTACACCACGCGTTCGAACACGTTAATCATGGATTCCTTACGCGAGTATTAACGACTGTTGTTTTAACGATATTGCACGACGGCTGTTTAGCTCTCTAATTACTGGTATTTGGGCGTCCACTGACGTAAATGGCCATCTTAATTCCCCCATCGTGGTATGTCAGGGCGTTCTTCAAGGGAGGTCACTATCTATGTCACTCTACGTGCTGTTTCTTGAACCCTTATTGCGATCTGAAGCTGCTCGTTTGGGTGGCTGGTCGCTGTTGGGAGAACGGTTTACCATTCATGAATATGCTGATGACGTTATGGTTCTTCTCCGTACCCAAGATGACATACCACTGCTGAAGGAAGTTTTGGATGCCTTTTGTCGTCTTACGGGAGCGCGGGTTAATGATCAGAAATGTCGCTTACTCAGTTTGCGAAGATTTGACGCTGTTGAAATTACATGGGCTTTGTAGGTCACCCCATATCGATAGTTAGGTGTTACAATTGATAGTTGTCCGCTAAAGATGATTACCATAAACTGGAAGTCTGTCACGGATAAGCTTCAGGGAGTTGTCATTGAACACGAGCGTCGCTCCCTCTCATTTCTCCATGAGGTCCGGGCCATGGAAAAGTATGTGTTAAGTAAGGCTTATTTTTTTTTTTTTTTTTTTTTTTTGCACAAATCTTTCCACTTCCTGCGATGATGTACCGCAAGTTGCCAAGTTTAACTGGCAGGTTTATCTAGCGCAACTCTATATTTAGCGTGTGTTATAGGGTCATGGCGCCCCCCCCCCCCCCCCCCCCCCCGTCTGCTGGGATTCCCTGACATTCGGGTTAAGGCCTTATTCATCCGCCGCACGGTTTTTACATGTCTACGCCCCTCCCCCCCCCCCCCCTCCCCAGTCACTTACAGCTCGCCTTCATTACTGTATCCGAACGGCGAGGCTAACATCTCCAGTAGATATTGGTGGGATTAGTTATGAACTACGACACATTAAGGAATTTTTTCTTGAAGTCAGTTATTTAGGAATAAATATACTTTCCCAAGCTAATCTCTCCCTAAAAATGCTGTTAAGCCACTGGCCAATTCAAGCCTTGTCGCCAGAAACGAATTGGAAGATTGTTTGGTCTAACGTTAGGCTCCCGATTTTTCCGATGGAAGTGGCGTCCTCGTGGTACCACGTGGTTCATGATATTGTACCTATCAACGTGCGACTTTTTCGTATTGGCCTCAATGTGACGGATCGTTGCAATCGTTGCCATGAAAATGATACATTATACCTGTTGTGTTGGCAGAAGAGCCAACACCGTGTTACTAATGGAGGCCGAAATGCACGCGTTTTAGCTCACGCAGGCTGGAGTGAGGAGGGAAGGACTATACTGACGTGACGTCTGGAACATGACAAGGAATTAGTATTCAGAAAGCGGACGTAATTTGTTTGATACTTAACTTTAATCCATTAATGATGAACGTCGCTCTTGATGGTACGTGATTCACAATATTATATGTTTCAGAATACATTCATAGTAACTGAATATGGCGCCTTGCTAGGTCGTAGGAAATGACGTGGCTAAAGGCTATGCTAAACTGCCGTCTCGGCAAATGAGAGCGTACGTAGACAGTGAACCATCGCTAGCAAAGTCGGCTGTACAACTGGGGCGAGTGCTAAGGAGCCTCTCTAGACTAGACCTGCCATGTGGCGGCGCTCGGTCTGCAATCACTGATAGTGGCGACAGGCAGGTCCGACTTATACTAACGGACCGCGGCCGATTTAAAGGCTACCACCTAGCAAGTGTGGTGTATGGCGGTGACACCACAATATCATCGGTTGATCTCCTGTGGTCATGGGTATTGGAGATGGCTTCGCCGACAACTGGCTTTTCTCCTCCGGACGTCGGAAGCGGCTATCTCGAGGAAGATACGCTTGCGTCCCGATTCAACCTTCTTTCCCCGATCGAAGAACAATGTCATCATGTGGCTTGTTAGTCATTATGTCCACTACGTGATGGTGAGTGGATATGACGCAGATCCGTACGCCTTTTCCTAATATATGGCCACAGACCATTGCACATGGCTCAGGATGCCACGTTATCGTGAGGTTTTTTCTAATATGCTGTATCTTGTTTCTCATCGATAAGGAGTTGGATGAGTTGAAATCCCCCCTTTCTTTTGTTAGGTTTTAAATGTTCCACTATGTAGAAGTGACAGAGGAAAGAAGGTGTGGGCACATTAAAATTAACGCCATATTCCTTCACATACTTTTTGTTATTTAACCCTTTTGTTTTTGTCGAAGTGACTTCTTTTGTTTTATTTTAATTGATTGCCTTAAATAAGTTCTTTGGAGGGGGAAAAAGTCATTAGCGTTCGGGCCCCGTGTAAAAGAAGAAAGGTGCTAACCGTCGTGCATTCTAAACTCATAGTCGCGTGTTCGCGTGCAACTGTACCTTTTTTTTTTAACCACATTTCGTCTCTCGTCTAACTGAACATCAACGATAAGTCGCTTCACATTCTACTCAGTAATAATAACAAATACTTTCAGAAACCATTCCGCAGGACAGCTCGTGGTTGCTTCGCGATCAGTGCAGTTTAGGCTCGAGCGTTTCCTCGCGATGCAGCGGCTACCGGCGGCCGGCCAGACGCCACCCGCCGCCTGACATCGGGCGCCGCCCAGGTGAACGCGGCGCGATGCTGTCACTGTATGTATCAACTGTCATTTTCGAATTTGAAGTTCTAGTTCTCATCTTGCAGTTAACCATTGGAATTTGCATAACTGAAAACCATGAACTGCGGTTAAGCGTTGTAAAATTGGGTCGTAAGTGAAAAAAGGTGTAACATCTGCAACACAGTATTTACTTTTGGTGTAACACAGGGGTGAGTGCAGAGGAGGCAGCTCGAAAGATCTGAACTGTGTGGAGCGAGTGCTTTTGGGAAATATATGCCACAAAAAGATATTCTTGTTTCAACAAAGATCTCTCTAGCATGAATGATTTACCACATTAAGAAAGTCTCGACTCCTGTCGTAAGTCATGGATTAACATTTAACCAACATGCGACATTTTCATTCAACAGGCAAGATTCAGAAGTCTGGTGAAGGAGCCCTGCTTGCTCTAATTGGAAACAACAAAAACGAAGGGAGTAGTTATTATTGCAGTTTTGCTTGAACGTAATCAGGTCGCTCATTGAGCAGTACTATTACTGGTGACGAGTTATGATGCCTTTATCGTTATCTTCCTAACAAGAAATAAAAGGATGAGCCCCCCAAGAGACGTAAACTCGAGAAAAGAGTAGTGTGAACATAATATTTTCTCTCTGATAGCTCCAAAAGTGTGTTTTGCACTACGAATTCTTCCTCAAGGGTGTGTCCATCACAGCTGGAATTTGTTGCCAACAATTGAGACACCTTTCGGTCCCAGTATAAGAAAATCGACCGACAAAACTATATCACGTGTGCCAATGGATGATAACGCACTCTGTTGGTGCGAGAAACAAAACTATCTAGGAGATTGATAGGGAAGTCATCTCGTAAATTTTTACATTTCCCGCTCTTGATCGATCAACTGTCAAGGCAATTCATTTCTAGAGAAAATTCTCGTTGAACTACACTGGTTTAATAACTTTGCTAGAACCTGTAGGTTTCAACAGGCGTAGAATTTGTAGACTACTTTACCGTTGTCAGATTGTTACAGATATTGTGAAAGAATATCCTGTTGCTGACATAATTGCGTTTTCCATTAGTTTATTGAACACATCTGTTATCATCAAAGAGAAATTAAATATTTACTTTACTAATAAAAATTAAAATCAACTTACTTTGTAAACATGACGTTGGCAGACTACCGTAATAAAGCGTAAGGCGACTGTGTCTATTTTAACACAAATTAATAGGATATTACCGACTATTTTTACTTCATTCCCTGTATCATAATCAAGTATTATGAAAATATGGCAGTTCATAGATAAAATTATGTATTCACAACAACAAACAATATGTCGGCAGAAAACAAAAGTGGCATTATGAATTTTGCAGTACCATAAGGTTTTCGCTCTGGCACTAAGGGGTACTGAAAGTAACAAGACGAATTTTCTCGAGCGTTGTCTTACGATTTCCTTATTGAGTTTCTATCTGCCTGCTTGTTGCTCTGCTACAAAACAGTTGAAACTACGCCTTTCAGTGAGTCTCGAAAGGCGAACGAAAGCAGATTGCTAGCGCCAGGCAAGCACGTTACCCCGGAGCTAGCGAAAAGGTAGTGCGTCGGTGAGTTATTTGTTGGCACACTAGACGCCCTGCCAGATAAATAGCAACATAAAGGACGAGAGTAGTTGTATTTCCCGTGTGGAACGATTTTTGGGGACCCAAAAGGATTAACTGAGGTCCTTATATCACTTCTCAAGAGAAAATCACTTACGTTATTTAGTTGAAATGACACCATAATATCAAGTGAACGTAGCAGGATAGTTCTGTGCCATCAACGAAGTAACTCGTCGGCCACAGAGTTGCTTGCCAAGTTTCAGCTATATTGCCACGAAGGATACCAGCTGATGTGTTTTGTGACATCGGAAGTGACTATAGCTTCTTCTCAAAGTTGTGGCTGGCAAGGGCCGGAATATCCTCATTATATTTCAGTGTCTTATTCGCATTTCGGTAGCTAGGTTTAGGGGCTAGAATGTAATTACTTGTAATACATCAATGCACTGAGTGTAAACGAAACGTCATAAATAAATATCTGCGACGATTATTTGTGTTTTACTGTCTTAATCGGACTGAAACCTTGAAAGCGTATTCACCAGACACGGTTCACAATGGTGAATTCGAATATTCCATATGGCGAAAACCTGATGTTTCTATTCTTCCAGCTCTAACATTCAAAAAACAGTTGAAACAAGTGTTAGGAAAGCGCCTGTGAACCAACAATTAATAATGCAGTCATAATTAGTGAAATGTGACAAACTCCATCTGTCATCTGATAATTGTGAAAAACCACTTTTTTCATCTGCACAGCACCGCAGTATGAACTCAAGGATCTCGTTTGATTCCTATAATTAATTTCGTTGTGCTCGTTTTCAATGACAGTGGAGGAGGAGCAAAACTATTTGACTTGAAATATACTTTTCCAGCGGGACTGGACTCTTTGGCTACAGTTGAAGTAGAACAACCAGAGAGGTATCAAGAATGTGAGAAATCACTCATTGCTGTAGTAGAGGCTAGGACGGAAAGAAGCAGATTTCCCACAAAGTAAACGATGAGAGACACTGTAGCTGTCACTTATTAAATATGAATTGTTCAAAATATTACAGCTATATCTGGTTAAATGAGTAGGTTGACGCAGCTCCAGAACGTCAGTATCACTGAGATGCCAAACATTTTCCGAATCGCACTTAAGATAGAAATGTGTGTGTGTGTGTGTGTTCTTTCGGACTGCAATAATAGTCACTGCCTTGGTTTTTGTTAACAACAGGTGGCAGTACAGACGAATTGCATTAAAAATTCCATATAAAAGTGTCCACTTTTTTTATTAAGTACAGACATACAGCTGTTAGCACGTAACCCTAACAAACTCAAAGCAGAGGCAAATGAGCAAGTTCAAAGTTAATTTTCGAAAATTCCCCCACCAACTTCAATCCACTTTTGACTTCTCTTGATAACACCACCCGTAGCTCTTCTGAGGTCGTCTTTGCGTTTTTTTGAGGGCTGCACTTTTCATAATCGGAACGATCAAATCGGCTATTGAGTTTACTTTTTCTTTGTAGATTTCGCCTTCCAATCATCCCCACAGGCAAAAATCCAAAGGGATAAGGTCCGGGGACATCGGTGGCTAAGAAAAATGCCCATATCTACTGATCCATCATTCGGGAAATATTAGGTTTGGGCGATGTGTCCCCTGACGACTAGAATATGCAGGAGCCCGTCATGCTGGAGGAACATACGAATTCTTGTAACAGAAGGAATCTCTTCCAGTAATGCTGGAATCTCATTTTCAAGGAAGTGTAGACAACGGGATCCTGTAAGGACCAACAAACGAAACGAAAATGCATCCAACCCAGAGGTATGTGTTTAATAACTACTGGACACATGTTATATGTCATATTTCTGCAATTTATCTGTACTACCACTTCCTACAATATTTACTACTGTCTTGAAACATCCTGTATAATTATTCAGGTCTAGATGCGCCATCGAAAGTTTTCAGTGCTAGACCCACGTCATCGTCCGAACCCTCGCCGGAATACAGGTTTGGCTGCGAGCAAGTGGAATAATGGACGGGAGGGTACCGCGTATGTGGTATGAGGCAAAGATGGGAATTTTTTGTCTGACGAGGAGCATGTATAGACAGGTCTCGCAGGCAGCTTGGACGTTGTGTCCCGATAGTGCGTGTGCTTTGTCAGCAGGAGGTCCAAATTCGAACCCCGGGCGGTCACGAGTTTTCATCTGCCGTCGTTGCTATATTTAAGGTGCAATTGTTTTTTGAGGCAATACAGGTGATTTGCGAACATTTGTCTTGCCATGAATGTAACGGGACTTCAACGGCATCCATTCCTTAGGCATTGCTTTGTGATGGCGCTTACCCATGTCACATACATGTGAATCAAATTGTAGCGCATATTTAGTCAAGTAATGAATGGTCAATATACAAGAATTTACGAACAGTAGAAGCAGGAAGCAGCTGACCACTTAACCAAGTGCAACATAGAGTTCCTGTGTAGTGAGTCATTTCAGTTGAAACGTCCCCTTTGTAAAATTTATACAAGACTGTGCTTAAACTGACACACAATATTTTTAGCGCAACGCAATCTGACTTCCAAAAATCCCTACGAAAGAATGGCCCTGACTAACATTAACCTATACGTTTCACAAATCACTTACCTCACAAAAATCTTCGTTACTCAAGCTACTGCAATACAGCGAGCGCCACTACTGCCAGCTAAATAAAAGATTCAAACTACGGAAGTCACTAACTACTGAGGCACAGTTAGCAAATGAAAGATTTTAATAGAGAACAAACAATGTATTTACCTTAATAGTCATAATATATATATATATATATATATATATATATATATATATATATATATATATATATATCAGTTCATGACACCAATTCTTACAAATTTCAAAACTCCGCCATCTCTCTCCCCACGTCCACCACTGCTGGCGGCTCACCTCCAACTGCGCAAAGCTACGCGCTGTTAGCATCCAGCTGCCGCTGCCCGACACTACAATGGCAGACAACAATGCAAACTAGCCACAGACTGCGCACAGCACAGCCAGTGATTTTTCATACAGAGCGCTATGTGGCGTTACCAATAAGAAAACCTAAACAGCCTACTTACACAGTTTCATAGCTGAGGGTAATACTTGTCAAGAAATTCACTGTAGAATTAATATAATACCTGCACTATTATCTCTGTAGTCATGCTGTATTACTAGCAGCTCGTGAATAGAGTACTATGTTCGTTAAATCAGATTACTCAAGCTCATGCCAAAAACAGAGAAGCGACGACGCCACCACACTATCTTTATTTACGTAGGTAGTCAGCGCTGGATTATGTGCGCCACCGTTAACGTTACTGTAAGCAGTTTAATAACACCACCACATCCACTGCAACCCGGACGATCACCATCAAGCAGTTGTTACTCGCAGTAATTACAAGTTTCTGATGTTTGTCAAGAATAGCGGAAAGAGCTTCATGAATCTGAAGTTCAATTTGCATTACGCGTTTGACAGAGAGAATCCTAAATAACAGTTCAAAAAATGGTTCAAATGGCTCTAAGCACTATGGGACTTAACATCTGAGGTCAACAGTCCCCTAGACATTGAACTGCTTAAAGCTAACTAACCTAAGGACATCACACACAGCCATGCCCGAGGAAGGATTCGCGTAGCAGCCGCGTGGTTCCGGGTTGAAGCGCCTAGAACCGCTCGGCCACCACGGTCGGCCTAAATAACAGTAAGAGGTTACCCAGAGAAGGGAAGAGTCCACGTATTGTCTCAAACTGTTGCAGTTAGATATTAATGTAGTTCCCGATGGTTTCACACTAACCGGTTCTTTTGGCTATCTGAATACCCCTGTGGGTATTATCGAAGTGTAAATGCTAGAACGCTCAACTAACTTAATAACACCTCATTCTGGATTGAATATGACTAGGAAAGCAACGTTAATTTGACGTTTTCGTCCGTCTCGTGACGACTTACGAATGAAGTCTGAAGCGCACTCAAAGTTGTGTAGTCTGCCGCAGAAGCAGAGGACATACCATGGGAGGCACCCCAAAAACCTCTTAGGGGCGTCCCAAAGCGGGAGTCAGCGACCGGGCAGGTGATGCGTACTGGTAAGCAAGTAATGGGCCACCAGAATTAGGACAGAAAGAAGCTTTAGGAAAACTCCGTTTCAGAATTCCAAACGGATACGAACAGAACCAGTGACGCAGTTGATCACGTGAATAGCGAGTGGTACACATGCGATGTATGCATGTAACTTTTAGGTGACCGGAGTGGGCACCGAAGGTCCGATTGGCGGAAACGAAATAGGTAGGAGTAAAGTGCTAAGATTTTGACACAGTTTAATGGTAGGGCCCTTGCAGTTGGCAGAGAGAGTTTCCACAAAAATGAGAGGAAAGCTTCTATTGGTCGAAAAAAGCTGTGACGTGGAGAACGAAAGAACCCAGGTGGAGAGACAGTTCGTCTACGAGACGAACTGGTGTCAAATGCAGAATGGGGTGCATAATGCTCTGTACGATGGAGAGGAGAAATTTTTGTGAACACATGCTTCACTGTGGCTGACATTCAGCTAGATATTAGCTGTAACGTCATTGACTCCAACTCTGGAGAAACGAACCAGCCAGTCAGTTAATTGTTTTTGCGAGGACTGAGAGGGCATTTTAATATGCACGGTGCTCCTGCAATGTGTGTGCTGCAAAAATCAGCAAAGGCTTATTTAGTTTTTACAGGAATTTCATAGTATGAGAGCAGCCATGCAGACGACAGCTCATCACAACTAAGGTAAATACCTCAACCAGAGGTGTAAACTTCTTGGTTCACCAGCTTGCGTCCACTGTAAACTCGAGCGACTTTGGGTAATCTTTTGCCCAACTTGTCACAAAACTAACTATCCTCTGTAGACTTGATTGTCACCCTAAATAGTACCGAACTTTGAAGTGGAACCGGATGATTTATCACAGTACTGACCAACATCATGATTTGGTCGTTAG
The DNA here is from genome assembly GCF_023897955.1 of Schistocerca gregaria. Classification (NCBI taxonomy): domain Eukaryota; kingdom Metazoa; phylum Arthropoda; class Insecta; order Orthoptera; family Acrididae; genus Schistocerca; species Schistocerca gregaria. The sequence continues at coordinate 404,677,805 of NC_064931.1, read as the reverse complement.
AATAATTTTGTAAAGAAACTTCTAGTTAAAACTTACCATTGTTGTGTTTAGGATTGTTTCACTTTCTGAGGACGAGATGCGTTCGTTTGACAAATGTTGTAACATTGTCACACTGTAAACTGTGTAAATTCATGTATTTCTTTGATAAGATTGCAACATTAAACCAAAAATATTTACAGCCTACTCAGTTGTTGGTCTGTCCTGAAAAACCGGCCGCGGTTCTAGGTGTTTCAGTCCGGAACCGCGCGACTGCTACGGTAGCTGGTTCGAATCCTGTCTCGGGCATGGATGTGTATGACGTCCTTAGGTTAGTTAGGTTTAAGTAGTTCTAAGTTCTAGGGGACTGATGACCTCCGATGTTAAGTCCCATCGTGCTCAGAGCCATTTGAACCATTTGTCCTCAAAACCTTACAGACTGACTGGCTGAATCTGATTAGAGCTATCTGGTATTGAACTGATAGTACAAAAATTAGATAATTTGATCGTCTGTATTGAAACAATGCAGTAAACATAAATTCCTGTAATGGAGTAACAGGTAGTAACCGTCTAAGAAAAAGTGAGGAAAACGTCTACTAGTGGCAATGTAACGGAATTATAACCTATATTTATGTGATGAAAATATTGAGTCGAACAATGGTAGGAAGATACGCCATATCTAATTTGCTGCTGACATAATAATAATAATAATAATAATAATAATAATAATAATAATAATAATCTTGTGTGATGTTGTTAGACCCTCCATCGGGCGCCTCCCCAGGTGCCGGATAGGGGAAAGCCTCCCAGATATGGGTGGTGGCGAGGAAATCAAATATTTGGTGCGGACCAAATACTAACACTATCCTCAACAGCTATTCAGCGCGTTGAACCCAAAATCCAGACACGTCTGAGTGAAAATCACTGGTACTTTGGTCACAATCTGTTAGCTCAATGAGTTCGGCTGAAAATATTTGATTCCAAAGGCTTCAGCACAAGCAAACATGGACTGTGCCAGAAAATTCAACTTTATCGCAGGTGGTACACAACCCGCCCATCGACGGACGGCAACTGGACTTTCGGATTCTGAAGAGTGCAGGCTAGCATGGCAGAGAATATTGGAGATCTCTGGTAAACTTCCCTACGAGCAGAAAGCATTCATTGGAACACTAACTATCAATACATTGATACAAACTGTAAAAAAAAAACCCTCATATAAGAATTCGACCAACGAAAAATTCTCATCCTTGGTCTTCAAAAAACATGACTAACTGATAATGAAGCCTTGCAATACGGAAACTTGAGAGGTTCCATGGCCTCTTTTGCATGTCACCTCTCATTTTCCTCGATTTTATTAATGTTTTATGTCACTGCACGGTGCTAACAGGCCGAATAACGTTATTGTAATGAGGGCTTTTGTACTGAGAGCTCAAAATACTTTTCACTTGATTCCTATGCATGTTGTGTTACTTCCCTTGGTGTCCTGTGCGAGGCGAGCACACTGCGTTTCCGGTTGTGGACTGCACTTCTGCGAATACTGAGAGGGTCGTACATCAATGTGCTTAAACACCTGGCAGAACGACTGACGTCGGTCGAGTTTCGCCTATTGTATGCAGGGCGAAACGACCTGCGAGACGTGTGAGTGTCCCTGCAGTTTATGTGTTTACCGTTCTGCCGCGTCCGGAACGAAGACTGCTGGTACAGACTAACTACATTGTCCTCATTATTCTGAGAATACTTGTGGACCGTGCTCTGCTGGGCGCGACTATCTGGCGCAGGATGGCCGGTAGTCTAGGCAGGTTGTTTTTGTATCCGGTCAAACGGCAAATTCAGTGCCCTCAACTGAATAGCGTGATTGGTCAACTTAAACTGAGGCTAGTTGATGTCATAAAGCCCTGCTCGAAATTGGAGGGAACGGTCGCTATTGCGGAATTTTGGAACCAGCACTGAATGCTGATTCGCGGTTTTCGAGGATGGTAGGGAGTTGACCAATGTTGGTTTCGCTCTTCCATTACGCGGGCGCAGGGCATTCTGGATCTGATCTTCGTCGGAGTCAGACAGCCTTGTGACTTAGTCGCACTTTTTCAGCAAAACTTAGAATTCTCGGACAGCCTTCGAGGCCAGGGGTTGAAACAGCGTTGCTGCACAGCAGATGTCGGCGCGTACATTATCAGAACGTTGCCTAACGACCACATGTTGCAGATTTCAGGACTGGTACAGTATTTTGCGGCTTCGACATTGTAGGACCTGTCATTTTTATATCGAATCCCTCAGCAGCACGCGCGCTCGCTTTGCTACAAGACCAACTTGCTTGTTTCTCCATATGACCCCATTTGAGGTCTCAATACTAATAGCAATATTGCATTATAGTTGGGGGAGTAGTATTTGATTCATATGGACCTCCAGTCATCATTGTCAATCTATTGCATCATAGAGAGTAGGAGCCCCTTGTTCTTGAGCCAACTCATATTCTCATTATAGTTCTGTATGCCCTACCCTATAGCCTACTGTTTATACCGACAGTCAAGTACCTTTGTGTTCTGATTTATACTAAATCACATTGTAATATTTAATCCGCATATCATTTCATAGATAGATGCAGTATCCCAGTCCTGTCGTTTATTTACTGAGTAGATAACGATTTTTATTAAATAATTGTGAGTGTGCACTTCTTATTCTGCCAAGTAGCAGGGTCCACCATCAATTCCTTTCGTTACCGTTGCGCACATAATCAGTTAGGTGGTAAGGAGGGGGTCGAGTGCATGTCCAGTTCTCATGCAAAAATTATTTCCTGTGACTGCTGAGACGCTGTCAGGACTTGATGGATAACATTTTCTGATAAAAGAAGAACATCATAATTAATTTTCTTTGGTGTAATTAGATTTCGCGGTAGAAATTGTTTGCAGCTCGCATGTACTGTAATAGCCACTGATTTTATTCATTTACTTAGTAATTTCATATTGTTTTGATTTTTGTGTGTGTTGGTTGATGTGTGTTGGTTCTGTACCACATTACATTCCGTTGAAACTTACAGCGTTGAAATTATTTTGGAGGAGTTGTCTTATCGACATTTGTACCGGTGGGTTAAATTCTTTTCTTAGTAGTAGAAGTGGATTAGTGCAATTTTTGTGTCAAGTGTTATAGGGGGTTTTCGCTGTTATATTTTTTGTTGTTGATGTTGATGTTCCGTGAATGAATGTTCACTCGTAGCAGGACGCGACTAATTTGAAAACTGATTATATCACGGAATAATGTAGATAGAGAGGTACAAATTGACACACATGCTTGGAATGACATGGGGTTTAATTAGAACTAAAAAAATACGAAAGTTTAAAACATGTCCGACAGACGGCGCTTCATCTCATCAGAATAGCAATAATTAGCACAACAAAGTAAGACAAAGCAAAGATGATGTTCTTTACAGGAAATGCTCAATATGTCCACCATCATTCCTCAACAATAGCTGTAGTCGAGGAATAATGTTGTGAACAGCACTGTAAAGCATGTTCGGAGTTATGGTTAGGCATTGGCGTCGGATGTTGTCTTTCAGCATCCCTAGAGATGTCGGTCGATCACGATACACTTTCGACTTCAGGTAACCCCAAAGCCAATAATGGCACGGAGTGAGGTCTGGGGACCTGGGAGGCCAAGCATGACGAAAGTGGCGGCTGAGCACACGATCATCACCAAACGACGCGCGCAAGAGATCTTTCACGCGTCTAGCAATATGGGGTGTCGTGCCATCCTGCATAAACATCGAACATTCCAGCAGGTGTTTATCAGCCAGGCTGCGGATGATGCGGTTCTGTAACATATCGGCGTACCTCTCACCCGTCATGGTAGCAGTTTTGCTGCCCAGCGCCATCTGTCGGACATTTTGTGAACTTTTTTTGTTCTAATAAAACCCCAGTCATTCCAAGCATGTGTGTCAATTTTTACCTCTCTATCTACATTATTCCGTAGTTTATTAAGTTTTCAAGTTTATGCTGACTCTTTGATCGCCCGGTATATAGACTGAACACGATGGAGCAGATTCAGGGTAGTAACAGGTTTGGAACCGCGCGACCGTTACGGTTGCAGATTCGAATCCTGCCTCGGGCATGGATGTGTGTGATGTCTTTAGGTTAGCTAGGTTTAAGTAGTTCTAAGTTCTAGGGGACTGATGACCTCAGAAGTCAAGTCCCATAGGGCTAAGAGCCATTTGAACCAGTAACAGGGTTGTGCCACATGAAGAAATGTTGAGTTTTCCTACGGGACGGGAGGTATGGAACACGATAGACGCGAATCGGAGGCAGACCGCGAGCGGATATGAGCGGTGAAATCAGTAAGAAAGAAAGGGAGGTAGAAGCGAATAGGGATGTGGAGGACCTTGTTCGTATAAATAAAACCACAGTTGAGAACACACCGAGGATAAGTAGACCTCCACAGTATAACAGTGCTCAACTGTCTCGAGTAACATCACCAGTTGGTGAAGACGGGCCTAGTCAGCCGATGAATTTATTATTAGAGATTTTGGGGGTGGTTAAGGACATAAAGCAGAACGTATAAAAGAGAATGGACGAAGTAGAGAATAAGGTACTTGCGGTTGTGAACGAAGTCAAGAGTGAAATACCTGTGGTCGGTAAGTTGAGCGTCGAGGCGAAGAAAAGGGCCGTCGAATCCAAGAAAGATGCAGAGTTAGGAAGGGTAGAAGCACTTGGCGCCAAAAAAATTGGCAAATATCGCAAATAATTGTGCAAGAATCGCTAGGCGAATTGGACACGTCAATGCGACAGGAATTGATGCAATAAAAGCCCAGGGGAAGGAAGCACTTGCGCGTACGATGCAAAGAATGGAAAGTGTTGCAGAACGGATACCACCCAAAGATGAGAAAGTGTAGAAGAACGTGTAGCACGCCTGGAACGCCAAGTAAAAATTGGTACAAAGCATCCAGAGGCGACGACTGGCGGACATGGAAGTGTGGCACGGGACGGCGGCCCACCGTGCACCGGCTCGCCTCAAGGTAGTGGACAACGAAGCGCGCACAGGAGCCCAGGGAGCGAACGGACGCAAAATTACAGCCCGATTGAAACAACTAACTTTCAGTTCCAGTATCATTATGGAGCAGGACTCTGTGGTCATAGCACGCACCAGGAGAGGTCAGATCGCGTCGGACGGGCTGGTGCGTTTGATACTACAACCAATAGAAATGTGCAAGGGGGACCAGAGTTTGAGTACAAACACTTTTTATCGGTCCTCAAATTCCAAAATTTTCGGGAATATGGAGGCTCACTTCACCCACAAATTTGGCTGTCACATTTTTCTAACGCGCTACCAATATCTTGGCCACTGACAGCAAAATTAGAATCTATATACGGGCACATAGAGGGCACGGCAGCTGAGGAAATGCGCGGTGTTGCGGGTACATGCCGAATGTACCAAGAATTCACTGACGCGTTTCTCGGAACGTATTGGTCGCGCGAAAAGCAAGACTGAACAAAACAGGAAATCATTTCGTGTCCATCTGGAGGCGTCAGGATACAAGAGCCCCACGAAGCTCCGGGAGGCTGGAGGTCTTGGTAGATCCCTTTAGCTTTTTATTCAAGCGTGTGTCAATGTCGTTGTGATCACGCGGTAGGAAGACGCAAAATAGGAGGGATGAGAAAGAATTACCATCCTTTGCTGCTTCGGTTCACGTTCAGATTTCGTCGAATAGTATTGAACGGTCTCTAGTGGTACACGAAAGCAAAAATTGCGGTCGTGCTGTGCTCCTAATAGATCAGGTCACATTTAATGGGGATGCAGCCCAACAGTGTCCTTATTGAACGGTTAAAAAGTTCGTTGGTGTCAGCAGTGTCAAAGCTTATCGAGAACGTCGTCCTGTTACTCACTGAACTGCGAACTGTCGCTTTCAAGAGCGAAATGTGTGGGAATCAACGCCGTGGGTAAGGGGTGGTTTCATTGACGTCAATTATACCACCTCTTGAGGTCTTTTCGTTTCAATTCTGGACAGCGCTGTGTGTGGTCTTTTTTCCTACACCACACATAAGAAAACCACTTGATTCCAACGCTATCACGCTTCTAACCTCCATCGTAGGGGTGTCAAAAGAAGGGGTGAAATGTGAGTAAGAGGGACTGTGCCGACCTTCCCATCGTGTGAGACGTCCACGATGGCACTGGGCAGAATTGTGGTGATGTCTGATGCCAATGTTACACTATTAACCCACCTCACTAGTCACATGAACGTCTGAGCTCTGGCCTTTTTTTCCGCATGTGTCGACACCTTGCTGTTTGAAGCATTGTCGAGCCCGAGAGTGACGTCGCGGGGTGCCACGCTTTTCCGTCATTACAGAAGAAGGTTGTACGCACCTTTGAGCAAAATTTCAAACTTAAGCGTCGCAATGGGTGGGAATTACAGGATTTCGAAGAAGCGATTCTTTAATTCTGTTAGGCAGTGTAACTTCTGTCGCCTTGGCTCATAGTCTACATGTGTGTCTACACAGCTTGCACAGAAATTTTGTTTCTGTCACTAATCCATGTTGCCGTATAGCTGTTCCTGCTGAACGTTACCATATACCTGATGCAAGTTCTGTCACCTGGTAATAGCCTTGCCTGGCAAGGCGTTCCTGCTGATAGTTGCTCTCTTATTTATAAAGCAACAATGGTCTATCCCTACTAAAAACTGTTTCTTGCGACGTCGACAACTCTTTTATTTTTTCTTTAGTCACACCATGTCTGAATACAAACATATAGGCTGCTTGTGAAAGAAATCCGAAAAAAATATTTGTACAAATAATGCAAGCTGATCTTCGGAAATTGCACTTACTCCCTGTGTGGAGGCCCGTTAGAAGTTCTAACAAGAGCGGCAACATTCCGTGTATAAAAACGTAACTTTCCAGGATATAATAAATTTAAAATACTACCAGATGTGATACTGAGATGTGTATGAGACTGGGTGACACACTCAGCATTGCTCATGGCCTTACACATTCAGCCAGATACAGTTCCAACCCGACATGGGTCTGTTGACATCATGTCTGAACAACGACTGCTAGTTAGTCTTGCCCCTCACATATTCAGACTTTGGATAACAATTTAAAAATCCCTGCGTACGATCAAAAATGATTGTTCTCCAATGCAAGTGTCAATTACTGTTGAAATAATGTTGCCTACTTAATCAACAAACAAACATAATTTCCCCTTTCTACCGTAGCAGCATTCATCAACATTCTTTATTCCAGCATACGTGACATCTCAGTGAACAAATATCTATGATCTGCACTCTTGTGGGAAAGGCCAAAGTGCTGCTCCTAAAAAGCCATCAAGTTCTCCAGTAACACTTTTTCTGTTGCAGTGAAAGCTCTGTAAAACTGAATAAGATTAAGTAGTAAAAAGATGCGATGGAGCTGTCACCTCAGTGCTACAGCTAAACCAATTCTAAGTTAAATTTCGATGACACCATGAATCACAAAAATTTAAAGACTTTCATTTCAACTAAATACCTAGGATTTACAGAACACTTTTATTGTCAGAACACTTAAGAGACGCAACACGTCTACTAAAGAGACTGCCTGCATTACGATACCGAGAAAGTCCAAAGAAGGGCATCTAATCTGGTGGTCAAACTCAGAGCTGCACTTGCTACCTAGCAAGTGCAGCTCTGAGTTTGACCAGCAGACGACACCTGAGCCTCTGCTACTGGCGAAATAAACGGATCTCAGAGGGGGAGCAGCTAGATTGAAAGATTACTGCGGGTGGTTTTCCCAGTCGAATGGGCATTGCAGGTCCGCGCATGGCGACAACTCGCAGGCCGCAACTTACTTCACGGCCACCAAATAAATAAAATCAGTCCTAATATACTCGTAGATGCAGAACAGGCATTGGCATCTCATGAAAGAGATAAACGAGATGAGGAAGCATCCATTTCAGAAATGTGATGGTACTTTAGGTATTGACGATGGAAGATGTGAATGTACTTAATTATATTACAAATTAATGTCACAAAGGGGCTGGGACAAGGTTGTAGTACTTTACCCATCTTGATCAATTTATACGTAGAAGTTGCTCTCCGGAGATGGAAGAACAGCTGTGGAGGAATCGGAATAATTGTTAATGATGTACAGGCGTTTTCGTTAAATTTTGCTGGTGATCAACCCATTCTAGCACAAGACGAATTCGATCTTGTTTTCATGATACGACCTTTATATCCATACTATGACAATTGGGGACAACAGACGAGTCTCACAAAAACCGACTATCTGGTAGTGAATAGTGACAATAGATTTGAAATTCACATCACTGACGGAGCTGCTATAAGACAGGCGGAAAAATTTAAATGTCTAGGGGCATAATTACATTGACTAAAATGTATTGAGTAATACGGAAATAAAATAAACAACACAGCAAAACAGAAAAGTAATAGGGTGTGATTTTTTTTATGGGATAAGCACATGATTAACTACAGTAAGAAACGTATGGGAAGGCTAATGGTTGAATCAGTCTTACGCTATGTATCAGAGCTATGGATTTTAAATACTTGCCTTAAAAGATAAGTAGTAGCAGGAGCATCAGAATATTAAGAACCGAGGAAAAAGCCAATGATACATTAAGAGCTAGAATGAGGGTGAATGGAACAGCGATAAAATTTAAAGAAAATCATGAAAATGGTATAGGCATTCGTTAAGAATGCCAGATCACCGGTCGCCAAAGAAAATTCTTGAATGCAGACCAGTTGACAGACGTAAAGTCGACAGACCGAGACAATCTTGGCATGACCGCATGAACGAAATAGTGAGGCATCGTGGTGTACCCATGTAATAGAGAACTTGACGGAAGATAACAGGAACAAGGCAAAATGTTGTTATTAATTGATCTTTGTATTAATTAATCTGTAATATTAATGTACGATATACATAATTTTGTGTGTTGTACAGCGACAAATCGAGACTCTAAAAGGGCAGTGGCCATTTGGCTGGGATCAGATGGCTGTTCGCGATCGGTGAGACGAAACGTGCGCTGATGGGCGGAGTCTCGACTTCACTCTCTGAAATTTTTCTGGAAAAAGTCTACGGACTTGTAGAATTTCTGAAGGAGCTCGGGAAACAGAGAAGTTTCCGACAGTGGCTTTTGTGGACATCAACTCTGTACGGCAACGTCTTCTTTAAGGACTTGTGAAATTACTGGATAGGTTTTTCGGCTATGAATAGTTATCCACAACAAATTTTTCGAAATTTAACTTTGAACAGCAATGTGGTGGGCCGGCCTTATTGCATTCCTGGTCGAGCTTGTGAATCAGTCTGTCGAATCAATCTTTTTAGTCAGTCAACAACACAGAGCTTGTGTTCAGGATACTTATTCATTTCGTCGACCATAATACTGCTGGAAATTTAATCAAGTTCTATGAAGTTAACAGAAAAATAACAAGTTAATGCGAGTGGTATTTGACCTTAGCCGCTACATGGCTTGATAGAATAGTCTTATACTCAGAACTCACCTGGGTGCCCTTCCGACACTCAGGGAAGAGCAATATAAGATTCATTATTCGGAATTATGTTACATTATCATTCTTAGTATAGTCTGCAAGTGTGAATGCGGGTCGTTTGCTGACGTAGGCGTGGGGTGTCTGCTGTGGGTTCTGTGAATATGGAGATGCCAACCATTGTATTAAGTAGAGTGCGACTGCACTGGACCAGAGAGACATAAGTTCCCCGCGCGTTAGCAGGGTCCGTTAGGTTGGCAAATAGCCGTTGAGCAGACTCTCTGAGCCCTTACAGCCACCGTGTGTGGACCCCGGACGAGGGGTGATGGTTAGGCATTCCATGCTGAGACTCTGGTGGGTATAGACGCTCTGCGTGATGGCTCCTTTAATCATCTTAGTTAGGAGAGATAGCCAGGTTAGATAAAATTACTACTTCTATTTTGTGTTACTGATGATGTGCCAGCATTCCATGTAATCGTACTATTAAGTAAAGTGAGTGATCAAGGAGTATTTTTCCTGATTTTTATTAAATAAATGTTTTTGTTATATAAAATTCTTAACTTGGTTTCTCACAGCAACGCCATATTTCCGTTACAGTTACAATTAAGTTATTCAAACTTTCAACTTAAAGTTAACCAATAAGCAGAAATGTTGTGTAGTGACGTTTGCTCTTGCAAACGGTCGTAGGCGTCTTTCATTAAATTTCCACAGGTGCCATTTTCAAATTGAGGATGCCTGCCAAGGCTTTGAAGAAAGCAAGTATCATGCAAACTGTTTAATAAATTTAGCGATGAAGATGCTTTATTCAAATGCGCATACAAAAGTATTTCCTCCTGTGTCTCTAGAAATGCGTTTACAAGCAATTTAATTACCTAGTAGTGTGTAGTACCCTCTATCGTCATTATGCCTAAGGCGACACACATCATGGAGTGGACTCCGCGTGACGCAGAAAGCATTGTAGAACCACACTGACCCGTGACTGCTCAACCACTGCCTAGAAATTAGGCAGACTGTACGGGTATGGGTTTACTGCGCGCACATATCTCTCGATGGCCACCCAGTCGTACAAGATAGAAATGAGGTTAGATTACCTGATTGAAAGGTCACCTTAATGTCGGTGGAGTGTTCCTCAAATGTTGAAACGTGTTGGGAGCGACAGGGTGGTGTAGTTCAGGAGTGACAGAATGGCGCATCGTCTTGCTGAATTCGCAATTCGACTGTGGATTACTGAAGTTAAATAAACAGATACACAAGGTCGGTGAAAGGGTGCCGTATCTTTCACCGGTAAGAGAAGATGGCAGGGTAATCAGTGACTCACTTTCATTTATGTGAACACCCACGTTCCTGAACGGTGTCCAGATGACAACCGTGTTGCTTCACCTTGTGTGGTTTACGATGTATTCACACCCAGTCTTTGGCAGTTACCATTGCTCAGCTACCCCACTGGAATGCTCCGTGTCTACCTGGGAAGGCAAAAACTTTATCACAAAGGAAGATTTGCTGTCAGTATTGGCAATCGATAGGAAAGAAGATTAGAGGTCAGTGGTGAGATGACGAGGGGTTGCACATACTGGGTAAGGATGAGCAGAAAATACGGGAAAGTCGTCTTCAAACGAACCACGTTGGAATTCGCCTAGGGCGGTTTGGAGAATCAATAAGAAATATAACACTGGTCTGTGCATTCTCAGATAGTAGAGCAGAATGTAAAACTGAGTTTGTTGGTAGTTCGAGTAATCTATTTTATATTAAATGACGATACTTTCTTTTCTTTGAAGAATTCTTCATACGGGGACTTTGAAATCGAATTATTTCTTTTCTCAATTTTAACGAAAAAAGCACCCTGAAGTCTGTCTAGTGAAGCAAAATATTTCCTTTCATGTTTTTGTACAGCTGCAGCTCATTGCCCAATATACAGTTGTGCAGAGTATTAATGACGTATTAAAACCGTTAGTCGAGGCCAATGCCGCGGCCTTCCACTTGAGTCTCAATGATGCAACTGTGTTGTTACCGGTCACACCTATGTTGCATTACGGCATGATTAATGGGTGATAAATTGGGGTTGCTATTAGTGTCTCATTAAAGGTCACGAGTGAGGCTATACATCATATATAGCAGGAGCATTCCTCACTGTGCTGTCTCTTTTTGACTGCAGCCACCTGTAGCTGTAGCCTCTCACAAATTGAAATATACGACCGGGAGACGTCTACGTTTGGGCACCAAATTTACGAAAGCATTTAATTAAAAACAAATGAATCATTTGAATATTCCCATATGCAACTTGACACTTAGATCAATACACAAATGAATGAACAGTTGCCGACTAAGGGCAGCCTAGCGCTACCCAAGACGTACAACAGACAGTTACTAATTTTCAGACCACTAAATCTAATCATTTGTCGTGAAACAAGACATGCAGTACACATATCCATGCCAGTTTATAAGAAATATTCATTGCAGACTAGAAATTTTAATGTAGAAGTATTTAATACGATTACTAGTGTTTCTGTATACATGCAAATTATAGTGTAATGTGTGGCTAATGAACACAACGCTGAAATGTCGAACTAATCAAGAAAATGTAGTTCGAGCTTAATAATGATATAGCCTGCCTTGTACAAACCCCAACATAGCCACTTTGTCAAACACCATTTATCAACTGTCCTCTTATAATACTACCGTCTGCTGCAATTTGCTACTGCTGTTGTACCATAACCTTAAAGCAGGTTCTGAAATAAAACAATCTTATTAAAGCAATTATGGTATAACGCAACAGAGCAGTGTTACCCTCTGAGAGGAATTTTGTAGTGTTGACCGTGTTGTACCTAACGGAGGTGGCTTATCGAAAGTGAAAGTCAGAATTACAGAAATATTTGAACAGTAACAAACAAAATTTTGCCTATCTGTACTGTTTAACGGGTAAAGAAAACGGTCGCCAGCCAAACTAGGCAAGAGAATGATTAACATTTTCGTTCAAGAAAATAGTTATTAGTAACTTTAATGGATAAACACAACCTATACTTTGTCACACGTGAGTGCAGTGAACTCTTGACACACACGTATGTTTTAAGATTGAAGCTAACAACTGGAGCAGCACAAACTATTTGCAAAATTGTAACAGATACCAGAACACACTATTACTTTCAGGGCTTACACCAACTGAATGGTCTTTATAACGTTATTATTACTATTCACTGCAGAATCATTGATTGGATATAGGTTAAGTCTCTTTCAGTTAAATACGTTACTATTTAAAATGAAAGTTAATTTGAATCCACTTACAGGTTGCTCCTCACTATCATTTGACTAAAGAAATTAAGGTTTTCCTAATTAGTGGTCTTTCCGTTACTTGTTACCGAGCATTAACCCAATAGACAAACTGTGGCTCTTGTTATATTATTAATAAGCACTTCTAATACACAAGAGAGACGAACACTTAGCAAACTTAAGTATATAACGTTCCACACTGCAGTTTTCCACTTTTACTACACTGAGACACAAAATTAACATATATGTAAGATACTGACTCACCTTCTGCGATTTACAACAGGCAGTAATGTGATCATTTACTAAGGAAAACTTTATAAGCCCCAGTCTTCAGAACGTTTAATTTGAAGTTAGTAACAATACATTAATAAGCAGTTTTATTAGGAAAATTACTTTCATTAACTTTCTTTTTTTATTATGTTCAAGAGGCATTAATTAGCAAAAACACTGGTCTTTAATGTTCTTTCAGTAGGGACACTCGGAAACCACTTTAGTTCAAACGGAGAGGAGCCTGAGAGGTGTTATGATAAGGAGAAAAATCAAGGTAGATACATAAATTCAGTTATAAATTACCTAATATTTGAGCACACTAACACATCCATTAAGCTGATCCTTCACTGTACATTGCTATAGTGCTCCATTACAGTGATTGCGCAATGTGGTGGCGATTGCATGTCGGTAGGTGGAATTACAGGTAGAATTGCTGGACTCAGTCATTTCTTGGTGGCGATGATAGATACAAATTCCAGAATAGTTCCAGCTATTTATCCATCCATCCGAGGCATTGGAAAGGAGCAGAAAATTCCTCTCTCTCTCGGGACCAGCACAATATGCAACATTTACATGGCAGTGCACAGTTTGGTAGCTCGTCCCCGACTGGTGGCTCGTCCCCGACTGACTCTCAGTTCCACCTTTTCTACCTAGGTCTACCACAATTTGCGCGCGCTACACAGTTCCATCCTCGAGGGGAACCACAACAACTTTTACATACAGAATAACAAAGAACCCTAAGTGAGGATCAGCAGTTTACATAACAGTAAAGAAATACATTAAATAAAACAGAGCATTTGCACATATTGACATTTCTACAAAAAAATTATTCACACAGAAATTACAATAATATACAGTAAGTTTTGTTACCTCCAAATGGGACAAAGAATTTAAATGACAGATACACTACATTGCATAGAATCATATCATGACATCGAAGTTCTTACAAAGAAATGAGTATACAATTTTATGTTATGGATTCAAACAAACACATTTACAGAAGCTCAGTGATGTAACATTAAATGAAACAAAAACCAAAATAAATCATTGCTTACACTCTGCAGTGACAAATAGCTGTGACTTAACCCAAGAATGCCGCCAACATCAATCAGGCGCCTACTGACACATATAGGGTCCGTATGTGGGTTCGTGCAACGCACGTTCGTCAGAATACATCTAAGGTAGTGTAAGTACTGCTTACAGAAAGACGGACGTAGTTTTTCAGCTAGGTATCTTGAGCAACCTGCTATGTATAGTTTAGTATCTGTACAAAGTGAAAAAACGTCATGAACCGTCACTGTCGGTTCACATGTAACTATACCAGCCAATGGTGGCTCGAGAACAAGCCTGGAGTTGAAACCGGAAGAGAGATTTGAACTCGACGTGCGAGTCAATCTGCGGCGGGGGAGGGGGGTGGGGAGCAGAGAGTCCGAACAACGCATTGAGGTCGAGCACGGAGAAAACCAAAACACGCAACCATCGGAGGCGAAACGGAACACTGCGCGAGACAGAAGCTTGGTCCATGGGCATTGAAATCAGCATCAGAACTGCATATCCAGGTCTAGCACAGCCGGCTGTTAAGTACCTAGGTCAGTGGCCCTGCTCATGCCACGCTTCGCACCTGCGCTCCGTGGCAGGGTTCGGTACTATTCCACTGCGATAATCACGCCAGTTCTACTGCCTGCATCTCGACGTCTGCTGGTGGGACTACTAAATCCCCACCACCACACAGAAAAAGCAATGTAGGCCGAATATGGCCCGGTTTGTACCGTGACCACCGTCGTAAGACCGGAGATGGCGCAAGATTTCCCAGAAGCGGATCGAACTCCAACGTCAATGCAACTGGCTCCGACAGAGGGACAAAATGTTGCGGGGGCTGGTGTGGAAGTGAAGACTCGACCACTTGTGAGCACGGAGAAGAGGGCACTGGTTGAACTTCAATGGGCTCCGCAGTATTAGGCGCAGGGGACAGCTTCAGTGTTTGCGTATTTTGCAGTCGATGGTAGGACAGCGGTGGGGGTGCAGGGGGCGCCACCAGGTGAGCACGCTGCTGAAAGTGGGCAACTACCATCAGAACAACGCTCTGACTCGTCACGCTGTTCGGTTTGCTTGGAGGCGGCGGCATTTAATGATCAACAGGTTACAGCCACAACTGTTTGGAATATTAGCCCCGGCTGACATCCAGCACCAAAAACTGCCGACCTTTGTGGGCCACCACTACACCTGGCAGCCACCCCTATTGGCAGCCTGAAGACCGGGCCCAAACGGCAGCCCATGAGGAGAACACAGCAAGCCACGTTGGACTGGACATGCGACTCAGGGTGCAACAAATACAAAAGTCCCTGTGGATTATTTTTGGAAATTTGTGGTAAGTTCAGTGGGACCAAACTGATGAGGTCATCGGTCCCTAAGCTTACACTCTACGTAATCTAACTTAAACTAACTTGCGCTAAGGACAACACGCACAACCATGCCCGACGGAGGACTCGAACCTCTGACGGGGGTAACCACACGAACCATGGCAAAGCGCCTGAGACCACACGGCTATCAGCGCGGCAAAGTCCCTCTGACTGGTGTCCATGCAAACGTTCCGCTGAACTACACCCCCAAGCTAGAAAACTCTTTAGTGCATCGTCCCTGGAAGAGGCACAAATTCCAGCGACACAAATTACCGACTGTTATCAGATATGAGGCTCTGGACCGAGTCTTTGATAGAGAAGACTGTCAACAAGCAAACAGTCGCCGTTGACATTTTGGAGGACAGTTTGGCAGCAAATGGGAAATTTGACAATGCAGCGACCACCAAGAATCACACGTTTCCCAAAAACAAGGCTTGCAAAGTCAATGCACTCTGGCCCAAGAGGAAAACTGACGTTGTGACGTACCTTGATTTTGCGCAAGCCTATACAGCATGTCTGATATTGTGATTGATTCCTAGCTAGTACACTACTGGCCATTAAAATTGCTACACCAAGAAGATGACGTGCTACACACGCAAAATTTAACCGACAGGAAGAAGATGCTGTGATATGCAAATGATTAGCTTTTCATAGCATTCACACAAAGTTGGCGCCGGTTGGTGTTTGGCGACATCGCGGTGAAAGCACATTGGAAGCGTGTATTCGCCATCGCCATACTGGCGTATCACCCGTCGTGATGGTATGGGTGCCATTGGTTACAGGTCTCGGTCACCTCTTGTTCTCTTTGACGGCACTTTGAACAGTGGACGTTACATTTCAGATGTGTTACGACCCGTGGCTCTACCCTTCATTCGATCCCTGCGAAACCCTACATTTCAGCAGAATAATGCACGACCGCATGTTGCAGGTCCTGTACGGGCCTTTCTGGATACAGAAAATGTTCAACTGCTGCCCTGACCAGCACATTCTCCAGATCTCTCACCAATTCAAAACGTCTGGTCAATGGTGGCCGAGCAACTGGCTCGTCACAATACGCCAGTCACTACTCTTGATGAACTGTGATATCGTGTTGAAGCTGCATGGGCAGCTGTACCTGTACACGTCATCCAAGCTCTGTTTGACTCAATGCCCAGGCGTGTCAAAGCCGTTATTACGGCCAGAGGTGGTTGTTCTGGGTAATGATTTCTCAGGATCTATGCATCCAAATTGCGTGAAAATGTAATCACATGTCAGTTCTGGTATAATATATTGGTCCAATGAATACCCGTTTATCATCTGCATTTATTGTTGGTGTAGCAATTTTAATGGCCAGTAGTGTAGATATGACAACGTACCGAAGCCTTTATACAAGTTATATGCCAGTGCGACACATACAATAGCTGGAGTCTGTGAGGATGCAAGCATGGAGGGACGACCATTCAACAGTTTCGAAACTCCGCGGCATGCATGAGGATCCACCGGACGACATAGGCTTGACCACATAGGAGACAGAAACGTCTGCCTCGCCAGATCTAGCGGCGAGGGGCGAGGGTAGCATAAGGAAACCAGAAACTTGTGATTGATCACGAGTAGAAACTTTGCCCCATACAAGAAAATGTGAAACTTACACCTGTGAATAATTATGTTGTGCCGCGGAAAGCGTCTTTGATGCATAAGCGATGGATGCTAGGTTCCATCTGGGTTCTGACGCCGGAGACCACACAAATGCCATACCCGAACACACCACAAGCCGGGCTCAAAGGTTTAACGGAAGTAAAACAGGGCAAACAGGGAGCGGAGCACCGCAGTGCTTTAGGGACTGAAAAGCCCATTGACAATCCCCAGACAAAAAATTTGATACCCTTTTGGCGAAGTCAGTTAAGAGGATGGCAGATGTGCGTGGCCTGGGTAATGAACTTAAAGTAATACGAAATCTTTCCCAGAAAAGACTGGAGCTCCTTCAGGACCTTGGGGGTTGGGAAGATGACGACGGCTTCGACGTGCTCGTATGTTGAGAAAAGACTGTCTTTGCTGAGCACATTATATAACAAAATTGAAATTCGGGGAAAAAGCTTCATTTTTCCAATTTGCAATGAAAGCTATTCTCCAGAAGACGTTAGAAAACCACCTGCAGATTCTGTAAATGCTTCTCTTGCATGGAGACCGTGATCGAGATGTTATCGAGCTAATTTACGTAGCAAGAAGTGTCATGAATCAGCTACTCCTCACCGCGCAGGATTAGCCGAGCGGTCACAGGCGCTGCAGTCATGGACTGTGCGGCTGGTCCCGGCGGAGGTATGGGTGTGTGTGTGTGTGTTTGTCCTTAGGATAATTTAGGTTAAGTAGTGTGTAAACTTAGGGACTGATGACCTTAGCATTTAAGTTCCATAACATTTCACACACATATGAACATTTTGGTGTGTGAAGAATACTGGCCCCTTGACAACTTTGACAACAAGTTCTGTAACTACGTAGCTGGATACAAACCCTCGACACAATGTACACTGCCCGTCTGTTTAACATCGTTGCAAAGATGCATGGTGCCGTCGAGTTTCTGAATTACCACACTGCTTCGACGAAACAGGAGGAACAGCAGCGAGGTCCCGCCATTCAGCCCACGGCCACTCAGCGGAAGTCAAAGCTGCCCTGCTAACTCACGTGGTCCCGGGGGCTGTGTACGTTGTACGTCTAGCTTTGCCCTTTGCCACCCTACAGTTGTCGTAAATTACGACCTGTGCCGCTGCCGTAAGTTCATGTGATTCGGCAATTTTAGTGACTTCGCGTGCAGAGGGGTCGGGCAATGCCGATGCCCTAGTTTGAACTTCCAGGTCAGGTGTTAACTGGACGACCACGTTCCTCATGGGCGAGTCCACATAGGTGGTAGCTCAATGCGAAAGAACTAGCAGGCCGGCGGTCCACGCTGTGTATAACTGCTGGGGCACTTGGTGGTGCTGCTTAAACTGTAACCATGCCACCACCACGTGAGTTTGATGACCAAAATACTGACTCATGACCAAAATCTGATCCTCAAATTTAAGTTTCTCAAGGTCGGTAGAGGATTTCAATTTCTGTAGAAATGCATATAATCTCACACTCTTGGGTAATAACAAGACAGTCTTCTCAACCTCAACCAGATCGCCAATACTACTTACCTTGGCAGTGCCACAGGTACTGGCGCACGTCACACTCTCAACTTTCAGTCGACTCGTCGAAGCCGGCAAACGGTGACAGTGTTGGCCATGGTAGATGTAGGGGGGGAGGGGGGGATCTCTCCGCTGCCGGTCCTAGCGCTGCTGGCAAGTAAACACCTCAGCCAATAGCTCTGCCGATCGCTGGCGGGCCCAGAAACCGCACACTCTATGATGAGCGATGCGCTGAACAGATTATGCGGCCTCTGTTTGCGCCGAATATTTGCTGGGAGACTCAATATTACTCTTCAGCATTTCTACACTTCTATTTAGTAAGTCTAAGAAAGGGTCACCAACGTCGCTTTGACTCATCAGAAATCCTACAACTGTCAATACTCCTATACCACTAAAAGAAAAATAAAGAAAAAATAAAAAATAACAAACAAAACACTTCCTTGAGCAGGCTTTGAAGGCCTAAGGGATGTCGACCATCCGCCGTGTCATCCTATGTCTTGCGGCGTCATAAAAATGCGGTATGAAGAGGTATTTGCCGGCCGCTGTGGCTGAGCGGTTCTAGGCGCTTTAGTTTGGAACCGCGCGACCGCTACGGTCGCAGGTTCGAATCCTGCCTCGAGCATGGATGTGTGTGATGTCCTTAGGTTAGTTAGGTTTAAGTAGTTCTAAGTCTAGTGCACTGATGACCTCAGATATAAAGTCCCATAGTGCTCATAGCCATCTGAACCATTTTTGGTACTCTCGTGGCCAGAAAGATGCCGAGATCTGTCCCAATAGAATACGTGTGGAACCAGCTCTGACGCCAGTTCCGTCTCAGTGCCAGTATCCACGGTATAAAGGACCAGTTACAACAGTTGTGGGATAACTTGCCTCAGGAGAGGTTACCACGGCCATATGACACCCATCACAAACCAATCGATGCATTAATCCAGGCCAGAGAGGCGGGAGGGAGGGTGTAAGCGGCTGGGATATAAGGCCACATTGATAACTAGGCTCAAACAAATCTGAAGGCTGTAAATTCAGCTAAATACTTAGGGATTACAATTACAAATAACCTAAATTGGAAGGATCACATAGATAATATTGTGGGTCGAGCAAACGAAAGACTGCGATTCACTGGCAGAACACTTAGAAGGTGCAGCAGGTCGTCTAAAGAGACTGCTTACACCACGCTTATCTGCCCTATTCTGGAGTATTGGTGTGCGGTGTGGGATCCACATCAGGCGGAACTGACGGATGACATATAAAAAGTACAAAGAAGGGCAGCGCGCTTTGTATTATCGCGAAATAGGGGAGATAATGTCACAGACATGATACGTGAATTGGAGTGGCAGTCATTAAACCAAGGGCGTTTTCCGTTGCGACGGGATCTTCTCATGAAATTTCAATCACCAGTCTTCTCCTCCGATTGCGAAAACATTCTGTTGGCACCCACCTTGATAGGGAGAAATTATCATCATGATAAAATAAGAGAAATCAGGGCTCACACAGAAAGATTTAAGTGCTCATTTTTCCCGCGTGCCTTTCGAGAGTGGAAAGGTAGAGACACAGCTTGAAGGCGGTTCATTGAACCCTCTGCCAGGCACTTTATTGTGAATAGCAGAGTAATCACGTAGATGCAGATGTACTACCTAGTTCTTTGTAAATTTGGTTTGATTTTACAATCACTGCAATAGCATTACATACCTTCTCAACCGATGCACATTCATTTTGTCTCCTCTTCCACTTTCGAGTGCTTCACGTTTTATTTCCAGCTGTTTAATTCGTAAGACGCACGTAGATAAGCACTCTTAAGTATATTTCAGTCATTTTTTAAGTGGATTTTTTCAGAAAAAATTAAAACTCATGTGGAGAGTTGTTAGTTTGGTCGTGAACTTACAATATATCATTTAAACAGCCCATAAGCTACGGTATGTAAAATTAGTGCCAAAAGAAACACTTACTTTCAGAGGCGACGAAACCGAAAGATTATGTTTTTCAGAGGTTGACAACTGTATTACATTTTCAGTCTTGTGTTAAAACCATGGCCGTCCGGAGTGGCCGTGCGGTTCTAGGCGCTACAGTCTGGAACCGCAAGACCGCCACGGTCGCAGGTTCGATTCCTGCCTCAGGCATTGATGTGTGTGATGTCCTTAGTTTAGTTAGGTTTAAGTAGTTCTAAGTTCTAGGGGACTGATGACCTCAGAAGTTGAGTCCCATAGTGCCCAGAGGCATTTTTTTGGTTAAAACCGTGTTCTTGTGCGCTCGAATAGCAAAAATTGTTAGCGAAATTATTCGAAGCCAAAGTGCCTTAAAGCACTTCTACACATACTTTATGGCTGAACTGTTTGACCAGACATAAATGAAACTGAGGGGTGTGACCACGTTTCAAATGAGACTGGAAATGCTTTCTTGCCTCAGATTTGTAAATTCAATTTAAGTAGAGTATGTTATAAAAACTAACATTTTAAAAGTGGAATGCGTATTTTACTTCTGCGTAACAGTATAATCACCGATATCGGTTTTTGTACACTTCTAACTGACTTTAGTCAAATGTCTTAAAAAGCAGTACTCACATTAAAATTTCCATTTACAAACCTCTGTATGTAATTTGTAATAAAGTTCTTTGATGAAATAAGATGCTGAATGTGTTGCCTTTACATGCTCGTATGGCACCATTTGACGTGGAAAGCACATTGTCACTGTGCAGAATAGTCTTCGTAGAGACCGGCAAGAACTTCATGCGAGAAAATTCTACGATGTTCATCCTTATATGCTACAATAGCGTTATTGAGAGGAAGAGTACTAAAAAGCAAGTAATGTATCACATTTAGTGCTTATTTTTTTATATCTCACTGTCTGGATACACTTATAATTCTAAGCTCTAACAACTATATTTTTGGTAAAACCACGTAAATAAAATTTTAAATATGCATGGAATGTATACTTTTTGCAACTTTTTGTTGCGTTTCGTTACAATTACTAAAATTTTCCGCTTATTCTTGACCTATATTGAACGTAACTTCGGAGTTGTGATTTCGCTGTACGCAAATACGGCGTGTGATGTTTACGCTGAATACTGCGTACCCGGGTCGCGCGGCTAATGTGTTTGCAGATTGCACAGTGGGCCGTATTTTCACATTAGGAATGAACTGCAACCTGCGCACGGATTTGGAAACCCATCTGCAGCAGATATCCAGCCATTTGATGGTTGCATATCAGCTGCTTGCACATATTCAAGGCTAATATGTTCCCTGATTCTCAATAAAAGGAAAAAAAGTGGCCCATCTGTAATTATTATGCGCTCCATGAGACTACATCAGTTAATGTATAGCGCTCCAAAAATGTTTTTTGTGTCTTCCTTCATAAAAAATACGAGCATTTCTTCTATTTAGCTACATAAAATCCTCTTTGGGATTATAACGTTATATACACAATGGTTGGCCGGTGTGGCCCTGCGGTTCTAGGCGCTTCAGTCTGGAACTTCGTGACCCCTACGGTCGCAGGTTCGAATCCTGCCACCGGCCGCGATGGTCTAGCGGTTCTAGGCGCTCAGTCCGGAACCGCGGGACTGCTACGGTCGCAGGTTCGAATCCTGCATCGGGCATGGATGTGTGTGATGTCCTTAGGTTAGTTAGTTTTAAGTAGTTCTAAGTTCTAGGGGACTGATGACCACAGATGTTAAGTCCCATAGTGTTCAGAGCCATATACACAATGGACGAACACAGAATAAGCGCCGCGCAGGGTAGCCGTGCGGTCTGAGGCCTCTCTTCGCTGTTGGCGCGGCTTCTCCCGTCAGAGATTCAAATCCTCCCTCGGGCATGGGTGTATGTGTTGTCCTTAGCGTAAGTTAGTTTAAGTTAGATTAAGTAGTGTGTAAGCCTACGGAACGGTGACCTCAACAGTTTGGTCCCATAGTCCTTACCACAAATTTACAGAATAAGCACTTTACTGGGATGACTTATAGACTGAAAATTAAATGCATTTCAGAGATCCATGCCGACCTCTACGGAAATTAACTCTACAGGGTGATTACAATTGAGTCATCGGGTTTTGGATGAATGTATTTCATCACGTATGTCATACGAAATAAGTAATGACACATTATATGAAAAACCAAATTTTCAAGTTCCTTACACATAATTACAAATGTTGTATGTGCTCTACTCGTCTTCTCGTGTTACACGACACACATCTACAGGTTAATCAAACTGAGCCCATGCACATTCGAGCATGTCCCTGTCAATGTTCGCCTGCGCAGCAGTGATGCTATCCTGGAGTTCAGACAGTGTTGTCGGAAAAGGTGGTACGTACACATTGCCTTTCAGGTATCCCCAAAGAAAGAGATCGCAAACTGTAAGGCCGGGAGACCTTGGGGGCCACCTGAAGAATGCCAAATCATCCTGAGCACATCACCCAACCCATCTGTTTGGAAGTTCCTTGTTCAGATGGCGACGCACTTCTCTATGCCAATGAGCCGGAGCTCCGTCTTGTTGAAATATGAAGTGTGGGTTATCAATTATAAGTCTCTGAAACAACCAGTATTGTAACATATTTAGATGCGACATACCCGTCACAGTTTTCCCAGGAAAAGAGTGGTGCCCGTAAACGTTGTTACGAGACACAGCACAGAAGACATTCACCTTTGGAGAATCTCTTTCACTCTACAATGTAACATTGGAATGTTGGGGTGATTCACTTTACCATTTCGGTGGGACGTCGTCTCATCAGTGAACACGAGTTGGCGGGAAAATTTGTCATCTTCCTGGAATAGTTGCCACCGCTGGCGGTCGATCGGTTCTAGGCGCTTCAGTCCGGAACCGCGCTGCTGCTACGGTCGCAGGTTCGAATCCAACCTCAGTCATGGATGTGTGTGATGTCCTTAGGTTGGTTAGGTTTAAGTAGTTCCAAGTCTAGGGGACTGATACCTCATATGTTAAGTCCCATAATGCTTAGAGCCACCTGAATCTGATTGGCAAACTTCGCGTCTGATGGTGCGGTTGTTTGGCTGTAAACGTTGCAACAGCTGTAAGCGATACAACTATATCTACATTATACTCCGCCAGCTACCTAACGGTGTGTGGCGGAGATCACTTTTTGTACCACTATCTGATCCCTCCAACCCCGTTCCACTCGCGAATAGTGCGTGGGAAGCATGATTGTCGGCAAGCCTCTGTATTGGCTCTAATTTCTCGAACTTTCTCTTCGTGGTCAATACGCAAGATGTATGTGAGGGGGAGCAATACGATGTCCGACTGCTCCTGAAAAGTGCTGTCCCGGAATTTCAATAGTAAATCTCTTTGTGTTGCACGACGCCTCTCTTTTAACGTCTGCTAATGGAGTTTGTTTAGCATTTTCTTAACGCTCTCTCGGCAGCTAAACGATCTCGTGACGAAACGCGCCGCTCTTCGTTGGATCTTCTCTATCTACTCTATCAGTCCTACCTGATAGGGATCCCAGATAGGTGAACAATACTCAAAAATCGGGCGAACAAGTGCCTTATAAGCCACTTCTTTCGTGGAAGAGTTGCATTTCTTCCGATGAATCTGAGTCTGGTGTCTGCTTTTCCCTCTATCTGTTTCATATAGTCATTACACTAAAGGTCACTCTGGATAGTTACGCCTAGATATTTACGGCAGACGTTGTCTCCAGCTATTTGTCATCAATAGTGTAGCTGTAAAGTAGTGGATTTCTTTTCCTATGTATGCGCAGTGTTGAAAAATGGTTCAAATGGCTCTGAGCACTATGGGAATTAACATCTGAGGTCATCAGTCCCCTAGACCTTAGAACTACTTAAACCTAACTAACCTAAGGACATCACACACATCCATGCTCGAGGCAGGATTCGAACCTGCGACCGTAGCGGTCTTGCGGTTCCAGACTGAAGCGTCTAGGACACTTAGCTGAGGAATGCCCAGTTCGCGATTTGCACGACGTGTGGTTTTCTTTGGGCTACGAAGGAACACATCTCGGACGCTTTCCAGTGTTTCCTCCACGACAGGTGGTCGCCCCATAGGCAGTCATTGAACTGTCGATTCTATCGCAGAATGCATTGGTACGTTGGTGGATTTATGCTGTACAGTCTTCAGAACACACGCCCCGCAGTAATGACGGATTCTGTCTTCCCATATTGCAACAAACAAAATGATTTCTGTTATCACTCTGCCACCTTGCCACCCTCCCACTTGATGAGACAAAATGGAACCTACAATGACATAAACAAAACTTTGGAGTATGCTCTTTAGATTTGTTATTAGTACAAATGGGTAGGCATTATACCCTATATGAAATTATAATACGTCAAAACCTGATGAATCATTTGTAATCACCATGTATTTCATGATAGTTAATTACAACTGGACGCTTCAGACGATAAAGGAAAGCTCTTATTATGTATACACAGTGATAAAATCGACAGTGTTTGAGGGTTGTAAACATACTCGTGTCTTGAAAGCTTCTAAGCACATACAATGTGTTTTTCGTGACCCATTTCTCAGTTGTGACTAGAAGTAGATATACGTAACAATACAGATTCCGATGCAGAACGGTAAATATGCGGAGGTGAGCTTTTCGCTAAGTTATAGTGGAAATGTGGCGAAGTTTATGATGTATGCAAAGAATTTTTGACGTGTTGAGTCTCCGAATTATGAAAACGCCATTTTTAATTGAAATACATATTTTTCCGTAGGACTGGAAAGGACCTTCGAAGACGACTCTAACAACATAACATGTTTGGAATTTGATAAAACAGTAACAAGATTACAGTTCCACAAATAATTCTCCCGCCGTCAAGAAATGGTGTCCCACAGGCGACTGACCCACTGTAACAAATGTATGCAAAGACTTCACTCAGATACTATTCGTGTGTACGTGTAGTTCAAAACAGATATGCTGAGTCAATTACTGGCAGACATACCATTAGATATAACGCAATCCATGTGGTACTAACATGATGGATGTCCCGGCCATTCCTCAACAAAACAAAAAAAAAAACCTTACAAAGATTTTAATGATGTTGGCCACATTTGGCATCAAGATGTAAAATTGGAAACAGGTGAAAGTTTGTGGAGGACCGGGCCTCGAACCCGCATTACCCACTTTACCTCCTCGTCCATCCGAGCACGCTGAGGTAACGACACCTAACCACAAACCTTATTTGCAGTCCCTGATTACCGCGTTATATATCAATACAGTGACGATGACCAACGATTCCTTCTTTCAGTGCAGATGTACACTACGCCCGACCTGTTGTTTGCGTAAAGCGGTAAATAAGCTTTTGAGTTCAGGTCCGGCGCAAATTTTCACCTGTTACTACTGACACATTTCAATGCCTAAATGCTGCTATCGTCATTAAAAACCTTTGAGGTTTAGACACTAGATCGAACAAGGTGTCCGAAAGAACAGAGACCACACGCACTCATACATAAATACACTCCTGGAAATGGAAAAAAGAACACATTGACACCGGTGTGTCAGACCCACCATACTTGCTCCGAACACTGCGAGAGGGCTGTACAAGCAATGATCACACGCACGGCACAGCGGACACACCAGGAACCGCGGTGTTGGCCGTCGAATGGCGCTAGCTGCGCAGCATTTGTGCACCGCCGCCGTCACTGTCAGCCAGTTTGCCGTGGCATACGGAGCTCCATCGCAGTCTTTAACACTGGTAGCATGCCGCGACAGCGTGGACGTGAACCGTATGTGCAGTTGACGGACTTTGAGCGAGGGCGTATAGTGGGCATGCGGGAGGCCGGGTGGACGTACCGCCGAATTGCTCAACACGTGGGGCGTGAGGTCTCCACAGTACATCGATGTTGTCGCCAGTGGTCGGCGGAAGGTGCACGTGCCCGTCGACCTGGGACCGGACCGCAGCGACGCACGGATGCACGCCAAGACCGTAGGATCCTACGCAGTGCCGTAGGGGACCTCACCGCCACTTCCCAGCAAATTAGGGACACTGTTGCTCCTGGGGTATCGGCGAGGACCATTCGCAACCGTCTCCATGAAGCTGGGCTACGGTCCCGCACACCGTTAGGCCGTCTTCCGCTCACGCCACAACATCGTGCAGCCCGCCTCCAGTGGTGTCGCGACAGGCGTGAATGGAGGGACGAATGGAGACGTGTCGTCTTCAGCGATGAGAGTCGCTTCTGCCTTGGTGCCAATGATGGTCGTATGCGTGTTTGGCGCCGTGCAGGTGAGCGCTACAATCAGGACTGCATACGACCGAGGCACACAGGGACAACACCCGGCATCATGGTGTGGGGAGCGATCTCCTACACTGGCCGTACACCTCTGGTGATCGTCGAGGGGACACTGAATAGTGCACGGTACATCCAAACCGTCATCGAACCGATCGTCCTACCATTCCTAGACCGGCAAGGGAACTTGCTGTTCCAACAGGACAATGCACGTCCGCATGTATCCCGTGCCACCCAACGTGCTCTAGAAGGTGTAAGTCAACTACCCTGGCCAGCAAGATCTCCGGATCTGTCCCCCATTGAGCATGTTTGGGACTGGATGAAGCGTCGTCTCACGCGGTCTGCACGTCCAGCACGAACGCTGGTCCAACTGAGGCGCCAGGTGGAAATGGCATGGCAAGCCGTTCCACAGGACTACATCCAGCATCTCTACGATCGTCTCCATGGGAGAATAGCAGCCTGCATTTCTGCGAAAGGTGGATATACACTGTACTAGTGCCGACATTGTGCATGCTCTGTTGCCTGTGTGTATGTGCCTGTGGTTCTGTCAGTGTGATCATGTGATGTATCTGACCCCAGGAATGTGTCAATAAAAGTTTCCCCTTCCTGGGAAAATGAATTCACGGTGTTCTTATTTCAATTTCCAGGAGTGTATATGGGGCGCCCCTCCTATTGGCCATCCGGCGATTTTTTTCTGGTGTTTCGGTAGATGTTTGCCATTTCGCTTGTGCAATGTGAAGCTAAAGTCAGCCAAAACAAATACTGCTGAAGTTTTTTATGAGACACCCGGTGCCGACAGAAATCGTTGATTTGTTTCCCGTAACGAGCAAAATGATTTTTAAAGCAGTATTTTACGTACCTATTCGATTGAGCGGTTAATTCGAGTATTACCTGAAAAAGACAGGAATATGGAAAAAGATAACACAAAGTCATGTTGATCCATAATAATGCCCCTCAGATACAGCAAAACGGGTCAGTAAAACGATCGAGGAGTTCAGCTGGAAAATATTAGTGCATGCAGCTTATTCCCCAGACTTGGCTCCGTTCGATTATCATCTATTTGCAGCACTGGGAGACGCTCTCGCTGAACCATGCTTCAATTCGTATGAAAATGTACGAAAGTGGCTCGCTTACTGGTTCGCTTCAAAAGAAGAACTGTTTGTTTGGTGTGGCATTGTTTTTATGCCGGAGAGGTGGAAGAAATTTATAAATAGCAGTGGAGATTATTTTGAATAAAATAGTGCTTATCAGTTTCAAAATACAGACGTGTAATTGTAGCAACCAAATTCCAGTTTCATACTTCTACACCTGGTAGTGGACTTCCGTGGGACCTCTTTTCCTGATAGCGTGGCAGTTATTTGCAGTGCTACTTATACTGGGTGCACAAGAAGACCATCGACAAAACTTAGTATGATATGAGGGACGAAAAACTGAGCATTTCTCAAGAGAGGATCCCAGTCCACAAGAGCATTTTCTGAACTGTGGGGAGTCAAAGACTGAAAACGGTGTTGAAATAAAATAAACGTTATAAACATTCTACATCTTCATTCTTCTTGTCTACGTATTTACAACCCTCTGCCACTAGACTGCTCCGAATTTTAGTGTGTAACATGGTGGAATGTAACGTAACTTCGGCGGTGCTTGAGATACAGTATGACGTAATCGAATTCAAAGAGTTCATGCACACATGGAGCATCCTCTCCTTCAGCATGTCAATTCCAGACCACACACGAGCGCTGCGACATCTGCAATCGCCCGACGCCTCGGGTTCACTGTCATCGATCATCCTCCATGCAGTCCCGACTTGGCTCCACCGATCTTCATCTGTTACCAAAACTTAAGGAACACCTTTGAGGGCTTCAATTTGATAGTGATGAAGCAGTGCGAGCAGAGGTGAGGTGGTGACGACGTCAACGAAGTCAAACGTTCCACAGTGACAGTATCAACAAACAGGTCTCCTTTCTGCGAAATGTGTTCGTCCCCAGGGTGAATGTGTTGAGAAATAGAATACACATAAAGAATAGAGATGCAGAATGTCAATAACGCTGGTTTTATTTAAAAAAACGTTTAGAGTTTCCACACAGAAAATTCGGAGGCACTGGTTTCCAGCACATCCTCTTGATGAGGTATGCAACACATTAGTCATCGACGTAAAGATGACGAAGATTTTGCGCCTGCGGAACACTACGTATGTTGGGTAGAACGGTATACTGATTATTTTTCAAGATGGGATCCATATCCGCAAATTCATGCTTTGGACGCTGTGGGACGTCAAAGCTAAAGAACGATTCACATATGGCGATGGGTAGATGATCCACATTTCATTAAGAAGCCAAACAAGAGCGTCACCTAGCACAGCACACTACAAAAGTGAGTCAAAATATTGGCTCCTACTTGACTAAAAAGTGTACACTGGGATTCTACAGCCTCTGCCTGGCAAGAAATTTTCGACCCAGTTGCAAAACTGGTTGGATCTTCCATAAGAATAGCAGTTTAGAAGGTATCGATAGTGTACTGAGCGTAAGCTTTTTGGGAAGTATCTGTCTGTTCTCCTCTAAAAGTACTGAGTATGTCGTACCAGGCAAAGACCATATCCACGAGCATACCTGCGCCAAGCTGTACTCATCTCCATACCTGTACAAGGCTATTTTTATGATTAACCTGCCCAAGTCTGTGTTCTACCCTACTTGACCAAGGCCTTACTTATGACCATACCATTCCAACCCCATACACATGACCGTAACTCTAGAGGGCTGCACTGCCCATGCTTATGATAATACCTGATGGCTCTCGATCCTCCACCACAACCGATTCCATCAACATGAGGCAGCAAATATGAGGTAGCCAAGGAGGTGGAAACGTGGGTCCTACTATGCCAAGACTGCTTGGTAGCTACAACAGGAAAACACAATTAATTAGCAGGAGTACAAAATAAGAACTTATTTATTACTTAACTTTGTTGTAGTCCATGATCTCTTGGATGACAATCATAGGAGACGCGACTAGCCTAAACGTCTATAGAATGACATAATTTTCAAGACACAAATCTTGCAGTGACGAATTAATCTTTCGTAATCTTGAATGTCGAATCCGGTGAATTTGAAGACTAACTAGGCACTGGGCTACAAAGACTTGACTGCAGCAATAACTGAGCTGCCGACGATGACTGACTAACATCGGCGCTGGCTGACCACTGAGCGCGGCTATGAACTGTAGGCTGGCACAACTGCACTACACTTCTGCTACACATGAAGTGGCCTAGCGGCGCCTCGCGGCAAGCGTAAGTACTGCGACTGGCTGTGTACTCTTTGGCTACACAGCCGTTCTTCTGTTTCGTTTATTAAGAGAATCGCATCCGGCGGATCGATCTCTCAGGCGGCGCTGTGGTCGTATGACTGACGACATCACAATACCTGTCCAAGGCTGAATTTGTGACCATACCTTCCCAAGTTTTTATTTACTACGTATCTGACCAAGGTCGTACTATTAGTCCGTATCTCACCAGGGACATACGTATGACCATGTCTTACCAATAGTTTACTTCTTACCATACCGGACAGAGGTCGTACTTACAACCACTCCTGTCCAAGTCTGTACTTACGGCCATACCAATCAAGGTCATACTTAAGAACTTTTTAAGAAAGGTCATACTTGTGACTATTTTATTTATTTACGTATTACACTGTAGCCTGTCACCTACAATTTAAACAAAGACTGTGTTCATTCTTCGTCATTTTACTACTGTCGACAGCTAGATACAAAACAGTAAATAAATAAAATACTTATGGCCATACCCGTCCAAGGCGATACTTGTGACCATGAATATCTAAGACCATCCTTATTACCATAACATTCTTCGGTAATTATGACTATAACAGACTATGGCCACGATTATGACCATGTATATCCAAGTATTTCCTTAAGCTTAATGCTGTACTTGAGAACAACATCTGTACACTGAAACCTAATATGCGACACTGTACACTGAGGTGACAAAAGTGATGGAATACCGATATGCACTTCTACAGATGGCGTTAGTGTCGCCTACACAAGATTTGAAACGGCAGTGTATTGGCGTAGCTCAGGTGATTCATGTGAAAAGGTTTCTAATCTGATTTTGGCCGCATGACGGGAAGCAACAGACTTTGAACGTGGAATGGTAGTTGATGCTAGATGCATGGGACCATCCATATCGGAAAACGTTAGGTAATTCAATATTCCAAGATCCAAAGTGTTCAGAGTATGCGGCTAATACCAAATTTCAGGCATTACCACTCACCGCGGACAACGCAGTGGCCGACGGCCTTCACTACACGGCCGAGAACAGCTGCGTTTGCTTAGAGTTGTCATTGCTAACAGACAAGCAACGCTACGTGAAATAAACGCAGACCAATGTGGGACACTCGACAAAAGTATCCGTAAGGACAATACGGCGAAATTTCGCTTTAATGGGCTATGGCAGCAGACGACTGATGCGAGTGTCTTTACTAACAGCACGACATCGCCTACAGCGCCTCTCCTGGGCTCCTGACCACATCGGTTGGATCTCAGACGACTGGAAAACATTGGCCTGGTTAGATGAAACCCGATTTCAGTTGATAAGAGCTGATAGTAGGGTTTGAGTGTGGCACAGTCCCCACGAAGCTATGGATCCAAGTTGTCGACATAGCAGTGTGCAAGCTGGTAGTGACTCCATAAAGGTGTGGACAGTGTTTATATGGAATGGACTGGGTCCTCTGATCCTACTGAACGGATCATCGACTGGACTGGAAATGGTTAGTTTCGGTTACTTGGAGACCATCCTCAGGCATTAATGGATCTCATGTTCCCAGACAACGATGTCATGCCACTGGGCCATAGTTGTTCGCAATTGGTTTGAAAAACATTCCAGATAACTCGAGCGAATGATTTGGCTACCCAGATCGCCCGATATGAATCCCATCGAATATTTATGGGACATGAACAAGAGGTCAGTCCGTGCACAAAATTCGAACTAGCAACTCTTTCGCAGTAAAGGACAGCTATAAAGGCGTCATGGCTCAATATTTCTGCATGGGGACTTCCGACGACTTATTGAGTCCTTGCCACGTCGAGTTGCTGCACTACGCTGGGCAAAAAGAGATCCGATATTATATCAGGGCGTATCCTGTGAATTCTGTTCATATGGTTCAGATGGCTCTAAGCTCCATGGGACTTGACAAAAAATGTGTGTGAAATCTTATGGGACTTAACTGCTAAGGTCATCAGTCCCTAAGCTTACACACTGCTTAAGCTAAATTATCCTAAGGACAAACACACAACCCATGACCGAGGGAGGACTCGAACCTTCGCCGGGATCACCCACACAGTCCATGACTGCAGCGTCTCAGACTTCTCGGCTAATCCCGTGTGGCGGGATTTAACATCTGAGGTCATCAGTCCCATAGACTTAGAACTCCTTAAAACTAACTGACCTAAGGCCATCACACACACTTAAGGCCAAATGCACCCCAGAAGAAGCGTGAATGGGGAATTACAGTGTCGTAACAACGTTGACCGGTGAGTGTACCATGTTCAAACGTTTAGAGGTCAGGACGTCCATGCATGCAACATTATGCTTCCCCAAACCATAAAACCTTGGCAACCAAAATGATCGTGTTCGACAATGTTTGTGGTTGCATTACGTATCCTCATTTGCTGAGAACAATTAATGCGCCCAGGGATTTCGTCGAACATTTTTATGACATTGTAATCCTTCCCCATTGTGCGTCTTTTAGGGGATACATTCGGCTCAGACTAGATTTTAATGGATGACAATGCGCCACCGCGTCGAACATCGCAGGTGAAGGAGCTTTTGGAGTGAGAGAATACTCGGCGAATGACGTTGTCTGTCCGTCACCCTGACTTAATCGTATCGAGCACATGTAGGATGCGTTGCGGAGATATACTGTAGTACGTCCACATGCACCAACGACCACTCAACAGTTTTAAACCACAC
The DNA here is from genome assembly GCF_023897955.1 of Schistocerca gregaria. NCBI lineage: Eukaryota > Metazoa > Arthropoda > Insecta > Orthoptera > Acrididae > Schistocerca > Schistocerca gregaria. The sequence goes on along the minus strand of NC_064931.1, from coordinate 404,645,139 downwards.
TGGTTGAGAAATGGAATTGGTCTGTCCTATCACAAGAACTCCATACCAACCTTATGGCCAGCATGGGAGCACGTTGTAGGGTATTTATCTATGTCTCTGAGGCAAAACATGTTAAGTAGTCCGGTATTCACTACTGGGATGTGAAAAAGCTCCATAAAACCACATTGCCGCCCGGGATTAGCCGAGCGGTCCGGGGGGCTGCAGTTATGGACTGTGCCGCTGATCCCGGCGGAGGTTTCTTGTCCTCCCTCGGGCATGGGTGTGTGTGTTTGTCCTTAGGATAATTTAGGTTAATTAGTGTGTAAGCTTATGGACTGCTGACCTTAGCAGTTAAGTCCCATGGGATTTCACACACATTTGAACATTTTGAAAACCACATCCATACTGGCCGCAACATTAATCGTTGGATTCCGGGCCAGCATACAAACCGGTCGCATTAACATGCGCAGCTACCAAGACATGTCCCAGTATATATTCTTAACTCTTCCTGATTTTCCATTGCTGCCTTACCGAAAAACATATGTATGTTACCTATAGCTGGTCAAAAATGTTCCGCATTCAGACCAATTAATGTTGCGTCCGTATGAACAATGTATCTTATAGACTTCTGCTTGCCCCAGTTTACCCTTCTCCCCACAACGTCATGTTTTATCAATATCTCACTATGTTTCTCGCTTGAAATGCTAACATTACATTCCAGAACTGAATATATTAGCCAGTTACCACGCGATTTTACCGTAATATGGTGCAGTGACAATCCTCTTTTTATCCGTGGCTTGTTCAGCTCCTTGCCTATTATTTTCCTTTTTCATGAGCCGATTCATAATATTTATATCATAACCGTTGTCCAGTGTTCTCTGTTTAGTAATTTTTAACTCATTTTAGACACTTGTCTGCAGCCATTGGCAACTCAGCCGCCCTGTGAACTAAACACCTGAATGCAGCTTGTCTGTTCATATATGGTACGATTCGTTTGTAATAACTACATCCGTTGCAGTGGGTTTTCTGAAGACTTCATAGGCATGCTAATTACATACACTCCTGGAAATTGAAATAAGAACACCGTGAATTCATTGTCCCAGGAAGGGGAAACTTTATTGACACATTCCTGGGGTCAGATACATCACATGATCACACTGACAGAACCACAGGCACATACACACAGGCAACAGAGCATGCACAATGTCGGCACTAGTACAGTGTATATCCACCTTTCGCAGCAATGCATGCTGCTATTCTCCCATGGAGACGATCGTAGAGATGCTGGATGTAGTCCTGTTGAACGGCTTGCCATGCCATTTCCACCTGGCGCCTCAGTTGGACCAGCGTTCGTGCTGGACGTGCAGACCGCGTGAGACGACGCTTCATCCAGTCCCAAACATGCTCAATGGGGGACAGATCCGGAGATCTTGCTGGGCAGGGTAGTTGATTTACACCTTCTAGAGCACGTTGGGTGGCACGGCATACATGCGGACGTGCATTGTCCTGTTGGAACAGCAAGTTCCCTTGCCGGTCTAGGAATGGTAGAACGATGGGTTCGATGACGGTTTGGATGTACCGTGCACTATTCAGTGTCCCCTCGACGATCACCAGAGGTGTACGGCCAGTGTAGAAGATCGCTCCCCACACCATGATGCCGGGTGTTGGCCCTGTGTGCCTCGGTCATATGCAGTCCTGATTGTGGCGCTCACCTGCACGGCGCCAAACACGCATACGACCATCATTGGCACCAAGGCAGAAGCGACTCTCATCGCTGAAGACGACACGTCTCCATTCGTCCCTCCATTCACGCCTGTCGCGACACCACTGGAGGCGGGCTGCACGATGTTGGGGCGTGAGCGGAAGACGGCCTAACGGTGTGCGGGACCGTAGCCCAGCTTCATGGAGACGGTTGCGAATGGTTCTCGCCGATACCCCAGGAGCAACAGTGTCCCTAATTTGCTGGGAAGTGGCGGTGCGGTCCCCTATGGCACTACGTTGGATCCTACGGTCTTGGCGTGCATCCGTGCGTCGCTGCGGTCCGGTCCCAGGTCGACGGGCACGTGCACCTTCCGCCGACCACTGGCGACAACATCGATGTACTGTGGAGACCTCACGCCCCACGTGTTGAGCAATTCGGCGGTACGTCCACCCGGCCTCCCGCATGCCCACTATATGCCCTCGCTCAAAGTCCGTCAACTGCACATACGGTTCACGTCCACGCTGTCGCGGCATGCTACCAGTGTTAAAGACTGCGATGGAGCTCCGTATGCCACGGCAAACTGGCTGACTCTGACGGCGGCGGTGCACAAATGCTGCGCAGCTAGCGCCATTCGACGGCCAAGACCGCGGTTCCTGGTGTGTCCGCTGTGCCGTGCGTGTGATCATTGCTTGTACAGCCCTCTCGCAGTGTCCGGAGCAAGTATGGTGGGTCTGACACACCGGTGTCAATGTGTTCTTTTTTCCATTTCCAGGAGTTTAGTTTTTAATGTAACAGTAAAACGATTGCGATACTATTCAAGAGTATAACAGAAACAATTTGTCGCAACAGTTATCTGTTTGTTAATTCTGGTGAACGGTTTCAGAGTTTTAGTCTGAGCGACAGTTATTAGACCAGAAGCTCCTTAATGAAGTGTGGAGTTGGTTCATAGAGCTGCTGTGCATAACAAAAGATACGGGTTAACAGTCGACAGTCGACAACCGACAGCCGTTGATTGATACAAGGTGCTTCTCGACTGAAGACTGCCGCTTAAATTAACAGGGTTTCAGAGCTAATAAACAAATAATTGTTGCGATCTCGAGATATCGTTTCCGTTATAATGCAAATTATTGTTTCACGCGTTTACTACATTCGTGCCTACAGTGAAGTCAATTTTGTCATAGAACTCATTAAATTTTCCACGAGCAAAAATATGTCGTCAGCATTTCTTCTATAACAAATAATCTCATCCCGTTCTTCAAATGTCCTACTAAGTGGTTAGTAAAAATATTCGCCATCGTTCCAGAAATCCTTTGTCCCGCGGCCAAGGGACATTAACTACCAATCTTTCTAGGTGATCAGTGAATACTAAAAATGAGGACCTCGACAGAATTTTAGAACATCCACATTTTTGTACTTTTTATCTGTAACTATGAAATTGTTCTAGCAACTAGCGACGGAAGACTCTGTTAATTAGACTAACCTTTCTTCTTTACAATTAAAAAAAAGGGGTGAAATATATCTTGTATTATAGGAATTGCAACGTTCGTTGTTTGTCGAGGAGTGAGAAACATTGCATTAAGCCGCAGTATTCTTTCTGATCACCTAGAAAGATTAGCAGTTAATGCCCCTTGGCCACGGGTTGACGGATTTCTGGAACAATGCCGAATAGTTTTACTAACCACTTAGAAGACGCAGCAAACCACGACGAAGGGGGAGAGTAGCTGTAAGGCAAACAACTCGTCAAAGTGTTAATGTTGATACAAGGATGGCCACGTTTGTTACGCAACAGAAATTAAATTTAAGCCATTTAACTTATTGTAACTAATCTGTAGTATCATCAAGTATGTTGTCCGCCCCCGGTAGCTCCGTGGTCAGCGCGACAGAATGTCAATCCTAAAGGCCTGGGTTCGATTGCGCCTGGGTCAGAGATTTTTCTCCGTTCAGGGACTGGATATTGTGTTGTCCTAATCATCATCATTTCATCCCCAACGACGCGCAAGTCACCGAAGTGGCGTCAAATCGAAAGACTTGCACGCGGTGAACGGTCTTCCCGACGGGAGGCCCTAGTCACACAACATCTGCATAAATGTTATTAGGTATATCACTTACGGTTTATCTGGCTACCTTCCTACTGTAACATAATTAATCATATTTTAGTGTATGTTCTAGTATAATAAGGAATATCTAGACGCGGTAAATCGTGTAAGTCACGAAGGGTATCCATGTTCAGATGGCATATATGGGAGAAATATCAGTAGAACTATAAGTAACTCTTAAAGTAACTCACACGAAAGATATCTCCACAAAAATTTCAATCACCACTCGAATCAGAAAAGAGGAGTCATTAATAATATTGGTGAACTAGGCTAAAAGAATCTGTGAGCCACAGAAGTTGGAGGACGAGATCGATCATTTAAAAACTGCCTTCAGAAGATACGAGCACTCTGACAAAGAGATAAATAAGGGACTGCACCCTAAAAGGCCTAGACCAGGGACGGCCAGAAATTTTGCTAAAGTGCGGAGTTGCTGCACACGTGCAATTTCATGGTCACAGTGTGCACACTTACCAGAATTGCAAACATTGAAACGGAACCGTCACGCTCACTTAGTGTATGTCTCTAAGCACGGATGTCACGTCTTCGCTTTACCCACTAGATGGGATACACTGAACCTGGGGTGCTCTTTTCACAGTGTGCAGTGCAATCAAGGGAAAGTGTCGTGTTACTCCATAGGCACATCAACAAACGTCACGGTTCTGAAATAAAACACCAAAACAAATGGTACCTACATGGGCTGCATTTTGTATATGCCCTAGCTACGTACCTAAATAACCTGCATGGCAAAGGTGTCAAACATGTCTCCAAACATATAAACGAAATTTTATAAGCATGTAAATATACCTTGAACAACTAGTTTAATACCGAATTCTTCAGATCAGAATGTTCACCTACGTAACATAGAGCAGGATGAGCGACAGTTAGTAAATAACAATTCTAAATTAGAAAAAGAAAGAAATCGGGAACATGTTTATCACTGGTGATGAGAAACGACAAAGTTAATGTCGGGCATAAAAGCACACCACATTGATAAACACAAGCAGCTACGAAGATTTTCGTCACTAATACTCGATCGAAACCTTGATTCATTCATTTTCATTATGGAGAAAAATCTTTCACACACATAAGTAGATCCGAACATGGACATCAATCTCGCAGCTTCGTGATGCAGGTGTGGAAATTCTTTCTGTGGAAGGCTTTCGTAGAATTCCTTTGTACTTCGTACTGCAAAGAACTTGTACTTCAGCCGTGTCAATCAGTTCAGGTCAATCATTTTCTTCTGTAGATGATACGGAGCATCTTCAACTGATGCTAAAAACGGCCGTGCCAGGCAACGAATGATAGGAGACACACTCTTAACACCTAAAAATCGTGCTTGAAACTGCTTCTTAATTTTTACAATTATTGACACGTATTCTTGAAATGTAGCACTTTCGAGGACCGAACTAACGGTAGGGAAATGAGTAGTCTTTTCAGACAGCAGTTGGCTCCCCCAAAGAGCAAGCTTCCTTTCAAAAGCATTTCTTTTTCTAATATGTCACAATCTTGCAAGCTGAAGTTTTGGCTGTTCACGTGAGGTGTAATGTCCACGAGAAATGCAAGGTCTGACATCCAGCAAGGGTATTCTAATTTCGGGTCACTCTTTCGCGTCTCATGTAAGAAACACGCTAACGTAAATTTAAAAAAATCTTTTCATCATTTTACCTTGACTAAGCCAGCGTACTTCGGTGTAGTAAGGTACTGCGCCGTACTGCTCTCCCAATTCTTCCAAGAACTGCCGAAACTGGCGATGCGTACGCCCATGTGTCTTCAGATAGTGTACAGCACGCACAACAATTTGCATGACGTTTCTAACGTTACCGATTCTGAATAAAGCGCCTCTCAATGTAGAATGCAGTGAATTCCATACAACGTCCGTTCTGTGCGTCCCAGCTTTCTGCACATTAGCGCTACTAGTCCCCTCTATGGCCTCTCATTGCCGGTGCTCCATCCGTGGTCAATAGATCCAATCGACATAAACACCATCAACCGCTTGTTCGACAGCTAAGAGTAAGTCTACACCTGTCGTAGTCCCTTTCAAAGGCACTAGAACCAAAATTTCCTCTCTTACACGCAGAGCCGGAAAATGGTTTCCCGCATCTTGCTATTCTTAAGCAATTCAGAAACTTGTTCTCAGTGCAGAGGTGTGACTGTCATTCTGGAAAATTGGAAACAGTAAGTTGTACAGTATTTTACAGTAAAATAGATAGGAACGTAACACAAGAAACGAAGAGTTCAAGGTCTAACAACCCTTCCACAACAAAGGTCAAAATTTAATAATGATTGTGGTGTTGCTCACGCTGCTAAATACTGCATTTTCGGGCAACAACAAAGTTATTATGTGGCAGCTGTCGTTAGAGCACATGTAATAAAGTCATTTCATGTAATAATGAATAAACTAGGCACTCATCTTTTCGTATTTCCCACGCTGGTCTCGTTGTAAAATCATGGCTCAATCGTCGAAAATGTAGGTGGTGATGATTCCAAGCTCGGATGCAAAGAGGCCTAGGTTCTATTCTGCTATATTCAAAAGTTTTATAGATGTGTTTCACAAACCGTTCTTGAAGATTAAACCTTTGAAAGTTAGCAGAATGGTGATGTAAAAAATAATCATCACTCCGAATTTGAGTTACACTTCCTTTTTATTGCTTTTGTTGCAATATCTCGCAACACACAAAACATCACTTCACAATACTAAACATACCTGAAAACATCTTCCTCACTGTAAAAGCTGACTACAATATGCATCTTTTCAACGTGACGTCCAAGACTTGACCTTCTCAAAGTCCGACTCTCTAACTAACTAATAATCGCTTACGCGCCCAAAAATTAGAGTTACAAGTACGACAAAGGTCATAGTGGCAAAAGAAAGAATACACATAAGAATAATATCATTGCAATATAAACATATCGATGTATCAAACTACCTCTATATTAATGAAATCAAATCTGAATGTTGTCTCAGAAATATGTCAACTACTTTACAGAAACACAGTAGAATATTGCTGATATCGAGAGGTTGAGTTGAGGTGCCGTAATGGTTACGTAATTCAAGTACCATTACAAAGGTGTGTTAGTTATTACGGCTTATGATAAAAACCCGTTGATGTGCCTCATCCATTTTCCTAGGCGCACTTAATATGGCTTGCCGCTCTTCACTCTTCAGTACACTACACTCGTATTTATGAAATGAGTTGTAGTGTCTTTCAGTCGTAAATTTGCACTGTCCACTTATTATTCGTTGGCACAGCAAACGCTGTGAGTTTCCAACTACTGCTGTGAAGAAGAGTTGCAGTTTCCAGTCGTGTTTAACTGACTGTGAACACAGGTCTCCTGCTATTTGATTTTTTCCAAATACTCGCCATTCATCAGTACGTCTCACGTAAGGGTACTGTCGCCAGAGGGAAGCTAAGATTGGTCCTCCTGGTACCGCGTAAACAAGGAAGCTGAACTGTCGCCGCTCATTTGATATATGTCTAGCCACAGATGTCGCTGTTCAGCCGTCGGCACACGCACGGACCGTGCACCCGAACGTTGAGCGTTAAGTGTGTCGAGTTTCTGAGGTGATAGCGTGGAATAGTGCGTTGGGGAGTCTTTCCGAATGTGCAGGGCAAGATCTAGAACGTTAAATGTTCTGAACGTTCGTTTGAACGTTGACCAATGAGAGGCACAACGCCACCTGAGTCACATGCACGCCATCTCCCTTCAGTACAGTGGTGGGACGCGCTATATTGGCTTTCAGTTGAAGCCCGTATCTGTATGAACCGTTTCTGAGCACAAGGAAATTGAGGATCTCTTGAAAACCCTTACTTAAATGTATGATTCGTTGTAATTGCGTGATGAGAAAAGTAATATTTGTGGTAAAAGTATTATTGTAACTTGGGTATTATAAAAATATGCCATTTGAAGGGAACAGCATGTTGAGGATCCATTAAAAACGCATTGTTATTGGTACAATTTGTTATAACTGAATTATAGTTAGTAATATAGCTACCATTAAAGCTTTCTGGAAACGTTAAAATGCGAGAGCTATCCAATAATGAATGCTAGTCTATTAGGCTCAGTGAGTAACGTGACAGATCTGTGATGAAACGTTTGCTGAGTTGGTGGTTCGTGTTCCGCTCCATCCAATTTTTTCCCCCTAACCTTGACGTTTTTAATTCATTCTGCGACTTTCTTATTAGTTCAATATATGTATATACCATAATATCCAATGTTATGTAAATATAAGTGCGCTATTTTTGATGGGTGAATTTGTTCGATTTGTTTAACCTACAGCACAGCTTGCACTCCTTGCAGTAAGATATTTTACCCTTTTTCTGTCAGGTTTTGTAATTCACTTGTTGTGAAGATTCTGCTACTGAACAGGAGCAGTGATCAAGTAAGAATGACCTTAGGGTTTTAGTAAAAAGTAAAACCTTATGCGGAGAACTATTGTAAAGTTGTATCGCACTATTTGCAAAGGAACTTTTATATGCCTATCTCCTTACTGACTGGATGCTGTACTTTCTTTTTTGCCTTACAACATGTCCATGGACACTCAAGTTTTTATTTATGTATACTCCTGGCAGAACAACATGACTAGCTTAAAGACGAGGGAGAAAACGTGTGTTTTAGTAGAGCTAACGTAGGAATTTTACGTCTGCCCATTTCGTAAACAGTGTGATTTACGAGCCAGATACAGAACACAACTGCCGCTGGATCGCTTATACCACCTTGGGGCACACGTATCTTGCTGAGCGTTCAGCAGCACGTTGAACTTGGCACGCTCAACGTTGACATTCAAAGGCCGGTCGGTGTGCTGACGGCCTTCCGCTTTGCTCGCTCGCTGAAATGTGCGCACCTGTACCGCACCTCTGCACTTTACACAGTGTGAGCATTTGGCCGCCCCCGGTCTATAGCTTCTAATGAGAATGAACCAACTAACGGCAAAGTTTTCCTTCCTTTTGTAAAACGTGACATAGATCGTAGCAGGAGAAGAGCACTCAGAAAACACGGTACTGATACGGTGTTTAAACCAACAAGAAAGGTGCTCGAATATTTGAACACTGTGAAAGTATCTAATGAAAAACGAGACAGTGCGGAAAGCGTCGAATAAAATGAAAATTATTTAGTTTGGAAATTTATAATGAAAGGAGCTTTGAACACTGACAAGATTAAATGAAACTAACTTTGTCGCAGAAATTCTCACTCACAGTAGCTATATACTTAAGTGACAAAAGTCCTGGGATACTCCTAATATGCTGTCAGAGCGTTCGCTAGGCGTCGTACAGCAACTCGGCGTGACGTGTGCTCAACAAGTCGTTGGAAGTCCCCCGCTGGAATATTGTCTCTACAACCGTCCGTAATTGCGGAAGTGTTGCTGCTGCAGGATTTTGTGCACAAACTGATCTTTCGATTATGTCGTCGGCCACTGTGGCCGAGCGGTTCTAGGCGCTTCAGTCCGGAACCGCGCTGCTGCTACGGTCGCAGGTTCGCATCCTGCCTCGGCCATGGATGTGTGTGATGTCCTTAGGTTAGTTAGGTTTAAGTAGTTATAAGTATAGGGGACTGATGGCCTCAGACGTTAAGTCCCATAGTGCTTAGAGCCATTTGAACCATTTTTTCGATTATGTCCCATAAATGTTCGATGGTTTCATGTTGGGCGATCTTGGTGGTCAAATCGTTCGCTCTAACTGTGCGCAATCTTCTTCAAACAGTAGCAGCTCTTGTATAAGAGCATAAAAGCACGTGAAAACCCTAAATGTTGACATGTTTCGGAGTTATTGGTTATTTTTCTTTGAATGCTGTTAAACATAATGTAGATGTGGTTATCCGAAATACACGGCGCTAAATCTACCGCGCTTTGCTACATTGCTACTCCTCTACACTCCGTGAAACTTGACACCAGGGTCGCGAGCACACCTTCAGTTGTACACGTTTTAAGGAGCTTTTTCGTGTGCGCAACTGGATTGACGTAATTGCCTTAAGTGCCAAACGCATACGGATTTGATAAATAACAAGCGCAGTTCACGGTGTGCACAGCTAGCCATTGCCACGCTACTAACAGTTTATGTCAATGCCATCGGGTGGCAGAACACTGCAGCGGACTTTCATACCCGTTCGCTGCGCATAAATCCCGCAAGACGGTAGCACAATCTCCGGATATGCTAATGCACTCACTATATAGTATAATTAGATCGGACATCGATACATGTTACAGTTCTACTGTCAGACAAAACTATTTTGTGGGATTATGAGTGAGATATAATATATTAAGTTGTGTATTTAATCATACAGTAATCCATTTGAGGCTCTTGAATCTATGAAGTACAGCCTCGCCGATTGTGAGACAGTAGCATTTATTCATACTTCTGATATCTGTTGATATTATGGTGAATCAGGTTTATCTGCGCTGTAGGCCCACATTGTATCTTCCGGCCCTTATTGTTCTCAGCGCCTCATTTCTCTTCTAGTCAAGTGATGATGTTGGTAGACAGAAATATATGAATTTAATCGTTTCCGCAATTGACAGTTTGTGTTTGGAGTTGGTTGTTAACTGTCCAGGAATCTGCTTTCGTATGTAGTGTCAACATGAACTCCGTTGAATCTGTTCTAAGCGCTAACAGAAAAGAAAAATACAAGGAAAAGTTAGCTGCAACGAATTAGGGCCTCCCAGACCAGATCCATTGACTGAGATTGTTACGAAATCAAATAAGCATGACTACAAACGAACAAAGAAGTGTATAATAAGTGCAAGATGCTGTGTGGGTGCAACGTAAGAATTTCTGATTTTCAACCTGCAAGTTAATTCCTTAACTAATACGTGTGTTAGGAATCTTGTACATCTCTCTGAAAAATAAAAATGCACGAAAACTCCCACTTGCACAAGAACGCAGAACGGAGAGTAACGGAAGCTTACATGTTATTTTGTTCCTCCCCTAAACTGTACTTAATTATGTATGAAATAACAAAATTACACAAAAACAATTCTCTCTTTTCTCTGGACAAAATATATATATATATATATATATTACTACTATAATTGTTCTTACTGTTATTATTATTATTGTTATTGGCAGTGGTTGTAGTTATGTAAATTTGTTGATAAGCGTAACTATTATACAGTATATGATATTAATTTCACACTCTCATTCTTACCTCAATCTTCAAATTTGTGACTACTCAGATTATATGCTCGTCAGCCACCAGTGTCTTCAAATCAATCGTGAACATCTGTGACCTAGTGACATGACATCATTGTCTGAGAACACGAAGCCCATGCATGGCTGCAAAAAGTCTTTAAGTAGCTGAACGTAATCATTTCCAGTCAATAATTGGTTCATGTGGGCCAGAGGACCCAGTCCATTCCACATATGACTGCCCGCATCATTATGGAGCCATTACAAACTTGCACAGTGAATTGTTGACTACTTGGATCCATGGATTCGTGGGACCTGAACATTTAAACTGAAATCCGACACATCTGATCAGGCCACATTTTTCGAGCTGTCTAATGTCCATGATCCCAGGAGAGGCGCTGCAGACGATGTGATACTGAAAAAGACACTCGCGTCGGTCGTCTGCTCCCACAGCCCATTAACGACTAATTTCGCTGCACTGTCCTAACCCATACTTCTGTCATATGTACCACATAGATTTCTGCGGTTAATTCACACAGTGTTCCTTATTTGTTAGCACTCACAGCTCGATGCAAACGCAGCTGTTCTTGACCGTGAAGTGAAAGCCGTCGGCCACTGCATTGTCTGTAGTGAGAAGTAATGCCTGATGTGTGATATTCTCTGCGGACTCTTGATATTGTAGACTCGGAATACTGAATTACCTAACGACTCCCGAAATGGAAAGCCCCATGCATCTAGCTGCAACTACCATTCCGCATTCAAAATCTTTTAATTCCCGTCGTGCAGCCAAAACCAGATTGGAAACCTTTTTACATGGATCTGCTGAATACAAAGGAAGGCTTCGCCAATGGACTGCTCTTTTATAACTTGTGTTCGTGAAACTCCCGTCATCTGTGTAAGTACATATGGCTATCCAATGACTTTTGTCACCTCAGTGTACATTATGGGCCCAGAATATAATCACGATTAATTTATTTCACTGCATGCAACAGGGAAACCTCATTCCAAATGAGTTTTGTAATAAGGCTCTTACAATTTATTACTTGTCAAGAAAGACAGCAACCCATCCTCTGGTTTTTCTGTTCATTTGGTAACAATGCCCTTGCTACTCATTGCATGCAAAGTGTATGCAAAATTCTGACATTTAAGGAAAGGGTGTGGATGACTGTAAATGAAAAGTAAAATTAAATTATAATTACATTTTCTCAAAATCTCAAGTCCAAGAGTTAAACTCATTTTATTAAAATTATTGATTCTTTTTAACCCTATCACATACACCAAGTGTTACTGAAATATAAAATTGCTAACTGTTTTACTTTTAAAATATTAAGTGAAAATCTTCTTTTAACTAAGAAAAGTTGGTGGGACTTGCTAACACTCAAAATCACTGAATAAGGAAAATCAACCAACTAAAATAATCGCTAAATGCACAAAAGGTATGCGACAAATACCTTTTGTTTGACGAGCTGAATCTTCATCGAAATCAAATACCAAAAACCTTTCCTTCAATAATATTCAGTTCTTAGGTTTTCTCTACTTCTCAAAATTCCACATTCTCAAAAGAGAACCACTTGCTCGGACTCAGAGCTCCTCAGCTATGCCAACTGATCACAGTCACATGTGGCCCAAAACTCGACTATGACTTACTCACACCGCTACTGCTGTTCTGCCTAGTGCTCGCTATTTTACCCAACAAAGATTTTTTTAACAATGAAAGACGGTGTATCCTTTCTTGTGTCCAAGTTTTACAAATGTATGCATGGTAGCTAGTCTTTGCAATCGATTTGTTACACAAATGACTGATAAACTCGTTTTATGGTAAATTATGTCTCAGTTAATCGATACATTATATTAAATCGATACATTAAAAATAAAGTCGACAAACTACTGTTTATACATAAAATTTATTCGTGATATAACTGAAAATATTACTCTAACATTATTCTATAATACAATTCAAATAGACCAATAAAATGTTTCTGTGTCATGCAATGTAGGTAGCTTTGTCCCTACACGAACATTTGACGTGGGAGGTACCTACCCTCGCCACTTGACATAACTGCAGTGTGTAAAATCCCAGCACTTGTGGTCAAGTGTACGCAGGAACTACGAAAAAAAGCATTAAAACCCTTCTTTAGGAATAAAAGAGCATTATCGGCTGGTCAAGATGGGTAAATCAGCAGTAATAGATAATGTACTGGGACCAGAGAACCAACAGCTTCGTTTCTCTGATACTGTGGTTTTAGCAAGATATAATAGTTTCTACGCTAGTATGTAGAGAGATGCCATAGAAATTCAGAAGCACAAAACAACTTTAACGGGAAAGAAGAAGGGCTGAAATAAGACAAGTTATAGGTCTTGGTGTTAAATAAAACTACTCCATAACGTACATTGGTGCAGCTCTACAATTTTAGGTGCAGTTTGCTGACGTCATGAACAGACTGTTGTGTAGAAATGTATAAAAAGTTCTGTTTGATAAGCTTTTTGAGACTATAGCCTCTTTCTGAGTCATTAAATCCTCTGATGATGGCGGCAGAATTGCATGATGAAATGTTAGGCAGAGAATTATGCCATGGGCCACAGGATAATGCTCGCAACCCAAATACCAGCAATGAATGAGATGTCTGCACTTTTGAATTTAAAAAATTGAATTGAAAAGACATGTTTGTAAAAGATGTATTATTGTAGATGGAGAGTACTGGTAAGCTACACTACCATTCTGAAACATAAAAATGATGATAGTAATGCTGTTACCGATCATCTGGATAAAGGTGTACTTCTTCAAGGGCTATAGGAGCAAGAGTCATTGCTGGTTCACAACTGAATTCAAGATCTTGATCTCTTTGTGTTTATATTTTTTCATACATTCATAGTATAGTTTCATATTTCATTCTTCATAGAACTGAAAACCATATCTAATAATCAACTTGTTATACATATTTGGAAAAAATATTTTTAATTTCTTATTGAGGATCAAATAAATTTTTAACCATATCTAATATATAAATATTCACAGCTAGGAATAGTATATAAAAATTAATGCTGGCTCACTATTTTTAAACAAATTAGAATTGTTTTCATTGTAGAGTATCTTAATAAATGATTCAATTTATATATAGAATATATTACATTTTTAAAATTAGATTGATTAGTTAAAAAGAGATTTTGTTATAATTTCTAACAAAATTTTAACTAGATTTTGACAATGAAAAAATATAAAAATTAAAAGATTTTTAAAGCTATAAAATCCAAAAAGCTATTCATATTCAAATAAATTTTCTTAAATAGATCTAAAAAACAACAAGCTTAAATATAATGATAAACAAGTATTGATAATTATCGATGAAAAATCCTTGGTGTGTACCAAAGGTGTGACTAAAATACTAGAATATGAAAATAATAAACAAGCTAATATTATTAATATTGCTAAATTATTATTGATATTGCTAAATTATAAAAATTTGAAAGTATCTATACAACATTAATTAGATACACTCAATCTATATTTATCAACAAATCAGGTCTATATTCTATAGTTTTTAATCACAAAATAAAGGAGCTAAATATTTAAAAAATGATAAACTATTGATGTTTTACCATCAATTAGGAAATATGGAGAATAAAGGCTAATGTAAAACAATTCTAAGAACGTCAAATTAACCATTCTAAAGTTCTAAATAAAATTTTGATGAATTATAAGAGTAACATAGGAACATTTTGATTAAATTATAGAAATTTTAACTGAAAGAAATCATGAAATAAATATAATACAGGTACTTATTGTACAATAAAATAGTGATAATTATTTATGACTTACATTTCTTATTTGAAGATTATATGATAAGTTTAGATATTGCTGATATCTTATCAGAACACAACGAAAAAGACTAGAAAAATAAATATATGAAATTATAAAGAGACATTGTTACTGTGAAGGAATGTTAACACACGGGGATGACATTATTTTAATTAATTAATGTCAAAGAATTGGAGAATAATTAAAAACTGAATATAATGGAAGTTATTTTAGCTTGTTAGATACACATAATCAGTTTGTTAATAATTTGGTAAATCAAAACCTTGTATCCATTTTCAAACACCATGGCAAACAATCATGTCATTACTTTCATGAGTTACAGATATTTCTTAATTATTAAATTTATTACCAATAGCAACAAATCAATGAAAATACATTTCATAGGAATGCATTTGTTCTGATATATGAAAAGTGATAATGCTTGTTTCTCAGTGAGAATAATCGTTTTATTACATAAAAGTTGTACTACATAAGCATTCCATCAGGTAATTTCAAATTAATACTAATTAAAAGTATCTTTTTATGACAAATTCTTAGCAATAACTTTTTATTGCGCGAAAATATTTCGATTATTAAAGCTAAGTTTCATATCTATATATGATTTAATTTAATTTATATAACAGCTTTACTTAAAATTTCTTTAATATCAACTTTAGGTATGTTAGTAAAGTAAACTAAAAAAAATTTTCAAGTTATGTTCACCAAATGTAATTTTTTGTGTTCCCATATCACAAAATATTTTTTTATTTTAAAGTGTAACATTTGGAGTTAAACAAATTAAACTGAGTTTTCATTAGTTATGTTCTATAGGAACACTTATTTGAGAATTCATGAACTAACACTTAACTGAATTAGATGACTCATTTATTATTCATAAATTATTATTGCCATAAATGTATCAAATATAGATTGGAAACCAAAAATAAGAGATTGTGAGAAAAAATTAAAAGTAAATATGGTGAACTTTTACCAACTTCTGTTCAATATGCAGTAATTGGGCTAAGCAGATGTGGAAAAACGAAATTAATATTTGACAGTTATGTTTCAGCTCAAGGATAGTTAAACTGGGCTGATATAGATCATGTGTATATTTACTCTAAAAGTTTAGATCAACCGAAATATTCAGAATTTATAAAGATGCATGAAATTCGAAAGTAAATGAAATTAGACTTTATAAAACTATTGAAAAATTTATACCCTTAGATGAATATGAAGATAAGTCAGTTGTTTCATTTCATGATTTTATTCTTGAAAATCAAGATAAAGGATTATTTACTAGAGGAAGACCAAAGTATTTTACTGTTTTTATTTGGTCCCAATATTTTCAGAAATAACAAAACAATTACAAACAGGTAATTTAAAATTTTTATATATTTTTCGACAGGATGAAAGATGTTTTAATCATACATATGATGAATTAGTTGGTGGTGATTTTATAAATTTGACAAGTTCAAAAAAAATATAATAAATGTGGGAATTATAATAAAACAGAAATTACTACATCTGATATGACAAAAAAATTAATTAAGGGAAATAAAATAAAATAATAATAAAATACTAATAAATAATAAAATAATAAAAATTAATGAAAGGAAATAAAATCAAAGACTTTTAAAAGACAAAAATGCTTTTAATAAGCAAAAAATAAGATACACAATTAATTACAAATTTTTAAGAAACATAGACATCAAAATAAATGATTAAGGAGTTAAAAATAAAAACCATAAAATGTTAAAAACTCTTTACAAAATAATGTAAAATGAAACATTGGATGTGAAAGAAATAAATCATGAACTATTTTGTCCTTATTCAATGTTTACAAAATGTGACTCTAATGTAGTTGAAAAGCAGTCGAAATAGAAATATGAAAGAACACTTAAAAAGAGAATTACAAAATGCAAAATACAACCTAGATTTGCATATGAAAAATATAAAAAGGAGGATCAACATGTTACTGATACAGTCGAAGTTATAGGACATAAAGGCTTATAATAAGTTGAAGAAAGATAAGTTGAAAAACAAGTTGTTGAAAAAAACTTTATTTAGTAGAATTTAATACTAACAACTGAACAATATGATAGAGATTATACGTTAAGTGTATCACAAATTATGATTTATTGATTACAGATTAACTATAGAAAATGTAGAAAAAGCTTCAAATATTAAAAAATTTATATAATCGAAAGAATGCTAGAATATATATGAACTGTCGTGAAGATAAATTTAGTGATTTTATTCTGAAGAAACCAAATGAAACACATTTCTTATTTTTTTTGTATAAATTACCTCATATAGTTGAAAATCAGAAAATAATGGATTAGGGTTAGTTAATACTATAATTAATTAATTACCCTTTGAAGTACAAATTCCTGTTTATAATTATTGTGGGCCAGGAACATAATTAAAAATAGATAAGCTAGCATAAATAAAAGAAAAATCCATTAGATGACATTTGTGAAAAACATGATGTTCAATGGCAAAAGAAAGTATTCTGAAGATGTCTCAGTTGGTGAGAAATTCACAGCAACAGATGTCAGAAGGACAATGTATGTAATATGAAAGTTAAGAATGGGCCTCGATGATAATGGTTGGGAATTATAAATTATGTAAATGAAATAAGTTTATACAGTCGGATATTTTAATAATGAAAAGATAAAAATTTATTGTATTTTAAAAACTAAAGTTATATTAGATATTTTTAAAAAATTTTTAGAAAGTTTTAATTTTTCGTTTGTGGTACTTTATAGACTTCAATTGAGTTAAAAATTTATAATTAGCTGTCAATTTAGTTAATCCATATTTGGTTAAAAAATTCATAATCAGCTGATTTTTTAACTTTGATCATATTTGATCATAATTTATATTTTCATTTTTTATTTAGATTTGTTAATGAAATTCGGTTAAATTTATTTATTTGCTTGGTGATGGTTGTGCAAAAAGTTTTCAGCAGCATTAAATGGTTACTGTGGGGATCGTCCATCACTGGGGCAGTGGTTCCAATTTCTATCTACTTGCTAGGATGAACAGAGAAGGATGTGAAGGCAGAAGCACAAAAACGACTAAAATAGATAAGGTTTGGAACTAAGCCAGTTGTGGGATTTTGTGCTAAATAACGAAAACATCGCCATCTCTTCCGCACTTCAAGCTCTATAACACATGTTGGAGAGACTTCACGATCTTGAGAAAAATTATGACGTCGCGATTAGACTGTTACATGTACATTTATGTTCGGCTATCCACGTTTATTTGCGTCTGAAACAGGCATCTAATGCCCATGTGACAAAATTCAACAAGATTTCGCCTAGTATTACTTCAATGGACAGCCTTACCTTACAGTTCGTACCATACTCGTTACAGCTTCCAGACTTCGCCATTGTATACGCCACATACCCGTACACTGCGATCCACGAAATTGAAAGCCGCCTGGTGGAGCTTTGGGCACGCAAAGCTGTCAGTAATGTGTATAAGTGGATACAAGTCGAATGGGGAATCACTGTACCGGCGATACGGAACACAAATGGAGAAATCCAATGACGTAAGCGACTTTGACAGAGGGAAGTTTGTTATGGTCCGTCGTATGGGAACGAGGATCTCGGAAACTGCGAAGCTGGTCAGTTGCTAGCATGCTACTGTTGTGAGCATCTATGGAAAGGGTTTGAAGGGCGGTGAAACCACGAGCAGGGAAGAAGGTGTTCGATCTCCACACTTCATCGCACTGCCCGCCCAATAAAGCAGGATAAGCGGCGATATGTACCACATCTGACTACAGATTATTATGCTGGTGAAGGTAGAAGTTTTTTTGAGCACACCATTCAACACACACTGCTGAACATAGGGCTGCACAGCAGATGTCCCTGCATGTTTCCATGTTGACCCAACGACACCGTCAGTTACCGCTGTAGTGTTTATGGGATCACCGAAATTGGACCATAGATCAAAGGAAATATTTCACCTGGTAGGATAATGACATATTTTGTTAGACCAGGTTGTGGTCGTCTCCTGATATGCTGTCATACAACTTGGGTCTGGTAGGAGGTGTGCTAGCGAGTCTGTGCATGTGCAATGACAACTGCGACAGGATAGCTCAATGGGCACAGAATCTGCATAATAAGCAGGAGACCCAGATTCGAATCCCAGTCTGCCATAATTTTCAACTCTCTCCAACTGATTTCAATAAATGCCCATTCGCAGCCAATGTCTGTAATTCCTTTGTGTCTTATTTCATTAATAGTGAATCTTAATGATTTTTGTGTCTAATATAGTGAAAGGCAGAAGATAATGTTAAAGTTACAATTTTTATTGCAACATCTGAGGATTTTGTTTCACATTTTCTTTAGGTGGCCCATCGACAGCAACATTCTCTTACCTCTGGAAACCTACCAAGGCTCTGTTTATTCTCCCACAGAGAACTAAACTGTATTGCTATCCAAAGGTGAACCAAAACACTGTTAATCAGGTGGCCATAATGTTTTAGTTCAATAGTCAATTTCATTTTGTAGAAAACTAAGTCCCAATCAGTAAACTGAACTTTCATACCTTCAGCTCTGTCAAATTATGATGCAGTCTAGGGACACACACAATGCAGCTTTTCTTGGCTGAGTATCATTGTGTGTAGCTGTCGGTCAGTTAGCGGAATGCTTGGAGCTTATTGTTGTAAATGATGCCATCACAGCCGTGCAGCTACAACTTGATTCCATCCTTACAGCCTGTCCCTTAAAGATCAAGATATTACGATACACTGGGGCGACGCATAACTATCAAGATGAGAATATTCCGACAAGGTGGGGTGTGTCTCTGTTTCAGGTGTTGCACTTTTAATAAACAAGTGAGAAGAAGCTCCTGAATGACCAGGGCAGTGGTAGAGTTAGGCGTCCAGCGGTCAGAGCGGGTGCAGAAGTTTAGTCCCAGAGGTCATCACTGCGGCCGGTCACGAGCTTCCGTCGTCGACGCGAATGAAGACGGAGTGACGTCCGTTCGTGCAGCGCGTCCTCCTCATATCTGAGCTGCAACCCTGAACTTGGGATTTCACGGATAACGCAGAAAAATGAAGGGCTGTGTAAACTGAGGCGCATGGAGAGACACGAATACAAATGATGCAAAGCTGATACACGAGGCATCTTTGTAAGTGAGCACAGCTTTTATACAGGGTTAACATTAGTAACACCAACAAACTGCAGGGATGGATTCCTTTCTGGAAAAGGAGGAAGGAAGGTCCTATGAACATGTGTCCGGAAATACACTGTTGGCACGCACGTGGCGCTGACAAAGGAAAGTTCCTCTGACCACGGCCTTGTGTTCCTTGCGTGTTGCAGGTTTGTGTGACTGACATAGCGTACTGTAAGCAGTAGAATGGTCCGGTATTCATGTCTGGAACAAGCTGAGATTGTGCTGGTGTACGGCCAAGCAGATGGAAACAAGTACCCTCACAGACACCAACCACATCACACAACATTTGAAGTTCTTTTTGGGCGTTTGTGTGATCATGGGCCCTTACGGACAGACAAAATTGCAGGCAGGTGGCGGACTGTGTGTGGACCAGATTTGGAGGACATCGTTCTACAGGGTACTGTAAAATGGCCGTTTATAAAACAAAAACATTTTAAAACAATTTTTTTCATTAAATGAAGCCTATACCTGAGTCTGCACTGCTGGCCATTAAAACTGAAACCCCATCAAGACGACATACAACAAACGTCAAATTAGCATTAAATGGATTGTGTGCTTGGATAAGCAAAAAAGCGCATCAGCATAAAGTAGTGATGGTAACGACATCTAAATTATGTTTATAAGAAAGATTACGTAGTGAGTTCCTTAACGAAAAATCGCATTTCAATGTCGTTTGTTTGTGAGAAAATCGTGTGATGCCTGGTGTAAGAAGGAGAACGTTGCAGAACTTGTTGGAATCCAACAGCAGCTGGATCCTAACCTATAGAGACTGCAATTTATCGTTCCGTGATGTTGCTAGTCGCGCTGATTGCTATACCACAACTCTTACGCGAATATGGTATTAATTGGCTCAGAAGTATTATACTAAACGCCAGGATCTTAGCAGTTCCGCCTGAACAGCGTCTGATAGGACAGATACACTGTTCGACAGGCCATGCTGTATCATAGAGCCACTCACGTACCTTCATTCAGGAACTGGACTTGTTTACAACAAGACAAGTTACCACACATCCACTGCACCATGCACCATCAGCATGGCTACATATCGCTCCTCGGCAAGAGCAGTGACACACCTATAATATGCGATACTTGAGAAAAATCAACATGAAAGGTTCTATAGAACTTATACTGAAATAGTATCAGTTTCTTTTAAATTTCAAGCAAGTATTTTTGGCAGCAAATTCCAATATATTCTGTACACTAGTAATGCGGACTTACAGTTCTGTTCTCGCCGAATGTGAGGTTTTATCAAGTAATTATTAATTAGTTCTTTGTGTTGCGTCATTATTCTTGCTTTCCTAAAGATATTTTTTTGTTATGTATTGCTGTTACTTTTCCATCCCAAATAATACATTTTACTTAAGGTTCGAACCTGTATCAGGCAACATTAGTACTTCAGTTAGAATAAAAACTGAAAAACAGCTCGAAACTGTTTTATTAGAAAAATCCAAGATCCAAAACTATACTTTATGAAAATTATTTATAACAGAAATTTCAATTTTTTTCCTGTATGCTGCAACGCATGAAATTTCGTAATATTTACAACAGCTGTAATCGTCAAAACAGTGCCTGTTCCTTCAGAACTGCATGCATGTCTGAAGGACACCTTATAAACACAGACAGTGTAATAATCAACGATATTAAAAGTTACATTCAGCTTATCTTGTAAGTGATAAATGTCAGGAATAAGATTGTGACGCTCTTCTTGTATGACCCACGAGCACTCGCCAGTGCCAACTGTGAAGCGACACAATTCTTGCTGTGCCGAATCGTGAAGTAGCCTACAACAAAACTGACGAAATTGTCCTGAAGTGGACGAATTGCGATATAGAGATGTGACGTTTTTGTGCTTGTTGGGGCGCTTCACACATATTCTTCAGTAACATAAACTAACAATTGCCGTTTTGTAGTTTGTGTCACTTTTCTTGGCAGGTTGCAGTATGCTTGCGGTTTCCCATGACGCAGCAGAGGAAAAACGTTCCGACAGTTGTATACTCGGCGACAACACTGGGCGCAGAAGTATCACCACGTTGTGTTTTGAGACGAGCTACGGCTCTGCACGCAGCATCATGGAAGACGTACACATATGCAGAGACTCTGAGGTGAACAACTGTTGCTAGATTGCACTTGTGTTCGTCATGCGTTCACCTGTGCTTCACGTAGCTAGTAACTTGGATAATGACCGTTACATTTGTGGCGTGTTAATGCCAGATGCTGTGCCCTATTTTCGAGGTCTCCGTTATGTATTATTTCAACAAGATAACGCAAGACCGCATGTTGTCCGTGCAGTCCTGACCTACCACGGTACAGAGAGTGTTCGACTGTTAACCTTGCCAACTCGTTCTTCAGATCTCTCACCGACTGAAAACACCTGGTCGTGGACTCGCGAGAGATTTACCCATTACCACTCATCAGTCACTATGACTGATGAACTCTGGCATAGAGTTGAAGCAGCATCGGGGCCCATGAAAAATACGGGCCCCGCAACGAACTTGTGACGTGATACTAGTCGCCTTGTCCACCATCCACTACGAACGCTCCGTTTCGTGGAGAATCCACGGGAAATCAACATGAAAATGAAAAGGTTGTAACTTTGTCGTGTTATATCGAGAGTCCGCACATATTTGAATGCACAGTCAAGAATTATTAAACTCGTCTTAAATAGTAACTTACTTCCCGCCGGAGACAGCCGTTGGCACTTGGAAGACCGGTAGTGTCATGTACTGTGGCACACACCGCAATATCTCGTTGGCCCCGAAATGCGCACCCGTATTTGTCACCCAAGCTCAACTCGACTCGATTTTGAGCCGTATTGGAACCGTTGTTGCTACAGGAGATGGCAGTCCTGCGTACTGAATTTAGCAACCTTTACACTCACAAAGTAAAAAATTTTATCAGGTATTATTCCTGTTACACTCTACATGCGAGATTTCCTCACAGGTGTTGCAATTGCAGTGGCCTGTACTGGACAAGCGAGCTATGGGCAATTACGTTCAATGAACTGTGGTGACGGTGTGCTTTTCCACTCATTCCAACAATATTAAGGCACTTATCATAACAAACTACTTCTGGGTTTCATTGCTGAACAATCGATTTTACGTGCTCCTCTCAATGTTTCTCAAGTGTAGGAACAAAGGAAAATAAACGGAGAGTGGTCCAGTTTTTACCGCAGTATAATGTAATGACATATTGTGGTCGTTGAGCCGTATTTTCATGGACACTGTAATGAAACAAAAAAGTCCCTCTACTCAGCTTTTATTTGGGATTTATCGACGAAGATTAGTTAATGCTTTACAATATGCCTCAGAACTGCTTGTGACACGTAGAAGCAAAAAAATCCAAAACACCCATCTACCCAAATACACCAAGTGCACCTGATATTTCGGGGCTGGAATTGTTTGCATGAAAGTATTCATTTCGGTGATATTGAACATTTTGATTCCATGAATTGTTGTTCCGATTCCGGCTCAACATGAGTCATTCATGTTTCATCTGCAGTGACATTTATGTTTAAACGAAAAATCATAGCACTGGCTACCCTCGATAACCCGTTCTTTCGGTAGTTTAAGCGTTCTGTTGGAATTTTATTAATACTGTATAATAAACTCGAGAAATCTCTTTAGACAAGGAAAACATCGTAAAGCGTCCATTTTATAGAAAATTCCAGTCAAAGTCCTCAATGACGACAAATGTCTCCCATTTCATGCTTTATTTCTTGCCATTGCTTCGGTCACAGAGCATGTTCCATGAACTTCACCAATCTGCCGATGAGATCTGATCACTATCATAACTTAGACAAACAGAAAAAGGATCATGGACGTACTTCGCGCTCGGAAGGATTATCTAATAATTGGGGCATGTGAAATAAGAACGAACATACGTAAACTCGGGCGTATGCTTCCTTTATGGTGTCTGTGGGTGCCGAATGGATGCATAAGTGGATCTACAAACACACTGTGGCATCGGCAATATTTGAAAACGGTGCATACTTAAAACAGGCGACTCATATCAACACTCTGCTTAGTTAATAATTGTCATGTCATGTTTTACTGGCAAGGCTATAGTTTAATTACAGGACTATAGCGTTATCTGTAGAGCTGTGAGACTAAAATATGCGTTTTAGAGCATAACAGCGGATCCCCAACCCTAATCGGACAGGCGATGTATAATGTCTTCTCGAAAGATTCTTCAGCGCTACTACGGTTTTGTTTGTATAGTGCATGAACATCTGTACATAAATGCCCTTTCGTGTTGCGATATTTTCCATTCAGTCTTTTCTGCATTGTTGAGAAAGTCAGAATACGGAAGCTGAAAAGAAGGGATTTTATTTCGTTGATGTGGTCTTTTGCAACGCCAGCTACTGCTCATTGAAATGAATACTTGGGTGAACCATTAACCATGTTAAACAAACAGTTTTCTTGCCATTTTCGGCGCTCTTTATTTATTCAACTGCGTCATAAATAAAAATACTGACATGTTATTTTCACATCCAGTGCTCTAATTGGCCCAAAGCACTAGTACCATTGCTAAGGATTTTCAGGTATCAAACACTTTGTTCTGTTAAAACGTTAAAGCGAAGAAGGTAAAGCTGAAAGATGCATGGAATATATAGGACGGAACTGAACTATAACACGACGAAAACAGAATGGGAAATCACTGAAAATGAGATAATACCGCGAGAAGAACTTGAAAGAGGAAGAACTGAGGCGAAAGAGGCTCTTTGAGTAGACGATGCTACTTCAGAATTATTGATTTTCTTAGCAGAGTCAACCACCACGAAACTATTCCACCAACGGTACAAGATTTCTGAGACAAGCAAAATACCCTCACGTTGCAAGAAGAATGCAGTAATTGCAATTCAAAAAAGACATGTGCTGCCAGATGTATTACCTAACTATCAGTTTAGCAAGTCACGGTTTCAACATACTGGACACGAATTATCTACAGAATAAGATGAAAACTGTTAGAGGTTGACAACGGTTTGTGTTCCTGAGAAATTCAGGAATACGCGAGGCAAAACTGACTCTACTACTCATTTTAGATTAAACTTCTTCATCAAGCAAGAAAGAAGGGAGGAGAAATTTGGAAAGGGAATTAAGGTGCAGGGAGGAAAATGGAAACTTTCAGGCTTGCTGATGATTTTGTCAGGTACGACAAATGAATATGAAAAACAGTTATGATATGATTAAATTAAATCAGGCGATGCTGAGCCGAATTAGATTAGGAAATGAAACTCTAAAAGTAGTAGACAATTTTTGCTATTTTGTCAGCAAACTTATACATTAAAGTGCAGCGCCGCGCACGGTTTTCAATAGGCAGACTGATTCAAGAGGAAGGTTTGCGGGTATAATTTATTTTTTCGGCCGTAAATACTTTAGTGCTGACGTGCGAAACCAGGGCGGATTGCTAATATAAATTAAAACTAGCCCAGTACCCAGATTTGTCCACTCTTGTATTTATGCCAATTTTCTATTACTCCATAGCCTCTTCAACTCTCTCTCTGTCCATCTCCTCCATCCTCTCTCTCTACCCTCCTTTTCTCTCTCTCTGTCCACCACCTCCTCCCACCTCTCTATCTCCTCCTCACCTTCTCTGTCCAATTCTTCCTCTCTCTGGCCCTGGTCTCTATCAATCTCTTCCTACCCCCTCTCAGTGTCTACCCCCTCAACCCTCTGTATCTGTCCAACTCTTCCTCTTAGCTCTAGATTTCCTCCTTCCCCCTCTCTCTGTCTATCTCCTCTTCCCCCCTCTCTGTGTACTTCTTCCATCCATCTCTCTACACACATCTCCTCCTCTTTCTGTCCATCTGCTCCTCATCGTCTCTTTGTCCATCCCGTGCTCCCTGCTCTCTCTGTCGGTCTCCTCTTCCCCCTGTCCTTGTTCTCTTCCCCCTATCTCTGTCCATTGCCTCCTTCCCCTCTGTCTCTCTGTCCCTCTCCGTCTCTCATCTTTCTATGTCCATCTCCTCCTCCCTCTATCTCTCTCTCCATCTCCACCTCCCCCTTCTCTCTGTCCATCGCCTCCTCCCCCCCCCCTCACTCTCCATCTCCTCCTTCACCACCTTTCTATCCCTCCCACATCAGTTGGCGGTTGGTAGTTATTCATCCGAGAATTTTACACATAATCTGAAACCTTTACAAAACTACTTCCTGCTGACACCCCCCACAAAATGGTAAAAGGAAAATAAGTTTACAGCTTGCTACATTTTACTCTTCATGCAATCAGACTTCAGCATCATGCACGATATTTTAATTTATTACTTCTTTACTACCCGCTCTATTCGCAGCACGGTTTGCAGACAGCATCCACTTTCACCATTAAATGTACCTGCAAACCTATATCGTTATATGACATGGTTCAGTAGATATGACGTCATAAACATTTGGCTGCGTGAAAAAATAACTTTTACTTCAGACGACCCGCAGTAAAACATCAACATCACGCGTAACATTTTAATTTATTTACTACCAACTCTGTTGACAACACAAGTTACGTGTCTACATATATCATCGAGTGTACCTACAAAACTGTGTCATGGTGTGGTACTTTGTTCAGGAAATATGACGTCACAAACATTGAGATACGCGAAAAACTAGCTTTTGCTGAAAATGGAGCCCAAATTACCCAGACTATATTTATCCAGTGTTTCATAATGACAGCACTTAGCAACTTGCAACAAACGTCAAGCATAATTTCAAACCTTTCCATACTTTTTCTCGCTTACATGCTTTACGTCAAATACTTAACACATTAGTTAGTTCGTAAAGTACTCAGACGTTTGAAGCCGACTTACACACGAGAGTTCAATTTTAAAGTATCGAGATTTACTGGTGTTAAAGAAGAGCGAAAAGCTCCAATGATTTGGAGAGGCGCGGTTTCACAAGTACATTTGTATTCATTGAGTGTGGCGGTTGGTACTGACTGGCAGTATTATCTCCCCACTTCCTGTTCCATTCACTGATTCGGGGGAAGGGGGCGACCGCTTGCAGCCTGTCTATGTTTCCTAGTTTCTCTCGTTTTACTGTCGCGCTTCTTGCGTGATACATTGATCCAGAGGGGGAGAGTAATCTGTTTTTAGAATCTGTTGTGCTGGCAAGTTTTCGGAATGTAAACAGTAGTTTCTGGGTCGGAGCACATCGCCTTTTCGCACACTCCCATTAGTCTCCGAATAAAAACAGTATATATTTCGACGTTAGTTACATGGTAATAAAGTGTTGCACATCGTGTGTCAGGTGCGCCCCTTCTAAAGCTCGCACATCAGGGAGCAGGTGGCCGCCACTGACAAAAAGTGTTGTCGACTAACATCTTGACATAGACATGGGAAGAAAATGGTTTAGGTCTATTGTGTTGTATTTTACACACAATTCAATGGAACAAAGCCCTCAAAAACGGCAAAAAATTTTCAGTTCTAAAATCATAATTGGTTCAAAGAAGCTGCCATAAATTTTACATAATCTTCAATTTGTTCATAATTCACATGAGAAAAGAGACTATTTATTATACCTATGCAAGGTATTGCAACATCTCCATTGACGCCGGGAAAATTTTTTGTATCCATTATAAATGTCTAAATACAAAATATTAAATAAAAAATTCTTCGACATACTCATTTATTCCAAAATGATCAGTTAATAGACACTTTTACATGGAAATTTTGGCTCTACTCAGTTTCAAACGCGACGCTTAAATATTGGGAAAATAATTAAGTCTGCTGGAATATATCGAAATGAATAGAAGAAAAATGGCGATTGCTGATAGATCGGAGAGGCTGTGAGCAATCTGAAACAGAAGACAGCTTACACAAAGTGTTTCGAACGGGGGAGATATTGGATGATCGAAGAAAATGATAAATTTTGTAATATAAATATTTTATTGTACACATATACGATTTGCATAATGAATTTTGCAAAAATTTGCAATTCTTGGTTGACTATAAGAAAGTACACAACACAATATTGGCTTTGATACTGTATTTAGTTTTCATTGCTACAATTGCTGAAAACGCCCTTACGCACAAATAAGTGTTTGCAAATGGCAAGTACAGCTGCAGTGGTTGGTTTATCACGCTGGGATAAACTTCCAGATATTTTACCCAAAATAATGACTTATCCATTTCCTCAAAGTAATATTTGGCTGCAGAATCGTTTTAATTTCCAAAGCTTATTCTTACAGTGTTTCCGACATCACATCTATGTCAACGTGAAGAAGATCTGTTGTCAGTCAGTAAATGTTATAATCACACGCACCAGGGAAGCAGCGTTTGAATTCGTCAGAGGCTCCAAATGAGTTGATATTTTATTCATAGTGTCAGCTTGCTTAAATACCTCCATGAAGAGTGCTTTTTCCAGAATTCCAAATAATTTGGCAAAACGGGTATAACTGCAGGCGCCGGACGGAGTGTACGAGCGGTTCTAGGCGCTACAGTCTGAAACCACGCGACCGCTACAGTCGCAGTTTCGAATCCTGCCTCGGGCATGGATGTGTGTGACGTCCTTAGGTTAGTTAGGTTTAAGTAGTTCTAAGTTCTAGGGGACTGATGACCTCAGAAGTGAAGTCCCATAGTGCTCAGAGCCATTGTTTGTTTCACGCTATAAGCAACTGAGTCCGTGAAGCCGAGCAAACTTCAATAATAAGGAAATATTTTCGAAAATTCTGAGACAATAAAGCCAAAAAAACCGATTCTAAAATATTTTCCCGACCGCAGGAAAATAGCGCGTCAGGTAAAGAACATCAGTACTCTTTCATACCGCTTGTTAAAGTTAAATAAGTGAAATGTGGAAGTAGAATTGAACTTTTATGAGAGCCACTGTGTGCTACACTTAGAATTGTGTTTATTTTGTAGTAGTTTCTAAATTTATTAGTTTTGTAGTAGATTTTTCGTCACGTACATGTTTCACAAGACGGTGGAAGCACTATTGTAGGAGCGCGCAAACAAGTTTAGCGTTACGAATCTGTTTTGCAAATAATTTTCTTTTTTTCAGCCCCAAAAGTAAGTTACAGCTAAGCGTCATCCGTGAACTGTTTACATTGTGAACACAAAAGACGATTGAAAAAGAGAAGATTTCTTGTTTTCCGATATTGATACACGTTGTTATGGTTAAAACTAAGTCTGAAACAACAACCACTGAATGTTCAAGTACCATACCAGGTATTAATATTGAAAATGTTCAGGGTAGTGGTAGCGACGTTTTCACACCACCAAGAGAAGCAACGTCACAACCTGTGTGCAATACTGATCCCGAAGTAGCAAACCCTAAATATGACCCTTTTGTACAATTGTATCAAAAGATAGCACAGATGAAAAAACTGACCGATGATGAGATTAGAACGCACAACACTACAGTCTACAATTCGACAGGTAGTCAAACAAGTAGATGACGTAGCAACAAAACACCAATAGCAAGTTGATGTTTTTTTTTTACAAGAGACTGTAACTGATAGCAGATTAGAGACAGAGCTATAGAAGTCTGTTGAGTAAACGATTACCGATGTGTACACAGACCAGAATACGTCAATATTAAAGACACAAACTGAGTTAGGTCAGATATAAAGAATACTTTCACAGGATCTGTCTACGTGGAAGGATCATGTGCAAACGTAAATTGGAACACTATTGGACAAATTAGAAGAGGAATGGAATAACATTAAGGAAGAAGCAAGGAATGATAGTAGCTATCCAGTTAAGAGTAATTATGAATGTCATAATACAGTTTCTCATGCGAATGTATGTACACAAAGAACAGCAGCTAGCACAAACGTAGTACCACAAAATGCTGTTACACGAAATGTGGGGACAGACGCCACACTTTCATCAGTTATACTTGATGAAAGTCTTCTAAAAAAACGACAATTCCAGGTCTCCATCCCAGAAAAGAAATCTGTTCATCCAGTTAATTTCGTAAAAGCTTTTAGAATTGTCTTACCTACAGCTTGGGCTGAACAACAAAAGATCCAATATGTATTAGGTTTTTTACAAGATGAGGTCGCGCTTTGGGTATCCGAGACGGCAGAGAGCTGTCACAGATTAGCACAATTTGAAAATGCATTTCTTGAGAAATGTTGGTCATGACATATGCAGGAAAGATTAAGAAAACAAGTATTTAGTCCAGAGCCATACGGCATCAGACAGGGAACGTTAGGAAAATATTTCGAGAATTACATAAATAAGACTTGTTTTTCGGATCAACCCGCGGCTCCCAGTTATGTTCTACACATTTTGAAAGGAAAACTTTCGTTTCACGGTAGACAAAAACTGGTACACGCCCCAGAAATTAATCTAGAATATTTTTTTAGGTTCTCGGTACTATTGACCTTATAAACGAAGATATGAAGGCTAGAAATAACAGTAATAAACAGAATGGGTATCGTAATGGTGCGGGTGGAGAAAAATCCACGCCCACCAGGCCGCAATCACCGGCTAGCGCTTGAAGCTCGTCCGGCGTTTGTTGACACACAAGAGGCTGCGCCGATGTCAGTGCCTGGCCGGGCAGGCAGCAGCTCTCCCAGTCATAAGAGGAGACGTAAGAATGACGACAGGTATCACTCTGGTTATGCGAACCACGGCAACGGCAACTGGAGTGACCGGAACAATAGAAGTCACTGGGGAGCACTACAAAACAGTCACTCACAGTACAGTACGAATAGGAATTTTCAGAATCCATGATGTCAGTACCACCAGGGTAGCCAGCCACAATCTAATCAAGCGAGAAACACTTATCACCAATCGAATCCGGCCCCGAATCCGCATGGGGAGCCACAACGGGGAAATACAAATCCAGCGGTGAATATAACCGAGGTCACCGATAATGCACATTCGGTGGCTACGAATACATCAAAGTATGCGTGGTTGAGGAAATCGTTAACAACTTTCGGTTGTATAATACGCCATATACGCCACCAGATCTAATACACATGAACAAGGAGAAGAACGATTAGGTTACACCGATTCCGCGTATGGCTAGGGAGGAAGTATTCCTGAAAAAAAAGCTTAGCTATTAATACCTTTAACAGGAAGTGCCAAGGTGCGAAAGATTCGTAATGACAAACAGTACAATCACTGAAGAAGTACTGTCGGTAGGAAAACGTAACAAAAACTAAAAGCAGAGAAAATGCTTATGTAGGTAATACTGAGACCAAAAAATAGTAAGAAGTATGTAAGTCTATAGATAAAGCACGAGATTAAAGAACAAAATGACATCGGCACAAACATACTGGTACTATTCTATCTTTTACAAAGTACTTAAACAAAACAAAAAATTAGTACACTTAAGTGGAAAATGACGCTGAATTATAAAAAGGAAATTGGGCTAGGATACATTTGTGATTAGCGGATAAGAAACGAGGTAACATAGTTGTCAGGCGAGATAGTATATTGATCACTGTAGATTAGGTTAAGTAATTGAGAAGAGCGGAGTTTGTGGACACGGACCTCGCAAAGTATTTTACTACAGGCTGACCATCATGAGTAGACAAAGGATACGACAAAAACTGACCTCCTTAAAGGAATGGAATAGAGGAAAGAATACAAGAAGATTTTTCCTTGTCTTTGCATAAATGTACGTAATTCAAGCGATTTTGAATGCTGATAATGCTCGTGACGCCCATAAAGACTAACTATTCGGAACATATAGAAAATCGTACTATTAAGCGCAGTAGTTTAATTATACCTTTTTTAAAAAAGAAACATATGAGTGCTCAGGTCTAAATTTTGGAACTAGAAGGAAAAACAACTACTAACCTACAGAAGAGTAGAACTACAAACCACTTGAGAAGACCCAGCAACAAACTTTGTTTTGCAGCCAGGGGCACGGCCCAAACGTTTTTACATTTTTAACAAACTCTAGTGCTGACAGAAGCATAGAAACGAATGAAGAGACATGAATATATGTATTAGCACTACAAGATCTCAGTTTTACTACACACTATTTTTATTTAGTAGGTATGATCTAAGCAGCCAGCCGTGGAAGGCGAATTATCATAAAGGTAAGTAAAAGACTCAATGAATTGAACATGAACCACAAACATAACAGACACAATCAGATCAACGGATAAGATAAACCTACTAGGAGAATAAAAAACGATACTCACTTTCTAATGGTTTGGACGACTTAAAGTGTTGAAGTATGCATGCAAACTTCCACTTCTTTAAGGAGATGACAATACTTGAGATGTTCGGCCGACTTTCCTTGCTGGTTGGCCTGTCGCTGCAAACTGTCTTTCTCTTCTTCTCTTAAGTATGTTGGCAGTTACAGAAATTTCTGAAGACCTTTGCTACTTATAAAAATAAGTAGACGCACAAAGTTAAATTTGATTCTGCCAAATATGTATATTTGAATTGCAGGTATTTTACAAAATCCCACTCCTCACATAAATAAATACGGGTTAGTAAGTCTCTGGTGTGTGCAAACGTCAGAAACAAAGTTTATTTACATACAAGAGAAGGTTGGCTTAATAACCACGTCCATTCTCAACATGAATCTTAATACACGTCTTCCCATCACCAAGGCTAAGACAAAAGTTTTTTATTGTTCTTCGTCAACTATTCACATTACTACAACAATGGTCAAAACACAATTAGAACAGAGTAGCTAAATACTGCATGGTTCTTCTGTCCACTTTCACGAAACTTACATGAATCGACCGACAAGTACTTGTCGGTGCAGATCGACCGCGGCGTCTACATTCTGCTCGCGACTCATTTCCAACCTGCACACACAGACATGTTACTCGTAGTAAGTAGGATTCCACTTTCTCGCGCTCATATCTAAGATATCGTGTGTTCGAGACGGTAAAGGGCCAAGCGGTTCTAGAATTTACTCAGAAATTCTCGAATCACTACAACTTAGATCTAAGGCTAATTTGACCAGCTATGGACCCCATACAACTTAAGACTAATGGTGTTTCTTTTTCTTCCGTTCTTCCCAGTACTTCTTCATTTTCTCGCCAACTGCTCGTCTCTGCTCATCTGTCCACACTCTCTTGGGTCGAGGTTTTGGCTCATCTTCTTCATAGTTTTTCGTTTCCTATAAGTAGCCTAAAGTGATTCCTGTCACGTATTATTTCTTCTGTAACACCTATTTTGTTGGCGTCTTTCTTTACTGCTTCTATCCATCCTACAGTTTTTCAGCTTACTAACGTAATTAAAATTTTTCTTTGTAATCCACGTTTCTTCCATTATTTTTAAATGTCCATAAAATTTTAGCCGTCTCTTCCTCACTGTATCTGTGATCTTTTCTGTATTTTTGTATAGGTCTTCATTTCTCCTTTTAATCCACATATTTTCCTTGTTTTTCTCAGAACCTAGAATTTTTCTTAGTATTTTTTTCTCTTTTCTAGTTCTCTTAATTCACATTTCTTATTCAATGTTAGGCACTTTGATCAATACGTTGCTTGTTTCCGAATAACTGAATTATAATGTTTAATCTTCGCTTGTATGGATATTGATTTCTTATTGTAGTAGTTTTGTGTTAATTTATATGCTAATTCTAACTTTTTTATTCTTTCTTTATTTGTTGCGTTATCCAGTCAATTGGTTTGGATTCATCCCCCCAGGTATCTGAATCTATCAATTCTTTTAAGTTTTCCATACTTTGTTTTCATAAACTTTTCTGTATTATGTTTGTGTTCTATATACTCGGTTTTTTCATAGGATATTTTTAGCCCAGTTTTTTCAGTAGTCTCGTGTAACAGATCAAGCATAATTGTTACGTCTGTTAGGTTTTCATTATCAATGCCATACCATTTCACTTCAAATTTGTTGTTTCCTTGGCCCATGCTTATACCCATTGTGCCTCTGTTTTTTAATGTGCTTACCCATGATTTTACTATTTTATCCAAATCCAAGTTAAAGAGAATTGGGGACAGTCCGTCTCCTTGTCGAACTCAGAAATTTCGCCTTGAAACTCTATTCTTGATGTTGTATCTGTGAACGTTTGTTCAACAAGTCTTCTGGTGTTTTCATCTATCCCTGATTCATAAAGTATATGGAATAGTGTTCCTCTGTCAACTGAGTCGTAGGCCTTCTTGAAGTCTACGAAAGTAACTACTATATTTTTATTTTTTATAGCTCTCAGTGTCAAAACAGTTTTTAAATTAAGAATCTGTTCTGCACATGATCTACCTTTTCTCTAAATCCTGCTTGATAATCTCCAGTATTAGGTCCTGCTTGTTCCTCTATTCTATTTAAAAGTGCTTTAGAAAGTATTTTGTATGTTAATGGTAACAAGGATATGCCCCTGTAGTTGTTGGTGTCTGTTTTATCTCCTTTTTTATGGAGAAGTTGGGTCAATGCTTGTTTCCAGTCACTGGGTATGATTCCTTTTGTCCAAAAGTCTTTAATTACTTTGTGAATTTTCTGCCATGCCGATAAGCCCCTTGTTTCCACATTTCTGTACGTATACATAGACAAATACAGACTAGAGAAGAGTGTGTGCGAAGATGTCACTAACTAAGAAGGAATAAGGAAAGAAAAGTTAAATAATCTTCTCTATTCTATGTTTGTCTATGTATACATTTTTTATTATTATTGGTGTTTGTGTTAATTACCACCCGCCCATAAACTTGTGGTAAAAACAGTACTTCGCTTCTCAAATTTGAGACGGTTCCGAGTTCTTGACGGTGCTTAGAAATTTTGATGCGAAAGTAACCAAACAATTAAGCTAAGTACATTTATAATGACGGAATTGGGTACTGCATCTTCACAAGGCGTACTTTCCAGAGGACCCGCCTATATACACGATTCGCACTTCGGTATGCTGGAAGCACGAGGCATCTTATGTAATCTGTTTTTGCTTACTCCCTGAATAATAATTAGTAGGAACAATACCTCAACTAACTGTACTATAAATAAATGCGTATGAGACTGAAGTTGTTCTCAAAAAAGTAAGGATTTGTTCATGAGAGAGGGCAGTATGAATGAAGGTTGTTACGAAGTTAAATTAAAAAATAATTATAAACTGAGTGACTACATTCATGTAGAACAAATTTAGTGAAGTGAAAACTGTGGTTTATGAGAGTTTTATTCCCGTTTTGGAGGAAATGTGGTGGACAGTAAAAGCACCTAAAGGCAGCGTGGTGCATGCAAATAAACATTAAACTGTGTTACTTACCGGTTTCTAGTAGTAAGGAAACGACTGTCGACTTATTCAGGAACCTTGCTATTTGGAGCCTGGCGCACGTGAAACCACGATGAAATAACACACTCGGCAACCCACGCTCGTAACACACGTACGGTTATCGCGTATGCCGCACCGCTCAGCTGTGGTGGGTAAGAAGACTAATATCCGTGCTGTGCACTCGAGTACTTGCCAGTATTCTTTCCACCCAACGGACGTATGGACAATTTGAATTTTAAAATAGAAAGCGAACTTCACAAAGACACGTATGCAAGTGCACATTGAGGGAATTTGTAGAGAAAGGAATAAATGTATCCTCACCAAAACCTCTAGTGTTAACACAAAAGAGGAGAAATCTCGGTATACCCCAGACTGAAGTTAACGAGAGTGAAATGATGGTCTAATAAAGGACAACGTAGTCAATGTGTGTGTGTGTGTACAGGGTATACCATTTATCTTGACTAGCCTAAATAACTATTTGTCCAGATGCAAATTACAAAATGTTTCAAGCAAACGCTCTTTAGCCGTCCGGGGGACATCAATCAGCAAGATTTCCCTCGTTGTAGCTTTGTTTTTTACAAAAATAGAAACAGCGGTATGACTTTTTAAAACGATACCCTGTATTTTTTATTCGGTAATTCATTTCTTATTCTAAAGACCTATTCAAAAATGTATCACAGTGTACCATTCACTGAAACACAACATTATTAATTACATAACACAACATTGACTTTGAGCTTGGGATCACAAACTCGTCCACTTGCTGGAGTTGTCAGAAAACAAATAAAAACCAAGTAAAAACATAACACAAAATTGACTTTGACTCTTCTGTACAATTGCCTAGGAGCAGAACATTCAAACGTACTCAGAGCGGTGACCCTGGACACCGACATACTGGTGCACTCGTTGAATGAAAGAATTATTTACTGCTTCCAGTGTTGCCTGCTGAAGAAACTTACAAGCAAGTACGATACATTCCTGCATGTCCTCTGGAGTTGTTGGAATATCGCGATAGACAACGTCTTTAATGCATTCCCAAAGAAAAAAGTTCAGAGGATTTAAATCAGGAGACCTAACAGACCAAGTAACTGTTCCTCCTCGACCATTCCATCTGGCAGGATACCTTCGGTTCAGAACACGACGTGCACGCAAGGCATGATGTGCTGGACATCGATCATGCTGATACCACATAAGAATTCTGGTTCTTAGCGGCACTTCATCCAGGAGAGGAGGAAGCAATCGTCTGAGGAAGTTGGCATACACTGTGCCTTTTAAGTACCATTAATGAAATAACGGCCAATAATTATAGTACCAAGCATCCCACACCAGACGTTATTTCTCCATTGACGCTGATGTTCCACTTGTCTAAGCCGGCTTAGGTTGTCGCTGGACCAATAATGCATGTTCCTTGTATTTACCTCTCCCTTGTTTGAGAAGGAACATTCATCGGTAAATAGAACATTGGAGAAGAAGTTCGGGTTGGCGAGGATTTGCTGCTGTGCCCACTGACAGAACGGTACACGATTCTTGAAATCATTCCCATGCAGTTCTTGATGTAGGTGTACATGGTAAGGATGGAACCGGTGACGTGTAAAAATACGATGTACACTGGTTTTAGGAATGCCACTCTCATGTTCAAGCTGTCGTGTGATCACAAGTGGATTCATAGTAACGGACGCGAGAACAGTAACTTCGGCGGCTTTGTCTGTGCGAGTGCTACGACGATTGTGTTGTCGTGAGTTCAAACTTCCCGTTTCGTGAAGCGTCACAAGACGAGAAAACATCCGTCGGGAAGATGGGTTCTTGTCAGAATATCGCTCTCTGTATAGTTCCGCTGCCTGCGTAGCATCTCGCCGACCTTCAACAACAACAATAAAAGAAACGTAATGTCGATGTAGTTAGGGCCGGCTGCTGTGACCTACCGGTTCTAGGCGTTTCAGTCTGGAACCACGCGACTGCTACTGTCGCAGGTTCAAATCCTGCCTTGGGCATGGATGTGTGTGATGTCCTTAGGTTAGTTAGGTTTAAGTAGGTCTAAGTTTAGGGTACTGACGACCTCAGATGTTAAGTCCCATAGTTTCTGGAACCATTTTTTGATGCAGTTTGTAGGAAGGACAGCCTTTATTGGCTGGCTCTGAGCACTATGGGACTTAACTTCTGAGTTCATCAGTCCCCTAGAACTTAGAACTACTTAAACCTAACTAACCTAAGGACATCACACACACCCATGCCCGAGGCAGGGTTCGAACCTGCGACAGTAGCGGTCGCTCGGTTCCAGACTGTAGCGCCTAGAACCGCTCGGCCACATCGGACGGTGACAGCCTTTATTGTATGCCTACTCTACACAACAGTATTTATAAGGACTAAACTACTGTACTAAATGTACCCGTACATAAGAAAACAGTATTGCAATTACTGTTCTGCTAATTTACAATCCCCATCGATGAGTAGCATTTCTACCTTCTCTTCTTTGGTATACAGTCTACTCACACAACTCCTCGACTGACGATGGTTGACGGAATGACGGGTGTGCATTTTACTTATGTTTACATTTATCCTCTGTCAACGTCAGCACGTGGATGTGTTCCATTACCCTCATGACCTGCACTAAGCGCTGGGACCGTCAACATTGTGTTATGTGATTAATAACTTTCTGTTTCAGTGAATGGTACACTGTGATACATTTTTGAATAGGTCTTTAGGAGAAGAAATGAATTACCGAATAAATAATAAATACCATGTCCGGATCCAAAGCACGCCGACTGACGTCAGATTTACCACTCTAGACATTCAAAGCTATATTCCAATTTGTTACAATTAGAAGGGATTTTTTCTTATTCAGAGTTAGGTTGGCTGCGCTGTAGCGAACGCGTACACAGCACCGAAGCTTTCGCAGCCGATGCACTGTCGAAATACGAGATATACCGGTAGGTACAATTCAGCTGATCAGCGAGATATGTATTGACGTATTTGAGTGAGTTTTTTTTTAAGAAAATGAGTGATTTTGTGGACAGTTTAAATGTAGCAGATGGTACAAACGAAGTGGGAGTAACGGAAATAGTAGGAATTCTGTGAGGAATAGATCCCGTAGTAGTAGCTGAAAACGATCGGAACACGACCATGGGCGACTGTTCCTCGTAGAAAAGGAAGAGGCGTCCTGATCAGTGGAAAAGAAATGTTTCCGTATCAGAAAGGTAAAATCATGAAAAGTATTATGACAGCAATGTTATGCGATGAAAACTGTGTTGACACTTATTGTTATGACAACCTCGAAGGCTTGGTGAAATTGACTGGTAACTGGCTAAAAAAAATCGTTTTCAAGAAAAGCAAAAACAAGAAGATTTATCTGGTTCATGGAGAGCCCTTCTACAATTTTGAAGCTGGAGAGTGGAAGAGCATCCAGAAGAGGGGAAAAAATTCAGCAAAGGAGACGGCCCAACACCAGTCACAGCAGGTGCAGAACTTCCAGAAGCCAAATTCGGAGATGTCAAAGAGCTTTTGGAGCTGCGCTTTGGTGAAGAGTGGGAGCAATAAGCTCAATTTCTACGCCGAGATGTTGGACGAGCAGGAAGACACTCCTAGAGTCGTTCCTGCCGCTGCCAACCCTCAGAACGAGGAAGAAGCGGGAAGCGATTTTGCGTTGATGAACAGTGTTGAGGTCGATGACGCTTAAAAGCAATTTTCAGCTAGTTTCAGTTTCTAGAAGTTCTTGACACTGTTTAGCTAAGATGCAACTTTCCGCAAATTTCATCATTTTCTAAAATTTTATCGATGTTTTACTAAGATCCAATTTGGAAATTATTTTATTTTGTACATTATCTTTTAATGTCGAAAGCACGATGGAATATTTTTTTAAAAAAAACCTGATGTTGAACATTTATTTCCGTTCTCGTTTTTGGCCTTGAATAAGTCAGTTTCTCCTGGAAAATAATGCCACCCTCGTACTTTCATATGCCAGTTTTGCAGAATTTTCGAACTTCTCTTTCCACCTTTCCTTTCTAACGTATCACCGAATGACTTTGCAACCGAATGTTTGTTTCGTAACTGGATCGACACGTCAGCAAAACCTGCTAACTGCATAAATCGGGTGCAAAAACCGATGAGTGAAGATATCACTAAAGATATTTACGTATAAAACTTAATAAAAGATTTCAGCCATTAATAACGAGTAGTTAATTACTTTTTACTTATTTTTAAAAAGAAATAAAGTCGTTAACTTTGATAGTTTGGACGGGACGAGTTTGTCAGTATCGCTTATCATGTAATTAGCTGCTTTTGCATCTAGGCTACAAATTTATTATAAGATGTTACCTAATTTATGTTAAAATATTTGTTTCACGTGGACTATCATTCGAGAAAGAGGTGGACATTCCTCAAAAACATCGGTTGCTGGTACCAAAATACCACATTTTGAAGACCGTTTCACGCATGGGTCAAAGGGCAGTCCAATTACCCAGTCATACTCGATTCATCCTACTACTGTAACATCCAGTAAGTCACCCGAAGTGAACATACACTTATGTAGGAATCCTGTATTTTGTTTCATGTTTCCGTTTCAGCTATGAGGAACTGTAAGCGTTTTGCTGAAGAATTCTTATTTTATTGTATTATTGCAATGTGAATGTATAAAATATGTACAAAAAAGGAAATCACCTTGTATTAAGGTAATGTCATATGAGATAAATTATGCGGTGTAATTAGATAAGTTTTTATGTGTGGACAATATTGTGTGTTTTACATAGTCGAAAGAACAGAATGAAAGACCATTTCATATTACTTTCAAAACTGATATGTGAAAGAACCACTTACCAGATCATCGAACATCAGAGCGACATGGACAATAATAATGCATACAAGGATTTTAAAACACACGAGAATACCCTGCACAAATAAAGTACGGTATGTAACAAACATTTTGTGAAGTGAATCATTGAGCTCAGCCGTGTGAATGTGGACAGTACAGATTTCGCCCAAGGGGGCGATGAAACGTTGCAATAAGTAATTTCGGTACCAGATGAAATATTATGGTTTCTGTAGAAAAGCAATAGATAGGTTAAGGTTGACTTTGTTTTGTCACATTCTGGTATCTTTACTTTTGTAGCACTGAACAGAGCTCTGGCACTTGAGAGTATGTCCATTTATTATTTAATAATAACCGTTCTAGTGAAGAATTCGGTGTACAAAATGATGATTGTCCTGTGGTACCTTTTACTGCAGAAAAGGCGAAAGAGTTAAGTCGTTCTTCGAGGCTGTAAAAGGAGGTAAGTAACAACGGATTAATATCTGGCTGGTTTGGACTGTGTCAAAATAGCCGCTTGCGCGGTACGTGGAGATTAAGAGCGTAATTCTCGCTATATTCAAGAGATTGCAGTTTTTAATTTCCGATCACATAAAAGGATCCAGGTCAGCTGATAAGAGAAGCCCCCTGCCTTCTGCATTCCAATTTAAAGCGAGACAGGTATTTTTTTCTAGAACGTAAAACTAATCGTAATCATGTGTAAACTAGGAAGTAATCTGTTCGTACCTCTCTCGTTAATGCAAATCCCTTTTGTGTGCTGCGACCAACGTCTCCGTCGAGAATCATTCTCAAATTAAGGACGCATATGATTTTCAAAATTATTAAATTATTTTTCCATCACTAAGCAGTCAACAATTTTTCTATACCCGTCAGTAAATGCACGTCACACAGAAGGTGATTTTACAAAATGAATCTCAGAGTATATAGGAAATATTGGGTGCCCAGCATGCAGTTCGTCGTAAATACTAACATATTTGTCTTTATTAAATACTTTTTTAATAGCGTAATACGTCGGTATCACTCGCCACGTCCGCGTCCCCTTGGGGAGGGGGGGGGGGGTGGGGGGGGGGGAACGTCACCCCCTTCCCTTCCACTCTCACCGTCGCACAGTTTGAAAACCAACGCTGAAAACAATATTGCCACACGAATTTACGGTTCAGCTTTACAGCTACAGACAAGCGATAAAAGCAGCGAACAAAATAAAGAAGAGACGATGGGTGTCACAGCGCATATGATCGTTTGAAGTAACCCGCCTGTTGTTATGATCAAAAAATTCTACCCGACCCACGCATATGGAGTTTATAAACAGATGAAAATTGTTGGCATCAAAGGAATAAACATATCCTACTGCACAACTTCGCAGTGACTTAAATTTTTCGCTGAATTGGGACTGGGTATTCTATGACTACATGAGATCGCAGAATACTTTCGTTCAACTAGAATACATGACTCACAATTATAATGCGCTATATTCAATCAAATGGTTCAAATGGCTATGAGCACTATGGGACTCAACTGCTGTGGTCATTAGTCCCCTAGAACTTAGAACTACTTAAACCTAACTAACCTAAGGACATCACACACATCCATGCCCGAGGCAGGATTCGAACCTGCGACCGTAGCCGTCGCACGGTTCCGGACTGCGCGCCTAGAACCTCGAGACCTCCGCGGCCGGCATCTTCGATCATCTAAAACTGATTTTTGCTAATTTATTAAGACAGTGGATGTAACAAATGAATGAATCTCCTTCGTGTTTTTGGTCGTATTTTCTCCTATGATGATGACTGTGTCTTCAGTGATTCTTATTAGACTGCCAGTTGGAAACTCGATCAGAGTGGAAGTCCTCCTTCCACCTGGAGGCCCTAAGCCCTCCCCCCAGCCCTTCGCCGTAATCCGGCCCTGGGATTCGATGATCATTTGGGTATCTATATCGTATTTCATGGTTACTCCACAATGTCACATTACTGTCGACTATTTCGGCTAATCACGGTGATGTGTTCCAAGACGACAGGGCCCCTGCTCACATAGTTCGCATCACCCAGGTCTGCTTTCGTCAGCTCGAGGATGAATTGTCACCTCTCCCCTGGCTGCCAATTCACAACATTTCAATGTTACTGAGCCTTCGTGTTCTACTTCGGAGAGAATTCTGCATGATCGCTATCCACCTTCGTCACCGGTATCTAAACTTGCCATTAGTTTGCAGGAAGAATGGTATGAGATTCCACTGAAAACCACACAGGACTTGTATTTATCCATTCTGAGACGACTGGAAGCTGTTTTGCCTCTGAGTCCGATGGAGCTAACGCACTCCTGCCCAATGGCGCTCGACTCGGGGTAAGCTGGTTCGAATCCTGGTGGTGGGTGAAATTTTAATTGCCAGTATATGGCTGGCCAGGGGAGGAGAGGTGGTGGCGTACAGTTTCCGATAACCAGTGTTTGCGCAAATGTCCGAGATTAAATTCCAAACCTCTCCGCAGTATCTCATGAGGTGAAGGGATGTGACACAGTTGATGATGCGTCCCTAGAATGGGGACGTTTAGCTCGGCGGCTCCTTTGACGCATTCAAAAGGAATAGGCTATGTGCCGGCACTGTGTATCACTCTCTACTTTCCCTTCACCCACAACAACACAAAACGAACGCCCCACTATTCAAGCACGCGTTACAGTCATCCACACGACACAGAAGCACACTTGACTCTTCCTGACAGGTCGTAGGAAGGCAACAGCAGACCACATCCAATATGTCCTAGCCATGAACAGCGGTGCAGAAATCCTGCATTTGTTCTCTCTACACTCATTCGTTGAGTATAGGACGCCGGCCGGAGTGGCCGTGCGGTTCTAGGCGCTCCAGTCTGGAGCCGAGCGATCGCTACGGTCGCAGGTTCGAATCCTGCCTCGGGCATGGATGTGTGTGATGTCCTTAGGTTAGTTACGTTTAATTAGTTCTGAGTTCTAGGCGACTGATGACCTCAGAAGTTAAGTCGCATAGTTTTCAGAGCCAGCCAGTATAGGACGTTTGTTGTTATTAGGCATGGTAATGTGTTGTGTTTTTGATGTTTTCATATTTTTGTCCAACCATTGTACGCCACGTCCAAAAAAAGCAGTGGGCCAGTAAACGACTTGGTT
Source organism: Schistocerca gregaria (assembly GCF_023897955.1). Lineage (NCBI taxonomy): Eukaryota > Metazoa > Arthropoda > Insecta > Orthoptera > Acrididae > Schistocerca > Schistocerca gregaria. The sequence continues at coordinate 404,602,221 of NC_064931.1, read as the reverse complement.
CAAAATGAGTTAACAGCCTATCGTTTACATGAGGAACAAATGGAAATCCTTCTCCTTTCGTATTTCTCTAAAGCTTAACTTGTACATTTTGTCGTATGGATTCGTCATAGTTTTTCTTAAAGAGATAGATCACAGCCACTTGTCTTATTTGTAAGTCGGAGATACATAGGCCCGTCAATACAGTCAGAATGTCTTTACATGTTGTGCAACACATCCTACAACTGCCTAACCGTATATTTCACTCTAGTCTCACGACCAAAGAGTAGAATCAACCAGACGTTTCCTGGGAGTCTATATAATGGCTCCACAGTTGACAAGCCGGCAGTATGCACTTGTACTAGAGTCTAATTACAATGAGAAGCTTTGTTCCATATTAATAATTATATTTACGACACAACTGCCTTTGTTTGCTATATACACTCTGTAGGGTTAGAAACTCTAAGTTTCATCGAGATGTATGCACGTATATCTGTTGATCACATGCCTTCGAATTAACCAGAATGACTGGTTTCAGTTTAATTATTAAGAAACAAAAGAGTTTGTGCCCACTTGCGCTTTCAAAGGCTGTAACAAACTGAAGGTCCAAAAGGAAACATTTGAACAAGTAGACGAATTTAAACACCTGTTAGCTTTCTTAAATACAGCAAATAATGTGAAAGATGAGGTAAAAACCTGGTATTCAAAAGGCAAATAAAACATATTACTCCTTGTGTAATATTAGAAGAACCTGAAAACAATCTTCTTTCTGTGCAGGTCGTTACTCGTTTGTCATTTATCAGCTCATTGCGTACTTCAAACGTGCGCCAAAGGCATTTCAAGGTTAGAACGACTAGTTTATTTAAAAAAAAAAATCTTAAATTTTTTCCCAATTTATGGTGAAATCGCCAGCCAAACAGTGGAAGAGGTAGATGTCCGGCATATTACCCCTTTTGTGTTTCGCAAGGGTAGTGACGCAACAGTTGTTGCCAAAAATATTGTTTATCCAAGTGCATTAGACGTTCATAAACGCCAAACGTTCAAATCTGGTAATTCTGATCTTTCCGACCCGTATCGATCTTTAACAGCAACTCAAGACAATGATATGGAAAGGGCGGAAATGGAAGCAAATCCGTGTCATACAATCGAAGGCCTGTCAAACACTCTTAACCAAACTTGGTCGACCATTTAAGAGCGTTTGCAGCAGATTGGTAAGGACAAACACTGCTAACCGATCCACAACAAGCAACTTATTGCTGCAGCGGTACAATACAGAAGCATTTTTTTGATCGTTGGATCACTGGAAATGAAACTGGGTCTTCGAAGATAATCCAGAATGCAAAAGGCAGTGGCTCTCTCAGAATTAATAGTCACGAAGTACAGTTAAGCCAGGTTCACACCCCAAAAGGCACTTTTGTGTGTCGCGGAGTATTCGCGGGGTCGTTCATTTAGAAGTGCGGAAAATCGGACAGACTGTGAATGAAAACCTTTAATGTGAACAACTGGATAGAGTAAATCAACCTGTACTTGATAAGCGCTCGGTGATTTTCAACAGAAAAAAAACGTTATTCTGCGACACGATAATGCAAGACCGCAAGGTTGTTGATACCGAGTGTGATTCCATCATTGATTAAAAACAAAAAATTGCTAACAACTTATCTCTTTGAATTTAATGTAAAAAAAGACATTACTTTCCGGTCTCCCTAATAAATTTATGAGGAGAAATATGTACAGTACAATCAAAGTACACACCTATCAGTCACCATTACAGCCAGATCTAATTTATGTATTTGGAAATTGCAATTAAAGAAAGAAAGAAATGAAGGCTGCAGGATATTCTAGAGGCAAATATTCTAGAGGCAAATACTACATAAAACCTCTGAAGCAGAGAACGGTGGAGAATGGCATACCCGAAAAAACGTAGACGTGTGTGGCGTTTTTGAAGCACTTGGCATTGTAGTAAACATAAAACCTGAAAAGATTAAGTCGATTGCTCAAATAATGAGATCGGAAAAAGGTAGTTTATTTAACACTGTGGTAGAAAAATCCCCATGTGGGAGAAGACCATCAGTACGACCGACAGCAAGGTATTTAGATGGTATGGAAAAAAGGACCTAACATTTTTGTTTGGAGAGAACATCATAAGAAATATGCAAGTATGGTAAAATACTTTTAAAACACATACAAAGAACTTTCATAGGTTGTAATAGGTTTGTAGTAATAATAATTTATCTTCCTTTAAGTAATGTAGAATACTTTAGTTTTTGTGGTGGAAACTCTTGGCAGACCTCTATGGCCTATTCTCAAAATATTTCAGGGTGTTTGCCACAATTATTTTCCATTCAAGCTCAGCTGTTGATGTGCATTAGAACGTGGTGTTGTTCACGTTTACTTCAACTCGAACAGTACGAGTCTGTTTCATAATGTTTTTCGAAGTGGTCCTAAGTAAATGTTCAATGAATTGTTACCACATGCAGTACTTTCGGGCATCCTTACGAAATACCTCTGGCAGGTGTTGTTGCAGATCTTGACATCGTCAGATATCTAGAATAGTTCTATAGACATTATTGAGTAGCCCATTTCACTTAGCATTCTGAAAAATGAAGGTCACCTTATTGTTAAGTGCCCTCTAATGACTGTCACTATATAGCGTACGCTAATTCTTTCACGTAATTAATTAATCCTCTGTCAATTACCCTCTTCTAAACACGAACTGGGCACTGTTAAATTCTGTCAGCACTCTCTGACATTTTAGTAGACTAGTTCGGAGAGCTACATCAATACAGTATTCAGACCCAAGGCCACAACAACAACAGTTTATACATTTCCAGTTAACTTACTTAATAAATTACTTAGCCAGAGACTTACGTACGATTTGTAGAATTTAGGTTCTTCATCTTCTGCATTTCTCATTACAACAGCTTCTTCTGTTTTTCATCAGTTTGGAAATCGCCCCTGCATTAAGCGTTCACTGATTCATTTACGCATCTAACGGAAAACATAAAGAGAATATTGTACCACTTTCTCTGGTGTGTGATCTGGACCCGGAACTCTTATCTTTTTCATCTAAATAATGACGTCAGTCACGATTGCATCCACACGCAAGTACGTGCAGCTGTATTGTAATAACGCTCTTAGAGAGTTTATCTCAGTTCTCTGTTATATTCAGAGTGATACTTCTTGTTGCCACCTGGAAGACCCACCATGTCTAGCTTGGGGGGAACAGTGGGGGAGCTAATTTCCTCGGTAATAATTTTATAGAATGTACCCCAGGGATCCTCCACCAAAATTTAACGAACAAATCACTCTCAGCTCGCTCGCCTGACAGACTTAATCTCAGAATTATACCCCTCCCTTAACTGCCTATATTGCATCAAACTGAAGTTTCTGTCACTGAGGGCCTTTCGGGATACTCTGCTCGTCATCCGGAATTACTCGTAACCTCTTTAAGTTGCGGGCTCTAGGGTGGCAACAGTACTATACAACTCCTCCCTTCAGTCATACAGCCTTTGCTATAGATCTCTGGGTGTCCTCATAATTGCACGATTTTTGTTCAATATTTTACACAGTGCGCAGAAGCTCCCAGTTTGCCTGTTTAAAACTTCTTACAGTCACAACAAACGAATACCACGTAACTGGAGTAAATCTTTCCCTCAGCAGTAGAGTGTGTGATATTTTGAAACTTCATGACAGGTTATAATTGCTGGCGGGACCGTCTCGTGAACGCAGTTTTTAAATTAAAAGTCCACGCCGAAACGGTACGCGAACCCAGTTAGAGTTCCCGTCAGGCACACATTTTAATCTCATTTAACGTCTACATCTGCATCTACATTCCGCAAGCTACCTTATGTTACGAGATAGAGGATCCTACTCGTATTTGTGTGTCTGTCGGTTCCCCCGTGTCTGCCCCCGTCGCAAATGGTGTGCGGAAAGAACGTTAGTTGCAAAGGATCCGTGCGAGCTCGAATCTCTCAAATCTTACTTTCAAGCTCTATTTGCACAATATATAAAAGAGAACGCAATAAACTGACTGAGTGACTCTGCTAGGAACGTAACCTCTCGGAATTTTATCACCAAGATGCAAAACACCTGTCTTGTAGCGTCAGCCGCTGGAGTTGTGCCAGCATTTCCATTACGCTTCCATGTTTACCCAGCGAACCTACGACGAAACGCGTTTCTATCCTTAGGATTTTCTCCGTTTCCTCTATCAGTCCTACATGGTAAGGGCCCCAGACTGACGAGAAAAACTCTAATACAGGCCGAGGGAGAGTTTTGTAAGTTACTTTCTTCATTGGTGGGCTACTCTTCCTGACGAGTCCTCCAATGAATCTCGTTCTCGCCTCTGTCTTACCAACGATTAGTTTTATGTGTTTGTTCTACTTTAAGTAATTCTGTACGCATACTCCCAGATATTTAATTGATGTGGCTGCTTCCAGTGACTGTTCAGCAAACGTGCAAACATACAGTAACATAGCATTGTGCTTATTTATACGCCAAACACTAACGTGACAAAGTCATGGGATACCGACATGCACGTATACAGATGGCATCAGCGTCGTGTACACAATATATAAAAGGGCAGTGCACTGGCGGACCTGTTATTTGTACTCAAGTGGTTCATATGCAAAGGTTTCCTTCCTGAGTTTGGCCGCACGGCGAGAAATAACAGATTTTGAACGCCGAATGATAGCTGGGTCTAGACGCACGGGGCATTCCATTTTGGAAATCATTAGGGAATCCAGTATTCCGAGATACACTGTGTCTAGAGTGTGCCGAATAAACCAGATTTCAGCCATTACCTCTCACCATGGAAACCGCAGTGTCAGACGGCCTTCACTTAACGACTGTGAGCAGTGGCGTTTGCGTAGGGTAGTCAGTGCTAACAGACAAGCAACACTACATGAACTAACCGCAGAAATCCATGTGGGATGTACGACGAACTTATCCGTTAGGACAGTGCGGCGAAATGTGGCATTAATGGGCTAGTGCAACAGACGACGACTGAGTGCCTTTGGTAACAGCATAACAGCGCCTCCAGCGCCTCTCCTGGGCTCGTGACCATATCGGTTGGGCGCTAGACCGTTGCCTGGTCGGATTATTCCCAATTTCAGTTGATAAGAGCTGATGGTAGGGTTCGAGTGTGGCGCAGTCCCCATGAAGCCATGAACCCATGGACCCAAGTTGTGAACAAGTTGCTATGCAAAGTGGTTGTGGCTCCATAATTATATGGACTGTGTTTACATGAAACGACTGGGTCTTCTAGTCCAACTGAACTGAGCATTGACGGGACATGGTTGTGTTCGGTTACTTGGGGACCATTTGCAGCAATTCATGGACTTCATGTTCCCAAGCAACGATGTCTTGTCACCGGACTACAATTGTTTGTTATTGGGTTTGAAGAACATTCTGAATAATTCGAGCGAATGATTTGGCCACCCAGATCATCCGCCATGAATCCCATCGAACGTAAATAAGACATTATCGATAGGTTAGTTCGTGCGCAACATCCTGCACTGGCAACACTTTTGCAATTATGAACGGCTGTAGAGGCAGAATGATTCAATGTTTGTGCAGGGGACTTCCAACTACTTGTTGAATCCATGCCACGTCGGTCTGCTGTACTACGCCGGGTAAAAGAGGTCCGACATTATATTAGGAGGTGTCTCATGACGTTTGCCACCCCAGTGTATGTTAAATCTGTATATGTTGAGGTTCAACTGCCAATCCCTGCACCAAGTTCCGAGCCTCTGCAGGTTATCCTGTACTTCACTACAATTTTCTAGCGTTGCGACTCCTCTATAAGCAACAGGATCATCTGCAAACAGCCCTATGGAGCTTCCGACGTCATGTTCTAGCCGTTTATACACACTGCCTGCCAAAAGAAAAGTGAAGTATAGAGAAGGAGAGGGTTCACGAGTTGAGTAGGTATGTGACGTTATTTCAGACATTAAAAGATCGTGTCAAATTTCGTTTAGCTTGGCAGTATGGGCCCACTTATTAGTATGACGTTCATCTTCTCTGGCCTGGATGCATGCATTGACTAGCTTGCATCTTCTCCTGAGGCAAACTGGCCCTGAACTGTTGTAACTGTCCTTGCTAAATACATATTTATTTACATACATACTCCGCAAGCCATTTTACGGTGCGTGGCGGAGGGTACCCTGTAACACTACTAGTCGTTTCCTTTCCTGTTCAACTCGCAAAAAGAGCGCGGTAAAAATGACAGTCTATACGCCTCGTTATGAGCCCAAGTTTCTCCTATCTTACCTTCGTGGTCCTTACGCGAAATGTGTATTCGTGTCATTAGAATAGTTCTGCAGCCAGCTTCAAACGTCGGTTCTCTAAATTTTCTCAAAATTGTTCCTCAGAAATAACGTCGCTTTCCCTCCAGGGATTCTCATTTGAGTGCCGAAAGCACCTCCGTAATACTTAAGTATTGTTCCAACCTACTGGTAGCAAATCTAGCAGCCCGCCTCTGAATTTCTTCTATATCTCCCTTTAATCTGCCCTGTGCAGACCCGAAACACTCGAGCAGTACTCAAGAATAGATCGCAAATGTCGTCTTATATGCGGTCTCCTTTCCACGCTTTCCCAAAATTCTCCTAACGAACTTAACTCAACCATTTGCCTTCCCTACCACAACTCTCCTGGACACTGGCAGTGAGACAGGGTTGAAATCCGAGCTGGTCATACATATTTTCTATAAGGGACAGATATGAGGATATTGTTAGCCATGGGAGTACCTCAGCATTACGCAGAGAGCTCATAAAGACAAGAGTCATGTATATACGAACATTTCGCCTGAGTAGTAACACATGAGGAAGTCCATGACGTACTGTTGTGTCGCCAGAGTTCCCTCACTCACTACAGCCATGAACAGAAGTTATTCCCCATAGCTATCCACACCATAACGCAAGGAGCAACACCGCTGTGCCTCCCCAAAGCATTTGAAAAATTAGAACTCTCCCATCGTCGAAGCTTCACTCACTGATGGCAGTCATCTGGGGTAGTACAAGACTATAATTCATGTCTGAACACAATGACACGCCATTCAGCATTGCACATATCCGATCACGACACCACTCCAAACGCAGCCCTTTGCATTGTAGTGTTATTGGTAGCTTACGTACGGGACGGTAACTCTTGAATCTGGCTGCTGCTGGTCTCCTGTCAATGGTGTGGTATGACAGAACTTCGCAGGAGCCCATTATGTTGTACCGCACGAAAATTCACTCGTCTGCATAATTGTGAATTATCTGCTTTGCTCCGGGAGGAGAACGAGTGAGTACTATAACATAAAATATTAATTCACTTTATTCCATATATCTACCTACCGCTTGCGCCTTGTCCCGCGGTTACGCTGGGTCGACCATGGTTAACCGGATTTGGCATGCTAATTTTAAGGGGTGGCCGGATGACCTTCCTGCCGCCACCCCGTACCCCCCAGGACGGAATTAGTTTACCCAGCTGTCTGCGTCTAGTGTAAATCGTGAATAGTGTGAATGTGTTTCAAATGCATGTGAGTCGTGGAACTCAGGCGGGACGTGAGGACCAACCCGATATTCACCTAGTAGGATGTGTAAAACCGCCTAAAAACCACATCCAGGCTGGCTTGCACACCGGCCGTCGTCGATTCGATCTGGGGCCAGAGCGCCTGCCCGAGTCCAGGAAGCAGCGCGGTAGCGCTATCGGCTATCCTGGCGGGTATCAATTCACTTTATTATCATATCGATAAGAAGGATTACTTAACTTCATATAGTCCATTCCCTCAGTAATGTCATGAGTATTTCGAAATGTCTCTGAGCATCAACATATCACTTGATAGAGACAAAATACAAATCTCTCATTCAGAGTACATTTAACAATGACCTTCACGTTGAGTTCTGCAAATACATTGATCACAAATGGTTCAAATGGCTCTAAGCACTATGGGACTTAACATCTAGGGTCATCAGTCCCCTAGACTTAGAACGACTTAAACCTAAGTAACCTAAGGACATCACACACATCCATGCCCGAGGCAGGATTCGAACCTGCAACCGTAGCAGCAGTGCAGTTCCGGACTGAAGAGCCTAGAACCGCTTGGCCACAGCGGCCGGTCACATTGATCACACAGCTTGCCTCCTACAAGATGATGCTTTCATCTCAGCCGATGATCGCGGACTGGGCTGAGCGGTCCTGTGCTTAGCCGTAAATAGAAGAGCGGTTCTGGCGGATTAGCGATCGTTTCTAAACATGAATACCAGTGTCACTCATTCGTCAATGTGTCTTGCAGCGAGTATCGTCTCTTGTGGATGCGATGTTTCAAGTTTGCTTTGGCACCTCGCTTTTCGCAGGACATCACACTTTGCATGTTCTAGGTGGAAGGCGCTGATATGTAGAGGTTACGCTCTTGTGGTGGTCAGACGTGGTCGACTGGAACTTTTACGACGAGTGTGTCTGCCCACATGTCCCATGCATTCCAACACTGGGCCACAGTCACATCCAGTTGACCCACAAATTTGGATATTGCAGGATCCGACCAGGCCGCCAGATGGAGACCACAATGCGTCCCCTTTACAACTTTACCAGTAGTGGTAACGCTGTCTCACACGAGTACGCGGCATCTCTGTGTCTTCCACAACGATCTTTCAACACTTGACGCTTTTCACGTCCCTTATACACTCTAATAGGCCTGGTAAATGCACTAAACACGATCAACACCAATACTCTCCGTTGGCTGTTCCACCTATCAAAGAGATCCCAGGTTTTCTGTTCAGTGATGTCATAAGCCCATAACCAACAGATCACTGCACCCTCCCGACATGGCAGTGTCAAATATCCTTCCATGTTTCAACCATTTCATTCATACGGAATTGATGCTAACGTTGTTTAAGAGATTCTGGACGTGAACAGAGAGTATTTTCATCCCATGCTTCCAGAGTAAATTACTCTAGATTTGTGACATGGAGAAACATTTGGTACCGTTATTAGAAATTATATTTATTTATCCCTGGAACGGAGACAGCAGTTTCTCTACAAGATTAATTTGGAATGTATGTTCAGAATTTGGCATGCTTTGAAGCTCTGAAACACGCAACAAGAGATAGTATTAGATTTTCGAACATAGAGGCGGAGTTCTAGAGCCGATACTACAAATCCATCACAGATATCATTGAGAGGTTAACAGAAACACGCACGCGTGTGTTATCTAAACCAGAGTCAGCCGCCAAATGTGTGTGCTTTCCAAAGAAGGGTTGGCCATCATGACTGAGACATAGGTACATTTCAGAGGTAGACTTTGGGTATCCAGATAATACCCAAGAACTTCATTATGGTTTAGCATTATGCCCATAGAAAATGGTACCAGCAGCAAATAACTGCAGAAATTTAAAGCACTGTCTGAACAACAATCTTAACGCAAACATAATTCACTGGTTATTATCATTCCGTCAAGCTCCCTGGGTGAAATCATATGTCAATATTAACACTGAGAAACGTATGGATGCGAAAACCGATTACGAAAAGAAATTTTTCAAACTACCGAATAACAGTGATTTAGGTAAAATATGCACATTGAGCGAAAAATGAGTGATTTCAAGCTAATAATAAGCTCGGAACGGAGACACGGAGCTGCTGATCTTACTGTAAGACCAAATTTCAAGCACAGTGTCGTATTTAAGGAAAATTGTTTTTTTTTTTTTTTTTTTTTTGAACATCGTTTAAGACAATCAAATAGCTATAGGAATGGCTATTTCAGATATTCCTAAGAAGCCACTTATTGATTTCCCTGTTGGGTATACACTGAAAAAATTGAGTCAAAAGTCGTAGAAACGTGTTACACCAACACGGATAGCTTTATATGACATGTAACTACCTCAAATATTATGAGATTAATAAAAGTGACATGCATAGTTGGTTTGACACTTCAGACTACCCCGATAATAACATTTATAACATATCATTTGTCAATGAAGTTTGTGATATTTCCGTGTAGGTAATTGGTGCCGAACGTTGCACCGAACTGTTGATAGCTGGCTCTACAGGCAAACGATCAGTGTACACAGACGCATGCCAGTGCTTACAAAATGGTTCAAACGGCTCTGAGCGCTATGGGACTTAACTTCTGAGGTCATCAGTCCCCTAGAACTTAGAACTACTTAAACCTAACTAACCTAAGGACATCACACACATCCATGCCCGACCCAGGATTCGAACCTGCGACCGTAGCGGTCACGCGGTTCCAGACTGTAGCGCCTAGAACCGCTCGGCCACTCCGGCCGGAACAGTGCTTACACTGAGGCGACAAAGTCATCGGACAGCGATATTCGCAAATACAGATGGAGGTAGTATCATTCACAAGAGCATAAAAGGTACTGCATTGGTGGAGGTGTCATTTGGACTCACATTATTCTTGTAAAAAGTTTTACCACGTGATTATGGTCGCTCCACGGGAATAAACAGACTTTGAAAGCGGAATAGTAGATGGAACTAGACGCGTGCGATATTCCATTTGGGGGATCGTTAGGAAATTCAATATTCCGAGATTCACAGTGTCAGGAGTGTTCCGAGAATACCAAATTTCAGGCATTACCCTTCACCCCGTCAACGCAGTGGCCGACAGACTTCACTTAACGACCGAATGCAGCGGCGCTTTCGTAGAGTTGTCAGTGCTAATAGACAAGCAACACAGTGTGGAGTGACAGGAGAAATCAATGTGGGACGTAAGACGGACGTATCCGCTAAGATAGTGCAGCGAACTTTGGCGTTAATAAGCTATATAGCAGCAGACGACCGAGACGCGTGCCTTTTCCAACAGCACGACATCGCCTGCAGCGCCTTTCGTGGGCTTATGACCCTATTGGATGGATCATAGACGACTGGAAAAACGTGGCCTGGTCCCATGAGTCCCTATTTCAGTTGGTAAGAGATGATGGTGGGGTTCGAGTGTGGCGCAGAGCCCACAAAACCATGGAACCTAGTTATCAAAATATGGTCAAATGGCTCTAAGCACTATGGGTGCATGAGGTCATCAGACCATAGACTTAGAACTACTTAAACCTAAATAACTTAAGGACATCACACACATCCATACCCGAGGCAGGATTCGAAGAACCTATCATTGACTGGAAATGGTTGCGTTCGGTTACTTGGAGAGCATTTGCAGCCCTTCATGGACTTCGTGTTCCCATCCAGCGTTGAGCCATGTCACGGGGCTGTAGTTGCTTACGATTGGTTTGAGGAACATTCTGGACAATTTGAACGAATGGTTTGGCCACCCAAATCGCCCGACATCAGTCACATCGAACATTTATAGGACATAATCGAGAGTTCGGTTAGTGCAAAGAATCCTGCACTGACAAATCCTCCTGACGGCTACAGAGGCAACAGCCGGCCTCTGTGGCCGAGCGGTTCTAGGCGCTTCAGTCTGGAACGGCGAGACCGCTACGGTTGCTGGTTCGAATCCTGTCTCGATCATGGATGTGTGTGATGTCCTTAGGTTAGTTAGGTTTAAGTAGTTAAAAGTTCTAGGGGACTGATGACCTCAGATGCAAGTCCCATAGTGCTCAGAGCCATTTGAACTATTTTTGAACAGAGGCAACATGGCTTGTAGGGGACTTACAACGACGTGTTGATCCCATGCCACATTGAGCTGATGTACTACGCCGGGCAACAGGACCCGACACACTATTAGGAAGTATCCCATGACTTTCGCAACCTCAGTGTATAGATATCCACGGTTGCCACAAGTTGTCAACAGTATAGCAGTTCTTCAGCATCAAGCTGAGTAAATTGTATTTAAAGTGAACTTGTGTCAGTTAATCTTTTGCTCGTCTGCCCAGATTCCTACGGTGACGCTCCATTTGGGCCCTCTTCCACCCTTTTGTCGTTAGCAATGAGGACGTACCATTTGGATCTGAGAAGATAACGGCTGCCGATTCGCATCGTACCGTATAAAATTTCACATAAAATTTGTGTTTAATCCCAAACAAACCTGCATGAAACACGTGATAAGAAGAACTTGTTTGGACTGGCTTCATCTATACATTGCAAAACTAAATTACAAATATCTGTTGAAGCACCAGAGAAAAAGCAGTGAGTTATACACCCGGTAGAATCTAGCTGTTGTCTTACATTCGTGGTTTCACAACGATAAGAAATTTTCAAATGTGTGTGAAATCTTATGGGACTTAACTGCTAAGGTCATCAGTCCCTAAGCTTACACACTACTTAACCTAAATTATCTAAGGACAAACACACACATCCATGCCCGAGGGAGGACTCGAACCTCCGCCGAGACCAGCCGCACAGTCCATGTCTGCAGCGCCTGAGACCACTCGCCTAATCCCGCGCGGCCACAACGATAAACTTTGCAGTCTCGTTACTCCGGTGCAGGAATATCCTGCGGCTATAGTGGCCACTAGCCTCTCCTAGACGAAGTCACTAACGTGTTTGCTTCATGCAGAAAACGGTACTTTCCTGAACTGAAGACAAATTGTCTAGTGGAGGAAGGCAATAAGAATTCGCGTCTGCAGTGCAGTTGGTTGAATTTGTGCGGCTTTTAATATAATTTGCAAGTTTGTCTTTTGCATCGTCTGGCTTGCGACCTTTGACTTTTTGCTCGGCTGGAAGGGAAACTTGGCGAGGCTAGAAGCGCTCGACCTGACCGCGAGTTATTATTTCCGGCGGGAAGTTGGCCTGTGTCTGGTGTTGGCGAGCCGCGGCGACCGCACGCGTTAATTCCAACTTGCAGCACGAGTTCCTGCCTACTCGCGTCTTTCCGGAGATGTACGAGGAGGGCTTCCTGTCACCGCTAAGTACCTTACTATGACAGTAGCTGCGTTAACAGACGCCACCTGTTACTTGGCGCTGAGGTCCTTTTTTCTCTGCATATTATTGCAAAATGAGTGACAGAGGGTAATTTTGTTCTGCCGCCTACAGTAGGTGTCGTTCTTCTGTTACAGGGGGACCGTTTATAGCGGAACTATATTATTTGTAAGAGAATAATGAAATGCATTTATTATTAATGAATCAAATACCTGGTTAGAGAGACAACGTGGTTTGCGGGAAGATAATGCAGAGTAATCCACACTGTCCTAGTGTGGCACAGAGCCGTATACATCGCTGGGCATTAAAATTACAATATCATAAGACGAAATGCAACAAATATCAAATTACATGAAGAGTACAACATGGTCGTATGTGCAGGTAACCGTACAGAGTAGGGTGAAGTAACATCGACTATGTCATGTAGAGGGACACGAAAGTAGCCGGAATCGTAATGCTGCACATCGTGTACTTGTAGTAGCAGGTTACGCCGCCAGAGGGTCGTAGTAGGAGCGCTGCTGAGTCATTCTGCCACGCGGCGTCACCCAACAGTGAAAAGTGTGGTTTCTTTGTCAGTTCTTTGAGTTTGCATACAGTGCAGACGTGACAAGAGGAAATGGCTAGTTCTTACGAACAATGTACGGCAGTGAAGTTTTGTTTCTTGCTCGGCAAGAACGCAGCAGAAACTGTAGCGATGATTCAGACATCCTACAATGACCATGCTCTTAGTAAACCGCAAGTGTACGAATGATTTTCTCGGTTTAAAAAGGGAGAAATTGTAGTTGAAGATCAGCCCCGTTCCGGTCTACCTTCAACTGCTCGAAGCGAAGACAACATCGACAAAATCCGTGATCTCATCAGTGAAGATCGACACAGGACAATCGACCAACTCGAGGACTTGTCCGGAGCTCAATTCAGCGCATCTTGACCATCGATTTGGGGATGCGAAGAGTGGCAGTAAAATTCGTGCCGAAGCTCCTTACCAGAGATGAAAGGGATCGTCGCATTCAAGCCTGTCTCGAAATTAAGGACGCGTTCAAAGATGATCCACATTTTTTCAACAAAGTAATTACAGGTGATGAGTCATGGTGCTATGGGTACGATCCAGAAAGTAAACAGTCATCACAATGGAAGTCACCTGGCTCACCTCGACCAAAAAAAAAACTCGACAAGTGAAATCGAATGTGAGAACGACATTGCTCTGTTTTTTTGACATCAAATGGATCGTACATTCCGAATTTGTCCCTGAAAACCAGCCAATAAACCAACAATTCTATTTGGCGGTTATGAAACGGCTTCGCAGAAGTTTGTCGCGAAAACGTCCGGCTTTGTGGGATTCTGGCGTGTGGTTCCTGCATCACAATAACGCTCCCGCCCACACGGCTCTCTGCGTTAGCCAGTTTTTGGCCTCAACGAAGACGACTACCTTGACCCACGCCCCCTGTTTTCCCGATTTAGCACCCTCGGACTTCTTCCTATTCCCGAGGACGAAAAGAGACTTGAGAGGGAAGCGTATTGCGGATGTGGAAGACGAAACACGCAATGTCATGAAAGTGCTAGCAGGTATCAAAGAGGACGAATTTAAAAGGAGCTTCGAACACTGGAATGAACTTTTGGACAAGTGTATTAATGCTAATGGAGAGTACTTCGAAGGAGATTAAGGTTGTATTTGAAAACAATAAAGTATATGCTTTCTAGAAAGAAATTCCGGTTATTTTGAGTCCCCCCTATACAGGGCGATTCTCATTACCGTTTAAAAAATTCCGAAGTGGTGTAGATGACGCTGAGACGTGTAATTTGATACAAGACACACGTGTTCGCAAATGTCGGGAAATATCCCAAAGTGGATGATGAGTGTCGAACATTTGACGTCACCAAATGACCTATGTCGCCGTTAGGGGCGGGGGCAGTGCTACACATTGCTCCGCTAGGGTACTCTACCTTCGTTCTTGTATTATCCGATGTGATACGGTATACAATGGATGAATTGTCCGTTACGCGTCTGATTCCCGCAATTTACACCGACCACCGAAAGACACACACACAATGAACCACACCTAAATTTCGGACAGAGGCGGCTTAAATCACGCGTCCGAATTCATTACGTATCTACTGACTTATGCTGCAGCTAGGTGCAGCTGTGTGAAGCACAGGTACACTCATAGTAACGCGCAAGCAAGTCATGTCGTACATAAAGAAAAGTTTATCAAATCTGCACAGATCGGTTTCGAAATTCGGCACACGATAACGACCGCGAATTACGCGCGTGGTAATGAAAGACAGGCACAACCGGATGAATCTACAGAGGAGAAACTATCGCAACTGAACACCACATGGTCTCGCATTACGGAAGCCACATCACTTCAGTTGCAAAGTCCCTAAATCAAAAACGTGATAAAATTACGACCCCTGCCCACTTCATCAGCGATAATAAACCCGTGAAGGGAAAAAAGAATAATTAGACTTAGCCAATAAATAAACCATTCTAATTCCTTTTCCCCGCTCATTCGACACAGGCGTTTCCAGGAACGTCCGGTCGCTAACCCGTCTTCTGTTCCTGTTCTTTGCCTTACCCAGACTGAAGTTAAGTTGTTACAAGGCTAAGATTCCCTGTACAACTTTCGTTCGTCTGCTATCGCATTCAGAACCCTTCATGCTTGACTCTACACTGTAGGAAAAGATGGAGGATGAAAGGACACAGGACGTGCACAACAGAAAATAAAGGAAACATGCTGAACTATATTTATTCCACAGGCATGTTAGTGTATCTCCGTATTGATCTGATAGCGTTGACATAGCTGAGCACGAGCAATTAACTACCTGCAAAACTGAATTTAGAGTCGCAACAATAATAAATTTGTGTATACAGCATAAACAGGCGCTAAATTGCCTCTCTCAACTATGGAATGGCACCGATTGCGCCGTTACACAGTTAATGCTGTGTTCAGTTCACATAGACAGTATTTTGGACAACAGGCGTTTCTTTCAACAATTTAACACAAGACCGCATGTGGTCTGGGCTGTCTTTACCTGCCCCTGTACAGAGGGTGTACTACTGTTGCCATGGCCCACACGTTCTCCAGTTATCTTATCTACTGAAAAATAATGATCCCAGGTTGCCGAGAGACAGGCACTCCATCACTCGCAAGCCACTACGGTTGCTGTAGTCTGGCATTCTGTTGCAGCAGCATAACATGACATAGCCGTACCTTTTGGCCAAGTTCTGTTAGACTTCAAGCGCTGCGGGATTACAGCCATAGTTGCTGCCAGAGGTTGCAGCTTTGTGTACTAAATTAGCATCCTGCCTATCCCTAAGTCATCTAAAAATTTAATCATGCATTTTTCTAGAGCGCGGTATACACAAAATAAGCTAAATTTCGTTACTTGCTATCCTTACTGGTGTTGCGGTTTTAATGGACAGCAGTGTATGAAGCGCAAGATATTATAAACAAGCAGCATTATTTATAAATAAATTACTTTGTGGTCATTGGATTGAGCAACACTCAAATTACTGTTTTTACTTTGATTCAGAGATATGCCAGCGTTATTAATCTGTCGGTGCTCTATTATCTAGTTCCCAGTTGGTCTTTACTCGCGCACAAGGAAATGGTCCAATCCGACATGTCGAAACCTACCCCGAATATTTTCACACAGTAAGAATAAACAGGAAGAAATGCATTGTTAAAATTTTAGCTGCTAAGGCACACTGCAAGTATTTTTATAGAATGAAAAGGTTTCCCTTTTTGGAACAAGAAGAACCGCTTATAACAGTATAATATCGTAGTGCCCATGTTATATCGAATTACGATGCAAAGCTCCTTCGAACGTGCGTGCATGTCCGAAGGAACAGGCACTGCGGTGACTACAGCCATTATGAAATACATGAAATATATTCTCAGTCGCGAATGTGGACAACCATTAGCTGTACAATGGAATGATGACACTGAAAATCTGAGCAGGACCGGGATCCGAACGCAGATCTCCCGCTTATCACGAGCGGTCGCCTTTAATTTTTTGTGTTTACAAAAACGGTTTGTGACATTACAAAATACCATATTTCAGTCAGGAATACTGATAACGAAACAAATTTATATACATAAACATAATAATCATAGTTTTACATGAATTATCACTTACTCTAAAACTAACTTTTATCCATTGACTAAAAAGTACAGAATAAAGGGAAGTAAGTAAACAATTTTGTGTGGGTCTTATCTTAGCTATACAGTATAAAAAGAATCACACAAAACTCAGTTATTTAACATAGGAAACAGGAAAAGAATAACTAAAAGATGCTCTTGACGTGCGAAAACAAATCGGCGATCGCTCGTTTTCAAGACGCCTGTTGGGGACATGCACTCAGAAAGCGAACGACGAGCCTTTGATGGTCATGATAATATAGCTCCACCTGTCAACCCCACTCAGCTGAGAGATTCCAATTGCGTGGCAGATTGGAAAAAAATGATCCCTAGATAGTTACGAAAGTGGACTGTTACTTAACTTTTGTCTCATTATATGGTATCGTGCTAGCAAAAACGTCAAAAAATCGATCAAGCTCTAGGGTCCATTTCTGAAAAGATAAAGGACGGCGATTACCTTTATCTAGGTGACCCCATGCATGTTTGATGGTGCAAAATACGTCTCTTTCGGACAGTGGAACGTACTGGAGACAATCACGTGCGTTGGCACCTGGAGATAAAGGGTCAGTATCTGCTGGAGAAGGATCCATACGTCCGCCGCTACACCGCAGAGGAGATGGTGTTCGTCCGTGTCGTCTACGTTACACCTCTGCAGATGGTGCTCTCCGCCGGGGAGAAGACATGGAATTTGTGTCGCGGGTTTTTACCAGTAACGGCAGTGTACCAGGTGGCGCTCGTTTTCGTAGTGAAGTATGACTTCTGAACTGCACGCCAAACCTCCGGCCGCCAAAAGGTTATCTAGGTGACGTCCTTCGACAGAATTCAAATGGGTAAGTCTACATTAAGAGTGATAAATATCTCGCGTAGTGGCAGCCCTAGTGCGAAGAAAGTCTTCATAGACATAACTGTATTCCAGAAATAAAAGTTTGATTATTGTAGCGCTGGTGTAATGCGGGCCAGAGCGATTGGCGGTCGACATGAACTGGGAGCGAGTTCGCCGACAAAAAGTCCAGCGATACTGTTGAGGCTGTGATGTACGTAAAGAGCTGTGGTGTGCGCATGACTATTGATGAGGATGAGACACCGTCTTCCCTTAGGGAGTGTGAGGGTGTCATACTTGAGCCTGAATATGTGACCAGTGTTGACAAAATGACCGAAGGCTGATTGGACCGGACGCGCCATCACGGAAGAGACAGGTAAAATTTGTGTGATGTGTTTTATACGTGATGTCAAATAAATGTTAATAAACTGCACCTTTTGTAACTTATATTGCTCGAAATAACTGACTTCGCACGCCCGTCCTGATGAACTGAAGAGAACGCCAGAAGTTAATCGCCTTGGTGCGACTAATGTCCCGACTAAAAACTGTTCTTAGGTGGCGTAGAGTCTCCATCGTCCCGAACGGAGCCACACTTTCATCAGAGTGATGTTAGTATCTCCGACCAAGGACTTTTGTGCAGGTGACAGGACCTGGTGCAGGACTCGTCTGAGACTCATCTTAAAATCTGAGTTGAGTAAAATGACTGGCGGATAGTTCTCAGGTCGGGTGCGTCCAGGGGATTTGAGAATCGGAATAGTTGGACCTTCAAGAAATTCCGTTGGTGGCGTCGTCGTAGGGGACAGTAGTTCCCGATACATTTATCTCCATCGCGACGTTTCCCTCCGTTGAATGTCCAATAAAATTATAACGCCAGGCCGTCTGGTACTATCGATCAGCTGAGAGCCCTCTTCGCGAGCGCATCAGTCATGTCTACGGTGATGATGTTTGCTAAGAAAGAGTCTGCCGCCTAGCCATCAAGCGAACGATGGACCGTCTGTAGTATGAGTGTCAGTGCCTCAAAGTTACTGTCTTCTTCACGACAGAAGTAACGATAGTGAGCTTCGAAGGCTTGTGCGATGTCTGCCTGTGATGCCAACCGTCGACCGTCAGGCAAATCTAAAGAACAGATAAGCACTTGTCGACGGCGTCTGAGACATGCGATGACATGATGCACTGAGGGCGTTTCACCTTGGTACCGTCTCTGCATCGCGGTCGGGCTAGTACGCCTACCAAGCGGCGCCGAGTAAGGACCAAAATCTGAGCCCTGACCCATTGAACCCCAACCTGGCATTCTGGGGATGGCGCGCGCTCCAGAAGTTCCCGGAGGATCCTGTAGTAAAGTTCTATCTTGTCTCAGTGCCACTACATTCATTCTTTGCCATACTGAACCAGCTCGCGGCGTATGGCTGGCTTTACACGTTGTACTCACCACAAAAGTATGCACGAATATTGTGAGATGCGTCTTTCGCAGGATTCTTGTGTGATCGTAACCATTCGTCGCCATTTCAATTCATGTGAGTAGGCAACGTTAAGTTTCCACTGACCCCGACTGCGCCATACTGTTTGTCGTCGGGTGTTGATCATGCGCACGTTAACACAATACTCTGAGAAAGTCGAAGGCTATATTTACGCATTCAGGACCACCGAAGCGACAGGGGGAATCACGTAGACTCGATCCAGTCGACTGGCTGAGTGGATCATAATGTACACTATGTGATCAAAAGTATCCAGACTCCTGGCTGAAAATGGCTTACAAGTTCGTGGCGCCATCCATCGGTAATGCTGTAATTCAATACGGTGTTGGCCCACCCTTAGCCTTGATGACAGCTTCCACTCTCGCAGGCATACGTTCAACCAGGCGCTGGAAGGTTTCTTGGGGAATGACAGACCATTCTTCACGGAGTGCTCCACTAAGGAGAGGTATCGATGTCGGTCGGTGAGGCTGGCACGAAGTCGGCGTTCCAAAACATCCCAAAGGTGTTCTATAGGGTTCAGGTCAGGACTCTGTGCAGGCCTGTCCATTACACGGATATTATTGTCGTGTAACCACTCCGTCACAGGCTGTGCATTATGAACAGGTGCTCTATCGTGTTGAAATATGCAATCACCATCCCCGAATTGCTCTTCAAAAGTGGGAAGCAAGAAGGTGCTTAAAAAATCAATGTAGGCATGTGCTGTGATAGTGCCACGCAAAACAACAAGGAGTGCACGCCTCCTCCGGGAAAAAAACGACCACACCATAACGCCACCGCCTCCGAATTTTACCG
Source organism: Schistocerca gregaria (assembly GCF_023897955.1). Lineage (NCBI taxonomy): Eukaryota > Metazoa > Arthropoda > Insecta > Orthoptera > Acrididae > Schistocerca > Schistocerca gregaria. The sequence goes on along the minus strand of NC_064931.1, from coordinate 404,582,212 downwards.
TTGGCACTACAGACGCTGGCAGATGACGTTCACCGGGCATTCGCCATACCCACATCCTGATATCGGATCGTCACATTGTGCACCGTGATTCATCACTCCACACAACGTTTTTCAACTGTTCAATCGTCCTATGTTTACGCTCCTTACACCAAGCGAGGCGTCGTTTGGCAATTACCGAAGTGATGTGTGGTTTATGAGCAGCCGCTCAATCATGAAATCCAAGTTTTCTCATCTCCTTCCTAACTGTCATAGCACTTGCAGTTTGGAATTCCTGTGTGATGGGTCTGGATAGATGTCTGCCTATTACACATTGTGAACGTCTTCAACTGTCGGCGGTCTCTGTCAGTCAGCTGTACGTGTCGCTTCACATTTCCACTTCACTATAAAATCGGAAGCAGTGGACCTAGAGATGTTCAGGAGTGTGGAAATCTCACGTATAGACGTATGACACAAGTGACACCCAATCACCTGACCACGTTCGAAGTCCGTGAGTTCCGCGGAACGCCCCATTCTGCTCTCTCACGATGTCTAATGACTACTGAGGTCGCTGATATGGAGTACCTGGCAGTAGGTGGCAGCGCAATGCACCTAACATGGAAAGCGTATGTTTTTGGGGGTGTCCGTATACTTTTGATCACATAGTGTATGTACACTCCTAGAAATTGAAATAAGAACACCGTGAATTCATTGTCCCAGGAAGGGGAAACTTTATTGACACATTCCTGGGGTCAGATACATCACATGATCACACTGACAGAACCACAGGCACATAGACACAGGCAACAGAGCATGCACAATGTCGGCACTAGTACAGTGTATATCCACATTTCGCAGCAATGCAGGCTGCTATTCTCCCATGGAGACGATCGTAGAGATGCTGGATGTAGTCCTGTGGAACGGCTTGCCATGCCATTTCCAACTGGCGCCTCAGTTGGACCAGCGTTCTTGCTGGACGTGCAGACCGCGTGAGACGACGCTTCATCCAGTCCCAAACATGCTCAATGGGGGACAGATCCGGAGATCTTGCTGGACAGGGTAGTTGACTTACACCTTCTACAGCACGTTGGGTGGCACGGGATACATGCGGACGTGCATTGTCCTGTTGGAACAGCAAGTTCCCTTGCCGGTCTACGAATGGTAGAACGATGGGTTCGATGACGGTTTGGATGTACCGTGCACTATTCAGTGTCCCCTTGACGATCACCAGAGGTGTACGGCCACTGTAGGAGATCGCTCCCCACACCATGATGCCGGGTATTGGCCCTGTGTGCCTCGGTCATATGCAGTCCTGATTGTGGCGCTCACCTGCACGGCGCCAAACACGCATACGACCATCATTGGCACCAAGGCAGAAGGGACTCTCATCGCTGAAGACGACACGTCTCCATTCGTCCCTCCATTCACGCCTGTCGCGACACCACTGGAGGCGGGCTGCACGATGTTGGGGCGTGAGCGGAAGACGGCCTAACGGTGTGCGGGACTGTAGCCCAGCTTCATGGAGACGGTTGCGAATGGTCCTCGCCGATACCCCAGGAGCAACAGTGTCCCTAATTTGCTGGGAAGTGGCGGTGCAGTCCCCTACGGCACTGTGTAGGATCCTACGGACTTGGCGTGCATCCGTGCGTCGCTGCGGTCCGGTCCCAGGTCGACAGGCACGTGCACCTTCCGCCGACCGCTGGCGACAACATCGATGTACTGTGGAGAGCTCACGCCCCACGTGTTGAGCAATTCGGCGGTACGTCCACCCGGCCTCCCGCATGCCCACTATACGCCCTCGCTCAAAGTCCGTCAACTGCACATACGGCTCCTTCCACGCTGTCGCGGCATGCTACCAGTGTTAAAGACTGCGATGGAGCTCCGTATGCCACGGCAAACTGGCTGACACTGACGGCGGCGGTGCACAAATGCTGCGCAGCTACCGCCATTCGACGGCCAACACCGCGGTTCCTGGTGTGTCCGCTGTGCCGTGCGTGTGATCATTGCTTGTACAGCCCTCTCGCAGTGTCCGGAACAAGTATGGTGGGTCTGACACACCGGTGTCAATGTGTTCTTTTTTCCATTTCCAGGAGTGTATATACCAGGCGATCACTCTGTATTACACCCCTGCTGTCTACGAGATTGGCCGGCCAGGGTGGCCGAGCGGTTCTAGGCGCTACAGTCTGAAACCACTCGACCGATACAGTCGCAGGTGTGTGATGTCCTTAGGTTAGTTAGGTTTGAGTTGTTCTAAGTTCTAGGGGACTGA